>NC_136073.1:144979872-146329247 GCF_964261635.1 Lissotriton helveticus
GCCCGAACTGCCAACTCATGATTTGTTGACTGGGTGTGAGTGTTTGATTGGTTCAGATGCTCCGTCCATCACCACCCCCTTTTGTACTGCTTTGTTCACCATACGTTGGCAGGGTATGCTCAGACGTGAGTCCCTTGCTCACTTTACCACTAGATTCAAGCAAGCCTGGCTGAAGACGGCTGTAATGCCAGAAACCGGTCCTAGGAAGCTTGTTTCCGGTCCAGGGAAGGCATGGCTTGGCAGTTCGGGCTAGACTGTTCCCATTAGGCACTGGGTCAGACTGATTTGCATATGGCCATGTCTGAACTGGGGTGGCAGAGTGGGCTAAAGAACAGTGATGGATTAAACCCAGATCTGTGGACTGGGTATGAGTGTTTGATTGGTTCATATGCTCCGTCCATCACCACCCCCTTTTGCACCGTATGGAGAAATGAGAGGCACTGTTGAAGGGTGACAATAAGGGAATCATTGAAGAATCCCAACAAAGATTGTTGTATCCTGGTGCATAGTAAGGTCATCATTTATTATTCTTTAAAAGTTAATGCAATTCAATATATAATGATTAATTGGTTGTAGAATGCACCATTGTATCCTACATTTTCTCGAGGGGAGAGCCTCCCAAAGCCCCCTTTGTAGTGGTCAGGCTCACTCAATGCACTTGGTGTGCACTGTATGGGGACTGGTCTGAAAACATTTGCCAGGGCTGCTTTGGGTTTCCAATCTGGCCTTGGTAGGAGCAGGAGTCTTGTACTGCGAAATAAAACTAACCATTTAAAAGTTAATCACGGAGATACAGCACCAATCTTCCCATTAAATGTTTCCTTTTTTGCAAACTCTTTCAATATAAAATGCTAAAATCCTTAGTAGTTCAAGTGTTTGTTTTGTGTGCACTTGTGTGTTTATTTTTGTCAAATTACTCTTTTAATGTTTGAAATTAAAATCATACAAATTGCTGGGGTCCCCGGCTTCCAGTGGTGAGTCAATGGGGTCCTTAGGAATCAAAAGTTTAGGAACCCCTGGTCTAGCACAATGCACTGTGCCTGAGGTATATCAGAAAATGTATTCATTAAAAGCATGTCAAATAAACATGCATCATCCTGTTCAAATGATTTTATTATACAATTTCTATACCAATATATTTATAAAATCATTGTTTCACATTTAATACATAGTAAAACAACTAAGTTAAAAAATGATCTTTTACACATTGTCCTTATTCAGGGAAGCATCTAAGTTCAAGTTCTAATAAAAACATTTAAAAACCTTTACACCAAATTTTCTTGTTCTTCATGTGTAATAAAACAAATGTCTTCCTTATGTTTCTGTTCTATCCAATTTTCTACCAAAGGAGCATTCCTTTTACCCAATCTTATGGCGGACCTATGCTCCTTTAGTCTCTTTCTCAATTCTCTGCTAGTCTCACTGACATATAATTTCTGCCACGGACAGATAATAAGATAAATTACGTTGTTTGTCTTGCAATTTACTAGGTCATTTATCCAGTGGTACACTCCATTTAGTTCTATTTTATTTTGCTTAATGACAGAGGTACAGTTAATACATGAACCACATGGAAAATTTCCTGTTATTTTAGCTCTTTCAATTTTTCTTGGTGAATCTTAGCATAATACTCAAAATCCTTCATATCAGTACAATTTCGACGAATACAGAGAAATTGACTGAAAGGAATGCTGTCTTTCTGGCACTTCGTATGGTACTTGTGTGATGTAGCAATGTGTTTCTGTCCAAGGGTTTAGAATATTACTCAACAAGTAACCTCCCTTAGTTTTCTTTTACGGTAATGTCAAGAAAGTCACATCTGGACTGGCCCATGGTACAGGTGAATTTCAGGGTAATGTTACCACAGGTGAGCCACTCAATAAATAAGATCAGATCTTCTTTTCCTCCATTCCATATAAAGAAAATATAATCTATAAATATCGACCAGTTTCTGACATTTTCATAATATCGTGCCATCTTGTTATATATAGCAAAACACACAAGATGATGTACGGAATGTTGCACAATGGCAAAACATTCACCTCCAGTCACAGATCTGGGTTTAATCCATGGTTATTTTGCTCACCAAGGCACCCCAGTTCAGACATGGCCATATGCAAATCAGTCTTGACCCTGTGTCTCATGGGAACAGTCCAGACCGAACTGCCAAGCCATGTCTTCCCTGGACCGGAATCAAGCATCCTAGGACCGGTTTCTGGCTAAAAGCCGTCTTCAGCCAGGATAGCTTGACTCCAGTGGCGTAGTGAGCACGGGATCCACGTCTGGGCATACCCTTCCCACATAGGGTGAACAGCAAAACACACAAGAGGATGGATGGAATGTTACGCAATGGCAAAACATTCACCCCCAGTCACAGATCTGGGTTTAATCCATCATTATTTTGCTCACCAAACCACCCCAGTTCAGACATGGCCATATGCAAATCAGTCTTGAACCTGTGTCTCATGAGAACTGTCCAGACCGAACTGCCAAGCCATGTCTTCCCTGGACCGGAATCAAGCATCCTAGGTCCGGTTTCTGGCTAAAAGCCGTCTTCAGCCAGGATAGCTTGACTCCAGTGGCGTAGTGAGCACGGGATCCACGTCTGGGCATACCCTTCCCACATAGGGTGAACAGCAAAACACACAAGAGGATGGATGGAATGTTGCGCAATGGCAAAACATTCACCCCCAGTCACAGATCTGGGTTTAATCCATCATTATTTTGCTCACCAAGCCACCCCAGTTCAGACATGGCCATATGCAAATCAGTCTTGACCATGTGTCTCATGTGAACAGTCCAGACCGAACTGCCAAGCCATGTCTTCCCTGGACTGAAATCAAGCATCCTCAGCACAAAAGGGATCCTTTTTATGTTTAGTGCATTCTAGTTTTAAGACAGCCCCACAGCATTTTCCTGTTAACCCTTCCCCGAAAGTGTAATTGCTGAAAAAATTGTGTAGTGACTTTGATGTCCGTGTGCTAGTGTGTATAAAAAAATATTTAAAATGAGATTTATGGCTCCTTTGACTTTGATTGGAGACATTTTTGTCCAAACAATAGTATGATGGAGCTGTTGGGTGGGGAAGAATGCAATAAGACAGATCAAAAATGATAAAATGGCAAAAAAGAGAGGGAGGGCTGGTGAGCAGAATTTAGGTCATGGATAAAGTAGGGATAAAGTAATTGAAATAAGATGTGCGAAAAAGATGGCTGTGTGGT
Organism: Lissotriton helveticus; assembly: GCF_964261635.1. Classification (NCBI taxonomy): domain Eukaryota; kingdom Metazoa; phylum Chordata; class Amphibia; order Caudata; family Salamandridae; genus Lissotriton; species Lissotriton helveticus. Next base: position 144,983,094 of record NC_136073.1, read on the forward strand.
CAAATTCATTGAGACTTGAACTTTAAAAGGCTCCATTTGGCCACATGGTGCTAATAGGGATTTTGTTCACATCGTGGTGTATTGTAGATTTCTGGCTACTCCTTTGTCTAGTGATGAGGGGCCTGGTCCTTGAAAGGCAACCTGGACTCAAACGTGCACAGCCTAAGAAGATAAATACAAACTCAAATCCGTTTTTTACCTTAAATTATTACAATGCATCACAAAAGATTTGACTGCTTTTGCTTTCCATTTAATTTTCGTTACACAGTCATTCTATACAAATTACATTTCATGAACTGAATATTTCAAGATTCAAATGATCATCATTAATTGCACATTGCTTTTTTGCAACAAAATGAAAACAAAGGAAATCCCCCAAAAACAAGGCCCAATGTATTTTGGGTTCAATATCAAAAAATCCCCGTACCATGGACCATAGCTAGCATATGTCACATAAGCGTAAATCTACACAAATCTGGATATTTCTACTATCTGATTCCAGATCCTCCCCCTTATCTTTTATGGTGAGATATGTGTTCTCTTATAACTGCTGGTCCTCTACAAACCATTGTTTGATACTTAAAACCAGGAGAATCCAGGTAAAGATTCAACTCGACAGGTCCAATGATGTATGCCCCAAAATAAGGCAATACAACCACCCACGCTCAAACCAATAATCAATGAAAAAATGTGTGGTGGAAAGGAAGGCACCTCACGGGCGAACAACCCTCGGGGAACTTGGCTGATGTTACCAATTCACTGCCCCTTTCTCATCATCGGTTGCCATTCCTATTCCAAAGAAAAAATAAAGCAAGAGAGTGCGTGCAAAGAAAAGTGCTCAGCGGGAAGCTAATCCGGTAGCTCCCTGATGTGACCAACATACAAAGTGATATAAAATCAACAGCCACACTCACTATATAACTTTATTATTCGTGCTAGTGTGAACTGGTGAGTTAAAAAGGCTGGTAGCTTAATGTCGCATACCGATACCTGACACCAACATGTTTCACTGCCCAGTTACTTTATGGCAGATTCATCAGGGTATTACCACTCGGTCGCCGCACCCCTGTCGGACATCTTTTTAGGACACTGTCGAGTTGAAGAAAACCAATAAAAACTTTAACAGAACCAATCTACCTTCCTTCTTTTATAAATTATTAACATGCATGCGGAAATTATTACCCTCAATCAGCCATGTCCTCTCATACCGGCTGATCAGGCAAAAAAATCCACCCGTTAGTCGATTGTAGCATCAATCTAAAAAATGCAAGTATGTAGTTAGAGCTCGCAAACAATGCTCTACACCGCAGTGTGGCATGTACAATTATATCTATACAAGGCCACTATTTCTACTTAGCCCTCGGTACCAACTACCCTTCTCCAAGTTGTTTGTATATCACAAGTAACAAAGGGCATATGATTCCAAACAGTTACGATGTTCCGGTCATCCTAATGTCTGTATAACAAGCTAGAACATCTCTCTCCAGTCCAGTGACCCCACTCGGTAATAATGCCAAATAATACCTTAGTCAAACGGGATTCACTGCTAAAAAACACACACAGCACAATCATTGCTTGTGTCACCAAACCTCCTCCTCACCGTACATAAATGGAGCCAGGACCTCTTATCATCCCAGGAACACCGCGTCTTAACTACCGGCGTTATTTAAAACTCTGTTTGATTTCACTGCACTCGGGAGTTTGCGATCACGTGATACATCGCGCATGCTCACACTGATGTCATCGTGTGCGGAAGTAGCAAGCGCCATCTTGGAATGGGGTTAAAGATCGTAATTACTAAGCAAAGACATGATCTCTATTCTCAAAAAAACGGGTCTGTGCATGCTCCAACTGCTATTAATTCAGCACCTATATCACTTCTCCACTACATATGAGAATAGTCAATAGTGAAAGATTTCAGGGTGGTTTTCTTATTAAAAAAAAAAAAAAAAAATTGACAATCCTTTCACACCACACGGAGCTCTTTTGGAGTTTATATTGTAAGGCACTTTCTGAACTTTTTTTTATATATATCGGTATTACTGATCAGGGATATCGTCGCTGTTGTCAAGTAACCAAATCTATATGTGTTCCACCGGTTATACATTCAGTTCTTTTGTTGTCTATAATAAATGACACTGTCAAAAACTTTATTGACCAGGTATTTAAATGACAAACAGTCTGGTCCTATCAAGGGAGTAAGGGAACATTATTATTGTGCAAGGATGTATTAGCTGGTCTCAATCACCCGGATCTATACATGTTCCAACTGTTATTAATGCTTCACCAAACATCAAGATATTAAATGGAGGAAGAAATTCAAGAGCATGGTTGCCTATTCATATTGCAAGAACCTCTTTTGTTGTCTAAAAATGTAAGGCATTGTCAACAACTTTATTTAACAGGTTCTTAATGGTATGAAGTATGGTCCTTCAGGAGCACCATGGGCACGAACGCTCCCAGTATTCAAAGAAGAGACACAAGGTTCATTAATAGCCAACACCACTTTGTCACTGATGAACAGAAGGAGCACCTAAATCGCAGGTTGTGTAATCATTGCATGAGGGCATATGTGGACCGAATTCCAAAACACATTTATTTAACTGTATTCCACTCAATGATCTAGTTCACCTAAATTGCAGGTTGTGTAATCAATGAATGAGGGCATATGTGGACAGAATTCCAATACACAGTCATTTAACTCTATTCCACTCAATGATCTCATTCAGGCCCTATATATCACTGCGTTCTCTGTAAATCCATCTCGCTTCCTTATTTAATAGTACTGTCTCCATGTTCTTAGGATTACCCTTTACTGTCTCTAGCACGGTCCACGTAAAAGCATGTTTCTCCTGATGGCAATGCTGAACAAGTTTAGTAGTGAGTTTACCTGACTTAATTGTGCTAAGGTGTTCTTGTATGCGCACCTTAATTTTCCTTGTAGTTAGTCCAATATATTGAAGACCACAACTACACAACAGTCTATACACCACATTAGCTGTGTTGCAATTGCTAAAGTGGTTTAAAAACCACTCCCTTTCCGTTGTCAAAATCACACTACTGCTCTTCTTCGTGAGTGGGCACACGGAGCACGTCCCACATGGGTAGTGACCATTAGGTACAGTTGTACAATCATTTCTTTTGGGCAAACGGTCACGGGTGTGGACAAGCCTGTCCTTTAAGTTACTTGACCGTTTAAAGGCAAATCTCGGTGGTGGCATGGAGAAGTCCTAATTGGATAACAAGTTCCAATGTTTTCTGATGGACTATCTAATTTTCGTGGCCATCGGGTCGAACGTCATCACTACTGGTAGACAGTCTTTCCTTTCTTTGTTAGTGTGTTCAAGTAAGGCGCTACGGGGTGTGTTTAGTGCCCTCTTTCTCGCATTCCTAACTACCTTACATGGATAACTGCGCTGTTCTAATTTTTTTAGTCAGGTCACCAGACTGTTCTAAAAACGTGCCCGTAGTAGAACAATTCCTACGGTACCTCAGAAATTGCCCCACCGGAAGATTGTCACGGAGGGCTCTGGGATGGTATGACTCGTACAACAAGAGGGAATTTCTGTCAGTGAGTTTCTGGTGGACTCGGGTGCTCAGGCCACCTTCCACACATTACTCTATTTCGAGGGCCAGGTATACAGCTGAAGTGTGGCTATATGTCCAAGTAAATTTAAGACTCTGATCTTGTGAGTTAAGCCATGACAAGAACTCTAGTAGAGATTCCTCCGAGCCAGACCATATGCAGAGCACATCGTCTATATATCTCTTCCAGAGGCAAATTTGCCCAGAGAAGGGGTTGGTATCAGGATAGACGATGTGCTCCTCGAATTGGCCAACATATATGCATGCCAGTCTGGGGGCCATCGTGGCCCCCATTGATGTACCAGAGGTTTGCAGGTAGAGTTGGTCTTTGTACTTGAAATAGTTGCGAGTGAGGGCCAACTCGACACATTCCATGACAAAAGATTGAGGAGCGTCATAAAACCATTCAAGATCCCCCAGGGCACGCGCTGCTGCCACCAGCGTCGCGTCCTGGGGAATACTCGTGTACAAAGACTCGATATCGATCGATACGAGAAATTGTGTACATGGATTGTATGGAACGTTCTCCAGGATACTAAGGACATCGGTGGTGTCCGTAATAAAGGACAGTTGGTTCACCACCGATTCCCGGAGGAAATAGTCTGCGTATTGGGAGAGCGGCTCTAGTACTGATTGCATTTGGGGAACATCTGTCCCTTCATCAGGGGCCAAAACCTGAAAAGAATACACAACGAGTAAAATCATTTCTTCTGCACATTGTGGAACCATCATCTTGAGAATGTTTTTGTTTTTAAAAGCTAACTGTTCAATGGTGCGCTATCCTTTTACATAAAATCTGAACGTGCCAACCAGTTCTCCACATTCCAAAAGCCCTTTGTTGAAAAGTGCTCCAGGAAGTGGTGGTATTACCATGCAAACCACGTTCAACAAGTGGGAACATCGTCTATCCAATTACAATGGTGTGACCAAAGTCATAAAATAAAGTGAGACACTCTTTGAACTAAACAACACTTTCTAATTCTCAAAGCAGTAATCCAACGCCCAATATGGGGGCGGATGATTCCTGAATGACAGAAGAAATCTTCATGAAAACACCAGTTATACACCTAACGTCATACACTGTCATGAGTTATGACATGTTCACCCGTGACTTGTACCTTAATGGTTGACCCGTGAGGGGTTCCAGGTGGAGCAGTGAACACTTAGAGAGTCCAGGCCATCAAAAAGACACTGTGATTGAAAACAATGATCATGTTACTAGAACTTCACCGCAGATCTCTTACTAAATCGACACCAGATCGACACCAGATTTCCTCAAGTTCTTACCGTGAGAATACCGCTACTCTTCTTAGAGTGCTTCTCAACTTCTATGCCCAGTATTTACACTGTAAATAGATTAAACAAGCATTTACAATGCAATAGGTCTCGCAATGTCATTATTTTGAGCTATTGACATTGTAAATGACATTGCCTTTTCTTTTTGCTTTTGTTTTTAAAAACATAAAGAGAACACATTGTCATTTACAATGCCAACAGCATTAGTGAGAGTTTAAGGTATTCCCATTGTAAATGACAACGCCTTTTATCTATCTGTTTTGATAATTAACACATATAAAGGCAGTGTGATTTACAATGCCAATAGCTGAAAGTCTTGATAATTTCTTCAAATTTCTGTCAGAAATACAGAACAACCTCAACCCTCAATGTAGCTGCCCCGCTCAGGCCCCGGCTCACATGGCCCTGTCAAATGCGTTGTACATTCTACGCTCCAGCCTCAGAGTGCCTCAGACTCCATGAGAGACAGTGAATAGTACTCAAAGCTTTCTACAGCAGTCAGATGTCCCAGTCTTCCTGAGACAGTGAATAGTACTCAATTCTTACTCCACTCTGCCAAGCACATTCATTGTTACGTGACTATTTTAAATTAGCCGATGTGACCCCCTTACTCATAAACACACACATCTTTCCATTCGCTGTGCAGGAGTGCACAACCCCGCATGCAGAGGTGCACAGCCTCGTGCTCAAACACTGTCTGCTGGCGACCAATTGATATACACACTAAGCCATACTCTATTCTGTTTTGGTAAAAACTTAAGGAACCTAAAGGCGCTTAAATTCTGCCTCAAATTGCACGGAAATGTGAAATCCTTCATAAGCACTATTTGTGCCTTGAAATTAGATCTATCATAACATGGTAGAACTGTTACCAATATTCATGCAAACACCAGAGCAAGCGACAACTGTACCTATGTTAGACTTATTTTATTGCTGAAATAAATATACACCGATCAGAGACTTCCTCAATTAAGACTGGTAGATGTTTTTTTTAAAACTGACCTTTTTTCTGAACGGTGAGTGCATAACATAACAAGCATTTACAATGCAACGGTCTCACCTTTGGAAAAGTTAGAGCTATTGGCATTGTAAATGACAAAAAATGTTTTTATGTGTTGGTTTTGAAAACAGATAAATAAATGGCATTGTCATTTACAATGCCAATAGCATAATCCCTCGCAAAAGCGAGACCTACTGCATTTGCACACACACAGAGAGCGACACACACACCGAGCCCCACACACACAGAGCCCCACACCCACAGAGCCCCAAACACACACAGAGCCCCAGACACACACAGAGCCCCAGACACACACAGAGCCCCAGACACACACAGAGCCCCAGACACACACAGAGCCCCACACACACACAGAGCCCCACACACACACACAGAGCCCCACACACACACAGAGCCCCACACACACACACAGAGCCCCACACACACACAGAGCCCCACACACACACAGAGCCCCACACACACACAGAGCCCCACACACACACAGAGCCCCACACACACACACAGAGCCCCACATACACAGAGCCACACAGAGCCACACACACAGAGCCACACACACACACACAGAGCCACACACACAGAGCCACACACGCACAGAGCCACACACACACACAGAGCCACACACACACAGAGCCACACACACACACAGAGACACACACACAGAGCCAAACACACACACACACACACACACAGAGCCAAACACACACAGAGCCACACAAACACAGAGCCAAACACACAGAGCCACACACACACACAGAGCCACACACACACACAGAGCCACACACACACACAGAGCCACACACACACAAAGAGCCACACACACACACACAGCCACACACACAGAGCCACACAAGCACATCCACACACACACACAGAGCCACACACACAGAGCCACACACACAGCAACGCACACACACAGAGCCACACACACACACACAGAGCCAAACACACACAGAGCCACACACACACACAGCCACACACACACACAGATCAACACACACACACACACAGCCACACACACACACTCAGAGCCACAAATGCAGATGAACAGACAGCCAGTGCCTGCACCCAAGCTGATTACTAGTCCCTTGCTCACTTTGCCACTGGATTCAAGCAAGCCGGGCTGAAGACGGTTGTAATGCCAGAAACCGGTCCTCGGACGCTTGTTTCCGGTCCAGGGAAGGCATGGCTTGGCAGTTCGGGCTGGACTGTTCCCATGAGGCACAGGGTCAGACTGATTTGCATATAGCCATGTCTGAACTGGGGTGGCAGAGTGGGCTAAAGAACGGTGATGGATTCAACCCAGATCTTTTGACTGGGTGTGAGTGTTTGATTGGTTCGGATGCTCCGTCCATCACCACCCCCTTTTGTACCGCTTGTGGCCGCCATAAGTGTGGCAGGGTATGCTCAGACGTGAGTCCCTTGCTTACTTTGCCACTGGATTCAAGCAAGCCGGGCTGAAGACGACTGTAATGCCAGAAACCGGTCCTCGGAAGCTTGTATCCGGTCCAGGGAAGGCATGGCTTGGCAGTTCGGGCTGGACTGTTCCCATGAGGCACAGGGTCAGACTGATTTGCATATAGCCATGTCTGAACTGGGGTGGCAGAGTGGGCTAAAGAACGGTGATGGATTCAACCCAGATCTTTTGACTGGGTGTGAGTGTTTGATTGGTTCGGATGCTCCGTCCATCACCACCCCCTTTTGTACCGCTTTTGGCCGCCATAAGTGTGGCAGGGTATGTTCAGACGTGAGTCCCTTGCTCACTTTGCCACTGGATTCAAGCAAGCCGGGCTGAATACGGCTGTAATGCCAGATACCTGTCCTCGGAAGCTTGTTTCCGGTCCAGGGAAGGCATGGCTTGGCAGTTCGGGCTGGACTGTTCCCATGAGGCACAGGGTCAGACTGATTTGCATATAGCCATGTCTGAACTGGGGTGGCAGAGTGGGCTAAAGAACGGTGATGGATTCAACCCAGATATTTTGACTGGGTATGAGTGTTTGATTGGTTCAGATGCTCCGTCCATCACCACCCCCTTTTGTACCGCAAGCTGATTACTACAGTCGAGTTGCGCAGATGCATGACGACAACCCCTGCAATCAATACACGTAGAAGAGTACAGTACAATATGCGAAAAGTGCTACAGTCGGCGAAAAACCCTAGGTGGGTGCTTAGAATTGACCTGAACCTCTGACAGCACGTACATATAAATTATGAGCGATGCACCTTTACAAACCCTACAGACACCTACGGTTGTCATACCAGAGTAATACGAACATACAGAACAATAGACAATAGACCAATCATTCACTACATCCATTAAACGAAAACAGAAAGCAAAAGTTTTAAAATCTACACCTACACAATAAAGTCAATCGTACAACACGTACCATTAAAACAACAACATACGAAGTAATCAATGAACCAAACAGCACGTATTCATAAAAGTAACCACATTATGAGACAAAGACCAAACAAACATATTACACACTGAACTAATGACCACAGAGGTAAAAGATCCATGCAATACCCGCATACCCAAGGATAGGTGACAGCTGAGACTGTGCAAATTCGAACTGACAAGAGGTTGAGAAAGGACAGGTATGCAGGGGTTAACACCGATGGTCACAAGGGTGAGGAGTGTTCACAAAGCATTTACTTGTCTGAATTCATGGCAATGTAGTAAGACATGAAATGTGAACATTCGTGCTGATATATTTCCCCTTCTCTCAACTACTCTTACAATACGTAATCCCCGTTTTTCCGTGGCTTATTTAACGTGTATACATGTTGACGTTTTAGACGAGTGTTTTTCGGTACTTGGTTTATATATAACTCAATCCTGGCTTGGGATGAGACCTTTTGACATAAAAATCCCCGCATAGGCGGAGAGTGCCCATCTTGACAAAGTAACTCCACGGTGAAAATCTCAAAACGGACAACAGATACCGCTAGAGAAAGCGTAAACAAAGAGCTTCCCTGCCCCCTCCACTCCTTCTTTCCATAAGGCAGCAATCTGAATTAGAATAGACCCGAGGGAGAAGACGTCTCACTTCCCCTTAGTTAATACGGGATCTCTGGAATTGCAATGTCCCACCCCCGATCTGGCCCGGATCTTGAACAGGATGTAAACACCAAACACCCTTAATGCTCGACACCCGACAACAAGCAGAGCACCTATCTCTCCAGCTTTCAAAGGCACTTCTGACTGAGTCTGGGTTATGACTAAAAGCCCCTAAATTAAAAGTGTAACCTGCCCCCACCCCTCTAACCGCTAAATATATGTTCCTACTGCATCGCAACAATTAGGGCAATCTTTAGATAGTAAAGCACACACTCTCTGCTGCACAATAGAGTGAGACACACACCTCAAAACAGGGGGGAGTCCTCCTACCTCCCACTCTTAATCTTTGACAGGGAGCAAGTACCCTCTCTAAAATCTCACCATGACAGGCCGGAAGTGTCTCCAGCCTCTGGCAACAAGATGCTCACATGCCTTCTCTTGCCCCAAGGCCCGCACACTTACCGACTGGGGATCTGAAGAGCCCCGCGCCTCCCCTTTGGCTCTAAGGGCTCCAGGCCCTACACCTGAGCCTCAGTGGCAGCGCTTCCGCCTGCACCGAGATTTCCTTCTGGAGTCACAGCTCACAGTGATGCCCTAACACGGATCCTGGGACTACAACCATAAACAGAGGAATGAGTGCCACCACTGGGTGATTGAACCACAGAAGCAAAGGGGAGTTCTCGAAGCAAAGACCGACAGAGAACTTTGAACATGCAAAGAGAACGGAGTTTCCAGCGGCAATCACATTTAATCCATTTAAAAATGAGTCAGGAATTTCTCGCTGAGTGTAGCTTTTGGCGTGCGAGTCCGAATAAGTGGTGGTGTGAATAAACCTGGACGTGCGCCCCCTTTACTTTATCTTTACCTCCATGGGAGCGTTCATCAAGAAAACTGCCTTCACCGGGAAAAGATGCCCGCAGCTCCACCGCAGCCCCTGCTCGGTCACCGATTGCCGCTCCCTGCAACCTCTGATCACTTTTAAACAGCTGATCCTCGATGTAGGTTTCCCGTTCAGCAGATCCTGCTATCGCAACCCCAGCTCCTTGCCAGGATCACTGCTCCAGACGACAGCAAGCCAATTCCCGTTCTGAAAATCTGACGTCCTAAACGACCTGCAACGAGAAAGAAACAAGCGAGCTCTGGCTGGAAAGCGGACCACGCCATGACACCACCATGTTTCTCCGAGGTCAAGCAGAAATGCCTCGGAGAAACGCACCGTCATTTTCGGATTAGGGGGGCCTGTCTTTCTTTCTCTCCTCTTCCCATTGGCTGGAATGTAAAATTCCAGCCAATGGGAAGAGGAGAGAAAGAAACTAAAAAACACACCCCCGAATCCCAAAAAGACGGGGCTTAAATGGACAGACGCCCCTCTCTTCCAATGGCTGGCCTCCGTTAAGGAAGCCAGCCAATGGAGAAGAGGGGCGGGTTCAAACCCCACTCTGAAAAACATAAGATCTCCCCAGCGAGACTGCGCAAGCGCAGCCTATGCAGGCTGAGACCTAAAAACACCCGTGTGTTTAGACAACAATAACAAGGGCAGTGTTTTCATAGAAAACGTGGTTCAGTTGTCAATATGTGCTAAATACTTCTTGAATATACTAAATACTCCAAATATGGAGGACTGGGGTTGTAAATTTAATCTTTAAAATTACATTTGTGTAATTATTTATTCAGGGCTGGTGATAAACTACACGCTCATATTTTTTTGAAAATAGATTTCGTGAAAGGCCGTCGAATGCTCTCCACAGTCTGTGTTAAAGTTAGTCAGTTGATGCCATTCCCCTCCCCCTTCCTCGGACAGCCACCCCTCCACTCCCCAGAACAGAGCTCTGGTCAGATAAGGAGGAGCGAGGCCTCCAGCAGGGCGCTTATTTATGAATGTTCTGTGCTTTTTAGTAAAGTGACCCGACTCACAACCGAGCACCAACAGGTTGGTCTCCTCACACCACACAAATCCACAACAGACCTGATAGCAAAGGAGAGGGGGTCTGGGGAGAACCCCTGCAGTCTCTGCCCATCAGGGGAGCCTAGTGCAGCGGTGGTGGGGCATTCACACTGGCCTTCTAATAGTTTCACCGGTGACACCCCATCATCTTCACAGCTCAGACATGAGTCTGAGCTGTGAAGATGATGGCTTGAATTCTGTATGCCATGTGCCCAAACACAAGCACTGGGGTAGCTCTTCCTGCTCCCCCACCCCCGCTCGAGAGCACAGGGATGCTGGTTGCAGCCTAGGGCGTGGAAGTTTAAGCCAACAAAGTCTGCTCCAGAAAATAATCCAAGTAGCAGAGGGTGTTGGGGGCCCCGCCTTTAGGGGCTCCTGTTTGCACTGCGTCCCGGGCAGGCCCTGTGCGCACTGCAAAGTACTTCACAGCACTTCCGAGGCCGCTCACTGCTGTGGGGGTTAGGGGAGGGGTGCAAGCCCTGCAACCACACACTCCTTATTGTCTGTGAAGGGAACACAGTAGGGGCATGTTCATGTGTGCGTGTACCCGCCTACGTGTACACACTGGTGAATAGTCGTTAACATAACAATATGTCCATGCCAATGTGTTCTTGTATAACGTAATTGGTGCTAATATAAAGCGCTCACACATTTTCGGGTTGAGTTTGCGCTATATTGAATATATATATAAACACACACAGCAGCAGCAAAGTGCTTCACAGCACTTCAGAGGCCGCTCATTGCTGGGTGGAGGGGGGAACGGGTGCGAGCCCTGCAACCAAACACACCTTATTGTCTGTGAAAGGAACACAGTAGGGACTTGTGCATGTGTGCGTACCCGCCTGCGTGTACACACTTGTGAGTAGTCGTTAACATAACGATATGTCCATGCCAACCTGTTCTTGTATAATGTAATCGGTGCAAATGTAAAGCGCTTGCAAATGTTCGGGTTGAGTTCCCGCTATATCAAATATATATAAATAAAAACACACAGCAGGAAAGTACTTCACAGCACTTCAGAGGCCTCTCACTGCTGGCGGGGTGGGGGGAGGGGTGCGAGCCCTGCAACCACACACTCCTTATTGTCTGTGAAGGGAACACAGTAGGGGCGTGTGCATGTGTGCACATACCCACCTGCTTGTACACACTTGTGAGTAGTCGTTAACATAAAGATATATCCATGCCAACGTGTTCTTGTATAACGTAATCGGTGCTAATGTAAAGTGCTCGCATATATTCGGGTCGAGTTTGCGTTATATAAAATATATATAAATACACACACAGCAGCAAAGTGCTTCACAGCACTTCAGAGGCCGCTCACTGCTAGGGGAGTGGGAGGAGGGTTGCGAGCCCTGCAACCACACACTCCTTATTGTCTGTGAAGGGAACACAGTGGGGGCATGTTCTTCTGTGCGCGTACCTGCTTGCGTGTACACACTTGTGAGTAGTCGTTAACATAACAATATGTCTATGCCAATGTGTTCTTGTATATAGTAATCGGTGCGAATGTAAAGCGCTCGCATATGTTCGGGTCGAGTTCGCGCTATATAAAATATATATAAATACACACACACAGCAGCAAAGTGCTTCACAGCACTTCAGAGACCGCTCACTGCTGAGGGATGGGGGGAGGGGTGCGAGCCCTGCAAACAAACACTCCTTATTGTCTGTGAAAGGAACACAGTAGGGGCGTGTGCATGTGTGTGCATACCCACCTGCGTGTACACACTTGTGAGTAGTCGTTAACATATCAATAGGTCTATGCCAATGTGTTCTTGTATATCGTAATCAGTGCGAATGTAAAGCGCTCGCATATGTTCGGGTTGAGTTTGCGTTATATCAAATATATATAAATAAAAACACACAGCAGGAAAGTGCTTCACAGCACTTTAGAGGCCGCTCACTGCTGGTGGGGGAAGGGGTGCGAGCCCTGCAACCACACACTCCTTATTGTCTGTGAAGGGAACACAGTAGGTGGCGTGTGCATGTGTGCGCATACCCACCTGCGTGTACACACTTGTGAGTTGTCGTTAACATAATTGTATGTCCTTGCCAATGTGTTCTTGTATAACGTAATCGGTGCTAATGTAAAGCACTCACATATATTCGGGTCGCGTTCGCGCTATATAAAAGATATATAAACACATACACACAGCAGCAAAGTGCTTCACAGCACTTCAGAGGCCGCTCACTGCTGGGGGGCTGGGGGGATGGTTCAGAGCTCTGCAACCACACACTCCTTATTTTCTGTGAAGGGAACACAGTAGGGGCGTGTGCTTGTGTGTGCGTACCCGCCTGCATGTACACACTTATGAGTAGTCGTTACATAACGATATGTCCATGTCAATGTGATCTTGTATAACGTAATCGGGGCAAATGTAAAGCGCTCGCATATATTTGGGTCGAGTTTGCGCTATATAAAATATATATAAATACACACACACAGCAGCAAAGTGCTTCACAGCACTTCAGAGGCCGCTCACTGCTAGGGGGATGGGGGTAGGAATGCGAGGCCTGCAACCATACACTCCTTATTGTCTGTGAAGGGAACACCTTAGGGGCGTGTGCATGTGTGCACGTACCTGCCTGCGTGTACAAACTTGTGAGTTGTCGTTAACATAACGATATGTCTGTTAGATCTGGGTGTCTCTAATTGGCAGAGGTAAGTACCTTAGACCAAGTAGGGACCCTTGCTTCTAGTCAGGGTGAAGAATTACCCAAAGTAGATAACCCCTGCTCACCCTCTAGGTAGCTTGGCACAAGCAGACAGGCTTATCTCTGAGGCAATGTGTTTAATGAATGCACTTAACATAACAGTAATCCCCCATCCACCACAAACTGAGACCACACAGGTAAGTATATTTTATAAAAATATATATCTTTATCTAGTTTCAGCAGGTAAATAAAGCATTTGCACGATAATCACTTTTCCAATAAGAGGTTGCACTTAATCTTAATGGTGGTACTTGTAAATAGGAAGTTCTTTATCAAATCAGTCTCAGTCTCTTGTGAATCAGTATGAAAAACAAGTAATCCTGACTTACTTAAAATGTGCTTTCAAAACGAGCAGTAAAAACAATGCCAACGTGTGATTTCTTCGCTGAGGAGCCCTCCGAGTGAATGAGCTCCAGCGCTGCGAGCGCGCCTCCCCGAGCGATCTATGGGCACCACCGTGCCGATCAGCGCTCTCTCACACCCCGCCCCGGCCGGTCCCGGCCGGTCCCGGCTGCTCTCCGTCCGCTCTCAGCACTTCCAGGGAGCGGCGGGGAGCAAGCACGATGCTTCAATCAGGGACTCAGGCCAGGGGCAGGATGGTACTCACGGCGCTCCTTCGGTCACTCTTCCCCGGCCTCGGCGGCGTTCCCAGAGGTCCCGGTACATGAACCAATCAACGTGCGACTCGGCAGGCGAGCCTCCAGGCCGATGACGTAGCTTCTCCTCGCCTGGTCCAATCACGTCGCGCCCTTCGCGGCAAGCCTCCTTCAGTACCCGGGAGTCAGCCAACGGCAGTGCGGCTCCCGGGACAAGGCTCTGATGACTAATCCTGGGCGGCCAATCCCTGCACAGCTTTGGCGATGACGCTACCGCGCATGGGCCAATCCCGTAGCGGCGTTAGCGAGGGGGCTCGGCTCCTTCAGCCAATGGGAGCGCGGCGGCTCCGATCTTCGCTGCTGCAGCTCCCCAGCGAACGGCAACTTCACAGGGTATTCCTGGCCCCGGGCAGCGGCAGTGAACAGCGGCCTGGTGATATTTAGGGTTCAGAAGACGGGCAGAGCGCTCATGTGGGCACAGAAAGCCTTTTGAACAATAACTCCCGAGGGGGGAGCACAACGAGCCTCCGGTCTGTCGCAAGACTGTGCCGATGAGCACACCGAACCGCTGCACGGCCAGCAGTCACAAATCACGTGCCCAGAAGGGAATAAGCACGATCTCCACAGCGTTTTTCGCAAAGCTTTAGGAACCTTTAACCCTGGGTTCCAAACAGGAGGCCAGCTCTTCTCAGGCCCTTGGAGATTCAGTTCAGGAGACACAGCACACAGCAAAGTCTCTGCAGTTTTAAGCAGGCAGGGTCACAGCACATAGCAAAGTCCCTTTCTTCTTCTCAGCTTCCAGTTAGACAGCAGAACAGGTCAGCCCTTAGAGCACACAGCAAGGCAATCTTCCTTCAGTTCTCCAGCAGTCCTTCTTCCAGCAGAGGTTCCTCTTGATTGTAGAATCCAACTTTTCTGTAGTCAGGGGTCCTTCTCTTATACCCCTAAAAGTCTTTGAAGTCCTTTGAAGTCTTTGTGCAAGTGGGCCCTGAGCCCGGTCTAAACCAGTTCTGGGTGTTGCTGAGGCACTGGGGGTTTCCTGGCTTCCTTCTTCCTCTCAGTATCAGGGACAGAGGTGACAGTCGCCCAGCAGGGGGGTGGAGCCAGCATTGTGGTCAGGCAGGCACAGCCCTGTCACTATCAGGTGTGATCTCCTCCCACTTCCCTGGCAGCAGATGCTGCCTTTCATCCACGGGCTGACTCAGACAATCCCCTGGGGGCTCTGCAGCCTCTGTCACACTCAGGCCAGACAGTCAATCCACAAACAGGCCCAGGCACACAGAAAGGTTAGACAAGAGAACAGCCACTTTCTAAAAGTAGTATTCTCAAACACAGAATTTAAAAACAACCTTCACTAAAAGATGTGTTATTAAATTCTGAGTTCAGGGATATCATTCACTTATTTCCCATCTTGTTCCTATGAGAAGATAGGCTGGTTTCCAATGGGACCAGCCTCCCCCATGTTATTCTGTGGAGCAAGATAACCTTACAGCAGTGAGCACACAAAATGGCTGCTGCTCACTACCAGAGCATGTGACCTGCACTAGTACATGCTCTACCTTATCCATACACTGCACCCTGCCCAGGGGGGTACCTTGAGCCTTCCATAGGGGTGACTGATGTGCACAGACAGGGAAGGGTTAGGCCCAGCCAGTGGGGACACTGGCTAGGCGGACATGGCAGTCCACTGACTGCACACAGGCCCTGCGCTGGCAAGCCTGAGACACCATTTTAGGGCTACTCAGGTGGGTGGCGCAATCTGCGCTGCAGGCCCACTAGTAGCATCTGTCATCACCAGCCCTGGCACACACAGTGCAGTTTACTAGGGACTTCATGGTGAAACAAATATGCCAATCAGGTATACCCAATCAATATGACAATTTACAGAGGGAGCACTTACACTCTAGCACTGACCAGCAGTGGCAGAGTGTCCAAAGCATCTAAACCAGCAAAAACGAAATCCAGCACAGCATAAAAAATACATGAGTCAGAGGCAAAAAGATGGTGGAAAAACCACGCCAAAGGTGTCAGGTCTAACACGTGTCCCCCCCAGCTGAAAGGGGGGAGAACTACCCAACCTCTTGGGAGTCATCACTAAGGCGGAAGAATCTGGACAGACCATCAGCATTGGCGTGTTCTGTACCAGGGCGGTGCTCCACCGTAAAGTCCATCCCCTGTAGGGAAATGGACCACCTCAACAGTTTTGGATTCTCACCCCTCATCTGCATTAACCATCTGAGGGGCCTGTGGTCGGTCTGAACACGGAAGTGAGTCCCAAACAGGTAGGGCCTCAGCTTCTTCAGAGCCCAGACCACAGCAAAAGCTTCTCTTTCAATGGCACTCCATCTCTGTTCCCTGGGGAGTAGCCTCCTGCTAATGAAAGCCACTGGTTGGCCTCCGCCCTCATCATTGATTTGTGAGAGTACTGCTCCCACGCCTTGCTCTGAAGCGTCAGTTTGCACAATGAACTCACTGGAAAAGTCCGGTGCCTTAAGCACCGGTGCTGTGCACATGGCAGCTTTAAGGGTGTCAAAAGCAGTTTGACAGGCCTCAGTCCAATTCACTTTCCTGGGCTGATTTCTAGATGTCAGCTCTGTCAAAGGGGCCACAATGGTGCCATAACCTTTGACAAACCGTCTGTAATACCCGGTGAGACCTAGAAAGGCTCTCACCTCAGTCTGAGTCTTGGGGGGTTCCCAAGCCAGAATGGTATCAAACTTTGCCTGTAGGGGCGCCACCTGGCCGCTCCCCACCTGGTGTCCCCAGTACACCACTGATCCCTGCCCTATCTGGCATTTACTGGCCTTGATAGTGAGGCCTGCCTTCTGCAGAGCCTTCAAGACTGCGCAGAGGTGTTGCAGGTGTTCCTCCCAAGTGGAGCTGAACACAGCAATGTCATCCAGGTATGCTGCGCTGAAATCCTCCAGCCCAGCTAATACCTGGTTGACCAGTCTCTGGAATGTGGCAGGGGCATTTTTCAACCCAAAGGGCATGACACGGAACTGGAAGTGCCCCTCTGGCGTTGAAAATGCTGACCTCTCCTTGGCCCCCTCAGTTAAAGCAATCTGCCAGTACCCTGAAGTCAAATCAAAGGTGCTCAGGTACTGGGCAGCTCCCAACCGATCCACCAGCTCATCAGCTCTGGGGATGGGGTGCGCATCAGTCTTGGTGACCGCATTGAGCCCACGGTAGTCCACGCAAAACCGGAGTTCTGGGGTGCCACCGGGGGTAGCAGCTTTCTTAGGCACTAAGACCACTGGGCTAGCCCAGGGACTGCTGGAGGGCTCAATAACCACTAGTGCCAACATCTTGGAAACTTCTTCCTTGATGCTAGCTCTGACCTTGTCAGCCACCCTGTAAAACTTCTGTTTAACAGGCAGACTATCTCCAGTGTCCACATCGTGGACGCACCATTTGGTGACACCTGGGGTCAGGGAGAACAGGGGGGCGAACTGACCCAAGACTTGGCGACAGTCCTTTTGCTGCTCTGGAGTCAGGGAGGGCGAGAGGACTACACCATCCACTGACCCATCTTGCTCCTTGACTACCAGGAGGTCAGGGAGAGGATCACTATCCTCCTCCCCTCCAGCATCTGTAGCCATGAGCATAGTCACTTCAGACCTCTCAAAGTGAGGTTTGAGGTGGTTCACATGTAGCACTCTCAGGGGCTGCCTGGGAGTCTTCAGGTTAACCAAGTAGGTAACCTCGCTCTTGCGCTCCACCACCTCATATGGCCCAGACCACTTGCCACGGAGCGCACAAGGCTCCACTGGCGCCATCACCCACACTTTCTGACCAGGGTGGAACTCAACCAGAGAAGTGTTCTGGTCATACCATCTATTCATTTCCTCCTGGCTAGCCTCCAGGTTCTCTTGAGCGAGCTTCCGGAAGCGCTTGGTCTGGTTGCGAATGGCCAGCACATAGCTGAACACATCCTGAGGGGTTTTCCCACGGGATTTCTCCCACCCCTCCTTCACCAGAGTGAGAGGCCCTCTCACAGGGTGGCCACACAGCAACTCAAAGGGGCTGAACCCTAAGGATTTCTGAGGCACCTCCCTGTAGGCAAACAACAGGCATGGTAACAAGACGTCCCATTTCCGCCTCATGGGCTCTTCTAGGCCCATAATCATGCCCTTCAATGTGCGGTTGAATCTTTCAACCAACCCATTTCCTTGAGGGTGGTAAGGAGTGGTGAATTTGTATGTCACCCCACACTCCTCCCACAGGGACTTCATGTACCTAGAAATGAAGTTTGTCCCCCTGTCAGAGACCACCTTTCTGGGGAACCCCACCCGGGAAAAAATTCCCATCAAGGCACGGCCCACCACGGGGGCTGTGACTTTCCTGAGCGGAATGGCTTCCGGGTACCGAGTGGCATGGTCCACCAAGACCAGGATAAACCTGTTGCCTAAGGCTGTCTTGGGGTCCAGGGGCCCCACGATGTCAATGCCCACCCGCTCAAAAGGGGTGCTCACCACAGGAAAGGGTTGGAGGGGTGACACGCACTTCCCTCCGCTCTTGCCACTGGCCTGGCAAGTTTGGCAAGATTTACAAAAGGCAGAGACGTGCTTCTTCATCTGGGGCCAGTAGAAATGGGTGAAAAGCCTGTGATAGGTCTTGTCTTGCCCCAGCAGATGTCCTGCGAGAGGCACGTCATGAGCCAGACCCAGTAGGAAGTTCCGGAAACGCTCGGGTACCACCAGCACACGGGCTGCACCGGGCTCAGCGAACTTAGGCTCACTATAAAGTAAGTCATCCTCCCAGTAAATCAAATGCTCCTTGGACCCCAGGCCTGCTGCCTGGTCTGCAGCCTGCTGCCGCACACCAATGAGAGAAGGGCACTCCTTCTGAGCCTGGCAGAATTACTCCCTGGAGGGACCACCATCTTGCTGCCACTGGGACAGCTCAGGTAATTACCCCAGTTCGGCCACCTGCTCCCCTGTAGGTTCCAGGGCATCCCCCTCAGGGTCTGCTTCCTCCTGGACCGTGGGAACGGTGGGGGGCTGGTTTCCCACGCCCTCTACCCCTTCCTCTCTTGGCAGGTCCCTGGGCCATTGTTCCAGGCTCCAGCTCTGCTAATCCGCCCTCTCTGGCTGCCATTGCACGGGTGGTCACACAGATCCACGCAGGCAAACCCAACATTTCCAAGTGAGTCCTGTGCTCCACCTCTTTCCATGGAGAGCTCTCCAGGTCATTACCTAATAGACAATCTACAGGCAAGGCATCACTTACAACAACCTCCAAAATACCGGAGACTCCTCCCCATTCAAATGAAACATTTGCCAACTTGCAGTAGCGCACTGAACTGTCAGATGCCACCACAGGTCGGAGTACCTTGGGAAAAATTTGCTCTTCAGACACCCACTGACACCTGACAGATGTCACGCTGGCCCCTGTGTCTCTCAGAGCCTCTATTTCCTGTCCATTGATGGTCACCTTCTGCCCGTATTTCTTAGTGTTTTGGGGCAGCAAGGTTTCCTGGGCCATCTCTTGGTCTCCTAAAGAGACAAGGGTCATCACTGCTAACCCTTCCTCCCCACTGGAAATCAAATCCCCTCCCAAAGCTACACTGGCTAACCCCGGTGTTGGAGCACCAGTGGGTGCTGGAGGTTTCTTTGGACATTTGGGGGCAATGTGCCCCACCTCCCTACATGAATAGCAAGTAGGTGGGGACTTGTTGTCCTGCCTGCCCTTAGGGGGCCTGGACTTCTTAGACTTGGGGGGTGGAGACTTTCTCCTGGGAACTATTTTGGGGCCCTTTAGAAGACTCCTTTTGATTACCCGTGTCCCCCCCACTCTTCTGCTGGGGACCCTGTCCACCTTTGGCCTGGGTACTTACCACCCCCTTGTGGTCCCTGGTGCTAGTCCAGCGGTCTGCCTCTTTAGCAAGCTCACTGAGATTAGTTAACTCGCTATCTAAAAGATGCTGGCGCAGCTCTGGAACACATAAACTACTTAAGTGCTCCCAACTAATCAAGTGACACAACCCCACATAATCAGTAACTTTGCTGCCCTTTATCCAACCTTCCAGTGCACGCGTGTACATACTCACACACTCCACCCAAGTACTTGAATCAAGCTTCTTGAAGTTCCTAAACTTCTGGCGGTACTGTTCTGAAGTGAGCCCATACCTGAGGCACAAAGCCTCCTTCATAGCGGGGTAGGATAAAGTACCTGCTGCTTCTAAGGGTGCCAAGACATCCCTCCCTGAGGCCTCAAAATGCTTCCACAAACCTGCCCCCCAATTCTTCTCAGGCACTTCATTCATCTTCAAGGCAAGTTCATACGCTCTGAACCACGCATAAATATCCTCACCCCTCTGATAATTCTATACCAGATCTTTTGGTATGTATACTTTACCCGCCTGTACTGGTTGTGCGCTGCCACCATTAGAACTGGACTCCACCTGTTTGGATTTAATGTCCAGCTCCCTCATGCTCAACTCATGAGCCAATTGGAGTTTCTTCTCCTCCAAAGCGAGAGTATTTCTTCTCTCCTACGCCTCTTTCTCAGTTTCAAGGCGCAGTCTCCTCTCATCTGCTTGGGCTTTGAGTTTAAAAAGCTCAATCTCATGGGCCCTAGCTCTCTGATTATCCTCCAGCTCCTCTGGAGAAATAATCCTACTGGAGTGGTTGCTGCCAGCCCTAGACGCTGGCCTCCTCACTGGCAAATCACTGGATACAAAAGCATTTTCCTGTGTGCCTCCCTCTCCAATAACAACTTCTGGATCACCATATTTGGCCTCCCACCAGGCCCTCAGAGCTTTCCGTAGCTCTTCCTTGTTTGCGCTGCCCTTCACTGGGCATCTAAGCTGTTTGCAGAAATGCTTCAGTTGCTCCTTATTGTAGTTGAACAACTCCTGAATTTCAAATTCCAATTCCAATTCCAATTCTACTCTCACGCTTGCCGCTTTCTGAGACATGATGCTTCCTAACCTTTTCAACAAAAGGGTTTCACCAAAAAAGAAAAAATCTTGCGCAACCTGTGCTGCTAAACTAGACTAGTGATGTACAAGAAATCACTGTAGGTCAAGTGCAATTATTAGTTCAAAAATCTGAACCGCTGTCCAACAATGTTAGATCTGGGGGTCTCTAATTGGCAGAGGTAACTACCTTAGACCAAGTAGGAACCCTTGCTTCTAGTCAGGGTGAAGAATTACCCAAAGTAGATAACCCCTGCTCACCCTCTATGTAGCTTGGCACGAGCAGACAGGCTTATCTCTGAGGCAATGTGTTTAATGAATGCACTTAACATAACAGTAATCCCCCATCCACCACAAACTGAGACCACACAGGTAAGTATATTTTATAAAAGTATATATCTTTATCTAGTTTCAGCAGGTAAATAAAGCATTTGCACGATAATCACTTTTCCAATAATAGGTTGCACTTAATCTTAATGGTGGTACTTGTAAATAGGAAGTTCTTTATCAAATCAGTCTCAGTCTCTTGTGAATCAGTATGAAAAACGAGTAATACTGACTTACTTCAAATGTGCTCTCAAAACGAGCAGTAAAAACAATGCTAACGTGTGATTTCTTCGCTGAGGAGCCCTCCGAGTGAATGAGCTCCAGCGCTGCGAGCGCGCCTCCCCGAGCGATCTATGGGCACCACCGTGCCGATCAGCGCTCTCTCACACCCCGCCCCGGCCGGTCCCGGCTGCTCTCCGCCCGCTCTCAGCACTTCCAGGGAGCGGCGGGGAGCAAGCACGATGCTTCAATCAGGGACTCGGGCCAGGGGCAGGATGGTACTCACGGCGCTCCTTCGGTCACTCTTCCCCGGCCTCGGCGGCGTTCCCAGAGGTCCCGGTACAGGAACCAACCAACGTGTGACTCGGCAGGCGAGCCTCCAGGCCGATGACGTAGCTTCTCCTCGCCTGGTCCAATCACGTTGCGCCCTTCGCGGCAAGCCTCCTTCAGTACCCGGGAGTCAGCCAACGGCAGTGCGGCTCCCGGGACAAGGCTCTGATGACGAATCCTGGGCGGCCAATCCCTGCACAGCTTCGGCGATGATGCTACGCCGCACGGGCCAATCTCGTCGCGGCGTTAGCGAGGGGGCTCGGCTACTTCAGCCAATGGGAGCGCGGCGGCTCCGATCTTCGCCGCTGCAGCTCCCCAGCGAACGGCAACTTCACAGGGTATTCCTGGCCCCGGGCAGCGGCGGTGAACAGCGGCCTGGTGATATTTAGGGTTCAGAAGACGGGCAGAGCGCTCGTGTGGGCACAGAAAGCCTTTTGAACAATAACTCCCGAGGGGGGAGCACAACGAGCCTCCGGTCTGTCGCAAGACTGTGCCGATGAGCACACCGAACCTCTGCACGGCCAGCAGTCACAAATCACGTGCCCAGAAGGGAATAAGCACGATCTCCACAGCGTTTTTGGCAAAGCTTTAGGAACCTTTAACCCTGGGTTCCAAACAGGAGGCCAGCTCTTCTCAGGCCCTTGGAGATTCAGTTCAGGAGACACAGCACACAGCAAAGTCTCTGTAGTTTCAAGCAGGCAGTGTCACAGCACACAGCAAAGTCCCTTTCTTCTTCTCAGCTTCCAGTTAGACAGCAGAACAGGTCAGCCCTTAGAGCACACAGCAAGGCAATCTTCCTTCAGTTCTCCAGCAGTCTTTCTTCCAGCAGAGGTTCCTCTTGATTGTAGAATCTAACTTTTCTGTAGTCAGGGGTCCTTCTCTTATACCCCTAAAAGTCTTTAAAGTCCTTTGAAGTCTTTGTGCAAGTGGGCCCTGAGCCCGGTCTAAACCAGTTCTGGGTGTTGCTGAGGCACTGGAGGTTTCCTGGCTTCCTTCTTCCTCTCAGTATCAGGGACAGAGGTGACAGTCGCCCAGCAGGGGGGTGGATCCAGCATTGTGGTCAGGCAGGCACAGCCCTGTCACTATCAGGTGTGATCTCCTCCCACTTCCCTGGCAGCAGATGCTGCCGTTCATCCACGGGCTGACTCAGACAATCCCCTGGGGGCTCTACAGCCTCTGTCACACTCAGGCCAGACAGTCAATCCACAAACAGGCCCAGGCACACAGAAAGGTTAGACAAGAGAACAGCCACTTTCTAAAAGTACTATTCTCAAACACAGAATTTAAAAACAACCTTCACTAAAAGATGTGTTATTATATTCTGAGTTCAGGGATATCATTCACTTATGTCCCATCTTGTTCCTATGAGAAGATAGGCTGGTTTCCAATGGGACCAGCCTCCCCCATGTTATTCTATGGAGCAAGATAACCTTACAGCAGTGAGCACACAAAATGGCTGCTGCTCACTACCAGAGCATGTGACCTGCACTAGTACATGCTCTACCTTATCCATACACTGCACCCTGCCCAGGGGGGTACCTTGAGCCTTCCATAGGGGTGACTGATGTGCACAGACAGGGAAGGGTTAGGCCCAGCCAGTGGGGACACTGGCTAGGCGGACATGGCAGTCCACTGACTGCACACAGGCCCTGCGCTGGCAGGCCTGAGACACCATTTTAGGGCTACTCAGGTGGGTGGCGCAATCTGCGCTGCAGGCCCACTAGTAGCATCTGTCATCACCAGCCCTGGCACACACAGTGCACTTTACTAGGGACTTCATGGTGAACCAAATATGCCAATCAGGTATACCCAATCAATATGACAATTTACAGAGGGAGCACTTACACTCTGGCACTGATCAGCAGTGGCAGAGTGTCCAAAGCATCTAAACCAGCAAAAACGAAATCCAGCACAGCATCAAAAATACATGAGTTAGAGGCAAAAAGATGGGGGAAAAACCACGCCAAAGGTGTCAGGTCTAACAATGTCCATGTCAATGTGTTCTTGTATAACGTAATCGGTGCTCATGTGAAGCACTCGAATATATTTGGGTCGAGTTTGTGCTAAGGTAATAGATTTTGCATTGACGAAACCTATTGGTTTGCCAGTGCTTTCTATAAAAACATTTCCTAAATCATGTTCCTGCATGCGTAATATGAGGAAGCGTACGGACAGATGGCCTAGAGAAGTTGTGCCTATTCTGAATCTCCCTGCAGCCCAAAACCAGGGGTACGAATACAGTGGAGGAGAGAACAGGAGATTGAGAGGTGAGGACATACACTGATGAGTAAATATAGCGTGAGAACAAATACTGAGCTAGGCCATAAATTAGTGAATGATGCCACAATACAGGGTGGGTCTAGCAAAATCTACCTTCCATACTGAGGAAACAAACCCTCACATCTTTCTAAAATTAACGAGCTCATTAATTACAGAATTTAGGAGCTAATGAGTGTGAGAGACTTCAAAACAATACATAAAATGTGTACTCATTTGGAGAAAATGCAAAATGATGGCAACTCCTTCTACTGCGATACAGGGCAGCACCTGAAAAGCGCTCCTCAGGTTTTCCATCAACACAGGAGCAATGATTGATAGAATACTGGTGCAGGTATGAATTCACAAATGAGAGTTTTATTTAGCTTATAGCGAAGGTACAAGCACCCTCAGCCGGAGGGAAAAGTAGAAATCGGTGTTAGTGCCTCGACGAAAAAGGCAGTCACCTAGGATGCCATGTAAGGTGAGGTATCATTCGATTAAAAAAATAAACAGAACATTTTAAATTAAAAAATAGTACAGATATGACTGCATAATTCGCTTCCGGAGGTAACTGCTGACAAAGTTAGTCTAGGGCAGGCAGGATCCAGAGTTTTGACTGACCTAGCTCTGAAGGTTTGTGGTCTCAGAATATCCTGCAATACTTCCAGCATTTCACGCAGTGGCGCACACATAGAAGTAGGGTGACTGGGATTGCTGCTTTGGGATGGAAACAGTACCGTTTAGCTTTCTAGCCATAGTTTTCTTCCCCACAGGACCCTTGCAAGCTTTTTTTGGGATACCTTGCATAGGTAGGTGGAAGTCAGCGACCCTTGCAGAGCACTTTAAACTCTGCGTACGCCTGCTGTGGCGGCAGGGCACGCTGACATCCAGGCCTGCAGCAGCTAGTTTCCTTTACTGTAATGTGATGCCCTTGCCCCCATACATAGTTTAAGCTGTGTAATTGTTTAAGATTCCAGCAGTATTTCACGAGGCCCGTGGCCGTGTATCAGCACAGCCCCAGTAATGGAATAGGAATTGCCATCATGTCAAAATAAATGAGGTTACCTCAATGATGCCTTAGTCCTAGTCCATATGCAGTACCCCCTATTCTTACAAGCGAGTGGTGCGGGCGAGAAGTCCACCTCTCTTTCTTTCCTTCATTTAGTTGCTTCCCTGTGAAATGGATCCAAAAACAGAAGAAGCCCGCGAGTGGTGTGCGCACGCGTGCCACTGCGAGACATGTGGTTTCAATGAGCGTGCCCGTGTCTGGGCACGATAATTGAAACCACATGGCGGCCGGTGCACGTAATAGATACCAATAGGCCGCAGATCTTTTATTGAAGCAACCGAAAAAAAACAGCAATAGAATGGTGTTTGTTCTGAAATATTCAACAGTTTCTACCGAAATAAAGCAAATTATCAACAAATGGTGGGAATTGCTTAAAGAAGAATCAGATTTCAATGGATTATTTAGTGCTAAACCTCTGTTTGACTTCACGAGAGCACGCAACTTAAAAGAAATATTATCTAGCCAAAAGGTTAACACTGTAGTTGCTAAACCTTGAACGACTAGATGTGGAAATTGCATTCATTGCAATAATGCCATTGTGGGCGACACGTTACTATATTCCAGAACTGGAGAACAAATTAAAATCAAACAAGCATTCTATTGGAATTCCTCTTGCATAGTCTACTTGATCAAATGTCCTTGCGGTCTATTATGTGTTGGGAAAACTGACAAAAAAAAAAAGATTTGCTCAACGGAACATAAGAGTCGTATCAGGAAAAAAAACACACCTCGAGCCTAGGATTCATTGGGAGGAAGCCCGACACACCATCGCGCAAATCAAATTTCAAAATATTGAGCATATACTCCCTCCTGAAGGGGTGGATAATTCAACATTTCTGTTGCAAAGGGAAGCTCATTGGATTAAATGGCTTAATACCATGATGCCAACCGGGTTGAATGACAAACTGGACATGACATGTTTCCTTTGAAGCATCTATAATACTCTTATACTAAGATACACCACACATATGAAGAACCCAGAGATCACCCTAGTTATCATTGCATGCATCACAAGAGATGATTATTTTGTATAGTTTTCATTTTGATGAGTACTGTGTTTTTGTGTAGTGGTTAACCATCTTGCTGATAATTGTGTAGTCAGGAGTCATAATACATCACCATTGGTTATTTGATTCATGAGTAATGTAATAAAACATTAGATCATAGTGTAACCGATATGTGTAACTGTTAGTAGATTGTTTACCAGACATGATTAGTCATGTTAGTATTTGAGAGATCCATGTCTAGCTACTATTAAGGGACTAGATGTCTGAGCACGTGTAGATTTACATCGCTGACAGTTACTATTCCAAAATGCAAGGAGTTGTCAGATATCACGTACACTAATATGTTTCTACTACATGAAATTTCTAATAAGATTGTAAGCGTGCCAACTGCCAAGTGCCCTGAGTGGATGAGTGTGTGGGATACACAGTGGTGGTTTGTATTGATTTTCATGTTCAAAGAAGGCGCTTATTGTGCAGTTGATGTTATAGGAAGTGATATGGTTGGCTTTACCCGTTTAAAGATGGCGCTTGTTTTGGCGATGTTTTTGACGCGCTCCCGTGAGAGCATGAATTAATGTTCTTGGGATCGTGGAGAGCTTGTAATCATTCTACTGGCGAACACGGGTTTTGGAAGTCCGGGAACAATACTGGTGAATTGGATTTATTGAACCACTAACGTCGCTCGTGATCGGGTAAGAGACGCGTGTTTGAGATTTCTTTGGACACGATACTAGAGCAGAAACGGGGACATGTGTTTGACAGGTCTTTCGTTTTTTTAATCTATTTACAGTGTAAATACCGGGCATAGAAGTTGAGAAGCACTCTAAGAAGAGTAGCATTATTTTCACGGTAAGGAAATCTGGTGTAGATTTAGTAAGAGAAGTGCGGGAAGGTTCTATTAACATGATCATTGTTTTCAATCACAGTGTCTTTTTGACGGTGTGGACTCTCTAAGTGTTCACTGCTCAACCTGGAACCCCTCACGGGGTCAACATTTAAAGGTACGAGTCATCGGTGAACATGCCATAACTCATGACAGTGTATGACGTTAGGTGTTTAACTGGTGTTTTCATGGAGTTTTCTTCTGTCATTCAGGAATCATCCACCCCGTATTGGGCAGTGGATTACTGCTTTGAGAATTAGTAAGTGTTGTTTAGTTCAAAGAGTGTCTCTCTTGGTTGTGTGACTTTGGGCACATCATTGTAATTGGATAGACAACGTTCACACTTGTTGAATGTGGTTTGCATAATAATTCAACCACTTCCTGGAGCACTTTTCAACACAGGGCTTTTGGCATGTGGAGTACTGGTTGGCACGTTCAGATTTTATGTAAAAGGATAGCGCATCATTGAACAGTTAGCTTTTTAAAAAAAAAGTTCTCAAGATGATAGTTCCACAATGTGCATGAGAAACGATTTCACTCGTTGCGTATTCTTTTCAGGTTTTTTCCCCTGACGAAGGGACAGCTGGTCCCGAAATGATTTGGGCCTTGTTTTCTTTGGATTTTCCTTTGTTTTCATTTTGTTGCAAAAAAGCTATGTGCAATTAATGGTGATCATTTGAATCTTGAAATATTAAGTTCTTGAAATGTAATTTGTATAGAATGACTGTGTAACGAATATTAAATGGAAAGCATAAGCAGTCAATTTTTTGTGCTGCATTAAGATAATTTAAGGTAAAAACGGATTTTAGTTAGTATTTATCCTCTTAGGCTGTGCAGGTTTGATTCCCGGTTGAGTTTCAGCGACCAGGCCCCTCGACACTTAACTATACATGTAGGGCAGACATAGGTCAGACATAGCACGCAATACAGTTTCAAACAGTGGACTGGTTAGTGTAAGTTTAAAAGTAAGGGTGAGCACGATCTACACTCTCATTACTCGTTGTCCACCCACACCATCCAAACCAGACTTGATGCAAATCAGAACAGCAAATGGGAACCTATGTTTGTGTCTGCCAGTCAGGTATTAAAAATAAGTACAAAGTGAAGGTCTTTGTCTCAGGTTACCTTTAACCACAATGAAAGTTTACATTAATCTACATGGGTATCCTTTAAGTTCGTATGACAGCTGGCTCCCTGTAGCAAGTCATGGAAAGTTGTACTAATCAATATTTTTTTTTAGTTACTTGCATTTATCCATAAAGCTCACATACGCTCATTTACAGAGTCTTTTGGAGCTAATGAACTACTTTCCCCAGTTTAGGAAAGCTCCAGTATTGCGCTTATGTAGTATAAGGCCAAGTTTTTAACATTTTACTGAATTCAAAATTATTTTATTGAACACGGATATGAAGAGTTAGTAAATTCCAGAGTGCTGGTCCTCGAACATGTAGTGATCTGCCTCTCCATTTGGGCAATTCAAAATTTAGAACAAGAAAAGTGGTCTAAATATAAGATTTCAACAGATGAGTAGGTGAGTATTTCTTTAATCTGCGAGAAAACAATGGCACAGAGCCCAAAATCTTTTCTGTGCATCAGACAGGCAACCTTAAACGGTGTATGTTTGTCCACTGGAAACCAATAAAAATATTCCATGTGGGGTGCTATCTTTGGAGACTATACAGACCATTTTTCAGGAAACCCAGAAACATTGAATTTCCATAACATATTATCCAGCATAGACTGGTTGAAGGAGTTGGGTTAAAAAATATATGGGAAAATGAAATCTATGAATATGTTCGCCTAAGTTCTGTCAGCTGACAGATACAAGATTGTATCACAGCCAAAACCTGCAAATCCAGCAAGAGATTGTCAATAAGTTTAATGGAAAGATTTAAGGCAATTTTCACATGTGTGGGACCATGGCCCATTGCTTGGGGTCAGAGTTGATTCCCACATATGTTTTCTACTGGTAATCAACAATATTTTTATCTTGCTAGAATGATTTATTTTTTACTAGCTGTACCCTGCCACCCGTTGCTGTGGCTCAGTCTGGTTAAATGGAAGAGAAAGAAAAGAGTAAGTGCACATTTCTAATAGGTTTAATTTCACAATGCTTGTGGGCACACAATATGTTTTTGTGACTATTGTCACGTTATATATAAACACGCGGTAATGTTGCAAAGTGAACCAAATCCTCCCCGCTCCCTCCACCCACTTCCCTGTGCCATCCTGACACCAACTGTTCATCCTAATATGTATACTATTGTCTCTATGCGTCCTTTCTTAATGTTACAAAGTGAACCAACTCCTCCCCCCTCCCCCCACCCACTTCCCGGTCTGCCTTCCTGACAACAACTGTCCATCCTAATATATGTAGACTATTGTCTCTATCCATCCCTTGTAGTTGCTGCGCAGCAACCAAATCGATAGGGTGTGGTCGGCCTTTAGTTTAAAAACACACGCGCATTGGACACGCGCGTATTCTAATCCCACGTTGTGTATATATAAACATGTGCTTAATTGAATCCTACGTTGTGTCAAAATTTCAAATCAATCGGTGAAAAACTTTCGAAGATTTTAAATTTTAAACAAAGGAACATTGACATTTTTATGTGTCTGTTCGGGCTTTCGAATAAAAACACGCGCATATTCGACACGCGCGTATTGGAATCCAACGTTGTGTATATAAAAACACCCCCCTATTCTAATCCAACTTTGTGGCGAGATTTCAAAGCAATCGGTGAAGAACTATTGGAGATTTGCGATTTTGAACATTTACATTTTTATTTATATAGATCATTTCTAGCGCAGAGGCCACACTGGAAATATTCTTACCTAAACTGCCTGAGAAACAGCAAATACATTGCATGTCCTCTGCATAAAAGTTGGTCTCGGGTCCATATTCTTAAAGTAATCATACATATGGATTTAAATATGAATTTAAAAAGTGAAGGGTATACAGTCTGTCCTTGTGCCACCCCCATGAGCAGAGGTTTTGGAGGCAAGCAATAATTCTCTGGGTAATTTCTGTTAGATTAAAAGGAAATAATCCATTGTAGATTAGTCCCACAGATTCCTAGACCTCTAAGACTTTGAAGAATAGTATGATCAAGCATGTCAAAAGCAGTGGACATGTCCAAAAGAGTTACGACAACCCCTATCCCCTTCGTCGGCATTCACAATTTGCTGTACTTTGTCACTCTAGCCCAACTACTTTTAAGAGTATTGCTCGAGGTATACTGCAGGCAAGTGCTGCCTAGAAGAGGTGAATTACAGCCCAGTGAGCTCAATTGAGGAGGTTGTACAGAGATATTCAAGTATGCAATCTGCCACAACACTGCTTGTGGAGGAGCAGCCCTAAAATTACTGTGGTGAGGTCTCTTCTGTTCTGTCACAGCCAGTATTTGGCCCTAGTTGTTTCCACTTGACCTCAGGCTCACTTAGGCTCCCTATCTCAATATGGCGTTATAATGGTTGCCAACACCCATAAGTATTCAAAGCTGCAAATCACATCCAAAACCATGTAGCAGCAGCAACAATAGCCACACTTTAAGATCCACTTCATGGACCCTCTGTGCTGCGTACCACAATGTCTTTGACAGTGTGTATGATCTATGGGCAAAAATAAATTTTAACTGTTTGAAAGGTGCCATGACAATGGCCATAAAGTATCCCTCCCTAACCACATTCCTGTAATACTACAGATTTAAAAAGTAAGCCAGATTTCAGGTTGATCTTGTCCCCCACCACCTCCAGCAGTTTGAAAGCACTATGTAATGCATAACCGCAGCTGCATTTGACCGCCAGGCCTAGGAATCTTAGTGCTTAGGCACTGATAACCATCTGTAGCCACCCCCTTGTTATACTTCTTCTTTGAGACTACCTCTCATCTCCTCTCTTCATGGCCAGCAAATGGTTTACCACAGTGGACTTGACATTGTTTGGGTGAGAGGCAAGTGTTCAGGGAGTACTATAGAAGTTAAGAATAAGGGAGAAATGTCATCATAAACTGTCTGTGGAAACTATGATGAGCAGGTTCTTCTCTTTCACCTGTAAGCCTTACATATATCCAGCATGACTGCACTCTGTCCTGCCTCACCACCCTCATCAGGCACATGTGTGAACACCATCAGATGAGGGCTGTGAGAACACCCGAAGGAACCTGGTAAATATTTGTCAAGAGTGTTCTATCCAGAAGCATTGTCTTGAGTGGAGAGCTCAGATAGTTGTGTTAAAGAGATTGACTTACTACATGAAAATCCTGTTAACTTGATTTCATCTCATTTTCTTCCTTTGTATTTTTTATTTTATGTGTAGTATAAAGTATAATACTAGTTTAATATCAAAGTTCTTATTTTATAGTTTGATAGTCCACTGGTGAGTGTTATACCAGTTGTTAATGGCCCTGAACCCCAGTTTAGGCCTGAGACACAGGTGAGGCACTATGAGGTACAGGGTTTGTATCAATGGGTATCGCATAAGGGCTATAAGACTCTTGGAGCATTCTATCCTCAATGGGTGGAATATTCTAACAATAAACAGGGAGTATCAGAAACACATTGGAATGTTGGAGCTGAATCCACTATTGACTTTGAGCTACTCGATTGCCTTCAATGAAGCACTAAACACTCCAGTGTTCTAATAACACAAAATCTAATTTCATTTTATCTCTAGCAGTAAAGAGAAATCAAAAAGAAACCTGGTGAGTGCTCTACAATGAATCTGATAAAAAAAAATAACAATAATAAATATAAACACACTAGCTTGCCAGCCAAGGAAGAAAATCAAAAGCACCATCATTATTTCCATCTAGGTTAAAATAACACAGACTAAGGATCAGTTCCGGAAATGAGGAGCTCATGGAAATAGATGTAGAATTTGCAGCATTAATGCTGTTGTGCTCAAAGCTGTACGAAGCACAATTGAAGTTCCAGAAGAAATAGTCAGACAATTAAGATACCTAACCATAACAAAATGATGCCTATACATTTCCTCAAAGTCATTTGAGGAGTTCATTGTCCAGCATCTCTTTCACTGTAGCTGTGAGATAGACGATCATTAGTTGAGGTGGATAGTAGTCCCCCTAAAAGTAACAATGTCACTATTTTTGTTAGGTCCCAATAGAAATACCGTTTCAATTTATAAACCTAAAGAATCTTTTAATGAACAAAATAACACCAAAACAATGAAAATGCAATGAGGAAAAGCAAAGAGATGAATTTTCAATGAGGAGCAGCAAAGCGATCAATTTCCAAAGTTTAGATTACAAAAATAGTGCCAAAAAGCACAAAGGGCCAACTAAGGGCAGGGTCATGTTAGATTGGGGTAGAGGCACTGGGTGGATACAGAGACTGGATTTGTCCTGGTCAACATTTACCTTCTTTGCTTTAAACCAGTTCTGGACATGGATGGGATTGTTAGTGCGAAGGCAGGAGACGGAAGCTGGAGCAAGGTTTGATGACACCAGATCCCATCAAGACCGGTTCCCGATGTGGTGGTCAACAGCAGTGGGAGAAATTTGGGTTTCCATGCCATGGAGATCTTCAGTGTTAATAGAGTTCTCCTCGATGGCTGAGTTGACAAAGCCACAGGATGGAGTCAAAACGCCCTCAACTAATCCTAAGGTAGAAGGGAGAACTACGCAGGAGCTGTGGAGAAATCAGGCCCACCTGCGCTGCACATTGAGCAGATCAGCTTGGTGAGTTGGTCCCAGACTTCTGTCAGTTCACCAAGTAAAAAAAGTATTGAAAACATTTCTGAACTCCAGTTTTTTGGGTTAGACAGGAGACTTACGCACTGATGCCAGCCAAGTTTACCAGGGCTTCACGAACAGCACTTGGGAGTCATGACGCAGTTCAACTGAAGCCACTAGCAATATCCAGTTGAAACTGGTCCGCTGAACTCCTTCGTGAAAATGGGCTTCTTGCAGCTTTTGTGTCCCTGTAGCTTAATAGGAGGAAAGCCAACTGACCCCTGGATTCAACTTCTTTGTCCTGGGTACAAGTGGGAGCAGGTCAAGTCCTTTGGTTTCCTCTCACAGGTCACAACAGCAGATGCAGTCCTGTTGCAGGGATTCTACACATACACAGAACTATGCACAGGAAAACAGGGCCTCAGTGTATAGGGGTGTACCAACCTATTACCTTAGTACCCAAAATCCCAAATCCGACTATCTATAGTGTCTCATTCGTTCTCCTCCAAAAATCAAAAAGCTACAAATGATTAGACAACCCAGAACACAACACTCCAGACTCCCAGGAATCGCGGTAGCAAGACATACTCTTTCACTCACTTACTCATACCTGTCCACAATGAGAATTGGCAGTCACTGAAATAGTTCAACATTTTTATTTTAACTATTGTGCTCTACAATACAGTATATGAGCCACTACCAGCAGCAAAATGCATAAACTCAAAACAATTAGCATTGTTACAATTCCATTGAGTACAAAGGGGAAAGTCATATAAAGAAAGTGGAAAAAGGACTTTAAGGCCTAACAACCCTCCCCTTGACTGGAAGAAGTGTATTTATGTAATGGAAGATCTCTGGGCTTTGACAGCAGACCCCATACTTAAAGCCTGGATGTAAGTTTTACATCATAGGAACAGCACAGCTCTTCTCCATGGGAAGCCTTTCTCCAAGTGTGTTAAAACAAAATGCAACCCCCTAATATCAAAGCACGAGTCTCCAGCTTTGCAGTTGTGTTTAGCATGTTATGTCTAGGTGCTAGGGATTGACAAGAACAGAATAATAAGGGGCATTGTTTATTGACCTTACACATCGTGTTCAGACTAAACTCCAGGAACTTAGCAGAGAATGCGAAAAGCAGACTGTTCTCATTTGAAAGGCACAGTCTTGCAAAAACAAAGTCACTTAGTAACATGCGCAAAAGCAACATCATAGCAGCAAAGCTCATGCTAACTTAGAAATATCGACAATGTCCCTAAGGGTCATATAACACCCTCCCCTTGGTAAGGTCATAGGACATAGACAAAGGACAAAAAAAGAGTTAAAAAAGCAAGCAGAGTTCAAAGAGTTTGAAAAAAAAACGAGTTGGAGAAAATTGAAATAAAAAAAATCAATATTCTTATTACGGCTATTGAAAGAGTGCTGTCTCTGGGATAATAAAGGTATTATGAAGAAGATGGTGATTAAAGTGAGTAACCTAAGAATGCAATTCCCTCCAAAAGACAATACCTATCATTGGTAAAAAGGGATGCCATCCAATTTAGCAGGTAAAAGGAACAAACGTGCTCCTCATAATCAGCTGGCTCCAAAAGCATAACTGGACAACTTGCCTGATATTCGATGAAACTCTGATGTAGGAAATTCTGAGCAGCCGCACAGATATCCCATTCAGCCAATATTCCAAGTGCTGCCACACGCACCATACGGCCCTCCCCAGAACAAGCCTGGTCATAAGTCTCTAAGGGACCCATCAACTTAATCCATAATTCACGCCAATCGTTGCTAATGGCAAGCATCCAAAAACCTGTTGCTTCTGATTATGGTACAGTTGCAACTGGCCTGTTCTGTGCATTATCACAAGATGAGCAGCCATTGCGCAGCAGGAACAGAAGAAGCAGGATTCCACCACCCAACGCCAATACTAAGGGAAACCCTTCGAAGACGCTTGAAAACATAGAATGAATAAAAGCCAGTATTACTCCAAATATCGTCGGAAAAGAAGTCACAAGGCTGGATCCCACACATTAAAAAAAATATGAAAGTCCTTTAGTGTCAGATACACTAAATATTTGATGCATGAGCTCCCCAAAGTGAAGTGGGAGGTTAGTGTTCAGAAGGGACTGTATCTCACTAGATATCCTAGCCACCTGTAACTCGAATGTCTCTTGAGCCGAAGTAAGAGCCACCTTTTGTTGGAAAAATATCGCTTTGAGCCAGCTCTATTTGTTGAAATCTGTTTTCAAAGTCAGAATGGAAGGCCAAATGGAACAATCTAGACTCCCATGCAGGGGAGAAAAAAGCACATTGCTACAACAAGTTAAACTCTGTGAAACCATTACTAAATATGGGATTCCTACCCATAAACCAGAGCAATCTTAGTTGTTCAAAATAACATAACTACTGTTAGTAAGCAAGGTAAAAGTGGGAATTATTGACGGCACTGGTGTTCCTTTTAACCCCTTCGGTGCCGATGATGGCTCCTGATTGTCATCAGTTACGGTGGGCGTGTGCTGATGATGGTCGGGAGCCGTCATGACCACGTCCGCGATCGGAATGTACCGTACAGGCGCAGAATTCAGGCCGCAGCCAGGGGGTTAAAAAACAAGCACTATTCGGTGCCGATACATTACACGTGCTGTGCAACTTAACGTGTTTGCAAACCAGGATTGGCCTATTGTAGAATCGCAGCCCTCCCCTAGTAAAACCTCCTCATTATCCCTCTGACATCTGTAAGTGGAAGTGGAAGGTAGGGACCATAATTTATGGAGAAATGCACTGCCCAGGTTCAAAACAGAAAATCTGAAAATGCTGCATACAAGATTTAAATTGAAACAGAGAGAAAGGGAGAGGGATAACCCCATAATACAGCGGAGTCCATTTCCGCTACCAAGAACGGCAAGGGATACAATTGTTCAATATACAAATGTGTATATGCAGCATAAATCTCTATGTATAAGTCAGATTAAACGGTAGAAACAAAGCATAAGCATTTGAATAATCCCATGGGACTTTCCCATTTTGAGTGTTTGCAATGTCCATGCATATTGCATAACAGATCGTAATTGATTTTGAACATGACATAGCGCAGATACATCACTTTGAACAATATCAATAACAGATTAAACAATATATTACAATATATAAATGCGTGATCAAAGTGTATTGATGCTGTTGTCGACCACCGCAAGGACTTTTTCAAAATTAGCTTGATCAATTTGGCACAGAAGTTGCCGCCACAACGTCTAGACCATAAAGATCTGATGCAAACATTTTAATGCCAAGGAGCATTTTGTATGGGGTCTGCACACCCAGAGATCTTCTAGGGTGATTATTATGTGGACGTTGAACACCATACAAGTGGGCCAGACAGTTTCTGCCAGTACCTAAGACTCTAGCTGTCAAGGATTGCTTTAAGTCATTAGCTCCACAATTGAATTTCCCTCAAAGCCTGTATGGAGACGAAAACTGCACCAGCACCCCCACTGACTTCATCGCGTCCTTGTACGCCTTAGAGGCGAACGCTGGACATTGGTCAGAATGGAAGGTGCCACAAGCAAACATCCTGACAAAGACACCCAAATCCCTGATGACATTTTGAGCATCAGCACTGCGTTGTGGCCAAACCCAAAGGAATCTAGTCCACGAATCAACTGCAACAAATATATATTTAAACACAGTATCAGAAGAGAGTGCGGAGCGTGGCTTGGCGGTCCAACATGGAGGACGATCCTCAGCGAAGCTCCAGGAGCCCGCTAATTAATGCTTTACTAATCCTGCCACATCTACATAATAAATGCAAATCCCAGAATTGGCGGAGCTCAGAAATACTCAACCAAGCTATTTTAATAGCTCCGGAGAGTGTGATATATTGGATTGGTGGCTGGGGTGCAGTTGCTCAGTGGGCGGCCCTAACCTGGGGGTGAGACACACATCCACGGAAGATGCACTGCTGACATACCTGGATGCCTGCCTGGCAGGGGCTTGCAGGGGCAGCTGCGCCCAGCGAGGTGAGGCAGCTTGTGTGCAGCATCTAGAGAGAGTGGAGTCGGCTGTCCCTGATTGAATCCTGTTGATGCCTCGGTGGCCTGATTGTGCCACGGTGTGGGATAGTTGTGGGCTGTGGCGGTCTCCCGGGCTCTGCTGCGGTGTGGCTTCCCATGGCCCTCCCTGTTGGGTGCTGGGAACAGCGGTGGAGAGTGAGGCCCCCGGGGTGAGGCGGGGTGCAGGCACCACTCTGTGTCTGGCCGAGAGAAGAGGCTGTTGTGGGACTGGGGCACCACCTGACGCCGCTGCCGATTCTAAGCCAGCCTGGGCGCGCAGCAGAGTGTGTGGAGGGGGTGCCCCAGTTGGACTGCCATGAGACTGCAATCCCGTTCTCTGACGCAGCCTGGCTGAATCAGCTTAAATGCGTCTCCCCCACTCCAGCAATTGTCGTGTCTTGAGTTGTAGTGACTGAAAAGTGCCTTAATGAGGCAGCGAATGCTGGGGTCTTGCAGGGTCCTGTATAAGAAAAAGGTGGCAGAACACCCTCAAATTCCATACCTTTGCATTGTTCCAAAAATTCATAAACATTCCACCAGATCGCTGTTCAGACCAATTGTGAGTGCACGCAACTCCATCCATGAACCGATTGGCATTTACATTGACAAACATCTGCAACCCAGTGTACGAAAAATGTCTAGTATTATTCAAGACACAACAGATTTTCTGAGAAAAATTAGCAACATCCAAATGGAGCCTAACCAACAGATTTATCTCTGTACTATTGATGTGAATTCGTTATATACGTCCGTCCCCCACAATCTGGGACTCCAAGCTATGGAGGCATTTCTGTTAAACAGCGACAAACCATTGGACTTACAAGTTTTTTTTATGGAAATTATGCAGCTATTTCAGATGCTTTGATAGATTGCTGACTTGTCTCTGTTTGTTGCCGCCCCGCCTGCATGAGTTCGTCACTCATTGGAGAAACGCGAGCGCCGCCAAGAACGCCGAGAACGTCGAGCTGAGCCAAGCACAGCCAGACCAGGAGAGTGTGGACTCTGGATCCCTGAGCCTGCGAATTACGGAATACTCGGAAACGGAACCCCAAAGTGTCACCACGCAGTGTTGCCATCGGTGGGGAGGCACTTTTGAAGACCGCCCGAAGCCTCCAAGCAGAGTGAGCCGCGCCGCAGGGGTTAAAGCGTGAGGCTGCAGGAGGCTGTAGGACGCCGCTGGAGGCTGCGAGTGGCAGCTGGAGCGCAGGCTCGGAGCCCCAAAGGAGGCATACCGCGGGGGACTAATATATTTTGGCAGTACGATGAACTACTGAGTCCCCCAGAGCTGCCAGAGCCGTCGGAAGGCAGTAGAGGGGGAAAGGAGGTTAAGTGTTAGCCCCCTCCCCCCGTAGCCCTTGGACGCTTGAAGTGGAACTTTGCAAACTGAAGGAGGACAGCAAGGAAAACCTATTCATCCCCTGGCAGGCAGGCATGGGCCCATGGCACAGCAGAGGTAAGTGGATATAAGTGAATGCTTGTTTACCCGAAAACGCCATAAGGGATCCGGGTTCATCAAAGAGTACCCCATAGCCCCTATTAAAGAGTATATACTGAGAGGCTGCCTAGGAAGAAATTGCAACTGTAGGAGATTAAGGAAAAGGCACATCTCCCTCGGCAGTGTCATAGCCAAAAGTGCCTACGAGAGTAGGAGCAACGCTGAAGAAAGGGGCCATGGCGCCAAAGAGGGAACCAAAGTCTAGGAAGGAGTCTGGGGAGGCAAGCCCCGGGAGAGAGCAACCAGGGGAGGCAAAGACTCGGGAGTAAAGCCAAAAAAAACAGACTAGCCCTGAGTTGGTTAGTACTGGTGCTCGCCAGAAGAGAAAAAATAAAAAAATCCATTAAAAAGACCACCCCAGTGCACAACCAAAAAGGTAGCTCTTTAGTAAAGAACCCCGTAAATGACTTCTTAGGGAAACACTATAAAATCCAAGAGTATCCAAAAGTACTGTCGGTATCGGGGGGAGAGGAGGAGGAGGTCTTTACGAACATTAATGGGTCAGGGAATGATACAGGAACAGCTCCGGAGGAGATACTGGTGGAACCACTCTCTTCTGAGTCTAGATGATCAAATGGAGGACCATCTTCCCCAAACTTTTTTCCAAAGCATGTCCTGGAACCTGTGGACTCGGGGCAGATGGAAAATGCCAGTCAAGTATTAAGTAGTGCTTGGGGGGAAATCACTAAATCACTTAGTACACCATATTAATAGGTCAAAAACCTCAACCCAGCAGGATGCATCAAGAATTGGTGGACCGACTGACTCAGAGAGAAATAGCCTTCAGGAGGTGGATATCTCAGCTACACTGTCCTCATTTATGATGGACCTATTATTGATGCTACAGAAAACCCTTCAGGGGATTTTGGAAGTAACAATGCTGAATAATGGGGTCTTGAAAGCACAAAACTGTTTCTAAAAAAGATCGAAGAAGAGCTGGTAGGAATTAAAGGGCAAATGCCACATATGGTCAGACCAGTGATTGACCCACAGCCCATGGAATCGAATGGAGGCAGTGAATCTATAGAACCCC
Source organism: Lissotriton helveticus (assembly GCF_964261635.1). Lineage (NCBI taxonomy): Eukaryota > Metazoa > Chordata > Amphibia > Caudata > Salamandridae > Lissotriton > Lissotriton helveticus. The sequence goes on from NC_136073.1 coordinate 145,022,580, forward strand.
CACAAACCGTCTATATTTCCAAATGCCCAATGCTGATAAGAAGAAGAGGGGAATGTGTAAGGCGTCGTAGGAAAAGAAAGATAAGTAAAATAAGTGAGAAATTGAAGTCAAAAGTATAGCAGAAGAAAAAACAGAGGTAAGGGAGGAAGATGCAGATTCTAGCCTAGATTCGCGAATTAGAAATGCCGTACCTTTAAAGACACCCATAGTAGAGGCTAGGAAAAAAGGCTCCAACGTCCTAGCAAAAAGTTTGCATAGTAAGGGTACAAGAAAGGAGCATTTAAATCTCAAAATCCAAAATAGAAACCCGACAATAGATGACGCTCAAGCAGGTCAAATCAGGAACACCCAAAGGCACTTTAACAACGCTGAAGTAATAAATCAACAAGATAAACCACAAATAAAAAGTAAAATGGGGGTCACCGAAGAGATAAATCTGAGGCAGCAGGCCTCTGAAGTACCTAGAAGGGGGTATAGGCTGGTGGAAATAAATGGTTGTACTTGGAACCAGAACAATCTGGACAAAGGGGAATGAAGTCAAGGAAGATAAACCCCATAAACAGGTCACAGATTCTACTCTCATTCTCAAATTGTCCTAGTCTGAGGGGGATAGGCACTAAAGATTTGAAACAGGTGGGCTTTATAGAAAAAATAAATGGGAAAGAAATCACAAGTGTACTAGTTTACTCAGACTTGGTAAAACTGCCCATTGAGAAAGCATCCAGTGAGATACTTCAGGAGGGTATAAGGTTGATCCCAGAGAGCGAACTAAGGGGAAACTCCCAATTAGGAAGTAGTTTCTTAAAATGTCACGCTGGCCTAGGTAAGAGACAGGTGAGGCTATTGAGAGATATTGAAGAAGGGGGTAGTGTCTTGAATATAGTAGTAAATCATTCAGTAATTGATCAAGTATGGAGCAATTGGAGTCAAGGTAGTAGTCTCGTAGGTCCCTCCTCAAAAGTATAGGGAGGCAACTGACGAAGTTGATGACCTTAGTGAGGTGGAATAGGAAGTGGGGGTGTCGCATGGCCTAAATCTCTTATCTTGGAATGTCAATGGTTTAGGAAATGAACTAAAACAAGAGCACATAAAGAAACTAGTAAACAATGCAGAAATTGCCTGTTTGCAAGAGACATGGCTATGCGACGAAACCCCAATCTTCGATGGTTACCTGCAAATAATTCGACCAGCAAAGAAAAAAAGATTTGGTCACCCGGCGGGAGGGATTATGACCCTCCTCTCGACAAAAGTCACAAGAAATGTATCTAGATTAAATGTGAAATGTAAATGGCTATTAGCATGTAGACTATCCCTGTTGACCGAGGATAAGAAATGTGAAAATGTAATTGTTATAAATGTATACATGCATTGGGTGAACGCCGAAGAGTATGGAATTGAGATGGGGAATTTTAAAGAGGATATAGACCATCTATGTGAAAAGTATGAGGCAGATGTGTTTCTCATCATGGGGGACTTTAATCATAAGTTGATCCCTAAAGAGATTGACCGTTGGCACGAGGAATTAATGGATGCTTACGGTATAAACCAAGCCATGTTCCCAGATTGTGAAATCCCGAGGAAGGACAGAGACCTAGTGAATTTTCTAGGGTCAAAAGGTCTCCTCTGCCTAAATGGCAGAGTTAAAGCAGATTGCCCCGCGAAAAAATCATTTAAAATCGGCGCACAAAACTGCCCAATCGATTACATATTTATATTTGCCTGGAATTTTTATTTAGTGCGAGAATTTAGTATTCCCCAAAGCAAAGGCAGCGACCATAATCCTCTGCAGTAGATTTTAGATGGGGGATCTAGGGAACATAGAGATAAAGTGATCCCACAACTAGTTGATTATCCAAAGCGAGCAACAACAAAGCTGACGGAAGCCTATTTGGAGAAACTAAAGAAACTCCAGAAACAGATTGTGCTGGGGATATAGGGAGTACTAATCTGGAATGGTATGCGAAGAAGTTAGACAAAGTAGTCCAATGCCTTAGAATAGAACTAAAGAAAGGTAAAAGAGAAGAGCCAATAATCCCGGCTAATCGTCCAAAATGGTTTACGGTGGAGTGCCAAAATAAAAAAAGGGAAATAAGGTCATTAACTAGAAGCCAAAGGAGAAAATGTAAACGAGAAAACAAAGCCATCTAAATAAATTAAAAAAGGAATATAAAATGATGGTTAATAGCGCAAAAAGGACGTATAAAGAAAAATGTTGGGCGAACCTACTAGAAACAATAGAATCAAAAAACTTAAGACAGTTTTGGAAGATGGTAAAAACAGTGTCAGCCCCCTCAACAGGAGAACTGAACTGTGTAGTTAGTGAGGCAGCCTGGGTAAAGTATTTAAAGGAATTGTATGGAACAAGAGGAGATCCCACAGTTGAAGAACCCCAAGCTTGGCAAGCACCAATGGAAGATTTTTTAATAGACTTTTCTGTACAGAACGTAGAAAGTACAATATTGAAATTAAAACTAACAAGGGCGGCAAGGCCAGACAATCTTCCGGAAATAATCTTAAATTCGGAAATTAAGTGGTGGGCGAAACTCTTCTCTCACCTGTGGAGAACCGCAGCCTTAAGGCCCGGCGGCGCAGGGTACGCCTAAAATCCCCGGGATTCACCTGCCTTGTCAAATACAGAGACACGGACTCTTCGTCTGGCGTAGAAGATGATATTCATTAGCTGCAGCTAGTACAGTGGTCTTAGAAGTCGTCCGTATAACAAGGTTCAAAAGAGACTGCCACTTAACTCCGTGGCGCACAGGTTTATATATGGTACAATACAATGCAAAATGCAATCATACAAGAGCAGGAGACATAAACAAATGTTATAGACAATGCTTTAAGCCCAAAGTAACTCAAGTTTCCCGGTTGCATTTGTTACTCGACCCCTTGAGTAAATTATCAAGTGAATCCACACAATTCGATTTACAAGCAGAGAAAACACAGCTGTATGTGTTAGAAGAATAGTCGTGAAACAGGAGAATGCATGAGACTTGTAGCGAAGGACAGCAGATAAGATAACCTGGAGGAAAGAATGGTGTGAGCCAACAAATAGTCCAGACGGGGATTAATCAGCTCAGACAGGAATTAGTGTACTCGGCCAGACCCTGACACTCGTTAGTAAACATAAGCGAAGAAGCCACCTGACACGTGAATGCAGAAACGACAAAAACATCGCGTTTGCCGCGCTGCCTGAGTGAGGGCAACACAAGATGGCGGGGATTACAAAATGGAGGCTGAGCACGAACGAATTCGTAATTTACAGAACCTCAGCCCTCCTTTTGCCATTACTCAGGCAAAAACAAACCAACCCATGTTAATCTGAGTCAGAATCAGCATCGATGTTCATAAAGTCTTCAAGCTGTTGCTGCACCATCATCCTAATATTCTCTGTCTTCTGAGGTACAGGACGTGGAACGCATAAAGTAGCCAGTAGGCCACACACTGCGGGACCACATTGAACGCACAGACAACAAGAAAATATGATGGCCAAAATTGCTCCCAGGAACGTCAAAATCTTCCATCCCCATGTTGACAATATTCTCCAAAACCATCCCATGAAAGACCAATCCCCTTCGTCCTGATGAATCGACTCGGAGATGGTATGCAATTTGGAAATTTCTTTATATACTGCCGGAGCGTCGTCTGGAATATAAATGCAGCAGCTAGATCCCATCAATTTACAGACACCTCCTTGGTCTGCTAGGATCACATCTAACGCAATTACATTTTGCAACGTCATAAGACGATCAGCCTGAAGCTCTGCTGTAATGTTACCTATTGCACCTGCAGTAACATTAATAGTGGTCTCGACCACACAAACCAATTGCCTGATGTGTCTGCTGTTAACAATCGGGCCCCAAAAGGGGAGGAATCCTTTAAGGAAATCCCCTCCTTCTTGGGCTGCCGTGTCCTTGGCATCAAATATACCTCGGCTATATCTAATTCTATGGTGGTCTGATGGAGCCGAATATGTAGGGGGAAGAAGGAAGGCTACATAACAAGTTCCAGAAAAGTTGGAAGGGAGCCAGGTGTAAGCTCTATCCTTACAAACAAAATATGTTCCTTGAGATGGAACCAATGGAGGAAAATCAGGGGACGAGAAAATGTAGGTGTGTAAACAACTCTGCTTATTGTCAGTTTTCTTACTGTTGACTTGGAGACAAACATTACCTTGATGGGGTACAGTCCATACAGGGGAAGACTCACCCTTTTTAGTTTTGTCACCAAGACTAGAAACATAGTGGGTAACATTCCATCCTTCATAAGCTCTCTTCGCATCTAACGGAATTTTTCCCTTTTCTACAATCTTAGCCATCACCACTATACCTTTGATCAAAGAGCTGTGGATGAAATCCAATCCAGTCTCAGAAGTCTTTACAGCATTTCTAAGTTTGTTGTGGTATGCGGCCGAAAACATAGTCAGATAGGCCCAAGCTGAACCTTCATATGAGAATGGGAGGACCAAATAAGGCATCCCCTTCTGTGTATTATGTGGCATAAGACCGCACACCCAACAGTCAGTCATATTAATAGCCAACTGGTGTTGGTGCAACAACTGGATAAACGTATTATTCATATATTCAGCTCTCCTTATCTGTTCATGAGGGGGTAGAGTATGCATTTTATGTGAAAAGACAGAAAGACGAGCGGGTAAAGAAGTTGTAGAATTAGCAACATTTCTCGGGTGAAAAACATGCACAATCCAACCTATGCAGGCTAATAAAATACACAAAAACAAAGATACACAAAGTTACGCCAAATCGACTACGCAATGATTTGCAATATTTCAATCTCATTTCTTGTTTTCTATTTTCCCTACCTATGGTTGTTGTACCATCCATCTTTATCTAAAGAAAATGTCGCTCACGAAAATCTTCTTCAATCACTCAGCTATGTACGTCTGTATATCCTGAGGCGCTAGCCACTTACTAAAAGCACGAAAACCGGGTTACAGTCTGAGTCTCCTACCGTGACCCTGCCACGGAGACGGATGGCACATCTAATACTAAATATCACACAAAAATGAGGAGGCAAGAGATCGGTACATATATATAAAAAAAATGTCTGAGTAATAAAGAAAAAGGTGTTCAAAATATTCAGGTCTTCTAGTCAGCTCTCGACCTTAGGTTGTAGCAGGCACAGCGGCTTGAAGAATGTCGTCATCTGCTTTCTCAGACTGAGTTCCATAGATTTGAGCATCACTGAAGGGCACAAAACAAGGGACGGCTGCAGTATCCGTTTCTCTTATACCACTGCGAATCCTCTGGTCAAAGGGTAACGGCAATGGCACTTTTTTACAGTGCACGCCATGCACCCAATTTCGCTTGCCGACCACTTTCACAGCCGTGCGGGTGACGAGCAAAACTTGCGTAGGTGTAGACCAACGAGGCTCCAGATTCTTAGTCCGTTGAAAGTTCTTAATGCAGACCCAGTCACCGGGCAGAATGGTGTGATCTGGGTCCGTGAAGGCCTCAGGCAAAACACTTTGTACCTGTTGATGAATGACACTTAATTTAGTAGTCAAATCATGCAAATAATCAATTAACAGAGGATATGGTATGTCAGAATATCTCTTGGGGCGAGGGACACCCCAAACATTAGCTGGGCGTCCAAATACCACTTCATATGGGCTAAGTCCCATACGAGAGTGTACAGTAGTTGTGGTTGACAAAAGAGCTAGGGGTAAGGCATCTGGCCAAGCAAGACCTGTACTGGCTTGAATTTTAGCCAGTTTAAGTTTGAGTGTACCATTATAACACTCAACCAAACCTGCTGACTGTGGATGGTTTGCCGCATGGAATTTTTGTCTGATACCAAGACCAGAACATACTTTCTGCATAATTTGACCCACGAATTCACTTCCATTGTCACTCCAGACAATTCGCGGCAAATCAAATCTGGGGAAGAACTCTTTAAGTAACACTTTAGCAGTTGACAGAGCCGTGCTATCTTTCAAGGGGAGGCCTCTATCCAGCGGGAAAAGGCACATACCACCACCAGAACATACTTAAGGTTGTTGCATCGATCCATATGAATGTAATCGATCTGCAACACTTCAAAAGGATATGACGGGGGAGAAAAATGACCTGCCGGAGTTGGGGTACCCTTTCCTGGGTTATGCATTAGACAAACAATACAATGCTTAACCACGTCCTCTGCACATTTTGGAATTCCTTCATTCTGCCATACAGGAGCCAAGAGTTTACAAATGCCTTTCGCACTAATGTGAGCTGGACCATGAGCCATAGTTACAACCGGCAATACATAAGCGTCCGGTAATAACCATCGCTGATGTTCCGACAATTCCGTCCAACAACCCGCCGAGTTCAACATTCCCGTACTTTCTTTCCACGTTCTTAATTCTTTCTCAGTGGCTTCTCCCTGAATCGTTTTCACACTCTCAATCGTGTCTTCACACATTCCAACTTCCCTAACCCAGTTTGCAGGACCTGCCACGTACATTCGACTAGCAGTATCTCTAGCTGTAGTTCTTGCTACTTCATCTGCAAACGCATTTCCACGACCCACATCATCTGTAACTTTCTTATGTGCGCTGCATTTTATGATTGCTATCTGTGCAGGTAAGGTAAGTGACTCAAGAAGATCAGTCACTAATTGACCATGCTGGATCTTTGTCCCGTGAGAGGTAAAGAATCCTCTCTCCCTTCATAACCTACCAAAACTATGTGCAACGCCAAAAGCGTACTGGCTATCTGTGTACACATTCACTCTCTTTCCCTTTGCCAACACACATGCTCTAGTCGAGGCTATCCATTCAGCTGCTTGGGCTGAATTATGTCCAATACGTGCCGTCTCAACAATTGTGCATAAGATGATAACAGCATAAGCAGAAGTAGTCTCACCATTTGGAAGCTTGAAACAAGAACCGTCCACCCATAGGGTCCCATCCGGGTCCTTGAGCGGAGTGTCCTTCAAATCAATCCTACCCATCGTTTCTTCTTCCGTTCGAAGAAAACAATCATGTTTTCCCTTAACGTCTTTCATCTGGCAGTGGCAACAGTGTAGCTGGATTTAACGTGTTACATCTTTTGATGTACACATGACTTGCTAGAAGTTTTAACTCGTATCCAGACAAACGAGCACTCGTAAGATGCTGTGTTCTGGTTCTGTTCAACAAGGTATCTACTGCATGTGGAACCATAACAATGAGTGTGTTATCCAACACTAATCCGGCAGATTGTCTGATAGAAATCGCTGCAGCTGCTGTAGCTCTGAGACAACTGGGCAAAGCATTAGCTACTGGGTCTAATGTAGCAGAGAAATCGGCACATGGCCTCTGCTTATCTCCAAATAACTGTGTCAAAACTGACAATGCGCAACCCTCTCTCTCGTGAACGTACAGTGTAAAGGACTTGCTATAATCTGGGGTACCCAACACTGGAGCAGAACATAGAGCAGCACGTAGGTCGACAAAGCTTTTCTGACATTCATCCGTCCAAGGGAGCGGATGTGGCGTATCTTTCAACGTTAATGCCAACAATGGTTTAGCCAAAAGTGAAAAATTAGGAATCCATGGTCTACAATAGGCAGTGATACCCAAAAAGGCACGTACTTCTCTCTGCGTGGTGGGTACAGACATCTGTGAAATAGCATGAATACGTTCTGGGGTCAATCACCTTCCCTCCTTCGACAAGAGATTACCTAGATAGGTAACCTCTTGGCGGGCATATTGCAACTTAGAGGGAGACACCTTATAATGTAGAGCAGACAAATGATGCAACAATGCAACAGTCACTTCCTTACACACATCTTCCGTATCAGCAGCCACCAACAGATCATCCACGTACTGAATAAGTGTAGCGCCAGGAGGCAAGGAAAAAGCATCAAGTTGTGATTTAAGAGCCTTGCTATAGATAGAGGGACTTTTACAATAGCCTTGGGGAGCAGTCTTAAATCTAAAACTTAGGCCACCGAGAGAGATACCAAAGATATCCCTACTTTCTTCAGCAATAGGAATATTAAAGAAAGCATTCTTGAGGTCAATAACCGAAAACCAAGCTGCCGAAGCAGGAATCATCGTCAACAAAGCTGTAATGTCCGGAACAACAGGAAACTGTGGCACAACAATTTTATTGACCTCCCTAAGGTCAATAACAAATCGATAGACAGGAGGCTGTGAAGGATCAGTTCTTTTAAGGATTGGAAGAACAGGACTGTTACAAACATTGCCTCTCATCTCTTCAACCACACCTTTCTGAATGAAATCATCGACAATAGCCAAAAGTGCTCTCTCTCCATCACTGGAGATACGGTATAGGGGAATGCGTGACATCCGCACATTCTCTTTAATTGTAACAACATACGGTGGGATTGCAAGACAAGCCATGTCATTTGGGCCTGTAGCCCAAAGACTTTCAGGAAGAGAAAGCAACTCAGATGGGAATTCGTCCCGAGACAGGTACGCGGAAGATGTCATTTTCTTTCCCAATGTAAGATGCACACCCGAAGGGGAACAGTACAATGTTGCATGTAATCTTTTTAACAAATCCAAACCCAGCAAGTTCTCACCGCAACCAGCTGTTAGAATAAGCGGAGCATTCAAATCATAGGGACCAATCGAAACAGGCAAGGGACAAGAAACTGGATTATGAACTGGGGCGCCAGAAAATCCTACAGAAGTATTTATTAAGCCAGACAAAGGTGCCCCAGGGAGTTTAGCATGCATAATAGAACTTCTCATTGCACCAGTATCCAAAAGAAACGGTTCTGAAACACGCATAGTACTGATCGTGACATATGGCCCATTTTGATCTACTGGAATCGACACAACTCCCTCACATCGTCCATGGCTGTCCTATTCGGTCTGAAAATCATCAGCCCTGTCTTCACAATAATCGTCATTATATTACTGCGTGGACTGAACTCTCTGTTGATCAAAATAATTCGTATTAGAAGGAACAGTAGAACGCTGATCCTGAGAGGACACACCTCGTCCTCTACCTCTAGATCCTGACTGAGAATTTCCACGTCCTCGTGGAGCAGACATCCCATTATTACGCTGTAATAAAACCGGACAACTATTCTTGAAATGTCCCTCTTCTCTACAATACGCACATTGATTAGGATCCAATGGAAGACGTGGCGTGAAATACTCAGGTTTCTGAAACACCTTCTGAAACTGTGGGGGTTGAGAAAACTGAGGTTGTGCAGAACGCGGAGGATAAGCTTGCTGTAAAAGAACCTTCGTTTTCAAATCTTTATTTTTCTTCTCTTGTTTCTCTTTCTCCTCCTTATCTCTATTCTCATAATATTGTGCAGTAGCCAGTATTTTAGCAGGGGAAGAGACAGCCCATGCACTCTCAGAACTCTTTAGTTTATTTGACAATTCAGGAAGCAAGTTGTATCCAAACTTGTCCACAAATAACCGCTGGCCATCCTCCACACTCAAATCCTGACCACTGTGATCAATAAACGTGTCTTCAAAACGGGTGAAGAAATCCGAAACGCTTTCATCTTTCTTTTGCTTGCATGCGGCCAGCTTATCCCAATTAACTCGCACTGCGGGCATCATAGTTTTCATCAATTCAATTATTCTGCCTGGTAGGGCCGTAATCAGATCATCGGGTTTCGCACCACCCACTTGACCTGCATCAGCGGCTCTAATAGCAGCCCAATCACCACCTAACTCAGCATTATGATTTTCCCTACGAATCCGTGCCCACAATGCTTGTGGAACAACATTCCCAAACAACATATCAATATCGGCCAAATTTATAATACAAGCCTCGACTGTTTGAGACAATTCCTTTTAATATCCGGCTGGATTTTTACGCGGGTCCGGAAGAGTTTGTTTAAGCGCCAATACTTCAGACCGTTTCCAGGGTTCGTGGACCCATATACGCTGGAAATGAGCAGGGACAGCAGGTGGACCAACTACGCGTCCCTCCATACGGGAGGAACTTCAAGCATCGGATAAATCTTAATGCCTTTGGTTTTGGTAGGATCAGTCTCGGAAAGGGAGAAAGACAAAAACATTGTTCGAAACGCAATGAGTTTATTCACCGCGTCTTCGACTCGTGGCCCTACAATAAAACCTTTATCGAAGTCGGCTTGTAACTTCAATAGCTCAGAAGGAACTATATTTAACTCCATATCTTCCCAACCTTTAATAAGAGTCTGACATTAAAAACATATATTTGTGTGGGCTCTACACATTGGTGAAAAGAGCTCATAATATCTTCTGTACTATAGTCTAGTCCTCTTTAAATCCATTTACGAGCGAGGGAACCCAAAACTACTTTCTCGTCCATAAGAGGAAGTTGACAACGGGATTGTCGTCTAGAGAAAGCCGGAGATAGATTCAAAGACCCGAGAAGAGGAGAAAAGTAATTGGAGACAGCATCAGCTAATCTCCTGTGCGACGTAGGGGAATCCCTCAAGAGCATGGGAGACAATACAGATGCAGAAGGTAACGGAGACTGAAATGTAGCCGGCTGAGGAACAAAAGTGGGAATTGGTAGAGGTGGGGGCTGAAGTGTAGGCTGTAAAGACGGAGCAAAAACAGGCAGGGAAGCACTAATGGGCTGAGCCTGTTGCTGAATAATCGGTAATTGAGCAACCACTTGTTGAGGGGGCACAAAGGTGCAGTAGGATTTTGGGCATAGGGCGGAGGTGAATTCAATAAACAAGACATTAAGGAATCTTCTTCTAATTCCTTACTTTTATCTGAAGAGGAAGTAGGCAACACCGGATAGCATCTATCTATCGCCATGCGATGTTGTCTTTCTGATATTTCATTCGCACCATCTGTTTCATTATTTTTAAACTGCTGAGCGGCCTCTATAATGGACATGTTTTGTGCCTTCTTATCCTTTTTTGCTTTCTTAATTTCCTTTTGTTTGGCTTCTTTACGCCAAAGGCGAAAAGAGTCAAACATTACCGGCCGGGCTTTTCGTTTAAACAAAATCGTTTCCAAATTATCTAGTATAGGGGAGTCAAAACTACCATTTGGGGGCCATCTCAAAACTCCACTATTTTTCGTGTATCGGACCCATGTCTCATTAAAGGTAATGGGACCAATACCATGTTTAGAATAGAGCTCATAAGTGGGAGTTCCAACTGGAGGAATCGGACATGAATCTTCCAACTGGGAATCCCTCGTACAACCTAAACAACAAATTCTTTTAAACTTACTCAATCCAGGCATTGTTACTTCTCTAGACTATTCACAAACAACAAGGGGTATAAATCAATGAAACAGTACAAACGTACTTACCCCTTGGCTTCAGTTATTGCAAAAAATGAATCTAAACCCTAAAACAAAACAAAACAAAGGATTGTGGGAGCGACCCACCAAATACTTAACTAAGGATCGTCCTACACCAGCGAAGGTCCGTCTATCGTCTCGCTTTACCAAACATCATCAGAAGGGTCCAAGGCAGGGCGACAGTCAGGAAGCAGTCTTCAGTAGCCGTCGGAAAGGAGTAGCCGTGCTGTCAAAGACCTTCGGTCCACTTACGACATACAGGGGTCGAACACGTGGTGCGTGTCCTCCGGAGTTTTCTTGCGGGGCTCCTCACGTCCCTCGGGCTTAACCGCTACCTCTGAAGTCGCCCCACGTTGGGCGCCAGTTGGAGAACCGCAGCCTTAAGGCCCGGTGGCGCAGGGTACGCCTAAAATCCCCGGGATTCACCTGCCTTGTCAAATACAGAGACACGGACTCTTCGTCTGGCGAAGAAGATGATATTTATTAGCTGCAGCTAGTACAGTGGTCTTAGAAGTCGTCAGTATAAGGAGGTTCAAAAGAGACTGCCACTTAACTCCGTGGCGCACAGGTTTATATATGGTACAATACAATGCAAAATGCAATCATACAAGAGCAGGAGACATAAACAAATGTTATAGACAATGCTTTAAGCCCAAAGTAACTCAAGTTTCCCGGTTGCATTTGTTACTCGACCCCTTGAGTAAATTATCGAGTGAATCCACACAATTCGATTTACAAGTAGAGAAAACACAGCTGTATGTGTTAGAAGAATAGTCGTGAAACAGGAGAATGCATGAGACATGTAGCGAAGGACAGCAGATAAGATAACCTGGAGGAAAGAATGGTGTGAGCCAACAAATAGTCCGGACGGGGATTAATCAGCTCAGACAGGAATTAGTGTACTTGGCCAGACCCTGACACTCGTTAGTAAACATAAGCGAAGAAGCCACCTCACACGTGAATGCAGAAACGACAAAAACATCACGTTCGCCGCGCTGCCTGAGTGAGGGCAACACAAGATGGCGGCGATTACAAAATGGAGGCTGAGCACGAACGAATTCGTAATTTACAGAACCTCACCTGTTCCAAATAATATTGGCCGAGGGGAGAATGCCAATGAACTGGAAGGGTGCTGTAATCAGGCCTATCCATAAAAAAGGGAGCATGTAGGAGCCACAAAATTATAGGCTGAATAATCTCCAAGACATTGGCGAAAAAGTTTTTACAAAGATAGTCCTGAACAAGTTAAACAGATGGGTAGAGGAGTTCTCCATAGTACCTATTTAGCAGGGCGGATTTAGAGAAGGGCACTCTACGATTGACCACTGTTTTGCCCTATGGGCATTAGCACGAAAGTCCATGGAACAAAATGGGATGCTTTGCTGTTGTTTCATGGACTTTCGGGCAGCATTTGATTCTGTAGATCGGAATTGCCTCTGGGAAACTCTCAAAAACAACAACATACCGAAAGATCTGTTGGCCATAATAAAGGAATTACACCGAGATAATTGGGCTCAAGTAATCAAGGATACTGAGGGGTGATCGACACCAAAAATACTGATTCAAAATGGCCTGAGACAGGGCTGTGTCTTGGCCCCCCAGCTATTCTCCATATTTTTAGCGGATCTCCCGGCTTGTTTAGAAGTCGAAAGAAGTGCAAGTCCGAGAATGGATGGTAAAAAGGTACCCTGCCTATTATACGCCGATGATTTGGTGATTTCAGATCAGAACGAATCAGGCCTTCAAAGGAAGTTGAATTCCTTAAAACAATACTGTGTTAGGAAATTTTTAACAATTAATCTGGAGAAAGACAAAAATGTTATGTTTCGGGAAAAAAGTCAGCAAGTTTACTTGGTTTTTGGGCGATTTGAAACTGGATTTCGTTAATGAATACCGCTACCTAGGGATGTGGTTTCATAAATCCCCAAAGTGGAATTCGCATCTAGAAGCCCAGAAAGCGAAAGCCCATACATCGATCGCTGGCTTGAAAATCTTTAACCGCGATTACGGAGATATGTCTCACCGTCCGCTGGTAAAGGCATTCAGTGCAATGATCCCCCCACAGGTACTCTATGGTGCAGAAGTCCTTTATTTGAGCGGCAAAGGGGTCTGGGACCTGGAGGAAGGGAAGTGTCTGAAATCCCTGTTGTCCTTGCCCATGTCATCAATGATCCAATCAATTAGAACGGAGCTGGGAAAAACAGCCTGGGGGTCCAATCCCAATTAGCTTTGCTAAGGTTCTGGAAACGGCTGGATAATGAGAAAGGCCGGAAAGTATCCCAATGGTGTAAAAGTGAGATCCAATCTAGTAATCTAAGTTGGGCAAAAATGAATAGGAAGAAAATCGAGCAGGTATGTGCGAATATAAAGGTTGAGTTTAGCCAAGACTCACTAAGAGTAGAGTGCACTAAAATCGCTTTGAAGTATCAGGGGCAAGAAGTCTCAAGAAATATCAATATGGAATACTTGGCCAAGAAAAAAAATCGGTCCAGTTTATGATTGAATCCTGGCATAATGAAAATTGGTTCCCCTACCTAGATCGTCTGCCGAACCTCTGGTATAGTCAAGTCAAGTCAAGTCAAAGGCATTTGTAACGCGCACATATCACGTCCGAAGAGTCTCATGGCGCTTGCAGACGGCTCTGACAAGAAGTGGAAAGCTTAGTTTGCAAAAAGCCATGTCTTCAGCTTCTAATGAAAGCAGCTGTGTTCTAAAGTGGAGCGAAGGCTGAGGGGCATTTTATTCCAGGAGGCGGGGGCAAGAGAGGAGAAAGCCCGACCACCATTTCTGGAGGTTCCTGTTCTAAGAGGGGTAAGCAAGGACTCGGCACTGGATCTGAGTTCTCTTCGGGGTACATACCATGTGAGCTTTTGGGACCAATATTTTGGGCCCTTTCCATACATGTGTTTATGGACTAGGCATAGTGTTTTAAAAAGGATACGTTTTTTTACAGGGAGCCAGTGAAGGCTCTTCAGGCATGGGGCAGAGGAAGATCCTCGCAGAAGGTTTAAAACCAACCGCGCTGCGGTGTTGTGAAGAACCTGTAGTCTTTCCAAGTGATGCTCTTTTATGGCTAATAAGAGCGCATTCCCGTAGTCCAGTCTGTTTATGATTAGACCCTGGACTAAGGGTTTCCGAGCCTCTGCCGGGATCCACTTGAACACTTTGCGCAAGCTGCGCATGAGTCCAAAGCAGGTACCTACAATGTAGTTTGTTTGGTTCTTCATGGACAGTTTATTGTCCATGTGAAAGCCCAGGTTCTGCACTGATTCCTTGGGAGTTGGACAATTGCCTACATTTGTTGGCCACCAGTCTTGAGTCCAATGTTCTACAGCTTTACCAAAAAGCATGATTTCGGTTTTGCTGCCGTTGAGCTGCAGGTGATTGGTACTCATCCATTTCTCAACCTCCGTCATGCAATTTTTGAACCGCTGCTTTGACTCATTAGGGTCGGGGCCTAGAGTGATTAGGATTTGAGTATCGTCGGCGTAGGACAAGACATCGAAGCCGAAGGCTCTAATCACTCTGGCCAAAGGGGTCATATAGACATTAAAAAGCGTAGGGCTTAAGATGGAGCCCTGCGGAACACCCATTTTGGCAGGCCTTGTACTTACTACGTTTTTGCCAATTTAGACGGCTGTTGTGCGGTCAGATAGGTAGTTGGTAAACCATTTTAGGGCTCTTCATCTGACACCAATCTCCCACAGCCGTTGGATTAGGATGCGAAGGGAGATGGTGTCAAATGCTGCCGATAGGTCAAGCAGAACAAGAATCGCTGATTGGAGTTTATCTAGAGCCAGTCTAATATTGTCCGCTACCTCTACCAATACTGTTTCCCTGCTGTGTGCTGCACGGAAACCTGTTTGGGATGTATCTAGGAGCTCCTGGTTTTCCAGATGGCTCACCAGCTGTTTATTCACAAAAGATTCAAGTATTTTTCCGAAATATGGGAGCAGGGAGATCGGTCGATAGTTTAAGTGGACATTAGGATCTGCTGAAGGCTTCTTCAGTATTGGCCTGATTCTTGCTGCCTTCCATATTGTGGGGAAGTCTGCCTCCAAGAGGGATTTATTGAGGAGACTGGTCAGACATTCCACCAAGGCAGGGGCAAGTAAAGGGAATCATTTTGGGGAGACCTGATCGGTAGGGGACCCAGACTTTATTTTCAGTCCGACTGACATGGTCTTATCGTTGTCGAATTTTTCAAATTCCCTCAGAATATGTGGGGGGTCGCATGGTGTAGATGCCGGCACTTCAGGCAATGCTGGAGTTTTACTGGGGGGAAAGATGTATGTAGGATGATTATTTTTTCCTCAAAGAATACTGAGAGAGCCTCAGTCCATTCTTGAGAATCAGGAGTTGATGATGGATTGGTAGAGGTGGTAAACTCTCTCAGAATTTGATACAATTCTTTGGAGGAATTTTCCGCTTTGTTAATACGTTCAGTGAGATATGCTCGCTTTGAGGACCTTATGTCGCTCATATAACCGATGAGCAGAGCTTTATATGCATTACGGGCGGCCTGATCTTTACTGTTCCGCCATTTTTTCTCTGCGGCTCTAGTTAGGGATTTGGTGATTTTTAATTGTTCAGTGAACCACGGGGCATTTCTGATCTTGCATTTGACATTACGCCGGGGGCAATTCTATCCAATGCACTCTCAATGGCTTTGTCAAGGTGCTGTGCAGCTGTACTCGCACTCATGCTGAGGGTTATAAAATCGGGCAGAAAGTGTTTAGAAAATGAGGAGAGTGTGATTTTTTTCAAAGACCTACGAGATATAAATTCCTCTTTGGGAGCTATTTCAGTTGCAGGGATCGGGATGGTAAACTTCAATAAATAATGATCGGTCCATTGCAATGGGATGGGGGGACAAGCCGTGATATCAGAGGGATTAGAGAAAAGTAGATCAAGAGTATGGCCAGCCTGATGTGTAGGGCGTGTGATCTTCTGAACAAGATTGAGGGTGTACATATTAGATATTAGCTTTTCAGTATCTATATTCCGCTGCGCTTCCACATGGTAATTGAAATCACCGATCAGAAGGAATTTATCCGAGGTCAGGACATGTGGCGCAATAATCAACTCTCCCTTAGTGCCGGGAGGACGGTATAGTAATGCTCCCTTCCAGACCCTATTTAAGGGTCCAAGTATCTTAAACACAACAATTTCAGCACGTTTAAAAACAAGGTTTTCCACACTAATAATGTTTATGTTGTGGATAGCTGCAATTAGTAGTCCACCCCCTCTGGAGTCATTCCTATCATATCGTAATATTTTATACTCAGGAGGAAAGGCTATATGTAAATCGGGAGTGGCGTTCTCGTGTTATCAGGTCTCAGACACAAAACAAAGGTCAGGGGCTTCTGAGTCAAGGAGACTCCATATTTCTAATGAATGTTTAGGAATAGACCGTGCATTCAAATAGATGGCAGTAAGTTCTTTGGAGACCCTTCTGGACATGTTTGAACAGAGGGGAGCTGTGGCCGTAGTCTGATCAGGGGGTGGGGGTGGGGGGCAAAACAGGAGATAGATGGGAACCTGCCAATTTCAGCTGATACGGCGTCGGAAAGTATAATTTGAGGAGTGTTTATTCCTTTTAGTTCTTTGCTGGAATACCTAAGACTAGACATGTTGTTAAAAATGTTAGGGGACATTGAGGGTATAATACAAAGTAGCAAAAATAAATGCAAGTGTCCTGGCTTCTGGCGACGTTCAGGCGCGGACGAGCGCAGACGGGCTTACCTTTGGTGCGCCTTACACCCGCTTAAATCGAGAGAGGTCAAAAACAGGCTGGAGCGCTACTTGCTACTTCGGGAAATGAGATCTCGCCCGGACTGACCCTCCGTACAAGTGGCACAAGCCGTGACGGACTGGGGTCTGAGGCAGAGACAAGAGGCGGAAAGAATGTCAGGCAGATAAAAATTGAAGGTATGGCGCAAATAAAATAAACCAACACAAAGTTTAAAAAGACACAGTTTCACTTAATGCATATGCATGCGTGCAGACCTTGGTCAAGAGTTAGGTTCGCAAACAGCGTGGCCCTCGAGTCAATGGCGCCGCTGCGCGCGTCCGCGCCTTACTCCAGATTAAATAGGGAGAGGACGAAAACAGGCTGGAGCGCTACTTGCTACTTCCGGTAGTGAAACCGGAAGTGAGGTCTCGCCCAGACTGACCCTCCGTACAAGCGGTACAAGCCGTGACGGACCGGGGTCTGAGGCAGAGACAAGAGGCGGAAAGAATGTCAGGCAGTTAAAATAGAAGGTATGGCACAAATAAATAAACCAACACAAAGTTTAAAAAGGCACAGTTTCACTTAATGCATATGCATGCGTGCAGACCTTGGTCAAGAGTTAGGTTCGCAAACAGCGTATAGGCAGGAGATCCTAAGATTGAAGATTGGTATTAACCCTTGGCTAGCAAATGAAGAATTAAAAACAAAGATGTTGGACCGAAAAGGGTGTTGTAGGTGCCGGCTGGGTACAAAGGGGGACACAATGCATATCCTTCTTGATTGCACTTTAATCCTTGAGCAGCGAAAACTATGTCTTCGCCCTATATTTTAAAAATATAACACAAGGACACGAATACAGGGGATCAACTTACTCACAGAAATGCCCACCATTGAAATTGCAATTGCTCTAGGGAATTTTATAAAGGTAATACAAAGATTTTTAAAAAACCTATGACCAAATTTTTAGAAATGTTATTTGTTAAATAGATGAACTCTGAAGTTTTTAAGAAAATGGATATCTTAAGTCTATGTATTTTTATACTATTTCGGTTAGGACTGGTCGGCCCTAAGAATGTTTGCTGCTATTGCTACTTACTTGAAGAAACGTTTTAAATTGTGAATTTTATAAATGGTTTTGTAGAATGTTTTATCTGTATACTTTTGAATTGTTTAAAGACTAAAGTCTAAATAAACACAATCTTGACTGACTGACTGACAGATGCTTAAACAAATTTTTCATTCAACTATCTGGAGTGGCCATGGGCAACTGTGCCGCCCCGGCGTATGCGAATCTATTCATGCAAAAATATGAACTGGACTACATTCTCTCAAACCCTGAGTGGCAAGAACATCTAAGCACATACTACAGATATCTTGATGACATTTTCCTGGTTTGGAAAGGTACGAATACCCAACTGCTCGTAGCTATTAACAATTTGAACCAGGTTAATGAGAGAATCCAATTTACTCACCACATAAGTCAGTCTCAAATTGCATTCCTATACGTCAATATCAGAATTACTGACAACGGGTTAGAGACCTCAGTGTATACAAAGACCACAGATCGCAATAATTATTTACACTTTCGGATTTTCCATCAAATGAGCCTGAAAAAGCGTCTTCCATATTCTCACCTATTGCGAGGCAAAAGAATTGCATCATCCGATAAGCTGTTTGAAGAAGACTGCCGCATCATCACCAACAAATTCACACAAAGAGGTTATCCTAACTCCGTTATTCAAATTTCAGAAAACAGAGTGAAAACAACGGATCAAGCTCAATTGCTAGCAATCAAACCTGCGCAAACCACATAAGAACGTGCTGTATTTGTTTCCAAGTACTCTACTCAATTTACCAAAATCAAACAATCAATTCGCAAACACTGGCAGTTGTTACAGACGGAACAGGACTTTAATAACATTTTTCAAAATTATCCCATATTTGCTTATCAATGCACCAAAAACTTACAACAATTACTGAAAGCCCATAAAAACATTACTGAGACAACATACAAGGGGACAATTCCCTGCCACAATTGTCAAAATTGTAACAGTATTATCAAAGGCACGACCTTACCTCATCCTAACCAGGGCACTCCCATTAAATTGAGAGTGAATGCCACGTGCAATACCACCAATGTTGTTTATCTCCTTAAATGCCCGTGCGGTCTTCTCTTCGTGGGCAAAACTGAATGTAAAGTTAAAACTTGACTAACGGAGCATAGGAGCAACATCCACACGAAAAATCTGAAATCCTGTGTGGCCGCGCATTTCCTAAACTAATCTCACAACATCAGCCAAATACGGTTCCTGGTATTGGAAGTCGTTCACAAGACAGAAGGCAGAGACAATAACAAGTTTTTACTGCAACGTAAACTTTATTGGATGCACAAATTGAACGCCTTACATCCAAAAGGGCTTAATGAGAGACTGGAATTTAGTTGTCTCCTATAATACAAACTGTTCACCTTGGCCTGCTCCCCTGGCTTTTGTTTCTCTCTGTCCCTGTGATATTCAGCAAATATTTTTCTCTCTATAGCTTTCAGCTGTTTCCGCTTTTTTCATTTCATACTTTAGCACATGCAGTCCTCTTACTATTTTTTTCGTTGTCGGTAATGATTCGTTTACACTCGTAATTTCTCTTCACCTCACCTCTCTGATTCACTCCTTTTCTTCCGTAGCTCCATGAGATAGTTTCCCCCTTTTTTCTTTCTTTTTTCTACTGGTAATGCTTATATGTTCTTTGCCACTTCCACCTCCCATTCCGTCATCCTTTATGTTTATATATTTTAATTGAATGTTTGTACATGTACAACTTTATTAGTTCACTTGCTGACCAACGCGCGCAGTGCACACTGGACTTCGCTTTAGAGTCCTCTTTCTATATCTACACCGGCTTACGGTGCATTTCAACCAATTCCGGTTTCACCGTAAGGGCTAGCTGCGTTAGCTTTGCCACCACGGCGTCCCTCGAATTTTGGTACACCCATGAGACTGCGTTGAGGTAAGAGGCTACGCAAGTCTGCAGCCTGTTATAGCATGTTCACTTAGAATTCGTGAGCACTTTGGCAATGCATTTCGCTGACTGAGTATTTGTACTGACCACGCTCTGTTCGTGAGTTAATGACGGCGTATCCAAGCACGCACGCAGCACCTTTTATATATCATCAGCGTTTCTTAACATACGAGTTTGCAGTGCTCACCACGTTTCTATTCAGTCACTTAACACAAGAGTCTCTTCCCATTCACGTACGACCTGCGAGCGCTCACACCTGGTTTAACGCTTACTGTTAACTCCAGTTTCTTTTTCTTCATTAATGTTTGGTTCGATTGAGCTTTTCCACGCGGGTTTCCATTTGGTTGGGCGGATATGTAATACCCGTTGCACATCACACACCCTCGGGCTTTACTTTGACCATCTTCCCTTCGTTTTATGATTATCACCTGTGTGCACCAATATCACGCTCGTCTGTCTAGGTCACCGCCTGATTAGTTCCCCAGCATGTGTCAGTCACCCCACATTCATTGGTACTTATAGATAACTTTCTGGTATCTTCATTGATGCATTCCCCCTTGGATAGCGATATATGTGGCTTTTTGTATTTTTTCCAGATATTCCCCCTGAAGAAGAGCTGCGGCTCGAAATGTATCGGGACACACTTTCAACGTGCTAACATTATACTAATGGATTACTAAAGATTCTATTGATGTTTTCCCACTTGAATGAATTTCCAGATGGAATATCGATCATATGAAATAATATGATTCAAACTTAAGATTGAATAAATTTGGGACCATCTCAGAAAACTCAACTGGCTTTTTCTCTTATTCTTGAACACAGCGATTTGGATTGCTAAAGGAGTGCTCTAGATTTTACCTTTCACGGTGAAAGGTCTCTCTGTAGGGTCCTGTGAAGGCCATGGGGAGAGCAAGAGGGAACTCCTGCCCCTGGACTGATAACAGGCCTGGAATTGGGACATCCCGGATAGCAGTATAGCCTAGACACCTGCTTCCAGGGGATCTTCATTGATACTATACAAACACCTCTAGAGACTTACCTGTTGGGACAGTGTCTGATTGGGGGGGTGCATAGGCACCCGCTAGGGCAGGTGGGGATGCCCTGCCTACAGACGCGGTTATGCTTGATGCAATGCTGCTTAGGGGCTGGCACTCTCACCTGGCTGACCCTCCCCAGTGCAGACCTGCCAGAGAGGTCAAACCATTGCCATTGCTCTGAGCTAAGGGTTGGACCTTGAATCGCTCCTGGCTATACACTCAGAGGACTGTCCTTTCAATACCACTACAGAATGGCCAAAGATAAGCCACAGGGTACACCAACCAAGCATAGCACAATGGATAATATATACTGGCGTGGGGTCCCAGGGACCTGCTCCGAGAGTCGTCCATGCCAGATAATGCAGCGCTGCTTGTAGCGATCACATAGTCTTGGGAAACGCTTGAGGCCAAGATAGGTGCTGTGGGATTGGACATTATATTGCTCAGCCAAGATCTAAGAAATGCTGTGCAGCGCATTGAAAAATCAGAATCCCAGACCTCAACGGTGGAAGATACCACAAACAGCCTCCAAAAGAAAGTATCCACCCTAGAGACACTCACAAAGGGCCTGGCGATGCGAGTAGAGGATGCAGAAGGACGCGCTCAATTTCATTTAGTTGGATTCCCTGTGGGCCATGAGGGTGGCAGCGTGGAGGACTTCCTCATCAATTGCCTGACAGAATGGCTCCCTCCTAACGCAGTCTCTCCATACTTTATAATCGGGCATGCACATCTGGCATTGCTGCAGAAGTCCCCGCTTGGTGCTCGTCCCAGACCAATCATAGCGAGGCCCCTAAACTATAAAGATAGAGATGTTATATTGCAGCAAGCCAGAATTAAAGCTACCCATCAGTTCGCATCTCATCATATCATGATTTTCCCTGACTATTGTAAACTGGTACAACAACGCAACAATCATTTGTGGAGGCTAAGGCCCGTTTTTGTGGCCTCAAGATCCAATATTCTTTGCTGTTTCTGGCTCCCCTGAGGGTGTCTTACTAGTCCCGCACGTACTTCTTTGAGACAACAGGGCTGATACTCCACCCAGGAGCGAGTCTAACTCTTTGCCAGGAGGCCAGGTCGTGGATCCCCTGGAGAGACTGGTAAACAACGCTGCCGTTCATGCTCCAAGAAACAATCAAAAACTTGCAGCAAGTCCCGCAGGCGATTGGCAGAAGACCAGCCGGAGCCTGCAGCATCCTAACCGACGCTCCCCAAGGACAGCATAAAACCGTTACATGGCAGATGTCTAACATAATTGGGCTATAATTGTAGATATGTTCCTCTGTTATTAGATGTTATTATGTGCAGGGGATTCATATGGGGGATCCAGTGGCTAAATGTTGCTTTTACTCCTTGTTTGGGATGGGAGACAAATCATGCCGATACTTCAATATGTATGAGGTATTGGGGTGGGGGGGAAGGGTGGGAGGGTTGTTGGGGATTTGCTCTTTAGTTTTAGTGCCATAGTTTGTTCTTACACATGTAGTCCCTGGATCAATCGGAGCATTCAAGTACATACGTCCATTGATATACTCCACAGCCAGTCATGCCATCGAATCTTAGGGGCAGCAGTCCAAGAGAACTTTGAATCATTAGCTGGAATGTCCGTGGCCTCCTGGACAAGATTAGCAGTGGAGCTGTACACCTGCAGGCTAAATGTTATAAAGCAGAAGTCTTACTCCCACAAGAAACCCACCTGCTGGACACTAAAACACCCTGCCTGGCACGCTTTGTATTTGTTCAGACCTTTCACTCCGGGTTGACTAGGGGATCCCGCCAGGGTAGCAATCTTCATCCATCGTAGTGTTCCGTTTATTCACTCTAAGACGTGGTCCGAACCACAGGGCAGATTTATAGTTTATATATTTTTGCATCCAGGCTACTAAAAAATTGGATTAAATTAGTGGGGATTGAGTGGAGCCCATTTAGTGACCACAGCCCTCTGGTACTAGAGCTTATGTACCTGGGACGATCGAGGATAGGCCCTGTGGGGGGCATCTCCCTGAGGGCAACGGACCAGGGAAGACGGCTTAGGTGGTCAAAAATTGATGGGAAAACGTTCTACAAATCCCTGATGGATAAAGTAAAACTACCGATCGAGGATTGTCTAGACCTCGCAGTAGAAGGGCAATCACTAGCTAGAGCGTTTGGACAAGTAACTAGTGTAGTTGAGGGACTTTTAATGTCAAGCACACCCATGAGAAATAACATCATGCCGAGATGGTTTGATGGGGAATGTTCGCGCGCTCTAAGGGAATTAAAACATAGTTTAAAGAATAGGCCTAGGGATAAACAAAGAGTAGTCCAGTGTAGACAGGTATACTAGAGTGCAGTTAAGAAGAGGAAATTAGCACTCCAGGCGGAAGCATGGGCAGACCTAAGGGAAGCGGCGGATGGAAGGGACATAACCGAGTTCTGGAGTATAATTAATAAACCATATTTCCACGACAGTAGTGCCCTGGAGATTGGGACAAATATTTTTCCAGAACAGTGGTTTACATATTTTAAGGGTTTGTACAACCACGGACAGGAAAGTCCTTCAGAGGTGGGGTGGGTTATCCAACAGGGCCAAGTAATAGACTTCACTTTAGACAAAATAACTGTTGGAATTAAGGCCTTGAGTAAAAATAAAGCCCCCGGCCCTGACGGTACACCACCTGACTTGTACTTGTCTAATGTTGAGTTATGGGCCCCAATTCTCACCAGAGTGATAAACGCGGCAACTAGGTCTGGTCTACCCCGGTCCTGGTCCACTGCTACGATAGTCCCGATTTTTAAAAAGGGCGATAGGGAAAACCCCCAGTGCTAACAACCTATCTCATTGATAGAAGTCTCAGCCAAGATTCTGGGCCGGGTAATCCTTAATCGCCTTACTGAGTGGACCGATGACTATAACATCATCTCGGACATCCAGTATGGCTGTAGGGCAGGGAGGTCCACAAGTGATCAATTGCTGAACCTTTACATGCTGGTTGCTAAATATACTAAAACCAGCAATGAAGCTATTTATCTGGGGTTCATGGATTTGGCAGCCGCTTTTGATCACGTTAATAGGGACAAGCTCAGGTCCCTAATGAGCAATTTGGGAATCGACCATGGCCTGATTAATATCCTGAGAGAATTACATAGGGATACCACCGCCAGAGTATGCTATAACACGAAGGGGGGGAACACCGATACGTTCCCGTGTGTACTAGCAGAGTGAGGCAGGGTTGTATCCTGGCCCCTTTTCTATTTTCGCTCTATATTAATAATCTAGAGCAGGCACTGATAAATTTAAAGACAGATTGTCCGAGAGCAGGAACGCGTCATATACCGGTACTTTTGTACGCAGATGACGCGGTCCTGCTAGCCCGTACCCCGAAGAGCTTACAGATCTTAATTGACGGATTCGCTAAATTTATGGAAACCCTAGACCTTTCTGTGAACCTAAGTAAGTCATATGTTATGCTGGCAGGCAATAAACCTTGCACCAGGTTCTCTTATAGAATAGGAAGTCACACATTAGAAAGGGTGCATTCTTTCTCCTATCTTGGCTTATTATTCAACGGTTCACTTAAATTCAACCCTTTGGTGGAGGACCGTTGTTCTAAACTAGTATCTTCAAATGGGGCTATTGCAAATTATGGGCGCAGACTGGGTCGCTGGTCCCCTGAACAAGTTCTGAACTTATATAGCTCTATATGCTGCTCCAAAGTCATATATGGCGCTGAAGTGTGGGGTTTTGTAAACATTGACCAATTGCAGCGGGAGGAAAATAAATGTTTTCGATCTATTTTAAAAATACCCCAGAGTTCCCCAGCTGTAATTGTTCATCGGGAATTATGGAGGCCTTACATTGAGGATTTGGTTCAACTTAGACCTATCTTAGCCTGGATAAAAATATGGATAAACCCTGAAGCAGCCCTGAGTAGACAAATCTTAAAAGATTGCCTTGATAGGGACAAAAGTATTAATATCCCGTGGCTAAGATATGTGAAGAATAGTCTGGAAAGTCTAGGTTGCAAGGAGCTTTTCACAAACCCCGCAGTAATTGTATCTCACCACAAGGTCAAAATAAAGAGATCTTTTTTGGACCAGAGAATCACACGTAGAGCAGCTGTTGAAGGGACTAAACACTCAGCGCCCATTGCCTTGTTAAAACCACCAAGGGGATGGAACCGTATCTCTTTCTCATGTATAATGCCCAAGACAGGTTTTTAATGTCTCGTTTTAGGCTCAATCTTTTATCACATCTACTAGCTGATCTGCCAGGTTTTACTTTAACAATTGAGCAGAAGGGTGCCTGCGGTTGCGACAATAAGTCTCCGCAGGACACCCTTCATTTTGTACTTTTGTGTTCCTTTTATACAATACCCAGGCGTCGATTTCTGGTAGGAATTTTAAAACAAGCCAAATTGAATCACGCTAAAGATGCTCTACTTTTTTTGCAAAGGGCAAATGAACCTAGGACACTCTGTTGTATTATGAATGTTATTAAAGTCTCGATGAGATTAAGGGTAACTAGGGGGCAGGCTTGATACTGATTGTCGTAATTAATTTTTAATCCTTTTTTAACCTATGTGTAAAAATCAGTCAGGCTCCAGATAATGATTTAATTGTATTTTAACTTGGATATAATTGTGCTTTTATGGTGTTTTTTAATCACGGAATAAAGAATTACTGACTGACTGAGTCTCCGCCTTCGGTTGCAATATGGAAAATTGCCCTGGATTTTTCTATGGGTCTGGAAATACCGATTTTTAAGTCAAGGGGATGCCCCCAAAAACATTCTAAAATATGGAAGAGATGGGCAGTATATACAGGGCTTTGCTTAGAACCCATTCCTCTAGCTTCAGCTATCGAGGGACTGCCAATTTGACTGTACTGTATTGGGACCAAGATCTTGAGAATAACCGTCTTCATATTGGAGGGCCTAGACCTGAGTCTCCAATTTCTTTACTTCTTCTGTAAGCTTAACATGGTACGTTTGTTTTAAAAAGTTGTATTCCAATATTCATATATCAAAAATGGTGAAACTGTTATTATGAAAATGTTGATATCAGTAATATTAACAATCTTTGTGGGTTTCCGGCCCCTCTGGTGGAGCCAGATTTGTATCGGCTGTCAACAATAAAATATGTTGTGAAAAAAACAGAAGAGAGTGGACTGCTGTGATGAAGATACACAGAGCCAAAAGGTTGATTGTATATACACAGCTGTGTCTGAGCTGGGCGTGTGACCGTAGACAGTTTAATTTGTTGACAAATGTCACAAGAAAGTACATAGATACGGGTCTGTTTATATAAATCACGCCACCAGTAACGTTGCTGTAAAATAGAGACTGTTGCTGACACACCGCAATGTTCTGTCGCAAAGCCCTCGTGTGCAGCTTTGATCAGAGCAAGTCTGCGGTCCAAGTTGGGAATCAGTCGATCCTCTACTGAAGGAATCTTAATATAAGGAACCTGTTCGAGAGTTATATGATAAGAGTATTTCAAAGGTAAAGCCTGAGGATAAGCAGTTCCCTCCCTTGTAGCAGCCACCGCTGCCAGTATATCATTATCTATTTTAGTCATGGACCTTGTAACTGCTGCTACAGACCACATGGCTACTGCAGATTTGGCCGCTTCATCAGCCAAAGAATTACCAAGATCATGTGCTCCCACACACTGATGGCCAAGAGGATGTATAACATGTGTGAGGGGCAGACATTCTTTAAGGTCTGCCTCTCAAACCCAAAGCGTGTTGTCTAATTGCGCTGCCTTTAGAGTCTCAAAAGTCATTTTTAGACCCACAAAAATAAGTTGTATTTAAAAGACTGGACACAGTAATAGAAATCGCACACAATAAGAGTATTCACATTTGGATCAGCAAACTCGAGAGCAAGAACAAGACCACGCAGCTCCACCAATTGTGCCGTAAGGTTCCCAAGTGCCTGAGTGTGCACTATGGAAGACTTAAACTCTCTATTGACAATTGAGCCAGCAACAATTGTGGAAGCCGCTGAATAATCGTGTTTGAAACCTGTGGCCGGTTGAACCGAGCCATCGGTATAAATGATGCATTTGTACTCATGTAGAGGAAGCAACAACAAAGAAAGAGGATGAATATGTTCATACTATAAAAACTCCTGTGTCTGACGTGCAGCATCAAAGTTAAACGTGAGATCAGAGGATGTCATAGAAGTTACCCATTGTATCCAATGTGGTGCAGTGCCTTCGAGTTAGGCACACTTTCCTTAGTCAAAGCTTCCAAAGCAGGGAAGGGCGTGATCATAAGAATGCGTTTACCTTTCGCAAGTGAGCGTTTCTTCAGAACCGCCATCTGTACGGCCGTCAAGATTTTTTCAACAGTTGAAAAACGCATTTCAGCAGCAATATATAAATGTGACTTGTATGTAATAGGTATTGTGTCTCCCTCATTGCACATTAAGTAAGTAAAACCCACAGACCCCGAAATTATACGTATCACCAGGTTTGTGATGTTATTACGCATCAACAAGTAATTAGTTGCAAGCATGTCAGATTGCAAACAATGCAGGATAGAGGTATGTTCCGGAAGCCAGCTGGCAGAAGAAAATGTGGGCTGTATCAACGCATAAAGTGGTTTGATACGCTGGGCATAATTGGGAATGTATGTCCTACCAAAATTCAAAAATCCCAGCAAGGACTGAAGTTTTGTCAATGCAGAAGGGGGTTGCAACTGTGCACATTTCTCCAAGAAGTGGGGGGCTGCCTTTCCTTTATTATTAAGCTTGTAGCCCAAAAAGAGTATCGCCAAATGGGCGATGTGCGATTTTGCAAAATTGAACTTGTATCCATAGTCGGTAAAGGATAAACTAATTCCATCGACTCGGACCTGATCCGGCATAAGTCCGTCGTCCGTTAGACATATGTCATCAATGTATGAGAGCGCATCTAGGTCTATGTCATGTAACAAAGACACAACATGTTCCGCAAATGCCCCGGGGCTATTCTTATACCACATAGGCAAACATGTAAATGTTTTCTGATTTCCAATGGCGGTAAAAGCTGTCATGTCAAGTCATGGCTCTCAGGTGCGAGAATATGACTGTAGAAACCATTGGAAATATCTAGTGTAGTTTTGTACTTTTTATTAACAAGATTGTTCCCAGATCAGAGCTGTGTGTGTGTTCTGCACCGCAAAAGTGCAACAATGACTTTTCAAATATTGGTAATCCAATACAATCTGATATGAACCGTCAGGTTTTGATACCGTAAAGAGAGGATTTTTCATCGGTGATGTAAATGATTCAATCACTCCTTGACACTCAAACTGTGATAGAATGCCACAAACATGAGCCTTTGCATCACGTCTGATTGGATATTGAGTTTGTGGCTGTGGCATGAATCATAAATGTATTTCATGAGCCATTGAACCAACATCCCAACCCACCTGATTACGATACACTGCCGTGGCAAGAGCCAAGGCCCACTCCGCTGCGAAACCGTTTGCATTCTCCTCAGGGACGTAACACTAAAAACTCGGAAATATCAAGTCCTCCCCTCTAGAAGTGGCTAACACAAAGAGTGGAGGCCTGTCCACCTCTGCATTACAAAATGTTATACAAAGAGGTTAGATTCTCCCAGAAAACCGCCTTGATTGGACAAGGTATATCCCCTTCAATCTGGAAAATATTCTCTTAGAGCCTATCCGGGGGGGGGGGCAACCTGGGCATCTGCTGTCTCTACTGTAATGAATGGATCAGTTGCTGTCACCTTCAGACAGGGACGCAGAGCCTCCCCCACTATGGTAACCTCCGCTACGCTGTTGAGCAGAGTAACTCCCATGTCCAATCCAGGAGTTGCATTGTCATCATCTGAAGCATACCTTGCTGTTAACGTGCCAATATTTTTTCTTTTGAAACGGTGGTTGAAAACGAGGTAGATCCTCGTGTTTTCCTTAAACATCAAATTGTCGAGGCTGATCTCATCCCTGTGTTGCAGGTTGAGTTTTGCCATGATCCTGGTGTTCTCCTCTACCAACTTGAAAGCCTGACGGGTCCTGTAAAGAACGAGGAGAGCACTGATCAGGGACCTGAAATCTATCAGGAGTCTTAATTTTTGCGCGGTCGCACATATCATAAGTACGCTCAGAAGACTCTGGTGTTGGTGAACCAGCACTTGAACCTTGCTTCTGCTGTTGCTGCCCCTGTTTCATGTTCTTCCAGTTCTTTTTAGGAAATAACGGACGCCCGTCTTTATCAGACTGGGCCCTTTGTTGAGATTGAGTGTGTGTTTGCGTTTGAGTAAAAGGCTTAACTCCCAGACTATTGCGGCCTTATAAGCCTTGGTAATAATCTTTGGTAATTTGCGTGGCTTGTCTGCATCTGGGATAGGCCCCATCTATCGATAAAGGACTTAATCAGACTGGTGTAATTGGGTGAGGAAGACCGCCATTTAACCAAATTTGGTGTTGCCAAGCTGTGAGCGGAACCTTAAGAGTACTGTACGGTCGATAAGCTTGAGCCAGGGCCGTGGCAGTGTATTCATGAAACAAATTATCTGTTCCATCCACCGCCGGAAAGGTGACGCAAGAATAAAACACCTCGAAGTGGTATGCTGCATCCGTTTCTACAACACAAATTAGCGCAACACCCGCATCAGGTACTCCATATTTAGTCAAATATGCCCAGAGCGGCACGCGACTATGAGGCTCAATATCTACCGCCATAATGAAAAAGAACGAACAACAACCAAAAGTGCGGCAGCGCAATACCGGGTCATAAAGAGAAAGAACTCTTTAAAACTTCATGCTTCAAAGAACCTATAAAACATCAATATAGGAGGTTACACCATCACAGCTGCCTCCTGAAACTGAAGTGAGGGTTTTGTGGACAAGCACAATCACTACTCAGGAGTCTTGCAGATAAGAACCAGACCAAATGTTGGCAGGGCCATGTTGCAGGGACTCTACACATACACAAAACTATGCGCAGGAAATCAGGACCTCAGGGTATAGGGGTGTACCAACCTATCCCCTTAGTACCCAAAACAGACTAGCTACAGTGTCTCATTCATTCTCCTCCAAAAATCATGAAGCTAAAAAATGATTAGACAACCCAGAACACAACACTCCTGACTCTCAGGTATCACGGTAGCAAGACATACTCTTTCACTCACTCACTCACTCACTCATACTTGTCCACAATGAGATTTGACAGAGTCACTGAAATAGTTCAAAATGTTTATTTTAACTATTGTGCTCTGCAATACAGTATATGAGCCACTACCAGCAGCAAAATGCATACACTTAAAACAATTAGCATTGTTACAATTCCATAGCGTACAAAGGGGGAAGTCATTACATAAAGACAGTGGAAAAAGGACTTAAAGCCCTTACCACCCTTCTCCTGACTGGAAGAATTTTACTTATATAAAGGAAGATCTCTGGGCTTTGACAGGAGACCCCATACCTTAAAGCCTGGATGTACGTTTTACATCATAGGAACAGCACAGCTCTTTTCCATAGAAAAGCTTTCTCCAAGTATGTTAAAACAACATGCGACCCTGTAATATCAAAGCAAAAGTCACCAGCTTTACAGCTGTGTTTAGCATTTTATTTTTAGGTGCTAGGGACTGAACAGAACAACAAGAGGCATTGTTTATCAACTTTGCACATCGTGTTCAGACTTAACTCCAGGAACTTAGCAGAGAACGTGAAAAGCAGACCGTTCTTATGGAAAAAGGCACAAACAGAGTCTTGCAAAAACAAAGTCACTTAGTAACATGCGCAAAACCAGCATAATAGCAGCAAAGCTCATGCTAACTTAGCAATGTTTAAAATGTCGCAAAGGGCCATATAGCAGTCCTGTCTCCACAGTTCCAATAGTGTTCTGAAGAGTGTTCCCATGGTTGCCAAATTTCAGCCTGGCACAATTATGGCCCCTCCATGACTAATAGGGATAAAGTTTCCATGGGTTACCCTACACACATTTGAAGCAGTGGTTGTGTGCCCTACTGCAAATATTCCCCCAGTGTCCCCCTACACCTAAATCATGAATCCAGCAAGGCAGAAACTCTCCTCCCTTGTTCATAGCTCCTGTGCACACCAGAAGAGTGACCAGGAAAATAAACAAACACTCCCCTGTGGTCATTTAAAACTAGCAAACCACAAAATTCCACATCATCTACTGAAGTGTGCTCTGAATTCACTCATGAATTAGACCTCGGAATTAGACCTTGTTGGAATTACCTTTTCAGAATCTCACACAAGTGCAACTCAAAGCAACCAGGAAATTCCTATTTTTATGTGTACACTTTAAGCACATTCAAAACTTCAAAAGAACATGGCTCAGGTATGGAGCCTTGAAGACAGAAAGAAAAAGTCTCAAACAAACCTGCTTGCATAACATAGCACTGGTCTGCACTCTACATTTGAGATGGCAAAACAATTCAATCAAAATGATGAGACAATCTAATGTGAATAAACTGAAGATTTGCAGAACTGGCTTATGAACAATTTACACATTACAGGACATTCTAATGAGAATCTATAAAAAGTTCCCATGGAAGAGAATTAATCTTTTAGTCAAACAAACTACACAACACTGGTGGTTAGCTAAGAATTCCTCACTTTAGTCTCTCACATTCAGCTACTTGGGTTCACTATTAAGTATTCACCTCCCACCTGCTATTTTGAGTTTCATCATACTAGGAGTCCTAAAAGTCCATACTTTAACAACTTACCCACTGTTTCACTTCTCCACATTTAACATGCTTTGCTCATTCTCTTATTTGGATATCTGCTTCACCTTTATATGGTGGACACTCATTGTTCTACATTTCCTTTCAGTCCCTTACCCAGCCCCAATGTATCTGCCTGTCTGTCTAAAGGCTTTTGGATGACAAGTTGATTCCTCTGCGGTCATCCCTCTTGTGTCTGTGGCTCACAAACTTCGATGCAATCGAATCAGAATGAAAATTTCATAAGCCTATCACTCTGACTTGATTCTCTCTTACTCCCAGTTTCAAGCATTGGTAGTCAGATACCTCAGCTAATAATGTTCTGTATGTAGGATGCCAGCACAGTATATTTCCTCTTTTTTTCTGTCATTCTCATCTGACCACATTCTATGTAGGGAATTTACTCATATTTATTCCCTCCAGCCATTTTTACAAGGACTTCTTACCCTCTCTGTGGGCTTCAATGTCATTGCTTATTAAATCCTTAGCACATCACTATGTCATCATTGATCTTTGATTTGTCAACCCTTAACCCCTTTTTGATCAGCTTCTTACCTGCATTTAGGTGGATTTGCCAATCTCCACAAGATATCTGGACCCTACATTGCTGCCCCTTACTTTTCATTTGGCACCCTAATGCATTCTGGGAGTAGTAGCTTTAATTTACTGTCAACTGGACAAGAACAGCTAATGCCAATGATATGTAAAATAAATTCAGAGGATCAGACATCACAATAACATGGATTGTGGGGAGAACTCTGCCAAAGGCTTCCAGTGCCCTCTCTATATCTTGGATGTTTCCAGCATCCGCCTCAATCTGTGGTAGGTGTTATCAATGGTTCTTCTACGTTTCTCCATGCTAACACAGGGTGAATCATTTTTTTGTTATACATGACTTTTTCCTCCTTTTAGCTATTTGGTTGTGTGTCTCATTTAAATTTACCTATCAATCAGTCAATCACGAATATTATTTTTCATTTGTAACTGGACTTTGAGCTATGCATATTTTATGTACAATGCTTTGTATCAATGTATTCTGTAAAAAATCTTAAAAAGATTATAACCCATTACTGGAAGCAAACAAAAAACTAGCAGGAACAAAGAAATCATGTCTCACCTCTCGATGGCTGACCAGATCTTCAACCCATCATCTCTGTAGTAAAAGTTGGGCAAGGACTCAACCTCACGGGATTTGAGATCGTCTGCGATGCAAATGGAAGTGTAGGTCACGGATTGCATTTCTCTCGATATAAGCTCAGTAAGACCTGCTACACCAATCCCCGCGCCCTGTAGTTGAAAATTGCAGTTTCTAGTTAGCTCCCTTTTCTAGCCTGCACCTGACTGATTCACTGCTAGACCAAAGTCATCAATTCATACATTTTGGATATTTTCTTTTGCTCTGTATCTAGGGTGTGTGCCACTGATTTATTCATGTAGCTTTGTGAGTATAATATGCCACAAAGGTGGTACTGGAGCATATATCCAATTGTTACTACATTCCACAGGACAGAAAATCCTGCTGCCTTTGGTTACAGATAGACTGAGTTTAGGTTAAAGATAATGCAGCCTATTTGACTGTTTTGGGCATTACTGTGGCTCGACCAAATGTTTTCCTTGTGAAGCAATGGCACTGAGGATGTGTCCAGGTACTTTAGTGACAAGCATTTGGAGTGGTGTCAAATGTGTTTCTGTGTTGTCTGCCAACAGTGGATGCTGTATATAACTATGTTGAAGCTTTTCTATATTACTCTGGGTAGTTGAGATTTTGTGTTTGAAGTTACATATTGAGCTCCAGCGTCCCATAATTTTAAGCAACCAATGTCGTATTTTACCAGCAGACTGGACTACAGAAACACTCTCTACGTAGCAAATACTGTTCACCTCCTGAAGAGACTCCAGTGAATACAGAACTCAGCAACAAGACTCGTACTGTACCAGCCCGGAAGGACCCACATCACACCACATCTCAGAAATGACACTTGCTCCCGAATCAGAAGTGATGCCAGTTCAAGATGCTGACCCATGCCTACAAGGCCCTGCACAACGAAAGACCAGCATACATCAGCAAACACCTGACTCTCCACCAACTGACCAGACACCCTTAATCAGCTTCCCTCTCCCTTGCAGAAACCCCACAGATCCGTTGAGCCAACAGCGGAGGACGCTCCTTTTCACAACTGGCCGCCAAGGGTTGGATAAACCTCCCCCTGAACCTCAGGACCGCACCATCGCTCCAGCAATTCAGAAGAGAATTAAAGACCTGAGGGTTTGAAGGATCAAACCTCCAAGCAGCAGCAAACAGCTCCAGTGCCTCGAGCCTCTCACGAGTGATTTACTGTGCTCTATGGATGTTTGATTGATGCATTGATTAATGTAAAATATTCTATTGAATGTTTCAGTAAAAAATACATGGTAGTAAATGCTTGTCAGAGCACCACAATAGACAATTATACAAGATATATATTATATTTAATGACAATACCTTCAACCTATTCACATGTGTGAAATAACTTATTTAGTGAAAGATAGGATAGGTGAAGGTCTTTTTCCAGTCATCAAAATGCCCACAAATCTGTTAGTGAACCAAGTCCCACGGGAATTATGTGAGAATATGGCACTGAAGCAACATTTGTGAATGATCAAGGCAATTCCAAGAGGCCATGAGCCAGACTACAGATAGAATGGAGGTGGCAATCCAAGAGTAAGGACAAGATTGGCTCTAATTTACACAATGAAGCCTTGTATGAGGGCAGTACTGGACAAAGCTAGCTGGTTCCTGTCTAGGTTAAGAGGCATTCACCTAAAGGACAGGAGACAAATAGGTGTTTTCCAGAATGTGCAAGGTATCTATAGATTGGAATAGTTTATTTTCCAGGTTTATGTGGTGTTCTTGTATAAGCAAAACAATCACAAATATCAGAGCATCACGCCTCCATGTCATACTGCTGAGAGTCTTCTCTCACTTCAGGATTAAAAACCCTACTCAGAGACAGCCTCTGAAAAACATCCAGAAACAATTCAGGTATTAGTGATAGGTTATGGTAATGTTCTACTTCACTACCAGACATGCCCCATACAATAATTAAATCCCAATCCACTGTATGGGCTTCCCCAACTACTTCAGGCAAAGTGAGTGAAGAGATAAAAGTACTGCCAGGTGATATCTTCAAAGCTTATTTTATCAAGTACATACATCTGTCTACACTCAGTGGCCACAACCTCAATGGGAGCACAGAGGGAAAATGGGACTGGGTCGCCCTCCACTCAAACTTAGACCAATCAACAAAAGACCCAGTCCAACGGATGACAACATGTGTCAGTTACTACAAGAATAGCACAGTCTATGTGTACTGATATCTATTCTGGTACCCCACAGTTTATGAGGGGACACTTCACTGCACTGCGCCCAAGTTCATGTTAAAAAAGGCCCATCCTGCTTGACAGATACACAGAACAATGGGTACAAGACGTCTGACCCATCTAGGTCAATAACAGGGATCCACACCCACAGTGTTGGACCAACTTCTACCTAGAAAAAATGTGCGAAAAACAAGTGACACCTGACAGAAACACCACCAACGGGGTAACTGGTATGTAATTTCCAGACAAGCCCCTGTCTCATCATCGGTAGTCACTTGCTTCTCAAAGAAAGAAGAAAAAGAGTGTCCAAAACAAACAACAAAAATTGTGTGACAAACAGTGGGAAGCAGAAAGCATCTGCTAGTGACAAACAAACAACAAAGAAGTGCATAAAACACAGCATCCAGTTCCCTTAGCCAACTTTACTCGTAGGGAAGTGAGTTTATGCTGTACATATAAAAAGGCTGGTAGCTATTCGTGCATACCATTACCTATCGCAAATGCCGACATGTTTCACTGCCACATCAATTTAGGCAGTTTCATCAGGGCTGCACTATGGGCTGCCACTCCACTCTTGGACACTTGTTCTGTATTAACTGTCAAGCAAACAGGCACATAAAAACAATTAAAAGCATGTAAACCCATCTACGGAAGCCGTATATGTGGTGCCATAAGTAAACGTTTTTTTACCCAGAGCTGGCCTGATTATTCATACCAGCCGCCCAGGGGTTGAAAGGGATGCAGGAGTACTCCAAACGTAAGTTCTCGCCTTCACGTAGCCTTTAGCATTCTGACGATGTAAACAAACAGGATTTATCAATTGTCAGCAATATTTTAAGCCTATCTTTTTGTTAGGAGGCTAAAAGACCACTTATTCGTGCCGTCACAAGGGCACACCCATACATACTGTGCCTCACTGTTAAGAAGTTATGAAACTGTAAAATCCTGCAACTGTACACTCATGGTGTCACACAGTAACACGTGTCCATATTAAGCATTGGGCACACTCAGCAAAGATCGCATATTAACCTCTGACCTTCGCGTATTTACGCTGAAATGAACAATTAGGGACGAGACAAAGAGAGGCTTTATTCCAATACGCAGGCAGTTGCATGTTGGCATGTGAGGGCAAAGGAGCTGACTAGCGAGGGTGTGGTACCTCTACATTTACATCCCGCATTTCAGCGTAAATACGCGAAGGTCAGAGGTTAATATGCAAACTTTGCTGAGTGTGCCCAATGCTTAATATGGACACGTGTTACTGTGTGACACCATGAGTGTACAGTTGCAGGATTTTACAGTTTCATAACTTCTTAACAGTGAGGCACAGTATGTATGGGTGTGCCCTTGTGACGGCTCGAATAAGTGGTCTTTTAGCCTCCTAACAAAAAGATAGGCTTAAAATATTGCTGACAATTGATAAATCCTGTTTGTTTACATCATCAGAATGCTAAAGGCTACGTGAAGGCGAGAACTTACGTTTGGAGTACTCCTGCATCCCTTTCAACCCCTGGGCGGCTGGTATGAATAATCAGGCCAGCTCTGGGTAAAAAAACGTTTACTTATGCTTCCGTAGATGGGTTTACATGCTTTTAATTGTTTTTATGTGCCTGTTTGCTTGACAGTTAACACAGAACAAGTGTCCAAGAGTGGAGTGGCAGCCCATAGTGCAGCCCTGATGAAACTGCCTAAATTGATGTGGCAGTGAAACATGTCGGCATTTGCGATAGGTAATGGTATTGACGAATAGCTACCAGCCTTTTTATATGTACAGCATAAACTCACTTCCCTACGAATAAAGTTGGCTAAGGGAACTGGATGCTGTGTTTTATGCACTTCTTTATGTTGTGTGTTTGTCACTAGCAGATGCTTTCTGCTTCCCACTGTTTGTCACACAATTTTTGTTGTTCGTTTTGGACACTCTTTTTCTTCTTTCTTTGAGAAGCAAGTGACTACCGATGATGAGACAGGGGCTTGTCTGGAAATTACATACCAGTTACCCCGTTGGTGGTGTTTCCGTGAGGTGTCACTTGTTTTTCGCACATTTTTTCTAGGTAGAAGTTGGTCCAACACTG
This sequence comes from Lissotriton helveticus, assembly GCF_964261635.1. Taxonomy (NCBI): domain Eukaryota; kingdom Metazoa; phylum Chordata; class Amphibia; order Caudata; family Salamandridae; genus Lissotriton; species Lissotriton helveticus. Next base: position 145,059,725 of record NC_136073.1, read on the forward strand.
TGGGTGTGGATCCCTGTTATTGACCTAGATGGGTCAGACGTCTTGTACCCATTGTTCTGTGTATCTGTCAAGCAGGATGGGCCTTTTTTAACATGAACTTGGGCGCAGTGCAGTGAAGTGTCCCCTCATAAACTGTGGGGTACCAGAATAGATATCAGTACACATAGACTGTGCTATTCTTGTAGTAACTGACACATGTTGTCGTCCGTTGGACAGGGTCTTTTGTTGATTGGTCTACACTCAGTGGCCACAAGGCTTGTAAAAGACCAAACAAGAATCCTTCATCCTGCATCATTTATGTACTGTTTTTATATGTCTGGTGGGGACTGGGAAGATTCCTTTTTAGTATGTCTCTCCATAACAATGTGTTAACAAACCTTTGGTAAAGAGAAAGTAATTAGTAGCCTGTGTGAAAAGGATGCACTGTGCAATTATGTTTAATAAGGTCAGGTAAGAATATGTCATAAGGTAGTGAAAAAGCTAATCTAATTCCAAGCATGTTTCAACTATATTTTTCTGAATGCTGTGCTCCTCTACCATGGCATCACAGCTTTCATTCCATCCAACTCATCTAGCTGCGTCTGGTGGGTCAGTAGACTAATGCATTCACTCCATGGATCTGTGTTTGGCCTCATGGTCATAGGTTTGAATACTGGATGTCCCACTTAGCATTTCATACTTCAGAGGTCAATGAAATGAGTAGCACTGAGTTGAGCATCAATAAACATCTGTTATTTCAGCGCCAAGCGGCCGAAGGGTGAACATGTGCTTTACAATGTCCTGAGCCATGTTTATTATTTTATGTATCTTCATCATGGCCTCTCTTGAATGCCAACAACAGAGGTGGTCTACAGATATGAGTTCCAATCTTACCTTATCGAAAGATCCTCCTGGTCCAATAAAGACTTCTCTGGCGAGAGCATTAATTTGCAAAGTATCGCGATGGTGGGGGATCAGGAGCTAAAGAGAGACCATTTGAGTTATTAGAGACACAGGTACAGTGATTGCTTAAAACAGACCTTATATTCTCACTGTCTATGCTCTTCTATAGCATGTAGCTATATACTCTGTATCTCAATCATTCTTGATATGTTGTACCCAACAATGCTTGGGCATCATGACCCATGAGAGTCCATTTTTTCATCTTGGAATTAACAGTCTCTTTGTGCTGTTCAATTTATCTTTCTTACCTTGTACAGAGGATGAGCCATGGGGAGCTGCCTCAATGTAGAAATGCAGAACACCTCTGCAAAGACGTGCGTATGCAGGAAGTGGGAAAGAGCCTGTTGGGTAGAAAAATTGGAGTTCCTCACCCACATCTTGGCAAGCAACCAGTCCCACTCACTATCACTCGGCAGGAAGATGGGATTCTCTGGACCTGGAGTCTGATTTAGCTGCAGAGGAAGATGCACAAAGAGGTAGTTACTGGTCTTTCATGGATACTGACCAAGCGCTGCATTCAGAACTTAGCTCAAGAGTGAGACACAACACATTAGACTCAGAGAATGTTTGCATGATGTTTACTGAAACAGAATGCCAATAACATTGCACACTTTCCAACAATACGCATTCTTTGATTCTCAGAAAGCGGCAGCTAAAAATTGGTCGGGACCTATTGTGAGACACAAATGTTAAACCAACACAAAAGTGAGGTACAGACACTGGAAGCGTCTTAGCTCTCAGAAAAAAAGAGCTGCTAAAATTAAGTGACTATATGATTTAGTACACTGTGGGAACCTTGTACACTAAATGTGACAAGCAAGAACCATTAGAACAATCAAGATGTGTCTTGCTGCCATCTAATAGGAACTATTTAATGAGGTCTTTTTGGACAATGAGTTGATTGACCTCCTCTTTCAATTGAGGAGTAAGTCAGCATACTCACAGAATTATGCTTATGAATAAAGCACAAGATAAGCAAGAGGGTTCTCTTGTAAAATATATTTTTCTACTTGAAGGCAGACACCACTGATTACATTTTGAAAATAGAGAGGGAAAAATGTGCCTGATAGATGGGAAGGACAGAGGCCACCTACAAAATGAGAAAGAAGAAGATAATACATTGGCCTCTCGCCAGGAAAGCAACGGCAACTATAGAAATAAAGTACATTGCCCATAGATACTGGTCGATACTCAAAGGTAGAGCACGGATGAGAAAGATATGAGCACTGAAATGGGCTTAGAGGAAAAGACATTTGCATTGCCTGATAGTATTCTGTATTAGTCGTTTATATAGATCACGGTGTACACATGTAAAAAAAAAACTATTAGTGGTTACAAATACAAGTGCCTAGAAGAGTGTTTGATATAGAGTGGGCTACTTAGTTGTTTTATTTCTTTCTTTGTTCAACCAATTAAAATAGAACTGTGCATAGGTAAAATGTTCAAACAGATAAAGTCTAGTTCCATAGTACAAAACATCCCCGTCGTCATAAAGGCAAACTTTTGTGACAATAAAGAGGTGTTTTGCTTCTAGCTAACTGGAAAACTATTAGTCATTATTGTTCAATTAACACCTGACACATTCTCTCAGAATGCTGATCACTTATATTTATTCCCATTCTGAATAAATTAACTAAAGTTTTGAAATTTCAAAGTTTTAGACAGGCTCAATGGCTCAAAGACAACACCTTACCTGGATTGCTAGGGGTATCATCTCATCCTGGGGTGAGAGGTAGAGAAGACACAAGGGAGCAGCTACGTACTGCTGACGACCATTCAATATATTTGCAGGAACGCCTTCCAATATCTTAAAATCGGCAATGAAGATCTTTCCTCTCTGCAAACAGAGAAAACAATACAGGTGAGCTTGGACCGGAAGTAGACATACCATCCACACACTCCTATAGAATTGCAGGAAGGCATGGCGGTGCAGTCGCAGGTGCAGAAAATATAATATCTGATCACTCACACGCTCATAACTTAATTCCTGTCCAGATATAAATAAACATGAACATATAAGACACCTCTGATGAACATTCAATAGTGTCTGTACTTGAAAAGTACATATTATTTCTAACTAGGACTCTTTATAAATGGGCACTGTATACAGACACATCTTGTAAAAATATCCCTTCTGGCTTATCAAACGAAGTATTCCACTAAAATAACCTTATTTAAGAAGAGGACTGTATAGAAATCTGTAAAGAAAATACAGATTTCTAATCTGCATCACTGGCATTACATTTCCCCTATTTAGTGGTACAATTGCTAAAGTTAGCTTCAGTCTCAGACACGATCTGAAGTTAACTTAGTGCTGCATGCATTCCAGGAGCTTTCATAGGCAGGAATGTGCTCAGAAAAAGAGGGAGCACTTATTGTGCAGTCGGGTAGTGCATCTCAGGACTCTGCAAAGGGCCGGGCATCCTCTTGGGCTAGACTGCACCAGCATTTAAGCATTGGTGGACACCCCAAGGGCTGCTCTGCTAATTGCACAGAGAAGCAAAAGGGAAGAGCAGTGGTTGAAATATAAAGCCCTGCATCAGAGGAAACATCTCAAGTTTGGGGGTTCTTTATGTGCCTAGATGACAGCAGGAATGAAACGGGAGGAGGGAGGGTGGAGAAGCCTAATGGAAGCCCCTTTCCAAGATTGTGGTCTGTCTAGAGATTATTACCAGAAGTTCCCAACAGGGGCGGCTCTAGGCTCATGGCAGCCCTGGGCAGGGAGCGTAGGTAGGGGGCCCCGGAAGAGGGCATCCGGGCGGGGAGGAGCACGGAGGCCAGTGAAGAGAGGGGGTCAGGGTGTTTGGAAGTGGAACAGAGCCGGAGGCCGCCAAATCCCTGCCAGGGGCCGCCACGCAAATATGTATCCATCCTCAGAGGATTATTATATTAAGGATATATATTGCCGTGGTGGCCCCTGGGGTTGGGTGGCCCTGTGAAGGTGCACAGCTTGCACATGCCTAAGGCCGCCCCTGTTTCCAACTCAAGATGACGGTATCTTTTTCTGTCATGTCAGTTCCTATCTAAATCCGATATAAAGGACGCTTTGAAAAGTAATGGAGAAACTGGGATACATTATTCTCTTGAATTTCTCACACACCTGCTACTAATGTTATCTCTGATTATTTCTCTTTTACAGTCAGATTTCCTATTGGATTTTCTTCTGAAAGTCTTTGCTTGGGTCTTTTTCTCTGTCCAGATGAGAGTGAGAGTTTGGTACCTTGCTTACCTACTTCTACATAAATTAACATCTCCAAGCAAGAGCGCCACTTGACAACTTTTGAATGTACTAATGAGTGCAGGGTGGCACACTGGCTACTGGGTGGAGCCACACTTTCCACAGGCATTCATGATTTAAATTTAACAGACCTTAACAAAGTTGTATGTTTGTCATGATTCCGTCTCAATAGTAAAAGTGATCTCAGGTCTGGGTAAACATCTGACAACCTGGCATGTTATGCAAGATGTACTGATACCTCAGAGTATTTCACAGCTGGGAGCACACTTAGAAGTAAGCGTCAGCCACACATAAAATAGCAAGATGCAAAACTCTTATCCAGATTACAGATGGTTTTTACTACCGAGATGGGGGCTTGACGCATATATACAAGTGTATGTTCACAACCTTCCATCACATATTTCCTTGCACTAAAAGAGCCCTAAGGTTCACCATTGAGAGCACACAGCAGATCTACCTAATTTACCATTGTGGCAGTGGGCACCTGGAGCTATCTGAGGCATTTGCTGCATGACTTATTGAAGTAGACTTAATGTTCACACACTAGGTTGTTGAGTCCTGAGGTGACGGAAAGTGAATAGAATGAAATCATCAACCATATGTAATGCGGAGTACACCATGGAAGGCTAAAGAGGGATGTAACTGAAGTTCCCAATAAAAACTGGAAAAACTTGTCGCTATTACACAAACTGTAAACTTGATATTTTCTGAACTATCTACAGGTGGGCCATTTTCAAGTTATAGGACTGGACGTCTCATTGACCAAATTGTGATATTAACAAGAACAGTGCAGAATTTGAGGAACTTAAATGCATGTACTGTACATAAAGTAAAATAAAATATTATTGGAGAACTTTCCAATAAGTTGACATTTGGTTAGATTATTTTTGTCTACTCAACCAGAATAAGATTAGGCGGGAGAGATCGATTGGCCTAAGTACAACCCATATCTACAAAATACAATGTCTAGTAATACTCAAGTGTATTATTGTACCACAGGGAATTTTATGCTAGATAACCATGTTAGGTACTTTTTTCCATTCCAGAAGCACTCCAATGTGAGAGTGGAGGGAGCACTGTTGTATATAAAGTAAATATAAGGACCCCCTGTTACTAATAAATGTTCATAGGACAGGGAAAATAGAGTTGTTCACATGAGAAATCCCTAGGAAACTAGTTGGTCATAATATATATCAGACAATAAATCTACAGTAATATCACTAAACTCAATGCACCACTGTTAATTTATACAAATAATTTATTTTATTAGTACAAATAGTACAATGCATCATTTGTATTATGTACTTTTTATGATGAACATCTCATCGAAATAAAGATTTTACTGACTGACTAGTACAAACAGTTGCTCAATACGCTCCGAATCTCATGAATTCATGAGGTTCAATATCGATAGACAATAGACATACATGAAGTAACAGAACAATAAAGCACAATTTCAGACAAAGAATATTTGAAAACTATGTCACAAGAAGATTGTTGTAGCCATAAGTGCCTTGATATTATTTCACAAAGAAAAGTCTAAGTAATCAAACAAAATAATGCAACATCCCAATATATACATACAGGCAAATCACAGGAAATATAGGGACAATAGAATTAATGGACAACATAGTGATAGATAAAAAGGATGCAATGTTGGTTCTTCGAGGTGGGTTTCAGCAAACATGGCGCCTTCATCAGGAAAACCACATTGAGCACTTATGCCGGGACCATACCAATCAGGTCTGTTTGAATCCACTCCCAGTCGAATAACTGGAGAACATCCAACAGATTCAGGAGGAGATATATCTTGTCAATAAGATGATAGGCCAGCATATAAGGTTATTGTGGATATCCAATCATGTGGGGTAACATCAAACAATAGGGCAATATCTTTAGAGTGTGTCAATGGCTGACACAAAGGTTGAAACATAGGAGAAAAGCATTCCTATATCATTTATTACCAGTAAATTATTTTATAGAGCGAGACAGGGAGTCTTAAATGTAGCGTCAGCGTTTGCAAATGCCCAGAGGCTCAATGACTCAACAGGTGTATGGGTCAATGAAGGATATTTCAAAAGGAGCGCTGTTGTATAAAGTCTACCCACTACTGATTTGCTGAATGATTTAAATCATAGCAAAATTCACTTCCTTTCTCAAAAGTATAACACAATTCCTCTGAATACATATAAATGTCATCCTACAAGGCCATGTTCTACAGCTTAGAAAGATAGCAGTTGAGATCCTTGGCAAAAATTCTATCTGCCTACCACATAACTCCTCTCAAACGTTCATCCCTTGCAACCCAGTTAGGATTAAATGGTAAAATAAACACACCCCTTCCAGTTGCCCCTAGCCCTCCGAGTTCTGCATTTGCAATGGCGTAAAAACTTGGCGACCTCAGAAGTCAAAAGAGAAAAAGGTGGCAGAATACCATACTCTCCCTTTAAAGAGGCTGTTGAGACAGAAGGCAGAAGCAAGCAGTCTATCCTTTATCACAGCAGGTCTTTGAGCCAAAAAATCCCGTGACATGTGCCTTTCAAACTGGAGGCAGGGTAAAGCTCAAGGGGCTAAAGCTCAAGATGTCTAGTGTCCAGAGAGAGAGGGAAGTATGTGGCCAATTCACAAATTTATCACTGCTGCTTTTAAGAAATCCAAGCCAAGGAAGGAGTAGTTTCTGTCCTGTAACTCCAGTTCTGTAGTAGGGGTATCTCTGTTATAGTCATAATCTACTGAATAGTCCCGCCCATGTGCGTGGACCCCGGAGCAATCAAAAATAATCTCTTAAAGTGTCGAAACAATGCAGAACTGCACAGACACTTAAGAGAGAATTTAAAGACCGATAATGCAGCCTATAAAAGGCTACACTGTCCAGTACTTCAACTAGAAATTCCACCACAAAATCCACAAAACAGCAAAGCCTGTACAGATTTTCCCTTGCTTTAACAGCAAACACCCTCTGGAATGATAGAGAGGAGAACCTGGACAGACAAGCCCCATAGGCTGCCATTATGTGGCTCAGAACAGGATACTGTGCCTTTAAGAGAACCTTCCAGAACTTCACAGTATCCCAGAATGCACTGCAGGTCCCATTTAGTTTCAGTTCTTTTTGAAGGCGTAACACGCCAGACCTGTAGCATTCCGTACATGAATATCTCTCTCCACCGGGGAGGAGGGCGGGCGCTTATGACTATAACAGAGATACCCCTACTACAGAACTGGAGTTACAGGACAGAAACTACTCCTTCTGTAGTAGGGGATCTCTGTGTATAGTCATAATCTAGTGCATAGAATGGCAAGCCCATCCCCACACCAAAGCGGCGGTGGAGAACGAGAAATAACACCACTATTGTGCGAACAGATTTCGCAGCGAAGCCTGCCCAACCTGAGCATCTGCCCTGACATCAGTGTCCAGACAGTAATGCTTAGCAAAGGTATGGACCGACTTCCAAGTGGCCGCCTTGCAGATTTCTGCAATGGGAACATTACAAAGCAAAGCCGTCGTGGCAGCTTTGCCCCTGGTGGAATGAGCCTTAGGTTTGCCCCCTAAGGTCTTATTAGCCTTTTGGTAACACAATTGTATGCAGGACACAATCCACCTCGAGATGGACTGTTTAGAGGTAGCAAGACCCGTCCTGACTGAACCATAATTGATAAACAATTGGTCTGACCTACGAATATCTTTGGTTTTATCCAGATAAAATTTCAACACCCTCCGAACATCCAGGGAATGTAAAGACCTTTCCGCTGGAGATGAAGGATTCTGAAAAAACGTAGGCAAAGTTATAGTCTGGTTGACATGAAAATCAGAAATAACCTTGGGAAGAAATTTAGGGTGAGTACGCATAACAACCTTAGCAGCGTGAAATACAGTATAAGGTTCTTGGCAACACAACACCTGAATTTCACTCACCCTGCGGGCCGATGTAATGGCCACGAGGAACACCGCCTTCCAGGACAGGTGCTGCAACGAAGCCTTATGAATAGGTTCAAAAGGCTCCTTCATCAATCTGGACAGCACCACATTCAATTCCCATGAAGGCGAGGGAAGCCTGACAGGAGGGAATACTTTCTTCAAGCCTTCCAGAAAATCTTTGATCACAGGGATCTGGAAGAAGGAAGTCTGTGAAGGGAATTTCCTGTAGGCCGTCAAAGCAGCCAGATGAACCTTAATGGAATGGACATTAAGGCCAGACTGCGCCAGATGTAGCAGATATGGAAGGATGACATCTTCCTTGCATGTCGTAGGGTCATAGTTCTAGGACTTGCACCAGATGCAAAACCTCTTCCACTTGTAAGCATAAGAAGTTCTAGTGGAAGGTCGCTTAGCCTCCTTCAGTATGTCCATGCAATCTTCAGGGATATTCAGATGGCCATATTGCACTATCTCAGGAGCCATGCCGCCAAACTCAAAGACGAGAGGTTGGGGTGTAACATACGCCCCCCGAACGGCAGCCGTATGTGAGGAAGGAGAGACCGGTGAAGCAGGTCCGTGAACCACCACTGTCTGGGCCATTCCGGGGCAATCAGTATCATCTGCGCCCTGGACTGGGACAGCTTGATGAGAACCGTCGGAATCAGGGGAATGGGTGGAAAAGCGTACAGAAAGCTGGTCGACCAGTTGATCCATAACGCATTCCCCAGCGTCCCTGGCTGGTAATACCTGGAGGCGAAGTCTCGGCATTTGCTGTTTTCTGCGGTGGCGAACAGATCTACGTCTGGAGTTCCCCACCTTGCTAAGACTTCTCCAAGTACTTCGTCGTTTATGACCCATTCGTGGTTTTCCTGAATCAGCCTGCTCAGTGAGTCTGCCTGAACATTCTGCACACCTGGCAGATGGGTGGCCGTTATCGTCAGTCCTCGGGCCAGAAGCCAGTGCCAGATCGCCTGCGCCTCCTGCGACAGGGTGCGTGATCTCGAGCCCCCCTGCTTGTTGAGGTAATACATCGTGGTCGTATTGTCCGTCTGTATAAGCAGAGAGTTGGTCTGGAGGGACGGGTGAAAAGCCTTCAGTGCCAAGTGAACAGCTCTGAGTTCCAGGAAATTGATGTGGTACGTGGACTCCGTCGGGGACCACGTCCCTTGAATCTGTAAGTCTCCGGAGTGCGCTCCCCATCCCTGGAGAGAAGCATCCGTCACGATAGTCTGAGTGGGAATGTCCTTGTGGAAGGGAACCCCTCTGAGGAGATTCTCCGCTGAACACCACCACTTCAGAGACTGAAGAGCATGCAGAGATAGTCGTGTCTTGTCGTCCCAAGATCCTCTCCTCTGGTCCCATTGATCCTCCAAGCACTCCTGCAGCGGTCTCATGTGCAGCCGCGCATGTGGCGTCAGGAAGATACAAGAGGCCATTGATCCCAGTAGAGAAGACACCGTTCTCACTGTTGTAGATGGAGTGGTCATAAGAGCCTGAGCCTTCCGAAGGAGTGATAATCGTCGCTCCTCCGAAGGAGACACGCTTGCTGACATCGTATCGATGGTGGCTCCCAAGTACTGAATGCACTGGACCGGAGTCGGGACAGACTTGGACATGTTGATGTGCAACCCCAGCTTGTTCAACAGAACGCACGTCTTCTGGAAGTGCGCTTGAGCTTCCGAGAAGGAGGAGGCCTTGATCAACCAATCGTCCAGGTACGGGTAGACAAACACCTTGCTTCCTCAGGTGTGCCGCTACCACAGCCATGCACTTCGAGAAAGTCCTGGGCGCAGACTTCAGCCCGAATGGAAGTACCGTGTACTGATAGTGATTGGTGCCGACTTGAAATCGCAGGAACTTCCTGTGTTTGTGTGCAATGGGCACATGGAAGTACGCATCCTGTAGGTCTATTGCACATAGCCAGTCTCCCTGTTGCAACTGAGGATAAATCTGATGCAACGACAGCATACGAAACTTTTCTCTGCGAATCCACTTGTTTGCCTGTCGCAAGTCCAGAATGGGCCTGAACTCGTTCTTGTCCTTCTTGCGGACCAGAAAGAACCGCGAGTACAGACCTCTTCCTCTTTGAGACAGAGGTACGTCTTCTATCGCCCTTTTCCTTAACAGGATATCGGCCTCCGCCTGGAGCTCGCGCAGCTGATACTGCAAGCTGACCGGAGGAATCGATGGAGGAGGGCTGGTGAACTGAAGACTGTATCCATTGCAAACAATATTCAGCACCCACTTGTCCTGAGTAATTTTTCTCCACTCTGCCAGAAAAAATTGAACGCTTCCCCCCACCGGCGCGGGTAACGGATGAAGGGGAAGTAATCGCTCAGGGTCGAGACCCGGCCGGGCCTTTGTTCACAGTAGAGGACTGTTGGCCACCTCTACCCCTCTGGCGCTTCTGGAAGGGCCTCCGGAACTGCTGCTGTTGTGGTTGCTGCTGCTGTCCCGAAGACTGCCCTCGTCCTTTTCCCTGTGCACTGAACCGTCCCTGGAACGGGCGGTAGGACTTCTTTTCTTTGGGCTTTTCCAAGCCCACAGCCGTCAGGGTCTCCGCCTCCGCCTTCATGCGGGCCATCTCATCATCGGCATGTTTTCCGAACAGTGTTTCTCCGGAAAAGGGCAGATTGGCCACACGCTGCTGGGCTTCCGGCTTGAGTGATGTGAGCCTGAGCCAAGCATGGCGGCGCTGGTTGATCCCGTGACAGTAACCATGGGCCGCCAACAGCGAGATATCTGCAGCCGCGCTGATGACCTGGTTTGAAACCAGCATCCCTTCCTTAAGTATTTCTAGGAAGTCCTCCATTTTGTCTCGTGGCACAAGGTCCGTGAACTGTTCTAGGGAGTCCCACAGGGCACGGCCGTACCGCCCCAGCAACGCCGAATCGCTGGAGGCTTTCCTTGTTGTGGAAGAAGTTCCACAAGCCTTCCTTCCAGCCGAATCAATCCATCGGCTTTCTTTATCAGGCGGCACGGTGGAGGACGGGGAGGTAGAGTGTAACTTCCTGGCCGCCGTCACTATCACGGAGTCAGGAACTGGGTCCATCCGCAGGAAGGCCGGGTCCGAATCCGGTGCCCTGTACTTCTTCAGAAGTCGGGAGGGAGCGGCCTTCACCACCGCAGGCGTAAGGAACAGCTCCTCCGCAGGTTCGACCAGTCCTGGCACCAATGGCAGCAGAGGGCGAGATAGATGCTTCTTGTGAAGTGTCTCGAATATCACGGACGTCGTAGGTGTAGGAGCCGTCACCGTGATGCCCAATTTCGTAGCCCCCCTCAGGAGAACCTCCTGGAACGTGCTGATGTCATCCACCGGAGACACCCGTGTCTCCGAGAGTCCGATAAGGTCGGCGAATAGGAGTGAGTCCTAGAGGAGTCCGTACGGGACCTAGACCCTCGCCTCCTATGGCGATGCCTAGATCTGGTGGAGGACCTGCGCCTACTCCTCGATCTTCCTCTCCGTCCAGAGCATGACCGCGATTTCCTAGGCCTGGGACGCTCTGCCGGTTTCCCCGGGGCGGGCGTCCTGGGTTTGGACGGGACCTGCGGCTTAGGGGTCCCTTTGGGAGAGGTCGGAAGCCTGGGCAACGAGACCGACCTCGGTGGAACCGGGGGTGGCCGATCCGGCACCGGAGGCCGCGGCACCGGTGGAGGAGGTGGAAGCAGAGCAGGCAACGGAGGAGGGGTCGGAGCCCTCGGCGGGAGACCCCTCGGCAACAGAGGCGGAGGCGTAACATGCTTCTGCGATGGAGTATACACCTCGGAGTACACCGATCCCGGTGATCTGCCTCCAGATCCGGACTGTGGAGAGCCTACCACAGCATCAGGCCTCTCACCACGCTTCCTCGACGTCAAAGAACGGTGACCAGACGGCGAGCGTAGGCCCCTCGATGTCGAACACCCCTTCCTCGGCGTTGACCGTCTTCCATGTCTCGACGGCGACCTCGTCCGCCTAGACGACGACCTCTTGTGTCTCGACAACGACCTCTTGCGCCTCGACGACGACCTCTTGTGCTTCAACGGCGACCTCGACCGCCTCGACGGAGACCTCTTCCGCCTCGACGGCGACTTCTTCCGCCTCGACGGCGACCTCTTCCGCCTCGACGGCGGACTCGACGACGAGGATCCCCTCGACGACGAACGTTTCCTCTTCGCCAACGGCGAACGGCGGTGTCACTTCGACGGCGAGCGCCGACGCTGGGCCCGTCGACGTCGATCACTCGACGTCGACGCCGATGATGATGACGACGAAATCGTCAAAGGAGACTTCGACGGCGGCCTGTGTAACTCCCTCGACGTCGACCGTCGATGTCGCTTCGACCCAGAGCCCTGGGGAGATGGGGAACAGACCGTAGTCATCCCTCTCAACGTCGTGGTCAGTGCAACCGACCCAGACAGAGAATGGGAACGTTTGCTGGTCTTCCTGCCCCTGGGGAGCCCCCCCAGAGGCCTCAGCATGGGCAGAAGAAGCCCCTCCAGACCCACCTTGCGCCTTCAGCCTTCTTTCCTCGAGGCCCTGAAGCCTGATCTTCTGTCTTTCCTTCAGGGTCCTGCCAGAGAAGCCTTGACAGATCTCACACTCCTCCGGGATGTGGGAAGAGGGAAGGCAGAGGATACACACCTCATGGGAATCTGATTTTGCCTTCTTCCTGGAGCACTCCGGGTATTTGTCAAATAATGCAGGCATATTTGACAACAAAAAGGAGCAAAAACCAAGAAGAACAGCACTAAAGTACTTTAGAAGCACTCAAATCGAAATTAATAGTGAAAAATCACCAAAAACCCTTGAAAAGGGAGAGCTCAATGCTCCAGGGTCCTGCTTGCAGGAGCCGGAAAAAAGAACTGAAACTAAATGGGACCTGCAGTGCATTCTGGGATACTGTGAAGTTCTGGAAGGTTCTCTTAAAGGCACAGTATCCTGTTCTGAGCCACATAATGGCAGCCTATGGGGCTTGTCTGTCCAGGTTCTCCTCTCTATCATTCCAGAGGGTGTTTGCTGTTAAAGCAAGGGAAAATCTGTACAGGCTTTGCTGTTTTGTGGATTCTGTGGTGGAATTTCTAGTTGAAGTACTGGACAGTGTAGCCTTTTATAGGCTGCATTATCTGTCTTTAAATTTTCTCTTAAGTGTCTGTGCAGTTCTGCATTGTTTCGACACTTTAAGAGATTATTTTTGATTGCTCCGGGGTCCACGCACATGGGCGGGACTATTCACTAGATTATGACTATACACAGAGATCCCCTACCACAGAAGTAAATTATATGCACAAGGTTAAACCTGGTTTAACTGAAAGCAGGACTTGTGTACAAATTAATGTTTACAGTGTATGAAAATACTGGTTAGAACAAGAACTACATTGATGAACTCTTTTCGCCTCACCACCTTGTCCATCCAACATGCCCTCACCATGCTATTGGGTGACCTCAACCTCTCAGAAAATACAAACTCAAAAAAAAAACATCATTGATACACAACATGATACAGTGTGTCACACAACCATTAAACTAAAAAGGCCATGCCTTCAACCTTAACATCTCAGCGTCACCAGCAATCCAAAGCAAACCACTAATGCCCTTGAGCTGACCAACCAATTTGCCATCCCTACCTTCCTGCTCAATGTACTACTTATAATTCAAGGTCAACACCAAAGAGAACACCAAACTTTCAGATCCTTAGAGTACTTTAGCCATGGACATGCTTGAATACATTTTTCACCCCATCAATACCAAATCTGATGTAAACACCGTTCTAAACAACATCAAGATTGTTTGGGAAATCTATGTGAAAACCCACACCCCAATACCAACACAGTCTTCAGCATCTGGTATTCTGGAGATGCTGTTGAAAAATAACACATCTGCAGACACAAAAGAAAAAAAACTAGAACATATGAGGAACTCTTGATACTGAGGTCCCTCTGTGCAACATACAGAGAGCTTATCACATTAGCCAAATAAAGGAATACCATCAACATCAATGAAGCCACAAACAGAACAAGAATGCTGTTAAAGACATGTACCACATCAACTCACTGTTGGACCCAGTTACTCCACACAGAAAAGTTCAATGCCATCAATGTCTGCCACAGTGAATAAATATAGAAAAGTCATCATCACATCAATGATACAAAGCCCTATTCATCTTGTACACCCAACTCTTCCTGTAGAATCCCACAATGGTCAGCCTTCACATCCTGGGACCATCGCCCTCCGCCTGGGACGACTCCTGGTGGCCCCCCGCCATGGGCACCACACCCAAGCCAACAGACCACGCACGCAACCTGGGCTTCATCCTGGACTCCTCCCTCTCGATGACCAGACAAGTCAATGCCGTCTCCTCATCATGCTTCAACACCCTACGCATGCTCCGCAAGATCTTCCGATGGATCCCGACCGAAACCAGGAAGACGGTCACCCAGGCACTCATCACAAGCCGACTGGACTACGGGAACACCCTCCACGCCGGAACTACAGCCAAGCTACCCCGACGCAGCCACATCTCCGGCCACCTGAGGGACCTGCACTGGCTCCCCGTCAGCAAGAGAATCACGTTCAGACTCCTCACCCACGCACACAAGTCTCTCCACGACCTGGGCCCCAAGTACCGCCTGACCTTCTACACGCCCACCCGCCAGCTACGTTCTACAAGCCTCGCCGCCGTACCACGCATCCGAAGAGCCACCGCCGGAGGAAGATCCTTCTCCTACCTGGCGGCCAAGACATGGAACTCCCTCCCCACCCACCTTCGGCTGACCCAGGACCATCTCGCCTTCAGGAGACAACTCAAGACCTGGCTGTTCGAGCAATAGCGGACCCCTTCCCCCAAGCGCCTTGAGACCCTTCCGGGTGAGTAGTGCGCTATACAAATGTTATGATTGATTGATTGATTGATTAGCTCTCCGAGATCTGACTGACATTCTTCACTCCTTCAAAGGCACTTCTTATTATGATGTCTAATCATCTTTCAAAGTTCTTTGGGGAGGAGGCAAGATGGTGCCCGCTTAGGAGGACGACAGCGGAGCTAGCTGGCTGTGGCAGAGTTTCTGGAGTAATGACAGGATCAAGACTTAGTTAATCCTGGCAAAATTAGGAAATCGTTAATACCTCCCCCAGGACCCCCTGAACCCCTCCACCTGATGCTGAACCCCCGCAACAGGAAAAGCTTAAAGCACGTTGTGCTGCCGCGACTCAAGTGTCTCCTTGAGAGTTACCTGTTTTAGTTCCTCCGGCAGCTGCTCAGAGACGGCTTTTGATGGCCCCGAAAGTGACGGCCCAATCCCCTAAGGCTGCAGCAGCACGGAAAACTCAGATGGAGGCAGCATCGGAGGCAGCGATGCGAGAGGACTCACCCGGCCTCCCGCACCAGCTCTTTTCCCCAGATCCGCCGGTGCATAGGAGAGGAAGGGGCGGGACAAGCAGCAAAACTCGCCCGGCGGGTCCTACGGTAGCCGAGCTGCTCCTTCGGACGAAGGATGCACAAGCAGGAACAGAGGTGGTTGTGCGGGCGGCAAACGCTGGTAATGGGACTGGTCAAGGCGGCATTGAGGTGAGCCTAAGGAGTGCAATTGTTTGCGAGGAGGGTCAAGAAGGATTAGATGCCGATACCAGCAAAAGCTTAAATAATTAAGTTTTGCAGCAGAAGGAAATGGCTACGTATGGAACCGGCGAGCTGAGGGGCAGAAATGCCGAAAGTGAATTAGCTTTGACATCTGGAGGGATCAGCTCTGTCCCCCCCCCCCCCCCCCGAGCACGTGGTCAGGATGGATCTGCTTAGGGGTAAAAGCAAAAGTGGCAGTAATAATGATAACAGCAACAGCAGTAACACACTGAAGGACAGACATAAGGCGGATGAATTAGAAACGCTTCAGGAGGAAGCTATTCAAAATCAAAACCAAAATAGCAAGCAACCTAGCTGCACCGCCAAGGCTGTTAATGAAGTAAATAATGTGGCGGTTTCACCTGGTGCAACTGATCAAAGTAGAGCTGATGGCGATATAGAACCCAGTGACTACTTCTTTTCAGTATCAGAAGGGGCAGAATGGTCAGATGATGGTTTGAGTACATCGCAAGGGGGAAGCAGCCTAGAATCAGATCCTGAAGACAGCGATGAAAATCTCCCTTTGTGGACTAAAAAATTGAGGAAAACGGCGATGCAGAGCGGAACGCAGCACAGGGAGAGGAAGGATTTGAGATGGGACCATTCATCAGCTATGTCTCTATGTGGTTCACTCCCTGGTAAATCTCCATTGACATTACCTGATGGGGATCCCCACATTGGATACAATTCATCAAGCAAGCCGAGGGGGGGGGGGTGTTTTTCACTTGGGTGGGGGGGGGGGTAGAAAAGGGGGAAAATCTAAATACCTGGTATGATAGTGTGTGCATATGGATTCAAGGAGTTTCTGGGAGCTATTTGAAGAAGTGGAAATTAATGATAGGCGAGAAACTACAAAGAAGTCATGGTGAAGCTTAAGGTTTGCTCTATTGATATTGGGGGCTTGAATGATTGGGGTAAAAGACAAAGGATGGGTCATTTTGTTAGATCAAATCAATTGGATGTCGACTGTTTTCAGGAGACACATCTACCCTGGGCTAAAAACATCTGCTTGATATTGGAGGTTATGATATATTGGCTTGCTCCTCACAAACATCTAATATCAGAGGAGTGGCTATACTGGCTAAGTCTAGTTTGAGGGGGCTAGACGCCATCTGGCAGATCCGCATGGTCGATGGGCACTGGCTGAATTTCAGCTGGGTTTTACACTGTGCACGGTTTATGGATCTAACCAGGATGACCCAGAAATTTTTGATAATTTGGAGGTAGAACTTGCAAATTGTCCAAGCCCTCTTTTAGCATGTGGTGACTTCAACATCTCAGCTGATTTTACAGAAATAGTAATACCCCGTATTTGGGCCGTAAGCCTAGGGTTTTTCGAGCGGTGAGCTCATTGATTAAATCTCATGGGCTATTGGATGTGTGGGGAGCAAAAGAGCCGAAGAACCCGGGGTATACGTACTTTTCATGCCCATTCAAAAAATATTCCAAGCTACATTATTTTTTTATTTCAGTTAGGGTAGGAATTAAAAAGTACCCGAAAGTTATATCCGATCATAATCCGCTAATACTACACTATGATGTTGATACTATATCGAGGCCACCTTTAAGGTGGACTTTTGAGAGGAGACTGCTTACAAACACTAAATTTAGGGAACACTTAAAGATTTGGGCTCAACATTTTTTTTATATTAACAGGTATAGTACATCCCGTAATATGGTGTGGTACTCATTTAAAGCAGCCCTGAGAGGCGAGGTAATTGGTTATTCCACCAGGCTAAGGAAGGAGGCTAGGACTCAGAATGTGAACCTCTTGATTCAACTAGCAGAGGCAGAGGAACTGCATGTGAGGGATATAGTAGGGGGGCTTGAGGCCGCTGGGAGTCAGCAGAGAGTCCTAGTAATTAAAGCCAAATTAAATAACAGATGGCTCATAAAGCAGCAGTCGAGTACCAAACATATAGGGGTAGGATGTATGAGACTGGGGAGCAGGCGGGTACATTCTTGGCTCTTAGGATTAGGCAGGATCGTAGCAGGAATATTACAAAAAATATTCGGGAGGGGGCTCAGGATTACACAGATCCAGATCAGATCCGGAATGTTTTTAAAAACTTCTGTCAGGCTCTATATGAAGAGGAGACTAGAGTGGTTAGGCCCCACTTAACGAACGATGATTTAGGTCCTAAGCTGACGGAACAGGATGGAATGGTGTTGGATGAACATTTCTCAATGGAAGAAGTAGTTGCAGCACTTGAGGGTCTGGCAATAGGGAAGGCCGTAGGCCCGGAAGGTATTCCATTGGAGGTATATAAGTGTCTACAGGATGTTATAGTACCTATACTGTTGGATCTATTTAATGGCATAATCTGTAATAAGGCCATCCCAGAATCTTGTAAAGAAACAAATATAGTTGTATGGTAAGCCTAAGGAGGACCCCCGTGCATATCGTCCAATATCCCTCATAAATTCCGATACTAAGATCTACGCTAAGGTCCTGGTCAAAAGGATAGGAGTTGTCGTCGCAGGTCTGGTCTCCCCGTGGCAGCATGGGTTTATCCCAGGCCGGGGAACAACTGAGCATGTAAGACGGGTTATCGCGTTATTTGACATGCATGTTGCCTCGGGGGGAGGATGGCGATGATCCTTCTGGATGCCAAAAAGTCTTTTGACCGCGTAATGTGGAGGTATTTATGTGGGATATTGGAATAAAGAGGATTTAGCCCCAAGATAATGGGAGCCATAAAGGCTATGTACATCGATCCCAGGGCCAAGATTCAGTTGATGTGGGGCAGTACGGAAGAAATGTTAATTTCCCGTGGGACACGTCACGGTTGCCCCTGCTCCCCGATTCTTTTCGCCCTTTATATAGATCCATTGATACGTAGCATAATAAGGTGTGAGGCTATCAAGCCAGTAGTATGCAAGGAACTTGAGACCAAACTATTGGCTTATGCCGATGATCTGGATATAACTACTACAGATCAGTCTGCGGCCATGACAGCTCTCACACGGCTAGCTGTGGGATTCGGCAGCTATTCTGGATACCTCCTGAATGAGAGTAAAACACAAGTGGTGTGCACCCACAATGTGGAGAGACAGGATGGGAGATTTTTTGACTTGGCAACCTATTTAGGGGTCAGGATTAACCCTGTAATGACCTTAATTATTGAAGAAAACTTTGCTCCGCTGGTGGCGTCTATTACACAGGAGTTAAAGCGAATAGACACTATTCAGTTATCTATAATAGGTCGAGTCAACGTAATTAAAATGACTGTGCTCCCTAAAATTGTATACCTCTTTTGCTCAATCCCTCTTATGGTAGGTGAGCGGTGGATAAAAACTATAGAGTCAGTATTTATGAACTTTATTTGGCAATACGGCAAAGTTAGAAGATCTATGAGATTTGTATCCCTTCCACAAAAAAGGCGAGGGTTAGCTATCCCCAATATAAGATTTTATCACTGGGCCTGTTTGCGGCGTCAGATGGCGGTATTATTTGATCCAGCTGTTAATTCGGCTGACTCCCCTTTTGCGAGTGGTAATCTTCCATCTATTTTGAACTACTTGTTGGTGGAGAGGCGTATGGCCTCTAGCTACGTAGGACAGAGAGACATTATTATAGTAAGACCCGATATAAGATACTGGATGGAATTTGGACAGTATGTAAAGGTGTTCAAAAAATGTTGGGAATCGCGAAAATTAATTATTACACGCCTCTCTGGAACTCTAGCATTTTTCCACAAATCAGTAGTGAATGGATGGGCATTGTTTGGGAACAACGGGGAGTTAAAAGAGTAGGGGATATTTTTAAAACTAATGTAGATAACCTGCTGGGCTTTGATGATATCCAATGCAAAATTGGAATACCCTCTAATCATGGATTTAAATTTCTCCAAATCTGCCATACGCTTTCCGGTATTAGGCCGCGCATCCACCCAGGGGGGAGAATAAACATGATTGATTATCTATTAGGAGGTGGAACTAGAATTAAAATGATTTGTAAAACATTCATTGAAATGCTACAAGATGATATGGATAAATGTGACTCATCATGGATGGAGAAACTAGGGGATCCGGATTTTGATTTAGATAAAGCATTATTATTTGCGGGCAAACTGTTTTGTTCCACGAATTTAAGAGCGCAACAATATTAGACTCTTTTTAATCTGTATTTTACCCCTGCTAAGCTATTTCAATGGGGTAAAAGTGAGGATGACAAGTGCCCAAGGTGTCAGGAAGGGCCAGCTAATCTTATCCACATGTTTTATCAATGGGAAAAATTGAAGGGAATTTGTGCTGAGATTGAGAAGTTTTGCGAGAGGCTGCTAGGTATTGAGATCTGCCTATCCCCTACCCTTATGATATCTGGATCTGATAGTAATTTAGCCCTTGACACCGATAAGGAGGCCTTTGTGTTTATATGTGTGGCAGTCCTTCGTATTATATTGGCGGCAGGATGGAAGGATAGCTGAGCACCTACTTTTCAGATGTGGTTAGCAAGGCTAATGGGAATTCACAACATCGAGTCCGCTCTTTATACGCGGAGAGGTAAAAGGATGAGAGAGATGGGCCAGCGAATCTGGGCTCCCCTTAAAATCTGGAGGGAATCCCATAGCTAATTTACCCCATTGTATATATATGAAGTTTTTCCCCTGATTTTATTATGGTAATTATAGATGTATATAATATGTATGTTTTTTACTGTATTTGTTGCTGAATTTCTAGTGTCTTAATATATTTATATCTATGTATCTATGTATTGATCATATGAAGGTTTTTTTTTTTTTGGACCACTCTGCATATTGTATTGTACCAGTTATTAATTAAAACATTTTTTATTTAAAAGTTCTTTGGGGATCCTCCTATTCCAACTTACAATTGTCAATGCTTCCTTAACGCAAGGAATCTTCTCAGAAGTTCTCTAGACAGGCCAGATTCTCCTACTCCTAAAGAAACCTACACTAGACCCGGGTGACCTTGCCAACTACCAGCCCATCACTCACCTACTCTGCAATATAATTAAAAAAGGAGTCTATTTCCAACTTCACAATCATATTACTTATAACTATCCCCAATCTGGCTTCAGATCACGATGCAGGATCGAAACTACAAGGTACACCTTACACATGGTAGACCTTGCCCTCTTGATAACAGAAGATGAAGATAAACCCCGTCTCCTGCTAGTGGTGGAGCTCTCCGCTGCCTTTGACACAGCTGACTGTACCAGCCTAATACACACAATTGGGCTGCAAATGGGAATCACTGGCAAAGTCCTTCACTGGTTCTCTTTTTACCTTCCTAACCAACATCAGTTTGTTCACATGAGCACCTCAGATCACAAAAGATTCCCATCGTCTGTGGAGTCCCAAAGTTTCATTTCTTTTTTCATCTTTAACATTTATATGGAACCATTTGGTGCTCTACTCAAACAGCATAATGGTTCACCAGTATACAATGAAACACAGCTCTGGTTGAAAGCCTTCTTTGCTTCACACATCAATCACATCAATCACCTCAAACACTACCTACACATCATCCGGACCTGGTTTTCCAGATCCTACCTGAAGCTCAATCCAACCAAGACAGAATCTCTTTTATTTGCTAAGAACAACAAACAAGATGCAGTACATACCAGACTCAATGACATGAACCTTGTCAGCTTGATCCCAAACTCTTGCTCAATGGCAATGTACTTGGATGCACTTTATACACCAAGCTTGCCCTAACAGGAAAAAAACAGACAGCCTGGTAGCAGCTCTCTTTAACAAAAGAGAAAAGGTTTCTTCCAGAAAGCAACATCAGAGTGTAGAGTACTGCTCAGCCTGTGCGTGGGTGTGGAATGTTCGAATGTTGGATGAATGTCAGTTGCAGTACGGGCTGAGCAGAGATCATACTGCTCCTGGTGGGGTTCTCCATTTGATTACTTAATCTGGAATAAAATACCATCTAACAATTTACCAACCTCGGCTACCTGATCTTCTGTTCATTACACAGAGTGGATATTCAAGCCCTTCTACTCTTATATCTGGATGGTGGTAGTAGCCTACTCCATGGTCGCCAAGCAACTGCATTGACACCCCTTAAAGGCATCCACCAGCCACAGTAAGTCTCATCTAGGTGACTGAAGAAACAGGACTACATCACCCCCATTGTTGGACTTGGGCCTTAGGGCAGGTTCACCCCTAATCTTTTTGCTTTTATTTGTGACCCTGTGTAGTGATTTTTGGGTCTCTGCGCACTTTTTCCCTGTGTCCCAGAGTGAAAGTGCGTGCGTGTAGTATGGCTGGCCTGCCCTCCCATAGGAATGCATGGGGAATGTGTGTGTCCATGTTAGTTCCTGATGCGTGGGGAGTGCAGGCTCGAGTTTAGTATGTGTGAACTCATGAGAATGAATGCTGCGCGATGGTATGTGCGGCTTGTATGTGTCTAGAAGGGAAGTGCTACTTCTGGACATTGATGTTTGTGTGCAGTGAGGGTGCTGGAGCGTGATTGGCTGGAGCTGGCTGGCATGCCAGGCTCCAGGAAGTCTGGATGGGTCTGCCCGGTGGTGAGTGTGAGATCAGCATGAGTGATGTGTGGGAGGAGTATACCTGTGTCCTGGATGGGCTGGGGTTTTCCCCACACAATGCTGGCTCCGCCCCCCTGTGGTTCGTCTAACGACCCAAGCCTCCCCAGTGAATGAAAGGGGTGGTTGGGCCATCAAGGGTACTCCCAAGCCAGCTGCAACTGGTTTCCCCCCACCCTGCACCCTGAAGACAAAGGAATTTATGGTATAAAAAGGGGGCTGTGTCCCCACAGAAACTGTTCACTGTTCTACTTTTGGATCCTTGCCAGAGGGGGCTGTTGCTGCTGCTGGGGCCAGGAGGACCGCCACTTGGACTGTCTCCCTGCCTGGAGACCCAGTGTGCTGGCTCTGGCCCTGCCTTGCCCCCCTGCCTGCCTCCAGACCTTACTGGAGCTATACTTTTGCCAGAGCGCCTGGAAGCGCTTTCATTTGCCTTATAGCGCTGGGAGCGCTTTATTTTCCTCCCCTAAGCGCTGGGTGCGCTTTATTTTGATTATAGTGCTTTGGAGCGCTTTGCCAGGCATAGCGAGTGCCTACCTCGCTTTATATTTTAATTTACAGGCCGGTGCCCACCCGGCATTGCCCCGTTATATTTATTTTGAAGGCCGGTGCCCACCCGGCATTGCCCGTGATCACCGCCGTCCCCGGGTCTAGGAGAAACCGAGAGAGAGCGAGCCGCTGACGTCACCCGGAGAGCCGCGCTGCCATTGGCTAAGGCAGCGGGAGGCTCGCCGGGTGACTCGCGACGTGATTGGCTGCCTGCCGGAGAAGCAGGAAGCAGCCTGCCGAGGCTTCGGAGGGAGAAGGGGAGCCTGCGTCGCCCAGGAGGAGAGAAGCCGGCCGTGTTTCCCGCCTCCCGCTGCACCAGTAGAGTTCCGGCGAGTGCGGTGGCGGGTTCGTTATTGTTCTGCGAGCGGCCCCGTTGGGAGAGGGCCGCTCCAACGAGAGGGGCCATTCCTTTGCTCATGAGCCCTAGAGGCTCCTGGGGGCAATTATCTTGATCCAGAGTCCCCCCGTGAGGGACTCCAACGAAGCCCCCATTTGATTTAGGAGCCCCGAGAGGCTCCAGGGCCCTGCAGTTCTGAGCCCAGCGAGGCTCCAGCCCACATATTGTTTAGAGCGCTGAAGCTCTAAATTGCCTATTGGTTGTGTGAGCCCTGAGAGAGGCTCAAGGGGGCATTTTAGCGTTTGAGAGCGCTGAAGCTCTATAGTGCCAGCAGATTGATTTTGCGAGCCCAGAGAAGGCTAACAGCGCCCACATTTGTTCTAGAGCCCCAGAGAGGCTCTTGGGTGCCAATCCTTGTTCTTGAGCCCACGAGGCTCCAACGTTGCCCAGCTGTATTTACCACTGTCCAGCACTTAGTGGACAGTTGCTACGTTTAGGCTTTGTTCTGTGCTGCCTGCGCAGCCTCCCCTGACTTTGAGACTCAGGGCATTTCAGCCCCTTTCGAGGCCAGTTGGCCTGAAGGACAGTTCTAGTGTTGTGCTACGTGCACCCTGCACAATTTATGAGTTACTGCTTATGTGATTTCTGCGCAAATGTTCTACCTGCACCCCTGAATGGGTTTTAATGTTTCATGTGCAATTGTTTGTTATTACCTTTGCTAAAAGTGACCTGCTTAGGTGATTCTTTATGTTTTTATTCCCCTTTGCTAAAAGTGACCAGCTTAGAGGAATGTTTGTTTTTACCTTTGCTAAAAGTGACCTGCTTAGGTAATTGTTTATGTTTTATCCCCTTTGCTAAAAGTGACCTGCTTAGAGGAATGTTGATGGTTTATTGCCTTTGCTAAATGTGACTTGCCTAGGTGATTATTTTAGGTTTCCTTCCCTTTGCTAAATGTGACTTGCTTAGGTGATGGTTTTCCTTCCATAGGTCCTGATAAGGTTCTAGTTCCCTGCGTGATTTCCCTACAGTGTTTAGGGTGGCGTAGGAGGTATTTACCCTTTACCAGTAGTTACTGGTTGTATGCTACATTTTCTATTTCTGTGTTACAGTCATTATATGTTGATGTGCTAAAGTGTTATACCTACAAGTATTATTTCTGAAAAGTGCATACCCCTGACAGTGGTCCAGGTGGCCCTGTCCTGTACATAATCCCTTGTAAATCTTGCCCGTGCCTGTTGGCACATTGTAAAGTGTGTGTCTTATCTAATGTATTTTTATTATAATACAAAGGCTATTTTTGATATAACCTTGTGTGGAGTTTCCTTTGTGGTGGGCCTAGGGTGTTGCTGCTGGGGTGCGCGCGCAAACGCTTTACACATCGCCTCCGAGATTAGCCTTGCTGCTCGCGCCACGTTACCTAGAGGGTGAGCGGGGGTTATCTTGGTGTGTGACTCCCTTGCCCTGACTTGGAAGTGGTGGTCTCTGACTGACCTTGGCGCAAACCTTGGCCAGCCAGAGATCCCGTTTCTAACACCCATCATGAAGGCCCTTCATTGGCTCCACTTGCCAGCCCACATCATTTTCAAAACAAGTCACATTTACAAAGCCATCATGACTGGGACCTATACTTCTCATGTAGATAAGCTCACCATATCTGGTGGTTCATGGCACACATGCAGTTAGGACACTATCAAATTGCAGACCAAGTATAAAAAAGACAAACAATGCAAACCTTTTTCATCTATGCAACAAGGGTTTGGGACATCATCCATACATTTATCAGTGACACCCCAATGCTGTTCTAATTCAGGAAGACGATAAAGACTCACATCTTTAATAAACACTACATCATAATTCATGAATCATCCACATCACAGCTTTCTCTCACATAACTTATTGACTACAAGGTTGACTTTTAATCATGTATGCTCTGCTGCCTTAAGACTAGGTATACAGTATAGAAATACCACATACATCCCTAAGGTCTGGAGTGTACATGGGGAAGTAGAGCCTGTCCTCTCATCCTTACACAGGGACTTAAGAGCTAAATTGTTAAGATGACTGGCACAGAAACATAGAGCATGTTCTGTCCCAGGACGAATACCACAAACATTTGAAAAAGGCAATGGTTAAAGAGTGTCATTTTGAAGGGTGAATGGAAGCTTGTCACAGGAGTAAAAGGCCTTATAACTCTAGGGCTATATGATCGATCACAGGAAATAGACACAAGAGGATGCAAAGCATGTCACCTTCAGTGCTTTGACAGTGCAAAAGGGCAGACCATCATCTGAAACATGGTATCTGTCACTAAAGAGCATTAATAGGTAACTCTGAGACAAGTCAAGTAATATATTCTGTAGCTGCCTCCTCGTAGACCTGTCATCATCCAACCTAGTAGCGTCTAATTGTTCTGAAACAGACTCCAGTGTCAGGAACAAAAACCTAGCATCCATGACTTGCGGTCGGACTAGGAGAAATTTAAAAGTTGGCCAAAAAAGGTCAAAGGACATAGGCATGAGATACCTTTATGGTTCCTTACATTTAGTCAATAATAACATTTATATCTTAAAATATTTCATTCATGTCATTCATATTGAATATAATTGTAAACAATGTTCTATATTTCAAAGATGAAATGGTGACTGGTGAATGTTTGCTATATAATTCCCAAACCAAGGAACCATACACATGAAAGTCACATTGCAAATGTAAACACATATTACCTAGAATGCGGTGGCCATCTTTGAACTCTAGGAAAATATGGCAACAGAAGGATGTGCTGACAATAAGACCCACTCCATGACAACTGAATGTGGGACCCTATATCTGGAGAAGAAGCTCTTTGTGGCACACCTGTTTGGTTTGTCTGCCACCCAGATTTTGCACTGCTCTGTTTACAATTTTGTGATTGGGCCTGGTGCTATCCAACAGAGCATTTTAAAGCTGTTCCCAAATTCTGAGCAACTCACATCCGACTTCATAAAGATGATACAGAGTAGACTGCCCAATATAAGCTCAGATTGCTAATCAAGGCCAGGGCATTTATGGGCATCAAGCTCTATTTTAGCTAAAGTTATTCCAATATTATCATGATTAGCAGCATCAACAAACCCAACAAAGGGAGGGTTGGAACACAACTATACCCCTCACTTATCAGGCTAAGCTCCTTGCAGAGAGCATCCTACCCATACACCTCTCCTGTCTCCAATATAATTTCTCAGAATACAGATTTAACACCTCAAACATTCTAGCATGCTGAGCCAATGAAACCTAAGCTGAGCACATCTACAGCCCTCAGGCACAAACTAACTCTACCCACAAGAGGACAGCACTCACCTAGTCCTTTCAAACCACTTAGATTGGTTCTGGCCTGCAGCCTCTCCTGGCCAAAATACTACAAGACCACACAAATGATATCTGCACCCTAAACAAATAATAGTTGACATTAAGCGCTACAAAATGTTGGTCAGGACTCAGGTGAATAGGAAGCAACATACTTTAATTATCAAAACACATCCAAAGATCTGAAATACAATACAGACTCCCATATGTTGCAACCCCCGAGAAAGAGTGGTAAGTAACTAACATTTATCTTATGATAATCTAAAACAAGCATTGGCAAAGTTAATAGGTCTGCCTTTTGACATGCTGAGTGTCTAGAAAGTAACAAGAAATTTCAGTGTTTCAAGCTAAACGATATTTCATAATTTCTGCATCCGCTGAGGTTGTCGATATGTATGTATAACTTTACTGCTAGTGCCTGTGCTCTATTGAGCTATGTGTGTGAAAGAAGCTTGCACTGTTGCTGCAAGTGCAATACTTGAGCAGTTTGTTGCAGTGAGAAAAAGATATATAATTTGTTTTCATTCAGTGTACCTGCGAGATGTTAAGTAGTAGGTCATGAATCTAAATGCAAACACTCCATACATTACACTAAACAGCCCAAAACACGAGGAGAGAGAGAAACAGTCATCTGGTCAGAGATCAACCCAACTTTATGTGAAGGGTTAAGAGCTAGTAGCAATAGCTCTTACAGACAGTTGCACTATAAAGCGACACTTAAAAACAAAAGAGATGGTGAATCCAACAGCTGAATGCATTTTATACACACACCAGTTTGCAGGTCTTTGAAACCAAGAACAAATGTGCATACCTGTAACTCCACTGCAAGGTTTGTCTCTGGCCCCAGGATGTATGCCAACGTGCTGTCCGTCACTGGAAAGTTGTCCGGGATTTTGTTACACTTCTTTATCATCGTTGGATCAACACCATTGAGGAACTGGTACCCAAAGAAAGCATCTTCTTCCCAGTGTTGGGATACATACTCTAAGTGACAGAGTACAGTAATGTGAATAAGATTACACAGTCAAGAAAATATTTTGCGGTTATCATTAGGAGGATAGGTTCTTAGCACTTATTCCTCCAGAATCTGCTGCCCTACTTAGAGCTTTTTACTTTCCAGTGGGTGTATTCTTCCTTTGTTGGAATTGGAACGAAGAGTCTATTACCATGGAAAATGGGAATTAATACATATACACTATTTTTGAAGTATTGACATGGTACAATTAACAGAGCTAAATTCATTTATTCTTAACTCGGGGAGCACAGAGCATTAACTGGTGCTAACAGACTTAGGGCCCGATTCTGATCTTGTTCAGGTAGCATACCGATCGACTCGGGTCCGGAATGCTTTCCGTACGACTCAGAATGGGGGAGTCTGACTGAACGATTATGATGCTTTTGAATGCATCGGATACGATGCAGTCAGACTTTCGCTGGCTTCAAAGGTAGCCTGTGTGCTCAACGCGTACACAGGCTCGCATTGACAAAAAGGGATTGTTGGGGACAATGGTGCACCATGTGGCAGGCACCCCATGGTGCCTGCCACCCTGTGCATGATTGTGAAGATGGGACCCATGGATACCCCCATGGGCCCTATTCAGATGGCCCGGCTGAACCAGAGCCTGCAACGTGCCCCCAAAGACTGATTTCAGAAGCCTTTTCTATCCGAGAAAACCAAATCGGAAAGGCTGTCTTAATTGGTTATCGTACTTGCTCATTTGGAAAACCTAGTCCATAGAGCTGTACAAATCAGTTGCTGAGGTTCTATCTGTTCGAATGCCTTTCAGTACAAATTCGGTCAGCGTTAAGGCTTTACAGGCATCGTACTTGGTAGTTCGGAACTGTGACTGATTCGGTCAGAAACAAGGGCTCTGGATCGGTTTAGGCAATTCGGAATCCGATTCGGCGCCCTTCTGACCGAAATTGGAATCAACCCCTTAGATGCATGGAATTTTGATCAAATAAAGGGTTTTCAGGTAACTCAAAGAGAATGAAGTGGTCATGATTTGCTAACATGGGAATTAATTAGAGGTGAAAGGAGTTTGTGAGATACAGTAATCCCTGTACAAATGAACTACCCAAAGCACCTTACCATTAGAATGGCAGATGAATACATGGTGAAATTGGCTAACTTCCAATAGAACCAAACACTGGAAAATGCCTGTGCAATGAATCTAGAGTGGCATGAATATACAATCAGCCAAGTGGTTCAAAGTTTTAGGGTTAATTTAAAAGGAAAATAAATCAGGGATAGGAAGTACTGGAGCAACAGTGGAAAAAGAAAGGATTGGTTCAGTGAAGCGTGTAGAAAAATAAAGGCGCCGATAAGGAAAAGTGAAAGAAGCCTTAAAGAAAGATATGTTATTGAAAGTTATAATAACCTTGCAAATATAAGGAAACTGTATCAAACGCTTATTATAAATCAGAAAAGACATTTTAAAGAGTAATATTGGGGACACTTGCTGGAAGCAATGCAAACAAAAAAATACAAGAAAGTTTTGGAAGTTAGTACAGAAAGGCTCAGGTAAAACAGGGATCAATGAATTGTGTGGTGGAAGAAGTTGCATGGGAGGAGGATTTGGAGGAAATATATGGTAAAATGGCAGAGTCAGTGAAAAGAAGTATAATTCCCAGGAAAGGGGTGGATGGTGACATCAGATCCCACTTCACACTATGTAATTTAAGACGCATTATAGCGAATTTAATTTTTTACTCGAGCAGTCGCACCTGATAATCTCCCCACTATCATAATAAAGACACGGCAGGAGTGGTGGGCAGAATTTCTATTTCGGAAGTTCTCTGTCATTTTAGACACAGGGCAGATCTCTGATAGCTGGAGAGGTGCTATAATCAGACCCATCCATACGAGATTAGACATAAAGGCCCCAAAAAATTATAGGTTGATTAACCTTAGTATTTGCAAAAAATATTTTGAGAATATTGAGGGAATGGTTTGACTCAAGACTAATTGTGCCCTCCACAATTGATCATTGTTTTGCCCTCTGGTCCATTGCACAGAAATCATTTGAGCAGAGAGACAGTTTTTTCTGGTGTTTTGTAGATTTCCGTGCTGCATTTGATCTGGTGGACCAGAACTGCTGATGGGAAACCTTGATAAAATGTGATAGCCACAAGAGAATATTAGTCTTAATCCAAGATATGCATAGGCATAATTGGGCCCAGGTCATTATGGATACTGAGGGGACAATGACACAGAAAATAGCAATTAATAATGGATTAAGACAGGGTTTGTTTTGGCTCTACTACTATGGAAGATGGCGAGTTTGTACTTCTGAGAACCATGCACGCTGGTTTGGCTCTTCTGAAAATGCAGGGGCATATTCTCGAAGACTTATCGCTGAGTTGTCGGCACTTTAGCGCAGCAAAAGTGGGGAAAGAATCATCACTCCATTCACAAGCTGGTGATATCGCCAGTTTTCCTGCGATAGATTCCGCAAAAACCATTGCCACGGATGAGAGCGACAACTAACGCTAACAATATGCAGAGTAGACATTTCCGTGCAAAAACACATGAAAATGCCACTTCGCAACATGCGCAACGACCAGCCAGATCTACGATGCGATCCAAAAACAGGCGATTATGACGCATTTGCAGCAGGGCTTTAACTCCTGCCTTTTACTGGTGTAAAGTAGGATGAATACCTGTAGTATGAAAGGGAGCCCAGCCCAGAGCCACATCTGAAGACCAACACATGTCATGGAGACACTGATCATGGAGATCGGAGACCCAAGAGGTCCACAGCACCCACCGCCACCACCCCTATGCCCCCCGAGGACAACACCTCCGGACTACCACCGAGCAGCGCAGATCAGGACAGTGGATTTTCCTAACACGCACCAGCCTCAGAGACTCAACGCCAGAGGAAGTCATCGCCCACTACAGGCACGAAAGGACAACCATTTCCTGCATCCGGACCCACATTGCCCACAGGCTGACGGTACCAGCACAGTGGACAACCAACATCCCTCCGCAGGCAAAGCTGCTGGCTCTGCTGCACCTGTTGGCCTCTGGTTCCTCCCAACCAACAACTGCGAGAGTCGGAGGAGTCTCACAGCCAGCCCTATCAAACTGTCTCACACATGTCTTGGATGGATGTCCACAACAGCAGTGGCGGACCCCTGTATCCGCACCACACAACAGTCCAAATTTGTAGTGTTCCTGGGCAACCAAACCCAACGCCAGCCATTGCCAGATGCCTTAGTGCCCCAGATCCAAGATTGTAGTAACTGAAATGGGGGTGCGCACGGTCATGAAGTCCAGAAGTCAACCATAGTGCAAAAACAGTTCTTTATTACAAATACACAAATAAACAAAATGAAAAGCACAGCCAACGCCCAACGGGGAACTTCATCAGGGCAACGTGTGGATTCAAGTAACTGCATATGCTGCGGGAACTCCCCAATACAATTCCATACTCCAAAAGTCAATATTCAGAAGTCTGCTGGACAAATGGTGACAATAGTCAAGCATCCATATGGTCACAAACCCAATCTGGTACAGTCTATAGCACTTGGACAAACCAGAATGCTTACAGGAAAGACAAATCCTGCTCAAAAAGACCGTAACACAAGTACGTGTGGTCTTAACCTTCGTTGGAAAGAAAAGGAAGGTTAGGGTCACACGACCTTCTGTTACGGTCTCATGATGCAGGATTTCTCATACCTGTAAGCATCACGGTTTGTATCAGCTTGATACCTATGCACCTTCGCTCCCCCACCCAGCCACGAGGATGCAGCTGTGACCGGTGGTGCCTACGCGAGCCTGTGCGCCTGCTGCACCCCAGCCCTGGTCTCCAGACCGGTCCGCCGCCCAGTGATGACTGTCCACCCCTGCGCACCCAGGCCTCAAAGCTCACCTGCCGCCACCAGCATGACTCCAAGAGGGCCCATCATGTGCTGGTGCAACCTCCTCTGCCGATGTCTGGATTCTGTGCCACAGGCCCCCAGCGCACCCTGCTACACCGCGCAGCAGAGTCATGTCTATGCAGCCTGCTTCCTTTGAGCTACACTGCGGTCCAGCTGGGCACACAATTAAAATTGAATGTTGAGTGTCAGGACGGCGTATCGAGGCCTCTGCATCATCGCAGGCTGCACATCCTCTCAGCTCTAGTGCCACTAATTCAGTGCAGCGCATGTCATCGCCACGTGGCAGGAGGCCTGTGCCGGCCAAAGTGCCTCGGCTGCACCAACTCTGTGCACCGCAAGTCACCGTCTCCTGGCGGTAGGCCCGTGCCGGCCAAAGTGCCTCGGCTGCCACCAACTCTGTGCACCGCAAGTCATGGGCCCTTTATGATTGAGTCTCGTGGTGCGGACGGCATCATGTCACCTCTAGCAGCGGGGAATGTGATGTGGTAGGGCCCTAGGCCTTCATGCATAAATAATGACCACACGGACACACTCAGATGGATAGTGGAAATGGCCTCAAACACTTTTGCCTGGCCCATTTTGTTGGCAGGGTCACATGTCCTGTGTCGCCTGTGCTGGATGGGTGTGGTGTGGGTGTTAACCAGTCCTCAGGGAGTGGCTGTGGCATGCTGACAACTAGACCTGTGATCATCAAATCACTACAGGGAAGACCTGGGACATGTAGCGTTTTCATCCCCCCTGTAAGCGTAAGTGGAGTGGGCTGGCCTGGCGTATGCCAGTTCAGTGTAGGCTTGTGAACAAAGACCCCGGGGCTCTGGGTGTGGTTCCGTTCTGGGCTCAACAAGAAAGTAACTAATGCATATGTCTCTGTTGTAATGTTGGCGCACCCCGGACCGCAATCTGTAATGTTGCACCCTGTGACTCAAGTCCCACAACATGAGCAATATGGACGAAGGGGGAATCACTGACCCTACATTCATCCACACTTGCACACTTGAATGATCATAGACATGACACATCTGTGTGAATTTGAATGTTCAATGCACATTCAGTGGAGTGTTGGAGCTGGAGCAGTATAGAGCCATGCAAACCCCACTTTACATTGTTGCCCCGTGGAGGGCCAGCCAGAGTCCTTTAGGGAATGACAAGTTCATCGGAAGAGTTCAATCTGCAGTCTGATTGCTGTGTCATTGGTAACCAAACAGAATATGGCAGTCCATGTCGAGGTCCATGGTGAGTGTCGCAGAGGGTATCAGGGGGACAGTGGAAGGTGATGATGCAGAGAGCAGAAACAGGCCATATGGCGGAGATAAATGCTACTGCATACTTCCTACCACTGAGGCAGAATCTTCTGCATCGTCGTCCTCTGATGTATCATGTGCCTCCCATGTGGGTGGTGTTGTTTTGTCTGCATCACTGTGTAACAGTGACACATCAGGGGCCAGAGGTGGAATGTCTGCCACACTGTGTGGCACTAACACTTCAGGGGGCAGAGATGATGTGGATGGAGTGGTAGCAGCAGTGTTCTTTCGCGCCAGGCCTTGTGGCAGCAATGCCATGATGAGGGTCTGCAAGGCATGGAAGAACCCAGCTACCTCTCTCTGGTGTGCAGCAATGGCAGCCGTTCTTTCCACCTGCGTCCGCTCCATGCTCTCCATGATCCTCCACATGTTTCCCAACTACAAGCTGACATCACTGGAGTCACCTTGACTAGACGGTTGTTCTTGTCTTCGAGTCAGGACTCCATCGATGTCAGCCATGGATCATTGGAGAGCATGGAGCGGACTGTGGGTGTCCGTTAAGGACTGTGAGTTGTCCCTGATGGGACTTAGACACCCACGTACGGCACCTAGTTTGGATGCCATGAGCATGAACCCCAACCGCACCTCTCCAGCCATCCTCTCCTGGCACCACAACACACAGCATTTGAAGGCCATGCATTGTTTGTGGGGCTCCTGGGAGATAGCCGTGGTGGTGGGTGCTTCCTGCTGTGTGGTCTGTGCAGGGGCGGGGTCTGCTCGATGCAGTGGGCTGCCCTGCTCCTGGAGGTTGGGTGCCGAAGCTCTCCATGAGCTCTTGGAGGGCGTCGGTGTCAAAGGTGGGAGGTCCTCTTCGTCATCAGTGAAGAGTTGTTGGTTCTTCTCTGCAGGAGGTATTCATTCTACCTCTGCAATGTGAAGGGGAGATGCAGTTTAACATTGTGTTCACATGTATGTTGATGTATTTTACATGTTTACATACTGACTACATGACTGGGGAGCTGCCTATTTGTTGTGGGACAGTGGCCATTTCGATGTGTGTCTGTACTTGAACATTATCAACTCACATTTCCCTGCTATGCCAAGCATGATTGGCTAGTTTCTACACACAAGTGGCACCAGTTGTGTCCTCTGTTCTGTTGTGAACGTGTTGCAGTTTGTACCACATTATTGTCAATAAAGATGTGCTATGACTGTTATGTGTGAGTGCTGCATTTTGGGAGAGTTGCCCCTGCAGCTCTGATTTTGCTGCCCCTTATCCCTTTCATGCTGTGTGCCTTTGACTTCTGTGCTTATACAATGCTGAGATGTTGCATACTTGGGTACATTGGGCGGAGTTGGGAGTCTGGGGCATGGTTTGTCTGCAGATGTGTCGTTGACATCAAGGGTTGTTTGTGCACGTGGATGTGTCAGAGTGTGAACTGTTCCTTTATGGATGTGGTCCACACTCAGCCACCTCAGTGCCGCTTTTCTGGGCTTAGCACATGTGCATGCGTTGGTTTTGAGATTGGTGGTGTGTGGGAAGGGCCCCCTCTGTGCACATAGTCGACAGGGCCTACTTGCTGTTTCTAGGTGTGCTGCAGTGTGCCAAGGGGGTCAGGGACATGATCCAGATTCATTGTGGGTGTGCACTGTGCTATACTTAATTGTGCATGTGTGCCAGTCCCTGCTTGGTTTTGCACATTACAACATTCCAGTGCCTCTGGACCTCTTCCATAGTCCCCCCAGCACTCCGACTGCATTCACCTTGTCCACAATGGACTGCTATATTCAATTTTATGTTGCCAATGACACAGTTGAGGTGACGAACAGTAATTGATGGTGTTCTATTACCTCCGTTATCAGGATCCTGTTTTCCTGCCGACTGAACTGCTTCCTCCTCCTCTTCTTCTTCTCCTTGCCCTTCCCTGACCCCAAGGTCCCAGGCTAGTCTTATTCTTGTGGGGTTCTGGTTGTCCTCTGTTCTTGCTCCAGCTACCTCCATTGTGCTTTGCAGTAGTTTTGGTTTTGTTTGTGGGTTTTTTCTACTTTTACAGTGATTTTTCCTGCCTGATGTGTGTGAATTGCAGGCCTGGCGCAGATTATCGCAGAATTTTTTATCGCAGTTGGGCCCATTGCTACTTTTTTCACGTTTGGGTTTAGATTTTTTTCGCGGGCCCAGTGATTTTATCATGCACATTTGACGCGTTATTGGAAAACTATGGCATGTTACTGCCGTGTTGTGAATAGGACGTTAACGCGGAGTTATTTTCCCACGACAGACAGTGGTATGAAACATTGCGTTAACCTATTTTACTGATGATTATTGCACGTTCTTGAGAATATCCCCCGCAGTTTTTAAAAGCGACAGCAGTGTCAAGGGCCTCAATAATCCAGTTGCGGAAGCCCTCCACCATGGGAGGGAACGGCCTCCAGGCACCGGCTGTGGCCAAGGCACGCTCCTATTTGGTAGCCAAAAGCTTTTTCAGTCCCCTACAGGGAATGCACCTAGGGATGGTGCATTCCTTCGCAGTGATGGGAAGTGTAGGAAAGACTTTGAACTCAATCAGCCAATGTTCAACCTAACTAAGGGGCTGAACATTCTTGATCACTAAATTATCATAGTTGGTGAAAATGCCATCTAAGGCAGGACTGGCGGTGAGCGTGGGGGATTAAACAAGTTGCTCAAGTCTCAAGTATGACATGAGGTCTAGGAGGTGTGCTGAGTCATTGTCTTGTTTGTTTTCGAGATGGTAGTTAAAATATCCTAGAATGGTGAGGTGAGTAGTGGTAACAAATGGTTCCAGTGTTTTGCACCATGATTCAGTAAACCTGGTTCTGGGACCTGGCGACCGATAGACTAGCAGGCCAGAGAAATTATAGTTATTGGACAGCTTAATCCTAAAGAGGCGGCTTCTAGTGGTAAGCCAGGATCCCCATCCACTGTAGTGAGGGTGCAACTAAGAGAGTCCTGGGCCACCAAAGCTAGACCGCCACCTCTGCGCTCAAGGCGTTCACACCTGAGAATAGTATATCCAGGAGGGACAGCATCCACCAGGTCGGGACCCAAATTGTCCCTGACCCAAGTCTGGGTGATAAACAGACAGTCCAAATTGGGTGTTTGAATAGTCAAAGCAATTTTGATTTTATGTTTGGGCATGAAGCGAGCATTTATCAATTCCCCCCTAATAGAACTGATCTTGAGACCAGCCGTGGTGAAGGTCCTGGTACTGGTCCTTCTTAATGCCCTTCCAATCCCCCCCCCCCCAGTTCCTAGGGCCCCATGCGGGAGCCAAGTGCAGGTTCCAGACCGTTGGTGGGTCTGAAATTGCAATGTTGCCAGTGCACCGGTTTCCCAATGGAGATGTCCAACTTAGCTGCACACTCCCTGTGTTAAGGTCTAGCACGTAATTCAAGGAGAACAGGCCTGGAATAAGTTCTTGACTGGGCGCCCTTGTATCCTGGGGGAAAACGGGAAGCATACCTGACCCCTGGTGCTATCGAGGCAAGGACGGGTGCAAACAGGATTGCCTTTGGCGTGCCAGTGGGGTACCAGCTGCTCGGGACTGCTGCTTACCCGGGGTTATGTCAGCATTTAATGCCCCAACCCGAAAGTGTATGTGAAGCTGGACCGCCAACCTCCAAAATGGCTGGCAGCCAGGGGAAAGTTTTGGTACAGGGGACTCTTGCCGCACATTCGGGAAATCCCGTGGCAGACTGGAGAGACCCTGAGGGAACGAGGGAGAGAGAAAGAATATGCCAGCGATGCCCCCCAGACACCGCCGTCTGTGAAGGTGCGGCGGCAAAGTGTATGCACACAAAATGTGCAGAGTAAAAGCCCCACACACCCCGAAAATAGTTTTTTTTAAACACTAGCACTAGTAATTAAGAAGAATTAAAATGTGAGAGCACTAGAGTAATTTAAAAATGAAGTAACTTGAATGACAATAAATATCAGCAGAGGCGCATCTGACTGCTCCTTGCATCTGCTGTGTGCCCGCGGTTGTTTCAGCATTTAATGCCCCAACCGGGAAGCATATGTGAGGCTGGACCGCCAACCTCCAAAATGGCGGCCAGCCAAGGGAAAGTTCCGGTACATGGAACACTCTCCGCACAATCGGGGAAACCCGTGGCGGACCAGAGAGACCCTGAGGGAATGAGGTAGGGAGGAAGAAATCCCCAGAAACTCCCCCGGGACGCCTCCGTCTGTGAAGGTGAGGCGACAAAGTGCTCCAAAAGTGCAGAGTAGAAGTTCCCACACACCCCAATTTTTTTTTTTTTTTTTAAACGTTAGCACTAGTAATTAGGCATTATTTAAACGCCTGCATTTCATAAGCGGAGGAATGGAGGCCATTTTCCAGTTGAGAAACCCCTGTAATAAACATTGTATTGAAGATGGCTGCAAAATGTGCACCTATCAAGTCAGGGATAATTTTCAGAACCAAGGGGATGCACAGGTCAGATGATGAGCCAGACTTGGTCTTGCTCACCAGAATGGCTATCTGTTCATTGGTAACAAAAGGGAATTCCATGAAAGTGGAGACCTCGGGCAGCTCCTTGCCTGAATCTGATGCTATATCGGGACAAGCAGAAGCCTCAAAATGGGACTAAATTCGGTGTACTTTAGTCTGGAAGCACTGTCCTAAAAAGTCACAAAAAGCTTGTGTAGAGATGTTAGAATGGCTCGCTGGTGGTGACGTGAGTTTAGACACCACGTGAAACAATTGTTTGGTGTAATCCTTAGCAGTTTCTATTTCCTTCGTAAAGTAATCACACTTTTCCTTAATTAGGAGACTGCAATTAGCCAGAGTCTGCTTATAACAAATGTTTTCTTGGGGAACGTAATGCAACCGCCAATGTCTTTTCTGTCTCCTGTATTGCTATTGTTCAAGGCAAAGAGCCTCGGAGAACTATGGAGCAGAGGGAGTTTTCCTGTTTTTGGAGACTTTCGTTTATGGAAATAGTTTAGAAAAGTCAGCTTGGAGCCAGTCTGTGTAGCTTTGAGAGGCCTGCTCTGTGTCAGGAGGAAACTCAGTTGGGTGTTAATTAACTGTTGGGTGAGGCGAGAGCTATTTATGTTTTTCCCAGATGGAGACAGCTTGGGCAGGTCCAGCCTGATATTAGTAGATCGTTCTCACAGTTTTATCACCAACAAAATGTTGTAGTGGTCAGGCCAGGCTAAAGGAAGCACCTCCTTGGTAGTAATCAGCTCATTATTAGTGAACAAGCCATCTAGGGTGTGCCCGGCTGACTGAGTGTGTATATTAATTTTTTTGAGTGACCCCTAAAGATCCCAAAGTATGTATATCCTAAATACGATGGAGGTGGAAATTAAAATCATCTAATAAGGTGAAGTTCCTTTCACACATGGTAGCCTCTAAGAGGAACCTAACAATAACCTTGCCCACAAAAGGCCACTCTATTCTATGTCACAATTATGGTGTCCTGTGCCTCATCTAGAGTCCTTTATGGTTAAGTTAACTAGCTTAGCTTAGCTAAAGTTCAATACTACAGCTGATACCAATTAATAGGCCATTAGGCCTGGGCAGTAAATTGCCCAAAATTCTGCATTCCATGACTTCACAAATTGTTTTGCTTGTTCGCGTTCTCAAATGCGTGTTCGCAAGATATTTCCCCCCGAGCACGCAAACAGCAATTGCGAACAGTAAAAAAGCATTGCAAATAAGCAATTCTGCGTGTACGCGGAATTTCTGCGTGTTCCCGGAGATTTTTTACCGTTTTGCGAAGATTTGCGTAACACGATTACGCAAATACCGCCCACCCCTACCATTTATTAGAATGGATACATTTTATATCATTGTCATGCTATTCTGAGTGCGATGCAATGGATACGACTACAGTGATGTAGGCTTCTCTCCAATATGATCATATTTTTAATGAGTTTAAATAATGTATCTGTCAACTTGGTTTCCAGTTAAAACATTAAAGGGCATGTTTTCGTATGAGGTGGGCAGAAGCATAATATAAGTGCTCTCCATATAGTGACTATTATTGGAGATGAACCTATTATGTATATGTTGATAAAGTCCTATCTGGTCAGTTGCATGGAACCTTAACAAGTGAACTGCAATTCAATGAAGCCATCTTTATTATAAACCCAATTTGTTTTCAATTTTGGTTATTATTATAACATGATATTGTTATGATCAATTGGTTTAGTATACATATTTAAGTACAGGGACATACAAATGTTAAACATTTTTATATGATTTCCTTTATAGATAAATTCACAACATAAGACATTCCATATTTTATAGATGAAAGACACAACATAAAAGTTTGTTAAGTTCTATTCAGACAAGCCTGTCCTAGTGTTCCCTCTTTAGTCCTTAAATCCAAGGGTACATAATTAAGTTCAAATTATTATTATTTTTAAATTCACAAAATCTTCATCTCACATTTGTGAAACAACATTCTCTTAGTCAAAATTTATTTTTATCCTATTGTTTTCTGCTATGTTCTTTTTCTGAATAGCGATATTGTATATTATGTTGCCATTAAAAAAATGCTCAAAATGGCTCTTTTCATCTTTTTTTGAGCATTCTCTTTGTTGAACAAACATATTCTTTTTGTTTAATCCATTTTATTGAAAAATGTTTTTCCCCCTTTTTACCCCTGATACAAGGCATGTACTTTAGTTACAGTTTTACATTCAATCATGATACAAAAGACAAAGGAAACAACACAAGCATAGAAAAGGAAACATAAGTTATATAACAGTTCTACTAGGCTTTCACTTGTCCAAGATTCAGTTATATGATGAGGGAAGAACCATATAATAATACAAATCAAGCAAAATACTTTTAACAAGCTGAGCAGGAAAGTGAAGAAAAGAAAGAAAAACAAAAACAAACGAGAAAAAAACCACATCAAACAGTATCAAAATTACATATAGGAACATCTAGCTCACCATCTCATTTTACGGGGTAAACTCAGCTCCTTGACCCCTCCACTTCGTCACCGGGCCCCAAATTTTTTAATCCTAACTTTTTCCCTCTTCTCCCTTTCCTAGCATATATTGCCTTTTCTAGACTGTAGGCTGACAAAAGTCTGCCTAGCCATTCCTGATAAGTTGGAGGTATTTTATCCAGCCAAGCCGTTGCAATTGCTAACCGTAATATCGCCATAGCCACAAACAAGAAATAGCTAAAATCTAGTTGTACTTCTGCATCTATTACCCCAAAAATAATAATTTGGGGTGTCAGTTTCAGTACTATGCCTAAGGATTTTTTTTAAAAACATCTCAATTTCTTCTCGGATCGTTTGTAGATGGGCACAAGACGCAAACATATGCACAATATCGGCTTGGTCTGAGCCACATCTAGGACAAGTAACTCGCGTGCTTCCCCCCCACTGTGCTATCCTTGCGGGGGTATAGTCCATGGTACAATGACTCCCTACGGCTTCTGAAAGCTACCTGCAGACAAGCAGAGAGAGCATGGCGTAAGACTTATGAGGTGGGATTGAAAACTTTCTATCTTGCCAAAGTTAAATTTTATCATCGAGCCATTTGCAGGGCCCGTGCAGCGTATTACTAACACGAATTTAATGCGAGCCCTAATCCCAAAAAGTTGTTTTTTAAAGTCTTAAAAGATCTCACTGCTAATAGAGCCTCAGTGCCTGAGGTCTGTTCATCATCTCACTGTGAGGCTCTCGCAGCCTTCTTTGTTGATAAAGTGACTAATATCTACCGCTCCTTCCCTAATACTATGCTGGCAAGTGTGGAGTTGGTTTCCACTCCTTGTAACAACTTGACTCTTTCAACACTCTCAGCTCTTTTGGAGGAGGAGTTGGAGAAACTGGCAGCTAAAGTGAAATCTGGATCTCCTGTGGATCCACTTAGGCCTGCTCAATTTAAAGACTCAGCTGCCTTCTGCCCGCCCCCTATTCGTCATCTTATAAATCTATCCCTCTCTTCGGGTATAGTCCCCTCGAGATGGAAACAAGCTCATGTTACCCCCATCCTGAAAAAACCGTCACTGGACCCTCTAAAACTCGAGAACTACCGTCCTATCTCCCTCCTTCCATGGGCTGCGAAGGTGACAGAAGCCCATGTAAACGGCATTCTGTCCAATCATTTTCAATCTGCCAACATTCTAGACCCTTCGCAGAATGGCTTTCGTGCTGGACACAGCACTGAGACAGCCCTTCTCTCCATGGTTGAACATCTGCGCGCTGTGTTGGATGCGGGTCAAACGGCGGTGCTGATACTTTTAGATCTCAGTGCCGCCTTTGACACTGTATCCCATCCAATTCTTCTGCAGCGTCTTGGAGAGGTGGGCGTCAAGGGTGTGGCACTGGAATGGTTTCGATCGTTTCTTTCTGATCGCACCTTCCGGGTTTCTACGCCTCCCTTCAAGTCTAAACCCCATAGCATAGAACAGAGAGTCCCGCAGGGATCGGCATTGAGCCCCACGCTCTTCAACCTTTATGTGCAGCCGCTGGCTGCTGTCGCCAAGCGTTGGGACCTTACAATGGTGTCTTACGCTGATGACACGCAGCTTGCGGTTGCACTTAGTGGGGACTCGGATCCTGCGGCCTCCAATTTTCGTGAGGGTCTCAGTGCGGTGGCTGGATGGATGACGGCTAATTGCCTGCAGCTCAATGCTAAAAAAACGAGTTACTGATTGTGGGCAAACAGAGTAACCTTTGGGGTGATAAGTGGTGGCCAGCTGACCTTGGCCCTACCCCGACTCCGGTCGCTGAGGTGAAAAATCTTGGCTTTTGGCTGGATTCTATGCTCACTTTTTCTTGTCATACCAAAAAAAAATAGCTGCGACCTGTTTTGGTAATCTACGGGGGCTCAGGCCGGTGTTGAAATTTTTTGACGCTCCTACTCGTCAATTGATTATTCAGGCAGTCATACTGTCTAGGCTCGACTATGCGAGCTCGTTGCTGCTTGGGGCCAATCAGGCTGAAATTACGAGATTGTAGCGCGTTCAGAACGCTGCATCTGGGGCTTTGGTTGGTCTCCCTAGATTCTGTTCCGCTAGAAGCACTATTATCAAGCTCCACTGGCTGCCTGTGCTTCAGAGGATAGAATTTAAGACTCTGTGTCTTGTTTTTAAGATATTAAAACTTGCCTCTCCTCAGATACTGGAGCATCTCATTCTTCCTTACACTCCTTCCCGTCTGCTGAGATCCTGTGGACAAAATGTAGCTGTAGTCCCTCGTTTTCTAAGGAGCAGGTCCGGCGGTCGCTCTTTTAGAGTGCTTGCCCCTAAACTTTGGAACTCTCTTCCTGCCCATGTGCGTGCTCTTGATGACCTTCTGACATTCAGGAAAGCCGTAAAAACCTATATCTTCCCAAACAGATGTTAACTTTCCCTATTTTTGGATTCCTTCTTTCGCTCGGTTTGTGTTGTGTTCCTTTCCAGGCGCAGCGCCAGGACGCCCCTTAGCTGGGGCAGCGGTGCGCTTAAAAATGGAGTTAACATAACATAACATAACATAGTATAGTGAGTAAATGGTTTTAAAGTGTTGCGCCTGGAGTGGGGCTGAACAAAGGATGTCCTGCCCCCAATGTAAGGATGTTTCTTTGGCTATACCCAACTTATGTGCCCATTTTTGTTCTTCTTTCTCCAGGTCATCCACATTGTTTTTAATCAGTTCAGCATATAGATTTTTAATTGTACCCCCTACTCCTCCCTGTATAAGGTCCAATATTGGATTTGTGTTAAATCCGTTCGGCCCTTCTTTCTTTGCCGCTACAAAACTCCTAACTTGCAGGAACTTAAAAAAATGTCTCTGATCCAGATCGTATTTTTCTCGTATTTCAGAAAATTGCAACATTCCCTGTGTCCCGATTATATCTCCCAGTTTACTTATCCCCCGCCTACCCCAGTCAGCAAACACCGTGTCTGAAAACATTTCACGTGGAAGTGTCTCATTGTCTATCACCCTAGTATACCCATTATACTTCCCTAATCCAAATCTTTTTGTAAAAGCCTTCCAGATGGTGTAGGCTGTCAATACGGTCTTACATTTTTTTCTTTTATATTAGGAAGCGTCAGTTTGTTTCAGTAATACGTTCTCTGCTTCTGAGTTCAGGACCAGTGCGTATATGGCAACCGTTCCCAATGGATCCTGTCCTTCAGCTTCTGGCCCTCCCAGTAGCCCAGCCATATATTGCAATGCGGCCGCCCAATATTATAATTTAAGATCCGGCACAGCCCATCCGCCTCTCTCCCTAGGTAACTTTCATGTATCTTAGTGTCCTTCTTGTCTTCCCTTGTGCCCATATGAACCTATTTATCATGTGCTCCCAGATCTTAAACCATTTTGCCTTGAATAACAGTGGAATTTCCCTAAATATATACAAAAATTTCGGGAGAAATATCATTTTAATAATATTTACCCGCCCCACTATTGACAGATGTAATTTATTCAATCTATCTAGTTCTCTTTTAGTTTTACCAAATATCGGTGCGATATTCAATTCCACTAGTTTGTCTAGTTCTGACGCAATTGTGACCCCTAAATATGTACCTGCTGTCACTACCCTTGGATCAATAAAGCCTGCCTTATTGTTTTGTATGATTTTAGTTTTAGAAGTATTCAGAGCATAACCTGATACCTGGCCAAACTGTCTCGCCTCAGCCTCCACTTCTCTTATGGCTGCTGCGGTATCTGAGGTAACTATCGCCACGTCGTCTGCATACGCTAGTATCTTACAGTCCCCCCTATGAGTCTTAATTGGGGGGATATTATTGTTAGTTTCCATTTTACGTATGTAGGGATCCATATATAAGGCAAATAGCAGCGGAGAGCACGGACATCCTGCCGTGTCCCTCGCATAATTTTTGATTGGAAGGGTGTATCCTGCGTTGACCCTTACCCTAGCGGTTGGTGTTGTATATAAAGCTTTCATTGCTGTTATAAAGCCTGCTCCACAACCAGCTCTTTCTAAGATAACCCATAAGTATTCCCAGGAGACCCGATCAAATGCTTTCTCAGCATCTAGTAGCATTGTTGCCATTGGGTCCCCTGGGATCTCCATGGCATCAAACAAGGTAATAACTTTCATTATATGATGGGTTGTGCCTCTCCCGGGTATAAATCCATGCTGATTTATACTAACCAACTTGCCAATCATTTTAGCAAATCTCAAGGCC
Organism: Lissotriton helveticus; assembly: GCF_964261635.1. Taxonomy (NCBI): domain Eukaryota; kingdom Metazoa; phylum Chordata; class Amphibia; order Caudata; family Salamandridae; genus Lissotriton; species Lissotriton helveticus. The sequence continues at coordinate 145,103,430 of NC_136073.1, forward strand.
AATAACTTAGAAAATATTTTAGTATCCGCATTCATCAAAGTTATTGGTCTATATGACCCTGGTTCATCAGCCGGCTTTCCTTTCTTTAAAATCACTACAATGTCTGCCCCCGCCCAGGATGCTGGTATCGATGCCCCACTCTGAGCTTATTGGATTGTATCCAGAAGACCTTGCTTAAGTATTCCCCAGAATATCTTATAAAACTCTACAGGAAATTGGTCAGGTCCCGCCGCTTTACCTGATGGGAGACTTAGCATGGCCAGCTCAACCTCCTCCATATCACACACTGCTTCTAAGATCTCTCTATCCTCTCCTAAAAGGGTCTCACCGGGTATATCCCTTAAGTAGTTGGCTATTTTGCTGGGATTTTTAGGATGTCCCTCATCATATAAATTAATATAAAACTGCCTAAAGACCTCTCTTATTGCCTCTGTCTCTTTGAGAGAGTTTCCTGCAGAATCTTTAATCTCTCTAATTTCCCCTATAGCAGCCATCTGCCTTGCCCGGACTGCCAATGTGCGCCCTACCGTTTCACTACATTCATAACATCTTTGTGTATTTGTAAGGTATATCTTAGCCGTCTTATCTGATATACTCTCATTTGTTTCCATTCTTGCTTTGGCCACTTTAACAAGGACTTGGTCCAATGGGTCCCCTGCCGACACGGCTCTAGCTAGCTCCCCCTCTGCTTCTTCTAATGACATTATTAAAATTTCCATTTTTCTTTTCTCCTCCTTCTGTTTAAAGACGCTAAAACTTAGGGTTTCCACCCGTGCAGCCGCTTTAAACGCGTCCCAAACTACCCCTGTCTTTGCACTCCCTCTATTTATTTCAAAAAATGACTTAATCCAGCCTGACATATGTTCGATATATTTATCATCCTTGAGCAAAGCTCTTTCAAACGTCCATATTTTTCTATTTTCTGCTTTATTGTTGCTGGAAGGGTTAAAATCAGCGGATTATGATCCGAAAGGATCCGGGGCAGCCTCTGTATCTTAATCCCCGATAACAAGGAATTGGATACAAAGAAGTAATCCAACCTTACACACAACCTATGTGGTGCCGAATAATAAGTGAAGCCTAGATCATCCGGCTTCAGATATGGCCATACATCAAAGTAAATTGTTGTGTACAAGGTTAGTTAATGCACGATAGACCCATTTTTTCCTCCCAGAGTACATCTTTCTTCCATTCCCCCAGAGACCTCCAGCCCCATTTATATTCAAATCCCCAGCCATAATAACCCGAGGGGGCCATGCAGCTAATTCAAGCTCCAGGAACTCCATAACCTCTGGCTCATCCTCTGTCAAACCATAAACCGATACCAAAGTAGCCCATTCTTCCCCAATCATACACTCTATCAAAAGCCATCTCCCCCATTGATCCTCTAGTTTTCTTCTCACTACGATGTCGGTACGCTTCGCCAAAATGGCTACGCCCCTATTTCTAGTCCCTTGTTTTGAATAAGCTAGAAGATTAAGTCCTAGCTGCTCCAAGACCCCTGCATTTGTCCCTTCTATATGGGTTTCTTGGAGAAACACATCAGGTCTCATAGTCTTTAACAGTGTTGCCACCCGCTGCCTTTTCTGTCTATTATTTAATCCACAAACATTCCACGTGATTACTCGTGTTCCCATTTAATTATATGTAATTGCCATTCAAATGCACCTCCATTCACTTTCCTTTTTACATCCTGGTTTTCCTTTATACTATTTTCCAAGTTCCTAAATTGTATCTTTGTAATATGCCTTGTACCCACTCCCACCCCACACCCATCTTCCCCACAACCCTCCCCCCATTACAGGCAATTGGGTCAATCCTGACCCAAATGTGACAGCTCACAACCCAGAGCGTCCCCCCCCTCTCCCTCACAAAAAAAACCTATAAAAATTAGACCCAATGGACTTTCCGTCACTCATCATGTAGTGTTATTGTCTACCAGGCCTATTTATAAACCAAGAAACAAGAACAAGGATTTCTCAAAGCATTAACATTAACACAATTGCACTAAGAAGAAACCCCCCACCTTAGTGACTTCCTGCCATTCATAGTGTATTTCATTTTTCATTTTCTGTGTTCTTTAGGAGTACCTTGTCTTACAGCGACTACCATCACGTTCCTGTTTGTCTGCCCCTTTAACTCCTCCAAATACTCCTGAGCTTTAATTTCTGACATGAAAAATCAGACATTCCCCTTCAACACTACTTTCAACCTGCAAGGAAAAAGCAAGAATGCCTCACAGCCTAGGTTTTGAAATGGATTAATTAATTGGCGCATTCGCCACCTTCGCTCAACTGTGGCGTGACAAAAGTCTGGCCTAGCAAAAAATGTTACCCCATTAAAAGTACGCCTTGCAGTTGGTTTAGCCTTGTCTATTATTTCCTGTCTCAGTAAAAAGTTTCCAACATAAACCAAGATAGCTCTTGGCTTATCTGGCTCTAAATTTCCTCTTTTTTGAACAAATGGAAAACGGTGGGCGCGCTGCACCTCTACCTCCCAATTCCACATTTTAGCCTCTGGGAAGGCCCCCTTCAATAAATTAATCACAAAAGACCTAGTGTCCTGGCCTTCCAGTCCTTCCGAAACTCCAAGAAGTCTGCTGTTATTTCGACGCTGCCGATTTTCGAAATCCTCGACTTTCCATTGCAAATCAGTTGTTGTCTCCTCCTGTTCCTGTCTGAATTTCTGCCATGTATTGACCTCATCTTCTAGTTGTCCCGTCCTCTCCTCCACTTCAGTGACTCTTGTAGCCATGTCAGCATATAACTTATTAACCTTCCTTAATGACCCTTGTAACTTCTGATTTGCCTGCCTCGCCCTCCTACTCTCTGATCTGGCTTCTAGTTGCATCTGTTTCAATGTATTATATAGCATATCCATAGTAGTGGTTTGATTAGGGGTATGAGGCTCCTGCTGATTGCTTGCACTACCATCAGGGTAAGTTTGGGAGGTGGCAGAATAATCCCAGTCTAGCTTTTTTGAGACTTGCGTGGCGCTCATCGCTCTTTTTAAAGTGCTTCGTGATTTACGCATTTTATGTTGCAGATTTGCCCTATGTGCAGCGTTATCCTCCAGATCCGTAGTATTTCCCTCAGAGACCTCCAGAGAGCTTTCTCCTGGGGTTGATGTGATATCGGACTCCTCATCATCGCTTTCTGCGTCATTCAGTGAGAAGAAACATTCATCACTAGGAGAGCCAGGGGGTACAGTCATGATCTTAGTCTTGATGTTCCGTGTTACAACATTTTGCCGGGGGGGGGGGGCAGTTTCCCCTCTCACTCTTCCTGATTTTGTGGGTAGACCTGCCAAGACTTCAGGCCGAGCAGATTGATAGGTCTTTAATACTTTAGGCCCTCCATGCACGTGGGCCCCTGACCCCTCTTTCGTTTCCATATTGGTTTCAAAACCTAAGGCACCCATAGTCTCTGCCCGCTTCAAATTCGAGACATTGCACCCCTCAGAGTTAATGTTCGGGCCATTGTTTTTGTCTATTGCACCAGTACTGAGTAGCTCATTGTTACTTCCACCGTGTGACTGTGAGACCTGTTCATCGCTACTCACGGTATTTTCCAGCAGTTCTCCATGCTCAATATGCTCAATGCACTCAATACCTGTCAAGGGAACTTGCCGTACCGGCCCTACATCGGTACCAGCCTCTCCATCTGCAAAGACGCCTGCCTCCTTAGTCCCTGGCAGTAAGCTGATTGCAATCCCGCCTTTCACCACCTGAGCGGCAATCCGTGACTCTGGACCCGTCGCTGTAGTCTGCGGCGTCGTAGAGACCAGCTGATCGTGTTTCGGCGTCTCCAACTCAGGGATCGGTTCCTGCTCCTGTAACTCCGTGGCGGTATCGACAGGTGAGCCTCCATCAACACTTGGAGTGTGGGAGCCTGTGTGAGAACCAGCAAAGGCTTCCATCAAGGTGGGTTGCCTTAAAACGCTCTCTTCATTAACCCGCTCTTTCAGTGCTCTCTTCCCCGTGATCGTTTTTTTCTTTGTCTTTTTTCTCCTTTTGTTGTTGCCCAGCGTTAGAATCGTCTTTTAACTTCGTCAGGGCCTTCCGTGTCTGTGTCTGCGTTTTCCCCCTTAGATTGGTAGAGGGAGCGCCAGAGTCACTTTGCTCATTGAGCTCGGCGTCTTTCTCCTTAGTTTTCAGTGTTCTTCCTCCCCTTTGCGCCATAGTAGTCGTGCGACTACAGAAACAAGTGCGGATGTAGGGATTCCACAGCCTCTTCAGGGACACCTCGTCGGCAATTAGCTGCCGTATGTACGTTGGTTGAGCACTTCCACCGTCAGTGGAGCGCCAAGCCCAAGATTGCTGTGTAAATCTTATGGCAATATTCATTCCGTTATTCTGTCCGTTATTCCATCGAAGGCTCCGCAGTCCTCAGGTCCTCAGATCCATCAACCGACCTCACCACGGGAGAGAGGGAAGAGTGTGACCGCTCTCAAAGGCTGTCAGCGGCCATCTTGCCTCTGCCCTGAACAAACATATTCTACTGCAGATGCAGGAATTGTTATATATACAAGTGGCTGTTATACAATTAATAAAGCACTTGATGTCATTCATTCTGTGATGTCTGTCATATACAAATGGGTTAGTTTATGATTTGGGTGATTGCAGTTTCAACATTTGTGAAAGCCCTCCAAATTCATTGAAATTCATGAATGTATTTTTGCTTTAATACGTTGATACGCAACCCTATCACTTCAATTGAGAATGTTCCTGAGAGTTTTGGTTTTTATCTGTCAGTTGTGTTTTTGCTCTTATGGCAATCCCGTTTCAAAAGGTGCCAATGTTTGATAAAAATTCCAGCTGAATATTTAGTCACAAATCAGACGGAATGCACTGCAACAGTTTTGGATATCCTTTTGTATCTGTTGATGTTTAATAACTCATTATGGTGGGTAGGCTGTACTCTAGTAAGTGCTCTAGTGATGACTTTGTTTAAATATGCCTTTGTGTAGTGAAGATTCAGCCTATTAAAAAACACAAATCTAGAATTGACTTTGGGGCAGATTCCAATCTCATTCGGAAGGGCTCTGAATTAGATTTGTAATTGAATAAACCGTTCCAGAGCCCTTGTTCCTGACCGATTAGTTTCCCAGTTCCGAACGAGCAAGTACATGCCTGGAAAGCCTTAGCACTGACCAAATCGGTTCCGGAAAGCTATACGGAGAGATACAGCCCTCCGGGGCTGAATCATACATCTCTATGGAGTAGGTTTTCCAAGCGAGCAACTACGATGAACGATTCAGACAGCCTTTACGATTTGTATAGCCTGGATCGAAAAGGCTGCTGAAATCGGTCTTTGAGGGACCATAGCAGGCCCCCCTTCACCCGGGGCCCTCCGACTCGTGCCTTGGGTTACGCATGGATTCGCCCTTTCAGACTATGGACAGTGTGGCAGGCACCAAGGGGTGTCCGCCACAGGGTGCACGATGATCCCCAACCACTCCTTTTGCAAATGGGAGCCTGTGTACGCTTTTGGCACACAGGGTCCCATTGAAGTCAAAGAAAGCCAGACCGAATCGTATCCGGATGCATTCAAATGCATCGTACTTGTTCAGACGGACTACCCTGACACGAGTCGTATGGAAAGCATTCTGGACACGAGTCATTCAGTTAGCTTTCTGAACAAGACTGGAATCGGCTCCTATGTGTTGTGATATGGAGGTATTACTATCAATTTATAAATATGGATTGGAATGGAATGGAATGGAATGGAAGGACATTTATAGAGCACAGGGCTACCCGGAAGCATCCCAGCGCTAGTAACTGACACAGGGGAACAGAAGGGCTAAGAAAAGAGCATGGTCTTTAATTGCTCCTGGAAAGCCAGGTGGTCAGGGATTGAGCGAAGGTGGAGAGGCAAGGAATTCCAGAGTTTGGAGGCATTATAGGGGAAAAGCCTAACACCACTCCTAGACCTCTTGATCCTAGGGATTTCTGCCAGGTACAGATCATCTGAACAAAGATTACGATTGGCTTTATATGGACGAAACATGGTGGAGATCATGGGTGGGCCAAGTCCCTGCCTTGCCTTATGTACTAAGCACAGGGCCTTGAACCTAATCCTTTATTGAACCGTGAGCCAGTGGAGGGAGCGGAGGGCCAGTTTAGCTGATTGCCTATTGGTGGTTCCCATCAACAGTCTTGTGGCACTATTTTGTACTGATTGGAGTTTTCTGATTGCGGAGATGGGTGCGCCCAGGTACAGGGCGTTCATGTGATCCATTCTGGAGAGTATTAATGATTGGACCACTACTTTCTTAGCCGCAAAGGGAAGGAGGGGCAAGACCTTTCGGGCCATTCTAAATAGACTGTAGTGTGGTGGTGAGCCTCAGCAAGGCCTACCAGTGCAAGGGGTTCACCCTTATCTACACAAGTCCTCAGACCAATAGGAAGAAGTTGGCTCAGAAACTGGAAAAAAATACAAAATTTATTAAACCTCATGAGGTGGAACTACATTCACACAACACCCTTCGGCAATGTATGAAGTAGCACACTGAATGGAAGGAGCTTGGTCCTTTTATACCCACACAGAGGCTCAAAAGAAGGCGGTACAAGTACAAGAAGTAGGTTTTAGGCACATATAAGGTCATACAGAAAATGCACAGTCAACAAGTGGGAGGAGCTAACAGTTGCTAATTCTGGTGAACACATCCTGACATTTACAGACTAACAGCAGCTGCATGGACAGCTGCAAGCTCAACTGAGCATGTGCAAAGTGGAAGAGGCTAAATATAACCTATCTCTAGGCAGATTTCAAGAGCAGACAACAGCAAGGTAGGACAGAGCACATGGCATGCACGTGGTAGCACATGGCAAACAAAATGGCTGCCAGAAATACAAAATGGATTCCACAAAATGGACAAGATAACCTCTAAATACAGGATGGCTTCTGCTAATGCTAACCCAATTGCTGCTAAATTACAACAGACAAACCTTTTAGCATTAGCTGAAGACATTCGTTCATCTGGAGTAATCTAGATATGCATCCTGTACATCGATGCTCATCAGTTCAGTGACCTCCTTATTTAGCACTAGCAGCCCGTCCCGACGTTGTCCGGGTATGAAATAGAATGTGTGTATTTGGCAAGGGCAATTTATTTTAAAATCTTGCGGTAGACAACATTTTTTGTTTAATTAGAATAGGGACGGAGAAGGCCCAGCTGCAGCCCTGGTTGATGTTAGCAGGCGCGTGTAATGTCATTGAATGAGAGAGTTATCAGCCGCGGGTAAATCCGTTTAATGAAAGAGTTGAGTGACAGCGAGTAGAAGAGGCTGCAGTAATTGTCCCCGCAGACATGCTCATTTGCCTGTTTCCCCGCTGGAGGCCCAGATGTAGGCCTGTTTGATGTTAGCAGGCGCGTGTTCCCCCGCTTGAGGCCCAGCTGCAGCCCTGGTTGTTGTTATCAGGCGCGTGTAATTAGTGTACTGATCCGCCGCCTGAGCCAGGCTAGAGCCTTGGTTGATGGTAGCAGGCGCGTGTAATTTAGTTGAATAAGAGAGTTCAGTAACAGCGCGCAGGAGAGGCTACAGTAACATTACTTACCAGACCTCCAGGTGAACGTGTTTGTCACGCCCCCAGCACACGCCACAGAAGACGATCTTCTGATTAATGTACAACCAACATGGCATGAAGGTCGGACACACGGCCCCAGTGTTTCTCACGCCCCCAGCGTGTCACGCCCCCAGCGTGTCACGCCCCCAGCGTGCCCCTTGATGCTGCGCAGCAAAGTAATTGGCGCTTGTATGTACGACTCACGTGGCATGAAGGGCAGACACACGGCCCCAATGTTTGTCACGCCCCCAGCGTTTGTCACGCCCCCAGCACACGCCCACAGCCAACGATGTGATGGCCGTACCACACGCCCCTAGCGTTAGTCACGCCCACAAGGGACTACTTTACTGGCACGGTTCTTTTACCTTTTAAATGTAGAAGTTGGCCTAACGGCTAAGGCGCTCGACCTCGGAATCTGGGTTTGACTCTTAGTAATGACGCCACACGTCCTGTGATTCTGGGCAAATCACTTAATCTCCCCGTGCCTAACAAAAAAGAAAGTGTGTCCTCATGTAACGTAACTGGTGCTAAGTAAAGCGCTCTGATACCTGAATAAGTTGGGGTCAAGCTCGCGCTATATAAAACTCTGCAAAATAAATATATATATGGTGGCCGTCTGCATAGCCTATGTCATTCTGCTGCAACTGCCCTTTCCAACGCTGTATTGGGTGTTGTGATTGGTGCTGTGGTTACTGAGATTACCCGCCTCAAAGGTTTGGGCTCTCTCTTTATAATATTAGTATGGATTTGTTGGGCTTTCATTTCTGCAACATTTCTTTTAGCGGGTGTACAAGCAGTGATGCAAATAGAGCAAAGCATGGGACCACATTGTATACATATGCAGCATGTAAATAGTATTACCAATAGTATACATAGCATAGTCAGTAGCTTCCAGCCCCAAGTATTAAAGAGTGTCCACAACCAGTTCAAAAAAGTCCATGTACCAGTCTCTGGGTGAATCGCCACAGCAATCTTATGTAATTTAGAGATTGCATCATATACTGAAGGCGAGTGATCCGGAATGAAAACACAGCAACTCCTGCCGATGATACGACATGCACCACCTCGATCAGCCAAAATCACATCAAGTGCCATGCGATTTTGGAGTGCTACAATCCTCGCCACTTGCAGCTCCTCTGAAATGTTCCCAAGTGCCATGGCTGTCTGACTGGTAACAGCTTCCACAACACGAGTCAATTGCCTTATCTTTCTGCTGTTCAATGCAGCACCCACAAAGAAAAATAAGCCCAAGTGAAAGTCGACATACCAGACAATATTGTGGGTCATGATATGCTCAAGTATTTCAGGGCTACTGTCATTAGGGTTGTAGAGATGATCATATTTGCTGCTGAATGTTAAAATTCTTCCACTCTCATAATCGTTGTTGTCCCAATCTAGTTTCCTCTCTTTCCTTGCCTTGATATCCTCCTCATACTTTTTGAGGCGCTCCTTCATGTTTCTTAATCAATTTGTCGACAGCGCCTGTATCGGGCTGTTTTCTAAGATCATCCATGACATCCTGTATTTGTTTTAACAGTAAGTCTCTATCAATCCAAGCGTATTTCACTAGGATTTCTAACATCCTGCGTGAACTCAAGGAAGAATTTTCTGACAAATTCGGTAAGCATAGCAGGATTCGGGACCTCATAAGTTGATGTAGTGAAGATTCGCAACCCTCTAGGACCATTTCCTGATCTATATAGTTTTGTAGGGAAATGGCTTTCCCACCATTTTGATATCTTCCCTTTCTTCAATTTTTCCAGTTTGTTAATTTTGTCATTTGTAGTTTGTAATTGATCAGTTTTTGCCTCTGTTGCAGCTTGGGGTGCTTTTTTCTCCTTGTGAACAGCACCTGAGCAGCTGCTCTGCGTTCCTCCTCCTCCTCCATAATGCACAATTCCCTTGTGATACACTCTGAGATAGGCTGTAGTGATTCACCCCTGAATAATCACAGGTTCCTCCTGTGCGTTCGATTCCCAACCCGTGCACAGTATTATGTGTGGGTCAATGTTATAACATCCAAAGTCCAGCCTGAACTATTTGGCCCCGCTTCATAACGATAGCACAAGTGTACCAAAAATAGCACGTGCGGCCAAAGCCCACAACAGAAACCAAGTAAATGTACACTTCGTGGTGTGAGAAACACTGCGAGGGAGTCAAAAATGAACGGTGAGCCACAGATCACCATGCCATTTACCCTGGGGAGCAGAATAAAGACCCAACTAACCGCTAGGCTTACATCTCTCGACCCATCAGGACGGACACATCGGATCTCCCTCGCCGGACTCACCTCGGCTGTGTGTTATGCTGTCTTCATCAAATCTGTTCAATAGGAAAACAAACGCGCCATTCCAATTGCAGCTTCCATAAATATCCACAAAAAGAAGCTCCTTCTGGCTGCTTGGGCCCCGTGGGAGGTGGCGCAAACGCCGGCGGAGCACGCAGGTAATAAATTCTCACGAAAAGTTCCAAATATGTGCGCTCTCAGTGAACAAAACCGCCAGTCTTCATTAGTTCCAAGGGTGCTTATTCAGCTACAACATGTTTCGGCTTGCAAAGAAGCCTTGATCACGTACCTGGAAGGTGCAGTGGAGTTCAACTATTCAAGTTACCGGCAGCAAAGTAATAAACATAAGAGAAGGACAACAGTACATCTTCTCTGTCATCAGAGTGGCAGACATCTTGGAACATTCAAAATTCATCGTAATAAACGTAAAGCATATAAATCATGATAGACAATGCAATAATTGATTGAAAGAAATAGTACCAATGCTGTAAATACAACATAGCTGCGGCACCCATCGTAACTACAAATATTGCACATATTTACACTCCAATGTGTACATACTGCATGTTACCTATGTACAATGCGCCCTGTTCGTCAGTATAGCAAAAATAGCGGCAGCAAAGTGAAAAATGCTAGTGAAGGACCACAATACGTATTAATTGTGAGCAGAGTGGCAGAAATCTTGGAACACGGGCATTTCACATAAACAGCATCAAGCATATAGATCAAAATGAAAAAATGCAAAAATCGATTGAAAGAAATGAGACCAATGCTGTAAATACAACATAGCCGTGTCACACATCGTAACTGCAGAAATTACACATATTTACGCTCCACTGTGTACATACTGTATGTCTCCTGCGTACAATGTGCCCTGTTAATCTGTATTGCAAAAATTGCCGGCAGCAAAGAGATAAACATAGGAGAAGGACAACAATACGTACTTTCATGTAATCAACGTAAAGCATATAAATCATAATGAAAAAATGCAATAATCAAATCACATGATCTAATTCCAATGCTGGAAAAAGCCTCATAACGTAGAAGGATGTTCCACTAAATAATGCACGTCATGTGCCACAGAGGTCATAGTGATAGCATAGTCATATACAACAAACCCTCCAGAGTTCAGAAGGGAGAGGCCACACGAGGAATCAGAGGGAAAAGCTTTATTGGACAGCAGTTAGGGCATAATGCATTTCGGCCGTAGGGCCTTCGTCGGATGCCTGCTGCTAACCTCAGACACAGTCACGCCTCTGCTTTTTAAATGTTCCTGCCGTACTCCACGTCCTCGGGAGCATGCACCTCCCCCAACCATGTGATCGTTCACCTGCTGCAGCGCTATGGGCACTACAGCTCCCAGGATGCAACATACCTGGGCGGGTGGTACGTAGGGAAACGTGAAGAATACAATCCATGTGGCGGTGTCCTGCAGGGCAAGGCACGCTGCGTCAGGTAAGTTACAGTCCTTAAGCTTCCCTGGGTCCCCGCATACATTTCAACCTTCCAGGTACAAGTCCCGCAGCTGCTGGCTGATATACAGGACACGGACACCAGTTGAGTGCAGAATTTCTTCTTATATAAATATAAATATAGTCATCTTGATTGGAATAAAGTGTTAACAATTAAAACATTTAATTGGCAAAGGAACAAAATGAGGGGGTTCATTTTGCCATAGAAATTATGAGTAGTGCTGAAGAAAGAAAAATTAGGGCACATTTTGAGTGACTTCTCAAATCCTCTTATATTTCATTAAAAAAATTCTGATATGCAGTCTCCCAAGATGGCCACCAGAGACAAAAGAGACAAAAGAGCCCAAATGTAGCCCAAATATCAGCCAGATGTAGCCCAACTATAGCCCAATTACAGAATGTCCTAGAGTGTTCTAAAGAACTAGAATGCTAACAGTCTTACTTATGACAAAAGTATGGCACACCTTAAGTCATCTTGATTGGAATAAAGTGGTAACACTTAATACATTTAATTTGAAAAGGAACAAAATGAGGGGTTTCATTTTGCCATAGAAATTTTATATATATATATATATTATATATATATATATTCACTGAAAAAAACATAGGTTTCACACCAGTTATAGTTAGGAATTAGCATTTAAAAAACCTAATAAATTCACTGAAAAAACCATAGGTTTCACACCAGTTATAGTTAGGTGGAAATTTTACTCGCATAAAACCATTGAAATTCCCACGTTATAGTTAGTTGGACTCACTATAACTTGCGCGTGCAATGCACTGCTGATGACGTCACATATTACATCACTCATGACATGGTCGGTGACATCACTCATGACATCACTGATGACATTTCAAATGACATCACTGATGACATCATCCAGTGAATGTGTATCTTTCTGAGAAATAAATATTTTTTATATATGTATATCTAAAGGTTGATGGAAGAATAAATGGGTAAATAAATGTCTAAATGGGTTTTTTTGTGTAAAATTGATTGGTTAACTGACTTATTAAATGTATCTTAGTGAATACATATATTAGCGAGTAATGTTTAAATATTTAAATATCTGTATCTGTGTCTCACTTTGTGTATAAGTGGCTGCATGGGTTGGTGAGTAGCTACATGAGTGTGTATATGTGTTATTAGTCTCTGCCATTTACTTGCTGCCACTCAGCCTGTGATTAAGGAAGTATTGAATGTCTGAAACGCGTAAGGCTTAATAATTGAACTCATGCTATGATGGTCTTTGTTGCAGCCCAATATACTGGAGGTTTGCAGATGGGGAGTGCATCCTAAAGCTTGGAGCATTGTGAAACTGTATGTATAATATATATATATATATATATATATATATATATATATATATATATATATCTATTACCTACTGGCGGTCGCCAGTAGGTAGTTAAAGTTAGGATTGTTTTCTATAGGAAATCCGCAACATTCTATTGGGAATAACTTTGGCGCCGGTTGAGGAATCTGCCTGTAATTTTCCTTAAATTTGCCTCGCTGCGCTCCGCTCCTTCCCCGAAAGTTTGGGGGGGATTTGTCAAGCGGGGGCAGAGATAAAAGGGGGGTCCCAAAATGTGTTTTCCCCATGTTAATTTCCATAGGGCGGTTGGACTCACTTTTAGCCCGAACGGCTGAATGGATTTCCACACAACTTGGCAAAATTGTAGGGACTGGTAGCCCGATGTGCCTTTGCTATGTCTCAAGATATGTGCTCCAGTGGATTTTGAGTAATTTAGGTTAAAAAAATATATATATCTGGGCGGAGCCTAACCACACATCTGATCTGATTGGCTGTCAGCACTTCATCCAAGAAGTGTTGGCAGCCATCTTGGGACCAATATACATGATAGCACTTCATTAAAAAGCATTTTCTCTTTGTATAACGTTCTCCCCTTTTGGGGCCTTTCTTGATTATTGGCACACTATTCTCCACAATTATTTTTACTCCTATTGCTCTTTATTTGTGCTATTGTACTGATGTTTTACATTGTTTTCTTCAACATAATAAAGCTTTTCAAACTAAAAAAAAAAAAAGCATTGTAGTTAATAGAGGGTTTTAGGACTTAAGTTACATTATAAATCATTTGTTGATGGTACCATACTCATTTTAGGAATTGTGGTGTGTTCTAAGGTGATTTTACCATGTGAAAAAGCCTTCTGCTGTCATATCATGAATCATGTTTGAAAGAAAACTAATATCTCATGATTTTCCCACAGTGGTTTGGAAGGGGATCTATATGCTAAACTGAAAGCATATTTTCTGTAAATTCGCATTATCTTTCTTAGTCATGTGAGAATGAAGTCTGACATTCTCAGTAAAACATGTACATCCAACAAGGACAGAGACTGTCAGTTGATTCCTTTGTGTTCTACTGCAGCCTCCTAGAGTGTTCTAAATAACAACTAGAGCGCTAACAGTCCTACTTATTACAAAGGTATAGCACACCTGAAGCCATTGTGATGGGAATAAAGTGGTAACTCTTAAAACATTTAATTTAAAAAGGAACAAAATGAGGGGGTATATTATGCCATAGAAAGTATTATTAGTGCTGCAGAAAGAAAAATTAGGGCACATTTTGAGTGACTTCTCAAATCCTCTGCTATTTCATTAAAAAATTCTGACATGCAGTCTCCCAAGATGGCCACCAGAGACAAAAGAGCCCAAATGTAGCCCAAATATCACCCAGATGTAGCCCAAGTATAGCCCAATGACAGAATGTCCCAGAGTGTTCTAAAGAACAACTAGAGCGCTAACAGTCCTACTTATTACAAAGGTATGGCACACCTGAAGCCATCTTGATTGGAATAAAGTGGTAACTCTTAAAACATTTAATTTAAAAAGGAACAAAATGAGGGGGTATATTTTGCCATAGAAAGTATGATTAGTGCTGCAGAAAGAAAAATTAGGGCACATTTTGAGTGACTTCTCAAATCCTCTTCAATTTCATTAAAAAATTCTGACATACAGTCTCCCAAGATGGCCACCAGAGACAAAAGAGCCTAAATGTAGCCCAAATATCACCCAGATGTAGCCCAAGTATAGCCCAATGACAGAATGTCCCAGAGTGTTCTAAAGAACAACTAGAGCGCTAACAGTCTTACTTATGACAAAAGTATGGCACACCAGAAGCCATCTTGATTGGAATGAAATGGTAAGTCTGAAAACATTTAATTTAAAAAGGAACAAAATGAGGGGGTTCATTTTGCCATAGAAAGTATGATTAGTGCTTCAGAAAGAAAAATTAGGGATCATTTTGAGTGACTTCTCAAATCCTCTTCTATTTCATTAAAGAAATTCTGACATGCAGACTGAAACATGCACTTTGAAAACCAGCAGCAGACTTCCCTGGTGAGCAGTAGCTTTACTACAGTGATCTAATGAGCAACTAGAGTGCTAACATTCAGAATTCATGGCAAATGTGTGACATCTGAATGCCTTCTTGATGGAACCAAAGTAAACAAGCATTGAAAATGCAATAGATCTCGCCCTCGTTTAAGTTAAAGCCATTCTGTTTGTAATGAGGTGGCTTTTTAGCTTTGCTTTTATTAGTGTTTTTTAAACTTTCATGTAAATAACATGCATCTGTATGCATATATGTATATGTATGCATGCATTTATATTTGTATTTATATAGATGTACAGATTATATATGTTTATATATGTACGTATATATATATATACACACACACATACATATATATAAATGCATATGCATATATATGCATATATATATATATGTGTATATGTGTGCGTGTAGAGAGAGGTAGAGAGGTAGAGGTGTAGAGGTAGAGAGGTAGAGGTAGAGAGGTAGAGGTAGAGAGGTAGCGGTAGAGAGGTAGAGACTAGTAGAGAGAGAAGTAGAGAGAGGTAGAGAGTAGAGAGTGAGTAGTAGAGAGTAGTAGAGAGCAGTAGAGAGAGTAGCAGAGAGTGAGTAGTAGAGAGTAGTAGAGTGAGTAGTAGAGAGTGAGTAGTAGAGAGTGAGTAGTAGAGAGTGAGTAGTAGAGAGTGAGTAGTAGAGAGTGAGTAGTAGAGAGTGAGTAGTAGAGAGTGAGTAGTAGAGAGCAGTAGAATGTGAGTAGTAGAGAGTAGTAAAGAGTGAGTAGTAGAGAGTAGTAGAGAGTGAGTAGTAGAGAGTAGTAGAGAGTGAGTAGTAGAGAGTAGTAGAGAGTGAGTAGTAGAGAGTAGTAGAGAGTGAGAGGTAGAGAGTGAGTAGTAGAGAGTAGTAGAGAGTGAGAGAGAGAATAGTAGAGAGTAGTAGAGAGTGAGTAGTAGAGTGAGTAGTAGAGACTAGTAGAGAGAGAGTAGTAGAGTGAGTAGTAGAGAGTAGTAGAGTGAGTAGTAGAGAGTAGTAGAGAGTAGTAGAGAGTAGTAGAGAGTGAGTAGTAGAGTGAGAGTAGTAGAGAGTGAGTAGTAGAGTAGTAGAGAGTGAGAAGTAGAGTGAGTAGTAGAGAGTAGTAGAGAGTGAGTAGTAAAGAGAGAGTATTAGAGAGTGAGTAGTAGAGAGTGAGTAGATAGTGAGTAGTAGGGAGTGAGTAGTAGAGAGAGCGTAGTAGAGAGTAGTAGAGTAGTAGAGAATGAGTAGTAGAGAGTGAGTATTTGAGAGTAGTGGAGTAGGAGAGAGTAAGTAGTAGAGAGTAGTGGAGAATATTCCAAAGTTTGGCACAGCACCACTTGCACAATAAGTTCAATCAAATCATATCACTTAGAGTCCTTATTGAAGCGCTGAATCTTGGTGTATATTCAAATGCTTTTATTTTCCTTAAGTTTATGTACCACAGCCGTAGGGCGCTAGAGGGCGCACTAGCTAATGGCCGCACTTCAGTGAGGCTCTGGCTGCCTGGCCAGGAACATCCTGAATATATCCTGTTAACCTGCGGGTGAGCGCCCAGGATTCGCAGCGCTGGTGGACCTACCTACTCCACGGGTCCTGTCCGATTTTGGGAGAATTCCGAGGTCGGATGCCTGAACTACGTGGCTGTTTGCTTTGACCGGAGAGAGCTGCTGTGGAGAGCTGCCAAGGCACCTGGACACCGGACCACGCGAGGCCGCGGCTTCCCACGAGGTGGCTAGGCCCCGGAGCTGCGGGGCTCGAATCGATAGAGGAGAGACCTGCTGGAGGCCTATCGGGGGGCGGCGGAGGTGAGTCTCTCCCCCTCTGGGGCCACTGCGGTGTGCTGGGATACTGTGCGCTACGCTGGTGGGCCGCCGAGGTACCGAGTGATCAGCGCGGCGCCCGACTGGGCCTGCCGAGGGGGTCGGACATCTCCCCGGCCCTGCGCCGCGTGGCCCCCGCAGCTGCCCCGGAATCCTGCTGCGACCTTGCTACGTCTGGGAGGGGAGACCTACGGAGCGATTGGGGCCTCCCGGAGGACATAGGCATTGGCCGGCTTGCGGCTCCTGTTTCCCGCGGTTGGCGCGCTGACCTTCCCCCCGCGCCCAGCGGCCTACCATCACCCCCCCGCTGCCACTCCCTGGGCTCTGAACTACGTAGCTTGTCACGGCGCCTCACCATCTTGCCTGCGGCTGAATCACCGGAGCGGGGGCTCTGAGGAGTGTGAGATCAACTGGGTTACTGCTGGCCTGCATCCTCGAGGAGGCGATACCGCCTCAGACGAGACCGCTGCGCGGG
The DNA here is from genome assembly GCF_964261635.1 of Lissotriton helveticus. Classification (NCBI taxonomy): domain Eukaryota; kingdom Metazoa; phylum Chordata; class Amphibia; order Caudata; family Salamandridae; genus Lissotriton; species Lissotriton helveticus. Next base: position 145,120,403 of record NC_136073.1, read on the forward strand.
GGGCCATCGGGACGCGCAGACTTCTCCGGGAACAGTGGACACAGACACTAGCACCACTCGCCGGACCCAGTGGGAGCTCACAGCAGAGGCGCGATGGGCAAGAATGACAATAAGCAGCCCAAGCTCTCTTTCGAACCTCCGACCGCCAAAAAACCACTGCGCAGCATGGCGGGGGCTAGTGGTGCCCCGGGACCGTCAGGCGCTGACCCCCCTTCTACTCCCTTGGCCCCGGAGCTGAGACTGATGATGGAGGAGATGCGGCAGGGCTTCGCCACGATAGTGGACAAGGTTGACCGCTTATCATCCAGAATGGATGGAATTGCGCAGAAACTAGAGGTCCACGAGGAGCGCTTGACGGAAGCGGAACGGCGCATCTCTACATCAGAGGACACGGCCACTACCCACGATGCGCGCCTAACTAGAATGGACAATATCCTGAGGGTGATAGCGGCGAAGAACGAGGAGTTGGAGGCGAGGAGCAGGCGCAATAACATCCGCGTCACGGGGGTTCCGGAGTCCACCAACACTGGGCGCATGGAGGACTATGTAGAGCGCATCCTCATCACGGCAGTGGGCAAGGAGACCTTCTCCAGTCAATTTATTGTCGAGCGGGCGCATCGCTCCTTGGGTCCGGTTCCCAAGCCAGGGGCGCAGCCGAGGCCCATCATCGCCCGGCTGCTTAACTACCGTGACCGTGACGCGGCACTACGCGCAGCCCGTACGAACCGGAACCTGACTTGCGACGGTGTGCAGTTCTCCTTGTACCCGGACTTTACGCCCATGGTGCAGGACCAACGGAGGAAATTCTTAGACGTGAAAAAGAAGCTGAGGGACATGCAAGTGGACTACGCGCTCCTGTACCCGGCGCGTCTCAGGGTGACCCATCAGGGCAAACAACATTTTTTTACGAACCCGCAGCAGGCTGAGGACTATGTTCGGAAGCTTCGCACTGCCAGGAGGGACAGGCGGAACGAGGGAGAGGATGAGGCAGACGTGAACCCTGCCGAGCACGAAGAATCTTTAATGCGCCCTCGTGAACATTTGCTTATTGACTCCATATGATGGAACAGCGGATGGACTTGGACTTTTGTTGCCTGCTACCGTCGGGGAGACCCGGCCCTGCCTGCAGAGACATTGTTGACTGATTTGCTGCATTGTGGCCCACTGCTGAGCACCATCTGCATTCGTATACTTTGCCCCTATGCTGGAGTTGATCTTGGACAGGGTAATCCGATGGCGGAGCAGGACCTGGAATGTGCAGCGGTTGCTCCTTGGACAGACCTCCTGAACTCTTTGGTAACTTTTCTTGAATGGAGGGTGGTGATGAGAGACGCTGACTTGTTGTATGGGTTTAGCCTGGTACTGGCAAGTTTGGGTTGCTTCAGTGGGTGGGGGGTGGAGCGGGTGAGCGGGGGTTGGAAGATTGTGCATGGAGGGAGGGGAGGGGTTTGGCTGCTGGGTTGCGAGTTGTTGAAAGTGGAAATGTTGTTGCGGTTGGCGCTCATGACATGTGTGCAGGTACTGGAGTTTGGGTATATGACAGCATGACTGGTCGTATGGAGGGAATGTTCTGGACAGCGGACAGCTTGGCACTTGGTACATTCCGACTGAGGGCTGGAGCATTGACCAAAGGCTTCTTTCAGGGATACGGAGATAAACATGGGTGATAATGCTTTGACTACTGTCTCAATAATGTCCTGGAATGTCCGTGGCCTTAATAACCCCCGTAAATGCAGGAATGTGATTGCATATTTGGATAGGCACCATGTACAGATAGTGATGCTCCAAGAAACCCACCTTAGCCCAAATAGTGTCCCCAAGTTTGCGAGCAGGTGGGCAAGTGTGAGAGAGTTTTCTTCCTATTCCACGTACTCTAGAGGGACTGTTATTTTAATCAATAAACAACTTCCGTTTCAAAAGTTGGGGGTGCGGGCGGATAAGGAAGGGAGGTACGTCATCCTTTGGGGGCGGTTGGGCACTGATGTAATAATGCTTGTGAATTGTTACGCGCCTAATGTTGACACTCCTGGTTTCTTTTTGTCGCTGTGGGGTCATGTGTTGGAAACTGAAGTCACGCACATTGTCTGGGGGGGGGACTTCAATTTGTCGTTATGTCCTATGGCGGATAGATCGGACGGTAGAGTACAATACAACACGAACGCCAGGGATACACTCCAGGGTATAATAACAGAGGCTGGACTAGTGGATAGCTGGAGGCACACACATCCGACGATTAGGGAAGGTACCCATTTCACAGCACACGCACGCTCATGGGCACGGATCGACTACTGCTTTATCTCGCGAGGCCTAGCTGGGGGGGTTGTTCGGGTGAACCATCTGCCTCGCACCTACTCGGACCATTGTCCTGTACTGTCAGTCTTGGAAATTCCGGGGTATGCTAGGGTGAGACCGCCATGGCGGCTCTTTCCTTCAGCCTTGCTGGACCCTGTCTTTCGACATGAACTGGGCGAGGAGATTGAAGCCTTCTTCCCTAGGAACAAAGGATCAGTCGACAAGGTCGAAACAATCTGGGAAGCCTTTAAGGTGACAGTGAGGGGGTTCACGATCTCTAAGAGCTGTGGAATACTGAGGGACATAGTGCGCACATTAACTAAACTTGAAGCGGAGCTTAAGGCGCTGGGGGCAGAGATGGTCGGAAACCCCTCCCCTGACCTAGCGGGGGCATTCAGGACTAAATTATCGGCCTATGAGGAAGAAGCAGCCAGGGAATTGAAATTCCGGGGCAAATACTGGACGGCTAGGCGCTATTGTGAGGGGGACCGGCCGGGTAAGGTGCTGGCGGCGCTCACGAGGCACCAGCGCTTCGCTACCCATATCCTGGAAATCTCCGATGGGGAGGGCGGGACTCACCAGGATTCTAATGGAATTCAAAATACCTTCCTACGACATTATAAGCGGCTATACTCCACGCAGCAGGTAGGCGAGGTGGAGTTCGGTAATTTCCTGGACGACATCGCACTCTGCGGGCTAAGTGATAGCGACAGGGCGTTCTTGGGATGCCCGTTCGAACTGGACGAGATTAGGGAGGCAATTATGTCCCTTAGCAATGGCAAAGCGGCGGGGCTGGACGGTCTACCGGCCGAATTCTATAAGTGCTACATCGACATCATGGCACCGGTACTGAAGGAGGTCTTTGAGGACTCGCTTGAGGTTGGGATACTGCCGGGCTCCATGAGGGAGGTAGCGATCACGTCGCTTTTGAAGCCGGGGAAGGATCCGAAGGACACTGATGCCTATCGACCCCTGTCGCTGCTAAACTGCGACGCGAAGATCCTCGCAAAAGTGCTAGCGACTAGGCTGCCCCTACTTATGAATACTCTGGTGCTGCCGGACCAATCTGGCTTTGTCCCGGGGAGAGCTACTTCCCATAACTTACGTACGCTGTTCTCCCTAATACCCACCATCTCGCCCGACCTGCCGATCGCTGCCGTGTTTCTGGACGCCACCAAGGCGTTCGATTCGGTGGAGTGGGGTTATCTGCTGGCTATTCTGGACCGAATGGGATTCCCTCGAATCTTTATAGCCTGGGTGAAACTGCTCTACACCTCACCGGTTGCTAGGGTCGTCATCAATGGGGTGCTTTCGGCACAGATGCCGATCACGAGAGGGACTAGGCAGGGATGCCCCCTGTCATCCCTGCTTTTTGCCCTGGCAATAGAGCCGCTGGCTTGTAGAATCCGTCAGCTGCACAAGGCTAGTGCCTTTAACTGTCATCAGCGTCAGATTAGTATTTCTCTCTATGCAGATGACGTCACTCTGTATGTGCGTCACACACAAGATCATCTTAACCCGCTCCTGAGGGAATTCGTGGCGTTCGGCGGCATATCCGGGGTACACATTAACTGGAAGAAGTCGCAATTCTTCCCCCTCACGGCATCAGTTGCCCGTTTTCCGTTGGATTACCCCCTGGAATGGTGCAGTTCTGACTTAAGGTACTTGGGCATAGAAGTGACGCTCAATAAAGACGACACTATCCGATCCAATTACGGGGTGGCTATCTCGCAATTGGCTGATAACGTAGCCCGCTGGCGGGCCCTGCCGCTCTCGATGGCAGGGAGAGCCTCCCTGATCAAGATGGTAGTCCTCCCACGGTTCTTATATCTATTCCAAAACATTCCCTACTACCCGGGGGCCTATTTTTTCAAACGGCTTAGATCTGAGCTGCTTCGCCTTTTCTGGGGTGGTAAGCAACCACGCCTTAGCTGGAGGGTCTTGACGCAGCCATATGATAGGGGAGTATTTGATGTGCCTGACATGGAAATGTACTACCTTAGTGCTCAGGCTCAGCATTCTTATCACTGGGTTAACCCCGCTCCCTTTATGCCACAGGTCGCTGCTGAGGCCTGGATCGTACACCCGATCCCGCTTAAGGGCATGCTGATGGGACTGATTGGGGATGTTGAAACGCCTGCCACCACAGTTACCTGTACTATTGATGCTTGGCGGAGAGTAACTAAACTGCTGTACGCTCCCATGCTTTATTCCCCAGCAATGCCCCTTGCATACCACCCGAAACTTTCACTCCTAACGGAAAACGGATTTCGGTCCATGTGCAATCGCGTACACCTTCACACATGGGGTGACCTATTCCATGATGGAATGTTCCGTACCAAAGAACAGATATTCCGGACTACACCCCCGACGCCCATGGAGGTGTTCTACTATATTAGACTCCGGCAGGGTATGCGAGACATTCTCCCCGCCTTCCCGGAGGAACCGGGGACGGTATTGCCATTGCATGTCATGCTCGTGTCGGATGGCAAGCACTTGGTGTCCAAACTGTATGCCGCCTTGCGTGAGCAGCGCCCAGCGGTTCTGCCGAAAGCTCGGACTCACTGGGACTCTGACCTACATACTGCACTCACAGACGAGCAGTGGAATTATTGCTGCTCGGTCACGGCTAGAGTCTCATCCAGCTGTCGTCTGAAAGTTATTCATTATAAGTTTGTGCAACGATACTATTATACCCCAGTCAGGAAACTGCGGTTTCACCTCTCGGAGGATGATAGGTGCGCTAGATGCCGGGCGGTTGGCGCGGATTTCCTCCATCTGGCCTGGGAATGTGGAGCCATACAATCGTACTGGGAGCAGGTACATGCTGCGCTCCAAATAATGATCGCTGGCCCTCTACCCATGGAGCCGATAGTGATGCTGCTAGGGTATACCAAAAACGTGCCCAAGTCAGATCGCAAATTTGTTGACCTTGCGCTGCTCCTTGCTAAGCGGAGAATAGCTTGCAGATGGGGAAGGGGAGAGCACCAAAATTTAAGGAATGGCTTGACGACCTCACATACTGCCAGGACCAACATGGCGTTTATGCAGAACTGTTACCCGCCCGGTGTGCGCCTAGTGATTTTTGGTCCCCCCTACAGGTGTACTGGTTATCTCAGGCGACACATAGCGACTCCTCTGGAGATGACGAACCGATCCCGGGCCCGTGAGCGTATAGATGCTTTACATTGCATTCAACATGCTACATTACACATGACGGGAGGTACTTCACACCGCCTGACGTTAGGTGGGAGGACATGACTGGGGGAAAACACACCAAAATCATGCTGTTGAAGAAACTGGGAATTCCGGAGGGCCATGTGATACTGCTTAAGGGAGGGGCCTCTCTAACTCTTCCACCACTTGGGATGGGGATGGCGGACGTACACACTGGGTATTACGCTTACACGATGCTACAGATGACACCTGGGAAGGGAGGCACTATGCACTGCTTCACACTATACTGCACCCAGATTGTCCATACATTTGATCTTAGATGAGCCCCTCAGCGAAGACGCATACACCTGGCGCACGTATGATACACTGCTACACATGATGACGCGGCCAGCTACCTGGACAGTGCGTAGACAGTCTCGGGTCGGTGGGCTCTGGCGATGCCGCCCCTACATGCCTGCCTTCACATCTGAACTCGGAGGGGAGGATGTTGCTTTCCTTATCACGCCCCGGTCTGTGGAGGGGGGGAGGGATCCTAGTATGTTGGCCTCCCGCTGCTGTACATAGGAATATATGCTTGTGTTTTATTATCACTTGAGAAGTTGATACCTCTCTACTGAATGTACCACGATTATTGTTTTACTGGATTGCAGATGCTGTCACTGTCATGACTTTGTGCTGAACGCAACTAATAAAAAGGTTTAATAAAAAAAAAGTTTATGTACCACAGCCAGCCGAAACCTTTCGTTCTGTACAACAGAACTTCTTCAGGGCGTTCCTATTTCCTTCAAGTTATGTCGGTATCCTGTTGTCATATAACTAGATATTTCTTCCAAATGTTAGACGAGACGTAAGTACATTCTTATTCAAAGTGACTAGGTATCAATTTTACCCACACAATTCGGGCAGACTTGAGTAATTTATAGCATCCTCAAAGTCAGTCTTTCAAAAATTCCAAAGTATAGGACATGATAATCCAAATCCAAATGTTTCTCAAGAAAAGTCATTTTCAATCGTTCGGAATATCGGTGTTTGGGCAGATATGACCCAGGGACCCCCAGTATGCAAGGGGAATTAGTCCCCCCTCTGCAAACGCGCCAGTGGCCTGCGTTGCAGAGAGGTGTAAAAAGGGGCATAGCCTCACTACAACTCTGTGCAATGCAGCCCACTGGCGCATACTGGAGGTTCCAGGTGGGCTAGTTGGCCCCCAGGGACCCCTAGTATGCAAGGGGAATTAGTTCCCCCTCTTCAAACATGCACAGGGGCTGCGTTGCAGAGAGGTGTAAAAAAGGGTGTGGCCTCATTACACCTCTCTGCAATGCAGCCCCCTGGCGCATACTGGAGGCTCCTGGTGGGCTAGTTGGCCCCAGGGACCCCCAATATGCAAGGCGAATTAGTTCCCCCTCTGCAAACGCAGCAGGGGGCTGCGTTGCAGAGAGGTTTAACAAGGGGCATAGCCTCATTACACCTCTGCAATGCAGCCCCCTGGCGCATACTGGAGGTTCCAGGTGGGCTAGTTGGCCCCCAGGGGGCCCCAGTATGCAAGGGGAATTAGTTGCCCCTCTTCAAACATGCACGGGGGCTGCGTTGCAGAGAGGTGTAAAAAGTGGCGTGGCTTCATTACACCTCTCTGCAATGCAGTCCCCTGGCGCATACTGGAGATTCCCGGTGGGCTTTCCGGTCCTATATAGTTAGGAGTTAGCATTTAAAAACCCATGAAATTCACTGAAAAAACCATAGGTTTCACACCAGTTATAGTTTGGAATTAGCATTTAAAAAACCTATTAAATTCACTGAAAAAACCATAGGTTTGACACCAGTTATAGTTAGCTGGAAATGTTACTGACATAAAACCATTGAAATTCCCAGGTTATAGTTAGTTGGACTCACTATAACTTGCGCGCCTGCAATGCACTGCTGATGACGTCACATATTACATCACTCATGACATGGTCAGTGACATCACTCATGACATCACTGATGACACCATCCTTGTGACAGAGTGACAGACCTCCTTTCAGTGTAATGTAACCCTTGAAACACATTCAAAAATAGAAACTAAAATTTTCAAAAAAATAGATACCCATACCAGTTACAACAACCAATTCAGTAATACCACCATCTATATACACATCCACTCATTCACCAACAGTTCTATATAGTCACTCATACATATATTCACTCATCATATGTAGTGAAACACCTATACATCCTGTTACACACCGACAGTCATCCAAAAGTTACTCACACACATAATCACACATGCAAATAAACTATTGAACATCCATTTATTTGCATATACAGCTATACACACACTACCACCTTACTTCTAAGGAAACTTACACATACTTACTCTCTTAAACAATCACTTATAGAAACACATACTTATTTAAACAAGAACTCTTTCAATCTCTAACTCTCACATATACTCACTTATACTAGATTAAAACATATGTAGTTACTGATAAAGACAATAGTGAGACAGTCATTCACTCACTAACACACACATATACACACTCATCCACCCATACAGTCCTGCACATATGCTGTCTTCAAAACACATACAAACAGTGAGTCAGTCATTGATGCATCTATGTGCTAAGTAACACCCCCACCAAACCATACAGACACTCATACTGATACTAAAAAAACATCCAATAACCCATATACACACACATGTAGCTACTCACCAACCCATGCAGCCACTTATACACAAAGTGAAACACTGATACAAACATTTAAATATTTAAACAATACTCGCTAATATATGTATTCACTAAGATACACTTAATAAGCCAGTTAACCAATCAATTTTTTTTTAAAAACATCCATTAAGACACTTATTTAAACATGTATTCTTCCATCGACCTTTACATATACATATATAAAACATTTATTTTTCAGAAAGACACACATTCACTGGATGGTGTCATCAGTGATGTCATGAGTGATGTCACTGACCATGTCATGAGTGATGTAATATGCGACGTCATCCGCAGTGCATTGCAGGCGCGCAAGTTATAGTGAGTCCAACTAACTATAACGTGGGAATTTCAATGGTTTTATGTCAGTAAAATTTCCAGCTAACTATAACTGGTGTCAAATCTATGGTTTTTTCAGTGAATATATATATATATATATATATATATATATATATTCACTGAAAAAACCATAGGTTATAGACCATATATAGTTAGGAATTAGCATTTAAAAAACCTTATTTTACTCACACAAAACCATTGAAATTCCATATATAGTTAGTTGCACTAACTATATATCGCGCACCCGCAATCCACTGTTGATCATGTCACATATTACATCATTCATGACATGGTCAGTGACATCACTGATGACATCTCAAATGACATCACTGATGATATCTCTTTTGACATCAATGGTCACATCAATGATGATATCATTAATGTGACAATACAATGCATCTCCTCACACTTTAATATAACCTCTGTTACACCCAGTGTTAAATACAGAGTATAATTTTTGAAACCATTGACACACCAATACTAGTTACTACATACGTACTCACTGATTCCTACGTCTACACACACATTCACTCATTCACCCATACAATCATTCATACATGCAATCACTCATCTTTACAACACTATCATATGCACTCATACACCTATACAGACACTCACACTCTGCCACTCATCCATGGAGTTACTCACACACCTAGTCAGTCCTGTAAAGAATCAATCACACTTCCATTTTCTTGTCTATACAGTTAAACATAGAGCACCTTACATTTTCAAACATATACTAACACATACTTACTTTCTTATACAATCATTGATACAAGTACACATTGATCTGCACAGAGTCACACACCTCCCAGCCAGCCACACACACACTCAGTCTCCCATACAAATACTTGGACAATCAATCAATAACCCATATAGTTAATCATATAGCTACTGATCAACACATGCAGCAGTTTACAGAACAACAGACATAATGATACACAAATTAAGACAGTTTAGTCACTAACCCATGCACTCAGTGAGACACATTTAATCACTCACTCATACATTCAGTCATGCACCTACTAAATCCTTCGTCCAGACACTTATACATCTACTCATTCTTCAATATGTAAAACATATTTAAACTTTACAGAAACACACAGTCACTGGATGATGTCATCAGTGATCTCATCAGTGATGTCATTTGAGATGTCATCAGTGATGTCACTGACCATGTCATGAATGATGTAATATGTGACATGATCAGCAGTGGATTGCGGGTGCGCGATATATAGTTAGTGCAACTAACTATATATGGAATTTCAATGGTTTTGTGTGAGTAAAATAAGGTTTTTTAAATGCTAATTCCTAACTATATATGGTCTATAACCTATGGTTTTTCAGTGAATTTTCAAGGTTTTGTAAATGCTAATTCCTAACTATATATGGTCTATAACCTATGGTTTTTTCAGTGAATTTCAATGGTTTTTTAATAGCAAATATCATAAGCTGTCGAATGTCAAGTACGTGGTAAGTGAAAACATTTTCGTGTTTATGCACACTGATCTGCTTTGAATGGTGCCCCCCCCCCCTCATTTCTATTAGGAGTACTCTCTCTTTGCACATAGTGAAGGGTAGTTAACGCAGGCCTTTGCCCCCGTTGTAATACGTTGTGCCTGCTTCTCTCTCCATTTGATTGATTGTTATCCAAGTATTTACTGTTTTAGAATTGGTTCTCTTTGGTTCATTCTCTATTTACAAACAAACACAGAGTCGCAATACTCTGTTTAGTCTTCGCAGATAACGAAAAATCGTGTAAAAAAAAAAAAGAAAAGGAATCGAGCAAAATCAGTAGGCCACTAATGGGATCTCTTTTTGACCTCGCTAAAATAGAAACATTAAGAACAACCCATCATGACAAATACAAAACTAGTGAGATGAACTGAACTCCACACAATGATGGCTGCAAAACAGCTTGGCTCCGCCACCCACCCCGCCCAAAATAACGATAAAGAGCGGCTGCCATGATTGGTTGCGGAATGGCCACGACGGAGCTACGAAATGGTGCTGCTCTCATGCTAACCCCAGCTTCAGTCTGAATATCCAGAAACACTGTAGACTACCAATTCGATCAGTTCCGGTAGCGCCCCAATGTAACCCGGTAGAGAAGAACTAGCCCTCCCCTCTTTGACTGATGGTTCTTGTTGCCTGTCCCTTCTGTTGTCATTTAACAGAACTATTTAGCCTGCTGAAAGGGGTTGTGTTCCAACCGCTGGTTGGTGGAGACATTTTGACTATATTCTGGACCTGCGTTGTCGCGTAATGCGTCATATGACGTGCGGCGTTAGCGCATCCGGAAGTCATCCGGGGCGTGCAGCGCGTAACGTAAGCATAACAAGTCATGTGACTTGTTAATAAAACTTTTCATTGGTTCATTTTACTTTTCTTATTCTAATGATGAAAGGCTTGGTCATATGACCTAAAAATTACGCTTTTTATTACTTCCGAACATTATTTTTTCTTAAATATATGTTATAATGTTCCAGGCTAATGTACTTTCCCGGAAAATTTACAACTGTCCTGCAAGTAAAATATATTCTTTTTTCGAGAAAAAGAGCGTTTCTTCGTCCCATGACGGAGCCGTTGAGCAAAAGAGGGTCGACCTGCTGTCTTAGTCGCCGATACGCCTGAATATGAGATTCTTATCGATCACTTTATGTTGCAGGAGTAGAAAACACAACAGCCCTTGACCATTTATCTTTACTGCGTTCCTTCGAATTATACCTTTTACCCTTCATGTAATTGGTCTGCTTTATTTCACTTGCCTTTTACTGATTCTAAAACAGTGACTATTATTAAAAACTTTACCAATGTATATACTACTACCATGTTTTCTTTTAAAAACCTTTATTGTGAAAATTTCATTATACAAATACGAGCCTATAACCACGTGGGCCGGCCACGGAGCAAACTGTAATCGTATATGATGAGTAGACATTTACACTGTAGAGGAACGTAACGGGCGGGCCATTAGGTTGCAAGAACTAAGGTGTCGAACAGTTACGGAATCGGTGGACGTACATTTTATAATTAAAATACGACAGGGCCAGTTACAATAAAATTATCTAGATATACATTTGCGGGCAAGTACCATCGGTGACGTTAATTCGAACTTTCAATAGTACAGTAATCAATAACACATCAGAACTTAATATCAATAGGGATGTCGAAATATTCAATCAATTCTCGTCCCCGCCCGCCATGTGCTTCAAAACTGCATACGTATCTCGTGATTTCAAGGTTCTGCAACCAGTACACAACAAGGAGTTACGAGTCCCATTTATTCCGGCGCCATTTTGGGCGAGGACGGGCAGGTCCAGGATATAGTCAAAATGTCTCTACCAACCATCGACTATGATGATGTTCATATGCTGTATTTATTAGAGTAACACTCATCTGTCCACATGAAATTAATTTGCCACAATCTAAACATGTCATTTTAATCTTTCCAAAGTTCTTCTAAATATTTGGGACCGTTTCCCTTGCCTCTGATGCTGTCAGTGCCACTTCTTTGATGAATGTACTAGCAGGTCAAGGGTTCTCCTCCAAATCTCTCTTTTATGCAGCACTATAATTAATCGGTGCCACCTCTCCATATGACGATGCATGGTATAGTTACCATAACTATATTTTTTTTCGGTTCCTCTGGAGAGTTCATCGTGGCAGATGAAGCGTGTAACGTACCGGGCATTTACCTTTTTTTGCATGTACAGGAAAGGAAAAAAAAAATCGAGCGTCCGAGTTCTAAGGTGTCCCAGGGCCATTTTAGTGGACCAGGCCCAAATCCAAAGAACAGGCCGCCATTTTGAGAGTCCTGTTGCAGCCGCCTGTCGCTGTAGCATCAAGAGCAGCCGAAACTCAGCTGAATGGCAACTGAAACGGTAAAGGGGCGCCCCACTACAGCAGACGAGCCTCCACCTAGGAAGGCCCGTTCACGCCGCCTCCCCCACCCCCCCCTTCGGGCACCCCACGCCGTTATTCGGAGCAGTATTGTAGGATGGCCACACCAGTGCGGCAACTTGCTAGACATCACCTCGGTGGTAACCGAATCTCAACGCCTTGTGGTGTCTTCTATTCAGAAAACATTGTTATGCTGCCTTCGACCTATTCGCCGCAAGTGCGCACACAACTCAACTGCATAGCTTCCTAGACACCACCTCGGTGCCATCCGGATCTTGGAATCTCAGCGCCTTTTGGTGTCTTCTCTTCAGAAAATATTGTTGCGCTGCCTTTGGCCCCATTCGCACATCGGTCCGCTACTGACGCCATCTCACAGGCTAATGGGGCGCCCCACGCCGACTTTCAGCATTGTAGGATGACCACACCAGTACAGCAACTTGCTAGACATCACCTCGGTGCCATCCGGATCTCGGCGCCCCACTGCAGATGAAGTGCCTCTCAACTATGAAACCACCACGGTGACATCCGGATCTTGGCGCGTTGTGCTGCCTTCGGCCTATTCGCACATCGGTCCGCTACTGACGCCATCTCACAGGCTAATGGGGCGCCCCACGCCGACTTTCAGCATTGTAGGATGACCACACCAGTACAGCAACTTGCTAGACATCACCTCGGTGCAATCCGGATCTTGGCATCTCAACGCCTAGTGGTATCTTCCATACAGAAAATATTGTTGCGCTGCCTTTGACCCCATTCGCACATCGGTCCGCAACTTAGACATCACCTCGGTGCCATCCGGATCTTGGCATCTCAGCGCCTTGTGGTGTCAGTCAGAAAATATTGTTGCGCTGCCTTTGGCCCCATTCGCACATCAGTCCGCTACTGACACCATTTCACAGGCCAACAGGGCGCCCCACGCCGACTTTTACCATTGTAGGATGGCCACACCAGTGCCACAACTTGCTAGACACCACCTCGGTGCCATCCGGATCTTGGCATCTCAGCGCCTTGTGGTGTCTTCTATTCCGAAAATATTGTTGCGCTGCCTTTGGCCCCATTCGCACATCGGTCCGCTACTGCCGCCATCTCACAGGCCAACGGGGCGCCCCACGCCGACTTTCAACATTGTAGGATGGCCACACCAGTGCGGCAACTTACTAGACACCACCTCGGTGCCATCCGGATCTTGGCGCGTTGTGCTGCCTTCGGCCTATTCGCACATCGGTCCGCTACTGACGCAAACTCACAGGCCAACGGGGCGCCCCACGCCGACTTTCAGCATTGTAGGATGGCCACACCAGTGCTGCAACTTGCTGGACACCACCTCGGTGCCATCCGGATCTTGGCGCGTTGTATTGCCTTCGGCCTATTCGCACATCGGTCCGCTACTGACGCCGCCTCACGTGCCAACGTATTTTCTCCGCATTTTATACCCTATGCCGCATAACAGGTCATGTGACTTGTTTATAAAACTTTTCATTGGTTCATTTTACTTTTGGTTTCCTAATGATGGAAGGCTTGATCATATGACCTAAAAACAACACTTTTCATTGGATGAAAACTTTTTTTTTCCCAAACGATGAAAGCCCCACCTTGTTTCTGGATGTTTCAGACTGAAGCTGGCTTCAGCATGAGAGCACCACCATCTCGTAGCTCCGTCGTGGTCATTCCGCGAGCAATCATGGCAACCGCTCCCCACCAGAAGCCTACAGGAGTCGGGGGCCCCCAAAACTTTTGATAAATCCTCAAGGCGGAGGGGACGCTTTCGAGAATGGGGTCCAAGACCTAGCAGACAAGCGTCCGATTTCCAAGGTGTCCCAGGGCCATTTCAGTGGACCAGGCCCAAAAAGGAAACAGCCTGCCGCCATTTTGAGAGTCCTGTGACAGCCGCCTATCGCTGCACCGCAAGAGTGGGCGCAACTCAGCTGAATTGCGGCTTTTGACACAGTGGACCAAAAACGGACGGAATGGCAACTGAAACGGTAAAGGGGCGCCCCACTACAACAGATGACACTCCACCTGGAGAGGCCCGTTCACGCCGCCTCCCCCGGGGCGCCCCACGCCGTTATTCGGAGCAGCATTGTAGGATACCAAAACCAGTGCGGCAACTTACTGGACATCACCTTGGTGCCATCGTTCTGCTGCCTTGGAACTATTCGCACAACAGTTTGCTACTGATGACCCACCCCCCGCGACGCCCCACGCCAGAAATCTGGACGTTGTGCTGCGTTGGGACTATTCGCACAGCCGACCGCTACTTCGTTGTTTTTCCCTAAAAATGTTTATATGTTATTACTGTTTTTATTTTCTTGTATATATTTATAAGTTATTAAAGTTTTATAATCTTACTACTTTGTTGGAGTGCTATATATTTTTAATGTGACACATAATTGTAAAAATTTTGATGTACAAAGAGTCATCCCTGGAATCTTCTGATTCAGGCTCGGTCCCCTCCCCAATCACAATACAGGATGGTTTTCAGATAATAGGAACGCGTCTGCTGTGACGGATCTCATCGAGTGTGGGCCTTGATCTACTATAACTCCTTTGAAGAGGGGTGATTCTTTACAGCTGGGGCCATAAACTACATCTGCAGGGCTAGCTGATACCCTAGGACCGGCCTGGACAATCGGACACAGAGGAAAAGGAGTGTCAGAGGGTGCGGTAGTGAATAGGGCGAAAGGGAGGTGTCGGGCGGGCACAGGGTGTGATTCTCAGGGAAGAGCAGCGCAGATGGGGGGTGGTTTATTACCCATGCATAAGACAGAGAGCGGGGGTGACCACTGCCTGGGGGAGATGCTTGCGAGGGTGGGGAGTCATGCTAAGGATCGACAGCGTGCACAGAGTGGGTCTGGTCAAGGCATCTAAAATGACTGCCGTGCACGACAAAAGTGTGGCATTTGAAAAAAGGCAAGATGGCGCAGACAATGTTTTTCAACACTTCCTGATTTCCTTCGAATCGAACGTTAACAGACGTTGGGGCATATTACCAAAGTTAAGCGATATTTATCCCTAACGATGCTTAGCAACGATTTTTTTACCACTAAGCATCGTCAGAAATTATCGCAGATAAACCTTGCTATTATCAAGGTTTATCGCAAATACGATAAAAAACAACCGCAATGCATTAATATCGCTGAAAACTCAGCGATATTCATGCATTACCGAGCTAATGCTCTTAGCCATGTTATCCACCTCCCATTGGATAACATGCCTTAGAACTGCTCAGGGCAGGTGCTAGCTTTTGGAGATATTCGCGCTTATCGCGAATATTTCCAAAAGTTGATAATAGGAGATAGCGATGTTAGCGACTGTTTCCAGTCGCTAACATCTTGGCATGCCCACTTTGCATGTCATTAGTGATAAATATCACTCACATGCAAAGTGGGGCCCAAGATGGTCGCTATCTCCTACTAGCCGTCGCTAACTGGTGTTAGCAACAGCTAGGTAATACAGATATAATTTTATCTCCGCGAAGCGGAGCGCTGTTACAGATATATATCTTTTTTTGAACGTTAATTTCTCAAAATCCACTGGAGCACATATATTGAGACCTAGCAAAGGCACATCGGGCTACCAGTCCCTAATATTTTACCAAGTTTCGTGCAAATCCATTCAGCCGTTCGATTATTATTATTATTTTTTTTTTTTTGCCCCGCGGGGCCCTTTTAAAACCTCCACATCAAACCTAGGGGGTCAGCGAGGATCTACTATGCCCCCTTATGGACATTTGCCCCTTCGCTTTGGCCTCCTCTTGTCTCTCGATCCTACCGAGAGACAAGATGGCGGCCGCTACGGACTGTTTGGAATGTTTACAGACGCCGGAGAACCAATCAGCTTCGCTTCACAAAGCTCCGTTGCGCGAAAAGTACGCGAACTGGAGCGCTGCCCGGTCCGCTGTTACAGATATATATCTTTTTTTTAACGTTAATTTCTCAAAATCCACTGAAGCACATATATTGAGACCTACAAAAGGCACATCGGGCTACCAGTCCCTACAATTTTGCCAAGTTTCGTGCAAATCCATTCAGCCGTTCGGGCTAAAAGTGAGGCCAACCGCCCTATGGAAAACTCAATGTTAAAAACACGTTTTGGGACCCCCCTTTTTTCTCGGCCCCCCCTTGACGAACCCCCCCCAAATTTTCAAGGGCTGCTCAGAAACAAAATGTGCCATTTTCCTGAAAATTTCAGCCAATTCCGTCCACAAACGCCAACGTTATTAGACATAGAATTTTCAAAAATCCCATAGAGAAAAAATCCTAACTATATATACCTACTGGCGACCGCCAGTAGGTAATATATATATATATATATGCGGAAACTCCAAACACCACTTCCGAGTCAGACAGAAGTCAGATCGGCGAGGGAACAGAGGAGACGGACCACCAGGTGCGCTTCACAGGTTCTTTTATTGCAAAATAGTCGGTAGGCAAGAGGGCACTACGCGTTTCGGGCTTGAAAAGCCCTTGTTCACATGCATGCAATATATATATATATATATATATATATATATATATATATATATATATATATATATATATATATATATATATATATATGAATGAGAGTGGCATATACAGTTTTTGTTTATTGATCTCCTTTAATCCTGGGTCTTGTGCTTGAAGGAATTCACATTTTATGCTGACCACCGAGCATGATTTCTAAACCCTTCTTTCAAATGGATGTACTCATTTATTCACTTTTTCTTTATTTCGACTCTGGCCCTAATGAGATAGACTAAAGATATTAACTGAGTCAAGGGTCACTGCCCATGGATTTCCGATATTCACCGATGCCGTGTTGCCTTATGGGAGTTGTAGTTTTGTGGGGACATGAGCGCGCACCTGCTGGCTTTCATTTATGTCAGAAAACCACAATGTGTATTTATTTTGGCCCCGTGGTTTCGCCTATTAACATTATGCCTCACTGTCTCCAAAGGATACCTAATTGGAACAAGTGAGGAAAACCGGCAATAAACAGCATTGGTTTTGCAGCAAAAGAGACAGATTGAACGTAAAGAAACCATTGGCATCAAACAGTATTGCTTCAAGGGCTTAAGAGACAGATCATAGTGACAGGAGTCATAGGGTTCCCAGAGTCCCTACTATTTCCTTCTGACTGTGGACAGTCTTGGCTCCTGGGTAAGGAGAACCCATATGATGTAAAAAGATGGCAGAACAGATCGGGAACTGATGGGAAAATTCCACCTACCCTTGAGGTTTTTCGTCCCCAGATTTGTTTGATCACATTTATTTACTTTAATTACACATAATGGATCACTTCGCTTTTCCACCTACTAGAAACTAACACTTATGTCATTGGTTCTCTTTGAGTTGAGCTTTCTTTTTCTTATGACTCCTAGATACTTGTTGTGTATTAATGTTATAGGTAGGGGCGTGTACCTAGTTCTGAGTCTTTAAACTATTCCTTGGACCCCCTTTTGAAAATAGTGTGTGTTGTGAGTAAATGAAAGCATTAGGGATGTCTCTTCCAGGGTTCTCTCCCAGGAGCAGGAGCAGCGCACACAGACTTTGCATGGTTGTGGGGGCTGTGCCAGCTGCGGTTCTCCCACAAGAGCCTTCGCTGAGTCTGTCCGGTGCCCCCGACCCTGGTGTACAGCAAGCTACCGAGGCCAGGCAGTGCGGGGAGGCGCCTAACACACGCTCAGGCGCACATTATCAAAGGAAGCCGTTAAACACTCCCGTCTGTCTTGAGGGCTGCCCCGCCCCTGGCAAACTCGTGCCTCGCTCTGCCCCGGACCCGGCAAGGCTCACAGGAAGCCATGATGAAACAAACTGCAAACAGGCCTCAACTCTGGGCAGCCGCAAGGGGTGTAGTGGAGGGCTCCCTCGCAGGACCGTGCTGACCTGCAGCTCGTTGGGTCAGTGCACCGGCTGTGGAGATCGGAGGTAACACGAAGGCAGGCACTAGTGCCAATCTTCTCCGATTGTTACTTCAGTCACACGTACCGATATGTCAGTGCCGTGGTCTTGCCCCACCGAGTC
Organism: Lissotriton helveticus; assembly: GCF_964261635.1. NCBI lineage: Eukaryota > Metazoa > Chordata > Amphibia > Caudata > Salamandridae > Lissotriton > Lissotriton helveticus. The sequence continues at coordinate 145,138,818 of NC_136073.1, forward strand.
TCTTCTCGGCCACGAAATACTATTCCCCACCCCCAATGTGTCTATCCTTCCCAAAGTGTCTCATCATTCATTCCCCAGTGTCTCCCCTCATCATCCAGAGTCTCCCCTCTACCGCACTGCATCTCACCTCATGTCCTACATGTATCTTCTCGTCCCCCTTAAGAGTCTCTCCTCTTCCCCAAATGTGTCTCTCATCCCCCTCAAAGTGTCTCACCTCCTCCCTCACCTGTCAGAAATGAAAGCATGTTCATCGCGCGAACATGGGGCAATACATTAATCAGATCATACGACTAACACACAGTCGTATGATCGCAGGAACAGGCGGGCAACTAGAGCCAAATTTCGGGGGGGGGGCTGAAAAATATTTCTGGAGGGGCTAATTCTTCCACCTTAGACAGAGTGGCTGTAAGAAGGGGTCAATACACAACAAAAGCCTCATTTGCAAGTTAATGGTCTTTTAAAGACCTGTTAAGTACTCGGGTGCGGCTTGAATAAGATGGGCGCCAGTCCGCGAAGCTGTCTCTGCCCGGGCTGACGGACACGACGGGGGGGGGGGGGGGGGGCTCAAGCCCCGTGAGCCCAATGGGTGTTGCGCGCCTGCGCAGGAATACAACCTGTAGAATGTTTCATTCAAATCATTTACCCTGTGCTGTCGCTGGTACTGGGAGCGGCGGGCCACCTCCTCTGCACATGCACAGTAGCTCCAGCGGTTCAGCCAGGTGCTACAACGTGTGTCTGGCAATGAGTCCTCTGGGCTAGTGGCCAGCACCCACCTTTTCTTCTAACTGTAACACCAAGCGTGGTGTCCTTTATGCGGGCACTGCGCTTAGTGTTAAAGTTAAAAAAAAAAAAAAAAAAACAGAGCGCCGTGTCCCTGAGTGGACGCCGCGAAAACACACACAAGCAAAAGGCAGAGGGCCCGAGGCAGACTTTTAGCACGCATGCGTACAATGTATTGCATCGCGTGCATTCAAGTTCGGACAGGTCAGGTAAAAATAAGTGCCAATGCAGGGAGCCAATGAACTGAAAAACAAGCATTTACCAATGCAATAGGACTCGTATTTACGAGAGTCTTATTGCATTGTAAACAAAAATGCGGGCGCCGAAGAAGACAGGAACAGGAGTGGGTGGGGGGGGGGTGGATGGGGTGGGGGTGGCCAGAAAAGTCAGGGACTGCAGGAGGGAGCAGGGGGAGGCAGGGGAACAAAAGAGTGGCTAAAGTAAAGGGGCTGATAGCCATGGAAGGATAAACATGACATCATGGCAGTAAGGAGGCGGAACTAATACACCTGCAACCAATCAGAATGCAGCTTTTGAGATTTTAGCTAATCAAAAGCATGGGCAGAAAGTGGGCGGAGCTTCACCCACAATACTGTTTACAGCATCTCTCTGAGGAGACCGCGCATGCGCTGCCTAGTCCGAGACCTAAAAAAGAATGAACAGCCTTCATGAACATTTGAATCAAGTAATCACATAGGCCCTAATTAAAACCATTGCCCTGGTTACACAGATAATATTTGCATGTGAAAATAAATCGTGCTGCATTAATCTTAAGCTGTAGGTGAGACGGCACTTTACAACATTAATTCTTTACGTAGGCTGCAGGCCTCTTTCAAAGTAAACTCGAAAGGTCCCATTTGGTTCTTATTTTGAAATGAAAGACAGATATCAATGTGCATTCTCGGGGTTGGACTCACGCTCTTAAACAAACATTACTGTCTAATAGCTGTCCGCATGATTCCACACAAGATACAGGAGCCAACATACATATGAAAATATAGCATTGCAAATGTGTACTACGTGCCTCCTTTATACTTCATAAACAGTGTCCAAATCTTCCAGCCGGACTACTGCTCCCATAATGCCTTGGTCTGTACCATGCAAAGCGTTATGAGGCTTCATCAGTATGCCGACACCAAAGAACAAACGGGTACACAAAAATACCATGGCGTTCTTATGCTCTAAGGTAAAGTCTAAAAATCTCCCCAATTTGTAATTGTATGTCTTTCATTTCTGAGTTCGAGCCTGGACTCTCTGGGTCTTTAAACATTAGTGAATTGATCCCATATATATCAGGTGTAAGATCAGGGAGTCTCCACTTATTGCAGCCACATGCAATGTGTGAACACATAAGCAGGGTCGGGAGAGACCAATAAATAAAAATGGGTCAGCCCAATAGTCCTCACCGTTGAACACGGTGTTAAGTCACCAAGAGGCATGTCAGCCTTCCGAGTAGGGCATGTTGAGACAGGAGGAGGACTGGATCCTGTGCTGAATGTACAGTGACTTCCTCGCTGCAGGAACACTGCCTCTGATTCTGCTCTCATCCACAACTTCTCTTACTGGCGGACATCATGGGGGCCGTCAGTATCGCATTACCATGCTTGCTGCCTCCAGATTGCAGCTGGAACTGGTGGCCCTAAACAACTAGTGTTGCATGAACAGAGCCAACCGCAAACGCTGATAAGTATCAACATGAAACCTCTGCTCCACTTAAGGAAAAGAGCACGCACACAAGGGCTTTTCAGGTAAAGGCTCTTTTATTCAATTTAAGCCTCCTCCGACCCAGCACAGAGAGATGTGAACAACCACTAATGCACCCAATCGATTATATCTGCTTGCATAATGTACAGAAGTAGCCACTGTGACATATAGAATAAAATCTACTAGAAGCACCAAAATAGTACAATAGAATGAACAGCCTTCATGAACATTTGAACCACGTAATCACATAGGCCCTAATTGAAACCATCTCGCAGGTTACTATGATAATCTAAATATATATATATATATATATATATATATATATATAAAAAAAAATTTACCTACTGGCGGTTGCCATTAGGCAGTCATAGTTAGGACCTAGTTACCATAGGGAAATCTCAACATTCTATTCCCAATAACTTTGGCAGCGATTGACGAATCTTTGCAAAATTTTCAAAACTTATGGCCCGCTTCGGTCCGCTACTATCTTGAAAGTTGTGGGATAATTCGATTGGTATAAGTAGTAACTCTTAAAACATTTAATTTAAAAAGGAACAAAATTAGGGGGTTCATTTTGCCATAGAAAGTATGAATAGTGCTGCAGAAAGAAAAATTAGGGGACATTGTGAGTGACTTCTCAAATCCTCTTCTATTTCAATAAAACATTCTGACATGCAGACTGAAACATGCACTTTCAATACCGGCAGCAGACTTCCCTGGTGAGCAGTAGCTTTACTACAGTGATCTAAGTGCTAACATTCTGAATTTATGGCAAATGAGTGACACATCCTCAGCCAATCACAGTGCAGGCGGGGTGGAGTTTAGGCTGCCAGCGGCTATTTCCTTGCCGACTTCAGTGCGGGAACTGTTACTTTATTTTTATGACCTCCTAGCTCGCTTGCTAAAATCTGTGTGGTGCTCTTTTTAAAATTTGCTACTTTGAAACAATTGTGTTTGGAAAATAACTCACCTTGGCGTAAAATCTCCTGCAACTCGCTGAATCACGAGCGAGGCAGGACCTGCTACTGCCAGCTGATTCCCTCAGCCAATCACTGTGCAGACGGGGCGGAGTTTAGGCGGCCAGCGGCTATTTCCTTGCCGACTTCAGCGCGGGAACTGTTACTTTGTTTTTATGACCTCCTAGATCGCTTGCTAAAATCTGCGTTGTGCTCTTTTTAAAATTTGCTGCTTTGAAACATTTGTGTTTGGAAAATAACTCACCTTGGGGTAAAATCTCCTGAAACTCGCTGAATCACGAGCGAGGCAGGACCTGCTACTGCCAGCTGATTCCCTCAGCCAATCACAGTACAGGCGGGGCGGAGTTCAGGCTGCCAGCGGCTATTTCATGCCAATCACTCCGCGGAAGCTCAGTGGACGCACCGGCGGCGCACCGAAGGCGCGCCAAAGGCAAGCCCGTCAGTGCCCGTCCGCGCCTATACGGAGCCTGGGGACTGTCACCATGCCCAAAACCCTATCCATTACAGCATTATGCAACTTTTGGCACAGCACACACTGCCTGCCGCCCTTGATACCCTGACATATTCTACTTTACAATCCCAGGGGATCTTACCGTTTAGAACCTCATTCCCTGAATTAGTTACTTCTCAATCAGCAACCCCCGCCCAGACTCTGGAGCCGAATGGCGCTCGAAAACTCTCTGTCATATACCTTAACACCCGCTCTCTGGTCAAGCACCAATTAGATATCTTCTTGTTGCACAAATCTGAGCAACCAGATTTTCTATTGCTCACTGAAACATGGTTATCTCAGGAATCCTCCCCTGACATTTTAGCTGCTCTCCCCTCTGACTATCTCATCATTCAAGCCAATCGCCATCAGGGGAAAATGGGCAGCGAGCAGCCATTATCACCCGCCATGACTGTAAATATTCCATGCTCCCCTGTCTAGCTTTACCCTCTGTGGACAATTTAGTGCTCTAACTCGAATGCGAATCGATCAAGACATCTCTGGTCTGTGTCCTGCTTTATAGGCCCCCTCAAAGGATGCCCCTGTTCCCTCATTCCTTGGGTGAACAGTTTGCACACTTAGTCACCATTCACGGGAAGGTCATGCTGATTGGTGACTTCAACTATTGGGCCAATGATCCATTGGGTGGCCCAAATCGATCGAACTCCGTGAGTTACTTTCTGGATTCAATCTGGTGCAACAAGTTACCGCGGCCACTCACATCAAGGGGCACACCCTTGACCAGATCTGGACTGTTAATATAGCCATGTCCCCCGTGTCTGTACTCCCTTGCACTTGGTCTGACCACTATATTATTAAATTCACCATTTCTGACAATTTCTCTGTCAAATCATCCTGCCAAGGAGGAGGCACTTACAGAAATTGGAAGATAAGTGATAAAACATCCTTCCATCACTCTCTTGCTAATTCTCTCCCCCCCTATCAATCCATCTATCAACCAAGCTGTCAAACAGCTTACTGGCTGGTTGTTGGCCACTAGTAACAAATTTGCGCCCTTTAAGAAAGCACATGCCCCTCGTCGGCATGATGCTCATAAAGTGGTTCTCCGACGAGTTAAAAACTCAGAAATTAGGCTTGAGGCAATTAGAAAGAACTTGGAGACGCAAGTACCTTCCGGAAGACAAACGCTTGTATATCAACTCATTGAAGATCTATAAAAAATCCATCTTGACCGCCAAAGCTACATATTTCTCTTCTAAAATTGTACTAAAGAGATTCTTTCCATAGTAAATGAGTTATCTAATCCTGACAGATTTTCTATCAAACCCGTCCCTTCGCAAGAGTTATGTAACTCCTTGAACTCCTTCTTTATCGAAAAAATTGCACTGATAAAAGCTAGCATCCCATCTTGCAATAACCCGCCGCTCTGTTCTACCGTCCAAAACCACAGCACCTTTACGCAATTCCCAAGTATCACCGAGCTTGCCTTTTTGGACCTACTTTCTAAGGTCAAGGTAGGCTCTCCCACTGACTGTTGCCCCCCCAACATTTTGAAAGAAATCTTCACTATCCTACCCAGTCCTGCACTCCATATTCTGAACCAATGACTTTCCCAGGGTATTGTCCCCGCCACCTTCAAGGAGGCCATTGTCATTCCCCTCTTAAAGAAGTCCGGGGCTGACCCCCAACTGTTAACAAATTATCGCCCTATTTCCCTCCTACCCTACCTTGCCAAGGTGCTGGAAACTTATGTCACTAGATGTCTTACTGAGTTTCTAGAAGATTCAGAATTTCTTGACTCTAACCAAGCAGGGTTTCGCCCGGCTCATTCTACCGAGGCTGTGATCCTCACAGTCTTAGACTCTCTTCGTGACAAGGTCGACTCTGGTTCTGCACAGGCCCTTGTCCTGCTCGACCTCTCCGTGGCATTTGACACGGTTGACCACACTCTTTTGGTCGATCGTGTCAGAGACGGGGGAATCACGGGACCTGCCCTTGGCTGGATTATCTCCTTTTTGGAGAATCGATCTCAGGCAGTCAGCACAGCACCCTTTATTGGGAAACATCCTTTACAACGCAACTGTTACAACGAAGTACCTTTACGACGCAACCATTACAACGCAACTTTTACAACGAATTGCGCTGGGGGGCGCTCTAGGATAGGGAATAGTTTCCAACACCTTCCCTACTATCCACGGGGACTGGAGTTGGAATAGTAAATTAAACTATTCACTATCCAGCGCCCCCGACGCAAGTCGTTGTAACGACTTGCGATGTAAAACTTGCGTCGTAAAGGCATGCGTTGTAATAGCATGCGTTGTAACGTCATACATTTATTGCTCCCAGAGTGAGCATCTCCTGCGGAGTCCCTCAGTGTTCCTCGCTCTCTCCCCTGTTATTTAATCTGTACCTTCTCCCTCTCATCCGAGTTCTGAAAGAACGTAAAGTCTGCACCTTCAACTATGAAGACGACTTTCAACTCATCTTTCCCATTAGTAACTCTCCGGAGTCTGTCCTCACTTTTCAGTCCACCATACTGTTCATCAGTCAGTGGATGAACAGTAATCATCTTAAGCTCAATCCGGATAAGAGAGCGAGTTCCCACTGGAGGTATCATCAGGAACCCCTGGGGCCCTCATTTTTGGCCCAGGGAACTTGGCCAAGCTCTCTCTCCATCGTCCACGGCCAAAGCTTAGGGGTCATTATCAGCCAGGACCTCACGATGAAGGCTCAGATCGGCTCAGTGATCTCTACCTGCTTTTTCCAACTTAGGAAAATAAAAAAAGATCTGCAGGTTCCTCACCTATGAAGCTCGAATCCAGGTGATTCTTGCTATGGTTATGTCCCATGTTGATTATGCCAATTCTCTTTACTATGGGATTCCCCTCTATCTTTCCAAACGTTTACAAATGGTTCAGAACCAGGCGGCTCGTTTGATTACTCATCAACCCAGACATCTCCACATCACCCCCCTCTTGAAACAACTCTATTGCCTACCTATAATCCAGCGTTGCGCCTTTAAGGTTGGGTGCCTCATTTACAAGTCCCTCAATGGGAAAAGTCCAAAATTTGTGAATAATCTGATCCGCAAGCATGCTCCCTCTCGTAACCTTCATTCAGCTCACAAGCTACTGCTGTCTCAGCCTTCTTACAGACTAAGGCACACTGGTGGTGCCAGGTTTGCTGTCCTGGCCCCATGTTCTGGAACTCTCTCCCTTCCGACATACGCTTTTGCCACACTCTTCTTAATTTCAGAAGCTGTCTTAAAACTTGGCTATTTCGCCAGGCTTTCTAATTATGCATTCGAACTTGGGTTCAGAAGACATTGTAGCACCAAGAAACCTCCTTGGTGTCTGTGCGCATTATAATTTATTTTTAACATAACATAACACATCTGAATGCCTTCTTGATGGAATCAAAGTAAAAAACTGAAAGTATTTCCTACTGAGGAGACTGTTGTAAATGAGGAAATTAGGAAACTTCATAACAAATAAGTCTCCCAAGATGGCCACCAGATGTAGCCCAAGTATAGCCCAATGACAGAATGTCTAAGAGTGTTGTACAGAACAACTAGGGCGCTAACAGTCTTATTTATGACAAAAGCATGGCACACCTGAAGCCATCATAAATGGAATAAAGTGGTAACACTTAAAACATTTCAGTTGCAAAGGAACAAAATGAGGGGGTTAATTTTGACATAGAAATTATGATTAGTGCTGTAGAAAGTAAAATGAGGGCACATTTTGACTTCTCAAATCCTCTTCTATTTAATTAAAAAAATCTGACATGCAGACAGAAACATGCACTTTGAATACCAGAAGCAGAATTTCCTGGTGAGCAGTAGCTTTACTACAGTGATCTAATGAGCAAATAGAGCGATAACATTCAGAATGTATGGCAAATGTGTGACTCATCTGAATGCCTTCTTGATGGATCAAAAGTAAAAAAAACTGAAAGTATTTCCTACTGAGGAGACTGCAGTAAATGGGGAAATTAGGAAACTTCATATCAAATAAGTCTCCCAAGGGGCTCTTCTTTGGAAATACCGGTTTGTTGCTGCTGGGGGCTGTGGAGGCTCTTTGTGTGTCCCAGTGGGATTCCGCGCCAAGGACGCGCATAGCCCCCGGTATGCGGCTTCTGTAGGGCAGGAACAGGGCCCGCGGCAGCTGGAGAGGCTAGACGGTACACTAGTAAGGAACTTTTTAGTATAGGCGAGAGGGGGTGGGATAGAGGGACCCTAACGTTGTCTGTGACGGCCTTCCCTATGGCGGACTATTTGAAGGGTGACATTTTAGCCGGTGGGCTTTTGAATGCGAGGTCTCTCCCTAAACATAGTGTGGATATCTAACTGGTGCTGGAAACTCACGTACTCGACTTCCTCTGCATGACCGAAACCTGGACTGTGCCAGGATGTGATGTGGATGCTGGGATCGCCTGTGCACCGGGGTTCAAAATGCGTCATAAGCCCAGATCAAGTGGGAGGGGGGTGGGGGGGGTCGGGGTAATTTTTAGAGACACCATTGACTTGAATGTCATTAGTATGGAAGAGTGTAATGGCTGCAAATTATTCGCCTTCTCTATCAAGAACGCACAGAGGCCTGTATTAACGTGTATCATCTGCTACTGGCCTCCAGGGGCCTTTACGTATGCCCAGCAGCAGGAATTACTGGAATTATTTTCCAATATGGCAGTTATGCATAGCCACCTGATGATCCTTGGGGACTTTAACTTGTGGATGAACGGCACTTTGAATACAGGCTTCCTTAACATGATTCACTCTTGTGAGGCTCTTGGTCTTTCCAAGCGAATTTCCCAGGCTACTCACACGGGAGGTCATCGGCTGGATCTGAACTTTTCGGAGGCTAATCTTCTTACGGTTGGAGATGTGCTTCCCATGGTATGGACGGATCACTCGCTAATTAAACCTACATTCATGGTTGAGCAATGTTTCACCTCGGACTCAGACACTGAGGTGAATTACGCTGCCCTCTGCTCAAAGATTATCTCGGTGCTGGACACCTCTGCTCCTCTTAAACACCATATGAGTAGGGGGAGGCCCTCCGCACCCTGGTTCTCAGACAGCCTCAAAAATCTGAGACTGGAATGTAAACAAGCAGAAAGAAGGTGGAGGCATACATATCTGGATAGGGACAAGCTAGCTTGTAAAGCCAAACGAGGGGCCTATAAGAAGGAGATTCACACTGCGAAAATAGAACACTTAGCACGGGTGATTTGCGACGCCCCAAACAGTTCTCGTAGTATATTTAACATCCTGAATAGTCTCACCAGCCCAGAGTGTGTCAAGAACGAATTCCCCCCCCTCTCAGGAACTCTGTGACAACCTGGCAAGGTTTTTCCAGGAGAAAATCAGGTTTATTATTGATGACCTGGGGGTGGAGCAGCAACAATCTTTGGAAAAAGTTGACTGTGATAGCCTGCCGACCCCCGGCGCTGCCTATGTACTGGAAGGAGTTGAACATCTCACAGTCTTTCCTCAGTTGTCTGTAGAGGAGTTCAGGGAAGCGGCCTCTGGCAGTACATCCGGGTACCCACTCGACCCGTTACCTTTAAAAATCTGGAAGGAGTACGAGTCGGAGCTCTTTCCTGCGCTGCGGCGGGTGTGTAACCAGTCGCTTGCTACGGGAGCGGTTCCACCTCAGTGGAAACAAGCGGTGGTTACCCCCCTACTGAAAAAGCCCTCCCTTGATCCGGATTGCCTAAAGAATTTTAGGCCAATCTCGCTACTACCATATCCTGCAAAAATTGCAGAGCGGGTGGTGGCAGGCACCCTTTCCAGGCATCTTGAACTTCACAAGCTCTTGGAGGACGTTCAATTTGGCTTCCGTCCAGCTCACGGCACCGAGACGGCCCTTGTGACCGTGTTGGATGAACTACGCTGGCAGGCAGACAGGGGACAGGCGGGGGTTCTGATCCTGCTTGAGCTGTCTGCCGCCTTTGATACGGTGAACCATGACATTTTGCTGGACAGGCTGAGAGAGGTGGGAGTTGCAGGGAAAGCCCTTGGATGGTTTGAGTCCTTCCTCCAGGGTAGGGAACAGGCTGTGTCTCTCCCTCCCCTTCAATCCGCCTTCTCTACCATCTTGCATGGTGTCCCTCAAGGATCGGCTGTCCGTCCAATACTCTTCAATGTTTTTATGAAGCCCCTAATAGCGATCATCAAGCAGTTTAAGATCAAAACTGTTAATTATGCGGACGACACGCAGCTGATCCTATCATGGGAGGGGAATGACTCCACCTCCTGGGAGGAATTCCACAACTATATGAGAGCCACTTCGGAATGGCTGAAAGCCAATTCCCTGCAATTCAATACAGGGAAGACTGAAGTGCTTTATTGCCCTAGGCGACATTCTCCTCTACCTAGCACTTTCTGGCCGAAGGATTTCTCACCCCAGATCCAGCCTGTGAAGGTAGTCCGGAATCTGGGTGTGATGTTCAATAGTGACCTCTCCCTGGAGGCTCAGGTTTCTAAGGTGGTAGCCAGTTGTATGGCCATCCTTCGCCTCTTGAAAAAAATCTTACACCTGCTACCGTCCCTGGCAGGGATAGAGGTGGTGCGCTGCACCGTGCTCAGTAGGATAGACTACTGTAACGCCCTGCTGCTGGAGTCTCCCAGTTATCTCTTGGATAGACTCCAGAGACTCCAGTCGGCAGCTGCTAAACTCGCCTTAGACTGGCCAACCAGATCCTCCTCTTCGGGGGCCCTGGCTCAGTTGCACTGGCTCCATCTGAGACAACGGGTGATGTTTAAGTCACTTTGTCTGACCTTTAAAGCCCTACATGGGTTAGGCCCGGCTTGCTTTCAAAGGAAATTCTCATGGCATGTGCCAGTCCGCAATCTACGCTCCGCTTCGGCTAGGATGGTGACTGTACCGAGATTTAGAAGATCCAGAGCAGGTGGCAGGTCGTTTAGCGTGGCTGCGGCCAAGCTCTGGAACTCGCTGCCTATTGATTTAAGGATGATCAACTGCCTTCTCACTTTAAGAAGACAGTTAAAAACCTTGCTCTTTCCCACCCGGGCTTAATCTGTAGTCTGCAACTAATCACATCTTTCCCGTGGGTTCTCCAGCACCAGGATGCCTCTTGAGGTGGTAGTGCGCTTTATAAGTACAATAAATAAATAAATAAATAAATTCCGGGACCGCGACTCTGCCGCTGCCTTCTTAGACCACGGCACGGCCGCTGTGAGGGGGGGGGGGGGTACTCCTTTTCCCAGCTCCCCCTGCGCCAGGAAGCTGCACACGCCCTGCCCAGCGCCCGGAGGGGCATAAAGTTTCGCGAGAGCCACCCGCGTCGCGGGATCGCGCGCGGGACGCACCGGGAGAAGCCCGGGACAAGGACGGGACAGTCTGTGGCAGTCCGGGGCAGGCCGAGGCTGGGCTGGGCCATAGACCATGGTCTTGTTACTGAGCCTATTCTTCCTCCCTTAAGTGAAACTTTAATTCTATTGACTGTGGACATTGTCCAGTTTTATTCACTATACCTGGTCTTAGGCTTGTGTGCCGATCCTGGTATTATTATGTTTGAACATTCATGTTAGTCTTTGTTCTTTTAAATTTTTTCAAACATTTAAGGGTTTGTCGCTAGATTTGACAATGTCTAAACAGAAACTTGATAAAACTACACCTGTTTTAGCTACTTTAGATAACTACCTAGTGAAAGTCGTTAATAAAATCAATAATGACCGGAGAGCATCGCTAGGACGAGGGAGTCCCCCGGCCATACACCCAGTCTCTCCCTCTCATCCGGCTGCACCAGTAAATGATAACAGTATAGAACTAGACAATAGGTTAGTCGTCACGACCGAAGCTCAGGTTCACTCTGATCCCCATCCGGATACCCTGGATGTATCGATTGAGGCAACTGAGCAATGCCCACCGGCCACCAGAGCAGTGAGGGCATGTAGGATGCTGCATATCAAACGCGGGGAAAACCATACCAAAAAAAGAGTAGAAACACCCCCTAAAAGCCTCCTGGATGTTCCCAAATTATCGGAAAGAAAAAGTGCTGCTATAATTAATTCTGAGCAACTTGACCTTCTAGTTAGAGTTATTGAAACCAAGTTGGAAGAGATTATTAAACCCCTAGTGCTTAAATTGGATACTATCTCCCTAGAAGTTAAAAGATTAGAGGGTCTTATGGAAACACATCTAGCCGTGGCTGAAAGATCTAAGGCCGCTGCCATGGACCCAGTCGAAGAGGGTTGTGGAACCGGTAAAAGCATACCTAATCCATCTAGAGGGAGAATTAGCGCAACCCAAACTGCTATGCCTGACCCAACACCAACCAATTGTCAGAGTAAACAGGATATAGCATCATCAGAGAGCAAACTGGGCTTTAGTGAAGTAAAGAAAAGTCGCTTTATTAATCTCCCCCCTGATTGTGCACCCTATGTGGTCGTTCTGACCAATGTTCCGCATAATGATCCCCATGCCACCCAGCCCCACCGGGAATCTCATGAATCACTTAAAAATAAAACAGTCTCATGGCTAAATAAGCATTGTGGCTTTCCAATTGCCTACTCCGACCAAATATTATCTACCAGAAGGGTAAATTGGATTGGCCCGTCTAGAAAGACCTGTAGGGGTGACTGTGTTATCATTAATTTCAAACACCCCCAACACGTTGCTACAGCCCTGTTAAGAGCACCCTCCCTAGTATATGATGCGAATACTGTATATGTGCGCCCACTTGGCTATTTTTATAGTCATTCCACTGTAGTATCTCCCGTCACCAGTAGAAGTAGACTCCTTTTACCTATTGTCCGCCCTGTCTTTGAACTAACTACGCAAAACAGGTTCCAAGCTCTAAGTCCTTTGGATACTAACAATTGACATCTACTGGGCTGTGGATCACCTGTAAGGGCGATCATACATAGTCAGGTAACTGAACCAATAGCCCTGCACATAGTCCCAGAGCAAATCTTGACGGGTGGTATAAAAACGAATACTGACTGTGGGGATGCTTTAAATGTCAACCCAAAGGCGGGGGACGGTACACATACTATTGTTGCATTGGATGCTAAAAGTATTACGCATGTTAATGGTATTTCAATTGTTAGCTGGAATATCGCTGCGACTAAAATCTAAGGGAAACGTCCTGGGCTGGAAAGATTTTATTAATAGTCATGATATTCTATGTTTTCAGGAAACTTGGTGTAGGGAAGATGTAAATTATGAGGGGTTTGTTTCTTATAGTTTGGTGGCGCAAGGTTCAACCTCAGGGAGAACTAAAGGCGGTCTTCTGATCTTAGTCTCGATTAAACGGCAGATTGTAGTATAAAGGTACTTGACCGTGGGTACCCACGTCCAGCTTTTGTGGCTTATCGCGGACCAAGGGCGCAATATATTACTTGTTAATTACTACAATAATGTGTGTGATAACTCTAGGATGACAGTAGTCAACGATCTAGCGAGTGAAATTGATAATTTTTGCACTGAAGCCAAAGTTTTATTTGATTTTATTTCGGTGGGTGATTTTAACTTACCGCTGTGTGAACGGTCAACCCAAAAGGTCTGTGGGGTTACCAATAATGTTGGTTCAGATGACTTGCATTTCAAACATAACAGCTACGGTGATTCATTACACAAGCTTATGGGCTTAGAGTTCGCTAAAGATGATCTTGGTCAGTTTATTCCTACCTTCAAGAATAAGCAAAGCAGTTCAGTAATTGACCATGTGATTGTTTCATCGAATATTACCCTATACTCTGCCCTCACCCAGATTGAGGTCTCATCTTTAAGTGACCATAACTGTATCATTTTGGAATGCACTCTGTGGGGGGAAAGTACTGTGGAAGCAGGTACCACAATTACTAACGTGGAGCCTCACAGACCCAACGGTGTAAGAATAAGATGGGTTGGGGAGAAGGCTAAAGATTTGTTAAGTTCTATTGTTAAAGAAAGTCTGACTGACATTACCCTCATTCTTGACACCGACACAGATCACGGGCGGGTTTAACCTACTTTTAATGATATCAATAAATCTATTGATGCCAGGTTCACTAGACCTAAAAAAACACAATGTAGAAATGGACCGGGTTGGTTTGACCATACGTGTACCAGCTTGTTAACTAAGCTAAAACGCGCTCTTGAAAAAAAGCCTAGGGCTCATGGTGAAATTGTTAATTTAAGATTTGAGTACATGCAAGCACTAAAGAAGAGGAAGGTGAGATGCAGCAGCAGGCCTGGGATTCACTTAATGAAGCTGCAAAGTTATCTAATAATACTCTGTTTTGGGAAACAGTTAACTCCGCTTTTCTCAAGGAGGAAAACACGCTTGAGCTAACCTCCAACGTATCTAGCGATGACTGGGTCTCGCATTTCTCCCAAATATTTGGTGTGTCTAACTCTGTCGATAACAACCCTAGTAGATGGCCCATTATTCCTTTAGACATAAGTGCAAAAGAGGTCGAGCTTGGCATCGGTGCTAGTAAGGGGGGCAAAGCCCAGGGACCTGATGGGGTCCCTATAGATGCTTATAAAGCAGCCTCAGAGTTGTGGAGCCCTCTTTTGGCCATGGTTTTTAATGCTGCTGTATGTACTGTGGCACCAAAAACCTGGGGGGAATCCATCATAATCCCGATCCACAAAAAGGGCAATAGATCTGATGTAAGAAATTATCGGCCCATCTCTCTTCTAGACTCCTCAGTCAAGATCATGAGTAGAGTTATGTTTGTTAGACTAGAAGAGTGGGTCGAACAGGAGGGCATCCTGGCTGACAGCCAGTTCGGGTTTATGAAGGGTCGGGGGACACTCGACCAGTGTATTAACCTTGATTTATTGATAGGCAAATATACTGAAGCCAAACAGGGCTCATTATACCTCTGCTTTGCAGACCTCACTAGTGCCTTCGATATGGTCGACCACTCCATATTGTGGCCGACCCTGTTACAGCTAGGAGCACCAGAGGGAATAATTTTCTTCCTTGCCAGATTATACGAAAAGTTAGAAACCTGTGTGCGCTATGGCATCAAAGGTGAATGCACCCCGAAATTCAGGGTAAAACGAGGGATTAGGCAGGGCTGCGTATTAGCCCCTCTACTTTTTATATTGTTTATTAATGAAATTGACTCCATTTTAAAAGAAGTAAATGCTGAAGCCCCCAAAATTAAAGCGGTACAAAAGGGGGTGGTGATGGACGGAGCATCTGAAACCATCAAACACTCACACCCAGTCAAAAGATCTGGGTTTGATCCATCACCGTTCTTTAGCCCACTCTGCCACCCCCTTTTGTACCCCAAAATTAAAGACGTCTCTGTACCAGTGTTATTGTATGCTGATGACGCTGTCCTGCTCTCAAGAACACCCCGCGGATTACAGCGTCTGATTGATAGATTTTCTAACTTTATTAAGGATAGAAAACTGTCTATTAACAAGGGTAAAACACATACAATGACTTATGGAGCTAGAAGAAAAACCTCTAATGTCTATTTTATTGAGGGTGAAAAGGTGCTAGAAGTTTATAAATGTTGCTATCTTGGTATAACCTTCTCGAAAAACAAAAAGTGGACTAATGAATTCAATAATATTAGTAACAAAATGGCGAAAAATGCACATGGTGTTTTTAGATTTGCGGCAAAAGTTGGTGACAGACGCACAAGGGATATGCTCCACATTTATCAAGCCAGATGTGTCACCATTGCGATATACGGTGCCGGGGTATGGGGACATACGCGTTCCCATAATCTGCAATTGGAGGAAAACTCTTTCTGAAAAAAACTCTTATGCTTACCTTCCTCCGCCCCGACTGAGTTGATTCACCAGGAATTGGATAACCATTTTTTAGATGATCTACTATTAATGAGGCCATTAATGCTATGGCGGTAGATATGGCTTTAGGAAGAAAAAGCTTTTAATAGATCTATTATATAGGATTGTTTATCATTGGATAAATCCCGCAATATCCCGTGGTTAAAATATGTTGCCGACTGTTATTTAGAAACATTTAATATTAATGTATTGACTGACCCTAGTGCCGCATCTAAGATATCCAAAGCAGAGCTGAAAACTCCATTCCTGACACAAAAAGCAAGGAAATGGGTCTCAGCCTATGGATCTATGTCCACAGTAATGTTTTACAGTAAATATAACATGAATGAAGGCTTTCCAGGCTACTTATCAATGGTGACTAGGCCATCCCATAAGTTTGTACTAAATAGGCTAAGGTTTGGCGTAGTACATCACTTAGTGGCCCTGCCAAACCTTAAGAAATATCCAGTTGGGCCTTGCCTGTGTGATGGCGTTACCAAACAGAGCACTTTGCACTTTTTATTGATTTGTAAACTGTACATGAATTTTTGATTAGCTTATCTGAAACCCATGTTTGTTAGATATGGTGCATGTACTGTTAATCAGGCGATACAGTTGCTATTTAACATGGAGTCTGCTGATATCTGCTTTTTTACGCCACCTTTTTAAACTGTTCTATTAAGGCACGTAAAAGTATGCTATTTTAGGAACATTGTCTGTATTTTATGTTATTCTTTTATGTTTCGTATTCTGTAATATTGATTTTATATATATTTTGTGCTTTTATGGTAATTTTGTACGTGCCGAATAAAGTTTCATGAATTGAATTGAAGTCTCCCAAGATGGCCACCAGAGACAAAAGAGCCCAAATGTAGCATAAATATCATCCCGATGTAGCCCACGTATAGCTCAATGACAGAATGTCCCAGAGTGTTCTTAAGAACAACTAGAGCGCTTAATGTCTTACTTATGACAAAAGTATGGCACACCTAAAGCCATATTGATTGGAATAAACTGGTAACACTTAAACCTTTTAATGTAAAAAGGAACACAATGAGGGGGTTCATTTTGCCATAGAAATTATGATTAATGCTGAAGAAAGAAAAATTAGGGCACATTTTGAGTGTCTTCTCAAATCCTCTTCTATTTCATTAAAAACTTCTGACATGCAGACTGAAACATGCACTTTTAATACCAGCAGCAGACTTCCGTGGTGAGCAGTAGCTTTACTACAGTGATCTAATGAGCAACTAGAGTGCTACCATTCAGAATTTATGGCAAATGTGTGACATATCTGAATACCTTCTTGATGCAATCAAAGTAACAAACTGAAAGCATTTTCTACTGAGGAGACTGCAGTCGATGAGGGAATTAGGAAAGTTCATAACAAATAAATCTCCCAAGATGGCCACCAGAGACAAAAGAGCCCAAATGTAGCACAAATATCACCTAGATGTAGCCCACATGTAGCCCAACAACAAAAGTGTGCCAAACACTTTATTTTTTGGGTGCTTTACATGAGCATTTTTACATCACACAGGAACAAACTCATTTTGGTTTTAGACATGGGGAGATTAAGTGATTTGACCAGAATCACAGTATGTCAAGCTGAAGCAGAAACTCCAACCTGGTTCCCCAGTTGCAAAGTCTGCAGCTCTGGAAGCAACACCACATCCTCTCCCCTAAGTGCAACATTTAATCAAGTGCCCAACTGGTTAAAAAAACATAAAGATAACAAATAATTTTAAAGTGCTTTGTCGCTATTTGAAAACTCAGAAAATATGTCCTCATTTTAGTTTTAGAGCACTAACCATAATGTTGATGCAAATAAGACCCTCTCATATATGTAATTTCTAAAGGAAATGCGCCAGGTATTACAGTTTTGATGACATCAAGATGACGTCAGGCGTTGCTCGCTTTTGTAATAAATATAGAATGTTAGCAATCTAGTTGTTCATTAGGATACTGTTGAGAGGCAGAGGCCAGGGGCACGGACTCTGAAAATTGAAGGCAGGTAGGAAGGTGCAGGTGCAACAATTTGACCACACTGGGCAGGCAGGAAGGGCAGTGGCAGCACAACAGACTATAGAGGGCAGTGGAAAGGGGGACAGGGGCAACAAACAAACAATTCGGGACTAGCAAGAGAGACTGTGGCAATATAATAGATCAGTGTGGGCAGAAGGAAGAGGCAGTGGTAGTACAACCATACATATCTAAGATACAGATAACCTAGGGACAGGCAGCCCTACGACACTTAGCTGCACGCTAAAGATAGATACAACTGATACTAATTTGATACAAGTAGACAATTATCCCCATAATAAGGTGTGCTAGTGGCAACCTATACTTAACTCAATTCAGTACAACCATACATGCCAACAGACCCGATTCAGCCAGGAAACGTCCAAAGTTTTTAAGCCCAAATGGGCTTTATTTTATCGGTCTTCTGTCTACAATCTCCTCTTTTTGAATGTAAGTCAAATGGGAAAATCAACACCCCAGTTCTTTTTCGAAATCTCCCTCTTACCAAGTTCAAAATGTTAGCAAGAATGGTACATTGCTGAAAGGAAGTGAGACTCCACACAGCAAGGTAGGAAGGAGGACACTTTATTCCAGCCAGACACAGGAGCTCCCCGGCAGCAACTGCCGATGAGAGAACATTCCCCGCAGAGTGTTCCACGCAGGGAACACTCATGCACTAAGGTTCCCAGGAGGGAGAACCAGATCCCAACACACCTCCCCTCCTTCAACAGAAAATAAAACAGAACCAAAATGACAAGGAAAGAAGAGTGAGAGGAAAAGGAAAAGAGAGAAGCGAAACGGAATAGACAAAGAGAGAAACAAGGAAAAGAGGCACACGCACAACTCCAGGAAGAGAACATAACCAGACAGAACAAAAGCCATGAAAAGGACAGTGATGGCAGAACCCCAGATTACAACACATTATAATTATGAAACTAGCAAGTAAACGCTTTGTCCAGAAAAACCTGGATGACACACAGTCAGCTACATATTGTAATCATGAAATTTAGCAGGTAAACGTTTTGTCCTGGAGGGCCTGGATGACACACGGAAAGGAGAAGCACAACCAGGAGGAACAACACCATCCCTACCATCTCTACCAAGAACATCAGAAGACGCCTCAACGGGAGGAGAATGTGTGCCCAATTTTTTGTTGACCTCGCCAACCATAGACTTAGGAACAATGGAAATGCAAGACTTATTCCACACTCTACCGTCCGTCAGTACTACCACACGTTCTTTCACCACAGACACCCTTTTAGGGGATGAAAACCGAGATTCACCTTTGCGGAGAAAACCAGGTTTCCTAAGTCGCACCCAATCACCCACCATAATATCCAAAGGATGACTCGCACCAGGCCTGGTATCATATTTCACTTGTACAGCAGCTCTGACATCCGTTACACCAGACAATTTACAAGAATCGACCACCCTTCTAGACATCCATTCCTTGTTCAGTTTGGAACCAGCCACCCTTCCACGAAGCAAAGTGAATGGGGCAACACCAGTGCTAATATGATGAGTAGTTCTCACAGCCCACAACATATCACAAAGAGCTTTACGCCAATGCAACCCATTCACCAAAGCAAGTTGCACCTGTTCCTTGACAACCCGGTTGAAACGCTCGACTAAACCATTACTACGTGGGTGATAAAGTGACGTACAAACATGCTTGATGCCCGCATCCTTAAAAAATCCCTGCATCTCAAAAGAGGTTAACTGAGTGCCGTTATCGGAGACCAGCTCTTCCGGAAAACTCTCCCTAAGGAAAACATCAAGAAAGAAATCAATGATGGATGACGAGTTGGCATTGTCAACAAACCTCACCTCGGGCCACTTAGACATGTAATCGACGAGAACAAGGGCATACTTGGGAGAACAACCAATGAGACCAAAGGGACCAGAAATATCAAAAGCCAATTTTGACCAAGGTAAATTCTTCACCACAATAGGTTCAACAGGGGAAGGTCTTGTCACTTGAGACTTGTCACTAGTGACACACGTACAACAATCACGCACAAAATGTTCCACATCTCTATCGAGCGCTGGCCACCAAAAATCTTGTCTAACCCTTCGCTTCATGGCACGAATGCCAGGATGGCCTTCGTGGGCCAAATCAAGAATTCTGCTCCGAATCGGAAAAGGAACCACAAGTAAACCACACCTACGTAATATGCCATCCATAACAGACAACTCATCTTTGACCCTTTTAAAAAGGTGGGTGCTTACCAGCGGTCTTTCCAGTGCGTCAAGGATTGCCAGAGACTGTTGTTCTTGCCTGGCTGCCTTCTTCCTCGCCCTTCACCTTTCGCGACACCCGCTGCGCGGGTGCCGCTCAGCTGTTCCCCGGGCCGGTCTCCCGCTGGTGTGAGCGGCTCTGCGGTCGGCAGAGAGCACACGCGCTCCCAGCAGAGGACAGGCCGGGTGAGCAATCTTAAAGTGCCAGCAACGCGTTGAGCCTGCCGGGGGACTGCGAGGTCCAGCAGCCTCTGCTCTACACAGCTGGTGCCTCTTCCCCCGGCGGACACGCCCCCAGCCTCCAGCATATCAATCGCTGTTTCCATCGGCTGTGGTGGGTGCTTACCAGCGGTCTTTCCAGTGCGTCAAGGATTGCCAGAGACTGTTGTTCTTGACTGGCTGCCTTCTTCCTCGCCCTTCACCTTTCGCGACACCCGCTGCGCGGGTGCCGCTCAGCTGTTCCCCGGGCCGGTCTCCCGCTGGTGTGAGCGGCTCTGCGGTCGGCAGAGAGCACACGCGCTCCCAGCAGAGGACAGGCCGGGTGAGCAATCTTAAAGTGCCAGCAACGCGTTGAGCCTGCCGGGGGACTGCGAGGTCCAGCAGCCTCTGCTCTACACAGCTGGTGCCTCTTCCCCCGGCGGACACGCCCCCAGCCTCCTCGTATTTCCTGTCTCGGGCACTCCCGCATCGCGGGACGCACGCGGGACGCAGGCCGGGGCGAAGACCGGGCAAAGAGCGGGCCGTTTGAGGCCGTTCGAGTACGAGAGAGTCCGGTCCGGCCCCTGTCTCTTGTCTGCCATACCGAGGTGTCTGAAACATTACCAACATGACCACAAGGGAAACTAGGAGTAAAACATCTTCCCTGGCGGCAGCGGGAGTTGTCACAGGCCCTATCGACACCTACTTTGCCAAAGCGGGTTCTCTCCTGATTGAAGAAATTGAGGTCCTCGAGCGAAGAATCTCCCAAGAAATAGACTGGGTAAGGAGATCTTCAATGGGCCCGATGGCTCAAGCTAGAACACCTGAAGATAGATCGGGTTTACCTACTAGTATCAGCATTGACCAGGTAACCCGCTCACTATCTAATCCCACAACTAATAACCTAGAGTTTACCATCGAGGCTCCGAGCGATCTTGAGGATATGAGCCTCATGGCTCTACCTAATTCCCAAATCATCCAACCGCTCCCAACAGAGAACACAGTCGCAGCTAAAGTTACAGAACCTAATAAAGAAAGAAATAGGGGGACTAGAGAGGGGGCCATACCAAAAAAAAGGAAGCAGAATACACCAAACACAGACGATGATAAGATCAAAGCACCCACACCAAAAAAACCTAGAGGTAAAGGGGGGGAAGGGGGCTACTTCTGCACCAATACTAGAAAGATCAGTAATGCCAACTTCACCAAGCACTGTCAATCAAACCACACTATCACAGTCCACTAATAATGTGCAACTAGATACTACCTCTGATGACATTACACTAGAGGATATAGGCACTCTCCTCAGGTCCTTGCTAAGTCCCCTCGAGGCTAGACTGATCAAAATCGAAGCGAGATTAGTCACCATCGAAAAGGCCACAGTGCAATTGGCCGACTCTAGGAAAACTGATAACATTGGGACAAAGATAGCGAAAGAGGGGTTGTGTCCTAAACCCCCTAGGGGCAATGGACCCCCCACAGCAATAAACAATAAGCCCCCCCTTACAAATCCCAAACCAACTCAATCCATATCTAACAATACTATGCAACTACCTGAGGCCAACAAGGCCCCTACCTTAACATCACAAACTGCGACTGCCACTCCAAAAACAAACTCGGCAGTAAAAGATAAGGCCTTGCCACCGACTAACACCAAAGGTAATCCACCACAGACTAGAGAGAAACTCAACCCCAAACGTAGATCTAAGCCTATAAATCTCCCTCCTGAGGTAGCACCCTACACCCTAGTTTTGGCAGGGGTACCGGAATTAAACCACTCCACTTTCGAATCTATGACTTCATTGAAGAACAAAGTCATTAATTGGCTCTCGGAAAATAGACCACTTCCGAGAGGAACAACAAGTGACATTTCTATGGCTAGGAGGGTATCGTGGGTGGGCTATACAGAGAAATCAATCGGGGGAGACTGTATTCTGGTCACTTTTAGAGACCCGAACACTGCCGCGTACATTTGTACTTGGGCTCCCGATGAGGACTCTGGTACCGTCGTTCAACCACTCCCTCTTTCATTTTTCTACCCCTCCAATCTCTACAATACAGAGGACTACAGATGGGGGTATCACCAAGAGCTGTTGGAGGGTAGGGAAAACTGTTACAGGGAGAGTTTGGACCATCAGCAACACAGGGGAAGACCATTAGAACAGTTTTCTTCATACGGGAACGAGGCTGGCTGGGAAACTGTCCCGAGAAGGAGGGGGGGGGGTGGTGCCCACATGAGAGGAATTCCTGGGCCTTACAGATTACACTACCCTGCCTATCTCGCTACGCACAACAGATATAGCAGCCTAGAAACAGTGGACTGACAGGAGGTTGAGGAGCGGAATGCTCTAATGGCAGTTCCCACGAGCGAGAGTAGGACATCTCCCGATTCACCCAGCATAGTTTAACTTAGTCAAGTTTGTGGTACGATGAATTTAATTACACCCACTGTCAATAAGCCTACGGGCATGAATTATCCCCCTACAATCCAACAGGCGCCCATAGAGCTTACCCTCAATAACTCCGCCATTCCTGGTCAAGCAACTACTGCTCTAGCACAAATAATAGTGACCTCTTGGAATGTGGCAGGCCTTGCTAGTAAAATTGACTGCACAGAGTGGGGCTCCTATATTAGCTCTAAAAACATACTTCTCTTTCAAGAGACCTGGGCGCGTGAGGAAATATCCTTCCCGGGCTTTGCCTCCTTCTTTAAAGCTGCCAAATGGGGGGGAAGGGGCAGGCCATCAGGGGGGCTCACGACATGGGTAGCTACGGACCTAGGATGTCAGGCCTCTTATCTAGAAACCGCCTCGGACGACCTATTGGCTGTTCTACTTGAGTGGCCTGACTCCACGAAGCTGCTAGTTATCAATATTTACTCAAGGCCAGTACCAATGCACAAAGAATCAGGTACTATAGACGAGTTAGCAGGGCTTTTAGAAGACATCCCATCTGAACTCGCATGCCTGGTAGGAGGGGATTTTAACTGTCATTACGAACCCCTGCCTGGACTGCGTGATGGTCCCTCCCATGAGGAAGACACATGCTGGCTCATTCCAGAGACGGTGGCTCCTCCTCCGAGGGCTTGGACTCCCCTGGCCCTGCAGATAACTGCCTTTACCCTCAATCTAGGTCTAAGGGCCTGCAATGGTCGTTGTAAATCAGACATACCCAGCCTATATACCTATAACAAAACTGGCAGTGAATCTAGACTGGACTACATAATGATTAAACTATTTATGTGGCCAGCAATTGTCGACTTCCAAGTCACTGAAAGAATGGACAGTGACCATAACGCACTGGAATTGACTCTTTCCCTGCCCGGGGGTGAGGTTACACCCCACGGATCAGGCAAAGACAAGGAGGGCCTCCTACTAGAAAACAATCGGAGGAAAGTCAAGTGGGAGAAACTGGCTAACAGTCTAGACAGGATACCCCGGCTATATGAACGGATCATCCCCTTCTTGGAGATTGCCTTCCAGGTAGGGAATGAGGTCCAAGATAATGCTAGCAGAGATAAGCTTGCACAAATACATGCCAATATGATTAATTCCTTAGAAGAGGACTTATTTTCTTCCTCAGGGAAAAGGAAAGGTCCCACGCCCAAGATGTCCTGGTACAACGCTACCTGTAGGGAAGCTAAAACCCTCTTGCTACACGCCATAAAAGAACGCCTTAACAGAGAAGAAATCCGTGCCAGGAGAAAAGCGTATAAAACTCTCCTGGAGAACGCCCGGGCTGAATGGGACCATGACTATTGGGAAAATCTCACCAAAGCACTAACAACTAGAGATTCCCGCAAATTTTGGCGTATAGTCGCGAATGGCACGGAGGACCTATCCTCCGCAATAGAGCCCAATATATCCCCTTTGGTGTGGCAAAGTCATTTTGAAGCCTTGTATGCGGAGGGAGGGGGGATCAAAACACTGACATAATAACATACACATCCAGCGCCATTGGAGCTCCCTTTAATGAAAAAGAAGTGAGGGATGCCATAAAAGGTTTAGCTGCAGGGAAGGCCCCGGGACTAGACGGGGTGCCAGGGGACTTGTTCAAACAAGAACCTGGGATATGGGCACCTTACCTTACACTGATATTCAATGCCATCTTGGGGGGAATGGAGGTGCCCGATACTTGGAGGGGAGCTGAGGTGGTTCCAATTTATAAAAAGGGATCCCCTCTGCTTCCCTCGAACTATCGACCTATTAGTCTCATCGACATATCCCAGAAACTCTTTGGTAGACTGATCTTGAATCGTTTACAGGCCTGGATAGAAGAGATGGACATCCTGTCCCCCTACCAGGCAGGTTTTAGGCAGGGTGTCTCGACCATAGACCAAATCTTCAGGTTAAATCTACTCTACTGGAGAACAGCTGTAATCGAGGGCGGCAGTCTATATACCATCTTTGTAGACTTACGTGCCGCCTTCGATTTGGTACCCAGAGCGAGGCTGTGGAAGGTCATGGAAGAGCTAAACGTCCCTGGGGACATTTTGGCAATCCTGATGAGACTCCATTGCAACAACTATGCCCGCGTAAGGTGTGGCAAAGGTGGCAAGCTAACCGAAAGGTTCCCCGTTCGCAGAGGGGTGAGACAGGGCTGCGTGCTCGCACCGACCCTGTTTTGCCTCTTTGTGAACGGGGTTGTTGCCCACCTAAACAGGATTGCCAACACTGATGCCCCAAAGTTGACAGGCAGCAGGGTGCCTGCAATTATGTTTGCAGATGACACCCTGCTGCTGTCTAAATCCCCTATGGGAATCCAACGCATCTTGGATGGCTTTCTGGAGTTTTGCTCCGAACGTGGATTGGAGATCAACCCACAAAAAACTAAATTTATGATCTTAAATCCAAACCCCCATAACCGAGCCCCTCCCAGGCTGGACAATGTCCAATTAGAACGTGTGCATAATATTGAATACTTGGGGATTACTCTAAATGAACATCTAACTTGGACGACTCACCAGACCAAAGTGACCATCAAACTGGCTCAGTTGGCGGGTGGCACGATGCGTCTGGCAAATAAAACTTCTTATCGCCCACTATCCCCAATTATTCATATTTACAAAACCCAGGCCCGGGCGGGTGTCACATATGGGGGTGAATTGTGGGGGCATTCCAAACTCCCAAAATTACAGCTAATTGAAAATAAATTCCTGAGACAGGTTGTCTCTCTACCTCAGAGCACCCCACTACTCCCCCTCAGACTAGACCTGGGAATTCGATCTATAACAGAAGAGCTGGGACTCAAACCGCTAACTTTTTGGAGGCGCCTGTGGTGTAGCCCAGACCTTACAAGCTACAGAGAGGAATTACAGGAATTTCTAGAGCTAAGGAACGCCAAACGAATTCCGTGGATGATTTATGTCAGGGCAACGCTTGAGGAGATGGGTTTCCCGGAACTATGGAGGGATCCCCTAAACTTTTGTGTAAAGACTCCAAAGAAAGTACTCGTGAGAGCATACTATGAATTGATGTTGACAAAAGCCATTGATCCCACGAGAGAAGGATCCTTGACACATTTGTTCCTCAAAGCGAAAGACTCTTACCATCTTGAAAGTGCTCTTGACTCAATCTCCCCTACACTAACGAGAAAATTATTTCTACAGTGGAGGTATGGATGCCTCCCTCTAGCTTCATTCACAGCGTCCTGGCAATCACGATCCACCACAGAACTCTGCCCAGTGTGTGCTCATCAGAAAGAAGACGATGTTCATGCCGTCTTCTTCTGCAAGGGCTACGAGAGGAGTAGGAGATACTGGCTAGTCCCGCTACTTAAAAACTTGGGCTTCAGATCTTTTCAACCTGCCTATAGAATTTTAAAGTCAGACCTCTCTCCCATTGTGGTTTTCGCCCTTTCAAAATTTTTGACCTCCATGTGGTTCATCCGGAATCGAGCGTTGAAAAGACTTACATAACAGTACCCCGGAAATTTTTACTGCTTTTATCGTACCCCATGCTTCCCTTCTTTTTAAAATGTTCTTAATTATTGGATCACACTATGTTTAATCATTTTTTACTGTGTACAAATACTATGCATCTTTTATGATCATGTGATCGAAATAAAGATTTTTGAAAGAAAGAAAGAAAAGGAACCAATTCTGAAGGACAATCCTTATCACATGGCCACACCCCCGATAAACAATCAATAACCTTCAAAACCACGTTATCTTCAGCTACTCCATCCAACCACTCGCGCTCAGAAAGAGCACAACCAACAGTGTCGTACAAAGAACACACAGCACACACCATTTCCAAATCATCCCGCTCAAGAATGTCATTCTCAGAACAAAGGGGTAATCTTGACAGACAATCAGCCACATGATTCTTAACACCGGGCACATACTCAAGACGATAGCAGAATTCTTGCAATCTGAACTGCCATTTGGCGACACGTGGTGTAGCCCTGCCACCCCCCTTTGTGGTGAATAGGTCAACTAAAGGCTTGTGGTCGGTCCTCAAAATGAAATCATTACCCCATAAGAAGTTCTTGAAATGCTGCACGCCCCACCACAAACCCAAAGCTTCCTTTTCAATAGTTGAATAAGTGCTTTCAGCACTCCTCAGTGTTCTAGAAGCAAAGGCGATTGTTTCTTCGCGACCATCACTTCTTTTTTGGAGCAGAACCGCACCCAGACCCACATTGCTAGCATCGGTAGAAATAATGCATAGGTCATTAATATTGAACAACTTAAGTGGACTAGCTTGTACAATCTCATTCTTAATTGACACAAAATTGTCCTGACAATCTTTATCCCATACAAATTTGACATTCTTTTTCAGCAAATTGCGCATAGAAGCAGTTTTAGTTGAAAAATGGTTTACAAATTTGGAATAATATTCCACTAACCCCAAATATGACCGAAGCTGATCCCTATTGGTAGGCATGGGCGCATTTTGAATCGCATCCATAATTTTAAATTTAGGTTCAATGCCTTTGTGGGAAATGTGGTGACCTAAATAATCAACGCCATCTTGCAAAAACTTGCATTTGTCACCCCTCAGTGTTAAACCACTAGATTTAACTATACTCAGAACATGTTTAACCCTTTCGTCATGCTCAAGTTCAGTTTTCCCATGTATAAGAATATCATCCTGAAAGAATACAACTCCAGGAATAAATTTTTCATCAAACGTTGGAAAACAGCCGAAGCTGAGGCAAGGCCGAAAGGCATACGAATGTAACGGTAAGCGCCTTCGGGAGTGACAAAGGAGGTCAAATGTTTAGACTCTTTACTAAGCTCAATCTGATGGTATGCAGACGAAATATCGAGGGAAGTAAAAAATTTAGCGCTGTCTAAGGTTGTTAACAATTCATTGATATTGGGAAGGGGTTGACGGTCAACCCAGATGTTGGCGTTGAGGTCACGTAAATCAACACACATCCTCAGACAATTGTCCGATTTCCGTGCCAAAACAATTGGTGCGAGCCACTCAGAACCCTCGATAGGCTCAATTACACCTGCCGCACACAACCGTTCTAGTTCTTTTTTGAGTTCAGGGCGAAGACTAAGGGGTACCTTGCGAACCTTATGCGCAACAGCCTTAGCATTGTTTTTGAGAATGATTTGGTGTTGGAACCCTATAAGTTTTCCGAGTTTCCCGTCGAAAACTTCAGGGAACATACGTTCCCATTTGACACCAGAGAGTTGAGTCACGATATGAGAAGAAACAGGAGCAGAATTATAAAATTCGCTACGAGAAATGACCATGTCAGGATGATTGGGATCCAAGACAATGTTTAAATTCCCTTGATCATCCCACCCTAAAAGATTGGTACCCTCCTTGACCACAAATACGGTACTAGAAGCAAGATCAGAATGAAATTTGAGATTAGCAACACATTTTCCTAAAACTTCAACACGTTTCCCCCCATACGCAAACATTTTTATGCAAGATTCCATAAGTTGCACATTACTTAACGTGTCATAATCTGCTGCATTGATTAAGGTAAAAGGAGAACCAGAATCAGCCAGAAAGGTCAGACAGGTATCATTCACGGAAACAATGCAAGAAGGTGATTTCCTTTTGTGAACACCCCCCAAAGCAGCTAATTCAACCACACCATCACCCAGAAACGAAGAAGAAGACAGCATAAGCAGTTCATAACACTCTTCGTCAGAGTCATCAGTGATGGTTTTCACAACTTGATCCTGATTTCTCTTGGTGGAAGCAACTTTGCACATCCTAGAATAATGGCCCTTCTTTCCACAGTTATAACAAGTTTGATTAAGTGCAAAACAAAACTTAGCATTGCCAAGATGAGTGGTACTACCACAACGGAAACATATTAAATCCTTGGGTGTAGGCTTGGCTTGGTTGGAAGTCACAGCAGAGGAACGTGGAACTCCAGAGACAGGCTTAATGACTGACGGCAATTTGGTGGGTTTGGAATTGGATTTCAAAAGTTTAACTTCGCCAGAAGAGGAAGGATTGCTCATCTCTTTCACACAAAATTGCGAATGTTCAATGGATCTGGCAAGAGTGAGTGCAGTTTCCAAGTCAGGATCATCAGACGATAACAGTTTCTCTTGAATTTTTTTTTATTGGAGGTCTTCTCAATCAATTGATCCCGGATGATTTCATCCCTAAATTCCCTGTAGTTACAATTTACAGCGAGAATTCTGAGCGCAGCCACAAAATCATCAATTGATTCACCAGGAATTTGCGCTCGTTGAAGGAATTTGTGTCGTTCAAGAACAATGTTCCTTTTTGGACTAAAACGTTTGTCCAGGGTTTTGACGACAGTGGCATACTCATCCACTAACAAGGAATCACCACTGTCCCCACCAGTCACTAAGGTGCTTACAGTTTCCATGGGAAGAGTTTTTAAAACGCTTCTGCCCTCAGCCCCAAGATTATAAATTAACAACGCTTTCTTTTTTTTAGAAGTAAAAGTCTCTCCGTCAATTGCTTCTAAGTAAGCCTCAAAAGTGTCTTTCCAATCATCCCATTTTATAGGAGGTGTACCAGCGGATTGTAAAAATGGTGTAGGTGCAATAATGTGATCCATATTGGCGCGTGGGTGAGTTGCTGCCCCACAAGGATACCTAAAATAGGAGCAAACAGAACTGCAAGAAAAATAATACAAAAGCAGAACAACAATGCATCAACTAAATAGCGAGATAATAAACAGTTATGAGAGGAAATGTTATGTGCAGATGCTGTGCACATCAGCGGTAGAAGTAGAAGGCAAGTTGTAACAAAATCGCCAATGATTGACTGAAGGAATTCCATTTACTAGAGAAACGCGAGGCTGAATGCAGGTCGCGCTGATAGAAAAGCTGTGCGCATCAGCGTAGTCATGGTGATTACTGACAACGCGGTGAGCGTGGACTTGAATGAGTCATAGAGGTTGTTATGGCAATGCAACAACCAATGGGCGGATGCGCGTTGGAGTCAGGCAGGACGTCAGGGACAAAGTCAGGCACACGCGCGCTGACGTGAAAGCAGGACGGCTCAATCGCGAGAGCAGGACGGCTCAATCGCGAAAAATGAAGAGGAAAACAGAGTACCTTAAGAGTTGAAAGGAAGACTCTTCTTCGCTTATTACATCACCCAAACTGCCAAGACACTCGGAGCAGATGTCGTCAGAGGCAGATGTCGTCGAAAGGGAAGCAAGCAGGAAACGGAACCGGGTGGTCCCACGGAGGCATACACACGAAGGCAGCTGGTCACAGCAGCTGAAACGACGATGGGGAGGCTGGATCTGGCATCAATCGTCGCCAGTGAAAGGAAGTGAGACTCCACACAGCAAGGAAGGAAGGAGGACACTTTATTCCAGCCAGACACAGGAGCTCCCCGGCAGCAACTGCCGATGAGAGAACATTCCCCGCAGAGTGTTCCACGCAGGGAACACTCATGCACTAAGGTTCCAAGGAGGGAGAACCAGATCCCAACAATTGCTTCATGGAAGGCAGGAGGAATTGGGGTAGGGACATGGACTCGGATAACAGAGGGCAGGCGGGACATTGGGAGGTGCATGGGGAGGGTTTGCATCAGCACAATACACCACACAGGGCATGCGGGACGAGAGTGCAGCACAACAATCTATATAAAGCAATAGGGAGGGGACAGGACCATGCACATGCACAACAGAGAACATAGGGGAAAGAGGCAATGGTAGCTAGCTGACCATAATGGACAGACAGGAGAGAAATCTGCAGCATAACGGACCATAAAGGGCAGAATGGACGGATCAGGGGCATTACAATGGAACAGACAAGCAAGGAGGGAGGGAATAGGGGCCTGCACATGGAAACAGAGGGCTGGGGGCATGGGGGCAGGGCAGGAGCAGCAAGATGACCATGAAGGTCAGGCAGGATGGGCACTAGAAGCAAGATACACCATGGAGAGCAACAGTGAGACTATAATGGCATACACACAGACCATGGAGGGAAGGTGGGACGGGGTCAGGGGCAGGTAGCTGACCACAAAAGGAAGGTGGGAGGGGCCGTGGCAATACAGAAGACCATGCATGGCAAGCGGGAGGGTTAGTGGCAGCACAATGGCTATGATGGGCAAGAAGGAGGGTGCAGGGGCATGCACAAAGGACCATGCAGGATAGAAGGGAGGGTCAGGACCACCTGTTCACAGACAAGATAGATCAAGGGAAGGGGCCTCACAACAGACCACGCTGGGCAGGCAGGAGGGGCAGTTGCAGCACAACAGACCAGGGAGGGCAGAAGGGTGTGGAAGTAAAATGGACCATGGAGGACAGGAGGAAGGGGATAGGGGCATGTAATGTGGTCAGACAGGGTGGAGGTGGCAGGGACAGGTTACAGTCATCTGACAATGCTAGGCAGGTGGGAGGGGAGTGGCAGCTCAACAGAACACTCAGAGTAGATAGGAGTGGCAGGTCCATGGAACATGGTGGGCAAAAAGGATGGAGCAGGGGCATGCACACAGACATCAGAGGGCAGGGGGAAGGAGAATAGGGGCAGCAAGCTAAGCACAGAGGCTAAGCAGGATGTCAATGATGGGGCATAGAATTGGGCAATGGAGGGCAGGAGGATTGGACTGGTACATCATGCTAAAAGGAGGGCAGTTGCAGCACATCAGACCATGCATGGTAGGAGGGAGGAGGCTAGTCCATGGGTTCAGACACCAGAGGATAGGGAGGAGGTGGATAGGGCAGCAAGCTAACTGTTCAGAGCAGGCGGGAAGGCCAGTGCCAGAACAAGGGCCACACAGGGCTATAATAAGGGAGCAGGGACATGGACTTGGACAATGGATGGCTAGGAGGAGGGAAGGCAGGAGCAGCAAGTTTGGGTGGGGGCAGCACAATGCCAGGCCCTGCTTCCAACGCCCCACCATCCATTGTGATATGCATCTTACTTAATGCTAAAAAAAAAAAAAAAAAAAAAAAAAAAGAGAAATTTGCTGAAAAAAACAAAGATTACAGGGACGGTATACTTAGACTCAGATTTCACTCATACACAACCAGTTATAGTTACCTGAGACAACTATAACTTATGCCCCTGCAATGTACATTACATCATTCATGACATGGTCAGTTACATCACTCATGACATCTCAAATGAGCTGTGAATGGAATGGCACTACAATCGCCAGAACTTTATTTAGGGATAGTGTGTGTATATTAACACCCCTTTTTTTCTTTTCTTTCGTATAATAAACATTATAATACGCAACGTGCCCAAATTAATATGGCCGATAGCCTTTCACTTTAAAGTAATGTGTAGTCCATTGTTTATGTTGATGTTTGCAATCCTAAGTATGTTTGTTATGAATAAGTCACGTTGACGAACATACAGGTATGGCGGTCACTTGGCAAGATATGCTGAAATGACATTGTGTGCATATTAACACTTGTTTTCTTTTCTTTATTGTTTCAATTCCTGAATTTTCACATTGTGACCAGGCCAATATGTCCACCAGCTTTTTGGATTAAAGTAATATGTAGTCCTTTATTAATGTTGGCAACTTTAGGCATTTGTACATTTAAATAAGGATGCTACAATTACATCTTGTATCGTTATCAAGGTTGGGACAAGCCGAAATGCGTGGATCACATCCTTTGCAGATTAAATACTTCGACACTACACCTGAGTGTTGCTTCCTTCCTTATAAGAGTGAGAGGAGATTAAATGCATATATTTAAAATTCACTGAAAAAACCACAGGTTTCATAGACGTCATAGTTAGTTGGACATTTCACCCGTACAAAACAAGAGAAATTCAGCCATTATAGTTAGTTGTGCTAACTATAACTCATGCCCCCGCAATGCACTGCTGATGACGTCACATATTACATCACTCATGACATGGTCAGTGACATCACTGATGACATCTCAAATGACATCACTGATGACATCATCCACGTGATCATCTGATGCACCTCCTCACACCCTAAAATACAGACTACCATTCTCGAAACCATAGACACACCAATACTAGTACAGCTACAATATTCTGTGCACCATGCACGCAGACCTCTAACTAGCTACATACTATTGAAACGCTCTTCTAAATACCCAGTTAGTACCTATGCAGTCTAGGAATCCTTCTGTCTGTCCCATGCACTTCTCCATTCACTCATCCAGCACTATCTACGTAACCCATCACTCCACCAATACCTAAGCACGTATACATTCAGCATGCACTTTCTTTGCAACACTGAAATTACTCCAGTTATTAGTCATATACTTAAGGAATGGTGAAGTCTCTAACACAAGTGCAGGTACAATATTTTGTACACTATGCATGCACACCTCTAACCAGCTACAAACTATTGATACGTTCTTCTAAATACCCAGTTAGTACCTATGCAGTGTAGGAAAACTCCTGCCTGTCCCATGCCTTTCTCCAATCACCCATCCAGCACTATCTACTTATCCTATTACTCCACCAATACCTGAGGACTTATAAATTCACTATACACTCTGTTTGCAATACTGTAATTATTCTAGTTACTAGTCATGAACTTGTGGAATGGCCTAGCTACTAACTCAAGTACAGCTATAATATTTTGTGCACTATCCAAGCAGACCTCTAACTAGCTACGTACTATTGATACACTCTTCTAAATACCCAGCTAGTACCCATGCAGTGTAGGAATCATCCAGTCTGTACCATGCACTTCTTTAATCACTTATCTACCACTATCTACTTATCCTACCACTCCACCAATACGTAAGCACTTATAAATTAAGTGTTCACTCTGTTTGCAGCACTGTCATCATTCCAGTTACTAGTGGTATTCTTATAAAATGATCTAGGCACCAACACAAGTACACATAAAATATTCTGTGCATAATCCCTACAAATCTCTAAGCAGATACATACTATTGGTCCACTCCATTAAATACTGAAGTAGTACCCATGCAGCGTAGTATACCTCCTGTCAGTCTCATGCAATTCTTCAATCACCCATCCAGCTCAATGTTCTTATTGTATCAGTCTGCCAATACCTAAGCACTTATGGGGCAGAATTACAAGCACCCTGCGCCACCAGTACGTCACGTTTTGTAATGTAGTGATGGCGCCAGGCACTCCTTCATATTTACACGGAGAGGAAAAGCCACCCTGCATGGTTTTCCTCTCCTTGTAAATACGACCCCTTCATACACAGAACTTTGCGTTAAAGTGGCGTTCCAAATGTGTTGCTGTGGGTGTTCCCATGCATACCCATAGAACAAGACACATCTCCAGATTTATGAGAAATCGTAAATCTGGAGATGTGTATAAATGCTGCGTCATCCTAGAGTTGGTGTAGCAAGGCGCAATGAGGAGAATTGTTTTAATTTCTCCTATTTTTTCCTCTTTCAATGCATGCTGCATTCCACAGCATACATTTTGCAAAAGGGTTCTTGTAGGAAAAGAGATGTCTCTCTAAAGATGCTCCAACAAGAATGACTAAAATGGGTGGGGTCTTTCAATAGTTACAGTGGGAAATGTTATGAACCAATGAAATCTTTTTTTTTAGGTCACAAGGGATCCGCGCACTTTGCGCTCACGAAGCACGCACCCGACACGAATTCGCGAAAATATATTTATAAGTACACATCTATTATTTTTTTGAATATCTTAGATAATCTCTTGCTCTAATATGTATATTAAAGACACATACATATCATTTGAGAAAATAAATTTTTTTTGCGGGAGTCGCGCACCCAATGCGCCCCAGGACGTATAAGACGCCACGCGGGACCCTCCACCGCGCAAGCATCGCATACCGTAATGCGCATGTGTCCCGAATGCGCGGGAGTAGGAGTCGCGGACTGGTCGCATACCAATCGCGCACATCACGTAATATTTAATGTATATGATGTAACTGAAAAACACGCAGCTGTCGCATACCATACATGGATCCTTCACGACTTTTCTGAAAATGGCGGCTAGAATTCGCACACCCACCTTGATGTGTACGCTTAGGGTGTGCGACTCTGGAAACTTTTTTGAAAAAAAGAAAATAATATAAATATATCAAAAGAAAAAAGAAAACAAAAAATGTATCAATATTATAGTCTGAATTTTTTTAAACTTTTTTTTACAATTTTCAGAATATATAATGTTATTTAATGAATAAAATATTTATAAATAAACAGTTAAACGACTGTAGAAAATCAGCACAAAAAATAGGTATAACTACTAGTACACTTAAAAATTTGCATTTAAAAAAGCTTTGAAATTCACTGAAAAAAAACATAGGTTTCAGAGACGTTATACTTAGAAATTAGCGTTTAAAAAACCTTAGAAATTCAGAGAAAAAAAACATAGGTTTCAGGGGTGTTATAGTTAGCTGGACATTTTACTCGTACAAAACCATAGAAATTCCTCCGTTATAGTTAGTTCTGCTTACTATAATTCGCGCACCCGCAATGCACAGCTGTTGATGTTACATATTACATCATTCATGACATGGTCAGTGACATCACTGATGACATCTCAAATGACATCACTGATGATATCATCCAGTGAATGTGATTAAGTTTGAAATTTAAATATGTATTATATATATACCAATCTGTATTGAAGATTGAGTGAATATAATTGTCTGGATTTAGGATTTAGTAGCTGTGTGACTGTCTGTTTAAGTGAGTAATTAAACACAGCTCATGGCATACTGTTGCTCAGAGGATGAAGTCCACTTGTGTCCAGAGGACTTGAGGAAACAAGTGGACTTCATCTTCCGAGCAGCAGTGCACCAGAAGCTGGGGGCTTCGAACTTAGCAATGCTACTGTGTCAGACTTACTGGAGGTAATAGGAGGGGTAGTTGTCCCCCAAGGATGTCCGTAGGGGCCAACACCCCTCTTGTTATCTCCAGTAAGTCCTGCACAGTAGGATTGCTAAGCCGTCTTTGGAGGCCATGCCCCCCCCTTTCACCACCATTCTGCAAACGCGCCTCCTAGCAGACTACGGGATGGGGGATTACGTCTAATTTACTCCTGAGGGACTTTGGGGGCCAAGAAGCCCTACTGGTACCTTCTGTAAGCCCTACACGCTGGAATTCCTGAGCTCTGGTCAGAGACTCAGCACCCTTTCTCCACCACTCTGCAAATGCGACTACTAGTTAAAGAAGTGTTTGCAATATAATAGGTTTCACATTTGCAAGAATTAGAGCTATTGGCGTTGTAAATGCAAACCTTTTTTACTAATGTTTTTTGGAGTGGATGTTGTGGTTCTCGAAAATCCGGACCCTGGTGTTTTCCCGATATCGAGGTCCAATACCCGTGTCACAAAACCTCAACGCACCAAGACGATTTTGGTATCTATGAACCGATAATAATTAGGACATCATTCCTATGTATTTGCGTCACAATCGAGGGTTGCCAACACCCCAAAATCGTAGTTTCCGTCCCCATCCCTTAAACTCCATTTTGTGAACGGCATCCATCTTGCATCTTGCCCTCATGTTAAGTCAATTAAAGGTCGAGCTTGATCAAGAGGGACACGTCCACCTTTTCGTGACTTCCCCCTGACCTGTCCCAACTGACTCCATTGCCTTCGGCCAAACCTGTTTGGGCAGCTCCTCGCCCAGTAGCCGAATACGATAGCATCAACACATAACATTCCACAAACCATTCACGACATACAGACCATGCTTTCTGCAAACATGCACCTGTCCACATTCCTTGTTTATGGCCAGTTTTATGACTGGGTTGTACCTTTCTTTATTAAGGTTTCATCGATATCTGATGGGAGTTCCAGGCCTAACTGGGTAATCTATCAACAAACTGGACATCTAAAATATAGGCTTGCTTACATGACTCCGCTCTTTGTATTATTGTAGAAATATGTGTATAGCCATATCATAAACTCAGGAATTCTTGCTTGCAGCTATTATTTTTGTATATAAGGAGACGGCTGGTTCTGTAAAAACGAACAGTCTCCCGAGAACCTACACTCCGTGTGGTGTACTTCTGGGACACGTGTTACTTGGTAGCTACCAATAAAACTTGATCTTTGACGGTAACTAGAAGACTCCGTGTTTCTGTGGTCCGGAACAAGGGAGAACTCAGAGGTCCTCGGGTGCTACCCCCTGGCACCACCGGGTTCCTAAAAACCCGGCACCTCAGTTGGCGCCCAACTCGGGGCGATATCAAGCGGTGACGGTCCAAGCCAGATGTTCGTGAGGAGCTTCGTGTGAAAATTCCGGAGGACGGCCAGCCACTTCAGCGACCCCTGTATGTCGACGTGGTTCCGAAGGTCTTTGCTGCGAGGTTCCCCGCGTCCCGACGGCTACGAAGGACTGCTGCCCTGACTATCGCCTTGTTTTGGACCCAGTGATCCTTGGTAGAGCGAAACGATAGACGAGTCTTCTAGCGACGTCACAGATCTTCAAATACTTCAGTTAAGTATAAGTGGAGTGTCTCCCAGTCCTTAGTTTGTCCTTAGTTTTTGGTATCCTTGAGATACGCTTTGATTTGGTACTTGCAAGCCCCAAAGCCGAAGGACTCGTGTATTCACGAGATATATCGTAACAGATAATCCTTTGAAGTTTGAAGCTAGACTAGTGAGCGAAGATGCCTGGTTTTAGCAGACTTGGAAACTTGTTTTGTCTTGGTTGTAGTAAGGACTCCCGATTAGAGGAATCTTGTCCGGTTCCTCCAATTGGAACTCCAACATATGAGCTCTATGTAAAGCACGGCGTAGGTCCTATAACATAACAAAGTATGGATAAAATACACCCGCAAGGATGGTGTTTTAAAATGGCCCCAATATGGTAGTTTCGACTCAGAAGTTTTAGATAACCTAGAGGTCAAACTATTCAAGAAGAAAGCCCGACCGGCGATGTTTGACTCTTTCCGCTTATGGCGTAAAGAGGCCAAACAGAAGGAAATTAAATTAGAAAAAAAGAATAAGAGGGAAAGAGGTATTTCAGTAATGCAAGCCGCGATAAAATTTAAAGACAACGAAGAGGATCAAATAAGTGAGCAGTTGCACAGGCAACGTAAAATGGCAATAGATAAATGCTATCCCGTTTTGCCATCTCTTCAGCGAGAGACAGTAAAAGAGCGTGAGAAAGATCCATTAATGGCTCATTTGCTAAGTTCGCCACCACCCTATGCACAAAATGCCACAGCACCTCCGCAACCTTTAGTTGCACCTCTGGTAGCTGTTATACAGGCTCCTTTTCCGCACTCACCGGCTACTCTTCAGCTGGCTCCTGTTTCTCTGGCGCAGCCTCTTCAAGGCTCACCGATCACATCTACTTCTCCTACTGTTCCTTCTAAAATTTCGCCTAGCACATCTTCTAGTCTCTCTGATACTCGTTCTACGAACATTTCTGTTTCTACTTTGCGTGACTCTGTTCTACCACCAATTATTCCCCCACTTTCACCTTCCGTCTGGCATAAAATGACCAGCATTGTTACTAACCTTCCTTCACCACTTTTTTGGTCGCCTAAAACGACCCCTAACACGGAACGAAGACAATTACGAAGCCAAATGCCCGATTATCAGGAAAGGGAATCATTGAATAAGTTAGAACGAAATTGGGCTATGGACACAGCAAGATATGATGTAGAGTCTGTCATGAACGTTTTCCGTCAATGGGATGAACCAACGCAAAGATACGTCTTTGAGCAGATGTGTGTTTTTCTGTGTGAGGATTTGGTAGATAATGGTCAGAAGACCAACCAGCAAGAGTTGTGTAGTGTACGATTTAAATTTGGGGAGGGTATGATAGTTGGTCCCGACGTTGAAAAAGCAGTTGAGATATTATTATCACATAGAAGTACGGGTGGTAATTCTGGGTCATCCTCTGACAGAGGTACATCCAGCAGGAAAAGAGCGAGACAGTACCCCATGAGAGAGGTTCCTCCGGTCTGGAGGGAAGGTGACGCAACTGCAGTTCCACCGGTTCTGCCTCATTTCCAGCGTGTATGGGTACATGTCCCCTGGAAAAGATCAGAAGTTTTAGCACTAAAGCAGACGCTACCCGATCCCTGTAAAAACCCGACTGGGTATTATAAGGAGTTATCCCAAACTGCCAGCTCATGTATAATGAATTTAGCGGATATAGACATGTTGTTTGGGAACGTTGTTCCACATCCTTTATGGAGTAAGATACGTCATACAGATCATGACCAAGAATTAGGTGACTCGTGGGCGAACATTGCGACTACAGATGCTAGACAAGTCGGTGGTTTCAAGCCTGAGCCGTTAATAGCTGAACTTCCCGGTAGAATTATTGCGTACATGAAGACAATTATGCCTGAAGTACGCGTAAACTGGGACAAGCTATCAGCGTGCAAGCAGAAGAAAGACGAGAATGTGTCTGACATTTTCACGAGATTTGAGGAAACTTTCACTGACCATAGTGGTCAGGATATGGCTACCGAGGGTGGCCAAAGATTGTTTGTAGACAAATTTGAACACAATCTGCTTCCCGAACTATGTGCTAAACTAAAAGATTCAGAGAGTGCTTGGGCTGTCTCTACGTCAGCGCAGATTCTAGCAACAGCTCAGTACTACGAAAACAGGCGCAAAGACGAGCTAGACAAGGCAGACAAAAAGACGAAAGATTCGAAAACTAAAGTTCTTCTCCAACAGGCCTATCCGCCTCGTATGGCTAGCCAGCCCAATTATCAACAGAATAAGCAGTATTGTAGAGACGCGCAGGGAAATGAGTCTTCCCACCAGCGTGTTCCGTATGGCCCGAATCAATGTGCGTATTGCAAGGAAGAGGTACATTTTAGGAGTAATTGTCCGGCTCTTGCGCGACGCTTAAACGGTGTTTCAGGTGTAAGAGGGAGAGGTGTTCAACACGCCCCCAGAGGTAGGGGCCGTTGAAATTTCTCCCAGAACACAGTTTCTTTTCCGCCTCAGAATTCCATGAATAGCTTTGACCAACAGAATAACGCATCGTCTAGGTCAGCTCAGTACTATGCTGACGACTATTACACCGAACACGACAATGAGGGTAACGATTGCTAGGACAGCCATGGACAAAGAGAGGGAGTTGTTTCAGTTCCAGTAGACCAGGATGGACCTTATGTCGAGGTAATTACCTCAGGAGTGTCAGAGCCATTTCTGCTGGATACTGGTGCTACGAAAAGTTCTATTATGCACTCAAAACTTCCTGGCGCACCTTTGTCTGGCGAAATGAATGTCTCAGTAGGCTTCTCTGGCGCCCCTGTTAGGAACCCGATCTCTAGTCCTATACCCCTTTCTGTTGGCCCCTGTGAATTAGAAGCACCCCTCATTCTTACAACAGGTTGCGGTGAAAATTTGTTAGGATTGGATTTGCTAAAAAGGTTGTATGCGACTTTGTACTGTTCTCCCTCGGGAGTACAACTTACCTTAGGGAAAAAAGTCATTTCTCCAATGTATTTGTCGAAAGAAGGTATTCCAACCGAATTGTCATCACTTCCTGATATACTGTGGGCTAATGGTTCCAATGACGTAGGTCGTTTGGAGATAGCACCGTATGTCATAACTTTGAAAGCCAACGTCGGATTGCCACGTATTCCCCAATACAAAATATCTAACGAATGCGAGAAGGCGTTGTTAACGATCATTTATGATTTGATCGATAAAGATGTTATTGAAGAAACAGGGAACGTTTGTAACAGTCCAGTTTTACCGGTCTTAAAACGTACTGATCCTTCACAGCCCCCTGTGTATAGGTTTGTGATTGACCTCAGAGAGGTAAATAAGGTAGTTATCCCACAGTTTCCAGTTGTCCCCGACATTACTGCTTTATTGACAATGGTTCC
This sequence comes from Lissotriton helveticus, assembly GCF_964261635.1. Taxonomy (NCBI): domain Eukaryota; kingdom Metazoa; phylum Chordata; class Amphibia; order Caudata; family Salamandridae; genus Lissotriton; species Lissotriton helveticus. The sequence continues at coordinate 145,179,141 of NC_136073.1, forward strand.
AGCTTCAGCAGACTGGTTCTCGGTGATTGACCTGAAGAACGCTTTCTTCAGCATCCCGATCGCCGAAGAGAGTAGAGACCTTTTCGGCTTCAATTTAGGAGGACGAAGCTTCCGCTTCAAATGCGCTCCTCAAGGCTACTGCGAAAGCCCATCTATATTCAGTCAGGCACTGAAAACACAACTAGACACAATTGTGCTGCCAGATGGGTCAACTTTGATCAAGTACGTAGACGATCTACTGATCGCCGCAGACACTGAGGAGATTTGCAAACAAGCCACGTTGTTACTATTGCGTCACTTATGTGACATGAAGCACAAAGTCTCTCTTTCAAAGCTGCAATTTTGCCGACAAGAAGTAACCTACCTAGGTCACATCTTATCGAAGGAGGTAGGGAGACTGACACCAGAAAGAATACAGGCAATTACAGAACTAAGTGCCCCAAGGACACAGAGAGAGGTTCGAGCCTTCTTGGGCATTACATCGTACTGTAGACAATGGATACCGAATTTCTCACTACTAGCCAAGCCCTTGCTGGCACTACTCCGCAAAGACACGCCTAATCCTATGCCTTGGTCTGAAGATTGTCAGACGAGTTTCCACGAGTTGCGCGATGCATTGTGTTCGGCCCCTGTGTTGGGAAACCCCAACTACAGTAAGCCTTTTACATTGTATGTCCACGAAAAGGAAGGTTGTGCATTATCAGTCTTAACGCAACACTTTGGGGACAAACAGCACCCATGCGCGTATTTTTCGGCAACTCTGGATCCAGTGGCTAAGGCACTGCCAAGTTGTCTAAGAGCAACCGCCGCAGCAGCTGTCTGCATTCGACAGTCTGCTGGATTAGTCATGAATAACACTCTGATCGTTATGGTTCCGCATGCAGTTGACATTTTGCTAAATAGGACCAAGACACAACATCTTACTAGCGCTCGACTATCCAGTTACGAATTTACCCTGCTAGCAAGTCACATCCACATAAAGAGGTGTGATACACTCAACCCCGCTACGTTATTACCCATCCCAACAGAGACAGACAAGAATGACAAACACGACTGCTGTTTCAGGACAGAAGAAGAGACAAAAGGGAGAGTAGACTTACAGGACACTCCCCTTCCCGAATGCAATGATACTTTATGGGTTGATGGTTCATGTTTCAAGTTGCCGAATGGTGATACGACCCCAGCATACGCCGTAACGACATTACACACCATTGTAGAGACTGCACGCATTTCCCACAATTCTGCACAAGCTGCAGAGCTGATTGCGCTTACTAGAGCATGTGTGTTGGCGAAAGGAAAGCGAGTGAATGTGTACACTGACAGCCAATATGCCTTTGGTGTGGCTCACAGTTTTGGGAGATTGTGGCATGAACGTGGGTTCCTTACGTCCCATGGTACGAAGATACAACATGGCCAGCTAGTTAATGAGCTCCTTGAGTCACTCACCTTGCCCCTACAAGTCGCCATTATAAAATGCAGTGCACACAAAAAGATTCAGGATGATGTTGGCCGCGGAAATGCATTGGCAGATGAGGTTGCGAAAGAAACTGCAAGGAACACAATGAGTCGGATGTATGTCATGGGTCCCGCTAGATGGATTGCTGATGTGGGAATGTGTGAGGACACCATTGAAAGCGTAAAATCGATACAAGCCGAAGCAACTGAGAACGAGGTGAATGAATGGAGAGAAAGCACAGGTAGATTGGATGCGAATGGTTGTTGGGTCGAACTATCAGAACACCAGCGATGGCTATTACCTAATGCATACGTACTTGCAGTAGTAACGATGGCTCACGGAATTGCACACATCAGTTCGAAAGGAATCTGTAAACTATTGGCCCCAGTATGGCAGAATAGCAATATCCCAACATATGCAAAGAATGTGGTTAAAAAGTGTATGGTGTGTTTGAAGTACAATCCCGGTAGGGGAACCCCAACTCCAGCTGGTCATTTTGCGCCTCCAACGTACCCGTTCGAGGTTTTACAGCTCGACTTCATCCACATGGAGAGGTGCAACAACCTAAAGTATGTGCTCGTTGTTGTCTGCGCCTTGTCAAGGTGGGTGGAAGCGTACCCCCTTAAGGACAATACCGCTTTATCAACTGCCAAAGCACTCGTCAAAGAGTTCTTTCCGAGGTTCGGAATGCCTAGAATTGTCTGGAGTGATAACGGAAGTGAATTCGTAGGATGCGTGATGAAGAGAGTGTGTGAGTGTTTAGGCATCCACCAAAAATTCCACGCTGCAAATCACCCCCAATCAGCTGGATTAGTAGAGTGCTACAATGGCACTCTAAAACTCAAACTAGCCAAGATCCAAGCCAGTACAGGTCTTAAATGGCCTGACGCCCTGCCTCTAGCGCTTTTGTCAACCAGAATGACTGTGCATTCCAGATTAGGACTTAGCCCCCATGAGATCGTGTTTGGCCGCCCAGCCAACGTCTGGGGCGTGCCAAGACCCAAGAAACTAAGTGAGATAGAACACCCCGTACTACTTGACTATTTGTGCGAATTGACAACTAAATTGCGTGTTTTACACCAACAGGTTCACAGTTCCTCTCCACCAGCCTCTGACGATCCAGGTCACCTCATCGAGCCCGGTTCGTGGATTTTGGTGCGGAATTTCCAGCGCACCAACAACGGACAGCCGAGGTGGACCGGACCGCACCTAGTGCTGCTTTCAACGAGATCTGCTGTTCGGGTGGAAGGCAAGAAGAATTGGGTACATGGGACCCACTGCAAACGGGTCCCTCTACCCCTTCCATACGACCGGTGGGTCAACAAAGGACTTGCCGACTCCGAGACCGAATCCGTACCTCGCTTCATCCCTTTCAGCGATGCACGTTTGAAAGAAACTAGTACTGAAAAGGAGAGTGATCATATTTTACAAGGACTTGTGTCACCGTCTATGCAATTGGACACTACCGAACCTGAGACGCTGTTTGAAGACCACACCATACCTGGGAAACGACGATACGACCTGCGGTCTAAACAAAGAGACTAATAAATGATTGACCTAATGTGATTTCCCTTTTCCCCTAAGAACAATTTTTTGATTTTTCAGCTCTCTCGTCCCAGGGGAACTAGCTCATTTTTGATTTTTCGAACCGCCATCCGGTTCTGCTGCTAGGGTCGCGGTTGAAGTCTGGGGAGTGCAACTGGGAAGTTCTAGGTCCACGGTTCTGATTGGTCCACGGGAGTTACCCCGGACTGAGCAGAGCGCGCTCCCTGGGAGAATCAGTCAACCACCGCGGGCAGCAACTAGAGGATGGAGTTTCCAAGGGTAGAGAGACCTATCAGACTCACGAACTTCGGAAAACAGTTATGCACAATACTGTCCAAAAGAAGATTCCTGATGCTATGTGTTTTAATGTTATGTAGCATACTTGTGTTTTTTACTGGTTATACTCTGTTCGTATTTAAAGTTGCCTTTTCAAATGACACCCAGCCACCATCTCCTCCAACTATTTCTCCACACTACTTTCACCCTCTACCTGAACACGAGTCTGCCCGAAGACTCGAATTTGTAAACAATTCTTTCATTCAGCTCCTACACCAACACCAGTCCGTAATGAACATATCAAACTGTTGGATATGCGGACTTATGCCACACACAACCGATTAGGGGATCCCATACTTCATTTTGCCATTCAGCTACTATGGTTCTCTGTGGGCTTTCCAGACCATGTTCCTATTCGCCCTAGAACCATACCCGACCCGTTCCACTGCGAGCGATTCCAATAACAAGGCACTAATTGCAGGGATAAGAAATATGAGTAGGGATATCGACACATATCTGACAATGCCCAAAGATGAACTCAGTCCCTACACACGTTGGAACGTGACTAAACATGGGGTTTACCTGGTCAAGAGCCAGGCAGCAAAGAAATCCCGCCCAGTTTGGATAGTGCCCCACCGAGGTCACTTATGCTTACAGGGTATTGGTAGGGACCCCACAGCACAGTTAGGAAAGAGCATTTGCACGGAAACATATGTATTTACTTCCCGAACTTCCCCTATACTTTTAGCAGCCAAAGGCACGTATTTAGTTTGCCACGACCAAGCCTACACGTGGTTGCCCCCTGATTTCTCAGGTACATGTTTTATCTCATTTCTGCTGCCTCCCACCTACACGGCCAGAGCAGATTACCATCGGACAAGGACAGCTAGGGGTGTCGTGAGTAAAGACGACACCGCGGGTCAGGAATTCGCTGACTTCGCAAAGGGTTTTCTGCCATTTTGGGGGCCTATGGTGAACAGCAGAAATATTCGCCCGTTATCGAGGATAGTTGAATCCGCCGTGACTACGACGGCCGGAGCACTTGGCAATCTGACAACCGAGCTTCAGTCGGATCGACTTATGACCCTTCAGAACCGAATTGCCTTAGACATCATACTCGCCGATCGTGGTGGTGTGTGTAGAGTCATCCAATCCAGTTGTTGCATATTCATCCCTGATAACGCACCGACAGTATACCAGGCCATCTCCAAACTACACGAAATATCTGGTTCCCTTCACGTTGAGAAAGGGGACTGGTCCCTGCTGGGGTGGTTCTGGGAGCTGATCACTGCCTGGGGATGGAAAATTTTGATCTTCATTGGGATGACCTTGGCACTTCTGTTCATGTTTTGCCTATGTATACAGTGTGCTCCTGCACTATGTGGCCTCTGTGCTACCTCGTGTGTACGGAAGCCTGTGTCACAGGACGAGCTGAGTAACAGAATGATGCTACAGCAACATCTCCACGAATTTCTTTATACCGATTTGGACTCAGATCAGCATGAGTTATTGCCTTATATGAGGGCAAAAGGAGGGTCTGTGGTTCTCGAAAATCCGGACCCTGGTGTTTTCCCGATATCGAGGTCCAATACCCGTGTCACAAAACCTCAACGCACCAAGACGATTTTGGTATCTATGAACCGATAATAATTAGGACATCATTCCTATGTATTTGCGTCACAATCGAGGGTTGCCAACACCCCAAAAATCGTAGTTTCCGACCCCTTCCCTTAAACTCCATTTTGTGAACGGCATCCATCTTGCATCTTGCCCTCATGTTAAGTCAATTAAAGGTCGAGCTTGATCAAGAGGGACACGTCCACCTTTTCGTGACTTCCCCCTGACCTGTCCCAACTGACTCCATTGCCTTCGGCCAAACCTGTTTGGGCAGCTCCTCGCCCAGTGGCCGAATACGATAGCATCAACACATAACATTCCACAAACCATTCACGACATACAGACCATGCTTTCTGCAAACATGCACCTGTCCACATTCCTTGTTTATGGCCAGTTTTATGACTGGGTTGTACCTTTCTTTATTAAGGTTTCATCGATATCTGATGGGAGTTCCAGGCCTAACTGGGTAATCTATCAACAAACTGGACATCTAAAATATAGGCTTGCTTACATGACTCCGCTCTTTGTATTATTGTAGAAATATGTGTATAGCCATATCATAAACTCAGGAATTCTTGCTTGCAGCTATTATTTTTGTATATAAGGAGACGGCTGGTTCTGTAAAAACGAACAGTCTCCCGAGAACCTACACTCCGTGTGGTGTACTTCTGGGACACGTGTTACTTGGTAGCTACCAATAAAACTTGATCTTTGACGGTAACTAGAAGACTCCGTGTTTCTGTGGTCCGGAACAAGGGAGAACTCAGAGGTCCTCGGGTGCTACCCCCTGGCACCACCGGGTTCCTAAAAACCCGGCACCTCAATGTGTGTAGTGGAATTATGTGATATGTTGTGGAGTGAAATTATGTGGATAGAAAGTATGTGGTATTTAGTGTATAGGAATTAGGTGAAGTGGGATTATGTGTTATGAAGAGTAATTATGAGGTATGGTAGTCTGTGTTGTGGAGTGGTGACCTCAGGTTTAGTCTTCCTCGTTTCCATAGAAGCTCAACTATAAACTCAGTAAGACAAAAAAAGATGTAATCACTGAGAAGCACTTGTGGACCTAGTCAGAGGTATGAGTAGGGCCACTGGGATTATGTGACTGTTTGGCTGCAACGACCTTTTGCATAATTATACACATAATTCATCATCTGCACCCTAATCTGCAGATTTGAACAAAAAAGCCTTGTTTCTAGCTGAAACGGGTCAAACAATACCAAAAATGTAGCGACGTGTTACAGCGTGGTGGAAGGCCCTTTGCAAACCTAGAATAGTCACCTGTTACTTATTGCTATATGTGAGTGTTAAATTGGAACTAATGGTGTGCAAGCCTCTCTTGCTTCCCTCTGCACCTCTCTTGCCTCTTTCTGCATTTCTGTTGCTTCTTTCTGCATGTTTCTTTCTTCTTCTGCACTTTGACCTAATTCTGAAAATCTCTTGTACTTTCTGAACCTCTCTTCCCTCTTTCTGCACGTCTGTTGCCTCTCTCTGCACCTCATTTGCTTCTTTCTGCACCTCTGTTGTCTCTTTCTGCACTCGTCTTCCCTCTTTCTGTACCTTTTCTGCCTGTTTTTGCATCTCACTTGCCTTTTTCTGCACTTTTCTTGCTTCTTTCTACACCTCTGTTGCTTCTTTCAGCAATTCTCTTGCCTCTTTGTGCACTTCTCTTGCCTGTTTCTGCACCTCTCTTGCCTCTTATTGCACCTCTGTTGCCTCTCTCTGCACCTCATTTGCTTCTTTCTGCACCTCTGTTGTCTCTTTCTGCACTCGTCTTCCCTCTTTCTGTACCTTTTCTGCCTGTTTTTGCATCTCACTTGCCTTTTTCTGCACTTTTCTTGCTTCTTTCCACACCTCTGTTGCTTCTTTCAGCAATTCTCTTGCCTCTTTGTGCACTTCTCTTGCCTGTTTCTGCACCTCTCTTGCCTCTTATTGCACCTCTCTTGACTCTTTCTGCACCTCTGTTGCTTTATTCTGCACGTTCCATGCTTTTTTCTTCACCTGTCTTGCTTCTTTCTGCAACCCTGTTGTCTCCTTATGTACCTCTTTGGCCTCCTTCTGCACTTTACTTTGCCTTTTTCTGCAGTTCTCTTGCCTCTTTCATTACCTCTGTTGCCTTTTTCTACACCCCTGTTGCCTCATTCTGCACTTCACATGCTTATTTCTGCTCCTGTGTTGCTTCTTTCTGCACCCCTGTTGTCTCTTGATCTACTTCACTTGCCTCTTTCTGCACTACATTTGCTTTTTTCTGCACTTGTCTTGCCTCTTTCGGCACCTCTGTTGCTTCTTTCTGCACTTCTCTTGCCTCCTTCTGAACCTCTTAGTTAGAGGTAGTTTTAATCCCCCTGCCCTATTATGTACTAAGGCCATACAGGGGAGGTCATACCAATCACAGGGGTAGTGTACCCTAGTGTATGCAGGCGTTTTCACTGTGTTCCAAGTGTCTTGCAGCACAGCACTTGCTCCAGGCCTGGTTAGTCAGAGTCAGTTACCACCAGTACCCGTCAGCAAAACGTTGGGGGCATAGGACGACTTTGCAACAAGGCCTCTTTCTGCTTCTCTGTTGGTTCTTTGTGCACATATCTTGCTTCTTTCTGTATCTTTCTTCGTCTTTCTGGACTTCTGTTGCCTCTTTCTGCATTACTGTTGCCTCTTTCTGCACCTTTCTTCCTCTTTCTGCACATGTTCTACCTCTGTAGGCATAGTTAGAAATTAGCATTTAAAAGAACTTTGAAATTCACTGAAAAACACAGATTTCAGGGGTGCTATAGTGAGAAATTAGCATTTAAAAAACCTTTGGAATTCACTGAAAAAAACACAAGTGTCAGGGATGTTATAGTTAGTAGGACATTTCAGTGGTACGAAACCAGAGAATTTTGGCCGTTATAGTTAGTTCAGCAAAACATAACTCGCACCCCCGCAATGCACGGACGATGTTGTCACATATTACATTATTCATGACATGGTCAGTGACATCACTGATGACATCACTGATGGCATTTTAAATAACATCACTGATGACATCACTGTTGACATCATATACATGATAATCTGATGCACCTCCTCATACCCTAATATAACCTTTGATATACCCACTTTAAAATACAGTCTACCATTTTCTTAACCATAGACACATCAATACCAGTTAGTATATACCCACTCACTAATCCCTAGGTCAACCCACGCATCCACTTATTCACTCATACAGTCACTCATAGATTGTTAGTCAACATCAATACGGTACTATCATATGCCCTCACATATCTATAAAGATACTCACACACCACCACTCATCCATAGAGTTACTCACACACCTAGTCAGTCATGCAAAGAATCAATCACACTCCCATTTATTCACCTATATAGTTATACACACACCACCTCACTTATTCAAACATATACTAACACATACTTACACTCTTATACAATAACTAATACAAGTACACACTCATCTATACAGCCACTCTAACAATCACTCACTCTCACATATAGTAATATATATTCTCCAACACTCACACATACTGCCTTTCACATATGCAGTTACTCACACATGTACCACTGAGACATCCATTCACTTACCAACACATCCATACACACATTCAACCACCCAAACAGACCTTCACAGATACACCCTTGAACCCATGCGCCCAGTGAATCACCCACTCACATATCTATGCACAGAGTCACAGCCCCCACCCACCTACACAGATACTCAGGCACCCATACAGATACTCAGACAACCAATCAATAACCCATATAGACCCTCATTTAGCTCCTCACCAACCCATGCAACGACTTACACACCAACTGACAAACTAAACTGTGTGAACTAACCCATGCATTAAGTAAGACACATTTATTCACTCATTTATACAGTAAGTCATGCACCTACTAAATCATCCATTCAGACACTTATACACCCACTTGTTCTTCAATACACATTGGCATATATATATATATATAAAACTTTACAGAAACACACAGTCACTGGATGATGTCATCAGTGATGTCATTTGTGATGCCATCAGTGATGTCACTGACCATGTCATGAATGATGAAATATCTGATGTCATCAGCAGTGAATTGCAGGGGCGCGAGTTATAGTTAACTGAACTAACTAACTTTCTCTTGTTATGTACGAGTGAAATGTTCAACTAACTATAACTTCCCTGAAACCTGTGTTTTTTTCAGTGAATTCTAAGGTTTTTTTAAATGCTAATTTCTAACTATAATGTTCCTGAAACCTATGTTTTTTTCAGTGAATATATATATATATATATATATATATATATATATATATATATATATATACACACATATACCAATATCATAAAATATTATAGATTAAAACATTAAACTATTTAAAAATCTTTAAACTTAAATTTCCCCCTCCAGTCAGTGCAACAGTAGGGAAAGTGTTGGATAGCGGAGGGGTAAAAATGACTATTCCCACTCCAGTGAGTTAAACAGTAGGGAAAGTGTTCGAAAGCGGAGGGTTAAAATGTACTATTTCCACTCCAGTCAGTGTAACAGTAGGGAAAGTGTGGGATAGTGGAGGGGTACACATTACTATTCCCACTGCAGTGAGTGCAACAGTAGGGAAAGTGTTTGATATTGATGGAGTAAAAATTACTATTCCGGCTCCAGTGAGTGCAACAGTAGGGAAAGTGCTGGACTGCAGAGGGGCAAAAATGTATATTCCCACTCCAGTCAGTTCAAAATTAAAAATGAACAAAATATCAACAACAAAATATGTAAAAACAAAATAAATAAAAAACATGTATATGTGTATATATATATATATATATATATATTCACTGAAAAAACCATAGGTTATAGACCATATATAGTTAGGAAATAGCATTTAGAAAACCTTATTTTACTCACACAAAACCATTGAAATTCCATATATAGTTAGTTGCACTAACTATATATCGCGCACCTGCAATCCACTGCTGATGATGTCACATATTACATCATTCATGACATGGTCAGTGACATCACTGATGACATCACTGATGACATCTCAAATGACATCACTGATGACATCACTGATGACATCTCATTTGACATTACTGATCACATCACTGATGACATCATTCATGTGATGATACAATGAACCTCTTCAGACTCTAATATAACCTTAGATACACTCAGTGTAAACAGACACTCACAGACTGTCACTCATCCATGGAGTTACTCACACACCTAGTCAGTCTTGCAAAGAATCAATCACACCTCGATTTCCTCAACTATATAGTTATACACACCTTACTTATTGGAACATATAATAACACATATTTACTCTGTTATACAATCCCTGATACAAGTTCACAATAATCCATACAGCCACTCACACATTCACTGGCTCTTATGCACAGTTATTTATATATGTCAACTATCACATGTACTGTGTTTTACATATGTACTTACTTTGACATGTAGCACTGAGATATCCATTCACTCACCAATACACTCATGCACACAGTCAACCGCCCATACAGATGTTTCCACATGCACTTTTGAACCCATACATCTAGTGAATCAACTGCTCACACATCTATGCACAGAGTCATACACCTCCCAGACACCCACACACACACTCAGTCTCCCATACAAATACTTGGGCAACTAATCAATAACCCATATAGTTAGTCATATAGCTAATGATCAACACATGCATCAGATTACAAAACAACAGACACAATGATGCACAATTTAAAACAGTTTAGTCACTAACCCATGCACTCAGTGAGACACATTTAATCACTCACTTATACAGTCAGTCATGCACCTACTAAATCCTTCATCCAGACACTTATACATCCACTCATTCTTCAATATGTAAGACATATTTTAACTTTACAGAAGCATACAGTCACTGGATGTTGTCATCAGTGATGTCATCAGTGATGTCATTTGAGATGTCATTTGAGATGTCATCAGTGATGTCATCAGTGATGTCACTGACCATGTCATGAATGATGTAATATGTGACATCATCAGCAGTGGATTGCAGGTGCGCGATATATAGTTAGTGCAACTAACTATATATGGAATTTCAATGGTTTTGTGTGAGTAAAATAAGGTTTTCTAAATGCTATTTCCTAACTATATATGGTCTATAACCTATGGTTTTTTCAGTGAATTTTCAAGGTTTTGTAAATGCTAATTCCTAACTATATATGGTCTATAACCTATGGTTTTTTCTGTGAATTTCATTGGTTTTTTAACAGCTAATATCTGTAGCTGTAAAATGTATTCTTCTTTAAATCCAAAAATATATTTTATATGTTTATGAATAATTTTTTTTTAAAATATTTTTTTTTCTTCGTTCCCGCTTCGCGAATCGGGAAGCTTCCCGTTAGCTGACCTTGATGCCGCGAAATAGACCGCGAGCCGGTAAACGTTTCTTTACCGCAAGTGCCGCGTTAGAAAACAACATCGTGACGCCTCCCGTCCGCATGACGTTCCACGTTGTCGCTTGATACGTCATATGACGTGCTACGTTAGCAAACTGGTACGCGAAGCGAGTGCCAAAGCGCAGGTTTCTGGAAGCAAACCGGGAGGCCCTGCAAAGCGCTTAACGTAAACACAGCAAGTCATGTGACTTGGTAATAACACTTTTCATTGGTTCATTTCACTTTTGGTTTCCTAATGATGTAAGACTAGGTCATATAATCTAAAATGAACACTTTTGATTGGTTGAGAACTCTTGTTTTTCCCAAATGATGAAAATCCCTCCTTCTTTCCTCACTCTGACTTTCATCATTGTGAGAGAAAGACCCTTTGTGATCACTGAGCAATGGCTTCTTTAGTAGCTTCAGCTGGTGCTTCCCCACCACCTCCACCACATCCAAGGAAGAGTGGACCACCTGCTCAAGTTGTAATTCAACAAGAAGAAGAAGAAGAGGAACAGGAGGACGAGCACGAAGAGAGGCAGTTTTTGCCTGAGCAGCCCAAGACGTCTCACCGGAAAGAAAACTTCATTTGGCAATTTTTTAAAATTCCCAAAGGTCAGAAAAAAGTAAATGCAAGATACGTAACTTGCCTTATATGTCAAGATAGACTGTCCAGATGGACCGACAAAAAATACAGTTTCGGAAACTACACAATGCATCGCCATATGACTAGGTGGCATCCTAACAACTACAGTGCTGCACAGTTTCGGAACGACCTAGATAATCTCCCTATTATGGCCAGAAGATCTGTTGTACCGGAAGTAACGGGACCAGAGGGCAGGGAGATGGTGCCAAATATACAAATGAGATTTGGTGAAGTAAAACACACCTGCGTATTTTGCGATGGATTCATTTCCTACGGAGAAAGAAGCATCACTCTGATCAACAGAGCTATTGACTATCATATGCAAGTTTGTCCGAAACGCCCAAAATAATAAATACTTCTTTTTTTTGTTTTGTTGCTCCTGTTGAGCCCTTTACAATGAATCGTTTTCATTGCCCCCTCCAAGAAAAACCCAAAAAAATATAAAACTGTTCCGAAAAATTCAAAAACAGTAAAAAAATGTTCAGAAAAATAAAAAAAAAAGTTCTTTTCAGAACTACCTCCCCGTTATTAAAAAATTGGTACAATATTTGGAACTGTGCCAACCTCTATTTCTCTTAGTTCGCTTCCTAGTTCGCTCGCTGGTACGCGAACTGGAAGCGAACCAAAAACAGTAAGTATAAGGGAAGGAAACACACACTTATGTTAAAAGAAAGACAGCTATAGGGGAGTAAACTAGAGATACTATTACCCATAATCCACTACTGATGATGTCACATATTACATCATTCATGACATGCTCAGTGACATCATCAGCAGAGGATTGCGGGTTTTTTGGCAACATGCCTTATCCACGGTTTAATAACGCTGCCTTTTGCTTTATATAAGTTTTCAAATTGTATGAAATATATACCAATAGGTCTTTATGAACCTTTAGGTAGTGCTTTTGTTCATGAGGTCTGGTCGCTTCCATACACATACAGATGTTTCAAAGATGATCAAGAAGTTTATCTGAATGGAGAGGAATGCACTGAGACGCCAGATCATTCACTAATGTGTAGGCACATACAGTTACACGATTCATGCAACAAACACCGACCAAATATGGCTTGCGTGTTGCAAGGCACGCCAGTTCCTGCTATCATCCCCACGTTCAAGTTGTTGGAAAATGGTAGTTATTTGATGCTCAATAATGAAGATTGTTCTGAGTTAATTAAAAAGTATTCCTTTTATCGTAACAGTAAGTGAACGGGTTATTTGCTGCAGAAATGTTCTATTTCCTCCCACACATGAACATAGGGAGTTTTCAATCTGGCCACAAATACCAACCTTGGGACACGTTTCAACGGCATGACAAGAATAAGAGCTCTTTTGTCTCAGAGAGAGGTGGCCTTGAGTTCGGCCCGTGAAACTTTCGTACTTCACATAGCGAACACCCGTACACAGGTTTGCCTTTCAATTTCAGCAACATGTTTCCGACTATCTTTAACGCATCCTCCACAAAATCCCTGGCACACTTTTTTAAAGTTGTTACCAGTGGTCTCGTGACTTCATTTGAGAAAATCTTTGGAGTCATCCCTGCTCCCTTTCATTCCATTTTCTCCACTCTGGTTCGTGGATTGCATTTTTACTTGCATTACCAGCGGACGCTCTTGTGCTTTTTTACATTTTTAAATATGGATGTCCCTCCTATGCAACCTCCGACCCTGCAGCTGCTGACACTGTTCCGCAATCGCATGCTAGAATATTATGGCACAATGCCGTTGGCGATATTAAGCACGGCATATGGATTATCTTTTCGGTTCTCCTACTTCACCTGTGTCCAGCCTGTATTTCACTGCCTGACCTGTGATTTCGATTGGGCCATTGATTTGTGTCTCTGCGGACCGGTTTCTCCTGACGTCGACTTTAATCAGCTGATGACTCCTATCATTACTCACGAGTTGATTTGTCCTGGCGAAAGGATTATGGCTGTGGCATTGATGCATGGACTACTTGGTCCCTGGAATTTACTGGCGGCAGCACAGTCTTTCTTGGAACACAGCTTTCTTGAAAACCCACCGAGCTGTCCTCTGATGGTGATAGAGGATCCGGTGCTGGGAGAGCACGTATGTTCTTTTCCGCTTTTAAATTGGATGGCTGAACTGTTTTCGGATGAAGACGGTGACTTCCTATTGGAGGCTGTTGCAGCTTATTTTGCATACACAGTTATGTCATAGACCTTTTTCATGTTTGATATGCTGAGTACTAGCATTTCATTGACAATTCATTGACTTATTTGTCAAGTTTTTATTATTTACCTTGCCTATTGGCTTAAGACTCGATAAAGTACTTGGCTGTTTTATTTTTCTTTAGCATTGAATTTTCCTAGTTTTTAATGCTTTACCTTGCGGACCGTCCACATATAAACTTGCAATCTGCTCTCATGAGATGGCACTTCTATTATCTTATTCAGTTCGTTTCCGGATCATGAGGAGGTGTCATCTAGGTCCTGGATATCTTTACACCGTGTTAAGTTAGCATGGGCTCATTACCGGTTTAAACGCCATTTTTCCTTTTTTGCAACTTCTGCACACGACACTTAGTTGTTGCTTTAGCTTTCCACCTAGTAGTTCATCGTGGTTTACATGAGAATAATATGTTATTGGTCTACTATCTGCTTTACTTGTTAAACTATATCTGTACAGCGAGTGCTAAAGTTTCAAGAACAACACGATACAGAATTGTTATGAGGTCTGATCTCCACGACTTCATACTCATAAAATAAGTGCAACTTCTGCCAATTCTGGGCATGAGGCGGGTTTTATATTGCTTTGCCGAACACACATACACAACAGTTGATGCGGTTCACATGAAGAGAGAGCTGGTGTATGCTGATGTGATTCCTTCAAATCTAAGACACTAAAGTATGGACACGCCCTAAACCAACACAAAGAGACCTTCTTAGCAAATAATATAATATGTGTATTAGGGAGGGTGAGATATAAGCAGCCGCGGGCCGTGGAGGGAGTTACGATGGGGCAGGGAGGCGGGGAGGGGGAGAAGCAGGGTGGAGCCCTCTCTACCTTGCCCCTCCCCCTCCCCGCCTCCCTGCCCCACCGTAACTCCCTCCACGGCCCGCGGCTGCTTATAAGTGTTGCTAACTCTTATTCATTTACAGCATGTTAACATACTGTCACCATTCGCTTTTTATGTACTAGTAACTATGCTGGTAATTTTGCTACTGATAATATGTGTACTTGTATTCTCCACCCTGCTTCTCCCCCTCCCCGCCTCCCTGCCTCACCGTAACTCCCTCCACGGCCCGCGGCTGCTTATAAGTGTTGCTAACTCTTATTCATTTACAGCATGTTAACATACTATCACCATTCACTTTTTATGTACTAGTAACTATGCTGGTAATTTTGCTACTGATAATATGTGTACTTTTATTATCTAAGGTACTACGCCTGAGAAGACGGCATTAGTAAATAAACATTTCAAATACACATGTGTTCTTCTTAACTCCATGTTCTGGTTTCTAAGAAATATATAACGACCGACTGTTCATGAGTTCCACGTATCCTGAGGTACTATAAGTTCATATTCTGGATTGTCTAAACATTGAGAGTTTGTTATATCCAATGTGACACTGTACCTAGCTTGCTAAATAGTTTTTGATTACTAACGTGAGTTTTGGGACACCCTAATTCGCCGAGGTTCCAATCCTCTGTCCACAGTTCTGTGTGAGAACAGAAACCCTGCGACAGGGGCACCCCCGACCCTTGCTGGAGCTTCATCACACTTGCGATACAACTCCAGCAATGCGCCACCTTTACGGCACAGATACATCACGCATCTGTGCTGTTTTTGCCCCATGATGCGCCGCATTGTAAATGCAGCACACCATAGGTGACGGAACAGCGGCACAGAATGACTAACACATCCCTGGTGATGCGCCAGTCATCATAAATCTATCCCTATGCTTCTTATCTTGTTAGAGATGAACCGCCATATGTATCATAAAAGTTATTTGCATTTCCTAAATAGCGAACTTTAAGGAATAAATAGCGATTCTTTACCATTCCTAGTTTGCGATGAGCTATTTGCTAATTAGCCGAATGTAGCCCAATGAAGCCCAATGTAGCCCAATGTAGCCCAAAGATGGCCGCCAGACACACAAAAAAACAAATGTAGCCCAAATATCAGCCAGATGTAGCCCAACTATAGCCCAGTGACAGAATGACCAATCAGCTTCGCAAACCTCCGTTACGCGAAGCGGAGCGCTGTTACAGATATATATCTTTTTTTGAACGTTAATTTCTCAAAATCCACTGGAGCACATATATTGAGACCTAGCAAAGGCACATCGGGCTACCAGTCCCTAATATTTTGCCAAGTTTCGTGCAAATCCATTCAGCCGTTCAATTATTATTTTTATTATTTTTTTTTGCCCCGCGGGGCCCTTTTAAAACCTCCACATCAAACCTAGGGGGTCAGCGAGGATCTACTATGCCCCCTTATAGTTATTTCCCCCTTTGTTTTGACCTCCTCTTGTCTCTCGATCCTACCGAGAGACAAGATGGCGGCCGCTACGGACTGTTTGGAATGTTGACAGACGCCGGAGAACCAATCAGCTTCGCTTCACAAAGCTCCGTTGCGCGATAAGTCCGCGAACCAGAGCGCTAACCGGTCCGCTGTTACAGATATATATCTTTTTTTAAACGTTAATTTCTCAAAATCCACTGGAGCACATATATTGAGACCTACAAAAGGCACATCGGGCTACCAGTCCCTACAATTTTGCCAAGTTTCGTGCAAATCCATTCAGCCGTTCGGGCTAAAAGTGAGGCCAACCGCCCTATGGAAAACTCAATGTTAAAAACACGTTTTGGGACCCCCCTTTTTTCTCGGCCCCCACTGGACGAACCCCCCCCAAATTTTCAAGGGCTGCTCAGAAACAAAATGTGCCATTTTCCTGAAAATTTCAGCCGATTCCGTCCACAAACGCCAAAGTTATTAGACATAGAATTTTCAAAAAACCCATAGAGAAAAAATCCTAACTATATATACCTACTGGCGACCGCCAGTAGGTAATATATATATATATATATATATATATATATATATATATATATATATATATATATATATATATATATATATATATATATATATATCAAACAAGTGCAATCTCCCAGGCTCCGACCACAGCGACCCAGTAAATTACGCGGATCCAGTAATTATAAAGCACAGATTTTTTATTTAAAAGCTGAACCAAGCAATCTGACGCGTTTCGGGCATCCGCCCTTGCTCACAGACATATATATATGTTAAAAATGAAAAATACAAATATATTCCATATTAAAATTTAAAAAAATAACATATTATAATGTTAAATACAAATGAGAAATACCTACACATATTGAACAAATATTTAAAAACAAAAACAATAATTATTACATCATATTTTTTTTAATGTCCTACTCTATAACACCATATATTTCAAAACCCTCATCTAAAGGTTTAAAAAACGTACTTCCATAATTAATATAATTAATTATCAATTAAAGAAATAATTCAAAAACAAATTAAAACTCATAAAAATGTATTAACTTCCCAACCTTTACCCCTAATCCCCACAACCTACAGTTAAAATTAAACTGTAAAAGAATGAATTGCACAAGTAAAATGTATTTAAAAATTTAAAAACTAATAGTATTTAAGAACTAATTATAAAGTATGTAAAATTAATTTACTCCCTACCCGTTACCCATATTAAACCAAAACAAACAGAAACGTGGAGAAGCGTGGCTCAGTGGTTAGAGGCGGCAGACCCGGAAGCTGAGATCGACCGTGGACCAGAGTTCGATTCCCCGCCTCGGCGGGTCTCGGGCTCAAAATTCCACGGACTCCACAATTCTCGCTCTGGTGCCTACTCAACTCACGGGGTCACACTCTGCGACTCTGGGCAATAGCTTGCTTAATCTCCACTACGGCCCCTCGCGGCGGGATGCCTGGCTTTCACCTTGTGGACACCCTTCCGGGGTTTCTCACAGGGGAATACCGGGACGGGTTCCCTAAGCAAGCGCCGGGACGCTTACGGGCAGCTGTGCGCTTTACAAGTCCAGCACATTTACATTTACATTTACAAAAAAAATGAAAAATACTTTAACTATCAATTAATTATTAATGAATTAAACATAAATTGCTTCGGACCCTTTACTCCTATAAACCCCACAACCACACCTAAAATTAATACCACAATTTCCATATCTAATTTTCAACTCATTAATTGATAATACCCCAAGGTACCCCGGATTAGGAGAGCAAGGTTAGGAGGGAAAGCCTTTCCTCACCTTGCCCCGTCTTATTGAAATAAGCTTCCCATTCAACTTCGACAATGCTCCGATTACCGTTGCTTTAGAAAGCCATTGGCCTTTCAGCTAAGCATTCTGTGTCCTTTGCGCTGAGATACCCCTCTGGGGGGTGATTCAAGCGCATTATAAAACTTACAAATAAATAGAACAAATAAAGAACTTATAAACCCCACAACCCGCATCTAAAATTAATTAAACAATTTCCGTACTTAATTTTCAATTAACTAATATTAATTAATAACGAATTAATAATTAATTAAAAATAAATTACTTTCTACCCTTTTCCCACTATAAACTCCTCAATACACACCTAACAAAAATTACACAATTGCCATAACTAAATACCAATTGGTTAATTATTAATTAACTAAAAAAGTAATAATTAATTAATAAATTACTTCCCAAAATTAACACTATAAAATCTCAATTAAATAAATATCAATACATTAAAAAAAATATTATAATTAAATTACTTCCCCACCCTATTCCATTATAAACCCACAATCCTCTACAGAACTAAAAAACACAAAATGTAATAATTAAAATAAAATTGATAACTACTAAAAATGTAACACATATTAAAACACAAACAATACTTTTACAAAAAGTCACATACATTTAAAATATATACTAAAATACATAACACTAATTTAAAAAATCGATATTTTAAACAACTATCTGGCACATGCATCAACCAAAATTGCCCTTGGAAAAATAGCGAATCCGTAAAACAGGCCGTTACCGAACACAAAACCTGAAATCGCAATGCATCAACCCCAATTCAAAATAAAATAAAGAATCGCAAATAAACCCACGCGCTAAATTACCGAATCCCAAAATATCGATTCAGTAATACCGAGAAAAGTATCAGCCTCAGGAAATACGGAATTGCTATTAAAAAACAGCAACGGAATCCATCAAAAATCGCAAATACCAAAAATCCCCTAAATCGCTGTTTAGCATGAGCAAAATAAGAGAATCTCAACCAGGAGGTAAAGTTGGTAATAGGAAATAGATTTTTTTTTTTTAAATCCTACAGGTGGATACAATCAGAAACCCTTCAAATATGCCTCTGGAGACCCTGTGTGTCTTCCAAAATGGCTGCCCTCTACGTGCTTGCTAGGAGGATGAGAATTAATTCAGCAGCACAGCGCAGGAGGAGGATCCAGGAGAGGGTATTCAGGGTTCGCATCACATTGCTGGGCCAGAATGAGGACCAAATCTATGACAAGTACAGACTGAATCGTGCCATGATCATGCACCTTATTGCTAACCTGGAACCACTTCTGCAGCACCAGACCCGTAGGACCAATGCCATCCCTGCACACGTCCAGGTTCATTGCAGCCTGCACCTGCTGGTGTCGGGAAGTTTCCAGGGGGTTGTAGAGTTTGCCGGAGGCGTATTGCAAAGCGCATTTTCACACTTCTTCAGCAAATTCCTAGATGCCATGCTGACAATGATACATACCCACATCACCTTCCCCACAACCCCACAGCAGTTGAACCGGACCAAACAGGACTTCTACCAGGTGGCACAATTTCCCCATGTCATTGGATGCGTTGACTGCACTCATGTCCCCATCTGTCCCCCCTCAGCCAACGAATACATATTCCGTAACTGAAAGTCCTATCACTCTATAAATGTGCAGGTTGTATGCACATCATTACAGACATTGTAGCGCAATTTCCTCACATATGTAATTGTATTCATGCCGCTAACCCTTTGATCCCCACCCTGCAGGTGACAGTGCATATGCCTTGCGTGAATATCTTCTCACTCCCTACCTCAAGCCAGAAACACCTCAGGAGCAGCGCTACAACGCAGCACATATAAGTACCAGGAATGTGGTAGAGCAAACCTTTGGTATCGTCAAGAGTTGCTTCCGGATCCTACACAAGACAGGAGGTGCATTGCAGTATAACCTTGTAACCTACTGCAGGATAATAGCAGTGTTTGCCATGCTGCACAACATTGCCACAAGAAGGGGGATACCAATAGAAGTGAGCGGAGATGAGAGCTTTCATGCACAGCAACTGTCCCCCATCATCGACAGGCACACGTGCCAAACACAGCTGAAGGTCAAAGGAGGTGGGCATACATCACACAACATCACTTCAGAGACAGGTAAGAATGAGCCATCACTACATTATCTGGTGTGCAAATGTTTAATGCACATGAGCACTTATCAAGTGAACATGAAAAATATGTCCGATACTGGCCAATCACATTTGGCATTGCAGGGAAATGTGAGTTGACAATGTTCAAGTACAAACACACATCCATGATGTTGTCGTAATGTCCACTGTCCGGCATCAAATTGGCAGCTCCTCCTAAACAGTTACAATGTACACTGTCATGCAGTCTGAATGTAAATATAAACAATGCGTCAATATACATGTGAATACAATGTTAAACTACATCTCGCATTCACTATGCAGGGGGAAATCCAACACCTCCGGCAGAGCAGTCCGAACTTCTCTTCTCTGATGATGAAGAGTACCACCACACGTTTGACTCTGACGCCCTCTAACAGCACGTGGCGAGCCTCCGCAGCCCACTTCCAGGAGCAGGGCAGCCCAGCTGCTACGAGCAGAACCCGCCCCCTGCACAAAACACACAGAAGGCAGCACCCACCACCATGACTGCGTCCCAGGACCCCCATGACGAACACATGGCCTTCCAACGCCTTGTGTTGGGGTGACAGGAGAAGCTGGCTGAACAGGTGCAGGTGTGTTTCGACTGCATGGCAGTCAAACTAGAAGCCGTATGTGGGTGTCTAAGTCCCATCAGGGACCACTTACCGTCCCTAACGGAAACCCATAGTCCGCTCCATGCTCTCCAACGAACCATGGCTGACATCGCTCGAGTCCTTAGAAAAGAATGACTGTCTAGTCAGAGTGGCTCCAGCGAGCTCGCCCGGGAGTTGGGGCACATGCGTTGGATCATTGAGAACATGGATTGGACGCAGGCAGAAAGAGCAGCTGCCACTTATGCACACCAGCGAGAGGTAGCTGGGAACCTCAATGCCCTAAAGGCTTGGTGCTGATACATGCTGCTGCTACCACTCCATCCACATCTCCAGCCCCTGATGCGTCAGTGCCACACAGTGCAGCAGACATTCTACCTCCGGCCCCTGAGGTGTCACAGCCACACAGTGCTGGAGACAGAACACCACCACCCACATGTGAGGCACATGCAACAGCAGAGGACGAAGATGTGGATGAATCTACCTCAGTGGTCAGAAGGACGCAGTAGCAATAATCTCCGCCATATGGCCTGTTACTGATTGGTTCTTCCCTCTGCATCATCACCTTCCACTGTCCCCGGATGCACTCTGCAACACTCACCTTCCACCTCGACATGGACTGCCATATTCTGTTTGGTCACCAATGACACAGCTATCAGACTGCGGACTGAACTCCTCTTCTTCTGATGTACTTGTCATTCCCTGAAGAACTCTGGCTGTCCCTCCACGGGCCAACAATGTAAATTGGGGTTTGCATGTCCTATACTGCTCGAGCTGCAACACTCCACAGAATGTGCAATAAACATTCATATTCACACAGATGTGTCATGTCTATGATCTTTCAAGTGTGGAAGTATGGATGACTGTAGGGTCAGTGATTCCCCCTTACGTCCCTGTTGCTCATGTTGTGGGACTTGGGTCACAAGGTTACATGTTGCCGATTGCGGTCGTGGTGGCGCCGACACTACAACAGAGACACACGCATTAGTTACTTCCTTGCCCAGCCCATGACGGAACCATGCCCGAGCCCCGGGGTCATTGTTCAAATCCTTACACTGGACTGGCACATGGGTGGGAGTGGTGGGGGTCCTGGGGGTGGTGGCGGTGGGTGTTGTTGCCCTATTGGGGCTCCAGGCTGCATGTTCATTTGCTCCGGGGCATCTGTAGTACTTCATGCGTGGCTCTGGGCTGTGCTCCCTTGTCTGGTGCCGGTTGTCCTCCAACCTTACACCAGGTAAGAGCAGGTGTTAAAATCCTGCAGCTAACGCACCTTATCACATGTTTTGGGATTGTATCGCCGATCATGTGACCCTGCCAATAAAAAGGGCCTGGCGCACGTGCTGGATGCCATTTCCACTCTCTAACTGTGTGTCTCCGTGTGGATATCGTTTATGCATGAGGGTCTAGTGCCCTGCCACCTCACATTGCCCAGTGTCAGGGTGACATGATGGCATCCACACCTCGAGACTCAATCATAAAGGGGTGATGGCTTGCGGTGCACAGACTTGGTGGCACCGGATACACTGAGGCAGGCACAGGCACACTACCACGGGATGGTGTCTTTCAGTGCACTGAGATAGGGGTATCTAAAGTGCTGAGAGAGTGCTCAGCATGCGATGATGCGCTGTCCTGGTGGTCCGGACTGGGAGGATTAGTGTGAGCCCTGCAGTACTACAGTGTAGGCCTGAGCCAGCGGGCGGTGCAGGGCTGCATGATGTGGAGGGTGCCATGCTCGCGGGCCCCGGGCTTGGAGCTCCCACCAGCACGTAGTGGGCCCTCTTGGAGACACGCCCGTGGCGGAAGGCGAGTAGTGAGGCCTGTGTGCCCCGGGATGGGCTATCATCGCTAGGCAGCGGGACGGGCTGGGGTATTGCAGCCTGTGTGCACAGGGGCAGGTAAGCGATGATGGCGGGTGCAACTGTATAGATTCTGCCATTCATGTCTCTGGAAAGTGTTTCAGATAAGGGACCTGGGGGACTGCAGTGCATACTGGCATGTGGTAGGAGACACACCGGTGGCATAAGGTGAGCAGTGAGGCCTGGGTCCGCAGTGTCGGCACTATCTCTCACTCTTTTTCTCTCTCCCTCTTCCTCTCTTTCCCTCTTTCTCTTTTATGATTTGATGTGCAATATCTTTGTCCAAAGGGGGGTGCCAGGGGTAGGGCCGTGGGTGGGAGTGGTGGGGGTCCTGGGGGTGGTGGCGGTGAGTGTTGTTGCCCTATTGGGGCTCCAGGCTGCATGTTTATTTGCTCTGGGGCATCTGTAGTACTTCATGCGTGGCTCTGGGCTGTGCTCCCTTGTCTGGTGCCGGTTGTCCTCCAACCTTACACCAGGTAAGAGCAGGTGTTAAAATCCTGCAGCTAACGCACCTTATCACATGTTTTGGGATTGTATCGCCGATCTGGCTGGTTGTCGAGAATGTTGCAAAGTGGTGTTGTTGCGGCTTTTTGGACAGAAACGCCTACTCTGCATATCATTAACGTTAGTTGCCGGGGTCATCTGTGACGATGTGTTTTGCGACTGCTATCGCAGGTAAACTGGTGATAGGGGCTGTTAGCACCAGCTTGTGAATTGGGTGATAAATTTATAGCCACTTTGGCTACGATAAAGTGCTGTTAACTCGGCGATAAATCCTTGAGAATATGCCCCTTCATCTTTATACGATCCATACATTTCCATGGACCAAATCCCTGGGAAACAAATTCCCGGGGGTTTGTAAACATTTCCCCAAATTAAAATGGTACTCCCACTGCCAGATATTTCTGGGACCTGGCGTTACATTTTCGGGAGGATAATTAATCATTTTAAAACTCAAGCTAAGTCACTCTACATTGTGATGTATTCCTATGGGTTCTGTATCGATCCCCCTATTCCTGACCCTGTTCTGGTTAACAAGTTAACTAGCAGCCATCCCATGATGCAGAAACCGTTATATGATGAAGCCACACCACGGCACAGGAACGTGTTATCTGATTAGGTCATAACGCTTGCCATCTAATTAGACAAGCAATATTCCTCCAGCCCCTGATAAGGCATACGGAGTTCTCAAAACAAATCAAACCTATGACAACCTGGGAAAAACCCTGCGGCCATTGTTTTGATTTCACCGAGAACTTCAGCAAAAGAATGTGCTAACGACCAGCTCGTATGACATCCTTATTGACGTATCTATGTCCATCCTTACGTCAATCTCGGCACCTTACAGGTATAAATATTACCGGTATTGCCTTAAGCAAACACACGCGGTGGTGACGATATCGGAGCAGCCAGACTTGCCGAAGCCCAGAACAGAGCAGACCCCGCTGGCGCAGCCCCGCCTTCCTGACGCGCTGAGAACGAGACGCTGCTTTCTCCTGCCGAGAAATCCAGCTCTGGCGCTTCCGGGTAGCCCTCGCAGGCAGCCTGGAATATCGAGACCAGAGACGAGAGATACCATCCCTCATTCATCCTAGATTCCAGGTACAGAACTGAATAACCCCTCGCAGAGAATTCTTGAGTCAGTCACTTGGCAAAACAAACTTAACTTAAACTGCTACTTTCTATTCCCGCCCACGTATTAGGCTTAGGTCAGGTACACTGGGGTAGGCGTAGTTAGAAACACCAGTTGAGTACGATTAGTCAAATGTATATGTGTATGTATCTATTTTATCCATTTTAAACCACCTTATGGCTTAGAAACCATATAAATGTTTTTACAGTATTATTTTATACTTCTGCTTTTATTGTATGCACTTTACTTAACCATAAGTATTGCGATAATATCGATTCATTTCGATTGTATGAGAAAAGAGACTGATCAATAAATACCATCTTTTATTGAACACGCCCGTCTCTTCCTTTTCTCTACAATCTGGTGAGACTAAGAATGCACGTACTGACTGAGTAAAATAAGTTGTCTTTTGTTTTCACACGACTCTAGAGATACACTCTTGATTAGGGGAGAGCAAAGTTGTCATGTTCTATGGTTGTCAGAAACTAAATCCCTTCTTGTCTATCCAGGGAGGTTCAACTCCTGCTTGCCTATTCGAGAAAGTTTCTAGTGAACTCTGAGCTAGCTGGCAAACCCAAAACTTTAAGTCTAATATCGACAGTAGAATACCTAGTTAACGTCTGGTCTAGGCCTATACTATTGAAGGTATTATTCCAATGCGCAGAGCCTATTGGGATAATAGGAACTACACTACAACATGTTCTCCTCTTAACAATCTAGGTGGGTCTTGCAGAAGGATTTCTCAAATTATGGTCAGCAAAACCAAGTAGACGAGCAGATATTTACCCTTCTTTTGATTTTGAACATAGTTCAAGGAATGTTGACATCTTAACCTTAATATTGTCTTTCGTCTTTGAAGTGTAACTTAGTCTTAACATATTATTTTTACATTTCTACACGGATGCTTTTAAAACTGCAGCTTCATCATACTTTTTACCACAGGAGTAGATGAAAATGACAACTGCCAAGACTGCAAAACAATTTATATACAATGCCTAAAACTCTTCCCTGATGTTGAGAGTTGGGCTGTTTTGTACTATGTGGAGCACCATGCTAGAAAATGGCCATGGCACTTCATCTAAGCATTGTTTTATTCAAATGTATTGATCTATGATTGTTTACAAAATAAAATGTAAACATTATTTGTAGTGTTCTGTAGTCCAGAATCATATAATATGGAAAAAACCAAAGCATTATCCAATAATGTAATGAGTTTCCCTTTCGTGCATTGGTCGCTTTTCTTTTACATTTGGGATCCAATCACAGGACAGCATGCATGGCATGGGCAGGGTGTTAGCAGAGTTCAGCCACTAACGTTGTTGTCAATGTCATTCATATTTTGGATCAGCCAATAGCACAGCCACTTAGTGTTCGAGGTACTATGCAGGGTGAGAGACATTGTGTTGCCTTACGTAGGCTTGCACTGGTAAGTGGAAAACATAAAACACAAGTGTTCCGTTCTACGACCACCACATACATTCAGCACTCCATGCTGTTGTGTGTGGGACAAGTGGTGTGGCTGGAGAAAGCAGCATAGCCCTCACACAATGCAAAACGAACAATTGATGGACAGAATGCTGAACAATGTAAACATTCACCCCCAGGCACAAGTATTGGGGAGCAGAAAAGCGATGGATTTAGACCCAGATCTCTGTCCTGGGGTGAATGCTTGACATTGTTCAACATTCTGTCCACCAATTATTCTTTTTGCATTTGTCACCCGAGTGGGACTGGTATAGCCAGACATGGGTCCAGTGCTCTCTATGCCACTGGAGTGAAGCTAGCTTGGCTGATGAGGATTGAAACCCCAAAACCGTTCCCAGCATGCTTGTTCCCGGTCCAGTGAGGACCTGGCCTGGCAGCTCAGGCTGGACTGTTCCAGCAGGGAGCAGGGTCAAGACTGATTTGCTTATAAGTGCATTTAAACTGGAAGGGCACAAGGCTCAGACAGTGTCTAGGCGACTGTGACATTTCTCCAACCCGTCTGTGTAACACAGCCGGGTTGGAGAAACCTAAGTGTGCATGTCTGTTTGGCCAGCCAAAGATGGCAGGCCAAACAGACATGCGCACGTACGCTTCGCCTACCACTCCACCCTGCTGTGCCAGGCCCTGCCACACCCCACACTGCTGGCATCAGCTCAGTCATTCAGCGGTCATTTGCTAGACTGCTGACTGACTGACCAGTGGGGTGACGTTCCTCCGCCATTATGAAGGAACCGCCCCTGTTTGGAACTGGGAAGCAGATTCAAGTACCCGTGTCTGCTCAATATACTGTGATTCTGGAAAAATGATTTAAACTTCCTCAGTCTCATAAACTGAATCTGACCTTGTGTAATGTAGATGGTGCTCGTCTAAAACAGTCCAATGTCCCTGGCCCACTGAGTGTTACGTAAACTGCTAAAAATAGCTTATACTTCACACAAGTACACACAAACACTGATGCTTCTTGCTGCCCTGTACTCGCACAACCTCTAAGGCTATCTCTGAGGTTAGGAAATACAGTAGGCCTGCTTTTCAGCCTAACCAAGGTACTCCAATTTTAATCATGATCATTTTCTGTTCCAGTAAGATGACGCCCTGTGTGTTAAAATCTGCATATGTAATGGGTTGATCAGCTGTATAAATCACAGTGGTTAACCAGATTAAATAGCGATGTGCCTAAGGGTTTCAAGTGCCAAGCTGACGGATTCCTCAGCCATCTACAATCAAACACTCATTTGTCCTACAAGCAGGAAAAGGAGGCAACAAGGCAGATTTCAAATAGATAACAATCCTGCCAGCCAGATAAAGATTCATAAATCCTCTTGTTTATATTGAAAATCACATCCGGGAGTTGGATCGCTGGTAATCCTTAAATTCTAATTTATTTGTGAAGAATTGGAATGCCTGCAAGCCTCAGACATCAGATTGCCTAAAGAGAGCTAGACACAAAATGTACACACTGCCTCTTGAAAGGAAATTTCCTACCTGAAGTAGCAGTTTTATGAGTCCAAAAAACCCTCTTGAGGTCTTGAAGTGATTTCCAGGATTCCTGACATGTCAAAAATCCTTTCAGTTTGACTTCCAGCAATCTAGGAGCATGAGAGACCATCAAATCACGATGAGTATAATGCATAATGGAAAGTTAATTTGAACATGGTGTTCTTTTGTTTTTTAACCCCTTCCATGCTCATGACGAGCTCAGCTCGTCATGCAGCACAGTGCTCGAGTGCTTACGACGAGCTGAGCTCGTCATGACCACACCCGTTTTTATTGCTGTCCAGCACAGCAGGGGAAACTCTCAAGCAGCGATGAGGTTAAAAGATAGTTTTTGTCAAACATGAATGATGTCTCTATTTTGTCTCTATTTTGAACATTTGTGGATTGTGACAAAGAAGTACAAAATTGAAGCGGAGACACAAACCCAGTTCCCCAGCTTCAAGATTGGCCACTCTAGCTGTTATCTACATCCTCTTGTCTATGCTAGCATAAAGGAGAAATAACATTGTATGAAATACATCTGTTCTACAGTGGGGAAAGAGCAAGATAGAAACATTTTTTAATGCAAGACTATTTTTAGGACAAAGTGTCATCACAAAAACTATTAGGTTGGGGTATTGGGTTAGAAGAGGACTAGCAGTAGGTTAGAATAGGATGAGCAAACTATTTTTTCACTTAAATATTTACTGATTGCATGGAACCAGTGGACATAACATCAATTCAGTTCAATGAAATCATGAACCACAAACAACCGTGATAGTGCCAAGGAAAGAAAGACAAGTCTGCCTAATAAATCAGGCCTGTTTCCTTAAGAGTCAAAACTGATATGGAAATAGGGGATGGTCCTTGTGGTGTTTCTACGTTGGATGTCATGCTAAACTATTGGCAAGCAAAATTGGCCAACTTGTAGTGTTTGTCAAGTACTGTTGCCTGAAACTGACCACTGTTGATAATGAGAGCTTGCCAACCTCTAATCACTCACTAGCTGCGTGTCTGTGAGCAGTGCAGTGCACCACCCACATTTCAGTGGATGGGCAGTAAGCTCAAGTATGACTTTAAAAATAGCATAGTAAAATTTTAAGATTGATTTGTATGAGTATATAGAGTTAAATTACTTGATTTAACACCATCATCTCTCTGGTAATTCAGTCAATTCTAGGAGACAGGCAGCATGCAGATACAAAGCTTGTGCATAACATGCACACGCCATAACTAGGAATGCTTAGATGGAGAACACTAAAGGGCATGTGAGACTTATAATGACAGAATGATTTTAGAAATAAGACACAATGTTCTTTCACTCACTCTTAATTCGATATGGCATGGGCGCAAGACATGGTTCATCTTGAAATGTGTTTAACAAAATGGCTGCTCATTCGTAGTATGGCTCTTAAGCAGGGTCCATGCTTTATGAACACTCTACAGTCTGCAGTACCAACTACGGTAAAAGAACTTGAAATTCTAAAGAAAAACCTTAATCGAGTCATGCATGATTTCAATTACAAGAGCCCACTCTTATTGTCTTATTAGGATTCCAATTGCTATAGAGAGTATGGCTCCCTTTGAAGCACCAACATACATTTGTTCTGAATGCCATGACACTCAATACTTACGACGTTCCCAGCGTGAGGCCAAAATTCAATAATTTGGTAGTGGAGTATTTAACGTTCGAGTCTAGTTCCTTGGCGTCTTCCACATCAATGCATCTTGGAAAGGCGGTGTGGTACACTTTCCACCTAGTAGAGGTAGAAGGATAGAGAAAAGACAGTAGAAACGTGTCAATGAATACTTCAGTCTGGAAAAGTGTTCTAGAACCCTGCCTTATAGGCATAGCAAAATGGCTGCCATTTGTGTCAAAATTCTTTATTCGATAAATAAAATATAAATAAGTAACCAAGATATGAAAAGAAAGTGTGTGTGTCTGAAAGCGAAGGGAATGGGCAGAGGTAAGCGTGTTGTGTGGTGAAAGAAATTGGGCTGTTGGTTGACTGGGGTGGGAGCTTTGGTCAAACAGCACACATAAGCCTTGTCATGAGGAGGCACAATCTAACCCTAAATTAACCTGTTCTCAACCCCCGGGTAGTTTCAAACAGTAAAAAGTGAAAAATACCACACAAAAAGGAACTTACACCAAGTTGGAAAAAGAGTCTAATACATAAAACAAGACCAGAAATGACAAAAATCCAAGGAGTATAACCGGAGATATGCAATTGTAAACGTTTTAGTGAAAATAGCGCCAGGAAAAATAAAGCTTGCAACTGTGGTTATCTGTTTATGCCAGCAGGGCGTTGCGTTACTTGGCGTCTGTTCCAATGGAGCTTGCAGCTGTGAGGTGAGGCTTTAAGGGGCTATGCATCTGTCACAATGGGTACCCTAGCTGGACTTTGCAGGAGCACCTTCAGGCCCATTTAGAAGGGCCCATGGCTGGGTGGCACCATTTAGGATGGCAAGACACAGATAGCAGAGCCCAGGTGCTGGGTTTAAAGTTGTTGGAAACCTGGTGTGCCCCTGAGGGGTCTGATCAGGAATCCAGACAACAAGCTCTTGGAGTCCCTCTGGGTTCAAGAGATGAAAGTCATGACCCCACCCAGGCAAGAGAGCAGCAGGTCAGCAGTCCTCCAGAGCAGCAGTACAGCCGAGTGGCAGTCCTTCCTGGCAGAGTACCCACTGGTCCAAAGGTGTACTGAAGAGGTGGTGTCTGAGATCCATTATTTATACCTGGTGCCCTTCCCTTGGAACTAGTGGGGGGGGGGGGGGGTGCTTCTAGAAACTCTCTTTGAAATCCCCAGGAATCTTGCCTTACATGCCTTGGCTTCAGATTAACTACATGGAATGTGTGGCCCATTGTGTGGAAGGAGGACACACCTATTCAAATATAAGTATGACTGTGCCCAGCTCCTCCCTCCCATCCTGCTAGTGACAGTCCATCCAGGCACACCTAAGCTTTCTATTGTGAGTGACTATTTAGAAGGAATATCCGAAGTCCAACTGCCAACTACACTGGCTAGGGCAGAAAAATGGCAAATTTCTAAAAGCTTTTCACTAGTTCTATGAGCAGGAGATGCTGCGCACATTGATGGACTCCGCTAGACTTGATTTATGTGCCGACTACTTAACCAGTAAGGTTTATACTCGAACAAATTATTTGTGATTGCTCACCATATGCACTGTTCATTTTCTTTATGAATTCTTATGGGGTCTTCCTTACAATTCCTTTAATTTAATTGTACTGACAATGACCTAGAGAACTCTGCACATTGAGACCAAAACATCAATACCAAGTCCTACTCTATCCAGTGACAATGTCTGGATCCACATCATCACATTGATTCATTGTGTATGAAGGAAAGAGAATAATTTGAGTGGACTTTGCAGACAATAATCTTTGATGTGTGTAATCAATCAATTGTGTTTTTCATAATTAATGTTTATATAGAACCTTACAATTTGTACCCTTAAGAAATGTCATCTATTGAATACAAGTCTTTTGTTGAGATCATTATTTTTATAAATATATTAAATTTATTTTTGATCTGTTACTGTGACCTTTTGGGATAGATAATTGAAAATTGAACATAGATAATCTTGTGTTCTTAGAACTGAATCCCACATTTGCCAGTGACGCTGCAAAATAGTTCATACCCATTGCATGCAAGGGTTAATTGGGTTGCCCTTCTTTCTAAAATAACTCTCTAAAAGTGGATTTTCAAAGTTATACTATAAAATCTGAAGTCACCATAAGGTAGGATTTTTAAGTACAGTTCCAAAAACACCAAACAAGAACTAGTTACCTGCTCCCATTTGGATATTACAGCTTATTAAATGTAAGTAGCTAACTCTAATCTTATCCTATGGAAGAGTTAGGCCTTGCGGTAGAGAAAATCGAATGGAAGGTTTTTTCACTAACAGGACATGTAAAAGTAAATGTGCCACTTCATAAATACACTGCATCCTGCCCTCTGGGCTATCCAGGGCCTAACCTAGGGGTGGCATACTTATTAAAAGGGAAGGTATTAGCCTGGCAAAAGGTTTATTTTGCCAGGTTCAAATGGCAGTTTAAACTACACATACAGGCTGCAATAGCAGGCCAGAGACATGTTTAAAGTGCTACTGAAGTAGGTGGCACAATCAGAGCTGCAGGCCTACAAGTAGCATTTAATGTACAGGCCTTAGACACAGGTAGTGATCCCTTTACTTGGGACTACAAGTAAATTAAATATGCCATTTGGCTATAAGCTAGTCTTACCACGTTTTAAGGAGAGAACACAAGCATTTCAGCACTGGTTAGCAGGGGTAATGAGCGCAAAGACCAAAGGCCAGTATAGAGGAAGTCAACAAAAACAGGAGGTCTGAAGGCAGAGCTTTACGGGGTAATCACACCAAGGATGCCAGGTCTAACAGTGGGTGTATTTCTTGTCCAACTTACATCTCTAGATTTTGAACTTGCGGGCTAAAAATTTTGCAAGCATTGCCTTCTCTTTCTTGTTCAAATTTTCTTTATGCTCAAAAAAGTAGGTCTTCTTTCTTTGTTCACTTCTGGACTTTAAGCTCCTCTTCGTGAAGAAGAACTAATAAGGCTAGCCTTACAAAAAACCCCCTTCAAGGTTTTCATCAGTCCTTTGATAGACACCCTAATGGGTGATCAGCAACAATTAAGCTTCTGTGGTAGAGGTGTGGTGCAACAGCCAGGGTGCCTGACTCTGGACCACTGGATTCACAATTTTATCCCTGGCTCCGGTGGCAGGTTAGCCCAGCACCATGTGGCTCTGGGCAATAGCTTGCTTAATCTTCCTGATGGCGCCCAGTCCCGGGACACCTC
The DNA here is from genome assembly GCF_964261635.1 of Lissotriton helveticus. Classification (NCBI taxonomy): domain Eukaryota; kingdom Metazoa; phylum Chordata; class Amphibia; order Caudata; family Salamandridae; genus Lissotriton; species Lissotriton helveticus. The sequence continues at coordinate 145,211,433 of NC_136073.1, forward strand.
TCCGGAAGTAGATGTGTGCTTTACAAATACTGGTATTTCATTTTCATTTGTTGCTGGCTCACCACTTCAACTCAGTTGCTTACATTGAGTGGGGTTTGAGTAATTTATCACTGTATTTGATCTACAGGTGGTTACTCTTGTAGATCAACATTTGTCTTCAAGTCCATCTTGGGAGAGGGCAATGTTGAATAGATTGGTGTAGCCTTCTTAATCTCTGAAAACAAGAATCCTTCACCTGTGGAACCTAGCTCCAAAGGCTGAAGCACACCCAAGTTTGCTTATGAAACAGAGCTTGACATTATTGTTTTGGGGGTTGAAATGAAGCATATGTGCAGAGTTAGTCTCATTTTTGTAAGAGCTCATGAGATATGTTGCAGCAGTGAGTTATATGGTGTAGTGTGACGAGGTGTGTTCTAGTTTAATGAGGTTTAGTATGATGCAATGTGTGCTGTAGCATCGTGCGACATGCAGTACTCTATGATGCACAGTCATGGTGTTGTGTAATGCGATATTGTGTTACTTAATATGATGCGATATTGAAGAGTGGTATGGTACATGCTAAAATGCATTATGTATTTGACAAACGACACCAGAGACATCGGGTATCAGAACGCTTTACATGAGCACCACTTTCGTTACAGAGGGACATATTCATTTTTGTTAGGCACTGGGAGATTAAGTGATTTGCCCAGAATCACAGGATGTTGAGCGTCGGTGCCAAGACCCTGGCTCTTCAACGAGGATTAGGGTACTTGAAGGGAGTGTATGTGTACAGGGATCACCCGATTCGGGATTGACGTGGAGTAATGGCCTTAGATAAAACGTGTGAGAGGAGATTTATTGGTGGGAGAGGGCTACTACAGAATGATGGCACTGTGTGTCTGCAATTGTCATTCGTGAGATGGGACGAGTTTTTTGTTGGGGTTAGGGGTTGGGCAGATATAGAAAAGCAAATACTAGAACACCTACCGAGCGGAGGTCATGGTCTCCGTTGTAATATTACTCTTCAATGCTCACTATTGATTGCCACCCAGCCTCCGGGATGTGGGCTAATTGCTGTGTAATGGCCCTTTTGCGACCAGTGTACGACCTATGATGGGAGTAGGGGAGCTGAACCACACGATTGTAAATTGTTTTTTGAAATCTGCAATAAAAATTATTTTTAAAAAAAGACCCTGGCTCTTCAAGGTTGACGGCTCAAGCTGTAAGGCTACATCCTCTCCCCATCCTCTGGTGTTGTTGTGTATCGTATGTTGTTTTGTGCTATGATGTAATACAGTTGGTAGTATAAGATGTGATGGAGCATATGGTGAGGTAGTGTTGCATGGCCTCTGGTGCTGTGGGTAGAGGGTTGTGAAGTAGTTGTGTGATGTTGTATGAGGTCTGTGGAACAATAAACACAGGGCTGAAGGTTGTGGATCTGTCTTTCTTCTGCCCTCTCAGGACAGAGGCCAAAGTGAGATGGATATTTCCTGCACCGTCCTGATACGCCTAAAGCCCTACTTGTTGTATGCAGGTTAAAACGGATGTATCAGAGATGGTGGTCCAGCCCTCTTCACTTAGTAGGGATAGGAAATAATATAATTAGCCCCCTGAAACCTGCCATAAGGGACAGAGATGGTCACCCTAATACTCTAGCATTTATACCTTTAGAGATACCAGGCTCAGCAGAACCTAAATTGAAATTACCTTCTGGAATACGTATCTGGTATTCACAGATAAATATACAATAATATGAAAATGTGGCAACATAATATGTTTTGTTACAACAATAAATACCCACAGATCACCACATCATATCCTCTATTAAAAGGTTGCTAAGTTAGACTTCACAAAAATTCAGGGAGTTATATTAAAATCTGAAGGGTCTACATCTACCTTTTCAATGTAGTTTGGTCAGATTGCACAGTATCTCTGAGAATATGGAAGTATTGTATAAAGGTGCTGTACACAATGGTCTGCGTGGTGGTGGTGGATGATGTAATGTGGTTATGAACAGAGTGGTGTAGAGAAGAGGGGTGTTCTACAGTGAGGTGTTGAATCAAGTAATAAAGTGTGATCAAACACATGGCATGTGATATAGTAGGATGAAGCATTAGATGATTGAGTAAGTGTGGCACAGTGGTTGGTGTTACATGATGTGGTCTTGTATTCTATAGTGTTATCAAGTGTAATGTGAAGAAGTTTATTATGGTGTATGTTTGCGGATGGTGTGTTGGGGTGAATTTTGGGGGTGACCTTTTAAAGTGTTTTATGGACTACATTAACTATCATTTTGATCTTAAACAGTTTGTTAAGAGGTCTGTTAAGGTACAATGTACTAGCATTCTGGACATTTTATAATTAGTTAAATTATGATGTAATGTGTATGGTTATGATGAGACAGTGTACATTTTGATGCAGTGTGATGTTGAGTTGCATGGTGTGCTATGTATGTGCTGTGGAGGGATGTCAAGTTGGGTGTAGTGTGGTATTGATTTAAATGTTGCAGTGAAGTAGGGCGCCATGTTGTGTTTAGGGTGTTATAGGGTCATGAAGTGCTGTGCAATACAAGATGATCTGTTGACATCCTGTATGGTGAGGTATGTTATAGTATGGTGCAGGTGAAGTCTAAAGTAACTCAGTGAGTAGGACAGATGTATTGTGACTCCCCGTGCCCGAAAGACCCTTCCACACAAGTGATCTCCTAAAGGCCAATTCTATATTGCATTTCTCTTCCTTTGCAACCACAGATGGGGCAGGGTTATGAGCTAGGGCAGTGTGATCAGGAGCCACAATAGACACAAGAGTGTTCTTATCTTATTGTTCCACTTATTAAACAGGGTTTGAAAATCACGATAGCCTCCCTTGAGGCAGGACTTTATATTGAGAAGCTGGTCATGAATCTGGGTCAGAGGCGGCAGATCAGTCCACTTCTGCTGCAATGCCACTGTCCCATTCCCAAAGAATGAGAGCAATAAGAAATGTAAGAACGGGTCAATCTGGAACGCATAACAGCCCTTGATGCATTTATTTTTGGAGTCAGAGTCACAATCAATTCTCTAATTGTGTTCTATCTTTTTACATTGGCGTTGAGATCCTCTTCTAGTGTTAGAATAGCATGGGTTGACTAGGTGGCAATTTAACAATGACAATATCTAAGTGTTGGACCTGGCCTCGTGGCATGGTCTCCCCCGATCCTCAGCACCCTGTGCGCACAGCCCTGCACCCCGAGAACCACTGGTCGGCCTGTCCCCGGTCCGCCAGAACCTTACACCACACCACCCGCATACCCTGACCCAGTGCTGGGTGACCCGCTCCTGCATCCCTACACGTGGCCACCGAACGCCATTATGGCCACACAGGCCCTCCGGCCGCCATTTTCCCTTAGGTGGCAATTTAACAATGACAATATCTAAGAGATAAAGCTAATAGCACCCTCCATGAAAGCGGAAATTAAGTGAAAGCTTTGGATAAATTGTCAGCATTAATCTTAGACCTAGTAGTAGACAATGTATTACAACTTTCCGGGATGAGTGACAATTGTCTAAGAGTTAAAAAAGGATTGAGGAGTGATCTAACCATGAAAGGAAACAGGTGGTACAAATTGATTGCTAGGCATGTTGTTTATAAGAAGGTTTATCTGTGGTGGAGTATAAATATAAAGCACTAACGAAAGTCAAACTCTAGCTTACATAGCAACTATAGGCCTCATATGCCACCATATTCGGGATGTTTGCTTCCATAGTTCTGTATCACATGGACAAACTTTATTTGTTTGTCCTCCTAGTAGAATGTTTGAATGTGTTTTCACAAGCAAGACAATAACCCCCACAATAATTTTTAAATATAATTTCTGCAAAGTTTAGCATGTTCAAGGTCCCACCTAGTGGCCTTAGCAGAATCATACTAATTGTAGCAATATTTGTTTTAGTGTAGGCGGCATCTGTGAGGTGATCGTTGTTGTAGAATGAGAGATTTTCTAAATAAATTGACTTGCAACTGTTTCACTCTGTTTAATTCTGATTGGTCTATTTTGTGGCAACGTGTACAACTACATTGAATGTAGGAAATCCATTGTTCCTAACCCTATAAAAATGTGTTATTTTTGGATGCGTTAGGTGGCTTTTTCTTCCGGACCTGAGAAGTCAAAGCCGTATCTCATTGCTCTCATTCTATACTCTGTATTTTGCGGACCTGAAATGTACTGAGTTCCTTGAATCTGTATTTTAACTGAGCTTTTATCACTCTTATAAACTATATAATTTGAATTCTGTAAGACTATAATTCAAAAATAAACTTTTAAGGTTTAAGCCATCCCTGTCTGTCATTCTTGTAGGACCAACTGGGTTCTTCGTGTCAATATTGAAATTGTCATTTAGAATGCTTTAAAGAGGAACAGGTCCAGCTAGAAGCACCAAAATCCATTAAGTTATTAACACTGCTCCTGGTCCATCAGTTGCACACCCAGACAAAAATTGACCCTTGAACCTATCTGCATTCTTGATTCTTGAAGGCAGTGTGGAGTGATAGCAGTTGTTGAAGGGTTTCAGAAGCACTTTGCCTCACTAAGGATTGAATTAAACGTTAAGGCCATGTAATTAATTGTTAAATACGTTTGCATGTGGATAGGTGCAACCTAGTATTTACATTATGAGTAAAGAAACATGGGTAATATTTCTATGAAGTTTGTGATGGTTAATTGCAAAAAAGATGTTGCCTCCCAAAGGTTCACTCTCTAGAGAGATGAGCACACAGAAACAGAAAGGGTTTTATATGTGCATGCGGCTCAAACAATGACATAAGTGCACAGAGACTGGGATATGCACTTCCATTTACACTGCACTTTTCACATAAAGAGACTCGAGGTTCCAAGGAAAAGAATGTACAGATGAAACTCTAACCCAAACCCAAACAATTTAAGGCTTTAAACATCTGGAACCATGTGGCAACTGTACAAGAGCGTGAGACAGAAGATTTAGATACAAATAAAGTTAGCCATCGGCTGGAAGCGCACTGTAATGAGAGGAAAAGGATCTGATGTGAAGACATGAAGAATGCTGTGGGTGCTTAACCCATGATTGTGTGTGAAAATTCAGAAGAAGATAAATAGCAGGAGAATGGTATAGGGACAGAAGTTGACGAGGATCTTGAGTTTTTAGATGATGAGCTGAGGTCAAGACCAACCAATGACAATTTAGCCATGCGTGCAGGGCAACCCAAACAGACGTCCCAAGAGGACAGGGCGTGACAGGTCTCTTTACAGATTCAAGTACACCCGTGATATATGCAGATATTAGTGCTCCTCAGAAACCTGTAGTTCTAAGGGTTACCTAAAGTTCAGCAGCAAAATGTGTTTCCCCAAAGTCATCATACCCAAACACCCCCCAGATTTTAGGAATCACAAGAATTCCTCGTATGCAAATATTCATAAGCACTGATTAGGTACAAGGGTAGAGCATGCGGCCTAATGGCTAGACCGGTCAACCTTGAACCTAGAGAACCAGGTTCGAGTCTTGGCAGGGACGCTAAACATCCTGTGATTCTGGGCAAATCACTTAAACTTCCTGTGCCTAACAAAATGAATGTGTCCGTCTGTAACGCAACTGGTGCTCATGCAAGCGTTCTGATACCTTCAGGTCGAGTTTGTGCTATCTAAAACTCCCTCAATAAAAGCAATTGGGAGCCACCCCAGATCCGAACAATGGTTCACCTTCCACTAACAACCCCAGAGAGAACGTTCCACTGACACATATGCTACAGATGGGGACATTGTGGTTGCAGCTCCCAAATCATCAACCAAGATTAACACCTTGACTGCTGCAGCAATTACCCCTCTGTGCTAACATTTACTGGATCCCCTTGTTCATGACGAGCTCAGCTCGTCATAAGCACACGAGCAGTGTACTGCATGACGAGCTGAGCTCGTCATGAGCATGGAAGGGGTTAAAGAAAAAGTCCACCAAAAGATCTAGATTGTGCAGTTGAAAACAGATTGAAATTATGAAGGGAAATCTGGGCGCAAATTTTCTGAAACACCATAGCGAGAGTGATTTGGTGTATATGAGCAAGCAAGGAAGCCGCTACAGTTGAGTATGAGACATATTCAAAGATAAAGACTTTGGCTGAGGAGTGTGGGTGTATCACAAATGTAGCCACAAAATAATTTCTGAATGAGTGACAGGAATTTAAAGGCAAATTTGCTTGGCTTTAAAACATGTCAGAGGAATTAGTAGATAGAAGAGTAGGGAGATTTAGAACAATTTAGAAAGCAGTAATCAAAGAAGGAAAGTCAAAAGTGAAGAAAAGAGTATTGTCAGAAGGAGACAAAATTAATAGTACCGATGAAGCAGAAGCAAGAGAGCACCCTTTAAGAGAGGTACTGGGAGGCTCACACATGTAGTGAGCTCAAGGAGACCTTTTCTATTTCACAAACTGTTGTCCGAAGTTAAGAGATAGGAGATCTAGACATGTTCTTTGAGCTGGTTGTTCCCATAGACTTGTGGTTAGAGTAACAGCTGTCGATTGGCCGACTCAGGAGCCTGGAGAGTTGCAAATACAAAAGCCTTTTCTCTCTTGGTTAAGGCAAAATATGATGCTGTGATTGTACATTTGAAGACATGCGTACCACAGAATGAAGTAAACTGTGCCAAGATTTTGAGGATGGTGGAACCGAAAGACTCAATACATACTTTCTTTGAGAGATTGATGCAGGTATAAAGGGAACATTGTGGGATCGAAGATCTGATTGCTGAGAATTTGAACAGTTTTGTCCTCACAAATAAACTGCAGCAAGGTCACCGTCAAGTAACTTAACTCCGCTCTCTAACGAGGTATCCACTCCCGGGGATCTGACACAAAAACCGCAGCCAGAGGACTCCAACTGTGCAGTCGAGCTCACCCTGCTATGCAACCTCAGCAAACAACGCCCCAGAAAAGCCGCCTGGTTCACCACCGACCTCCAAGGAGCCAGGCGCACCTGCAGACACCTGTAAAAGAACTGGAGGAACTCCAAGACAACCGATAACTACTCCACCTACAAGGATGCCATGACGGACTACCACAACCGAATCAGAATAACCAAAAGGAAATTAATCCTCAACAAAATCCTCACCAACTCCACCAACTCCAAGGAACTCTTCACTGTCATTCAGGAATTCACCAACCTATGCAGTGACGCTACAGACATCACCCTGTCCAAAGACTTCTGCGACAAGCTCAGAACCTATTTCCACCTCAAGATCAGAACTCTCTATGACAACTTCACTGACCACCCACAAGACACCTCAGCCAGCCCACCACCTGCCCAAGACACCAGCCAGCCCACCATCTCGAATTGGACACCAATCACGACCAGGGCCACTGCCGCGACCAATGAAAATTATCCATTCGGGGGCCCCCACCGGCCCCTGCCCCCAAACATCTACCAAAGAGCCTCAGACACCTTCGCAACCCAATTACAAAACACCATCAGCACCACCTTCAAAACAGGCACTTTCCCAGATGACTGGAAACGTGCCGAAGTCAGACCTCTGCTCAAGAAGCCCACGGCCAACCCCACTGACCACAAAAACTACCGGCCCATCTCGATTCTCCCCTTCGCAGCCAAGGTGGCAGAGAAAACAGTCAACAGGGAATTGACACATTTCATTGAACAGCACACCATCCTAGACCCGTCCCAATCCAGATTCTGAACCAAACACAGCACCAAGAACTCCCTACACGCCGCCACACATGACATCAGCAACCTCCTAGACCAACCAAGGCCACTATGTAGCCCTCATCCTCCTCGACCTTTGTGCGCCTTTGACACCATCTCTCACCTCACACGGGTTGCCAGACTACATGACGCCGGCTTACAAGGAACTGCCCTCGACTGGATCCGCTCGTTCTTCACTGGAAGAAGCCAGAGAATCAGACTAACGCCTTTCCTCTCCCACGGAAATCACCTGTGGAGTCCCACAGGGGTCGTCTCTGAGCCCGGCCCTCTTCAATATCTATATGTCCCCCCTCGCAGACATCGTCCGACAACACTGCCTTAACATTATATTCTATGCCGACAACACCCAGCTCATCCTCTCCCTCACCATAGACCCCCACCTCCACGAAACTCAACTTCCAGAAAGGAATGCAAGAAGTCACAGTCTGGATAACCAACAGCTGCCTAAAACTCAACGCAGAGAAGACAGAAGTCCTTGTCCTTGGAACCTGCCCTTCAACACCTGGTGGCCCACCATCCTCGGAAGCCCCCAACACCCACAGACAACGCCAAAAACCTTGTCATCGTACTTGACTCATCCCTCACTATAAACCGAAGGTCAACGCCGTCACCTCCAGCTGCATCAACATTCTCCGCAAGACTTTCAAATGGATCCCCTCAAAAGTAGAAGAAAACAGTCACCCATGCACTCATCACCAGCAGACTGGACTATGGCAATGCACTCTACGCCGATATCAACAAGTTCCTACGCCACAAACTCCAAACAACACAGAACACCATGGCCAGACTCGTCCTTGTCATCCCTTGGCACGAACACATCAGCCAACACCTGCGGCGACTCCACTGACTTCCCGTGGAGAAGAGAATCATCTTCACAATACTCACTCATGCCTACAAATGCATACACAACAATCGACCCAAATACCCCAATGACAAAATAAACTTCTAGGTACCCAAAAGAAACCTGCGATCATCCTACCTCACACTGGCAGAAACGCTGCGCAACCACAGAGCCTGAGCAGGCGGAATATAGTTCTCCCACAGTGCAGCCAAAGACCTGGAACGAGTTACCGGCAGCTATCAGACACGCCCCCTCCCTGAACACCTTTAAGAAAACTCTCAAGATCTGGCTCTTCAGCTGAACCAGTCTGACCCTATGCCTCATGGGAACAGTCCAGCCCAAACTGCCAAGCCATGCCTTCCCTGGACCGGACTCACGCTTCCTAGGACCTGTTTCTGGCATTACAGCCATCTTCAGCCAGGCTTGCTTGAATCCAGTGGCAAAGTGAGCAAGGGACTCACGTCTGAGCACGTACTGGGGTGAATGTATGACATTGTTCTGCATTCTGTCCATCAACTGTTGCTTTTGCATTTGTCACCCCGAGTGGGATGGCTATGCTCAGACGTGAGTCCCATGCTCTCCACACCACTGGAGTCAAGCTATCCTGGCTGAAGACGGCTGATAGCCAGAAACGGGTCCTAGGATGCTTGATTCCGGTCCAGGGAAGACATGGCTTGGCAGTTCGGGCTGGACTGTTCCTATGAGGCACAGGGTCAAGGCTGATTTGCATATGGCCATGTCTGAACTGGGGTGGTGTGGAGTGCAAAAAGATGATGGATTTAGGCCCAGATCTCTGTACTGGGGTGAATGTATGACATTGTTCTGCATTCTGTCCATCAACTGTTGTTTTTGCATTCATTCCCATTTTAGACATTGTTGGGAATGGCCCTTTTTGCAGGGTTATCCCCAACCTTTGTGCTTCTTTCTCCCTTATTTTTCCTGACCTGTGGTTGTTGGCAACAGGACTCTGGGCACTTTACCACTGCTGATCAGTGCTAAAGTGCATATGCTCTCTGTGTAAATTGTTATTGTAATTTGGTTATCAATGATTGGCATATTTGTATCACCAAGAAGTCCCTTGTAAAGTGCACTGAGTGTGCCAGGGCTGGTGATACAATGCTACTAGTGGGCCAGCAGCACTGATTGTGCCACCCACATGAGTAGCCATAAAATGGTGTCTCAGGCCTGCCACTGCAGTGCCTGTGTGCAGTCTGTGAACTGCCATGTCCTCCTGGTCAGTGTCCCCACTGACCAGGCCTAACCCTTCCCTTTCTGTTCAAATTGGTCACCCCTATGGAAGGCCCAAGGTACCCCCTTGGGCAGGGTGCAGTGTATGTGAAAGGTAGAGCATGTATGTTATGTTATGTTATAACGTGATTTATATAGCGCTCAGCTACTCCGAGGAGTGTCCCGGCATTTTAACCAGAAGCGGAACAGGGTGGGCGCAGTGTGACTAACTCTATTGGACGAAAAGCCAGGTCTTCAATTCCTTCCTGAAAGCCAGCAAAGTGCTCGACTTTCTCAAGGTGGCCGGCAGGGAGTTCCACAGCTGAGGGGCACGGAGTCTAAAAGACCGGCCTCCAATTCGGGCTCGCTGAATCACAGGCACAGCCGCCAGGGCCTGCGACGCTGATCTAAGCACCCAGAAAAGCTGATATATTAGGAAGCGGTTGTCTTTCTAACTCGCGCCAGATCCGTGAAGGGCTTTGAAAGCCAACGTAAGTGCTTTAAAAACAATGCGCTTCCGGATCGGGAGCCAGTGAAGAATAGACAAAAGTTCACTGGCACTGGATCTCCGGTGAAGGCCAAAGATGGCACGCGCCGCGGCATTTTGGACTATCTGAAGTCGCGAGAGAAGATACTCTGGCAGTCCCAGATATAGCAAATTCGCATAGCCCAGGTGCATGCCAATTAGCGCCTGTACCGTGATTATCCTGTGGTCAAGGGATAGCAATGGAAGGAACTTTCTCAGCATTTTGAGGACGCCGAAGCACTTGCCGACACGTACTAGTGCAGGTGACATGCTCTGGTAGTGAATGACAGCCATTTTCGTTTTTCACCATTGTAAGGCTACCTTGCCCATAGGCTATCATGGGGAATGCTGGCTACAGTGGCTACCAGCATATCTTCCCATAGGAGCAAGGTAGGACATAAAAGTCTGGTATCCCTGAGCTAAGAATTTAATAACACATCTTTTAGGAAAGGTTGTTTTTAAATCCTGTGTGTGAGAACAGCACTTTTAGAAAATGGCTGTTCTCTTGTCTGACCTTTCTGTGTGCCTTGGCCTGTTTGTAAATTGACTGTCTGGTTTGTGAGTGACAGCGGCTGGATGGCTCCCAGAGGCTGAGTGGGCCATCCCTGGGCTGAATAGCTCCATCTGCATCTAGAATGGTCCGAGGGGTTAGCACCTGGGCCTGAATAGGATTGTGCCTGCCTTCCACAATGCTGGCTCCACATCCTGCTGGGCGGCTGACGACCCTGCCCCTCTCTCTGAAAGGAAAGGAGAGGCCAGGAAAACAAAGTGTTCAAGGAACACCCAGGACTGGTTCAGACCGGGCTCAAAGCCCCTCTGCACAAAGGGAGCAAAGACTTTTAGGGGTAGAAGTACAGGACCCCTAACAACAGAAAATTAGATCATCCTGGAATCAAGAAGGAACCTCTGCCAAGGAGAAAGCTGGAAGACTGAAGAAGGAAGACTGTCCTGCTGTTGCTTTGCTGGACTGACCTGCAGTTGCTTTGCTGCCAAGGACAGGGGAAGGGTTTTGCTTTGTGCTGTGTCCCCTTGCTTGAAGGAATCTCCAAGGGCCTGAAGAAGAGCTGGCTCCCTGTTAGGAAGTCCCAGGCACAAAAGAACTTCACCCCCTGCTTCCCTGAAATCTGCTGAGAGCGTTATGTCCTTCCGAGAGTGTTTGGATCAGTTGTGGTGCCTCTGGAAGTTGTACCTGTGTTGGGAAGCTGGAAACCAAAATTGTAAGGACTTTCTGCAAGTTTTATCTCATCGCTCACTTGCGGAGCACATCCCCATCAGTGCAAGGAAATTACCGCCTCTACGAAGGCCGAGATCGTCGCAGCGCCTGTTGCCGCTGCCAGAGTCGTCGCATCCTTCGTTTGCGGGCCGCACCAGTCTGGTGCGGGGAGATTACCATTGCTGCGAGTATCGTCGCAGAGCCTGCCGTCACTGGGTGAGATCGTCGCACCGCTTGCTTGTGGACTGCATCACGTCGCTGCGAGAACATAGCAGAGCCATCGCATCGAGGGGCCGCGAGAGTAGAAGATAGACGCTGAGCCACGCATCGTCGCCGCACTGGAGATCGTCGCCACCCCGTACCTTTTGCGAGCCGCTTCCGCGGAAACCTGTGCACCGGAATCCACACAAGGTAACGCGTCCCTCTCCGTACAGACCGGAGTCACTGCAACACACCCGCTACATCGAGCGGAGTTGTTGCATCGCCTCCCCAGGGTCTCAGGAGTGACGCATCGCTTGCTTTTCACGGATACAGCTTTTCACTTGGAACATTTGTCGGAACTAAAGGAACTGTTGTCTAATGCGTGACGCAACTGTGTAGTTTAGATTAAATACCTTTATTTTTCGAAACTGTTGTGGAGTCAGTTTGTGGTGTTTTCACTGTGTTACTGTGAGTGTTGGTACAAATACCTTGCACTTTGCCTTTAATAAGCCTGACTGCCCGTACCAAGCTACCAAAGGGGTGAGCAGGGACTATCTGAAGAGTTTTTCCTCCATACCCTGACTAGAAGCATGTGCCCCTATTTGGACAGTGGCTCCTACCTCTGCCAACTAGAGACCCCCAGTTCTAACATTGTTGGTCAGCGGTGGGATTTGAACTTGTATTTGTACTAGACCCACAGTGACTAGTGTACATCATTAGTGAGTGCAGACCACTACGCCCCCCCATACTACGGTTGAGCTTTTTTTGATTGGTTCTGTTTTGAGGAAGTTGAATAGATACAAGCCACAAATGTTATGTACTGTGCTTGCAAGTTGCTAGTGCTACTGTGACAACTTTCTGCTGAATTATTTTGTGTAAATCTCAAAGAGCATTGGTTACAGTATGATTTTCTTTCTTCATATAGATGCTCCTTCCAAACTAACAAGGTAGGAGTAGGCTAGACGGGCCCGGCAACGGAAGCTGGAGGCAATTGTTGCCGAATATCGGCGGCTGGTGGCCCAGGAGGAGGAGGACACGCAGTCGCAGTCAACATCAACATCCACGACAGCTGCATCCTCCTACGCCCACCCTGGGTCATCCAGTCAGCGCAAGCCTTCAGCGGTACGGAGCCGTGGTCCCGCAGCCACCCGCCACCGACAAGCAGCAAAGAAATCAGCTGCCCACCACAGGAGGTGCAAGGCTCGCCTGCACCGCTTCACCCTCAGAGTGTCCAACCTTGAGCAGGAGGGAGCGAGGCTGAAAACCCTGCTCAAGGACCTCCGCAGAGAGCATCGTGACCACCTGGCCAAAGGACACCTCCGGCGGAAGTAGAGGAGAGACTGTCCCTTGCCCCTTTTTTAAAGACTTTTTTGGGGGGGGAATTGGGCATTGGGGTTTTTGGACTTTTGGTGACTGATCTGATTCAAGGACATTGGTTGGGGTTAGGGAGGGGGGTGGGTTGGGTCTTCTTGTGGGATAGTTTATTTTTGTAAGGGCTCCAATAATTACGTATTTCTCTACTTAAACATAGCATACACGTTTTTTTTACTGTTTTGTGGGGGAGGCGGGGGGTTAACTGTACGTTTGTTTTCCTGAAACTTAACTGGCTGGTTGATTCAAATTGTCTAATCACCCAAATTTGTACAAAAGTGCCACTGGCAGAGTTAGTGTATTCAATTGTCCGACTACTTTACGAGTACTACCGTCAGTCTCTCCTCACCTCCCACTCCATTATTCTTACTCCCCCAAAATGCTTATCTTACCTGTGATTTGTGTTTGAGAATAGGGCTAGGCACAGGGCTGGGTGCATGGCAAATGGCGATTAAGGGTGGCTATGGAATTCTGGACAGATGAAATGTCATTGTTGTGGTGGTGGTAGTATTAGTGGTACACACTGGCAGTAGCAGCATATGAAAAAAAGGAAATGAAACATTGAGTGGCCTGAACGTAGAAAAAATATTACCCAAGGAGCATCACATATGCATATAAATGTTAAGCAACAATTTCTGCCATTACTCAAGAGTCAATGATAAAGAAGTTCCAAGCAGGCTTATCTTCATTACTGAATCAATGTCTTTAATATTTTCATTGATAGATGATATCCATTGTATCTATGTTCATTTTCTTTTCACAGATAATAGTTGCAAAGTCTATACAACTTTCACCGCTACAGCCTACGCGTTTCGTCCCAAACGGGACATCATCAGGGCTGTGAGAAAAAATGAAAAAACAAAAAGTAACCGTAGTGGTCAAATAGTCTCTAACCAAACAATTCTTATTGTAAACACATCTTATATGATCCTGCCTATAAACCATTCTACGCATACTTCTTCAAGCCTGCCTATATGCCATTCTAAAAGATTTACAATATTATAACGTGTTTTTTGCTCATGAAATGCAAAACATTTCCCAATGTGGTTTTTTAACATCACTGAGAAAACATACATCATTACCATTCATGTTCATGAAAATCTGATGTTTACATTCCGCGATACTCATTCATGAAATCATCATTCTTATGTTCTAATCACGTTTCTCACCTTCAGATATAGTTAACCTTTCTCCAATCCCACCAATGGCCGTGATAACTATTTCCCAATATTCTTCCAACTTGTGTAGATGTTCGCGACTAGTGTTCAAATGACCATCGTACTTAAAAGGAAAAAAAAAATATATAAAAACCACAATGAGTTTGCTGCACTCCCATCTCAGATTCAATGTGCTGTCATGAAACCCTCAAAAAAAAGATAATCACACCACTCATCTAACAAATAAAAGTGAGTGTGTTGATTAGTGTGATACGGTCACAAGTCGTAACGGATACTGCGCTCAAAATTAATTCTGCGCTGATTCACCCAGGCGACCAAAATTTCCCTGCAATATGTTCAAAAACAACAATTAAGGTCAAGGCACCTTTGCTCTGGCCCGTATTACTTGATTCGTACTTGCCAAAGTCCTAATAGCACTTGAATCTGCTCTCATCATATCCCGAATACTCCAAAAGAAAAACCCATACAAAATGTACTAATGATTACATATTTCCATAATCTTCCAACACTTTAAAACTGCCACCAGTGTCCACATAGGTCACCTTGTTCCCCAATGGACCCAGTCGCCCTCTCTACTTCGTTTAATGCGGCTCAATCCCAAACTATTCCCTCTTTCTCGTCCCGTCTCCGTGATCTAAAGAGCACCCGAAAACAATAAAAGATAAAATACAATCAATAAGCATGCTCTACCACATTCGAACTTTATGCTGAAAATGAGTACTCAGTCTTCTTACCTCTATTTCTCGACCCTTCTCAATAACGACTCATTCCGTTCTGACAGCCGGTGCGACAATTCCCGCTGTGCCTGGCTCTCTCTTAGGCCCCAGTATTTATGGCCGAATACAACCAATTAAAACGAGCCAAATTCCCCGCGTAAACCCGTGGTCATTCTAACCATGTTTCCTATGTGGTTCGCACCCACGCACCAAGACCGGAAATATACCAGTTAGTTTCCTGTTTGTCCAATGCAGCCTATCACGCAGAGTCTGCAAAAATGCGGCCCGGAAATACTCATGTTTATTTCCTCTTATCGCCATCAACCAATCATCATCGTTGAGACAACTTCCTGTTTGTCATAAAAAAAAGGCCCGATTCTCATCGTTAAAGTTATTGCTGGAATCTCACGTATTATTGAACAAAGTTTAGCCAAGTATTCAAATTCGCAATATCGAGTATACAAATTCCGATTATTGTCGCACATAATTCACACATCGTAAATTGTGAAGACTCCTATTTATTTCCTGTACGTACCTTGAACCAATCACCATCGTTACACTACCCTACCGTCTTTGTTTATCCCAACATCCAATGATCATCCAGATCTAGCGTGTTAATGAACAATATCTGACCACGGATCCTAATAATCACATCCTGTAATCTGCATTAAACTTTAGCCATTTGCTAACTACGTGGCTCCACAATGAATTTCTTCACTACATTCCCTATTATTAGCATGTAATCATAGAGTCATCATCGTTACACTACCCTACCGTCTTTGTTTATCCCAACATCCAATGATCATCCAGATCTAGCGTGTTAATGAACAATATCTGACCACGGATCCTAATAATCACATCCTGTAATCTGCATTAAACTTTAGCCATTTGCTAACTACGTGGCTCCACAATGAATTTCTTCACTACATTCCCTATTATTAGCATGTAATCATAGAGTCATCATCGGTCACTATTCCATGGATATTAAACGATCTTAAAACCCCACATTCGACCTAAGTGTTATCTTCAAACAAGTTAGACCCTGATCCTAATGACATGGCGTGATTATGCAACTGGCCACTTATTTCTTCCAATCTCTACCATTATCTCCTTCAGATTCCTTGATATGCATACAATTTTTCATCTTATACTCTTTTAATTGTATTTATTATTTGTACCCAATATCAACAATTGATGTCCTCCAACATGATACAACAGACAATGTCGGCCTGTAACTATTACATAATTTGCTACTCAAACCTTCAGATTTCATGCCACACAACAATTAGAAAAATATATAATTACATACAATGCTTGCCTGTACTCAAACATGAATTTAAAACCTAAACTTTACAGAAACTTTACTGAGCATCAAAACAACCCAATCATCCTATCATTGTAAAAAGTAGTGTAATTCTGAATCACTGTTTAAACCCAGCTTGACTGCTCTACAGCGGCTGATCCACCTTGCTTCTTGCTTTCTGATAAATAATTCCCAATCACCTCCTCTAATACTCTGTTCTATTTTTTGAATTCCATGGTATTTAAATTTCTTAAAGGTTTTATGACTTTCCTTAATCTGTTGGAAAATGGGTGATTTAGGGTCTTGATTAACAATGGCCCGTCTATGCTCTTGTATCCTGATTTTAAGAGTTCTCTTGGTACTACCAATATAAATATTCCCACATGAACAGATTAGCACATAAATCACCCCTGTACTATTGCAGTTGATAAACTCCTGTATCCGATAGGACTTCACACTATTATACCGGAACTCTTTGGTGCGATTAATGCCTAGATGGCAAATATCAGTGAACAACAACAGATTGCTAGTACTGCAATTTTCTCAAAACTTAGTGCCCTCAAGAAACAGAGTCAAACCGGTTCTTGGAACCAATCTTTCAGTTAGAATTAATCAATTTATTTCACACTTGGAATTACATCATCTCATTTGTGCTTTTTCACAGAACTTGTTTTAATTATTCATCCTAACTACAAAGGTAAAGAACTCTATTTAAAATCTCTACTTGTACCAGAAGGTGGAAAGAAGACGAGGGACTGATCGCACTCAATGTACTTTTCACTCCTTCGCACTATCATACACCTATAGTCACACATACTCTAAGTTTCATACATACTGGGGACAGAGTGGGAAAGAAAATATGAAAAATGGAAGCACAACTGAAAACGTTAGTCAAATCCAAACATTGGTTTGGAGTATAAAACTGTTTGCTCGCTATGTATATACTTTAACTAAACAATTTACAAATTTCAACACTGGGCCATCTATAGATTAAATAACTGTAGAATATTTTTATTTAAATTTCAACGATTGGCCAAACAGAGACGGTGGTCGACGCGTTTCGAGTTCTTTTGTGCAAGAACTCTCTTCAGGACCTCACCAGTTCTGCAAAAAACAAGGAACCTTGTCTTACTTGACTTTGTAAAACCATATGATTCTACTCACAATTCAGCCACGCAGCTAGCGCTCTCTTACCTTCATTCTCATACATTCTGCTCTTTTCAAAAGAATCTGTCATATGTTCTCTGGAGAAACAAAATTAACTCAATCAAAACCTATCTTCTAATAGTCATGTCAAAATTCGGCAGTGGCGTGGAAGAGTGTGGTCCATTTGAACTTACTTTAATGTATAATGCACTTTCCTTTGTTTATCGGGGGAGCCTCTGTTGAGGGGTGGAAATGGTATGAGCTGGTTCTGTAATGAAACAGACAATACCCATGTAACTTTAGGCCCATGTATACTAGGATTCATGGACATTTAAAGGATAGACATTTATCGGCGATTCTCATACCTGCTTGGAATCTTTCTTTTCTTTATGTCATTCAATTTTAGTTCTGCGTGGGATCTGTGAAACAAGCGAGGCGATGTTACTCAATCTGGTATGTACCCTTATAAATTGGTACAAGTTGTATTGGCATAATGGCTTGGATGTAGATATGCTGCAAATAATTTTAATTTCAAACGTGAGTGGTGCCTCTAGCGTGGGGAGTCCGGTTGGTAATCATTTAATGCGTGTATTTGCGCTGGGTTTACTTTTCTAGCCCAATATGATGTCTTTGTTGGTAAATCAAGGAGTTGCTTCTCCAAATTGTCGTGCACATGCCAGGGTACTTAGTCTTTACATGGTTCATCAGTTAAGGTATTAAACCGGCAAAAAGCTCAAGCTTACGTCATGGGTCATTAAGGTGGCTGGGTCTTTTGAATTGTTAGACGCAGGACATGGGTAGCGTTAACAATCATTAATTGCTTCTATGTATGTTACAGTTGCTTGTCAGACTTAATGTTGTGTCTGTTATGGCCGGAAATCGGAGCAGAATCTCTTTCTAATACCATGCGCTTGGCTAAGGACGTGATGTTTAATTAGTTCTGAGGCAATAATGTTCAGCCAAAAATAATGCTCGTTGTCGGTGCAGCGCTGAGCATGCTGTTTAGTTAACTTGGTTTAGGCTCCTCTAAATGTTAAACGAACTAGTCGCATTTATATTTACCTTAGTCTCCGGTGCAAACGCCAAACACTCGTATCTCTCGTAGCCAGCTTGATGCCTGTGGATTGCAGCTCTGAAGTCTCGCATGATTTCTAGCGTGACTTGGTTTCTAAGGATTCTGGGAGTGGTAGTTGGATTGAACCTGCTCGAAATTTGGTGTTCCGCATACGTTCTGGATGTAGTGATGCTAGGGGTTTATCCTTTAAGGAAATGTTGTTTGAAAGAAGGACAGAAAAACGGGCTTCTTGTCTGAAAAAAAGGCACTTGCTGTCTGATTTGAACTATTGTATATGGCTGGCGAAACTTTGTTAAATATACTGATATTGGTTAGGACTACTATATTAGAGGCATTTCTTATGTTCTCAAATGGCATTTTAGGGTCTTTCCAGGGGAAGAGTGGATTTAGCCGAATAAGTGGCTTGATAATTTTGCAGAATGAGTTATTTACAGATGGTAAATTTCAGAAAGTTCATTTTAACCGCCTACTGCTGTGTTAAATTTTATAATTAACGTAGCTTCTCTTTGTGATAATTTTTCATCCAGGTCGTCTCCTCGTACATCTTTTTCGACCTTTGAAATTATTGTCCAGCGCAGTTCTTGTTCGGTGTGGGAGTTAGCAATCCAATGGTTAACCAGGGGAGCTGCTTTAACATTTCTTCTGATCCTTGATTTGTGTTGTGAGATGCGATTTCTTATCTCCTGATTGGTTTTGCCAATATATACTTTTTGGCACGGGCAAGTAATTCCGTAGATAACGTACTTTGACTTGCAGTTGGTGAAGCTTTCATGCTTCCAAAAAATCCCTTTATGGCTGAACAGTTCACCTTCTGTTGTTGAGCTGCAGAAAACGCAAGTGCCGCATTTATGATGGCCTTTGATGGGTGGCAAATTCATAAAATCGCATACTGTCGGTGTTGGTTCTCTTGGTAAAGCTGTACGCACAATCTGATTTGCTATACTCCTATCCTTTTTAAAGGCAAACAGTGGTGTTTCTTGCAGTTTGGAATCCAAATTTTGGACCAGATGCCAATTACTCCTGATCTGTTTTTTAAGCCAATTGGATGTTGAGCAGAAGGTTGAGACGCAGACTATTCGGTCCATGTTTTTTTTTGTTTAGGTTCTAATAGTACTTCTCTGGGGGTCCACCACGTTCGTTTGATCACCCGTTTGAGCAGTTTTTTTGGGTAACCCCTAGCAAGCAGGTTATCTTTTAATTTGCTTGCATGGTAGAAGAACTCGTCTTTGAAGGAGCAGTTGCGCCAGATTCTCAAGAATTGGCCAACCGGCAGATTATCTTTTAAGCTGCGCGGGTGATTGCTGGTGTAGTGAAGGCATTTATTCCTATCTGACTTTTTCTTGTATAAAGTCGTTTGTAAACCTCCTTCGGAGGGGTATATTTTGACATCAAGAAACGGTAGTTTGTTTTTTGAGTGATTTAGGCTGAACTTAATGTCTTCTGTTTGGTGGTTCAACCATTCGTGAAATCTATGTAATTCTTCTTCAGGACTGGACCAAATCATAAAGACATCATCTATATATCAGACCCAACATCCGATATATTGGTGGAATGGGTTATTTTGATGAATGTATGTGTCCTCGTATTTTGACATAAACAGAACCGCTAGCTCTGGGGCAAAGGGGCAACCCATCCCCACGCCTTTGACCTGGTAGTAGAATTCTTCCTTGAATTTGAAATAGTTTGTTTTAAGTGCCATTTTGGCTAGATCCAGAATGAAATTTGTAGACACCTTCATCGGTCTCATTCGTTCATCCAGAAATAGGTGTAATACTGCCAGACCCTCGTCTTGAGGGACCTGTGTATAGAGGGAGACCACAGCCATACTCACTATTAGATCTCTCTGTTCGTTGAATTCCATCATTTCAAGCTGGTTAATAAAATCCATTGTATCTCTTATGTAGGATTTTACTTGACTCATAAAAGGTTTAAGGAAGAAATCTACACATTTTGAAACCGGTTCAAACAGGGATTCACACCCCGAAACTATTGGTCTTCCGGGCGGATGGTGTTCGTCCTTATGAACCTTTGGAAGGACGTAAAAAATTGGTGTCCTAGGGTATTTGTTTTGGAGATAGTCAAATTCTTTCTTCCCCAGAAATCCATTGTCAAAGCCAATTTGTAAGATTTTAAAGAGTTCACCTTGCAACTCCCAGGTAGGGTCTTTTGCGATTTTTTGGTAGCATTGATCATCTGAAAGCTGCCGTCTGACTTCCATCGTGTATTCGGGTATTCCCCAAATTAGTATAGACCCGCCTTTGTCGGCTTGCTTGATAACGATCGAATGGTCATTTTTTAGATTTAGTAATGCTTCTTTTTGTGGTTTTGTCATGTTGTATTGAATATTGAGAATTTGAGATTCTAATTACAGCACTCCGGATAGTCACTAAACATTTAGTCTGGGCCTGAATATAAAGCCCTCAGCACAAAGCACAAACCGATAATGTTCCAATGTTTAACCAGGATCCAAACAATCCAAGGTAAGTTCAAGTAAAGTCCACTGCGATTATCTTCAAAAATGTTTTTCCTTTATTGATATTCAAAATTCATAAAATGGATTTTCCCAGCATAACCATGTTGTATTGAATGAAGCTTTGTCTTGTTTTTTCTTTCGCTGCAATCGCCGATAAGATCGTCCTTTCAAAGGTGGTAACGTCTTTAGGTATTTTACTTGATGGTGGACAAACTTTAGAAGGTCTTTTTAATCCTGTTGTTTCAGTGCTTTATTGTTGCTCTTGGCCTGAGAAAAAGGTGGTTAGCCTGATCTTTCTACAAAATTCGATTAGTTCCGTTTTCATCTGAACATAGTTTGTGAATCTCGTTGGGACAAAAGATAGCCCTTTTTCCAATGCGCAGGTTTCTGTGTTTGTCAAGATTTTCTCTGATAAGTTATAGATAGAGGTTTCTGTATGTTTGTTGTCTCGTGGACATCTCCCATGGTGGGTCGTTGAACCTTGTTTTCCGCGTGTTTTTTGTTGACCTCTCCCTAAAAAAGGCTGCTGTTGTAATTGAGGATTTTGTTGGAAATTCTGCTGAAAATTGCCTCTTCTATTAAACCCTGTTCTATTTTGGCCGTTGTCAGTTTCACTCCCACTTGATGATGAAGATGTATCTGAGAAAGTGATGAAATTATTTCTCGATCTGCCTTGATAGTCTGACAAATAATGTCTTAAATCGGCTCTTGTATAGAAATCCTGCTGCAAATAAGGGAAAGCTTTTTCTAGGGAGAAGTTTTTTTTATCTTTTTCAAATTTGCTTTCTTTTTGATTTATTGTGAAGTCTTTAAACTCCAAGATGGCAAATATTGCAAGATCCACAGGTGAAAAAACCTGTGGGTGGTGGTGGCATGCAACCAATCGTGTTTTTTTGTGTAGGTTTAATATAATTTCTCATAATCATATTCCCTACTGTGGGGCTCCTTCTGTTATTCTTGGCACCTCCCCTATGTTCTCAAGTAAACCTGGCACCCCCTTGAGCATGTGCCAATTCTTCTTGAGCACCCTGTAAATCATGTCCTTTTGAACATTGTAGGTTGTTATAAATGTCAGCGGTCTCTTGGTATCTTTTTTGGTTTTAGGAACTAGTGTGGTATCTCTTTGGATCTGCAAGACTTTACTTAGGGCTTTGTCCAGTGTCTTTTCCTGGTAGACCCTGGTTCTGAGTCTACCATATAATTTGTTCACTTCCTCCTTAAAATGATTATCTGTGCTACAGTTTATCCTGATCCTTACCATTTCTCCAAATGGTATACTATTGATGACTGATGTCGGGTGCGCGCTATCAGCCCTCAAAATAGAGTTTGTGACCGTCCTTTTCCGGGAAAGTTTGCTCTTAATGGACTCCTCTTCTACAAATAATTCTACATCCAGATACTCAATCTTACTGTGCTGGAAATTCATCGTTAGGGTAACATTGAAGTTAGAACAGTACGATAGATAGTACAGTACACCGTAACAATATATCGTCGGATTCCTTCACCATCCTTGAATTTGATTGTCTGTTGCTTTGACCTTATTCTCCCCAGCAAGTGTGTGGAATTATTGTTGTCGTTTAGTCACACCTCAATTAAAACCACACAGCCCGGGGGAAGAGTGTTAGGGTTTGAAAATTGGATGGGAATGGGTTTTTTTTTAAAGTTTTGTGGAGAGAGGAAAAAAAAATACAGCATGGACAAACAACAAATGAAGAAAACCAAACCTTTGGATACCAAGATATCCATAAAACTTTTAAGGGACATAAAGGAAGTGCACTACTGCATGCATGAAGTTGTTTGCTAAATGGATGGTTAGGTTACTGGAAAGTAGTACTTACTACAACTTACTAACTATGAAGAAAAGAAACATTATTTGACAGTACATGGCTTCAGTAATTACGCAATTTCACTTGCCTATCTGCCCTCAGAGAGAATAAACACTAGTACATTAAATTAGTTTTAGAAATAGAAAAGAAACTTATCAAATAGCTGGAGGGATGAATTTGAAGCAGAGAGCAAACACAGAGTCACACTCATAAAAGTTCACAACAATAACAATATTTAAAAGATAAGGAGAAGTGAAGAGGATACTGTAACTGTATGTTGTAGTTGTCCTGTTCAATTTGGGAAGTTGCATGCGGTACTCCTCCATTCCATCTGACGCTCCGTCGAACAATCTTGGTGACCAGACAGACACACTGTCCACTGCCTGCCTGGCGGATGCGGAATCGTGGATCGCTAAAAGTAAGCCTGAGTTAATCGTTTTCCCCATCGCACAGGGTAAAAGCCGGCCTGTAATTGGTGATGGAAAAACAGGAAGTGATATTAAAAAACACCAGGGAGAAAAAAGTATAAGTTATGGTGTGTAGGGCAAAAATAACACTTTCAGTTTCAGAGGCGACAGTATTACATACACGCATCATTTCTAAAGAGGATAGCAATTAGCACACAGCAGGCCAGGGCCATGCAGATGGTCATGGCAGGCACCACTGAGTGAAGCAACCTGATGTAGCATACCTCTTTGACACAGACAGACAAAGCATATCTAATTGTATGCAGCAAGCCACATAGCCGCAATTTTACATGAACTGCTGTCTGGACTCTGGCATAACAACACTACACTGGCTCGACCACTCCATACCACAACTAGATGGACATGTAGTTCTGCTGTAGTTGTTGTTGACTCGTTTACCTGTTTGCCACTCACGAAATAGCCATAGTTCTTCCGTAAACCCACGATGATGATGCATCCATCCCAGTGAGTGACTGTAAAGAAAAAAGATATTATGTAAGTTTGATCATCAAGACTCATCATTCATCATCATGGTATATTGGCAAACTCAATGTTGTTCATGCAGTCGCAGTCTACACACACAGTGAGTCCAAGGACATTTTACATATTAAAAAATGCAACGTAGTGGCCCCTGCAGTAGAAGTACAATTTGAATTAAACAAGGTAAAAAAACAGAGTAGAGTGTGTAAAAGATTGAATAATAACAGAAGACATATGATTCATTTCATGCACAACAAACAAAAAGCAATTGCTTTCATCAGAGCCAGACAGCCAGTGCTGTCCACTTCATGCCATCTCATTATTCATTACCTGTTCCACTTTTTGTCCGCATCTTTTTGTTCTTTAAGTGAAGGTCCACCGGGCAGCCTCTCGTGTCACTGTCAATTTCCGAAGTAACTGTCAGCAATCAGCATATAGTCAGTAATTCCAGTCCCACTTCTTTTGAGGGGACTCGTCTACGAAGCAACAGTTTCTTCATTCTGCATAATACAGCCATCTGCCTTGAGGGAAATGGATAGGCGGAGTCTGGAGGAGGAGGATAGAGGAGCATGACTGGTTTGTGAACTTCAGGATTGCAGACACTGGCACCTTCAATAAGGAAATAAGACGAAGAAAGTGCTGCTGATGGATTTGTTGTGATTAGAGTTTTGTTGTGTTAAAAGTTGCAAAACAAAGAAAGACACACAGGAGTAAAAGTGAATAAGGAGTCAGGACGAAAAAAAAGGAAGTCACTTTCAGGCCTAGGTGTCAGGGAAGTAGAGCTCGTCCTCAAACTCTGTGAATTGAGACGGGAGTAGGTCAGCTAACAGAGAAGAACTTCCGTCACCTAAGTCGGTGTCCTCTTCTTCCTGCGTGAATTCACGTATTTTGTAATCTGGTGGTATGAAGTGCTGATTCATCTTGATCATTGTTAACCTCTCCACATCGGAAAACACATTGAGAAGACACGCTTGCGAGTGGGCAAGACAAATAATTTAGATCCAGCTTGGTGATCAGTGGCCATTGACCCCCTGTTCCCAAACCAATGCAGCAATGCGTTGTGATCAATGTAGACCTCTGTTGGGTCATCCAGATATGCCTGCACCATCCGCTCAAGGTCATCCAGGGCTGCTCCACTTTGCGTACCATCTGTGCCTTTGCATCAGCACTGGAACGAGCAAACCCTTGATGAGTTATCCAATCCGCTTCCGACAATATTATGGCTGGGCCTGGTGCAGGTGATGATGATGATACAGTTGCTGGTGTAGGTAACGGCTGTGAGGGAAAGTGACTGCCTTCGGCCACAGAAGTGGACCTTGATGCCGGATGGCCTGCTGATGCAGTAGTACTTCTACAGGTTCCTTCAATTTCCTGCCGCTCTTTTTCGAACCAAGCGGCTGACAGAGGTTGCCAATATTTGTACTTTGAAACATCTGCTTCAGTAAAAGGAATGAATGCTTTGCTGGCCAGTGCCTTTTTGTACTGTGGAGCCAGAATAGTGGCACAAATGTAATGTTGTTCTGTATGTCTTTTTGTAAGAATTTTATTGTCAACTAGGCGGGTTAATAAGCTCTCCGCCAACGGATATGCGTCTTGCTTGTCAGTATTATCTTTGAACATTGAAGACACTGCCTTCAGTTGGTGCTGGAGCATGCGCAACAATTGGATAGCTTTGCCCAAAGTACAGTCCTCCCTGCTGACTTCACGCGTGAAGACCTCAAAAGGACGAAGCATGTCTGGCAGGCTTTTAACTAGGTCCCATTCCTCCAACTCTAGCCTCATGTCTTTCATAGAAGAACCCAGAGCAAAGACACACTCATTGATTACCAAGCACTGCTCAGACAGACGCTCAAGCACGTAGAAGGTTGAGTTCCAACGTGTTACCACCTCCTGGATGAGTCCTCTGACTGGCCCTCTACGGTCATGTTGAAGTTTCCTCAGCTGCTTCCGGGCCTTAAAAGAATGGCTGAAATGTGTGCAGATTCTTCGGCAGGTGGTCAGTAACTTGCTGACTGTGTTTTCTTTTTTCAAGAAATCTTGAACAACAATGTTAATACTGTGCGCCAAACACGGCACTCTGAAATAGCCACCATCATTCATGGCCCTAACTATATTACTACCATTATCCGTGGAAACATAACCAATCATGTGCTTTCTTGGATGCAGCCATTTAAAGACCTTACTGTTAAACTCCTCCAAAATGTTTACTGCAGTATGAGATTTCTCCGTGGCAAACATGGCTACCGTTGCATGTGTCCGATTAGCTTGAAAAATTGTGGCAGGGTCAAGACCTGCAGACATCTTTTCTCTAACCCCTACAAAAGAGACCAAATGTGCAGTGATGCACATGTAATCAAGGGCTTGGCAACTGGTCCACATGTCTGTTGCCAGGTGGATAGTGTGAACAGCACTCTTCTGCAAAGCTGCCCCAATCACTTCCAGCACATCTTGATGTAGTGCTGGAACCGCAACTCTGGCAAAATAGGACCGGCTGGGAACCTTCCATTTAGGGCAGACTGTTGCCACAAATTGTTGAAAACCCACCCCTCCCACGAAAGAAAAAGGGAGAAGGTCAAGCGCTAACATTTTAGCCAGCATTGCATTATACAGACGTGCCGTTGGGTGGTTGCGTTCAAATGGCGCCTCCGACCAAAACATGCTTTTAATGGTGGTCTGGACTGTTTTCATATGTGATGAGGATGCAGACCTCTTCAACCCTGTTAGGCTCATTGGTGTACTTTTTCACATTGGTGTCTCTACCAGACTACTGTGCCTCCTTGATGTTGTTGGGGTAGAGGAGGGTGTGGGCGCTACCACTGCAGTGCTGCTGCCAGGGGTTCTGTGTGTACCAGAAAAAATGTCTCTCAGTTGTTCACCTCCCCCCTGCACGATCAGCTCCTCTTCGTCATCAGATGCAATATCAATGTCTACATTTGGATTTCTACTTTTGGCTTTCCGGATGTTACTTAGGTGCGCCTCCCACTGGATAATGTGGTGTTTTTAGAGATGACCTCTCTGGCCTCCGGTACCATAGTTGGTACCAAGCTTACCCCGACTAACTACTTGTTTACAAATCGAACAAATCACTAGGTGTTCTGCCTTTTTGCTAATACTAAATAAGTCCCAAACTGGGGACTGGAGATTTCTGGTGGTGGTGGAGGTGCTACTTTCAATGCCAGATGAAGTGGAGGATGGGCGTGGCTGAATGTGACTCTGTTGTGCACTTGCAGCACCACTACTTGAGGTAATGGAGGTCGAACTAGATGGAGGTCCCTTCAGGCCCTTCTGATGAGAAAATATGGAAGCTGTAGGTCGTGTTGGTACAGTAGTTACCTGTGTTGGTGGTGGTACCAGTGCCACGCTGCCCACATCCCGCTCAGCAGCAATTTGGGATAGGGTAAAAATGTCTGTCTGCTGCATGCCCGCTGGGGCTGG
This sequence comes from Lissotriton helveticus, assembly GCF_964261635.1. Taxonomy (NCBI): domain Eukaryota; kingdom Metazoa; phylum Chordata; class Amphibia; order Caudata; family Salamandridae; genus Lissotriton; species Lissotriton helveticus. Next base: position 145,238,610 of record NC_136073.1, read on the forward strand.
AGTGACCACTGTGATGACTGGGTCGTCATCGTCAGACTGTTCATCAGCAGCAGAATCAACCACTTCTACTTCTTGTTCGTCGTCATCACCCATAAGTGAAAGCCTTGCGGGAACCTTCCTTTTAGGCTTAGCTTCCTTTGTCGGCTCATGGCGTGCCTCCCTCTCAGACTGCATTGGTGGCTTCCAATCAAGATCAAGATCATCAGAAGGAAGGGGGCTCGAAGAAGAACTTGCACTAGCCCTCCTTGACCTTTTTCTTGCTGGGGATCTGGAAGACAATGGATCATCAGGAGGAGTGGCTTGCTCGGATGATAAATCCGCTTGAATCTCGATTTCCTGATGTGCCCCTACTTCTGGAGGAACAAGCATTGTGGGCAGTTGTGCCTCTCCATGCGCCTCTCCATGAGCCTCTCCATGCACCTCTACTTGCACCTCTACTTGCGGCACTCCTTGCGCCTCTACTTGCGCCACTCCTTGCACCGCCCCTTGCGCCACTCCTTGCGCCACTCTTTGCGCCATTCCTTGCGCCACTCCTTGCGCCTCTCCTTGCGCCTCTCCTTGTTGCACCTGTGGTTGTCATTGTGGCTGTGGTTGAACACTCGTCAGATGAGTTACACCCTGCGTTGATTGGATGCTACTTTCTTGTGATGAGTCAACGCCAACATCACTGGTCGATGGTGATTGAGCAATTAAAGTGGCTGCCTCGGTGGCACTCATGGCCTTGGGCCTAACTTGGCGTGGTGGCGCTGACACCAATGAAGCTGAGGTGCTTCTCCCAGCTTGGTCCCCTGACGGCCACCGCTGCTGCAGTTTTTTCCCCAAAAAAGTATCTGTGGGCACACCTGTCTCCTTGGTAAGTGGCGCCACTTGCTTCTTCTGGTCCTTCTTACTGGCAGTGGCACTGGCAACTTTCTAGGTAGAGGAGCTACGGCCACCTTTCTTTGGGCCCATCTTCTTCAGATGTCAGAGCAGCAGGCCGCAGTTGCACGAGTTGCAGAGTTGTCTGTGGCCACACGTGATGTCACGTGATGTTGTGCTGCACACAACGCAGCAGGACTTCTTCCTGGCACTGATGATGAACGATGAGTATGATTTGTGGTTCTCTTTGTGCACCTAAAGCAAAGGAAGCCAGAGGAACATCAGTTAAATAAATGTTGCATATGTCGTTCTTCAATTAATATTTGCAACTAGGCATTTATAAATTATTATTATTACAACACAACCAAAAATGGAAAGACCAAAAATAAAAATTGCAATTATTTCTAATCAAAAATGGATGTTAACATTAATAGAAGAGAGACACCACAGAAAGCCTTGGTCCATGCACCACTGACTACCCCTGGGCATAATGGATGAAACTAAGCAGGGCAGACTGGTTGCAGGCCTATGGCACAAAGCACACTGCCTGGCTTCAAAATGGCCCCTTGACCCCCACCCACATGGCCAGGCCCTGTGGGTGGGGGTCTAAAATCACCACAATCCAATGCCATCCATGCCCTAAATGCTGTTTAAATTCAAGAGACCCCACAGAAAGCCTTGGTCCATGCACCACTGAATACCCCTTGGCCTACTGGCTACTGTGGATTTTCACGCACCTCAAAATTAAAAAATAAATCCACATATAACAGTGAGCTATTCAATTCCATGACATAAATGATATTTAAGTTCAACAAAACTCACAGAAACAGTTGTAGCATGCACCCATGACTAACCTTGGGCCTACTGGATACTGTGCCTACCCACAATATATATATTTTTTAAAGTTATGAAAAAGTTTAAAAATGGTAGTTGCAGCAACTGCAATGCCCCAAACAAATAACACCAACTTACGTGTAAAATCTCGAATCCAAAAGTAATCCAAAAGTGATCCAAACAAAAAGTCCTCAAATACAGTTGTAGTTGTTGTAAGCTTTTATTCGATAAAACAAGTATCTTGAAAGCAATTACATACAATAAAAATATTCCAATACATTCAGCTAGTCAATACATACATCATAAAAGGTTAAGAACCGGGTATACTCCCGAATAAATTAATTAAGAAAACAATTAAACAGAAATTGACAGCCTGTTGGAACGAATCAGCCAAAATTGTCTTAAAAGTTTGGAGACACCACAAACAATAACAGGAGAGGTATCTGACATTAAGATACGAAGGGCAACCAGATGACTACGTGTTCCCATGTTAGACAAAAGTGGCTTGAGCCAGTATTTCCTCGGTCTTAGGTAGTCCGGGCACTCAAACAAAATATGAGCCACCGTTTCTGGTCTAGTATGACAATGGGCACAAAACGGGGACAAAGGAGTACCAGATTTCCATTTCGATGTGAATGCACCAATTGGGAGAATACCAACTCTAAATTTAAAATACAGTGCCCTATCTGCTGGGAGGGTGATAAGATCAAAATAGGTTTCGTATCTTGTCATGTCCTTTAGGAGCAAAAAAATTCTCGTGGAATTACAGTGGGAAGAGTTCGTAATTAGCTGACCTGCAGCCCAGTCCCAATAGATTTTCTTCAAAGCGTCTTTTGGGGGTGACGTTTTTGCACTCCAATGATCACCAAGGCTAAGGTCATACAGTAGTTTCTTGGTGTCCCTCAGCCATTTAATTTTGGCCCAGCCAGCCATATTCATAATCTCAATTAGACCATTTGCATAGGATTTCAGTTCCTCCACCCTCCAGATCCGGGACCACAGTAAGAGCGGGCGTAGACGTGCTTGATTTTTTATGCTCTTACAGCCCGTATCTAATAGCACGGGAACTGTTGGTGTACTCGAGGGCAGACAAAGGAGGTCCTTCAGAAACCTATTCTCAGCTTTTTCCAAGGAGTCCAGGTTTTCATGTCCCCATAGCTCCGCCCCATAAAGGGCCGCTGAGACACATTTTGCTTTATAGATTTCGAGGACTGGCGCTATTCTGTGTCTGGGTGACTCCCGAAATTCTCTCAACAAGGCGCCACCCACTCTCTTGTGACTTAGAAGCATTTTTTCTATATGCATGGACCAACTCATGCTATCCGTTAATCGGAGGCCCAGATAATCGAATTGGGAAACTCTCTCCAGAGGTATGAAATTAAGAACAGGAGGGCTTCCAAGCTTCCTCGGGGGATGTAGAATTAGGAACTTTGTTTTATCTACATTGATGACAAGACTTCGAGCGTCACAAAAGTTCTGGAAGCGATTGAGTAGTTTCTGAAGTCCTTGGGGGGTTTTCGAAATTAATAGAGTGTCGTCTGCAAAGAGCAGGGTCGGCACTCGTACACCCCCCAAGCAAGGGGCGTCAGCAGGTTCCTTTTGGAGATAATCAACCACCCCATTAACGTACAACGAAAACAGGGTAGGGGCCAACACACACCCTTGCCTCACTCCCCTTAACACTGGGATCTTTTCTGTTGTCTCGCCATTACTCCCCCACCGTACCTGGGCAAAATTGCCTTCATGCAACTTAATAAGCAGGGATAAGATATAGGGAGGTATCCCCAAATTATATGGAGACTCCCACAACCGTCCCCGTGGTACTAGGTCAAAGGCAGTCTTCAAGTCAATAAAGGCTAAATAAAGACTGCCTTTGCCCAGCACCACCACCTTCCAGTTGATAAGGGCCAACCTAAATGCCTGTTCCACGGTACCTGTTCCTGTGCGAAACCCCGCTTGGCAGTCGGAGAGTATTCTATTTTCATTGACCCAATGCAGAATACGCCCCAGGAGCACCTTTCCCGCTACTTTCTGTGAAGAGTCAAGGAGACTAATAGGTCTATAGTTCCCAGGACTATTCCTGCAACCTTTTTTAAAAATAGGGACTACCACCGCCCCCTTCCAAGAATCGGGGACCGGCCCACCCTTCATAATATCGTTAAGAACTGCCGATATTATTTTCCCCCACTCTCAAATACAAATATCCAGCAGCAGCCACAAAAAGTAATCCTTCCAGCTCCAGATCCAAATGAAAAGTGACCAGGACATGGACAAAGCACTGGGAGGAGCCTGCTGGACAGGAACAGGAAGTTGGAGACTCTGGGAACTTCCTTCCTCCCACACTCCTTGCTCAAAAAAGTGCAGCCAAATGTCAATCTGAGGAGTTATTCTGATCCAAATCATCAATTTCAGAAGGTTTATGCTGCCTGTGGTAGATTTCTTGTGCAGAATTGCAATTTTTGCAAATTCGGGAAAGCGAGCTGTTCAAATCGCCCGCCTGAAGTCAGCTGCGCGTCGCAGCTACGTGTTCGCAATTGTTTACTCCCGCGATGCGTGATCACGGTCCCTTATGACGTAGTCGCGTTCTCAAACTCTTGCAGTGCAAGATGGCGGGCCGCTATGACATACTCGCGAAAAGTCTCGTGCGATCATGCAGCTAGATCTAAAATGGCGCAGCGCACGCAAACCGGGAGGAAAAACAACTCGGCGATCTCAGAATCACGGTAAGTCAACGCCACGTGCGCGAGATTGTATTTTTGACGCGCGACCAAGCAAAAAAATCCACCAGCTTGCGAATTGCAGATTTTGGGGCAAATTTGCGTGATTCGCGGACCGCAAATTTGCCAAAAATCTGCAAATTTCTCGAGCGGAACGGATTTTCAGCCCAAACTTACTGGAGGGTGAGGCAAAGTGTAGCTTGGTTAACAACTGTGGGGGGCTGTGTGATTCATTTGTTGGAGAGCATATTTTAAGTCCCTATTTTCCAGTGCTATGCAAACACCCGGTGGAGTGTGAGTTCTCTGATCCCAGAGAGCTTGCGTTGGAGGCAGACCTCTTGGTGGATTCCAGAGAGTCTGAGGAGGCTTTGGGCAGTGATCTCAAAAGGAGTGGCACAGATATCTTCCAGACCTGTGAGGTAGAAGAGGTTCAGTGTAGCCCAGTGAGGTCCCAGTGTAGTGGGAGGGGTGTAGGGGCTCATATCCAGTCTCAGTGGAGAAGTATTGAGTGTGGGACGGTGTGTCTCACGGTCCCCGAAACCCAGTCTCAGGGCCTGGAGGGTTCCTTAAGGGGACACCAAGTTGGGGGCCTAGACGGTGCTAGTAGGCCATTTGAGGAGGATCTCCTAGTGTCTGGTGAACGGGGAGTGCCTGTAACCAGGACTCCACCAGTTCTGGTGTCTGGCAGTGTCACTCCAGTTGGGAGGGTATAGCAGTCCAGACTGAGGGGTGAGAGGGGGAAGGAGTCCCCAATGGGAGAACCAGTGGGTCTGGGGCCAGCCAGAAGGGCGGAGTCACCGGTGAGTGACCATGGTGACCTCACTTCTGCCCTGGGGGATATTCCCGCACCGTTAGATGGACAGGGGTCGGGAGATCTGCGCCAGGCAGACTATCACATGACACCTGAGTTATGTGTCACCCTCGGGGTAGGCATATGTGCTCCCAATGAAGTCCTGGTGCGCCCGGCAAGTGCACAGCCGCAGGTACTGGTCCCTGGGTTGGGATACCAGTTTCAGGATCTGCCTGACCTGGGAGGTAGGGCATCTGTAACCAGTGTCCTGACCAGTTTGGCTTCCAGGGTTACCCCTCCAGTAGGGAGGGTGCAGTGCTCTGGAAGGGGGTGCAGAGGGAGGGAGTCCTCGCCTCTGACCTCAGGGCAACCCGAGGGTTTAGACCCTAGGTTGGGAGACCAGTTGCTGGAGAGAGGTCCTGAACTGGTGGGAGAGTTGTGTTCGGAGAGTGACTGCTGGGAGGAGAGGGCAGGACGCCAGAAGGAGAGGTAGGGGGAGGAGAGCCTCGCCCGTGACCTCTGGTGAGTCTGAGGGTACAGGGCCTGGGCTGGCGGGCCAGTGTCAGGATGCCCTACCTGACTTGGCAAGAGGAGGAAAGGTGCCAGGCACCTTGGGCTACTACCCCCACTCTCTGACGCCACAGAGGTCAGAGAGGCCTGACAGACATGAGACCTGGCTCTCATCACTGACAACTGTCAGTGGCCCCTGTGGCTGGTTGTCCTGGTAGACAGGGTTGCCCCTGGAAGGGGGGCAGGAGTCCACCCTGGGGTTGGACTGGGCCACACCGTTGTGTTGGCCAGGTGGGTACTCTGTGAGTCCCCGGAAGTCCTGGTGTGCCAGGCAAGTGTTGTCCCTGTGTGGGGAAGCCAGGTTCAGGTATTGTCCAACCTGGAGGCTTTGGAGCCTAGGTTTGAGAGCCAGGTCCGGGGTGTCCCCCCTGACCTGGAATACATGTTGCAGGATAGAACCCCTGAACTGGTGGGCGAATGATGCAGGACACCTGCCACAGTTGCCCTGACTATTCTAGAAGGGGGTACCACTCCAGGTGGGAGGGCACAGAGCCCCAAGGAAGAGGAGGACCAGGTATGGGGAAGCCCACCCCAGCCTCCGGATACAGGTCCGGGTCTGGTGGATCAGTGCCAGGATGTCAGACCTGACCTGACAGGAGGGAGAGTGGACAAAGGGTGCCAAGCACCTGGGTCTACTGCCCCCACCCTCTGATGCCACAGGGGTTAGAGAGCCCTGAGAGGCATAAGTCCTGGGTCTCATCCCTGACCACTGTCGGTGGCCACTGTGGCTTGCTGTCTGTCCGTTGGGACACACCTGTGAGCAAGTTAAGGTTAGGTGCTGCACAGGTGGTGTACACAGGTGAGAAGAAGGGTTCCACATGGATTGGTTTGGTGGACCCTGAGATAATAGATAGAGTGATCCAACTGGGTTCAGGACGGCGTAGAACAGGAATAGTGCCCTGCTGTTTGGGCCAGTTTCTGTGTTCTATCGCCTTAAGTAGGGAATCCTATCGAGGTATCATTTGGTCTACCCCTGGCTTTAGGCTGGAAGGGGGTTGTGTTGGAGATGGCCCTTTTTGCAGGGTTATCCCCATACTTTGTGCTTCTTCCTCCCCTATTTTTCCTTACCTATGGTTGATGGCAATAGTACTCTGGGCACTTTACCACTGCTGATCAGTGCTAAAGTGCAAATGCTCTCTGTGTAAATTGTTATTATAATTGGTTATCCATGATTGGCATATTTGTGTCACCAAGAAGTCCCTCGTAAAGTGCACTGAGTGTGCCAGGGCTGGTGATACAAATGCTACTAGTGGACCTGCAGCACTGATTGTGCCACCCACATGAGTAGCCCTAAAATAGTGTGTCAGGCCTGCCACCGCAGTGCCTGTGTGCAGTCTGTCAACTGCCATGTCGTCCTGGTCAGTGTCCCCACTGACCAGGCCTAATCCTTCCCTTTCTGTACACATTGGTCACCCCTATGGAAGGCCCAAGGTACCTCCTTGGGCAGGGTGCAGTGTATGTTAAAGGTAGAGCATGTACTAGTGCAGGTGACATGCTCTGGTAGTGAATGACAGTCATTTTCGTTTTTCACTATTGTAAGGCTACCTTGCCCATAGGCTATCATGGGGAATGCTGGCTACAGTGGCTACCAACATATCTTCCCATAGGAGCAAGGTAGGACTTACAAGTCTGGTATCCCTGAACTCAGAATTTAATAACACATCTTTTAGGAAAGATTGTTTTAAAATCCTGTGTTTGAGAACAGCACTTTTAGAAAGTGGCTGTTCTCTTGTCTGACCTTTCTGACCTGTGTGCCTTGGCCTGTTTGTGAATTGACCATCTGGTTTGTGAGTGACAGGGGCTGGGTGGCTCCCAGAGGCTGAGTGGGCCATCCCTGGGCTGAATAGCTCCATCTGCATCTAGAGTGGTGGGAGGGTGTAACACCTGGGCCTGAATAGGGCTGTGCCTGCCTTCCACAATGCTGGCTCCACATCCTGCTGGGCGGCTGACAACCCTGCCCCTCTCTCTGAAAGGAAAGGAGAGGCCAGGAAAACAAAGTTCTCAAGGAACACCCAGAACTGGTTCAGACCGGGCTCAGAGCCCTCCTGCACAAAGGGAAAAAATACTTTTAAGGGTATAAGTACAGGACCCCTGACTACAGAAAATTAGATCATCCTGGAATAAAGAAGGAACCTCTGCCAAAGAGAAAGCTGGAAGACTGAAGAAGGAAGACTGTCCTGCTGTTGCTTTGCTGCCAAGGAGAGGGGAAGGACTTTGCTTTGTGCTGTGTCCCCTTGCTTGAAGGAATCTCCAAGGGCCTGAAGAAGAGCTGTCTCCCTGTAAAGAAGTCCCAGGAATAAAAGGACTTCTCCCTCAGCTTCCCTGAACTCTGCTGAGAGAGTTCTGTCCTTCCTAGAGTGCTTGGGCCAGTTGTGGTGCCTCTGAATGTTGTACCTGTGTTGGGAAGATGGAAACCAAGATATTAAGGACTTTCTGCAAGTTTTATCGCATTGCTCGCTTGCGGAGCGCATCCCCGTCAGTGCGAGGAAATTCCTGCCGCTACGAAGGCCGAGATCGTCGCAGCGCCTGTTGCCGCTGCCAGAGTCGTTGCATCCTTCGTTTGTGGGATGCACCAGTCCGGTGCGGGAAGTTTACCCTCACGGCGAGTATGGTCGCAAAGCCTGTCGTCACTGGGTGAGATCGTTGCACGCTTGCTTGCGGACCGCATCACGTCGCTGCGAGAGTCATCGCAGATCCATCGCATCGAGGGGCCGCGAGAGTAGAAGATCGATGCTGAGCCGTGCATTGTCGCCGCATCGGAGATCGTCGCCGCCCCAAAGATTGTCGCATTGTACCTTTTGCGAGCCGCTTCCACCGAAACCTGTGCACCGGAATCCACGCAAGGTATCGAAATCCCTCCCCTTACAGACCGGTGTCACCGCAACACGCCCGCTACATCGAGCGGGGTTGTCGCATCGCCTCCCCAGGGTCCCAGGAGTGACGCACCGCTTGCTTTTCACCGCTACAGCTTTTCACTTGGAACTTTTGTCGCAACTAAAGGTACTGTTGGCTAAAGCATGACGCAACTGTGAACAATTTTAACGTAACCTTAAGAACTCTTTTTGAAACCATATTCTTGAAAAGTGTATTTTGAATTTTTGTCGTTTTGGTCTTGTGTAGTTTAGATTAAATACCTTTATTTTTCTAAACTGTTGTGGAGTCATTTTGTGGTGTTTTCACTCTGTTACTCTGAGTGTTTGTACAAATACTTTGCACTTTGCCTTCAATAAGCCTGACTGCCCATGCCAAGCTACGAAGGAGGTGAGCAGGGGCTATCTGAAGACTCCTTACCCTGACTAGAAGCAAGGGTCCCTATTTGGACAGTGGTACCTACCTCTGCCAACTTGAGACCCCCATTTCTAACAGACATCAACCAGAACTTTCACTGCAGCTATAGACCGGAAGAATTAGTAGTGATAGAAAGGGTAAACAGGAAAGCAAAGCTAAGCTGACAAAATCATATGTCTTCATATCTCTCAAATGCCCTGCAGTACTCCAGCTGGTACTTATGAGCATCTGGATTACCCCCTGCAAAATATATGGCTCTTCACAGCACAAATTCCTGATGGGAAGGGGCATTAGAATGCCTTTCATGCCTGCAGCTGCTTTTGTGGATATTACAGACACAGGTCTCCAAAATTGAAAACGACTGGCTGTAATGGTGTGCTCTATCCCTCATAAGGTTGACTTGGTAGCTCCAGCAGTAAGACCAGAACTTTGCTACAAATTGAACCCAGGTGATTGTGTTCTTGTGAAGACGCACATGCACAAGTCTTGTTTGAAATCCCACTGAGAAGACCTCATCAGATATTGCTTGTGACCAACATTGCCATGAAATGTGCAGGCCTGCATACATACCTTTCATACTAAGAGGAAGATCGGTAGAAGTGTGGAAAACACCCACTGATTCTCTGAGTAGGACTCAATTATAAACTTGATACATCAGAGGAAGAAGAAGAAGGGGTCCTACCTGAGACTGCAGTACTACCTGCCTGAACTGCAGCCAGAGTAGACTCAAAGAGTAGTTCCATGACCTCCAACTTGGGTAGAAGAACTGAGACCTGGACTACAATTCTACGTCTGCCAAGTCCCTAATGAGCTCAGAAGCACAGAGAACAGTCAAGCAGGAACCTGTGTGCAACCAGTTAATGCAGATGATGCAGGAGCTGAAGCAAGGCTAGATCCAGATTCTGAAGGTATAAAAGTACTTCTTGAATCAGAAGTGACAAGTACCTCACGGGAAAGAGTAAATCACAAAGATAAATGATAAATGGCCAAAGAACTAATATGAAAAGGAGAGTGCTGACAAGATCAAGAAGGCCTGAGACCATTGGAGATGACCAAGATCAAGAGGATGTAGAACAGATAAAACTTAGTGGTAATGACAGTGATCAGCCACAATTCAGGTGAGTAAGAAGATACAGAAAACCAAATATGTACTCAGACCCTGACTCGACTTACTTTGTGAAAAGTGGCGCTTACTTAAATGACTATCAGATTATCTTTGCAGAGCCCCCATGAAATGCAGAGACTAGTCAAGAGAAGGAATTGTGTCGAATTATTTTTGAAATTGCAACAACTCACTGAAGGAAGAGACAACTTTTCCTATTGTTCCTTATGCTGCTGGTTGAAGTACTCCAAAGCCCATAGGTATCCAGCTGAAGAAGACAGACTGTCACTTCAGATATCTAGATAGATTAGGGACTGTAGTGCAGAGTGTTGACTGAACCGACTAAAGCAAAGAACTGAACTAATATTGAACATGGACGAAATTCAAGTTAGATTTTCTTTTCCTGTCTTGAGCTGTTAAGAGATTCACATTGTGTTTAAGGCATAAATGTACTGTAAAATTTTCAGGGAATTCTTGGCAATTACCTAAATAATTCTCTAGTTGGATTGTTGTTAGACTTTTCTGGATGGCAGTGCCTCTCCAAATCATAAGGAAATCATACTCAAGTAAAGAAAGCAATAAATCCGAGGGGAGAGTAGCAAAAGGCTAGATCTGAACATATCTTGAGTCACAATGTTTATTATTAAGTGTTAGTAGAGTGCATAAGGATTATGAAAGTAGAAAATTGTTAGGCATGTTCTTACTTGGTTGTCTTTGCAGCCAAGGCATATACTTATTTCCAACATAGTCAGTCTTTTCAGCTCTCCTGTAGTGTTTCTGAATCTGTTTTATCACCATGGTGCCATCAAACTGTTTGATTCAGATTATGAATAACATTTAGAGATAGTACCCATCACAAATTCTTCAAATCCGTACCACTGGATGAACTCTATTTTACGAATCTCAAAGCATACATAAGGTGAATAAAATGGAACCCATGGTGAAATATTTCCAACCTTCTTTTAACACTAATTCTACAAATACAAGAGACAGTGAGTGTTAGACCTGACATCATTGGCATAAGTCTCTCCTCCATTTTTTCTGTTTGCCTCCTCTGTTTACGATGTTTTTGCTGGTATATTGCTTTGGGCACTGTGCCACTGCTGCTCAGTGCCACAGTGCAAGTGCTCCCTATGTGAAATTGCTGTATTGATTGACTTCCATGTTTGGCTTATTTGGTTTACTGTCAGTCCCTAGTAGAGTGCACCAGGAGTGCCAGGGCTTGTAAATACAAATGCTGCTAGTGGGCCTGCAGCACATGTTGTGCCACCCACAAGAGCGGCCTAGTAAAAGTATGTCTGAAGGTCTACCATTGCTAGACCACGTGCAGTCTGACTGTCACGAGGACTGCGCAAGTACACCTACTTGCCAGTCCCTAAACCTTCCCTTAACTTCATGTTAGTCACCCCTATGGTAGGCCCAAGGGCAGGGTGCATTGTAAGCATAAGGTAGGACAAGCCTGACAAGGTTGGCATGTCCTAATAGTGAATTACAGCCATATTCGTTTTTCACTATTGTAAGGTAACCTGCTCTCCATCAGTTAGAATGGGCTGCCAGGATTATTAATGCTATAATCCTAGCGGGCTCGGGGAGCATGGTGCAATGTCGAGTTTGGTATCCCTGAACTCAGGGTTTAATAACGCATCCGTTTGTGTGGATGGTTTTTGGACTCTGTGTTTGAAAATAGCACTTTTAGAAAGTAGCTATTTTCTTGTCTAACTGTCTACCGGTCTCTGCTGGTTCTGGTGTGCGTGTGACAGGAGCTGGGTGGCTCCAGAGGTCTGAATGAGTCAGTGTGGGATGAGTGGGGCATTTGCATTGAGAGTAGGGGAAGAGTAGCTCCTGATTGCCTGCCCTGCCTGATACAATGCTGGCTCCGCCCCCCTGCCAGGCGACTGATGACTCTGTGCCTGCCAGGGACTTTCCTGGCCCCACCTCCTGCCGGGCAACTGATGGCCCTGCCCCTGCCAGTAACAATGCTGGCTCCGCTCCTGCTGGGCGGCTGAGGACTCTGCCCTGCACAGTGAATAGGCCAGGTGCCTAGGCCTGGCAACACCCACAACAAACCCAAGATGGGGGGAAATTCCCCTGCATGGACAAAGGGATCAATCCCAAAAAGGGGTATAAGAGAAGGACCCCTGAACCAAGAATTGAGATCACTTCTGACAAGGAAACCTGAACCAAGGACAAGAAGCCTGCTGATCTAAGGACTGCCTACCCCTTCTGCCAGAGTGCTGTTTGTTGGGGGAATCCTGCAGTTGCTTCTTTATTTTTGCCTAGGAACCAGGAGAGAGGAACTGAGTGTGTACTCTCAATCTTGCTAAGAAAATCTCCAAGGGCTGGAAGAAGTGCCAGCCTCCTGTTGAAGTCACAGGGTCAAAGGACTTCATTTATTTGCTAAAAGTGCTTGTTGCTGGAACCTGAAATCCAGCACCTCTGAAGAATCCAGCAATCTCGACGCCGACGGATGTCGCCGAATCCAGCTCTACATCGTGAGTAACGGCTCCAGTGTCCCGCACCTTCGACGCCGGCCGCCGGGCCCGATCGACGCCAGTAGCGACGCCAGTGAGTAGCGAGTTCGGCTCCAGCTCCAAGTGACCCTGTGTCGCCGCCGCCGCTGATCGCATCGACGCCGAGCCCTCTCGACGCCGTGAGCGCTGCTCACTCTTGCAACATCGACATCGACGACGCCGTATCCTGCTTCATCCCGTGAGCGCTGCTCCCGCCTGACTTCGGTCGACGCCGCTGCAGATCGCCCAGACTCTGAGGCCCGATCGACGCCGAAGACGCGACGCCGGACATCTCGACGCCGCTGATCATCGAGTGCTTCACTTTTCCAAGGTACTGTGTTGTTGGGGTCTGTGCGACTCCGGGCTCGACGTAGCGCTCCTCGCGGTCGACGCTGAACCTTTGGATTAACTTTGACTCGACGTCGTGTGACTCCCGTGTGGGTTACATTGTTGCCAAGAACTGTGTTTTAGAGAAGAAGAGTTGCTTTTGATACTAAAGACTTTTGGTGCTAAGAAGAAACCGTGCTTGAACCATTATTTTTCCTTCCAAGAGTATTTATTAAGACTGTGGTATATTTTTGTCGTTAATTGGTCTTGTGCTAAGCCTTATATAAAAATACTTATTTTTATAATACTACTGTGTCGTGTCCATTTGTAGTGTATTCACTTTATTACTGTATGTGGTCATAAATGCTTAACGCACTGCCTCTGAGATAAGCCTGTCTGCTTTGCCAAGCTACCAAGGGGGTGAGCAGGGGTTATCTAAGTGTGTGATCCCCTTGCCCTGACTAGAAAAGGTGTGTCCCTATTTGTCAGAAGTGTATACCTCTGCCAACTAGAGACAGCCGCTTCTAACATTGGTGGGTCAGCGGTGAGGATTTGAACTTTGCATTTATGACCCATGTGCAGTGATTACTGTGCGCTACATAGTGAAAGCAGACCATAGCGCAGCCACAATCTGTTTTGGTTGGATATCTTATTTTTGTTCTCCGCTTTTCCTGGAACTTGATTTTTGAAAACTGCCAGTTTTGACCATGAGTGATGCCGGAGTCACTACCCCTGTTGTTGTTGTGGAGGAATTTGATAGGAGTAAGATAAAGGATTACAAGTTACAGGATCTGAAATCCTTTTGCAAGCAATTTAAAGTTCCAACCACAGGCTGCAAAAACAAACCAGAATTTCTCAAAGCATTGCAGGCCTGGTTAGAGGCCAGAGATCCCTCTGATCCGGTGGTGGTACCGACAGGGGAAGGGGAGGAGGAGGTGCCAGTGAATGGGCCCACATCCCCTCCTGGCAGCAGTGTTTCCTCCAAAGGTCTTTCTCCTGAAGAAAGAGAAGAAAGGGCGAAGGAGCGAGCATACAACATGGAAATGGCAAAACTTAAGATAAATGGGCAGTTGGAGATAGAGAATGCAAGAGGCAGGAGAGAAGCTGATCTGGAGATCAAAAGGTTGGAGTTTGAAAGAGAGAAGTTAGCTTTGGAGCGTGATACCAGGTTGAGGGAGTTGGAGCTCAAAGCTAAAGAGTTAGAATTGAATCCCTCTGGTGGCAGCATCCCATCTGTGCCTGCAGAAAGTAGGTTTTATTTTCCCAAAGATGTGATCAAAGATTTTCAGAAGAATGAGGATATTGGTCAATGGTTTAAAGCATATGAGTTAGCATTGTTGGCCCACCGGGTCCCTGAGAAGGATTGGGGAGCGGGGTTGTGGGGTCGCTTTGTGAATGAGGGAAGAGATACCCTGTTAGACATGCCTCTTGAGGATAGGATGTCTTATACTCATATGAAAGATGCTTTAATGTTAAGGTATGGCCTAACCCCAGAAAAGTACAGACAGGCCTTTAGAGAATGTAAGAAATTGCCTGGTACGACGTGGGTGGAATATGTGTCATATTTTTGCAGAGCCATGGATGGTTGGGTAAAGGGCAGCAAAGTGGAAAGTTATGAGGCTCTTTATGATTTGTTTGCTTGGGAGCACTTGTCTAATAACTGTTTTCCAGAGCTGCGCCAGCACCTTATTGATAGCAAGCTATCTAACCCTAGAAAACTTGCTGAGGAGGCGGACCGCTGGGTCAGTACCAGGGTCCACAAGGGTCCAGTGGGAGACTCAGCCAAAGGTGGGCAGGGTCCCCAGCAGAAGAGTGGGGGGGGACAAGGGTAAACAGAGGGAGTTCCAGAAAGGCCCCAAAGTAATCCCCAAGGGAACCAAGGGAAGGGTTCCCAGCCTCCCCTGTAAAGAAATCAGAGGCCCCGCCAGGTAAACCTGGTCATAGGGGCCCAATGACCTGCTTCGCTTGTAAGCAGGTGGGACACCGTTTTTATGATCCTCAGTGTCCCTTGAAGAATTCTGGTGCACCACCCAGTGCACCACCCCGTCAGTTGGCGAGTGTAGCCCTGGGAGGGGAGGAGATGGTTGCCCATGGTGGGGAGGGTCCCGCAGAGATGTCCCTGGTCTCTCTAGGAGACATGGAATTGGTCCCTCCACCCCCTCTGCCTAGTAACACTAAGAAATATAGGCAGTGGGTGACCATTAAAGGCCATAGAGTGGAAGCTCTCAGAGACACCGGAGCGAGTGTGACAGCTGTCAAGTGTCACTTGGTGTCCAGAGAGCAGGTTGTTCCCCACACATTCTACCCTGTGATAGCTGCTGACAACTCCCAGAGAGAGTGTGAGGTAGCTCAGGTTCCCTTTGAATGGGGGGGAGTTTCAGGTACTCTTCAAGTTGCTGTAAGGCCCGCCATGCCTGTTGATTGTCTCCTGTGCAATGATTTGGAAGACTCCCCTTGGGCTAAGGTGGAGAGGGAGACACATTTGAAAATGTTGGGTGTGCCAGAGTGGGTGTGTGCAACCACTCGATCCATGACAGCAAGTAAGGGTGTTGATGGGGTTCTGGAGCCTGAAAGTATTGCCCAGGACCCAGCTGTGAAGAGAAGAGGCAGGGGGCGCGGGAAACCGTCCCCCTTAGTTCCCGTGGTCCAGGAGGAGGCAGACCTCGAGGGGTATGCCCTGGAACCCACAGGTGAACAAGTTGCTGAACTGGGAGACCTGCCCGAGCTGACCCACTGGCAGCAGGATGGTGGTCCCTCCAGGGAAGAATTTTGTGCAGAACAGAAAGTGTGCCCTTCTCTTGTGGGTATGAGGCAGCAGGCCTCAGCCCAGACAACAGGTGATCAGTCAGGGTCACATTTGGTCTACTGGGAGAACGATCTCCTGTATAGCGAGCCTAAGGCTGCTGAGCCTGGGTCAGCCCGTGTGCTGGTGGTACCCCAGCGCTTCAGAGCCTTCCTACTGGGTTTGGCTCATGACGTTCCGTTAGCTGGACATCTGGGGCAGGACAAGACCTATGACAGGCTTGTCACCCATTTTTATTGGCCTCAGATGAGAAGGGATACAGATATCCATTGCAAGACCTGTCAAACTTGCCAGGCAAGTGGGAAAAGCGGGCAGAAGCAGAAGGCTCCCCTCCAACCTTTTCCCGTGGTCAGTACCCCCTTTGACCGGGTGGGGATTGACATTGTTGGGCCCCTGAACCCCAAGACAGCCCTGGGCAACAGGGTCATCCTGGTCTTGGTGGACCATGCCACACGGTACCCGGAAGCCATCCCTCTCAGAACACTGACGGCCCCCGTGGTGGGACGGGCACTGATGGGTGTTTTCTCCCGGATGGGGTTCCCCAGAGAGGTGGTGTCAGACCGGGGCACCAACTTCATTTCCAACTATATGAAGTCTCTGTGGAAGGAGTGTGGGGTAACCTACAAGTTCACCACTCCTTACCACCCTCAAGGTAATGGGTTGGTTGAAAGATTCAACCGTACCCTTAAAGGCATGATTATGGGTCTTGAAGAACCAATGAGGCGTAAATGGGACGTCCTCTTGCCATGCCTGTTGTTTGCTTACCGTGAGGTGCCACAGAAGTCTCTAGGGTTCAGCCCCTTTGAGATTTTGTATGGACACCCGGTAAGAGGACCTTTGAGTCTGGTCAAAGAAGGCTGGGAGCAATCTCCCAGGAAACCTCCCCAGGATGTATACAGTTACATGCTGGCCTTTCGGAACCAGACTAGGCGCTTCAGCGATCTTGCTCAGGCAAATCTGGAGGCCAGCCAGGAAGAGATGAAGCGGTGGTACGACCGGAATGCCACTCTGGTGGAGCTTCAGCCTGGACAGAAAGTTTGGGTCATGTCCCCTGTGGAACCTTGTGCGCTCAAGGACAGGTGGACTGGACCATTTGAGGTTGTGGAGAAAAAGAGCGATGTCACCTACATGGTGGACTTGAAGTCTCCCAGGAAATTGCGGGTCCTGCATGTCAACCGTTTGAAGCCCCACTTAGAAAGGTCCGAAGTGGGCATGCTCCTAGCTACAGATGCTGGAATGGAGGAGGAGAGTGAGCCTCTTCCTGACCTCCTGTATGCAAAAGAGCAAGATGGGTCAGTGGATGGTGTTGTCCTCTCTGACACACTGACCCCTGAACAGCAGCAGGATTGTCGCCAATTGTTGGGACAATTCCCTGATCTGTTTTCCTTGATTCCTGGTGTCACTCAGTGGTGTGTCCATGATGTGGACACCGGGGACAGCACTCCTGTGAAGCACAAGGCTTACAGAGTGACTGACAAGGTCAGAGCATACATCAAGGAGGAGGTCTCCAAAATGTTTGCCTTAGGGGTGGTTGAGTCCTCTAGCAGTCCTTGGGCCAGCCCAGTGGTCTTGGTCCCAAAGGCTGCAGCGCCTGGTGCTTCACCGGAACTTCGGTTCTGTGTGGATTACCGAGGACTCAATTCAGTCACCAAGACTGACGCGCACCCCATCCCCAGAGCTGATGAGCTCATAGATCGGTTGGGGGCTGCCCGGTACCTTAGTACGTTTGATCTGACGTCTGGGTACTGGCAGATCGCCTTGACTGATGGGGCAAAAGAGAGGTCAGCATTCTCCACACCAAATGGGCACTACCAGTTCCGGGTTATGCCCTTTGGGATGAAGAATGCCCCTGCCACCTTCCAGAGGTTGGTCAACCAGGTCTTGGCTGGACTGGAGGATTTCAGTGCCGCCTACCTGGACGACATCGCAGTGTTCAGCGCCAGCTGGGAGGAACACTTGCGCCACCTCCAGGAAGTGTTGTTGGCCCTGCGCAGAGCAGGCATCACAATCAAAGCCAGTAAGTGCCAGATTGGGCAGGGTTCAGTGGTGTACTTGGGGCACCAAGTAGGGAGCGGCAAGGTGGCCCCCCTGCAACCCAAGATTGATACCATCCTGGCATGGGCACCGCCCAAAACCCAGACTCAGGTGAGAGCCTTCTTGGGTCTCACGGGTTACTACAGGAGGTTTGTCAAGGATTATGGTAACATTGTGCACCCCTTGACTTCGCTGACTTCCAGGAAGCAGCCAAGACTTGTGATCTGGACTGACGCCTGTCAGACGGCCTTTGACACCCTGAAAACTGCAATGTGCACAGCACCCATACTCCAGGCACCCGACTTTTCTAAAGAATTTGTTGTCCAGACGGACGCTTCAGAGCATGGCGTGGGGGCTGTTCTAGCTCAGGTGAATGAAGAGGGCCGAGACTTACCTGTAGCCTTCATCAGCAGGAGGTTACTTCCCAGGGAACAGAGGTGGAGTGCGATAGAGAGAGAAGCATTTGCTGTGGTCTGGGCGCTGAAGAAGCTAAGACCCTACCTGTTTGGGACTCACTTCCGGGTTCAGACAGACCACAGGCCCCTCAGATGGTTGATGCAGATGAGGGGTGAGAATCCAAAGCTGTTGAGGTGGTCCATTTCCCTACAGGGGATGGACTTCACGGTGGAACACCACCCCGGCACAGATCACGCCAATGCTGATGGTCTGTCCAGATTTTTCCGCCTTAGTGATGAGGACTCCCTAGGGTAAGGGTAGTTCTCCCCACATTTCAGCTGGAGGGGACACGTGTTAGACCTGACATCATTGGCATGAGTCTCTCCTCCATTTTTTCTGTTTGCCTCCTCTGTTTACGATGTTTTTGCTGGTATATTGCTTTGGGCACTGTGCCACTGCTGCTCAGTGCCACAGTGCAAGTGCTCCCTATGTGAAATTGCTGTATTGATTGACTTCCATGTTTGGCTTATTTGGTTTACTGTCAGTCCCTAGTAGAGTGCACCAGGAGTGCCAGGGCTTGTAAATACAAATGCTGCTAGTGGGCCTGCAGCACATGTTGTGCCACCCACAAGAGCGGCCTAGTAAAAGTATGTCTGAAGGTCTACCATTGCTAGACCACGTGCAGTCTGACTGTCACGAGGACTGCGCAAGTACACCTACTTGCCAGTCCCTAAACCTTCCCTTAACTTCATGTTAGTCACCCCTATGGTAGGCCCAAGGGCAGGGTGCATTGTAAGCATAAGGTAGGACAAGCCTGACAAGGTTGGCATGTCCTAATAGTGAATTACAGCCATATTCGTTTTTCACTATTGTAAGGTAACCTGCTCTCCATCAGTTAGAATGGGCTGCCAGGATTATTAATGCTATAATCCTAGCGGGCTCGGGGAGCATGGTGCAATGTCGAGTTTGGTATCCCTGAACTCAGGGTTTAATAACGCATCCGTTTGTGTGGATGGTTTTTGGACTCTGTGTTTGAAAATAGCACTTTTAGAAAGTAGCTATTTTCTTGTCTAACTGTCTACCGGTCTCTGCTGGTTCTGGTGTGCGTGTGACAGGAGCTGGGTGGCTCCAGAGGTCTGAATGAGTCAGTGTGGGATGAGTGGGGCATTTGCATTGAGAGTAGGGGAAGAGTAGCTCCTGATTGCCTGCCCTGCCTGATACAATGCTGGCTCCGCCCCCCTGCCAGGCGACTGATGACTCTGTGCCTGCCAGGGACTTTCCTGGCCCCACCTCCTGCCGGGCAACTGATGGCCCTGCCCCTGCCAGTAACAATGCTGGCTCCGCTCCTGCTGGGCGGCTGAGGACTCTGCCCTGCACAGTGAATAGGCCAGGTGCCTAGGCCTGGCAACACCCACAACAAACCCAAGATGGGGGGAAATTCCCCT
This sequence comes from Lissotriton helveticus, assembly GCF_964261635.1. Classification (NCBI taxonomy): domain Eukaryota; kingdom Metazoa; phylum Chordata; class Amphibia; order Caudata; family Salamandridae; genus Lissotriton; species Lissotriton helveticus. The sequence continues at coordinate 145,258,284 of NC_136073.1, forward strand.
GCATGGACAAAGGGATCAAAGCCAAAAAGGGGTATAAGAGAAGGACCCCTGAACCAAGAATTGAGATCACTTCTGACAAGGAAACCTGAACCAAGGACAAGAAGCCTGCTGATCTAAGGACTGCCTACCCCTTCTGCCAGAGTGCTGTTTGTTGGGGGAATCCTGCAGTTGCTTCTTTATTTTTGCCTAGGAACCAGGAGAGAGGAACTGAGTGTGTACTCTCAATCTTGCTAAGAAAATCTCCAAGGGCTGGAAGAAGTGCCAGCCTCCTGTTGAAGTCACAGGGTCAAAGGACTTCATTTATTTGCTAAAAGTGCTTGTTGCTGGAACCTGAAATCCAGCACCTCTGAAGAATCCAGCAATCTCGACGCCGACGGACGTCGCCGAATCCAGCTCTACATCGTGAGTAACGGCTCCAGTGTCCCGCACCTTCGACGCCGGCCGCCGGGCCCGATCGACGCCAGTAGCGACGCCAGTGAGTAGCGAGTTCGGCTCCAGCTCCAAGTGACCCTGTGTCGCCGCCGCCGCTGATCGCATCGACGCCGAGCCCTCTCGACGCCGTGAGCGCTGCTCACTCTTGCAACATCGACATCGACGACGCCGTATCCTGCTTCATCCCGTGAGCGCTGCTCCCGCCTGACTTCGGTCGACGCCGCTGCAGATCGCCCAGACTCTGAGGCCCGATCGACGCCGAAGACGCGACGCCGGACATCTCGACGCCGCTGATCATCGAGTGCTTCACTTTTCCAAGGTACTGTGTTGTTGGGGTCTGTGCGACTCCGGGCTCGACGTAGCGCTCCTCGCGGTCGACGCTGAACCTTTGGATTAACTTTGACTCGACGTCGTGTGACTCCCGTGTGGGTTACATTGTTGCCAAGAACTGTGTTTTAGAGAAGAAGAGTTGCTTTTGATACTAAAGACTTTTGGTGCTAAGAAGAAACCGTGCTTGAACCATTATTTTTCCTTCCAAGAGTATTTATTAAGACTGTGGTATATTTTTGTCGTTAATTGGTCTTGTGCTAAGCCTTATATAAAAATACTTATTTTTATAATACTACTGTGTCGTGTCCATTTGTAGTGTATTCACTTTATTACTGTATGTGGTCATAAATGCTTAACGCACTGCCTCTGAGATAAGCCTGTCTGCTTTGCCAAGCTACCAAGGGGGTGAGCAGGGGTTATCTAAGTGTGTGATCCCCTTGCCCTGACTAGAAAAGGTGTGTCCCTATTTGTCAGAAGTGTATACCTCTGCCAACTAGAGACAGCCGCTTCTAACATTGGTGGGTCAGCGGTGAGGATTTGAACTTTGCATTTATGACCCATGTGCAGTGATTACTGTGCGCTACATAGTGAAAGCAGACCATAGCGCAGCCACAATCTGTTTTGGTTGGATATCTTATTTTTGTTCTCCGCTTTTCCTGGAACTTGATTTTTGAAAACTGCCAGTTTTGACCATGAGTGATGCCGGAGTCACTACCCCTGTTGTTGTTGTGGAGGAATTTGATAGGAGTAAGATAAAGGATTACAAGTTACAGGATCTGAAATCCTTTTGCAAGCAATTTAAAGTTCCAACCACAGGCTGCAAAAACAAACCAGAATTTCTCAAAGCATTGCAGGCCTGGTTAGAGGCCAGAGATCCCTCTGATCCGGTGGTGGTACCGACAGGGGAAGGGGAGGAGGAGGTGCCAGTGAATGGGCCCACATCCCCTCCTGGCAGCAGTGTTTCCTCCAAAGGTCTTTCTCCTGAAGAAAGAGAAGAAAGGGCGAAGGAGCGAGCATACAACATGGAAATGGCAAAACTTAAGATAAATGGGCAGTTGGAGATAGAGAATGCAAGAGGCAGGAGAGAAGCTGATCTGGAGATTAAAAGGTTGGAGTTTGAAAGAGAGAAGTTAGCTTTGGAGCGTGATACCAGGTTGAGGGAGTTGGAGCTCAAAGCTAAAGAGTTAGAATTGAATCCCTCTGGTGGCAGCATCCCATCTGTGCCTGCAGAAAGTAGGTTTTATTTTCCCAAAGATGTGATCAAAGATTTTCAGAAGAATGAGGATATTGGTCAATGGTTTAAAGCATATGAGTTAGCATTGTTGGCCCACCGGGTCCCTGAGAAGGATTGGGGAGCGGGGTTGTGGGGTCGCTTTGTGAATGAGGGAAGAGATACCCTGTTAGACATGCCTCTTGAGGATAGGATGTCTTATACTCATATGAAAGATGCTTTAATGTTAAGGTATGGCCTAACCCCAGAAAAGTACAGACAGGCCTTTAGAGAATGTAAGAAATTGCCTGGTACGACGTGGGTGGAATATGTGTCATATTTTTGCAGAGCCATGGATGGTTGGGTAAAGGGCAGCAAAGTGGAAAGTTATGAGGCTCTTTATGATTTGTTTGCTTGGGAGCACTTGTCTAATAACTGTTTTCCAGAGCTGCGCCAGCACCTTATTGATAGCAAGCTATCTAACCCTAGAAAACTTGCTGAGGAGGCGGACCGCTGGGTCAGTACCAGGGTCCACAAGGGTCCAGTGGGAGACTCAGCCAAAGGTGGGCAGGGTCCCCAGCAGAAGAGTGGGGGGGGACAAGGGTAAACAGAGGGAGTTCCAGAAAGGCCCCAAAGTAATCCCCAAGGGAACCAAGGGAAGGGTTCCCAGCCTCCCCTGTAAAGAAATCAGAGGCCCCGCCAGGTAAACCTGGTCATAGGGGCCCAATGACCTGCTTCGCTTGTAAGCAGGTGGGACACCGTTTTTATGATCCTCAGTGTCCCTTGAAGAATTCTGGTGCACCACCCAGTGCACCACCCCGTCAGTTGGCGAGTGTAGCCCTGGGAGGGGAGGAGATGGTTGCCCATGGTGGGGAGGGTCCCGCAGAGATGTCCCTGGTCTCTCTAGGAGACATGGAATTGGTCCCTCCACCCCCTCTGCCTAGTAACACTAAGAAATATAGGCAGTGGGTGACCATTAAAGGCCATAGAGTGGAAGCTCTCAGAGACACCGGAGCGAGTGTGACAGCTGTCAAGTGTCACTTGGTGTCCAGAGAGCAGGTTGTTCCCCACACATTCTACCCTGTGATAGCTGCTGACAACTCCCAGAGAGAGTGTGAGGTAGCTCAGGTTCCCTTTGAATGGGGGGGAGTTTCAGGTACTCTTCAAGTTGCTGTAAGGCCCGCCATGCCTGTTGATTGTCTCCTGTGCAATGATTTGGAAGACTCCCCTTGGGCTAAGGTGGAGAGGGAGACACATTTGAAAATGTTGGGTGTGCCAGAGTGGGTGTGTGCAACCACTCGATCCATGACAGCAAGTAAGGGTGTTGATGGGGTTCTGGAGCCTGAAAGTATTGCCCAGGACCCAGCTGTGAAGAGAAGAGGCAGGGGGCGCGGGAAACCGTCCCCCGTAGTTCCCGTGGTCCAGGAGGAGGCAGACCTCGAGGGGTATGCCCTGGAACCCACAGGTGAACAAGTTGCTGAACTGGGAGACCTGCCCGAGCTGACCCACTGGCAGCAGGATGGTGGTCCCTCCAGGGAAGAATTTTGTGCAGAACAGAAAGTGTGCCCTTCTCTTGTGGGTATGAGGCAGCAGGCCTCAGCCCAGACAACAGGTGATCAGTCAGGGTCACATTTGGTCTACTGGGAGAACGATCTCCTGTATAGCGAGCCTAAGGCTGCTGAGCCTGGGTCAGCCCGTGTGCTGGTGGTACCCCAGCGCTTCAGAGCCTTCCTACTGGGTTTGGCTCATGACGTTCCGTTAGCTGGACATCTGGGGCAGGACAAGACCTATGACAGGCTTGTCACCCATTTTTATTGGCCTCAGATGAGAAGGGATACAGATATCCATTGCAAGACCTGTCAAACTTGCCAGGCAAGTGGGAAAAGCGGGCAGAAGCAGAAGGCTCCCCTCCAACCTTTTCCCGTGGTCAGTACCCCCTTTGACCGGGTGGGGATTGACATTGTTGGGCCCCTGAACCCCAAGACAGCCCTGGGCAACAGGGTCATCCTGGTCTTGGTGGACCATGCCACACGGTACCCGGAAGCCATCCCTCTCAGAACACTGACGGCCCCCGTGGTGGGACGGGCACTGATGGGTGTTTTCTCCCGGATGGGGTTCCCCAGAGAGGTGGTGTCAGACCGGGGCACCAACTTCATTTCCAACTATATGAAGTCTCTGTGGAAGGAGTGTGGGGTAACCTACAAGTTCACCACTCCTTACCACCCTCAAGGTAATGGGTTGGTTGAAAGATTCAACCGTACCCTTAAAGGCATGATTATGGGTCTTGAAGAACCAATGAGGCGTAAATGGGACGTCCTCTTGCCATGCCTGTTGTTTGCTTACCGTGAGGTGCCACAGAAGTCTCTAGGGTTCAGCCCCTTTGAGCTTTTGTATGGACACCCGGTAAGAGGACCTTTGAGTCTGGTCAAAGAAGGCTGGGAGCAATCTCCCAGGAAACCTCCCCAGGATGTATACAGTTACATGCTGGCCTTTCGGAACCAGACTAGGCGCTTCAGCGATCTTGCTCAGGCAAATCTGGAGGCCAGCCAGGAAGAGATGAAGCGGTGGTACGACCGGAATGCCACTCTGGTGGAGCTTCAGCCTGGACAGAAAGTTTGGGTCATGTCCCCTGTGGAACCTTGTGCGCTCAAGGACAGGTGGACTGGACCATTTGAGGTTGTGGAGAAAAAGAGCGATGTCACCTACATGGTGGACTTGAAGTCTCCCAGGAACTTGCGGGTCCTGCATGTCAACCGTTTGAAGCCCCACTTAGAAAGGTCCGAAGTGGGCATGCTCCTAGCTACAGATGCTGGAATGGAGGAGGAGAGTGAGCCTCTTCCTGACCTCCTGTATGCAAAAGAGCAAGATGGGTCAGTGGATGGTGTTGTCCTCTCTGACACACTGACCCCTGAACAGCAGCAGGATTGTCGCCAATTGTTGGGACAATTCCCTGATCTGTTTTCCTTGATTCCTGGTGTCACTCAGTGGTGTGTCCATGATGTGGACACCGGGGACAGCACTCCTGTGAAGCACAAGGCTTACAGAGTGACTGACAAGGTCAGAGCATACATCAAGGAGGAGGTCTCCAAAATGTTTGCCTTAGGGGTGGTTGAGTCCTCTAGCAGTCCTTGGGCCAGCCCAGTGGTCTTGGTCCCAAAGGCTGCAGCGCCTGGTGCTTCACCGGAACTTCGGTTCTGTGTGGATTACCGAGGACTCAATTCAGTCACCAAGACTGACGCGCACCCCATCCCCAGAGCTGATGAGCTCATAGATCGGTTGGGGGCTGCCCGGTACCTTAGTACGTTTGATCTGACGTCTGGGTACTGGCAGATCGCCTTGACTGATGGGGCAAAAGAGAGGTCAGCATTCTCCACACCAAATGGGCACTACCAGTTCCGGGTTATGCCCTTTGGGATGAAGAATGCCCCTGCCACCTTCCAGAGGTTGGTCAACCAGGTCTTGGCTGGACTGGAGGATTTCAGTGCCGCCTACCTGGACGACATCGCAGTGTTCAGCGCCAGCTGGGAGGAACACTTGCGCCACCTCCAGGAAGTGTTGTTGGCCCTGCGCAGAGCAGGCCTCACAATCAAAGCCAGTAAGTGCCAGATTGGGCAGGGTTCAGTGGTGTACTTGGGGCACCAAGTAGGGAGCGGCAAGGTGGCCCCCCTGCAACCCAAGATTGATACCATCCTGGCATGGGCACCGCCCAAAACCCAGACTCAGGTGAGAGCCTTCTTGGGTCTCACGGGTTACTACAGGAGGTTTGTCAAGGATTATGGTAACATTGTGCACCCCTTGACTTCGCTGACTTCCAGGAAGCAGCCAAGACTTGTGATCTGGACTGACGCCTGTCAGACGGCCTTTGACACCCTGAAAACTGCAATGTGCACAGCACCCATACTCCAGGCACCCGACTTTTCTAAAGAATTTGTTGTCCAGACGGACGCTTCAGAGCATGGCGTGGGGGCTGTTCTAGCTCAGGTGAATGAAGAGGGCCGAGACTTACCTGTAGCCTTCATCAGCAGGAGGTTACTTCCCAGGGAACAGAGGTGGAGTGCGATAGAGAGAGAAGCATTTGCTGTGGTCTGGGCGCTGAAGAAGCTAAGACCCTACCTGTTTGGGACTCACTTCCGGGTTCAGACAGACCACAGGCCCCTCAGATGGTTGATGCAGATGAGGGGTGAGAATCCAAAGCTGTTGAGGTGGTCCATTTCCCTACAGGGGATGGACTTCACGGTGGAACACCACCCTGGCACAGATCACGCCAATGCTGATGGTCTGTCCAGATTTTTCCGCCTTAGTGATGAGGACTCCCTAGGGTAAGGGTAGTTCTCCCCACATTTCAGCTGGAGGGGACACGTGTTAGACCTGACATCATTGGCATGAGTCTCTCCTCCATTTTTTCTGTTTGCCTCCTCTGTTTACGATGTTTTTGCTGGTATATTGCTTTGGGCACTGTGCCACTGCTGCTCAGTGCCACAGTGCAAGTGCTCCCTATGTGAAATTGCTGTATTGATTGACTTCCATGTTTGGCTTATTTGGTTTACTGTCAGTCCCTAGTAGAGTGCACCAGGAGTGCCAGGGCTTGTAAATACAAATGCTGCTAGTGGGCTTGCAGCACATGTTGTGCCACCCACAAGAGCGGCCTAGTAAAAGTATGTCTGAAGGTCTACCATTGCTAGACCACGTGCAGTCTGACTGTCACGAGGACTGCGCAAGTACACCTACTTGCCAGTCCCTAAACCTTCCCTTAACTTCATGTTAGTCACCCCTATGGTAGGCCCAAGGGCAGGGTGCATTGTAAGCATAAGGTAGGACAAGCCTGACAAGGTTGGCATGTCCTAATAGTGAATTACAGCCATTTTCGTTTTTCACTATTGTAAGGTAACCTGCTCTCCATCAGTTAGAATGGGCTGCCAGGATTATTAATGCTATAATCCTAGCGGGCTCGGGGAGCATGGTGCAATGTCGAGTTTGGTATCCCTGAACTCAGGGTTTAATAACGCATCCGTTTGTGTGGATGGTTTTTGGACTCTGTGTTTGAAAATAGCACTTTTAGAAAGTAGCTATTTTCTTGTCTAACTGTTTACCGGTCTCTGCTGGTTCTGGTGTGCGTGTGACAGGAGCTGGGTGGCTCCAGAGGTCTGAATGAGTCAGTGTGGGATGAGTGGGGCATTTGCATTGAGAGTAGGGGAAGAGTAGCTCCTGATAGCCTGCCCTGCCTGATACAATGCTGGCTCCGCCCCCCTGCCAGGCGACTGATGACTCTGTGCCTGCCAGGGACTTTCCTGGCCCCACCTCCTGCCGGGCAACTGATGGCCCTGCCCCTGCCAGTAACAATGCTGGCTCCGCTCCTGCTGGGCGGCTGAGGACTCTGCCCTGCACAGTGAATAGGCCAGGTGCCTAGGCCTGGCAACACCCACAACAAACCCAAGATGGGGGGAAATTCCCCTGCATGGACAAAGGGATCAAAGCCAAAAAGGGGTATAAGAGAAGGACCCCTGAACCAAGAATTGAGATCACTTCTGACAAGGAAACCTGCTGATCTAAGGACTGCCTACCCCTTCTGCCAGAGTGCTGTTTGTTGGGGGAATCCTGCAGTTGCTTCTTTATTTTTGCCAAGGAACCAGGAGAGAGGAACTGAGTGTGTACTCTCAATCTTGCTAAGAAAATCTCCAAGGGCTGGAAGAAGTGCCAGCCTCCTGTTGAAGTCACAGGGTCAAAGGACTTCATTTATTTGCTAAAAGTGCTTGTTGCTGGAACCTGAAATCCAGCACCTCTGAAGAATCCAGCAATCTCGACGCCGACGGACGTCGCCGAATCCAGCTCGACATCGTGAGTAACGGCTCCAGTGTCCCGCACCTTCGACGCCGGCCGCCGGGCCCGATCGACGCCAGTAGCGACGCCAGTGAGTAGCGAGTTCGGCTCCAGCTCCAAGTGACCCTGTGTCGACGCCGCCGCTGATCGCATCGACGCCGAGCCCTCTCGACGCCGTGAGCGCTGCTCACTCTTGCAACATCGACATCGACGACGCCGTATCCTGCTTCATCCCGTGAGCGCTGCTCCCGCCTGACTTCGGTCGACGCCGCTGCAGATCGCCCCGACTCCGAGGCCCGATCGACGCCAAAGACGCGACGCCGGACATCTCGACGCCGCTGATCATCGAGTGCTTCACTTTTCCAAGGTACTGTGTTGTTGGGGTCTGTGCGACTCCGGGCTCGACGTAGCGCTCCTCGCGGTCGACGCCGAACCTTTGGATTAACTTTGCCTCGACGTCGTGTGACTCCCGTTTGGGTTACATTGTTGCCAAGAACTGTGTTTTAGAGAAGAAGAGTTGCTTTTGATACTAAAGACTTTTGGTGCTAAGAAGAAACCGTGCTTGAACCATTATTTTTCCTTCCAAAAGTATTTATTAAGACTGTGGTATATTTTTGTCGTTAATTGGTCTTGTGCTAAGCCTTATATAAAAATACTTATTTTTATAATACTACTGTGTCGTGTCCATTTGTAGTGTATTCACTTTATTACTGTATGTGGTCATAAATGCTTAACGCACTGCCTCTGAGATAAGCCTGTCTGCTTTGCCAAGCTACCAAGGGGGTGAGCAGGGGTTATCTAAGTGTATGATCCCCTTGCCCTGACTAGAAAAGGTGTGTCCCTATTTGTCAGAAGTGTATACCTCTGCCAACTAGAGACAGCCGCTTCTAACAGTGAGTTTTTGTGTAAATCTAACCATGCTTAAATAATTTTTTATAGATGAGATTAATGAGAGAATAAGAAAGGAGAGGAAAAGTTTAAGGGAAATAACAAAGAGTATGTCAAAACAAGAGACGAGAAAGCAGAAGAGACAGAAATACTTCCACGGTACACTTGGATGTAGCCAAGAGAGGGGGACCTATGTGTCATTTGTGAAAGAGAAGGGAGCAAGACTGTAGTAGCGTATTTGTATAGTCCATGGGACAAGCCCTTCCATGACGCCAGGTGGTGTTCACACCATGTCAGATAATACACCGATGCCGAGGGTAGACTCTTCATGTGCAGATATCCCTGGGATATGCAATTCAGCAGATCACCTTACTACAGCAGTGAGCTGGGTGTGCATGGTGGATATAATAAAACAGCATACAGTTTAAACAGTTGCATGCAAGTTACATTCAAAAGGTCACATTTTAGTTCATTTGTTTTGAGGGAAGTGATGTAACAACCAAATATGGAGTCGAAATACAGTCAACAATATCATAAAATTCCCAAACATAAGTTTAGACTCAACGTTATTGATGAGTCTCAGGAGCTCAATAATTCAACATGCTCCAAACGGAAAATTAAAACAAAGTGTGGAATCAGCCACAGAGATAACTACACAAGTGGCACAATGGACCTTCACATTCCTTATCTTGTTGGGGCTAGCTAAAGAAACATACCTCATACAAGGATGGACCATGCTTCATTCCTGCATATTGGTGGCATTTTGCTAGGACAACAGTTGGGCTAACATTTTTCTAATGCTTTTTGAATAGAGAGCAAACCTACAGTATAGGAAGGAGGGGTATTATAGATGGTGGTCTGAGAAATTACGTTGTTTGTTGAGGCCTGTGAAACCCTAGTCACGCTACAGCCACAATCTAGGTCAGGGTGAACCACAAAAAGTCAATAAATAAACCTGTGCTTAATCCTCTGGTAGCTTGGCATAAACGGTTGATGGGCTTAAGTTAAAGGCAATGTGTGAAGTATTTATGCAGCAGACACACAGTAATAAAGTGACCTGATCTGTATGACCCTTTTCTAGTAGTGTGGAATTTTGGGACAGTCCCATAAGATGTGGAAAAAGGAACCTACCTACCCTCACTCCTTGGCACAAACATCTGAATCTCACAGCCAATGCATGAGTACTCCAAAGGAATAGGATCTATGTAGGATTGCAACTAAATCAACCTGCAGCATGCACGTATGGCTATCTCTCTGGAAATCTGGAGTGCTTCAGCCCAGTGTTAATTTTCCAGTAATCTAAGATCTGTTTCCTGCACCTCCCTCAAGGGCCCCAGTAGATCAGGAGAGTTGTTGAAAAACTTATGATATGTGAGAGAGGTGGCTTTATCTAACATTGGATCAAGTAGTAAACAATCTTCCAGGGGTGAGATCTGGCAAGTGTTCCCCCTCCGGTATGTATTGAGAGAGCACATGTCACAGCTCTAAGTACTGAAACCTTTCACTATCAATCAAATGCTAAAAGAAGCAAATATTAAGCTTCTCCCTCACCTTAAAGATACTAAGTTCCAAAGATGTCACAGGTATACATTGACAGTGATAGTTGCTTGGTGATTTATAAGCATGGGCGGATTTTGCGGATTGGCAATCCGCGGATCTGCGTATTTGCGTATTTGCGGATTGCGACAATACGCAAAATCCGCGGATCCTAGCGTATTTTTTTTTTGCGTGTTTGCACGGGTTTCTGCAAGTTCGCGAGGGTTTTATTGTACAAAACGCTCGCGAACGTGCAGAAACCCGTGCGAACACAATGTGCCTACTCATGGCCAAACGGACGGGGCTTCCATGCGAGTGCACATGCCTCTTGTGTGTATAAAAGGTCAGAGACCGATCAGAGCAGCAGATCAAGAGACAGAAGCTCCTGGTCACAGGAACAGCTCGAGGATTGCTTGCTGGTGAAAGTCAAGGATGCATAGGCCTCTATCCAGCATCACAGCTGATTTTCGACTGTAGATTTGGGAAGAAGGCACACCTGCCCTGCCTCCACGACGCTCACGATTGTTTCTGGGCTGATGAATGAGTCACTGAATTTAAGCTTCAACTAGGGCACATGCTTTATTGATATCTGTAAGTGCTTCCGGTTGAGGTTTAATTTTTGTGACAGGACCATCGTGCCAGAATGAACCCTGCCCTTCATATTTATTCGAGAGAAGACGCCACCGATTTGTGCCATACCTCTACTAAACTGGAGTACTTTCTACTGGCTAATCAGTAAGTGCTACCTCGTTGGGTAAATTTATAGTGCTTTTACTACACTACAGCTGCCTAAAGTGCCAGAGAGTTGTCTACAGCGACCATGTGTGTGTGTGTTACTATACAATCGCGCCGAAGGGCGCAGGGGTCACTATTTACAATGGCGCCAGCAAGCTGCCAGCGCCGTTGTAAAATAGTTACAAAGTTAGCTTTGCACAGGAAGCACTTAGATAAAATAAAGCAGCACCTGCTTCGTTTTATCTAGTGGTTCCTGTGCAAGCTAACTTTGTAACTATTTTACAACGGCGCTGGCAGCTTGCTGGCGCCATTACATGCGTGGGTGGGGGTTCAACTTTTGAACCCGTTACATCCGCGGATTTTTCCGGATTTTTGGGAAAATACGTAAAATACACGGATTGCGTATTCACCAAAAATCCGAAAAATCCGCGGGCGTAACGGATTTGCCGCCCATGCTTAGTGATTTAGCCAACTTCAGGAGGTTTATGACTTCCCTCAATTAAACCCAGATGTCCTATTGGACGAGTGTGATTTGTTAGATCTTCCCTTAGGAAGAGGGTGTATTCAGAACTGGTGAGAAGCAGGGTGTAAAGGTTTGGGAGCGGTTCTGACCCAAGAAAACGAGAAAGGGAAAGAGACAATAGCCTTTGCCTCTTGTTCCCTAAGACAGGCAGAGTTCAACTAATCGGTGATCGAGAAAGATGCACTTGCTGTACATTGGACCATCAACAAATGTATGGACTTTGTGTGGGAAACTAAGTTCGACATAAAGACCAACCATTAAACCTCTTGTTGAAGTCCTTCCTAAGAAAGGGCTCAATGCCATCTTGAGTAGAATCAGGAGGTGGGTGGTGAGGCCACAAGAATACACCTTTGAGGTTGAATATGTACCCGGAGTGAGGAACTTGGCTGCAGACAGTCTCCCGCATCTTGTGGAAGAAACACTAGAGAAGGTTAACGATGGTAGTAGGCAAGTTGAAGAGTATAATGAGATGCTTAATGAGAATGTGTGCATCACTCAAGTGGCAGTGGAGGAATCACGTTGGCAGGATGATTTGAGAGCAGATTTGCTTCTGCAAAGGGTGTGTGAGGAGACCAAGGGTGGCTGGGCAGACCTAGGCAAGAGAGAAGAGTCTGTTAGACTATACTGGATGGCTAAAGATGTTCTCTCTGTTATGTATAATTGTCTATTCTGTGGTACAAAGTTAGTTCCTCCAGAAACTTTGTGAGAGGGTCTGGTCAACTTAGCTCATGAGGGCCATCTGGGCATTACAAACACCAAACAGAGGTTACGTCTAGACTATTGGTGGTCAAACATGGACTTGGAGATTGAGAGGAAAATAAGAGATTGTGTACCATGCTCCTCCAGCAACAAGATACTTAAACAACATACACCTCCCTTGCATTTCAGATCACTACCTGAGGACCTGTGGGCTGATGTAGCTTTAGATAAAGTAGGCCGATTGGCAGGAGAAAATGGTACTCCATACATACTGGTACTCATGGACCTATACTCTAGGTGGCCAGAGCTAAAGTTCGTCTTAGAGATCACTACCAAATCGGTCATCGAATACCTACTGGAAGTGTTATTTCGGGAGGGCTCTCCCAGCAGCATTCTGACGGATAATGGTGTGCAGCTGTGCTCAAAAGAAATGAGGGAGTTCCTAGAGTGTAATGGGATTAAACACAAGTTATGTGCTCTCTACCATCCAGAGAGAAACAGGATGGTCAAAAGATTTAACAGAACCATCAAAGAAGCTATCCAGTTAGCAAGGTCCAGTGGATTGTGCTGGAAAGATGAGGTTGTGAAGCATCTAGAGGCTTACAGGTAACCCCTCACCAAACCACTAACATGATAGCCTTTTAAGCTATTGAGAGCTAGAAAGCCAAGCTCAAGATTGATACCATGTTGGATGAAATGGTAAAAGGGGTAGACTGCTCTTACATAAGAGATGCAATGGAGAGACAGCAAACAGAAGGCCGTGGCTGATAGAAAGGTGAGGTTTTATAAAACTCATGCAGTAAAGGAAATTCAGTTCAGTTCAGTGGGTGACCTGGTCAAAGTCAGAGCTTCTGCAGGTAGAGCAATTTGGTCCGAGTTCATAGAGCCCTTAAAATTGTTGTTATTCAGAAATGCAGTCAAAACCCAAGATGGGAGAATTTGGAATTTAGGATGGGTGGTGAGATGCACTGCTCCGATGACAGCCGCGAACACCTCAAAGGGAGGAAGATTTGGTATTCCAGGTGCTGCCATTTCTTTTGAGCCTATTGATGCTGGGCAGATCAACACTCACCGCAGGGTGAGTGACAGAGTTCTTTGTTGTACTAAATATTTAGAGCATTATGTTGAGAAGTAATTTGTGTCTTTATTTGTTTCCTCTTTATTTATGCCCTCCCTTGATTCTGTTAATTTTAAAGGAGGGGGATGTTTGCTATCCTCTGTTCTAGGAGAGGAGTGTCAACGTAATCCTCAGCCCCCTCTTCTTTCTAGGCTGTGGTTCATACCCTTGTAAAATGCCTTAGAATTTCACCACTCTGAAAGTTCTATGTCGAACTCCCTGCGTGGAGATCGTTGTGGCACCTGTTGAACAACAGCTGTGGCTGGGGTCCTTTCGCTGATTCTCAAAATAAACCACTACCTGTGGTTCCACTACCAACCTGTGTGCTTCAATTGCTACATAGGATTTTGCAGGCTTAAGGACTTTTTAATAGCTGGAACCATGAGGCCCTGGAATCTATGTCAAAAGGGCAATCCAGCAGTCTCTGAGGGTTGCTTTTCTCTTATAATCAAATCCAACATTTCATTCACGATAAAAAAAACAGGGGACTCAACAATTTCTTTATTAAGCCATGCATGTTATGTCCCTCGAAAAATGGGGTGTCAGTAAATGGTACAATACATTGTTTAAACAACTGTATCCCAAGGTAGTGCCAATAAACTTAACAAAATTTGCATCCACCACTGGATGTAAGATAGAACCCTCTTCTTGGAATTTCTACAATGTATGGTACCATAAGGCCATAAGAGGTACAAACTTAGAGAGGATGATGTTCTTTTTGAAGTGACTATTACACTATACACCAGGTAAACTACAAAGGATGTTTCCAACCTCATTGGGGTTATGCTTTAGATGTGAGGTGGATAAGGTTGATTTGCGGCATACAATCTTTACTTGCCCAGTACTGGTTTTGTTTGATAGCAAAGTGTTTCATTGGATATTGGCAAAGCTCCAAATCATAATACCATCAGAACCATTGGTGGTACTCTTTGGGATATGTAACCTGGTGAATCTGACGGTGCATCAGAAACAGTTATATTTAATTTCGACACTACTGGCCATATCATTGAGCACGAGACCACCTCTATGCTCTCCGGATGCGGACAACCTTCAAATTCTGTAAAATATGGGAAAGGGAAGGTAGGATGGGTTAGTGTCCCAGGTCAACTGCCATCACCACCAGGGTCAAAACAATTGATAATTAACTATGGGTTCCATTAGAAATGCACTCAGTTTTTGGGGGGGGCATCTTGTCAGGTATTCGTCTATTGAAGTCATGTGATATGAATTAAGATTTCTCAAATATGTCATGAAATAACATGCAAAAATGAGATGTTCTATTTTACCAAGTTTAGATGAAAGGAAGTATCATATGGCTCTGTGCGTACGAAAGGGGATAAGATGACGTGTAGACTCTTGTTAGCCAATCTTTAACTTTTTTTGTTATTAACTACCTGGCTGTGTGGAACAAGAGGAAGTGTATTCTATCTATTTATTTGTATTTCATTTTCACATCTTCGTACTCTTGATAGCCAAGTTTCGAACATATAACTATTTACTACTTGGCTGTGTGGAACAAAATGAATTGTATCCTATTTATTTTTCTGCATTTAACTTGTGCATTTTAGTTGCTCGTAATGAAATTAAAATAAATAATTTAAAAAAGAAACCTCTCACTATCAGCTAATTGGTATTCTATCTGTAGGTTAATGAGTGCCTGATCCCCCAAAATGTAAATCCAAGGCATTCAATACCTATGAGCCCCCAGTTCGAAACCCCATTCAGGTTCCCCACCTCCCGCCTTAAGTTGCTATCCCAAAGCGAGGTCTTTGTTGTTAATTTATTCTCCCACCTGAATACTCATGTAGCCTCACACTATGCTTGAACCACAATCTGCGTATGGGTTGGTAACTGTCTCTCCTGCCCCTTAAATTTTAGCACAGCTGGATAGCCTTGAATGTTCATGGCATATCAGTCCACCCAGTAGGCGGGCTTGTTCCTGTCTGCAAATACCCAATCATTAATGTTTATTAGTTGAGAAGCCAAGTAGTATCTACTAATATCTGGTACCGCCACGCCCCCCTCAAAAACTCCTCTCTGGGGCTTATGTAGTGCTATATGGGAACTTCGCTATCAATCTTGTGGAAAAATTCCAGCAGCATTTTATAGGGAGTATTTAGGAGAGGGCCATCATCTTAAAGAGGACCTCCCTTCCCATCAGGGACAGTGGCAGCCACCTCCAAAGGGCCACATCACACCACAATCTCTCAAGCTGTGGTAGAAGATCCAGAGCTATGAAATTATCTGCAGTCCTCGTGATTCTGACATCTAAATATTTGAACTCTTCTCTTTCTGTCAAGGCAGAGCAGTAAGATGCCAGGAGAGGCACATCCCCAGTCATGGCGCAGATAAGGGATTTAGCCCAATTTATCTGATATCCTGAATAACTACCAAACAATTGGAAAATATGCAACAGCCTGTGATCTGTTTGGCACGTTTTTTGAGTGTATAGTAAAATAACATCAGCATAGAGGGAGAATCTTTCTTCCCAGCCACTCTTTCCCTCTATACCTTGCACCAGTGGGTCTTGGAGTACCCAAGCTGCAAATGGTTTGAGTACTAGGACAAAGGTCTTTGGGGACTGGGGGCTTCTCTGAATCGTGCCCTTCACCTGAATTTATGCCATAGGGTTTGATATTTGACCCATTTCCAGAAATAGGTTCAAAGCCCTGTCTAGTTAGGGAAGAAAACAGGTAAGGCCATTCGATACTGTCAAATGCCATGAGGGCATCCAGCGAAAAGCAGGATAGCAGTCTCTCCTCACCAGGTCACCAGACCGTGGTCATACACTTAACTCTATATAAACATTACAGGTTCAGTCGGGTACTTCTATGGGGCATGAATCCTGACCGATCAGGGTTGATCACCAGAATAGATAGCATTGGTCAGGACCTTAGTTTCCAAGTTCATTAGCAAAATAGGCTTATATGAGCAGCAAATCTCTGGGGGCCTACCTTTTTTTGGGATGGAAACAAAAGTGGCCAACCTCTGATCCTCCTGCAAGCAGCCTGCCTTCCTCGCAGCCTGAAACATATACAACATAGACTGCACCACCTTGTCTTCCACACACTTCTACAGCTCCTCAGGCAAACCATTTAGGACCGCAGTCTTTTATGATTGTTTATCGCTAATGGACTCTTCTACCTACTCCACCTTCTCCGTCATCAGGTCATGTTCTAGTTCTTCTCTATCTTTTCTCCGATAGTTCTCGGAGGAAAAGCTCTCTGAGGAGATCAGTGCTGTCATCCACTGTTCTCAGGGAGACAGGCACATACAGTGTCTCATAATAGGCTGTGGAAGCTTCTAATATGTTGTTTAGTAGTCTCCGTGTTTCTAGTGTTCTTTACAGCATTAGAAGAAATATGCACGGCTGCCCGAGCCGCGAAAACAGGCGGTGCTCCATTTCCCAATTTGAAAGACTGGGAAAGGCACGAATGCCTTTCAGACTGATACGATGTTCCTTGGCTAAAGAGAGCACGCAACGCCAAAAGTCACTCCCTACTAAAGGATGTAATAATGCTGTAAAGAACACTAGAGGCACAGAGCCTACTAAGGATGGACATTGTAACTCACCTATTAAACTGCAATTACCAGCATGCAAAAGTGGCAGCTACTGGGAGCCACACCCACTGTGGAAGGTTGCTCTTAACAAAAATAAAAAGGAGTTAATGAAATAGGTGAGCTTTTCTATGCCTCTATGTGCAGCCCATGATTAAGAGGCGTTCTCCTCGAAACGCGTCGGGCATGGTTTTACTTAAAGGACAGCTTTTAGGAAACTACTGATTGAACATCGCTGAGTGCAAGCCTGAGCGCAAGGGCGTTTGGTGGAAGATATATATATATATATATTCACTGAAAAAAACGTAGGTTTTACACACGTTATAGTTAGGAAGTAGCATTTACAAAACCGTTGAAATTCACTGAAAAAACCATAGTTTTGACACATGTTATAGTTAGCTAGACATTTCACTCATATAAAACCATTGAAATTCCCCCGTTATAGTTAGTTCAGCGAACTATAACTTGCGCGCCCGCAATGCACTGCTGATGACGTCACATATTACATCACTCATGACATGGTCAGTGACATCACTCATGACATCACTGATGACATCTCAAATGACATCACTGATGACTTCACTGATGACATCATCCTTGTGGAAGAGTGGCAGATCTTCTCTCACCCTAATATAACGTTTATTACACACATTCAAAAATAGAAAATAACATTTTCAATACAATAGACATACCAATGCCACTTACAACACACCTATTTAGTAATTCCAAGATCTATACACACATCCACTCATTCATCAACAGACATATACAGTCACTCATACATGTACTCACTCATCATATGTACTCATACACTGATACATCCTGGTCATCCTGTTACACACCGACACTCATCCATAGAGTTACTCACACATAACTCATATGTACTAGTTTAAAACATATGTACTTACTCACAAATACACTATTAAAACAGTCATTCATTCACTAACACACCCATATATACACTCATCCACCCATACAGAAAAAAAAATTGCCTATATAGCTACTCACCACACACACTCATCCACCCATACAGTCCTGCACATATGCTGCCTTCAACACATACAAGCAGTAAGTCACTCATTCATGAATCTATGCACTACGTAAGACCTACCAACAAATCATACAGATACTCAAACACTCAGACACTCCTACTGATAATCAAACAAACAATAACCTATATAGACACTCATGTATCACTCATATAGCTACTCACCAACACATGCAGCCACTTATACAGAAAGTTAGAGACTGATACAGAAATGCATATATTTAAACATTACTCACTAACCCATGTATTTATTAAGATACACTTAATCAGTCAGTTATACAATCTATTTTTCACCAAAAAAGCAGCCATTTATACACTTATATACCCATTTCTTCTTCCATCACCATCAACCTTCAGATATACATATATAAAACATATTTAATTTTCAGAAAAACACCCATTCACTGGATGATTTCATCTGTGATGTCATCAGTGATGTCATTTGAGATGTCATCAGTGATGTCATGAGTGATGTCACTGACCATGTCATGAGTGATGTAATATGTGACGTCATCAGCAGTGCATTGCGGGCTAACTATAACGGGGGAATTTCAATGGTTTTATGTGAGTGAAATGTCCAGCTAACTATAACATGTGTCAAACCTATGTTTTTTTCAGGGAATTTCAAGGGTTTTGTAAATGCTACTTCCTAACTATAACGTGTGTAAAACCTACGGTTTTTTCAGTGAATTTCAATGGTTTTTTAAATGCTAATTCCTAACTATAACGTGGCTGTAACCTATGGTTTTTTCAGTGAATTTCAATGGTTTTGTAAATAAAAAAATTTTTATGTAATAATTGTTATATTTTCTATACTGATTTACTATATTATTATAAATTTTTTATTTTTAGATATAATATTTTTTAAATTACATTACATATTTTTAATATAAATTGATAAAAAATGTTTGTACACCTCTCTGCAACGCAGCCCCCTGAGGCGTTTGCAGAGGGGGAACTAATTCCCCTTGCATACTGGGGGTCCCTGGGGGCCAACTAGCCCACCAGCAACCTCCAGTATTCCCCAGGGGGCTGCATTGCAGAGAGGTGTAATGAGGCCACACCCTTTTTTACACCTCTCTGCAGCGCAGCCCACGGGCGCGTTTGCAGAGGGGGAACTAATTCCCCTTGCATACTGGGGGTCCCTGGGAGGCAACTAGCCCACCAGGAGCCTCCAGTATGTGCCAGGGGGCTGCGTTGCTTTGCCCCGGAGGGCGGCGGTCCCCGGGGCAGTGTGGGGGGGGATTGGGCACCCCCCACACTTCTTTATCACTATGCCCCCACAATTTGGTCCCCCTGGGGGGTAATTTTTAAATAAACATACCGTTTTTTTTAAAAAAAAATATTTTTCGCCTTGGGGGTCCTTGTGGGACCCCATGAGCAGGCCTAGGGGGTCAAGGTGCTTCTACCCTGCCCCCTTTTTGTGTTCTACACGTTTGTTTTTCTGCTTTCTTGTGCCTCGGTCTACCGAGCACAAGATGGCTGCCAACACTTCCTGGTTTGAAGCGTTGAAAGCCAATGAGCATGCAGCTCGTGCTCGAGAAGTTTTAGAACTCAAAAAGGGTGCAGGGTAGAAGCACCCTGACCCCCTAGGCCTGCTCAGGGGTTCCCACAAGGAACCCCAAGGCAAAAAAAAAATTGTGGGGGGGAAATCATGGGGTGCGCGCACCGTGCGCGCACCCTGCGATTTTTCGATTTTTTTTTTTCGCCTTGGGGGTCCCTGTGGCAGGCCTAGGGGGTCAGGGTGCTTCTACCCTGTCCCCTTTTTGAGTTCTACACTTTTTCTCTGCTTTCTTGTGCCTTGGAGTGTTGACAGACAGTGGCAGCCAATCAGCATGAAGCTCGTGCACGGCAAGGTGCGCGCACGGTGCGCGCACGGTGCGCGCACGGTGCGCGCTTATAGATAGATATATAATTGATTTCAACGTTAATTTTCTCAGGAACTACTGTAGGGAATTACATTATTTAACCAAAAGCGTGATCTGCGTACCAGGCTCTACCATTTTGCCAAGTTTGGTGTAATTCCGTTCAGCGGTTCGGGCTGTAGCCGTGTCTAAAGGTCCTATGGAAATTAAAATGGGGAAAAGACGTTTTGGGACCCCCCCCTTTTTTTTCTCGGCCCCCGCTTGACGAATCTACCCGAGACTTTCAGAAAAGGAGCGGAGCGGGCCATCTTCTTTGAGAAATTCGCGGAGATTCATCAACCGGCGCCAAAGTTATTACCAATAGAATTTTGCGGATATATTACCTACTGGCGTTCGCCAGTAGGTGGTTTTAGTTACAACCTAGTTTCCATAGGAAAAGCATTTTTTGATTTGCTTATAACTTTGGGGTCATTTTATGAATCTTTATGAAATTTTCCAAAAAGTTGCACTTTTTAGGTCAGCTTTAATCTTGAAAGTTTGGGGGTGATTCTTCAAGCGGGGGCTAAGAAATGAGGCGGTCCCAAAACGTGTTTCCCCATGTTAATTTCCATAGGAAATTGTACGAGGTGTTACAGCCCGAACTGCAGAACGGAATTACCCCATATTTGGCAGAAAGGTAGAGCTTGGTTCAGAAAACAACCTTTTTTTAACCCCTTCCATTCTCATGACGAGCTGAGCTCGTCATGAGTTGCGCCGCTCGCATGCTCATGACGAGCTCAGCTCGTCATGGAACGCGTTTTTTTTTTTAAAAAGCCGCACAGCGCGAAAATCGCGGCCGCACGCATGCGGTTAAATGTTTCTGTTTTTTGTGATTGTGAATAATGTTTTGCATTTGTGCTTGATGTGTATTTTGCTTACTGTATATTTAAGTTTTTTTTCTTCCTTCTAGTGGGATATCGTTGACTATTTGCTGTGTCTTTGCAGAGTAGGTGCTGGTGAGTGTGCCTGTATTTTGTAAGTGGATTGTATAGTTTTTCAGTATATAGATCTTTGTGATAAAGGCTTACATTTTTTTACCTACTTTGCACAGTGTTGGTTGTTGAGTTGTTTGTGCAGTCTCCTTTCTTAGTACGGATAATGGCTAACCGCCGGATCACTGCTCAGCAAGTTGTTGAGCAATGCTTTTTTATTCTTCCTCTGACCATGGTGCAGAGACTGACTCTGATTCTGAGACAGAGGTGGGAGGTGAAGATTCTGGTAGTGAGTTTTCTCTCAACATGGCATCGTCTGATGATGAAGATACTCTGAGTGCTGATGAATCTACTTTTGGTGTGGATGAAGTGCCTGTGTTAGAGGAGGACATTGCTGTGCCGATAGGGCAGCAAGAGGCATCTGGGGTGCAGCCTGCGGCTGCTAGACTTCACGTTGGTACAGTGAGGCAAGAGGCATCTGGGTGGCAGCAGGGGGTTGCAAGTCTTCCAGTTGAAAGGTCTGACCTTTGGGTTGCCCCAGGCATGGTGCAGCCGGCATTGCCAGACTTTACTGGTGTTCCAGGGTGTAGGGTGAACACTGAAAACTTTTTGCCGATTAATTTTTTTCAGTTGTTTATGGATGGTGTGTTTTTGGCAGAGATTGTTGAGCAGACTAATTTGTATGCAGAACAGTTTTTGAGGGAGAACAGTGCCAGCCTTAAGCCCCACGCTAGAGCTACCCGGTGGACTCCCACAAATTTAAAAGAGATGAAAAAGTTTTTGGGTTTAACTTTTTTGATGGGCTTGCTGAGGAAACCATCAATGGATTCATATTGGTCTACTAGTCCCTTGATGGCAACAGCTATATTTCCGGCAGTCATGAGTCGTGATAGGTATTTGCTTCTGCTTCGGATGATGCATTTTGTTGATAATGGTTTAGCTTTGCCACGAGATCACCCTGATTGTGACCGTCTTTTCAAGATTTGGCCTGTCATTGATCACTTTGTTGATCGATTTCCTGAGATCTTTGCTCCTTGGAAAGAAATTGCAGTGGATGATTCTTTGGTGTTGTTCAAGGGCCGCTTGGTATTTAGGCAATACATTCCTAGTAAGAGGGCACGCTATGGAATTAAGCTGCACAAGCGGACACCGTCACTGTTGGGGATTTACCTTCTTGCCGCCACCGCCAGGAGTCAACCGGACACCGCCACTAGGGCCGCCGCCGCCCCAGGACTTCAATTCCCGGCAGCCTTAGCGGCGCGGCGCAATTGACGCAGGAAACCAGCGCCAGGAGGTGCACTTAAGCAGCACAGCCCTCGGTGGAGCGGCCGAAGCTGCACAAGCGGACACCGTCACTGTTGGGGACTTACCTTCTTGCCGCCACCGCCAGGAGTCAACCGGACACCACCCCTAGCGCCGCCGCCGCCCCAGGACTTCAATTCCCGGCAGCCTTAGCGGCGTGACGCAATTGACGCAGGAATCCAGCGCCAGGAGGTGCACTTAAGCAGCACAGCCCTCAGAGGAGCGGGGGAAGCTGCACAAGCGGACACCGTCACTGTTGGAGACTTACCTTCTTGCCGCCACTGCCAGGAGTCAAGTGGACACCACCACTAGTGCCGCCGCCGCCCCAGGACTTCAATTCCCGGCAGCCTTAGCGGCGCGGCGCAATTGACGCAGGAAACCAGCGCCAGGATGTGCACTTAAGCAGCACAGCCCTCCGCGTCGCGGGACGTGCGCGAAACGAGCCGGGCGAAGCCAGGGCCAAGGGCGGGCCCATCTGAGCCCGTCCGAGAACATCCAAGGACGGGACGGGGCCTCCCCCTTTGACTCTGCATTTAACGCTTCATAAAAGGTCAGTGACTGTTAGTTTATTGTCCCAAATTTGTAATTTATAATCTGGTAATCCAGCACTAACTAAAGGCTGCTATGAACACCAAACAAGCCAGGAAAGGGAAGGAAATCCCTCACTGGTGGAACAACAATTGAGGGGCACTTTAGACCAATTTTTAACAAGAGCTTCTAAATTGCTGTCCCATGAGATTGAGCTAACTGAAAAAAGGCTATCCACAGAACCACTTTTTCAGAAACGGTCATCACTGGGTGGAATAGCTCAAGCATTGTCACCAGTAACTACACAGTCAATCGAGATCGTAGCTATAACACCCGGCCTCGAAGGAGAGGTCCCGCAACCACTGATGGCATCAGTCAGTACGCTGAGTGCCCTTGAAACCATGAACACTGTTGTAACTGGTTTACCACTTGCTTTAATTACCCATGAAAGCCCAGAAATAGCGAAGTTGAGTCTTAGATATCGGTCCGCCAACAGTGCTAAATCCAGGTACACAAACCCGACACCTGATCCTGCTGTTAAAAGAAAGCGAGGAGGGGCTTTGACCAAGAATAACAACAAGAAGGCCAAAACTCAAGTGCACGTGTGTTCAGGAGCCAGATCAGCGCCCAAGGGTTATATCTACCCCGGAGTCTCCTCAGCCTCCTGTGCACCGATCTATGACAACAACAGACACTGGAAAGACGGCCAATTTTGATCAAGGAGAAGACTTTTGGGTTAAATTGGAACTTGTTTTTACTGAGACCTGTCTGCCTATATATGACATACTGAATTCCATAGAAGTTAGGCTGACTCACTTGGAAGCACTCTTTTCTACCGTGCATGCCGGGGGCGGAATGCGGGTCGAATGTGGGATAGGAATCAATGAGGGGCCTTTAATGCTAGCTAATGTGGTGCCTAACCCCGTAATATTAGAGGTTTGTAATGCCGTTCGCGGAAATACCAATTGTACAACCCTTAAATGATGACCGATTAAGGAGAAATGATCCGCCAAACAGTGGCGAGAGCCAAATTAGGGCTGAGCAGGGCCAGGAAAGAGTCGGGGAGGAAATTAAAAAGCCAAGAAACAGGGTAAATACGTTACAGGATCTAAATGTCCTCCCACGCCTAGACCTTCCCCCAGAGTCCTCACCATATGTGGTGGTATTAGAAGGGGTCCCAGAACTGAAAGAAGGAAAAAGAGAAACATATAGAGACCTCAAAAACAAATGCATTCATTGGCTGAGACAAAACAGGCCCCTTCCAAATCAAGTCTCCGGTGAAATCCTTTTCGCACGACGTGTGGCTTGGGTAGGCACACGGGCGAAACAGACACAGGGCGATAGTGTAGTTATTAACTTTAGGGACAGAAGGGCTGTAGACCACATTTGCAACTGGCCAATGGGAAGCCAAATAACACAGATCCAATCCCTACCCCTGACCCATTTCTATCCGGTCGTACCTATCCCTGCTAACTCAGATAGAGTGCTTAGAAGGCAACTGTGGGAGACAAGGGATAACTTTGACCACCATGCTCAGGCAGGGGGTGACATGTGGTTTGGGCCCCAGAATTGCATGCCAGACTTGACTGTGTTTTA
Organism: Lissotriton helveticus; assembly: GCF_964261635.1. Lineage (NCBI taxonomy): Eukaryota > Metazoa > Chordata > Amphibia > Caudata > Salamandridae > Lissotriton > Lissotriton helveticus. The sequence continues at coordinate 145,282,439 of NC_136073.1, forward strand.
CCATGAAAATCGTTTTAGTACTCTGGACCTTGTAGACTGACGGTTGAGGCGCAGCTTGATAACATCTGTTGGTCCCGCTAGAAGGGATACTGATGGAGCAAAATATTTCCCAGTAGGAGCTGATCGTCTTGATGCACAGCATGGTTTCCAGAGTAGTGAGACAAAGGGGGTGAGAACTAGAAGAAGGAGTAGTGACAGTATGAGCATTAGGAGGAATGATGTAAGTGAATCAGATGGGGCGATGTCGATAAAAAGGCAAGATGAAATTGGAACCACACAATTGAATGTGGAGGAGGGGAGATTAAGCGAAATATCCCAAATAGAGGAGGGGACTACAGTGCCAGCAGACCCAGAAGTGGAGGAAGGCCATGGGGATGGATCGCGAGTGAAACAAGGAAATATCCTTATCCTCTCATGGAACCTTTCAGGGATCAAAAATAAATTATTATGCCATGCCTGGGATACGTTCATAGGCGAACACGATATCTGCCTAGTACAGGAAACCTGGGTTTTTGAAAGTATTAAACGAACTGGTTATGCTATATTTGACATATTTGCCAAAAAAAGGACCAGGGGCAGACCTTCGGTAGGCCTTAGTATTTGGATAGGTACGCACCTTAGTGCAACAGCAGAGCATCTGCCCACGAACTCAATGGACATACGATGTGTCCTTTTAACATTGCCATCCAAAAAACGATTTGCCCTAATTAATGTCTACTCGAGGCCGACTCAGAATGGGTCCAAATCTATAACTGTTGCAAATCTTTGTACTTACTTGCCAACTCTAGACCCTGAGACCATTTTAATAGTCGGGGGGGACTTTAACTCTCAGTTCGAACCCCTCGATAATCAGAGTACCGAGTTTGGTGAGGACAGTGAGAACCATCACTGGAACATATTGGAACCACGCTTTCCACCAGTAAGAGCATGGACACCGTTGGCCCTCCAAATAAACTCCTTAACACTCTCCTTTTCCCTGAGGGCCTGTAATGTGAGGTTCAAATCAGACAGTCCGGGACGCACTAAATTCTATAGAGAAGGGCATAGTTCAATCATAGATTATATTATGGTCGAATGCCAGTCCTGGGACAGGATTCTTGATTTCCAGATTGTCAGACGGAGAGATAGTGACCACAACGCTTTAGTAATGTCACTTAAGCCAGGAAGCTGGGGCCTGGTGAACAATCTTGAACCACTCCCACCAGCACACGAACCACTCCTGCTACATAACAATAGGAGGAGGGTAAAATGGCCCTATATTCAGGATCGCCCAGACAAATTGGCAAGTATTTATCAGCGGGTCGTGCCTCACCTTAAGGAAATGGCAGAGGTGGGGCAAATGGGCCCACAAGCAGGCCAGGTGACCAGGCCACTAGAAATCCATAACAAGCTGACTGCTAGTCTTCTTTGAGATGTTCCACCCAAAAGTTAGTGCAAAGGCAAACCCCCCTCCCGTCACATCCCTGGTATAACTCGTCTTGTCGAAGCACCAAGAAGACTTATTGGAAACTATTAAAGCCAGGCATAGGACAGGTATCAAGGAACATAGATATCTATATAAGCGGGCTATCCTAAACGCTAAGAAAGACTGGAATGCCAAGAAATAGGAACTGAGAATTTCACTCCAGAATAGAGATTTGAAATCCTTCTGGGCCATAGTGTGTGGTGGTGGGAGAGAGCCTAAAGCGGCAATTGAACCCAATATAGGCCCAAACTTTGGATCTTTGTACGCTTGTTCAAGCGAAGATGCAGTAGTATTTTCTGCTTCCTCCCCCACCCACGAGTATCGACTGGGTGGGGAACAGGAAATTACTCTTGCAGAAGTTGTTTCTGCTATCAACAAACTAGTGCCAAACAAGGCGCCCGGACTGGATAGACTTCCTGGGGACTTGTTTAGGTCTCAACCTGATATATGGGCCCCCTACCTCTGTGTGCTTTACAACTCTATCCTGAGGGGAATGGATCCACCTGAAAGTTGGCAGGGGCAGAAGTAGTACCCATTTATAAAAAAGGCTGCCCTCTCTTACCATCAAATTATAGGCCCATCAGTCTAATAGATAACACGCAGAAGCTGATGGGTCAAATTATCCTGGATAGGGTGCACGCCTGGATAGAGGAAAATGAGATCTTGAGTCCTCTCCAGGCTGGCTTTAGGGCAGGTACATCAACCACTGACCAGTTATTCAGACTTCAGGTCCTGTATTGGAGAGCAGCGAGTGTAGAGGGTGGCAGCATCTACCTCCTTTTCGTGGACCTGAGGTCTGCATTTGACCTGGTGCCCAGGGGAAAACTGTGGAAAGTTTTCGCAGATTTAGGCCTACCTCCTTACCTTCTTGATGTACTAATCCGGCTACACACAGAAACCTATGCGCAGGTTAGGTGTGGGAGACAAGGAGAGCTCTCCAAACGGTTTCCGGTAGGAAAGGGAGTACGCCAGGGGTGCAACCTGGCCCCTACCCTTTTCAGTATTTACATAAATGGACTTGTGGATCATTTGGTGGGTATAAAGGACATCGATGCCCCGAGGCTGGTCTCAGGTCGGGTACCCGCATTGATGTTCGCGGATGACACCTTGTTGTTATTCAGAACATCAATGGGGATTCAACGCGTCCTGGACAGCTTTGCCAATTTTTGTGCACTAAGAGGATTGGAAATCACTTTGGCAAAAACCAAGTTTATGATTTTCAACCCCCGCAGTAAGACCCGCCAAAACCCAGTATTAGATGGTACTCCTTTAGAGAGGGTAAAAACCTTTCAGTATCTGAAACACGCTCGAAGAACATCTGAACTGGGGTACCCAGCTGTCAAAGGCAGCTCTCAAAATGGGACAAAAAGTTGGAGGGTTAACCAAAATGTATAGACTCTCGGCCTACAAGCCCACTGCACCCGCCATAGAAATTTACAACGTGCAGGTTAGAGATGCATCGATGTATGGAGCTGAGCTATGGGGTCACAACAAGCTTACCAACCTCACGAAGACTGAAAATACATTTATGAGGAACTTGTTGGGGCTGCTTGTCAGCACTCCTCTAATACCCCTCAGACTGGATTTAGGGCTCCTTCCTATTGAGGAGGAGGCAGCACTAAGGCCACTAATATTCTGGAGAAGACTGTGGACTTCTCCTGAATTATCTGCCTACAAGAACGAGTTTAGCAATGTCTGGGTGGATATTAGAGATAAAAGGATTCCATGGCTAAATCACATTAAGAAATATACCAGTAGGATTGGTCTGGCAGGGTTGTGGGCCACACCAGAAGTAGCTTGCGCTAGAATAACTAAGGCCAACCTTGTGTGCCACTGTAGGTACTACAATTTAACCATACTACACAGAAGCACTACACTCGGCAAGTTGACATCCCAGTTCCTCCATGTTAAAGTAGAGTACAAACTGGAAGAGTTTTTGGATGCGATCTTCCCGGCTATGTCAAGGAAATTGTACATGCAGTTCAGGATGGGTAGTTTGCCAATCAAATCTTTGACTAGTAAATAGGACACGAACCAAAGCACTGAGTGCCCATCATTCAATCACCATCTAGAAAATGAAACTTATGTACTCCTTTTCTGTCCTAAATATCAGGCAGCACGCAGATGTTGGGTCAAACCAATCTGTAGGAACCTCGGATTCAGGGAATGTTCCACGGCTCTGAGAGTTCTAAAATTTGACACACACCCCCCGATAGTTTTCGCAGTGTCCCGCTTCTTAAATGCAATGTGGCTAAAGCGACGTAACTCCCTTATACAATGAATATTTGATGAACTTTTTGCTATTGTATTTTATTGATAATTATTGCATCTTCATGATAACTACTTTACATGGTTTAATAAGTTTTTAACTTATATGGTTTTTGAAAATGTCTAATTTATTATTAACACCAAAGTCATTGTAGTTTGTCAGTTTTTAACCTATTTATTCTTAATTGTAATGAATCTATGTCTTTTATTATGTGCTTTTATGGCCCTGGTGGCCGAAATAAAGTTATCAATTGAATTAAGCTTTATATGCTGTGTGACAGTCAGACTGGATATGTCTCTAATTTCAGGGTGTACACCGTTAAGGAATCCAGGATTAACCCCCCTGGTTGTCCGTCCACTTTTGGAGTGACTGAGTAAAATTGTGTGGGAACTTGGTAGAGGTTTTTTAACAAAGGCCATCATTTATATGTAGATAACTTCTACACTGGTGTGCGGTTGTTCAGGGAATTGGCCAAAGTGGACACTGTTGCTTGTGGTACAATCCGCTCTAACCGTAAAGGTTTCCCAAAATAACTTGTTTGTCAAAAGCTTGCTCGGGGACAGTGCATTGCGTTGTGAGGAGCTTCTGGCTGTGAAGTTTTCAGACAGGAGAGATGTCTACATGTTGACTTCCATACATGATGAAAGCACTGAACCGGTGACTGTTTGGGGTCAGGTTGCAGAAGCGCTCAAACCTGTGTGCATTTTAGACTATAATAGGCACATGGGTGGTGTTGACAGAGTAGATCAGAGGTTCGAACCGTATGCTGCTCTTCGTAAGGCTTAAATTTGGTACAAGAAGTTGGCTATCCATCTTTACCACTTGGCAACCTTTAATGCTTTTGCTGTGTTCCAGCAATCTTGTCCTCAGTCAAAGATTACTTTTGTAAAGTTTCAGGAGTCTGTAATAGGCAGCCTTGTTTTAGTGGAACAGGCAAGTGTTCCTAGAGTTGGAGTGGTGGGGGATGTTGCCAGATTGAAAGATCGCCACTTTCCTGATCAAATTCCTCCTACATCCTCAAAAGACTTTCCCAGTCGGAGATGTAGAGTCTGTTGGCGAAGAGGTTTGCGGGAGGAGGTTCGTATGTACTGCCCGACTGTCCTTCTAACCCTGGGCTGTGCGTACCTGCTTGTTTTATAATGTACCACATGCAAAATAATTTTTGGGAGCATCCATGAGTGGTAAAGTGAACTGCCTGGTCTCTATTCTTTAAAACTTACTGTTCAGTTTCATAGTTGGCATTTGTGTAGTGTATTTAGTTTTAGTTGCTGTGTTAGTAGATTTGTATCAATTTGCAGTTTGTTTTTGTTTTTTTATTTATATTGAAAACAAAATAAAGTATGATGTTGGTTTGCGTGCAGTGTCGATTGTCTGATGGTGTGCATGGTCTGGCGCTTGGCTGGCGGTGTCTGTGGACTGGTGCTTGGCTGGTGGTGTCTGTGGACTGGTGCTTGGCTGGAAGTGTATGTGGACTGGTGCTTGACTGTCGGTGTGCGTGGTCTGGTACTTGGTTGGCGGTGTGCGTGATCTTGCGCTTGCCTGGTGGTATGTTTGGATTGGTGCTTGGCTGGTGCTTGGCTGGCAGTGTGTGTGGAGTGGTGCTTGCCTGGTGGTGTGTGTGTATTGGTGCTTGGCTGGTGGTGTGCGTGGTCTGGTGTTTGCCTGGCAGTGTGTGTGGTCTGGTGCTTGGCTGGTGGTGTGCGTGGACTGGTGCTTGGCTGGTGGTGTGCGTGGTCTGGTGTTTGCCTGGCAGTGTGTGTGGTCTGGTGCTTGGCTGGTGGTGTGCGTGGACTGGTGCTTGGCTGGTGGTGTGCGTGGTCTGGTGTTTGGTTGGCGGTGTGCGTGGTCTTGCGCTTGCCTGGTGGTGTGTTTGGATTGGTGCTTAGCTGGTGGTGCACCTGGACTGGTGCTTGGCTGGCGGTGTCTGTGGACTGGTGCTTGCCTGGCAGTGTGTGTGGACTGGTGCTTGGCTGCTGGTGTGCGTGCTCTGGTGTTTGGTTGGCGGTGTGGGTGGTCTTGCGCTTGTCTGGTGGTGTGTTTGGATTGGTGCTTGGCTGGTGGTGTGCCTGGACTGGTGCTTGACTGGCAGTGTGTGTGGAGTGGTGCCTGCCTAGGGGTGTGTGTGGACTGGTGCTTGGCTGTCGGTGTGCGTGGTCTGGTGCTTGACTGGCAGTGTGTGTGGTCTGGTGCTTGGCTGGTGGTGTGGGTGGCCTGGTGCTCGGCTGGCGGTGTGTGGGAAGTGACTTAATACTGGTTACTACACACAGTGCTAGCTGAGCTCCACTCCATGCATTCCATGAGTTTGTGTAGTTGCTGTGTCAGGAATGTGGACGTGTGAAAGTGATGGGCCCTTGAATGGCGTTGTCTGCTGGTGAAAGTGTAGTAATGTGATGGGTCCGCGGCTGGCGGTGTGAATGTTTTGTATGTGTTACACGTATGAAAGGTGTATGAATGGCCTGTAAAGAGGTTGGTGCCTTGTCGTGGCTTTACAGCTCACGAGCTGTGAGTCAATGGTTCAGTTTCTCTCCTTTCCATTATTAACAGTGTATTTCATTTTTTGTGAAATCACTTGCTAATACAATGGTATACTGCGAAATTGAGGTGTGACCACGTTGCGTTTTGCGCCGTTTCCTGTTGCAGGCACTAGGTCGACCCACACAGGTGGAGTACCGTTTTTCTCGAGAGACTTTGGGGAACGCAGGATGGAAGGAAATGTGTGGATCCTTGCAGATTCCAGAACTTTCCACCACAGAAATGTGGGGAAAATGTGTTTTTTGTACACTTGTTTAGGTTTGCAAGGAATTGTGGGTAACAGAACCTGGTGGGAAGCAGTCAAGTCACCCCATCATGGATTCCCCAGGGTGTCTACTTTTAAAAAATGTATAGGTTTGCTAGGTTTCCCAAAGGTGCCGACAGAGCTAGGGTGCAAAAACTACTGGTAGGCACTTTGCCAAAAAAGGGTTAATTTTTAACTGAGAAATTGAGGTATGACCACGTTGCATTTTGCCCCGTTTCCTGTCGCAGGCACAAGGCCGACCCACACAAGTAAGGTACTGTTTTTATCGGGAGACTTAAGGTAATTCAGATTTGTAAATCAACTGTTATTACGTATTGAGTTTTCATGCATTTCTCCCTTCAAAATGAAAGACATTGTGAAAAAAAAAATCATTTTGAAAGTTGACCAATAATTCTCATGCTAGTATGAGTATTCCCAATTTTGAAAATGTGTAAATATATACGGTTTCTAAACTCTATAATTTGTACTCAATTCAGAAATGCATAGGTGTCTTTCATACAGATTTTTCCATGTATACATTTTCCCAGAATAATTGCTCTATACCTGGTACATAATAAAAAACCATTGCACGTTGCTGCTCAGTTTTTGGCACTGAGTTCGTCGGGTTCTTGGCGAAACTACAAGTCCTGTACATCCCCACAACCAGGAAGGTCTGACGGATGTAACGGTATATTGCTTTCAAAGAACTGACAAAATTACAAGAAGTTACAGGTGAAAACATTGAGACAAAAGGCTGTTCATTTCAACTAATTTTAAATTTTTCCAATATTTAACTGTTAGTTTCCATAAAGAAACCTTCATGGATTTAGAGAAATGACCCCTTTCTGAATTCAGAATTTTGGCTACTTTTCTCAAATGTATAGCTTTACAGGATCCATCATTGCTTTCAAACTCATTTCTACCATTAACTGGAAGGAGGTTGAAAGCACTAAAAATGGCAAAAATAGGCTATGTTCCAGAAAAATGCCAAAACTGTGTGAAAAATGTTGATTCTCTGACAAAAGTCTCTCATTTCCTAAAAGCTGAGAAAATGCTGATTTCAGCCCCAGAACCCCTTTTTTGATAACATTTGCAGGGAAAAACTCAGAGGCTTTCATTTGCAACCTGTTTTCCCCATTTTTCTGAAAAAACAAAAATGTTACTGTATTTTGCTTAATTTCTGGGACCCCTCCAAGGGAATCCACAAACCCTGGGTATCTTTAGAATCCCCATGATGTTGGAAGAAAAAACACACATTTGGCGTGGATACCTTATGTGGTTAAAAGGTTACAGGGGCCTAAGCGCGCACTGACCCAAATCGCCAAAAAATGGCTTAGCACAGCAGGGGAAAAGGCCTAGCAGCGAAGGGGTTATGGCAGTTTCAAATTTTTCTTTCCACTTAAAGCTGGTAAAATACGTACAGTAAAGGGATGATACATTAAAAGTCAGGGAATTACACCTTTGCTTATTCTGTCCAGCTACCACCACCATTTTGATCCCCCAGTGGTACTATTTATAAAAATAATCTAATACAGTTCTTCGTATTATAAAACCAGCAGATCTAAGTTTATTGCCATATTGGTAGGGTTTGTACTATATAGAGAATGTTGCAATTAGTTTCAATGGTAAAAAAGTGCACTGTGTTATGTTGGAAATATTACATATGTATAGGTTGTGATGTTATATTTTACATTGTGAGGTACATTTGAATATAAGTGAAGACATGTGTTTTACTGCGAACCCAATCAGAATGTGCACAGATTACAGGGAGAGTAAATGGACAAAGTAAACGGGCACTTTGTTTTTGTATGTATGAATTGTTAGAATCATTTGATGATACTTTGAGATATAATCTAAACAGTGTTTGTGCTTTATAATTGGGTACACTGCACCTTGTTAGTAGTTAGCGACTAGATGCTGCTAAAGTTATTATTTATTGGTCGTTCTTATGAAATAATGGTGGAGAGGGGCATTTCTTTCAGGAGATATTTTATAAATGTGTGAGAGATAAAAAAGAAAAGAAAAATGTTCTTAGTACATTTTCTGTGCAATTTATTTCACACTAGTAAACTAACTGTGATTATAAGTAATGAGACTTGTTAGGTTATGTCTCCATGCTGATTATATGCAGGCCTTTAAGTGGACTGGGTCTTACCGGTGCAGAACACCGCTACCCCTTTCAGACACCCACCGTTTTTTTCATTCCACTTAAAGCCATGAATATTCTTATATTAATGGAATGGTACAATAAAAGTTTAGGAATTACACCTCAGTTTACTCTCCTTATCTTCCACGCCCATTTTGTGCACCCAACTGTATTGTTAAAATTAAGTAATACAGCTTTATCTAGTATGAAAATAGTAGTTATTGTTTTATTGGCAGGTTTGTGAGATGTGTAGTGTAAAAAAAGGTCAGTTTCAATGGTACAAAAGTGATGTGACATATGTTTGAAAGATTACATGTTTTAGGAATAAGCTCTCACTCTGCGAGTCCTCGGGCACGCAGTTGTACCTCTTGAAGCCAATACATGAAATATACCGCAGCTCTCTTTCGACGACTTACCCCTTCACGCTCCCTCTCCCCACATCACTGTCCCGAACCTATCTCTGTACAAGTGGATGGTCCGCACCTCTGCTTATGCTATTAGGTCCTCTAGCCGGCCTGCAGCTTTCCCTCTTTGAGCCGACGGGCTGCAGCTCTCCCTCTATGAGCCAGCCAGTTGGCTAACAGCTCTTCCTCTAGGAGCCAGTCCACCGGCTCGCAAGTGTCCCTCTGCGAATCACCGGTCAACTCCCTGCTCTGCCTGTGTGAGCCGTCAGGCCTGCAGTTGTACATTTACAAGCCATCACTGGAAGTATACCGCAGCTGCCTCTCTACAAGATATCCCCTTCATGTTCCCTCTCTCTACATTACTGTCCTGTACGTATGCCTTTGCAAGCCGACGACCTACATCTTTCCCTATAGCAATAGGCCCGCAGCGGTTCCTGTGCGAGCCGGCCCGGAGCTTTTTCTCTTCGAGCCGACGGGCCGCAGCTGTTCATCTACGAGCCAGATAGTCGGCTCGGAACTCTTCCTCTACGAGCCAGTCCGCCATCCTGCAGCTCCCCCTCTGCAAACAATTGTTTGACTCGCAACTCTTTCTCTGCGAGCTAACCTCCAGTTGTATGTCTGCAAGCCTACACTAGATATATAGCGCAGCTCTCTCTGTCTGTGAGATACCCCCTTCACGATCCCTTTCTCCACATCACGGTGTCACAGCTATTCTTTTGGAAGCTGACGTCCCGCACCTCTCCCTATACCAGTTCGCCTGCAGCGGTTCCTCTGCGAGCCGGCCCGCACCTCTCCATTTGTGACCCGACGGGCTGCAGCTCTCTCTGTACAAGTCTTTCTCTGCCAACTATTGGTGGGCTTGCAGCTCTCTCTCTACGAGCTAGCCGGCTGGCTCGCAAGTCTCCCTCTGCGAACCACTAGTCGGCTCGCAGCTCTTTGTCTGTGAGCCGTAGGGCTCACAGTTGTAGCTCTGCAAACCAAGACTGGAAAAATACTGCAGGTGTGTGTCTAAGAGATACCATCTTCACGCTTCCTCTCCCCACATTATCTTCCCACATGCATGATTGGCAAGCCAATGGCCTGAACCTTTCCTTATAGCAGTCGGCCCGCAGCTGTTCCTATGGGAAGTGGCACGCATCTCTCCTTCTGCGAGGCCACAGGCTAGTATGGCTGGCACCTCTTCATCTGGGAGCTGTCGGGCTTGCAGTTGTACCTCTGCAAGCTAATATTGGAGGTATACTGCAGCTCTCTCTCTACGAGATATCCCCTTCACGTTCCCTCTCTCCACATTACAGTCCCGCATGTGTGCCTTTGCAAGCCAACGACCCGCATCTTTCCCTTTAGAAGTAGGCTCGTAGCTGTTCCTGCGCGAGCCAGCCCCGAGCTCTTACTGTTCGAGCTGATGGGCCACAGCTGTTACTGTACAAGTCAGCTTTTCAGCTGAGAGCTCTTCCTCTATGACTCAGCTCACCGGCCCGCAGCTCTCTCTCTGCAAACCATTGTTCGGCTTGCAGCTCTTTCTCTGCGAGCCAACCCGCAGTTGTATCTCTGCAAGCTAACACTGGAAATATATAGCACAGCTGTCTCTGTCTGCGAGATACCTCTTCTCGATCCCTTTCTCCACATCACGATGTAGAAGCTATCCTTTTGGAAGCCGACAGCCCACATCTCTCCCTATCCTGTTCGTCCACAGCTGTTCCTCTGTGAGCCGGCCCGCAAATCTCCTTCTGTGACCCGGCGGGCGCAGTTCTCTCTATACGAGTCAGTCAGTCAGCTAGGATCTCTTTCTCTACGAGCGACTCCGCCGGCCCACAGCTCTCTGTCTGTGAACTATTAGTGGGCTCGCACCTCTTCCTCTACGAGCTAGCCTAGCGGCTCGCAACTCTCCCTCTGCGAACCACTAGTCGGCTCACAGCTCTTCATCTGTGAGCCGTCGGGTCCGCAGTTATAGCTCTACAAACCAACAATGGAAATATACCGCATGTATGTGTCTATGAGATACCACCTTCAGGCTTCTTCTCCCGATATCACCTTCCCACACGCATGAGTTGCAAGCCGACGGCCTGCACCTTTTCTTATAGCAGTCAGCCCGCAGCTGTTCTTGTGTGAGTTCACTCACATCTCTCTTTCTGCGAGCCCACGGGCTGCAGCTGTCCCTCTATGAGCCAGCCCGCCAGTTCGTAGCTGACCCTCTGCAAACCATTATTGGGGTCACTGCTCTTCGTTTGTGAGCCATCGGGCCCGCAGTTGTACCTCTGCAAGCCAACACTGGAAATATACCGTAGTTCTGACGATATCTCCTTCATGCTCCCTCTTCCAACATTAGCAGTCCTAGCTATTTCCTTGCAAAGCGATGGCCCGTACTTTTCACTATAGTATTTGGCTCATAGCTGTTCCTCTGCTAGCCGGCCTGCAGCTCTCTCTCTGTGTGCCACGTAGTTTAGCAATCCTGCCCTCAGTGTCATGCAGTTCTTCAATCATCCATCCAGCACTATCTACATGCCCTATCACTCTGCCAATACGTAAGCACTCATAAATGTACCATGCACTCTGATTGCTGCACTGTAATCATTCTAGTTAGTAGTTATGTACTTATGGAATGGCCTGGCCACTAAGACAAGTATAGCTATAATATTCTGTGCAGTATCTATATAGATATAATATTCTGTGCAGTACCTATGCACACCTCTAACCAGCTACATACAATTGGTACAGTCCTATAAATAACCAGTTAGTACTCATGAAGTCTAGGAATCATGCTGTCAGTCCCATGCACTTTTCTAATCACCCTTCCAGCACTATATACTTATCTTATTACTCCAGTAATACCCATCCACTCTGTTTGCAGCAGTGTAATCATTCTAGTTAGTAGCTATATACTTATGGAATTGGGTAGCTTGTAAGACAAGTACAGCTACAATATTTTGTGCACTATCTGTGCCCACCTTTAACTAGCTACATACTATTGGTACACTGCTATAAATTCAAAGTTAATACCTCTGCAGGGTAGGAATAGTGCTTTCAGTCCCATGCACTTTTCCAATCACCCATCCAGCATTATCTAGTTATCCTATCACTGCACCAAAACCCAAGTACTTATAATTTCAACATGCAGTTTGTTTAGAGCACTGTATTCATTCCAGTTAGTAGTCATGTACTTATGGAATGGCCTAGCCATTACCACTACTATAGATACAATATTATGTGCACTATGCATGCAGATGTCTAACAAGGTACATACTATGTTATGTTATGTTATGTTACGTTATGATATTAATACTTATAGAGAGCGTGATTACCCTAGGGTGTCCTGGTGCTAAGTACTGATTGCCTGGGAAACATAACATAAGCCTAACAGTGAGAGAAAAGCCAAGTCTTAAGGCCTTTGCGAAAAGAAATTAGATCTGGGGCATTTCTGAGTTGGAACGGGAGTTCATTCCAGGCTTTAGCTGCACAATGAACAAACCTTCTCCCTCCCCAATTCGTTTTTTTAAAAAGGGGGGGGGGGGGTCTGAACGAGTTTAGATCCAGAGGATCTTAATGTCCTCCATGGAGTATACCAAGAGAATTTCTTCCGCATGAAATCTGATCCAGTACGGTTGACCGCCTTAAAGACAATAGACAGTGCTTTAAAACGTGATCTTAATGGAATTGGAAGCCAGTGAAGTTTTTTAAGATCCCCCTTGACCAAGGTGAACCTTGATGTTCCAGTCAGCACTCTAGCTGCCGCTTTCTGGACCAATTACAACCTGTTCAAATGTTGTTTTTGAACATTAAGATATAAACTGTTGCATTAGTCGAGACGCCACATTATGAGTGCTGTCACCACAGTCCTGAGATTATCTTTGGTCAGGAAGACCTTTATTTTCTTAATAATTCTGAGGACCATAAAGCATGCTGAGGTCAACATGTTAACTTGATCTGTCATGGTGAGTTTATTATCCATAATGATCCCCAGATTCTTGGCTTTGCTAGATGGTTCAGGAAACAAACACAAATCCGCCGGCCACCAATCCGATGTCCAAACCAAAGGGTTGTTACCAAATTTCAAAACGTCGGTCTTACCCGAGTTTAATTTTAAGCAGTTGGAGGACATCCATGCTGAAATAGAACCCATACACTCATGGAAACGCTCACCCGCCTTCTTTTCGCTCCCACCGTCAGCGACAGCACAATTTGAGTGTCGTCAGCATAGGAGGTAAGCTGGAAGCCGAAGGATCTGATGATACCGGCCAAAGGTGCCACATAGATATTAAAAAGTGTTGGGCTGAGTGCCGAGCCCTGTGTCACACCACATGGAAGGGTAAAAGGTTCTGACATGTTTCCGTCAAGGTCAACTGTTTGAGACGTATCTGATAGGAATGATCGCAACAATTCCCATGCTGAACCCTTTACTTCTATACCCGATAGCCGGTTCAGTAGAACCTTATGGTGCACGGTATTAAAGGCCGCAGATATGTCCAATAGGATTAGTATGGCATTTCCTCCTTTATATACTGCCTCTCTTATTTCCTCCGTTGATTTCAATAAAGCCAGCTCAGTGCTATGAAAAGCTCTGAACCCATACTGTGATGGGTCTAAGATGTTATTGATCAGCAGGAAATCGCTCGGTTGTCTATTCATTTCTTTTTCTAGCAGTTTCGCTGGCAGCGGGAGCCTAGAGATAGGTCTTTAGTTGTTAGGGTTCTTAGGGTCTAATGACTGTTTCTTCAAAAGTGGCAACACAGAAGCAGTTTTCCATAATTTTGTAAAGATACCAGAAGATAGAGCTGCATTAGGCAGAGGTGTAAGTGCAGTTTCTATCAAATCCAGGATTTGCTTAATGATCCATGCTGGGCAGGGGTCACTGGGTGCGCCAGATTTAAATAAATCTAGCAATTTGATAGTATCTAGTCTTTCCAGAGGCGAGAATGAATCCAATATCTCACAGGGGTTGAGCTGCAATCACCATCATTCCTGTTAGAGTTATTCTGATTATTATTAATCAAATCCACTAGAGAGGAAAACATAATTTCTACTTTTTTTGCAGAATTCTAGATCTCCCTGGATTTTAGCAGTATTGGGGCTGGATATTTTAATAATGGTCTTACTATTGATATAGTCTTGGAAATACCCAGTTAGTACCTATGCAGTGTAGGAATCCTCTTGTCAGTCCCATGCACTTCTCCAATCAACCATCCAGCACATTCTATTCATCCTATCACTTTGCGAATCCCTAAGCACTTATAAATTTACTAGGTACTCTTTTTGCAGCACTGTAATCATTCCAGTGACTAGTCATGTACATATGGAATGGCCTAGTCACTAATACAAGTAGAACTATATTATTCTGTGCACTATCCATGCAGAACGTTAACCAGCTACATACTATTGGTACACTTCTCTAAATATCCAGTTAGTACCTATGCAGTCTAGGATTCTTCCTGTCAGTCCTATATACTTCTCCAATCACCCATGCAGTAATATCTACTTATCCTATCACTCCACCAATATCTAAGCACTTATAAATGCAGGCATGCACTCTCCTTGAAGTATTGTAATCTTTTAGTCACTAGCCATGTATTCATGGAATGATAGAGATTGTTACCTTGCAGTTCCATGATGAGATGCGTACTATTAATGCTGTGCTCTAGTCTCTTTCACACTACTCATACACTACTATAAATATGGAGGTAGCACTGTTCCATTGCTAAAATCATTGAACTAGTTCCTTTGTATGTATTTTTATAGTTATATATGTGAATATTTATATATAATTATTTTAATTATATTAAATTGTTTTCAAAACTTTTCTTATTTGACAGATATTTTGCATAATTTTTAAGAAAGGGTAAAAATGACAAGAAAAGAGCAAAGAAAAAGACAACATAGAGAAGAGGTTTATTTAAAACAAAAAGGAAAAGAGGAATTAGATCAACTACAAAATGGATCTTGAATGAAAAAGTGTTCTGGTAGGAGAAGTAAAGATTTTTTTTTTAAACTTGTGAAAACTGTTAATAATTTTAAAAATAAAAAAACAGACAGATACAAATAGGACAGTGAAACAAAAGGAAAAGAAAAATGTACAAAAATGTGGAAAATTGGATTATCGGAAAAAGAATTATGTTGGAAGCAGGAAAAATGATTTTCAAAAATTCAAAAAAGTATCTATAAAAGTAGAGTACTCCAAAATGCACAAAGAAATGTAAAATATAAATAAAAGGAGATCAGCATTCTACAGACAAAAAAGTGAAATTGAAAAAGCCTTTGAATTGAAAAGAAAATGATTTATCTTAATTATTAAATGTTAAATGTGAAAGGAAAAGAATTGTAAATAGAACTAATAATTGTAAAATATTTTCAGGGGAATGGAAGCATACTTTTAGTATGGAACCTTTTTTTAATGAAGAAAATTATTTTCAAGAAAATAGATTACTGCATGCAGTTGATACCTGTGGTCATTGTTATGAAGTAAAAAATGGCTCTCCAATTGAAAAAGAAAAGATAGTTCCTAGAAATGTTGAACAAGTAATAGCTGAGAAAGTTCAAGGGAGATGTACCCAGGCTCCAGTATTTACATGGGATTGTAGTAGTATTTGTAGTATATGTCAACAATCTATTGCTATTTTACTAGATTTCTTAAGAGAATATGGAAGAAAAACTGTGAAACAGAAAATTAAGATATTACAAGGACTAGATCCTTGCAAAGTGAGAAACTATGCAGGGTTGCAAGGTCATTCTCTGGCTTGTCTTTCTAGGAAAGTGTGTCAAAGTCATTTTCGTAATTTAAGCATGTTAGCAGTACCTCATTCCAAAATGGGAAAGTTAGTTAGAAGATTATACTTTGTGAAAAGTCCTGTCTCATATTTAAATGAAATGAATACAGCTCTTTTGCATGGTTCAGTGTTGGATGTAAAAAAAGTTTGTAATGATATAGAGTTACGTTTCTTTGCGGGTCAAGAGGAGTGTAGAGAAAGTGAGAGTTTGAGGTGTTGAAGAAGAGATGGAAGATAGTACTGATGTGAAGTTTGAAAAAGAAATAACAAAGTTTAAAGTAGTGTCTGGTGAAATTCCCAACTATATTTGTATTTGTTGTTGACGTACTCATTATAAAATTCAAACTAGGAATGTAGATGTGTTTTTAAAAAGTGGAAATGAAAACAATGATAAATGGAAAGAGTTTGCTGCTTATCTGTTTGTGGAAGGTCGTTTTGAGTTAGGTACTGTACAATGTATTTGTAAATATTGTTAAAATAAATTAGAAGAAAACAAAATGCCAGCTAGAGCTGTCCATAATGACTTAGAATTAGAATTAGTAGCTCTACCGCCTGAACTTAAAGATTTAAATACATATGAGGCCATCCTTATTCAATCTGTTCACCCTTTTCAGGCTGTAATTCGTATGGAGCCTAAAACAGGTAAGCTGCCTCCAATAGATCTACAAAGAGGTTTAAAAGGAAGAGTTGCGTATTTACCTTTCGATTTTAAGAAAAATGTTGAAACTGTTGGTGAAGAAAGGGAGGATACTGAACCTGTAGTCAGTCTTGTTGATGGTGTACCCACAAAGAGTCGGATAATATGGCAAGAGTTAGTAGATGTGAGGAAAGTCCAAAATGCTACATTATATCTGGGGCAAAATAATATTTACTATAAAGGTGTAAATGTAGAAGAAGAAGAAATTACTTTAGAAGATGAAACAGATATTTCAAGTGGACAAATAGAAAAAGTGGAAAATTCTAGAAAAGAAGAAAATTTATGAACATTATACGATACACCCTCTACATTCAAAAGAACTGATAGGAGATGCTATTGAATTGTTCCAGATAAAAAAAAGCAAAAGGAACTCCCATGATTGTCTGGGAAAAAACTTTGGAAACTCGTTTTCCACAGCTGTTCCCTACTGGAAAATGTGGACGATATGATGAACGATCAGTTCAGATTCCAGCTCCAGAATGTCGTACTTTACGACTCTACTCAGAAGAACGATGATTTTGTCAGTGTATTCCATATTTGTTTCATCTTTTATCTGAAAGTGATCTGTCTGCAATTTCATATGCAGTGAACCATGTATTAAAAACTGGATCACATCTTTCACATGTTTCTGCAAAGGAATGTATGGACAAAGTTGAAGAAAGAAACGAACATTTTAGAATCACAGTTAATTAATTTAATGGAATGTCAACGTGGAACTAATGAATATTGGTATCGACGTCATGGGGAATTAAAATGTATGTTAAGAAACTTAGGAACTCCTACCTGGTTTACTACACTTAGCTGTGCTTTGTACGCATGGGATGATTTACTGGATTTCTACGAGAAGCAAATTCAAATATAGAAAATGTTGAATTGAAAACACCTGGAGAACTGTGTTCCCTAGATCATGTAAATGTCTGCAGATATTTTAATCATAGTTTTGAAGCTATGATGCCTTTCATCTGTAATAAACAAAATCCACCTTTTGGCAAAGTTATTGATTTTTTTGGGTGAAAAGAATACCAAGCTAGAGGTGCTCTTCATATACATATGCTTTTATGGATCAAGGATGCACCCAAAGTTGGAACTGATTCGGATGAGACTGTTTTATCTTTTATTGTAGAGTATGTTACCTGTGCAATTCCGAAAACAGGAGGGGAAAATATCTCAAGACAGCAAGTTTTACAGTTTCAGAGTCATCGATGTGGAAAATATTGTCGACGGAAATATAATTCCAATGGAGCAAACAGTTTTATGTCAGCAGTGAGGCATACTATCACTCGAAAATCACCCAAAAAATCTTATAATATAAAAAGAACAGAAGAATCAAAGTACATTAATGATTAAAATCCCGTGATTTTGAAGATGTGGATGCAAATATGGACATACAATATGTTGCAGATAACTCAATTGCTGTTGCTTGCTATGTCACGTCATATATTACCAAGTCTGAGAAGACAGAATTGAAAGAAATGTGGGAGGAAATTTCACAGGAGAAGACACTTAGCAAAAAATTGTACAGCCTCAGCTTGAAGATGCTTTCATATTGGGAAATTGGATCCTATGAGTGTTCGGATCGATTGACATCTGCAAGTTTATATTCACAGTCAAGAGGAATCATCTGGATAAGTCTAGGCTTTGCTGCAGCACGAAATCGAGTTTTGAAATCTTTGCAAGAAATTGAATACTTGGCACTGAATGAACCATAAAGCACAGATATTCTGAAATCAAATATGTTGGATACATAATATCCAAATGGAAATCCATACCTGGAAACATAAGCCTATATGAAATACTACAACATTACAGTTTTTTAAAAAAATGTTACGGAAAAAAGAAAGGAAGGAAAATATGTTGTAATTGGATCCGAAGGATGTTTGGTAAAGCATGCTAAAGGAAATTTGATTAATCACAGGAAATTAAGTTGTGATACTCCAGATAAGAGAGAGTTTTTCTATTTAGCTCTTCTGCAACTTTTCAAACCTTGACAGACTGAAATGGAATTACTTGGAGATTTTGACTGCTATGAAGATTCTTTCAATGCATGTAAAGATAGCTTTTAATGCAGTGATGCAGCAAGCACAACAGAACAATATTGGAAAATTTGGAGGAACGTCTGAATACTGAACAGAAAGAAATATATCACCATGTTACACAACAAATACAACATGGCTTACTGCATGAAAAGAATGATTGCCAATGTACATAATTTAGACCTATTCTTATATACATCAGTGGACAAGCTGGAACAGGGAAACGTTTCTTGATTAAATGTTTGTCAAATTCTCTACAGAAAACATCGGAATTACATTTGTCTTGTGTTGTAACTGCTCCAACTGGGTTAACAGCACACAACATTAAGGGGATTACTTTACGTCATCTACTTATGTCGCCAGTAGAACATGAAAATAAGTTGGAATACGACAAGCTATCTGGAGAATCTTTTTTTGAAATATCAAGAGTACTGAAGAAAATTAAACTTCTGGTAATTGATGAAGTAAGCATGATCTCAAACGTAATGCTTGCGTTTATACATTTGAGGATGCAGCAGATTTGAAAAACAAATTATGATGTTTTATTTGGAGGAAACCATGTAATTGTATTTAGTGATCTACTTCAACTTACCCCTGTGAAAGGCCAATCAGTTTAAAACCCTTCTTCATGAAGACACTAAAAAATATTTGGGAAGTATTGGAAATGTGAACATTTGGAGTTATTTTGAATATAAGAAACTTATGAAGAACATGGGATAAGCAAATGAGGAAGATTATGGAAATATTCTTCAAAATATTAGAATTGGTGTCTTAACAAAGGATGGAAAAAATGCTTTAGAAAGTCGGCTACTTAGAAACTTGTTTCCAAAAGAAAATGTTGCAACTGAAACAATCTACCGAAGAATTTCAGGAAAGAAATCTATTATTTGCCTTATGCCAACACTTAAAGAATGCTGTACATTCAATGAAGAACTGTTGAAACTGGAGAATGAACCAGTAATGAAAATGGTAGCTATTGATAACATAGAACATGAAGGAGTAACTATTTTTTTGTCAGAGAAATTGCAGTTAAAATTAGACTCTTTGGAAAAATCAATATCTAAGACTGCTGGTTTGGAAAAGACCTTGTATGTATTTCTAAACTGCTGGGTAATATCCAGCATAAATAAGATGTTGAGAAAGGTTTAGGAAATGGAGCAATGGGGAATGTTGTTGACTTTGTTAGTTATGCACATAGAGATGGGGTTGAATTTTTTAAGATTAAATTTGATCAGATTGAAGAGGTGAAACAGATTGGACGCTGTTCTGTTCGTTTATTGCTTGTAAAAGATTTTTATGTTTGTAGAAAACAGTTTCCTCTTTGTTCAGCTTATGCAGTGACTATTCATAAATCTCAAGGTTTAAGTGTAGACAGCGCTTTGGTAATTATTGGAAGTTCTGTGTTTAAAGAGGGTATGGCATATGTTGCATTGTCTCGAGTAAAAACGTTATCTGGATTGTATTTGATAGATTTTGATGAAGAAAAGGTTAGTGCAGAGTTAAATTGTGTAAAAGAGTACAATAGGTTAAGAAGACTTTAAGTACCTAGTTTAAGTGACTATCCTATAAATGAAAAACATTTAATACGTCCAAAATGAAAATATGATGAAGATTTTACTGAGGTTGCAAAGAAAAAAGAATTGAAAAGAATGATGAGTCTGGAAAGAAAATAGAAGAGAACACGGTTACTAATATTGTAGGATATCAGTATGAACATATTTCAGGTATCAACTGCTATGCTAATGTAATCGTCAACATGTTTTTTGTAGAAAATCTAAAACATGCAATTATGGAAAATTGATAAAAAATATTTTGTTCTTTGTTACGTTATATTTTTGAAAAGTTCAAAACTGATAAAACGAAAATCCATACTGCTTCTGATGTGCGGAATCTTCTGGATATATGTTCTGGATCTTCACAATTTATACAGAATGTACAGCAAGATGCTTAGGAATTTCTTATGTTTATGCTTGCAGTATTAGAAGATGAAGGTATACAAATTGAAAATCTGTTTGGACTACGTTACAGATGGGATCATAGATATGACAGCTGTTCATTTTCATCCACTAATAAAATAGACACTGAACAATTCATATATTTGACAATGCCAGATTTGAAAACAGTGTCTTTCAATGATTTACTAAAATCAGCTAATCATCATATGGAATGTAGTCAGTGCAAATCAGAAATGTTGTCAACATTATTTATACAAAGATGTGGACAATATATTATTTTAATGCTGCAATGTTGTAGAGCAGATGGAACAAAAGTGGAAACTAAAATTAAAAATGCTGTGGCAGGGCAGGTTTCAATTTCAGGAAGAACAGTGACTATTGTTTTCCACGATGGACCTACTTCAACATCTGGACACTATACTGTATATTTAAAATGCAACAAAGGATGAACACTATGTAATGATTCATATTTAGAGTATACATTTTGGTTGCCTAATGAATTACCAAATTCAAATTTAATATTGTTTATGCTAAAATTGTGAGAAGATGTCAACATGAAGTAATCAGTAAAATTTGGAGATATTCACAACAAATAATTTCACAAACATCATTCAGCCTATTGGGAAGATGTTAATATGAATTCAGAAATTTATTTTGGATATCCTCAATGCAAATGTTTTCAGAAACATAATTTGACCTTTTGGAAAGATGTTCAGAATTACGGTTTAAATCATTGATTCTGTTTTTTCATATTGCATTTTGAAAAATGTGTTCGAAAGAAGATGCTCATATATGTAATCTTTGTGTTATATAAAATGTTAATTTATTTATTTATTTATAACACTTATAGAGCGCACAAATACCAATCGGTGTCCTGGCGCTGAAAGTGTTAACTCCCTAAGGTTCAGACAGCCAGGTTAGAGGGTAAAAAGCCAGGTTTTAAGGTTTTTCCTAAAGGCTAGCAGGTTGGTGTTTAATTTGAGGGACAAGGGGAGGGAGTTCCATGCTTTTGCCGCTCCTCCCACAAAGCTCCTGCCTCCCCAGCATGCTTTCCTGATCCGTGGTGTTTTAATCAGTCCCATTGTGGCAGACCTCAGTTGTCTCCCTGGTCTGTACCACTGGAAATGATCCTGGAGAAACGCCGGGCCCACACCATGCAGTGCCTTAAAAACAATGCAGAGGGGTTTAAATAAAATCCTCTTCCGCATCAGGAGCCAATGCAGCCTCTCCAGTTCCTTAGTGACTGATGAAAACTTGGACAGGCCCCCGATCAGGCGGGCAGCTGCGTTTTTTAGGACCTGGAGTTTGTTAAGCATCCCCCTGTTTAGCCTCTAAAAAGAGGCTGTTACAGTAGTCAAGGCGCGAGAGAACTAGCGCCGTCACCACTGTCCTCCTACTTCCCTCTGGCAGAAAGGGAAGAACCTTCCTAATGGTCTTCAGTATCCAGTATATTGAGGAGGTCAACGCCTTGACATGGGGTTTAAAGGTCAGTTGGTTATCTATAATAACTCCAAGATTCTTCACCTTTTGAACTGGAGATGGCGGCGGGCCCATATCTGTAGGCCACCAGTTAGAACTCCAAAGATGTGGATTGGATCCAAAGGTGAGCACCTCGGTCTTGGAGGAGTTTAGTTTTAAGCAGCTTTTTGCCATCCAGGAGCTTACTGCGGACATACAATCCTGGAATCTCGCTGCTACCCCTAGCTCTTAAGGTTGTCCATTTGTGAAAATGGAAATAGAGAATTGAATTTGTAGTAGATATTTTCAAGATAGATGTGTTATTTTTAACAATCTTATTGATTGTATTTTTTGCCCAATGTCACCTGATGATCAAACTTGAAATCACTGCGTATGGTGAAATCCAATAGATTCTGAAGACAGCAAAAAAGGCAAATTGAATATGTGATGTAATTGTATAGTTATGTTGTGTTCTAAAAACTGTAAAAGTATATGTAATAACAAAAAAAAATTCTTCTCTTTTACACACCTTATTACTAAAGTTTAAAATATGATATATTTGCATTAAAAAAGAAGTGAATATATATTACTAATAATTTGATACCTACTTAGAAACAGGTAAGTTTAATTCACCCAGGTACTACCTTGCAGTCTATCAAAGACACTGTCACTCCCCGTTCCAATCTCCAGTCTTCCAGCCACTATTATATACTAATGCAATCTGTCCACTAATACCCAGGAACTTATAAATACACTATGCACTCTCTTTACAGCTCTATAATCATCAAGTTACTACTCACGTACTTATGTAATGACCTAATTATGAATATAAATACAGCTACAATATTCTGTACACTAACCATACAGACCTCTAACCACCTATATACTATTGATACACTCCTCTAAATATACAGTTATTACCCATGCAGTGTAGGAATCCTCCTGTGAATCTGATGCACTTGTCCAATCGCCCATCCAGGCAATACATAAGTACTTATAAATTCACCAAGCACTCTGTTTGCAACACTGTAATTATTCCAGTTACTAGTCATGTACTTATGAAATGGAGTAGCTATTTACACAAGTATCTGTTGTTATTATTATTAATAGTAGCTTTCAGGGAGGATATAGTTAATAATTAGCATTTAAAAAACCTTTGAAACTCACTGAAAAAAACATAGGTTTCACGGACATTGTAGTTACAAATTAGCATTTAAAAAAACCTTTGAAATCCACTGAAAAAACCATAGGTTTCAGGAACGGTATAGTTAGTTGGACATTTCACTCATACAAAACCATAGAAATTCCGCCGTTATAGTTAGTTGAGCTAACTATAACTCGTGCCCCCCAAATGCACTGCTGATGACGTCACATATTACATCATTCATGACATGATCAGTGACATCACTGATGACATCACTGATGACATCTAAAATCAACCTTGTGTTGCCTCCAGTAAGCCCCAAGTGGTAAGAGCCTATGCCCCCTTTCTCCACCAGTCTGCAACATGCGTCTTTGTGCCCTGCTGGTGGGGGTATGAAGTCCCTTTGCCTCCTGAGGACCTCATGACTAAAATGGACTTAATTCCCCAAGCAGCAGTGAGCCAGGAGGAGTGTTTACAGAGTGATGGAGAAAGAATGTGTGGCCTCTGAAGACCTCTCACCAGCAATCTAGCTGTGTGGATCTTACTAGAGGTAACAGGAGGGCAAGTTGGCCCCGAAGAACTCTCAAGAGCCAAGGGGACTTCATCCCCCTACTAGTAGTGTGCCAGGTCTCAGCAATCGAGCTATGTGGGACTAACTGGATGTAACAGGAGGGGTAGCTGGTCCCAAGGACATCCTTGTGGGCCAACTACCTCTTCTGTTTCCTCCAGGAAGTCCCACACAGCGGGATTGGTAAGAGGTGTTCTGAGGATATGCCTCATTTCTCCACTACTCTGCAAATGTGGCTCGTGGTGCACTACCAATTGGGGATGAAGTCCACTTTACTACTGATGGATCTTGGGGGACAAGATGCCCTCCTTATACCTCTTGTAAGCCCTACACAGCTGGATTCGTAAGAGCTTAATAAAGACCCAACCCCCTTAGAAATTCCCTGAAAATAACAAAGGTTACATGGCCATTATAGTAGGGAAAGAGAATTAAAAAAATCTTAGAAATTCACTGAAAAATACAAAGATTACAGAGATATTGTAGTTAGGCTCATATTTCACACACACAAAACTAGAGAAATTAGGAAGTTATAGTTAGCTGACCTAACTATAACTCGTGCCCCCACAATGCACTGCTTATGACCTCACATATTACATCACTCATGACATGGTCGTGACATCACTGATGACATCTCAAATAACATTACTGATGACATCATCCACCGACTGTGAATGTTTTAAAAAAAGTTTAAGAATGTTAAATATACATACCAAGGTGTATTGATGAATCAGTGGGTGTATGAGTACCTGATTAGATGATTCACTGGGTGTGTGAGTACCTGTATAAGTGAAAAATTGTCTCAGTGAATGTATGGGTGAGTACCTTGTGTAAATGTCAGTATCTGTCTGTCAGTTGGTGTCTACGAGGTTGTATAGGTGTATGAGTGGGTATGTGACTTTCTGTATGGGTGAGTAATTGGTTGTTTGAGTACTGGTATAGGTGTCTCAATTTCTGTGTGGGTGGGTGCGAGTGTGTGTAACTGCCTGTATGGATGAGTGTGTGGGTGAGCCAGTGGCTCTATGGGTTAGTGAGTCTATGTGTATGGGGATGTAAGGGTGAGTTATCATGTGTATGGCTGTGTTGGTGAGTGAATGGATATGTCAGTGGTATAAAGATGAGTAACTGCATATGTGAAATGCAGCATAGGTAAGTGCTGAAGTATATGAGTCACTGTATGTGTGACTGAGTGACTGCAAGAGTAGAAATAAGGGTGAGTGTGTGTTTGTGTCAGTGACTGTATAGGTGAATGAGTATGTGTTAGTATCTGTATAAATAAATGAGTGTGTGTCTGTATAACTGTATAGGTGAGTAATTGGCCATGTGATTGACTCTATAGGTGAGTGAGAAGATGTGTGAGTAGCTCTATGAGTGACTGTGTGTGACTGGCTGTGTGGGTCTATGAGTGGATATATCAGTGGCTGCATTTGTGAGTGAATTGGTGTATGAGTGGCTGTATGGTTAACTGAGTGGATGTGTGTGTAGACCTATGAATCAACGAGTGGGTGTGTAAGTACTGGTATGGGTGTGTCAATGGTTTTGAGAATGGTAGTGTAGAAGTTGGAGTGGGTGTATGAAAGTTTGTATTGAAGTGTGTATGGGTGTGTCACAGATTCTGTGGATGATGACATCAGTGATGTCATTTGAGATGCCATCAGTGGTGACATCAGTGATGTCATTGACCATGTCATGAGCGATGTCCAATATGAGTGAGACTATAAGCAGTGCACTGCAGGGGGCATGAGTTAGAGTAAGCTCAGCTAACTATAACGGCTGAAATTATTTTGTATGTGTGTGAAATCCAAGCCTAACTATAACGTCCCTGTAACCTTTGGGTTTTTTCAGTGACTTTCTACGTTAATTATAATACCCTATAACCTTTGTTTGTAAGTGAATATATACACACACACATACACACACTTATATGCAAACACATATACTTACATACACCCAAGTCAACCAGTCTAATCGAAGATACCCACTGCAACGGATCTCTAGGAGGAGGCTCCTGGGTGAGGGATCACCATTCGGTGGATATCCCTGTGG
This sequence comes from Lissotriton helveticus, assembly GCF_964261635.1. Taxonomy (NCBI): domain Eukaryota; kingdom Metazoa; phylum Chordata; class Amphibia; order Caudata; family Salamandridae; genus Lissotriton; species Lissotriton helveticus. The sequence continues at coordinate 145,308,152 of NC_136073.1, forward strand.
ATCCCCTGCCATCCTCCACCCTCTAGCTACCGCTACTACAGCACACACCCAGACAAGGTAGGCTTGTGTGCACAAACAAGCTTTGACTCGACTGAGTGGACCTCGATAGACAAAGGGAGACATCATGAGGGCACCTCATGGCCAGGGTACAGCAAACTTTGATCAGCCAATAGCTGCCTGCGACTAAGGTGGGCACGGGAACTGCCTAGAGACATGCCCAGTGATGGGGGGTCTGGTTGTAGAATGGTCCTGGGAGCGGGCCTATTCCCAGTGAAAAAGAAATATATGGGAAGTGACCGGCCCGGCTGATCCACATACCTGTAGCCGGATATCGGACTTGTCTCTCAGAATGACAGGATAGTGGGTGAGTGTGCCCTGCTGGGGCTATTGTCTACTCTTGGTGGATGCCTCCCCTCTCACCTTGGAGCTCCAGTCCTGAGTTGACACACCATCAGCTTGCCACTACAGTAGCACTGTAGGCCATAGAGGAAATACAGCAGTGGATATCGGCCATCATCTCCTGTGGAGCTCTGCATGCCAGACCCCTTGCAACTGCGACTTCACCCCCACCCACATCAGTGGAGCCAGAATGTCCAAGTGGAGCACAGTGTGGTCTGATACATACCCTCCTTCACTGACCTAAGGTGCTCCCTATACAAAATGGACCTTGCATAAAAATAAACTGAGGACTGAAATCTCAGCCTCATTGATAGAACAGATAAAGAGGACTTCAATTTCAAATAGACTATAGGCAGCCATCTTACCCTAGTCAACGGTAAAAAACAGAGGATGAAAACCTGAGCCTTACAATAGGACAATTCTTTCCCGACCCCATAGCACCCACTAAGCCAGTTTTTCAATGTAAATACCTGTGATTGTTTTATTTTATTCCAGTATTCATTATTAACATCTTTTGAATCCCTTCATGACTGACCTTGGAACCCCTTCAGAAGGGTGCATTACTCTCCACCAGTCTCATTACAGACTACTGAAAATCATAAGTTACTAGCCATTACAACTGTTTTTACCTTTCTCCACCCTATGGGTTTAGAGATCCTGTAGAAGCCCTCACCTTGGTCCTACAATCCTTGCGGTATTTACCTTGTTTGTGGACACAAAATTTTAACCCATGGGCCTCAATGTCTTCACTATAAAATACCCTTCTAATCTCTCCCAAAATGCAGCAAAAAGACTTAAGCATTGATTACTCAAAACTTACCCTGAAAAACTTATCTCAGACCCATACTTCTGCTCTAGCAAGGGAACTCTAACCAATAACCTAATTTTTTACACTAAACGACAAGCTCAATGGAGGAATATATTATACTCCATACTGCAAATTTCCTACACCAGGAAAACACCCTTTGGTCTTGGAATATCTACCTCTCCTTCGCCCTTCTGCAGGGTGGATGTTACCATATCTATATACAACAACAAAAACATTCTAATACAATCCTCGAATGAAAAACTGACAATAGTGGACAAGATCGTCCCTGTCCTCAAGAATATGGTGAACAACAAGATCCACCTTCCCTCCCAAAATCATGTTAGCGACCTCAAAGAAGCAACCTATCCCCCTCCAACTCCCATTCCTACTCCAACCTCACGCAGCTCACCTCCAGGCTTCAGGGATTACTTCTCCACCTTCTCTGTTATTATAGCCATTCTAGATCTCTCATCTCCAACAGGGCCTAAGAATCAATCCACGACTGGTAGAATTATTGCTTTGGCTTCTCCAGCCACTACTAAGGCAAGCATAGATTCCTCCATCACCGGACCCTTTCCTTCAAATTAGCTCTCACTTTCTTTCCCTTCCCCCCCGAGCAAGGCACCCCACGTACCCCCATAATCCCCTCTCTACCAAAAAAAAACATGTATCCAAACCTCTATTTCCTCATCTATCTAACCGAAGGCCCCCCTGGTCCCTTGACCACCCCTTATTCACCTCTACTGCGCCCCATGCCCAAGCATCAATTAATACTCAGCCAGGACCTCATCAAAACCTCCCTGACCCACAAGTACCCCATGCGCCTATTAATAGTCTCTCTCAGATATCCACTCTCCTCACCTTGAACCCTCATGTGGCCTCCCTCCCTACTTAGATCACGCCTCTCAAATCATAACTACCTGTAAACATACCTTTTTGGAGATGCGATTTAATGAGATCTCTCATAGCTTGCTCCATCTCAAGGAAGATCTACAAGGACTCACATCATCACCTTGGAGCTAAGTCTTAGTCATAGAAATAATAGGGCCTTCATGACCCGGACCAACCCTCAAACAGATACGCTACCGTATTATGTCCCCCACTCTCACAATCCTGGTTCAAAAACAATGCCCTTCCCCAACGCCACTTCCCAACCGAGGAGATTGAGTAAAGATCTATCAGATAATCATATCCATGACTTGCTCCTCACTTACGCCCACAAGAAAGTTACCAATAAGGTTGGCCTCAATCAAATCCAAACAATCCAGGCTAACCCCTTCAGAGAACTGACCTGCGAACAGAGAGCGGTAAACAAGGATAACCTCAGGAGCATTAACATATCACAGGAAGATTCGCCTCACACCAATAGCAAACCGAAATGTATGCTCCTCAATTGCAGATCGGCTAATAAACATGCGGCCAATCTTTATGACCAAATCCTCACACATAAATTTGATATAGCTATCCTCACTGAAACCTGGTTAAACAGATCATCTCACCCTATTATAGACCTACTTGTCCCCGCTAGTCAGAGAGTCATTCAACTAGATAGAGCAAATAAATATGGTGGGGAATAGCCTGCATCGACTGCAACACCCTCTCAGTATCTCGGGCAGAATTAATCTTGCCTGCATATGAATATTTATACATTAACATCACTAGCAATAATGAAACTAGTTGTAAATGCACGCCTTCTTCCACCCACCTGGTGATAATTTGCCATTCATCAAACAAATCATGGAGGCTATCACAACCGATGATAACTCTCAAGTATCCCAGATTTTTCTCAGAGACTTTAACCTCCACTGGAATGACCCAAATGACCAGGCAGTAAATAGCCTGAAGTATTTTATATCAGACCATGAGTTGACCCAATTCTGTGACAGTCCGACTCATAACTAGGGTGATACTTTGGATCTTATCATCTCAAAGATGGACAACATTATGTTGAAGTCCATTAGCCCCTGTAACTGGACTGACCATTACTGCATCACCTTCCTCATCAATATAATGGTGACTCAGAAGGGAGCACAACCGAAGAAAACACAACAATGGAAAGGAAATCTCCGGGACATAAATGCCAATGATTCTTTCAATAACGGTAACAATACCTTGACTCCTCAGACCAACATGGATGATGCCCATGACCTCACAGAATTCTACAATATGTCCATATTGGAAGGTCTTAATTTGTTTGCCCCCTTCAACAAAATAATTTATTGACTAAAGTCTCCAAGCCCTGGTTCAATGACAACTTGAACTCTGAAAGACGCAATCTTATAACAACAGAAAGAGCTTGGAGATCTTCTCCCTCCTTGGAGATCCTAAAATACTTAAGATCAGTGAGGAACATATACAACACAAGGATAAGAAACACAAAACTAACTTTTTTAGATCTCAGATTGACCAAGCCAGAAATTGACCCAAAACACTATTCAAAATCCTCAAGCAACAATTATGCAATGTATCAAACCCAATTGACAATGGAGCCATCACTCTCCCAAATTGCAAAGAGTTGGCCTCCTCCTTCCTGGAGAAAACAACAAATATTGAGTGGGAACTTCAGTCAGAAAAAGAACCACTCCTTTGGCCTCAGTCACCTTTCCACATCCCATCAGCCTGGTGAATTGAACAATCCATCCAGGCACATACTCAAAAATAACGCCTCCTGGCACACTTTCCCATCAATCAGTGATAATGATATCTACAACATCCTGTCATCCTTAAACCCATCTAATCATTTTATTGACCTTCTACCAATATCCAACTCCTTGACCAACACCAATCAGGCTTCCGTCATGGTCACAACACTGAATCAGCATTCCCGTACGTGATGGATGACATAAAAATGCTGGATCTAAACAAATCACGCCTTCTGGTACTACTTGACTTATCTTCTGCCTTATACACTGTTAAACATGATAGTATGTTGACCCTACTTGAATGAAGGAAGGGCCTATCAGGGGTCTTATTGCAATTGCTTACTTCATTCCTCCACAAAGGATCCTAAAGAGTCATGATGAACCAATCCTTTCTAAGCCTTCCGCGGTCACTCTGGGTGTTCCACAGGGATCCACCCTCTCACCCATTCGCTTCAATATATTCATGGAACCTCTAGCAGACTCCTTAAAATCTGCTAACATTCATTATTATATGTATGCAGACGACACGCAATTATATCTCAAAATCTCATCCCCAGATGACATCATATCCCTTAACTCTATTCTACAAAACACATATCTTTGGCTCACCGACAATCTCCTCGAGCTCAACGCCACCAAAATGGAATTCCTATTCATCTCACCTCTGAACAATATCCCCAAAATTGATCTCTGGATGAAACATCTGTTCATCTCACATCATTGACTCTGCTAGATCCTTGGGAATAACATTAGACAAGCACTTAAATATGCAGAATCACATCATCACAGTCACCAAAGGAGCGAATTGTCGGAGGAGAATTGTAGGGAAACTTAAACCGTACCTCTCTCCGGAGTACCTCAAGCATTCAGTTTAAGCTTTTGTTTTGCCCAGAGTGGACTACAGTAGTGCCACACTTAGCTGCCTACCTAGATACAATTTGGCCCCTCTAACGGCCTCCCTACTCGGGGCTGCCAGATTTGTCTCGGAAACAAAAAAAACAAGCACATTTTCCCAGCTCTAATATCCCTTAACTGGCTATATTATGAGGCAAGAATTCAACTAGAGAAAGCATGCATGATGCATAAAGCCCTACATTTCAATATCCCCAGGTATTTGGCTAAAAAAATAGAAAAATCAGGTGCTTGCAGACCATTGCGAAGTGCAAACACCATGTTACTGAAACCACAATGTTTCCATAAAAAGAAAACATGATACAAAGCTTTCTCAAGTGCCGCTCCTAATATATGGAACTCTCTACCACCGGACATTCGCCTACTGCTTACTAACAAAAAATGGCAAAATCTTTTCTGATGAACAAGTATTTACCTTAAGCTATCCCTTCTGTGTTATATCGATGGTGACCTTACCAGTGACTCTTAATATGATGCCAGACCTTTTCTTCGCTGACTACCTCTGATAACAAGCGTAGTAATTTGTGTATTCTCAAGGCACTTTACATCTCTGATAACAAGCGTAGTAATTTGTGTATTCTCAAGGCACTTTACTCCATTATAGATGTGAACATGTAAGTTATTTTAATTATACTCTACCCTCCCTTCTTGGAAAGAGCTCCGATACCCACTAGGGTCATGTTTGTGCTATACAAAACTTTATAAATAAAATAAGTAAATAAGTCACTATCCCCCACAACACCAACCAGGATTCAATTCAGTTTCTCTGCATACGCTCACCTGCAGTAATAGCCTTAACTTACTAAGTTAAGTTACTAAGATAACGTAAAAGAGTGCATTTCCCACCAATCACTTTAACTTGCATTTGTCTTTCATTTAAGGTGTGTGTTATTTTATATTCATTTACCTGAAGGTAAAAAACCCAAAACAAGCATTGGAAATGCAATAGGTCTCGCATTAGGAAAGTTTGAGCGATTGGTATTGTAAATGACACTTTTTTTATTTATGTGCTGGTTTTGAAAATAGCAAAATTAATAGCTTTGTCAGTTACAATGTCAATAGTTTTAACTTTCGCAAATGTGACACCTATAGAATTTGTAATGCAATGTGTGTTGTATTTACTTGACTGAGATGTATTGATATTACAAATAACAATGGCTTTTAATTTTTGTAAATAATGTGGTGGTGGTGGTGGTTGTGGTGGAGGATGTGGCGGTGGATGTCATGGTGGATGTGGAGGTGATGGTGGATGTGGTGGTGGGTGTGGTGGTGGATGTGGTGGTGGATGTGGTGGTGATGGTGGATGTGGTGGTGGATGTGATGGTGAATGCGGTGGATGTGGTGGTGGTGGATGCGGTGGATGTGGTGGTGGTGGATGCGGTGGTGGTGGTGGATGGGATGGTGGTGGTGGTGGATGTAGTGGTGGTGGATGTGGTGGTGGTGGGTGTGGTGGATGTGGTGGTGGATGTGGTGGTGGATGTGGCGGTGGATGTGGCGGTGGTGGTGGATGTGGTGGTGGATGTGGTGGTGGATGTGGTGGTGGATGTGGTGGTGGATGTGGTGGTAGTGGTGGAGGTGATGGTGGATGTGGTGGTGGTGGTGGATGTGGTGGTGGTGGTGGTGGATGCGGTGGATGTGGTGGTGGTGGATGTGGTGGTGGATGTGGTGGTGGAAGTGGTGGTGGATGTGGATGTGGTGGTGGATGTGGTGGATGTGGTGGTGGTGGATGTGGTGGTGGTGGGTGTGGTGGATGTGGTGGTGGATGTGGTGGTGGATGTGGTGGTGGATGCGGTGGTGGTGCATGTGGTGGATGTGGTGGATGTGGTGGATGTGGTGGTGGATGTGGCGGTGGATGTCATGGTGGATGTGGAGGTGATGGTGGATGCGGTGGTGGTGGTAGATGCGGTGGTGGTGGTGGTGGATGCGGTGGATGTGATGGTGGATGTGGCGGTGTTGGGTGTTGTGGATGTGGCGGTGGATGTGGCGGTGGATGTGGCGGTGGATGTGATGGTGGATGTGATGGTGGATGTGATGGTGGATGTGGTGGTGGATGTGGTGGTGGATGTGGTGGTGGATGTGGTGGTGGATGTGGTGGTGGATGTGGAGGTGGATGTGGAGGTGATGGTGGGTTGTGGAGCTCAGCAGCAGCAGACAATTGCTATCTGATAATAGCACCAGCACGTTTCCTTTCAAATTAAGCAGTAGAAAAACACTGCAATTAATACAGTTTACATTTTTAGCTTATATGCTCTTTGTTCTGCTAATTTAAAAAAAAAACAGGCTTAAAAAACAGGGATGCCTACAATGTTGGCAGGGAGGCAGCCTGCATCCTGAATCTAGGCCGAATGAATGTTACTTCATTGTTTAACTGAAATAAAAAAAGCTCAACTATAATCAACTCCTAGTCATCACTGCAACAACATTCTGCCAGCTAAGCAAGCTGAGGAAGAAGGGATGCAACCACTGCAAATGTATAACAAGCTGGCTTTTTTGAAGAAGGTCATGCAGTGCTGGTAGTGGAGCAGATGGTCCTGTTTATGACCTGCAGAGTGCGTGTGAAGTGGGCGCGGATGAAGTGGCTGGGGGTGAGGGGGTGTGCAGCCTGGTGTGCTGAAGCCTGGCAGCAGAGGGGGCGTGCGCGAAAGAAGTGGCCCCAAGGTCAATGCCCGGTGGAATGAAAGGCCTGTGCTCATACAAACCGGAGTGGGTTTAAAGGCATTGCTGTCCTCAAAAGTGTAAACAAGGTTTTACCGTCAGAGAACGCCACAGTAAAGCATTAACACGGAAAGTGTGGTCAGGGATGTTAACACCACAGAGCTTAAACGGCTTCATGACGTTCATCACTGGGGACTGAATCATAAACATACTGTAGCCTGGGCAAGAAGAGCATCACAGAAATAGGACTTGAATCTTCATTCAGCATCAGACACCTCTATTGCTTCATGATGGACACAAACCAGTCAGCGCTGTTTACGGAGTGAGCGAGCCAAAAGATATCTTCATAAGAATGTGCATTTTTTCCAAACCTCAGAAGAGCCCTTAGTTCCCATACCAAAGGAGTAGCTTGCAAGGAGTAAACACAAATAAAGTTGTACAGCAGCCCAATTATATATCGACTTACGGTTGGCATGCAGGCTTTATCACAAATTGTTTGACAAACCATTTGGCGGTGGTTAACTTCGCAATAGCTCTACCTAGAAGATTATTGAAGCATCATCCTCGGTAATGGTAAATTATGTTATAATGATTCCTGCAAAAATGACATGGGGGGGTTCGGATAAGCGGGACAAGATGGGCAAGAAAAATAAAGCATGACGAGAAGTCCAGTGAAAAGTAGTAACACAGAAACCCGGGAAACTGAAAGCACGGCCGGCCGGCCGTGAAAGCCTTTGATCCGGCATGAAACTGAAAGCACGGCCGGACGGCCGTGAAAAGCCTTTGATCCGGCAGGGGGTAGAGCGGCACCAAGCTGAGCAACAGATGGCTGGCGATTTGAAGCTGTGCACGCGCATTTTAGGCCAATGCGCTTGCGCATTGACCTAAAAGCGCACGGGCACAGCATCAAATCGCCAGTCTAGGTAAGGTCTGTTTAAGCCCCTATAGTCTCGCTCCGCTCAATGCGCATGCGCATTGAGAGGCGAGACTTAAAAATAGTTACTGAATCTTGTGACCTTTTTAGCCACATCCTTCACCTAGATACCGATTGTGTAATACCCGACGAGAAGTGGCTGGCCCACTTCAGCTCTGTTTATGGTGAGTCTGGTGCCTGTTCGCTGCCACAAAACTGTGCAGGTTTTGTGGCCACACCTATACAATTTAACAGTGGGGAAGTGGAAAAAGCAATCTGTGCCACAACAAAGAATAAAGCCCCCGGCCCAGACGGGGTACCAGCTGACTTTTATTTACACTCCCCCAAATTCTGGGCTGGTATCCTGGCTAATGTGTTCACAGCCGCAAACACCTCGCCCCCCCCAAATACATGGGCTACGTCCACCATCGTGCCAATATTTAAAAAGGGCAGAAGGGATGACCCAGGGTGCTACCGGCCCATTTCTCTCCTGGACTCTGCTATTAAGATCCTGGGCAGAGTCCTTTTAGTGAGATTAAGAGATAGCCTGGAGGATTGCGGTGGCCTGGCTGATATACAGTACGGCTTTAGGGAAAAAAGGGGCACGCTAGAACAGTGCTCAAACCTGCACCTTCTGATTTCTAAGTATACGGTGGCCAAGGAGGGGACCTTGTATTTAGCATTTATGGACCTCTCCTCGGCCTTCGACTTGGTCAACAGATCGAAACTTTGGGAAATCCTAACTAATATGGGAATTGACGCCGACTTGGTGGCTTTTATAGCTTCTATGCATCAGGATTTATTCGCTGCTGTAAGAGTAACCAAAGAGGGAAGATGCACGTCAAGTTTTAGATCTCTACGGGGCGTTAGGCAGGGATGCATATTGGCCCCCCTGTTGTTTACTATCTATATAAATGACCTAGGCAAGCATTTACTTGAGGCAGCATGTGACGTACCGCGTGTAGGAGAAGCTAAGATCCCTGCTCTCCTATACGCGGACGATGCTGTACTCATTGCACGCACAGGGGTATGTCTCCAAAAATTGTTGGATGCTTTTGGGACTTTTATGGACCGGTTGGACCTGAAGGTTAATGCCTCCAAATCGCACACCATGGTTGTGGGGACACAAGGGAAAAGTGGCAAGAGAGGAACTAAAACCTTCTTTTGCAAAGGGGAGATTGTGTCGGGAGTTCCATGGTTTCCATACCTGGGAGTGCTTTTTGATTGCAGGGGTACCTGGGGCCCACAGATACGTGCTAAAAGCCTAGCGGTTACAAGAACATCTAGGGCCATCTTAAGTTTTGCTAAAAGGCTGGGACATAGACCCATGAAGGCCATCATCCAGGTTTATAACAGCAAATCCCTTCCTGTGGCCTTGTATGGTGCCTCCTTATGGGGTTATGCACGACTAGAAGAAATCCAGGTAGCCGAAAATAGTTTTTTACGTTCAGTCCTGTCCCTCCCCCAATCCTCCCCGGTTTTCTCCATCCATACAGAACTTGGTTTGGATTACATCCAGGACAAACTGAGACTGGCCCCATTAATATACTGGCTTAAGACCTGGTTAAATCCTGAACTACTGTTAAATCACACGATCATGAGGGATGTGATGAGTTTAGAGTATAGTCACAAGATACCATGGATGGCGTATTTGCACAAATCTTTTAATGAACTAGGTCGTCCAGATTTATTCACCTCCCCTTCGTGTATCACAAAGCAGGATGTGAGTCTTATAAAAAAACTGTTTATGTCTAGGGCATACATGTTGCGAGAAGAAGTCGAATTATCAAAACCATCTGTTCGAATGCATTATTTGTCACTCCAGTCACTTGCAATTGAACCCTATTTATGTTTCGTCACTAATCCGTTCCATAGATTTTTGTTAACAAAATTCAGATTTAACACTATTCATTTTTATTTGGGCCATTTTAATACCTGGATGAAACCTGAGTTAGCTCCCCCCTGCACTTGTGACAATTTTTCTGTTCAGGACAGTTTACATTTTGTTATGTTTTGCGATTTCTTCTCCGACCAAAGGAAAAAATACCTGCTACCAGTCTTAAGAGAAGCGGGCTTCTCCCAGGTGAGGCCAGCCATGTTATATTTAAAATCAATGGGTAACATCTGTATCACTTTCGCCATGGCCAATTTTCTTGTGGCAGCAACCAGAGCCAGAAGGGGCATGAATTTGGAAATCTGATGTACATAATGTGTTTTTTAAATATTTTAACGTACTGATTTTCGTCTAATTAACTTGCTCATAAATGATATTGTTTAATTCCTTTTTAAATTGTAAATAATACTGTTTTTATGTACTTTGTATGATTTTAACAAATCGAATAAAGTTAATTTGACTGACTGACTGACACATCCTTCACTCTTATCCACACTACGACACAACCTTCATTGCACTCAGGATCAGTTCAGTGCTCTTCTGAAATGATCTGTCCCTAACAGAAGTGCTTCCAGTGTCTGCCAGACTAACCCAGAAAGAAGCTTTCGGGGTGGCCTGTTGGGCCACTGGGCTGTAGACAGTGCTTGCAGGGACATTAAGGATTTTAGGAGTCCTGGTCCAAACACATTTTGAGGGCCCCCTTGTCGAAACAGCTTTACATTTATGATCCATTTTCAGGTCTTTCATGCCCTCTTCACCCAGTGACAGTGTGCAGACACACTGGTCTAAATTCTTAAATGTGTTTACATCTCATATTCATGGACAAGGTGGTGTTTTTAATATTGTAACACAGCAGCAGCTTACTAATGTTACTGCAAATAATCTCTGTGACGCCCTCCTATTTCTCATATGTAAAGTCCTGTTTTGATCTAAAAGAAACTTATGGATGTTGCATGAAATATAAGCACAAAATTCCTCTACAATATCTATAACTGACTCCCTCACAGTCTGGGGCCCTAGGCCAGTGTCCACATTGCCCAAGCCTTAAAACGTCTCTGGGTGGTTGCAGGCTGCAGGTGGAGGTGACTGAGCAGGGTCGATGGTGACTAGCCTGGTAATGTCCTGAGGCAGCACATAGAGCAAGCTGAAAAGCACTGGATGTTTTTGTTTAATTATATCTGCAGCTCTTTGCCACACATTAAAGTGGTTGGAGGAGCTTAAACCTGAATAACTAATGTTTGTTAGTGTGGTGATGCACACACCAGCACCAAAATGCTTTAACGTACCACCAGATGTGTATGAACAAGCCACTTAGTTTTAAAATATTGCATCAGTACTGAAACAGCTGTCCTTTAAAACGTTCTATTAGACATACCTCAACAGGCACCGGGGACTGACTGTGTCAGAACATTGGTCCAAGCACTGGATTGAAAGTGGCTCCCTTTAGTGAATCAGATACATAAACATGGCCCACATTTCCAAATCAGAGCAGTTTTAAACTTGCAAAGACAGGTTGCAGAGATGTTTTGCACTGTATGGATAACTGTATTCACTTGCATTGTTTGCATGCAATTTGTGTGGTAATTAGAGATCAACAACATAAACTGGCCCACTAGACCATAAAAACTGATCCACAAACTGACCTCTCACACCAGCCTTTTGGGCTCTGTCAGATTGCCCTAAAGGTCAGTGTGACCCTGACAGGGGCATTTGCCTCTGCTTGGCCTATATATTATATGTATGCATGTTTGTTTATATCTATGTAGAAGTGCTTATTATAGCACAAAGCAGCTCACTGGGGTAAGTGCTGAACAATGAGGCAAGTGTCAAAGGGTATATTTTGGAAAATGTTCTCAAAGAGGAAAAGGGGAATTCGGTGCCTAACTTGTGGTAGTGTAGGGTCAGATCTGCAACATCGCCCTATTATTTTACTTGTAAGATTGCAGTGCCTTTAAATTTTTCTGCTAGGGATAGCCCTTCTGAAACTCTATACACATTATTCAGTCAGCACAGTAACGATGTGAGGGGGTGACTCTCACAAAAATGAAAGAAAGTGACCTGAGTTCTTGTTGTACAATTAATCAGATCAACCATAGAGGATGCTGTTCAATACCAAAGATTATCACTGTTCACTGTAGAAAGAAACCCCCCACCCCCCTCCCCCCTCAATTGAAATAAACCTTTCCTTAAATGCTTCTGGCTAAATTATAAATTACTTATGTTAGTGTGTCTGTATAAATTTTCATTATTAAAGTGCTGACAGTATAAGGATGTCCTATAAACTACAGGGAGGTAGATGTTCGTATCTCATTTGCTATATAAGTTCACATAATATAGAATAACTCACTTGTACGTTTCTTGTCTCTCTTTCAGCTCATTTTTCCTCTGCTTTAGGAGAAAGGAGTTGTGAACCTCTGCAGAGGCAAGGGTAGCTGCACAAAAAGGTAAAAAGAAGAGTGATGTTCAGAGAAGCCTTTCATTAAGGAAATGAAAAACATCAAAGGAAAACAATAAAATGCACATGAGTTAGAATGTGATGCCTATCAAATGCAAGAAAGAAGATCTGATTCAGGTGATGTCAACCTGCCCCAGGTAGAGACAAATAGGACTAACAGGCAACACATTTGAAATTTCAAAGGACTAGTTGTGGTACATTTCTTTTCTATAAGGTGTTCATACTTAGCTTGGTTACTAGCTTTCTGCCATCTTCCTTGGTAATAAACACCACAAAGGATACATTTGACTCTAAAAATGCGTTCCTCCTTGACCCTCTGAACCTCCATGCGACCCCCCTTCAGACTCTTTCCTCTCATACAAGGACAACAAATTAGTCAGTGGTATCAATCTACAAATCCCCATACAACAAAAAAGTATTCCAGTACTTCAAATGGAATGTAAGGTGACTGGACCCGGAACTGCCATTGAGCATACTAACTCTGCCGGCGCCGCATCCCGCACTTCGGGGTGTTACGCATAAGGATACCACTAGTGTGTGCATCCAACACATGTGGACTAGTAGTCTAGACGGAATCAACGACTGGATCCCCACTTTAACAAGTGTCACCACGAAACAAAGCTACTTTATTACTCATTGGGAAATCTGACTTCTCACTCCAAGAATCCATTTTTTATTGAAAGGAACCCGGTCTCGAGCAGGGCCGGGACGGAATTATCACCGGCACTGCGACCTTTGGTCCTACACAGACCATCTACAGCCCTGATGAGTCGCGGGACAAGGTGTTTCCCGGCGACGAAACACGTGTCGGCTGGCACTTATTGAAGAATAAAAGAGGAGCCGGAACATTGGTGTCCCCTTTTTTTGAATGCTGAATACGAACTTTTATGTCCTCTGATAAAAACGAACTTTAATGTCCAATGTGACATCCGATTTGCTCTAACTTTCATTAGAAGTGTGCAGTGGGTCCTGTTTGGATTGTTCACGTTGTGTTTTTTTTGACACTACTTTGAGAGGTCTAGGGTCTTACCTCTAACCCATTTGCACCTTTGCTTCAACATAGCTACTGCGATTCACCAATGAGCTGTGCGCCCAGTATTTCCCTCAGCAGTTAAATACCCTGTTCTAATTTTTCACATGTAATTTGGAGTTGACAAGAGTTCTAGTCCTAGTACATGGGACTACTGAAAAATCGACTTTGCTAAATTCTGAGAACCCTGTTGCCAAGCTACAGATTCAGGTAGCTTAGGTTATTCATAAACTCCAACAAATGTTGAAACATCAAGCTCTCCCTGAATGTTCTTCCCCCAGAATACTAGCAGAAACTGGCCATACACTCTTCTTCAGTCACAAATCTGATCATCGTCCACCCTCCGGATTTACTAATGACTATTGAAGAGCATGATACATTGTGACAGGTCTATGGCAGTGCAGAGACCCCAATTGTGGAGTACCATCAACCCAGTGACTAGGACATTTGCTTTTACTAGTTCCAAAGTGGAATATTTAATGACTGTCCAATATTTGATGCTGTGGACAAGTTGAAAACTCAGACAGGCATTCAATGATCTCATGTAAACCACAAGAACAGAACACCCTTCATTCGATAACTTTAAGGGTTTCCCAAGACACAGTCTGTTGTCATTGTTTTGAGGAACATAACATATTTACAACTTCAGTGGGTCTTCTCCCAAACCTTTTGCCCTTGCATTCCCTTTTGATCAGGTACTCATTTACTGCCTTTCACAGATTGGTTTGAAAAGTTGATTCCAATTGAATTTTTGGTCTGAAATGACACAATTAATTTTTCAGTGCATTTTATTGACTATCAAGTTCGTCTGTTCTTCACAGGAAAGGCTGTCACAAGCAACTGCAGAAAGATAAGAATTTGTAATGTTAAACAAGTTTGACCGCTGCAGCCAATCTCAAGAAGTCATTAGGTGCTGGAATATTTTTCTTGCTACAACAATCAAGCCAAAACTCTTAAAATGTATTGTTCATGTTTTACATGCATCAAATTCAGTCTTTTCCTTCAGGTATAGAGGCTTCTTTAAGAATAATCAAATATGGAAACCATTGACAAAGACTCCAGTGATAGTCAGGGCATAATTCTTCATGGTCGTGCTGTAGGACACAATCTAAGTTTAGGTTTTTTTTTTTTAGTTACATTTGTTTCTTGATATTTAGAAACTCAATACAAATGAATGCAATGTGATGGACTTGAAATGCTGTATAGAACATAACGTGCAGAATAAAACAATTCATTGTTAACCAATGTCCAATAAGTCCTTCCTTGGACACTGTTTGCACCCTAGCAAACCATCTAGTATAATTTCTGCAGTAACTGGAACCCACTATCAATTCATGGGGGAGTTGTAACAAAGATTTTAAAATCTATATACTAGCACTAATATACAAGGGATATCGTAGAAGATTGATGTCATGAGAGATGTAATTTGAGATGTCATGAGTGATGTCACTGACCATGTCATGAGTGATATAATATGTAATGTCATCAACAGTGCATTGCGGGGCATGAGTTATAGTTAGCTCAGCTAACTATAACGGCTGAATTTCTCTGGTTTTGTGTGAGTGAAATGTTATCCTAACTATAACATACCTGTAACCTTTGGGCTTTTTCTATGAATTTCTAAGGTTTTTTAAATGCTTATTCCTAACTATAATGTCTCTGAAACTTGTGTTTTTCCAGTGAATTTCTAAGGCTTTTAAGTGCTAATTTCTAACTAGAATGTCCCTGAAACATTTGGTTGTTTAGTACATTTCTTTTTTTTTTTTTTTTTAATGCCAATTTCTAACTATGCCTACACAGGTAGGACATGTGCAGTTAGAGAAAGAAAGGTGCAGAAAGAAGCAAGAGAAAAGCAGAAAGAGTCAAGAGAAGTTCAGAAAGAGGAAGAAAGGTGCAGAAAGAAGTAAGAGAAGTACAGAAAAAATCAACAGAGGTGCAGAAAGCGTGAAGAGGGATGCAGGAAGAGGCAAAAGTGATGCGAAAGAAGCAAGAATAGTGCATAAAGAAACAAGAGAAGTACAAAATGAAGGAACAGAGGTGCAGAAAGGAGCAAGAGAGGTCCGGGAAGAGGGATGCAGTAAGAGGCAAGAGGGTACAGAAAGAAGCATGAGAGGTGCAGAAAGAATAAAGAAAAGTGCAGAAAAGGGAAAGAGAGGCGCAGAAAGAAGCAAGAGAGATGCAGATAGAAGCAAGAGACGTACCGTAAGAAAGAACAGAGGTGCAGAAAGAACCAAGAGAGGTGCAGACAGAGGGAAAAAGGATGCAGTAAAATGCAAGAGGTGTGCTGGAATGAGCAAGAGAGGTGCAGAAATAACCAAGAGAAGTGCTGAAAGAGACAAGAGAAGTTCTGAAATAAGCAACAGAAGCACAGAAAGAGGTAACAGAAGCACAGAAAGGGACAAGAGAAGTGCAGAAAGAAGCACAAAAGATGCAGAAAGAAGCAAGAGAAGTGCAGAAAGAGGCAAGAGAAGTGAAAAAAGGGGATTGAAAGGTGCAGAAAGAAGCAACAGAGGTGCAGAAAGAGACAAAAGGGTACAGAAAGAGACAAGAGATGTAAAGAAAGAAGCAACAGAGGTGCAGAAAAAGGCAAGAGAAGTGCAGATAAGGGGAGGACATATGCAGAAAGAGGCAGGACGGTGAAGAGAGAAGCAACAGAGGAGCTGAAAGAGGCAACATGAGTGCAGAAAGAGGCAAGAGACCCCAAAAATCGAACTTTAAATGGTACGCAAAAGGTTCACCAATAAAGGAGGAAAAGTCTTATAAATACTTAGGTCTTAAGTTGGTGCGAGGATTGACCCACAAAGAACAGAAATTTGACCTAAAGGCGAAAACACATTCCTTGATCTATGCGTACAGGCTTTTGATTAAAAAAATGGATTGCCCAAACTACATGCATCTTTTGAAGGTGATGGCCTCACAAACTTTGCCCACTCTGTCATATGCTCTGGTTACCTGGTGTGGAAAAGAGGCTGAGCTGTTAAACAATCTTCAAACAAAGGTATACAAAGCAGTTTTTAACCTTAAAAAATCAGCCTCGCCGGCACAGGTTCGTTTGGAATTCGGGCTGCGGTACCAGAAGTTTCAGGGCATGAATAGTTTTGTGAAACTATGCCATAAATTACGCCTGTCAGCACAAGGTTCACTCGACAGCTTGTGTTGGAAAGAAATTGAAAATCAGATGAAGCAAACCGCCTTAAGTGGTTGGGGAGCTTACCTGAGCAAATCCTTGAGGGAGTTAGAAATTCGATCGACATGGCATACCATCCCAGATAGAGCTAGCTTTGACAAAATAACAAATAACGCTGCCAAATGGAAGTCCTTCCTGGAAGATAAATCAGCAATCTCCAAGCGCCGACATGGATGGACAGTGATTAATTCATATTCCTCGATAAAACCCCAGGCGACTTAGAAAGTCATTTTAGCATAATGCTAAAGAAGAGATATATAGAATATCGGCTGGGCTTACATCTCTCGAAAGATTTACAACCATCTTGGAAAGGCGTGTATACGGATCCTCACTGTTGCCTATGTGGATATCAAAAAGAATCACTGCCCCATCTGCTATGCGCGTGTCCGGCTCTTACGGATTTAAGGAGATGGTTTTTAAAGGATATTTTTAACAAACTAAACATTCGTACATGCAGGCAAGCTGTAATTCGATCGCTGGACGGATCGTCTCCAATGTTGGCTTGTAGGGGGGGTCAAATATATGAGAAAAGTACAATCTCTCCTACGACAAGCCAACCTTGAGGAAACAAGAAAAGAAGGAAAATAGTATCCTCAAAGTGACAGATAATTTTTGCAAGGTTGTAAAATATGTTAATAATGGGCTAAAATTAACTATTCAATTGAGATGGCCTGCTCAAAACGTTATGTACTATTCGCCCAATTATTTAACACTGCATAAACTAAACCTCCCCCATCATTTCCATGATGATAGCATACTATAATGGATAAGGCAACCAGATGATAATTTTATGAAATGTGTATTATAAATTGTTTGAATTTTATGGATTGTTTTTCTATTGCGATTTGTAATGATTTTAAATAATCAAAAACAATAAAATTTGACTGACTGACTGAGTGCAGAAAGAGGCAAGAGAGATGCACAAACAAACAAGATAGGTACAGAAAGAGGGAAGGCAAGTACAGAAAGAGTCAAGAGGGATGCAGAAAGAAGAAAGAGAATTGCAGAAAGAGAGAAGAGGGATGGAAAAAGAGACACAAGTGGTACAAAAAGAAGAAAGAGAGGTGCAGAAATAGGGAATAGGGGTGCAAGAAGAGGCAAGAGAGTACAGAAAGAAGCAAGAGAGATGCTGAAAGAAGCAAGTGAAGTACAGAAAGAGGCAAGTGAGGTGAAGAAAGATGCAAGAAAAGCCCAGAAAGAGGTAAGAGAGGTACATAAAGAGGCAAGAGAAGTACAGAAAGAAGAGAGTGGGGTGCAGAAAGAGACAAGTGATGTGATGAAAGAGGCAAGAAAGGTCCAGAAAGAGGCAAGAGAATTTGAGAAATAGGCATGAGAAGTGAAGTAATAGGCAAGATAGGTGCAGAAAGAGGCAAGAGAAGTGCAGAAAGAGGTAAGAGAGGTACAGAAACAGGAAAAATAGGGAAGCAGAAACAGGCAAGAGATGTGCAGAAAGAAGCAAGACAGGTGCAGAAAGAAGTAAAAGAAATGCTGAAAGAAGCAAGTGAAGTACAGAAAGAGGCAATAGAGGTGAAGAAAGATGCAAGAGAAGTCCAAATAGAGGCAAGAGAGGTACAGAGAGAGGCAATAGAAGTGCAGAAAGAGGCAAGAGAAGTTCAAAAACAGGCAAGCGAGGTGCCAAAAGAGGCAAGAGGTACAGAAATAGGAGAAGGGATGCAGAAATAGGCAAGAGGGGTGCATAACGAGGCATGATGGATGAAGAAAGAAGCAAGAGAAGTATAGAAAGAAGTAAGTGAAGAGCAGAAAGAGGTAAGAGAGAGACAGAAAGAGGCAAGACAAGTGCAGAAAGAAGAAAGTGGGGTGCTGAAAGAGGAAACTAAGGTGCAGAAAGACACAAGTGAGATACAGAAAGAGGCAAGCGAGGTGAAGAAAGAAGAAAGAGATTCAGAAAGAGCAACAGAAGCCCAGAAAGATGCAAGAGAGGTACAGAAAGAGGCAAGAGAGTAAAATAAACTGGGAGACGGGGTGCAGAAAGAGGCAAGAGGGGTACATAAAGAGACAAGACCATTGCAGAAAGAAGCAAGAGGTGCAGAAAGAAGCAAGAGAAGTGAAGAAAGAGTCAAGTGAGGTAAAGAAAGATGCAAGAGAAGTCCAGAAAGACACTAGAGAGGTACAGAAAGAGTCAAGAGAGGTAAGGAAAGAAGCAAGAGGTACAGAAAGAGGCAAGAGAGTTACAAAAACAGGGAGAAGGGGTACAAAAAGAGGCAAGATGGGTGCATACAGAGGCAAGACGGGTGCAGAAAGAAGCAAGAGGGGTGCAGCAAGAAGCAAGAGAAGTGCAGAAAGAAGCAAGTGAGGTGCAAAAAGACGCAAGGGAAGTGCAGAAAGAGTCAAGAGGTATACAGAAAGAAGAAAAAAAGGATGCAGTTATAAGCAAGAGGGATGTTGAAATGAGCAAAAGAAGTGCGGGAAGAACCAAGAGAAGCGCAGAAAGAGGTATGAGAAGTGTAGAAAGAAGCAAGAAAGATGCAGAAAGAAGCAAGAGATGTGCAGAAAGAGGCAGGAGAGGTACAGTAAGAGGCAAGAGAAGTGCAAGAAAAGAGTGAGGCGCAGAAAGACATAAGTGAGGAACAGAAAGATGCAAGAGAGGTACAAAAAGAGGCATGTGAAGTACGGAAAGAGGCAAGTGAGGTGCAGAAAGAAGCAAGAGAAGTGCAAAAAGAAGCAAGAGAAGTGCAGAAAGAGGCAATTGAGATGCAGAAAAAAGAGAATGAGGTGCAGAAAGAGGCAAAGTGGTGCTATTAAAGGCAAGAAAGGTGCAGAAAGGGACAAGAGATGTACAGAAAGAGATAAGGAAGATACAGAAATAAACCAGAGAGATGCAGAAAGAGGCAATAGAGGTACAGAAAGAGGAAGAAAGGTACAGAAAGAAGCAAAAGAAATGCAGAAAGAGGCAATAGAAGTGCAGAAAGAGGATGAAAGGTGCAGAAAGAAGCACAGAGGTCTATATAGAGACAAACAAGGGTACAGAAGGAGGCAGGAGCTGTGAAGCAAAAAGCAACAGAGGTGCAGAAAAATGCAAGTGAAGTGCAGAAAGAGGGAAGACAAATGCAGAGGCAAGCTGGGTACAGAAAGAAGAAAGAGAGGTGCAGAAAGATGGAATATGGGTTCAGAAAGAGGCAAGGGAGGAACAGAATGAGGCAAAAGAAGTTTAGAAAGAGGCAAGAGAAGTGCAGGAAGAAGAGAGTGGGGTGCAGAAAGAGACAACTGATTTGCTGAAAGAGGCAAGAGAGGTACAGAAAGAGGCAAGAGAATTTCAGAAAGAAGCAACAGAAGTGAAGAAAGAGGCAAGAGATGTGAAGAAAGAGGCAAGAGTGGTCATAAAAAGGGGATGGGGTACAGAAAGAGGCAAGAGAGGTACAGAAAGAGGCAAGACATGTGCAGAAAGAAGCAAGAGAGATGCTGAAATAAGCAAGTGAAGTGCAGAAAGAGGCAAGTGAGGTGAAGAACAATGCAAGAGAAGTCCAGAAAGAGGTAAGAGAGGTACAGAAAGAGGAAATAGAAGTGCAGAAAGAAGAAAATGGTGTGCATCAAGAGACAAGTGGAGTGCTAAAATAGGCAAGGGAGGTACAGAAAGAGGCAAGAGAATTTCATAAAGAGGCAAGAGAAGTCAAGAAACAGGTAAATGAAGTGCAGAAAGAAGCAAGAGAAGTGCAGAAAGAAGCAAGTGAAGTGCAGAAAGAGGCAAGAGAGGGACAGACAGACTCAAGACAAGTGCAGAAAGAAGAGGGTGCAGAAGTCACAAGAGAGATATAGAAAGAGACGAGAGAAGTTCAGAAAGAGGCAAGCGAGATGAAGAAAGAAGCAAGAGATGCAGAAAGAGGAAGCAGAAGTCCAGAAAGACACAAGAGAGGTTCAGAAAGAGGCAAAAGAGTGACATAAACAGGGGGAAGGGGTGCAGATAGAGGCAAGAAGGGTGCATAAAGAAGCAATACGGGTGCAGAATGAAAGCAAGAGAGGTGCAGAATGTAGCAAGAGAAGTGCAGAAAGAAAAGAGTGAATTGCAGAAAGAGGCCATTGAGGTGCAGAAAGACACAAAATACACAGGATGATGGACAGAATGTTGCACAATGGCAAAACATTCACCCCCAGTCACAGATCAGGGTTTAATCCATCGTTATTTTGCTCACCAAGCCACCCCAGTTCAGACATGGCCATATGCAAATCAGTCTTGACCCTGTGCCTCATGGGATCAGTCCATCCCGCACTGCCAAGCCATGACTTCCCTGGACCGGAATCAAGCATCCTAGGACCGGTTTCTGGCTATCAGCCGTCTTCAGCCAGGATAGCTTGATTCCAGTGGCTTAGTGAGCACGGTACCCACATCTGGGCATACCCTTCCCACATAGGGTGAACAGCAAAACACACAAGATGATGGACGGAATGTTGCATAATGGCAAAACATTCACCCCAGTCACAGTTCTGGGTTTAATCCATCGTTATTTTGCTCACCAAGCCACCCCAGTTCAGACTTGGCCATATGCAAATCAGTCTTGACCGTGAGCCTCATGGGAACAGTCCAGCGCGAACTGCCAAGCCATGTCTTCCCTGGACCGGAATCAAGTATCCTAGGACCAGTTTCTGGCTATCAGCCGTCTTCAGCCAGGATAGCTTGACTCCAGTGGCTTAGTGAGCACGGGACCCACGTCTGGGCATACCCTTCCCACATAGGGTGAACAGCAAAACACACAAGATGATGGACGGAATGATGCACAATGGCAAAACATTCACCCCCAGTCACAGATCTGGGTTTAATCCATCATTATTTTGCTCACCAAGCAACCCTAGTTCAGACATGGCCATATGCAAATCAGGCTTGACCCTGTGCCTCATAGGAACAGTCCAGCCCGAACTGCCACGCCATGTCTTCCCTGGACCGGAATCAAGCATCCTAGGACCGGTTTCTGGCTATCAGTCGTCTTCAGCCGGGATAGCTTGACTCCAGTGGCTTAGTGAGCATGGGACCCACGTCTGGGCATACCCTTCCCACATAGGGTGAACAGCAAAACACACAAGATGATGGACGGAATGTTGCACAATGGCAAAACATTCACCCCCAGTCACAGATCTGGGTTTAATCCATCGTAATTTTGCTCACCAAGCCACCTGAGTACAGACATGGCCATATGCAAATCAGTCTTGACCCTGTGCCTCTTGGGAACACTCCAGCCCGAACTGCCAAGCCATGTCTTCCCTGGACCGGAATCAAGCATCCTAGGACCCGGTTTCTGGCTATCAGCCGTCTTCAGCCAGGATAGCTTCACTCCAGTGGCTTAGTGAGCACGGGACCCACGTCTGGGCATACCCTTCCCACATAGGGTTAACAGCAAAACACACAAGATGATGGACGGAATGTTGCACAATGGCAAAAACATTCACCCCCAGTCACAGATCTGGGTTTAATCCATCGTTATTTTGCTCACCAAGCCGCCCCCGTTCAGACATGGCCATCTGCAAATCAGTCTTGACCCTTTGCCTCATGCAAAAAGTCCAGCCCGAACTGCCAAGCCATGACTTCCCTGGACTGGAATCAAGCATCCTAGGACCGGTTTCTGGCTATCAGCCGTCTTCAGCCAGGATAGCTTGACTCCAGTGGCTTAGTGAGCACGGGACCCACATATGGGCATACCCTTCCCACATAGGGTGAACAGCAAAACACACAGGATGATGGACGGAATGTTGCACAATGGCAAAACATTCAGCCCCAGTCACAGATCTAGGTTTAGTCCATCGTTGTTTTGCTCACCAAGCAACCCCAGTTCAGACATGGCCATATGCAAATCAGTCTTGGCCCTGAGCCTCATGGGAACAGTCCAGCCCGAACTGCCAAGCCATGTCTTCCCTGGACCGGAATCAAGCATACCAGGACCGGTTTCTGGCTATCTGCCGTCTTCAGCCAGGATAGGTTGACTCCAGTGGCTGAGTGAGCACAGGACCCACGTCTGGGCATACCCTTCCCACATAGGGTGAACAGCAAAACACACAAGATGATGGATGGAATGTTGCACAATGGCAAAACATTCACCCCCAGTCACAGATCTGGGTTTAATCCATCGTTATTTTGCTCACCAAGCCACCCCAGTTCAGACATGGCCATATGCAAATCAGTATTGACCCTATGCCTCATGAGAACAGTCCAGCCCGAACTGCCAAGCCATGTCTTCCCTGGACCGGAATCAAGCATCCTAGGACCGGTTTCTGGCTATCAGCTGTCTTCAGCCAGGATAGCTTGACTCCAGTGGCTTAGTGAGCTCGGGACCCACGTCTGGGCATACCCTTCCGACATAGGGTGAACAGCAAAACACACAAGATGGTGGACTGAATGTTACACAATGGCAAAAACATTCACCCCCAGTCACAGATCTGGGTTTAATCCATCGTTATTTTGCTCACCAAGCCACCCCAGTTCAGACATGGCAACATGCAAATCATTCTTGACCCTGTGCCTCATGGGTACAGTCCAGCCTGAACTGCCAAGCCATGCCTTCCCTGGACCGAAATCAAGCATCCTACGACCGGTTTCTGGCTATCAGCTGTCTTCAGCCAGGATAGCTTGACTCCAGTGGATTAGTGAGCACAGGACCCACTTCTGGGCAGTTCGGGCTGGACTGTTCCCATGGGGCACAGGGTCAAGACTGATTTGCATATGGCTGGGTTCAAACTGGAATGGCATGGTGAACTAAGAAACGATGGATTTAGGCCCAGATCTCTGTACTGGGGTGAATGTATGAAATTTTTCTGCATTCGAGCCATCACCTGTTGTTTTTGCATTTGTCACCCCGAGTGGTCCGGTATGCTCAGACATGAGTCCCGTGCTCTCCATGCCACTGGAATCAAGCTATCCAGGCTGATGAGGGCTGAAAGCCCGAAACCGGTCCCAGGATGCTTGTTTCAAGCCCAGGGAGGACCTGGCTTGGCAGTTCGGGCTGGACTGTTTCCATAGGGCACAGGGTCAAGACTGATTTGCCTATGGCTGGGTTCAAGCTGGAATGCCATGGTGAGCCAAAATGATGTAGTTAGGCCCATATCTCTGTACTGGGGTGAATGTATGACATTGTTCTGCATTCTATCCATCACCTGTTGTTTTTGCATTTGTCACACCGAGTGGTCCGGGTATGCTCAGACGTGAGTCCTGTGCTCTTCATGCCACTGGAATCAAGCTATCCAGGCTGATGAGGGCTGAAAGCCCGAAACCGGTCCTTGGATGATTGTTTCTAGTCCAGGGAGGACCTGGCTTGGCAGTTCAGGCTGGACAGTTCCCAAGGGGCACAGGGTCAAGACTGATTTGCATAAGGCTGGTTTCAAACTGGAATGGCATGGTGAGCAAAAGAATTATGGATTTAGGCCCATATCTCTGTACTGGGGTGAATGTATGACATTGTTCTGCATTCTTTCCATCACCTGTTGTTTTTGCATTTGTCACCTCGAGTGGTCCGGGTATGCTCAGACGTGTGTCCCGTGCTCTCCATGCCACTGGAATCAAGCTATCCTAGCTGATGAGGACTGAAAGCCCGAAACCGGTCCTGGTATGCTTGATTCCGGTCCAGGGAAGACATGGCTTGGCAGTTCGGGCTGGACTGTTCCCATGGGGCACAGGGTCAAGACTGATTTGCATATGGCTGGGATCAAACCGGAATGGCATGGTGAGCAAAAAAATGATGGATTTAGGCCCAGATCTCTGTACTGGGGTGAATGTATGACATTGTTCTGCATTCTATCCATCACCTGTTGTTTTTGCATTTGTCACCCCGAGTGGTCCGGGTATGCTCAGACGTGAATCCCGTGCTCTCCATGCCACTGGAATCAAGCTGTCCAGGTTGATGAGGACTGAAAGCCCGAAACCGGTCCTTGGATGCTTGTTTCCAGTCCAGGGAGGACCTGGCTTGGCAGTTCGGGCTGGACTGTTCCCATGGGGCACAGGGTGAAGACTGATTTGCATATGGCTGGGTTCAAACTGGAATGGCATGGTAAGCAAAAAAACGATGGATTTAGGCCCAGATCTCTGTACTGGGGTGAATGTATGACATTGTTCTGCATTCTATCCATCACCTGTTGTTTTTGCATTTGTCACACCGAGTGGTCCGGGTATGCTCAAACTCGAGTCCCGTGCTCTCCATGCCACTGGAATCAAGTTATCCAGGCTGATGAGGGTTGAAAGCCCGAAACCGGTCCTTTGATGTTTGTTTCCAGTCCAGAGAGGACCTGGTTGTGCAGTTTGGTCTGGACTGTTCCCATGGGACACAGGGGCAAGACTGATTTGCATATGGCTGGGTTCAAACTGGAATGGCATGGTGAGCAAGAAAACAATGGATTTAGGCCCAGATCTCTGTACTGGGGTGAATGTATGACATTGTTCTGCATTCTTTCCATCACCTGTTGTTTTTGCATTTGTCACACCGAGTGGTCCGGGTATGCTCAGACGTGAGTCCCGTGCTCTCCATGCCACTGGAATCAACCTATCCTAGCTGATGAGGACTGAAAGCCCGAAACCGGTCCTTAGATGCTTGTTTCCAGTCCAGGGAGGACCTGGCTTGGCAGTTCGGGCTGGACTGTTCCCATGGGGCACAGGGTCAAGACTGATTTGCATATGGCTGGGATCAAACCGGAATGGCATGGTGAGCAAAAAAATGATGGATTTAGGCCCAGATCTCTCTCCTCGGGTGAATGTATGACATTGTTCTGCATTCTATCCATCACCTGTTGTTTTTGCATTTGTCACCCTGAGTGGTCCGGGTATGCTCAGACGGGAGTCCCGTGCTCTTCATGCCACTGGAATCAAGCTATCTAGGCTGATGAGGGCTGAAAGCCCGAAACCGGTCCTTGGATGCTTGTTTTCAGTCCAGGGAGGACCTGGCTTGGCAGTTCGGGCTGGACTGTTCCCATGGGGCACAGGGTCAAGACTGATTTGCATATGGCTGGGTTCAAACTGGAATGGCATGGTGAGCAAAAAAACGATGGAGTTAGGCTCAGATCTCTGTACTGGGGTGAATGTATAACATTGTTCTCATTCTATCCATCACCGGTTGTTTTTGCATTTGTCACCCCGAGTGGTCAGGGTATGCTCAGACATGAGTCTCGTGCTTTCCATGCCACTGGAATCAAGTTATCCAGGCTGATGAGGGTTGAAAGCCCGAAACCGGTCCTTGGATGCTTGTTTCCAGTCCAGAGAGGACCTGGCTTGTGCAGTTTGGGCTGGACTGTTCCCATGGGGCACAGGGTCAAGACTAATTTGCATACGGCTGGGTTCAAACTAGAATGGCATGGTGAGCAAGAAAACAATGGATTTAGGCCCAGATCTCTGTACTGGGGTGAATGTATGACATTGTTCTGCATTCTTTCCATCACCTGTTGTTTTTGCATTTGTCACCCAGAGTGGTCCGGGTATGCTCAGACGTGAGTCCCGTGCTCTCCATGCCACTGGAATCAAGCTATCCAGGCTGATGAGGACTGAAAGCCCGAAACCGGTCCTTGGATGCTTGTTTCCAGTCCAGGGAGGACCTGGCTTGGCAGTTCGGGCTGGACTGTTCCCATGGGGCACAGGGTGAAGACTGATTTGCATATGGCTGGGTTCAAACTGGAATGGCATGGCAAGCAAAAAAACGATGGATTTAGGCCCAGATCTCTGTACTGGGGTGAATGTATGACATTGTTCTGCATTCTATCCATCACCTGTTGTTTTTGCATTTGTCACCCCGAGTGGTCCGGGTATGCTCAGACGTGAGTCCCGTGCTCTCCATGCCACTGGAATCAAGTTATCCAGGCTGATGAGGGTTGAAAGCCCGAAACCGGTCCTTGGATGCTTGTTTCCAGTCCAGGGAGGACCTGGCTTGTGCAGTTTGGCCTGGGCTGTTCCCATGGGGCACCCAGTCAAGACTGATTTGCATATGGCTGGGTTCAAACTGGAATGGCATGGTGAGCAAGAAAACAATGGATTTAGGCCCAGATCTCTGTACTGGGGTGAATGTATGACATTGTTCTGCATTCTTTCCATCACCTGTTGTTTTTGCATTTGTCACCCCGAGTGGTCCGGGTATGCTCAGACGTGAGTCCCGTGCTCTCCATGCCACTGGAATCAAGCTATCCAGGCTGATGAGGACTGAAAGCCCAAAACCGGTCCTTGGATGCTTGTTTCCAGTCCAGGGAGGACTTGGCTTGGCTTTTCGGGCTGGACTGTTCCCATGGGGCACAGGGTGCCCCATGTGCCCCATGGCTCGCCCGTCCTGTGTAGCGCTGTGACCGACCTGACTCCGTCAGAAGCGGTCGCTCCCCACGGCCCCTGGCCCTTGCTGCTATCTCTGTGCTGCTCGCATTGCTCTACACACTACGACTGTACTATTGCCTGCATTGGTATCGTTGTGCTGCTCGCTCTGCTCTGATTGTTTAATTCTGTTGCCTGCATTAGCATCGTTGTGCTGCTCGCTCTGCATTAATTGTTTAATTCTATTGCCTGCATTGGTATCGCTGTGCTGCTCGCTCTGCCTTGATTGTGTAATTCTGTTGCCTGCATTAGTATCGTTGTGCTGCTCGCTCTACAGTGATCAATACTGGCGCCTGCATTGCTCGCATTGCCTCATTGAGTATTCCTGCCTCTGCATATATTACACGCTTCGCCTCGCGTTAGCGCTCGCATTACCAGCTAGATTAAAATTTAAATGTGCCTATTCGTGATAGTGCCTCTTACCACAACGTTTTAACTTTTGTTGCCCCAACCGGTTCCGGTTTCGATTCCGCTGCCATTTTGTTGTTGTTGCGCCTCGGAGCCCGTCCTCTCCACCCCGCCCCCGACTCCCAGCTGCTCCTCCCTCGCCCTTCCCCCCTCCCCTATCCACATATGACAGGAGCTTTTGCACGCAGCGTTCACGCGCAGCGGTCGCGCCCCATGCGCGCCAAAGGTGCGCCAAAGGTAAGCCCGTCTGCGCCCGTCCACGTCTGGACCGCGCCCAGCGCCAGACCCTCTGGCCCTCGCAAAACCCACCCCACCCGCATAACGTATGACGCCGCTACCCTCCTTGCCCTTAACCCCGGTCGCACACCACAATGCTGCGAAGCCACCCCAGGACACACCCATGGACCATTCACCTGCCACTCCTGCAAATTCACCTGCATCAGGATCCACACCAATTCCACTTCCTCCAAACACAATTCCGACTCTAACCACCTGAAGTGCATCCTGCTGAACACCCGCTCGATCCACAAACACGCCACTGAACTCTGGGACTTACTCGACACTACATCGCCGGACGTCGCCTTCCTTACAGAAACCTGGATTAACGCCTCATCAGCGCCTGACATCGCCATAACCATCCCGGACGCTTACAAGATCATCCGAAAAGACCGCACCAACCAGTCAGGAGGAGGCATCGCCATCGTCCATAAGAACACCATCCGAATCACGACCAGCTCCGACGATAACCTCGCGACCGCCGAACACCTTCACTTCCAGATCCACACCGAGCCCAGGACCACACTTAGAGGTACCCTCATCTACAGACCACCAGGAACCCGCACACAATTCAAAGAAGACATCACTGACTTCATCAGCCCACAAGCCCTCACATCCGAGAACTACATTCTACTGGGAGACCTCAACTTCCACCTGGAAAAGAAAAACGACAGCAACACCAACACCCTTCTGGACAACCTGGCCAATCTCGGACTCAAACAACTTGTTGACACCCCCACCCACTTAGCCGGACACACGCTCGACCCTATATTCACCTCCAGCAAACACATCTCCTTCGATCACACCACAGCTCTCCATTGGACGGACCACAGCTGCGTTCACTTCAGCTACAAAAAGACCTCGACCCACAACCCCCCACAACCCATTCCTCGAAGAAACTGGAACAAAATTACCACCGACCAACTCTTCACATCACTTAACCAAAACTCCCCTGCCAAATCATCGGACCCAAACCAAGCTGCCGACAAATTCACACAATGGATCACCCACAGCGCTGACGAATTAGCACCCTTGAAAAACTACCAGATCAAACATGGTAGCAAAAAGGCCCCCTGGTTCAACGATGACCTTAAGAAATCCAAGAAGCTATGTCGTACCCTCGAGAAAACCTGGAGAAAAAACCCAACCACCGACAACCTGACCACCCTCAAGGACGCCACCCGCAAACACCACCAATCGATCCGATCCACTAAGAAATCAGCATTCAAAGATCGACTCGACAGCAACGCCCACAATAGCAAGGAACTATTCAACATAGTTAAAGAATTTACCAACCCCACCGCCGGCACCAACGACATCACTCCCTCCCAAGACCTTTGCGACTCTTTATCCTCTTTCTTCCACAACAAAATCGCCGACATACATAACAGCTTTGAAAACCAGTCCGAAGAACAGACCACTCCACCCACCCCCAAACCAAAACAGCACTCTCACAACCTTTGCACCTGGAATCCAATAACTACTGAAGACACCATCCGCCTGATGAACTCCATCCACTCAGGCTCACCAACCGACCCTTATCCCCACCACATCTTCAACAAAGCAGACTCCATCATCGCACCCCATCTCCGCGATGTCATCAACTGTTCCTTCAACTCCGCAACCTTCCCAGAAAGCTGGAAACATGCCGAACTCAGTGCCCTTCTGAAGAAACCCACAGCAGACCCCGCTGAACTTAAGAACTACCGCCCCATCTCACTCCTTCCATTCCCTGCTAAAGTCTCAGCTCGCCGCCTTCCTTGAATCCAACAACTCCCTCGACCCCTCAAGTCCGGCTTCCGAGCCAAACACAGCACCGAAACCGCCCTCATCGCTGCTACAGACGACATCAGAACGCTACTGGACAACGGAGAAACAGTTGCCCTTATCCTACTTGACCTCTCCGCCGCCTTCGACACAGTCTGCCATAGCACCCTCATACAACGCCTCAGCAACGTCGGAATACAAGGAAAAGCTTTGGACTGGATCATCTCGTTCCTCGCCGGAAGAACCCAGAGAGTCCGCCTCCCCCTTTTAGATCAGAGGACACCAAAGTCATCTGCGGCATACCACAAGGATCATCACTCAGTCCAACCCTCCTCAACGTTTACATGAGTCCCCTCGCATCCATCGCGCGACAACACAACCTCAACATCATCTCCTACGCAGACGACACCCAGCTGATCCTCTCCCTCACCAAAGACCCAAACACCGCCAAAACCAACCTACACGAAGGAATGAAAGAAGTAGCCGAACAGATGAAGAACATCCGTCTAAAACGAAACTCGGACAAAACAGAAGTCCTCATCTTAGGATCATCCCCCTCTGCTTGGGACGACTCATGGTGGCCACCGGCCCTGGGTACAGCACCCTTACCTACAGATCACGCACGTAACCTAGGCTTCATCCTAGACTCCTCCCTCTCAATGACCAGACAAGTCAACGCCGTCTCATCTTCTTGCTTCAACATCCTACGCATGCTCAAAAAAATCTTCCGTTGGATCCCCACCGAAACAAGAAAGACAGTCACCCACGCACTGGTTACTAGCCGACTGGATTATGGAAATACCCTTTACGCCGGAACCACAGCCAAACTACAGAAAAAACTCCAACGCATACAAAATGCTTCAGCCAGACTCATACTGGACATCCCCCGTCAAGCTCACATTTCCAGTCACCTGAAAGACCTCCACTGGCTCGCCGTCAACAAGAGAATAACGTTCCGCCTCCTAACCCACGCACACAAGGCCCTCTACGACCTAGGACCCGAATGCCTCAAAACACGACTGTCCTTCTACACACCCACCCGCCAACTACGATCATCCAATCAAGCCCTCGCCGTAATTCCGCGCATCCATAGATCCACCATGGGAGGAAGATCCTTCTCCTACTTAGCGGCCAAAACCTGGAATTCTCTCCCCACTCACCTCCGCCTTACACAGAACCACCTCTCCTTCAGAAAGCAGATAAAAACCTGGCTTTTCGATAAGTAATACACCCACCCTCCTTTAAGCGCCTTGAGACCCCATGGGTGAGTAGTGCGCTATATAAATTACTGAACTTGAACTTGAACTTGAACTAGGGTGAAGACTGATTTGCATATGGCTGGGTTCAAACTGGAATGGCATGGTAAGCAAAAAAACGATGGATTTAGGCCAAGATCTCTGTACTGGGGTGAATGTATGACATTGTTCTGCATTCTTTCCATCACCTGTTGTTTTTGCATTTGTCACCTCGAGTGGTCCGGGTATGCTCAGGCGTGAGTCCTGTGCTCTCCATGCCACTGGAATCAAGCTCTCCAGGCTGATGAGGACTGAAAGCCCCAAACCGGTCCTTGGATGCTTGTTTCCAGTCCAGGGAGGACCTGGCTTGTGCAGTTTGGGCTGGACTGTTCCCATGGGGCACAGGGTCAAGACTGATTTGCATATGGCTGGGTTCAAACTGGAATGGCATGGTGAGCAAGAAAACAATGGATTTAGGCCCAGATCTCTGCACTGGGGTGAATGTATGACATTGTTCTGCATTCTATCCATCACCTGTTGTTTTTGCATTTGTCACCTCGAGTGGTCCGGGTATGCTCAGGCGTGAGTCCTGTGCTCTCCATGCCACTGGAAGCAAGCTCTCCAGGCTGATGAGGACTGAAAGCCCCAAACCGGTCCTTGGATGCTTGTTTCCAGTCCAGGGAGGACCTGGCTTGTGCAGTTTGGGCTGGACTGTTCCCATGGGGCACAGGGTCAAGACTGATTTGCATATGGCTGGGTTCAAACTGGAATGGCATGGTGAGTGTTAGAACTGGGGGTCTCTAGTTGGCAGAGGTAGGTACCACTGTCCAAATAGGGACCCTTGCTTCTAGTCAGGGCAAGGAGATAACCCTCTGAGATAACCCCTGCTCACCCTCTAGGTAGCTTGGCACGAGCAGTCTAGGCTAATCAGAGGCAATGCGTAAAGTATTTGTACCAACACTCACAGTAACACAGTGAAAACACCACAAACTGATTCCACAACAGTTTAGAAAAATAAAGGTATTTAATCTAAAACTACACAAGACCAAAACGATAAAAATCCAACATACACAGTTCAAGAATATGGTTTCAAAGAGTTCTTAAGGTTGCTTTAAAGTCCTTCAAGTTGCGGTAAAAATAACCACAGTTGCGTGAAAAGTTCACAGTTGCGTCACGTTTACTCACAGTACCTTTAGTTGCAACAAAGTTCCAAAAGCAGAAGCTGGTGCGGTGGAAAACAAGCGATGCGTTGCTCCTGAGACCCTGGGGAGGCGTTTGCGACAGCCCCGCTGCAGCAGCGAGCGTGTTGCGACGAATCCGGTCTGTATGGGGAGGAAGGCCACTTGTATGGATTCCGGTGCTTAGGTTCCGTAGGAAGTCTGTTCTCGCAAAGGCACGATGCGACGATCTCGAAGGGGGCTGCGACGATCTCCGGGGCGACGATGCGCGGTCCAGCGGTGATCCTCTCTCTCGCAGCTCCTCGATGCGTTGATTCTGCGAAGACACTCGCAGCGACGTGATGCGACCCGCAAGCAAGCGGTGCGGCGTTCTCACCCAGCGACGACAGGCTCTGCGACGATACTCGCAGCGATGTTCGATTCTCCCGCACCGGTCTAGTGCGTTCCGCAAACGAAGGATGCGACGTCTCTGGCAGTGGCGTCAGGCGCTGCGACGATCTCGACCTCCGTAGCGGCGGGAAACTTCTCGCACTGTCGGGGATGCGTTCCGCAAGCGAGCGATGCGACACTTTTCAGTTTCAAAAGTCACTCAAGCTTAGTTTCAAGTTTCCCAGCTCAGGTACAACCTCCAGAGGCCCCACAACTGGATCAAGCACTCTAGGAGGGACAGAACCCTCTCAGCAGAGTTCAGGGAAGCTGGGGGTGAAGTCCTTTTGTTCCTGGGACTTCAAAACAGGGAGCCAGCTCTTCTCAGGCCCTTGGAGATTCCTTCAAGACAGGGGACACAGCTCACAAGCAAAGTCCTTCCCCTCTCCTTGGCAGCAAAGCAACAGGTCAGTCCAGCAGAGCAACAGCAGTACAATCTTCCTTCTTCAGTTTCAGCTTTCTCCTTGGCAGAGGTTCCTTCTTGATTTCCAGGATGATCTAATTTTCTGTTGTCAGGGGTCCTGTACTTATACCCCTAAAGTCTTTGTTGTCTTGGTGCATGTGGGCCCTGAGCCCGGTCTGAACCAGTTCTGGGTGTTTCCTGAGTACTTTGTTTTGCTGAAGGCTTCTTTCCTTTCAGAGTGAGGGGCAGGGTCCTCAGCCGCCCAGCAGGGGGGTGGAGCCAGCATTGTGGAAGGCAGGCACAGCCCTATTCAGCCCAGGTGCTAACTCCTCCCACTACTCAAGTTGCAGATGCAGTCATTCAGCCTAGTGCTGACTCATCCAGGGGAATTTCCCTCCTGGGGAATTCCCCAGCCCCTGTCACTCTCAAACCAGACAGTCAATACACAAACAGGCCCAGGCACACAGAAGGGTCAGACAAGAGAACAGCAACTTTCTAAAAGTGCTGTTCTCAAACACAGGATTTAAAAACAACCATTCCTAAAAGATTTGTTATTAAATTCTGAGTTCAGGGATACTAGATACTTATGTCCTATCTTGTTCCTATGGGAAGAAATGCTGTTAACCACTGTAGCCAGCATCCCCCATGTTAATCTATGGAGCAAGATAGCCTTACAATAGTGAAAAACGAAAATGGCTGTAATTCACTACCAGAACATGGTACCTGCACCAGTACATGTTCTACCTTTCACATACACTGCACCCTGCCCAGGGGGGTACCTTGGGCCTTCCATAGGGGTGACTGATGTGCACGAAAAGGGAAGGGTTAGGCCTGGTCAGTGGGGACACTGACCAGGAGGACATGGCAGTTCTAAACTGCACGCAGGCACTGCAGTGGCAGGCCTGAGACACCATTTTTAGAGCTACTCCTGTGGGTGGCACAATCAGTGCTGCAGGCCCACTAGTAGCATTTGTCATCACCAGCCCTGGCACACCCAGTGCACTTTACTAGGGACTTCATGGTGATACAAATATGCCAAACATGTATATCCAATCAGAATAACGATTTACATAGAGAGCATATGCACTTTAGCACTGATCAGCAGTGGTAAAGTGCGCAGAGTCCTATTGCCAACAGCCACGGGTCAGGAAAAATAAGGGAGGAAGAAGCAAAAAATCTGAGGATGACCCTGCAAGAAGGGCCAGTTCCAACACAACCCCCTTCCAGCCTAAAGCCAGGGTAGACCAAACGATACCTCGATGGTATTCCCTGCTTAAGGCGATAGAACACGGAACCTGGCCCACACAGCAGGGCAGTCCTGTTCTACGCCGTCCCAAACCCAGTTGGATCACTCTATCCATACTCTCAGGGTCCACCATGCCAATCCATGTGGAACCCTTCTCCTCAACTGTGGACACCACCTGTGCAGTACCTAAACTTAACTTGCTCAAAGGTGTGTCCCAACAGACCGACAGCAAGCCACAGTGACCACCAACAGTGATCAGGGATGAGACCCAGGCCTCATGCCTCTCATGGCTCTCAAACCCCTGTGGCATCAGAGGGTGGGGGGCAGTAGCCCCAGGTGCTTGGCACCCTTTGTCCACTCCCTCTCTTGTCAAGTCAGGTCTAACATCCTGGCACTGACCCTCCTGTCCCGGACCTGTATCCGGCGGCTGGACAGGAGGCTGAGGTGGGCTTCTCCACACCCGGTCCTCCTCTTCCTTGGGGCTCTGTACCCTCCAACCTGGAGCGGTACCCCCTTCTAGAATAGTCAGGGCACCTGTGGCAGGTGTCCTGCACCATTCACCCACCAGTTCAGGGGTTCTATCCTGCAACTGGTATTCCAGGTCAGGGGGGACACCCCGGACCTGGCCCTCAAACCTAGGCTCCAAAGCCACCAGGTCAGACAACACCTGAACCTGGCATCCCCACCCAGGGACCAACCCCTGCGGTGGAACACTTGCCTGGCACGCCAGGACTTCTGGGGACTCACATAGTACCCCCTTGAGGGTGACACACAACTCATGTGTCCTGTGACAGTCTGCCTGGCGCAGATCTCCCGACCCCTGTCCACCTGACAGCGTGGGAAGATCCCCCAGGACAGAAGTGAGGTCACCATGGTCACTCACTGGGGACTCAGCCCTTCTGACTGGTCTCTGACCCACTGGTTCTCCCACTGGGGACTCCTTCCCCCTCTCACCCCTCAGTCTGGACTTCTGTACCCTCCCAAATGGAGCGGCACTGCCAGACACCAGAACTGATGGAGGCCTGGTTACAGGCACTCCCCGTTCAACAGACACTAGGAGATCCTCCTCAAATGGCCTACAAGTACAGTCTAGGCCCCCAACCTGGTGTTCCCTCAAGAAACCCTCCAGGCCCTGAGACTGGGTTTCGGGCACCGTGAGACACACCGTCCCACACTCACTCCTTCTCCACTGAGACCGGACATGAGCCCCTACACCCCTCCCACTACACTGGGACCTAACCGGGTTACACTGAACCTCTTCCACCTCACAGGTCTGGAAGATATCTAAGCCACTCCTTTTGGGATCACTCCCCAATGCCTCCTCAGACTCTCTGGAATCCACCAAGAGGTCTGCCTCCAACGCAAGCTCTCTGGGATCAGAGAACTCACACTCCACCGGGTGTTGGCATAGCTCTGGAAAACAGGGACTTAAAATATGCTCTCCAACAAATGAATCACACAGCCCCCCACAGTTGTTAACCACACTACCCTTTGCCTCACCCTCCAGTGCCTCACACAAGTACCCCACACCACTCTCCTGAGACTGGCAAGACAGTATCTGACTACCTCTGTCACACAACCCACACTCTTCTGGCTGGTCTTCACACACACACACCAAGGTTTCTACCATGGGGGAACCCCTCTCCCTGTACCTCTCATCTAGAGTCAGTAGAGTGTACCTCCCACCACTAGGAATATGGTCCCCTGTGCCAGTCCCCCAATCTACTTCAGGGACACTGCACTCCACTGGAACTACATCATAAACCTGAACCCCCTGGTGTATGTCGACCCCCTCCCTCAAGTCAGGCGCCACATCTCTGGGTGTTTGTACCTTTCTTTCCACACTAGATATCATAATCATGCTGCCACCATCTGAGCTGGACTCCACCTCCAACTCAGCAAAGCTCGCCTCTTGAGCTACCCATGTTTCTTCTTCAGCTGAGACCATCATGGCCTCACGCCTCTTGAGCTCCAACTCAAGCTTCCTCATTCTTAATTCATGGGCCAAGGTCAATTTCAATTCTTCCAGGGCACGGACATTTTTACTCTCCTCCGCCACCCTTTCTCTCTCTTTCTCCATTTCCAATTGCTTCAGCTCCATTTCAAGCCTCAACATTTCTAACTTATGATCTCTAGCCCTTTGGTTTTCCTCCAACTCCTCTGGGGAAAAACTTTCAGCTGAATGGTTGCTGCCAGCCCTTGAGGCTGCTCTGGACACAGGCAGATCCTGTGGCCTGAAACCATCCCTTTGTGCATCCTCATCCACTTCTGCATCATCTGTCTCCCCAGCCTCTTTGGTCTCCCACCAGGCCCTTAAGGCCTCCTGTAGCTCCTCCTTCTTGGAGCAGCGCTTCATGGGGCATCCAAAGTTCCTGCAGAACTGCCTGAGTTGACCTACTTTGTAATCACTTAACATTTCAATATCAAACTCCAGTTCTGCAACATCACTTGCTGGTTTACCATTCTGAGACATGATGCTTGGATTCTTTCAGGGTTATGATCAAAAATAGGACCAACCAAAAAAAACAGTAGTATGCAGTGGCGTAGTGGTCTGCACTCACTAGTGATGTACACCAATTACTGTGGGTCAAGTACAAATACAAGTTCAAATCCCACCGCCTGACCACCAATGTTAGAACTGGGGGTCTCTAGTTGGCAGAGGTAGGTACCACTGTCCAAATAGGGACCCTTGCTTCTAGTCAGGGCAAGGAGATAACCCTCTGAGATAACCCCTGCTCACCCTCTAGGTAGCTTGGCACGAGCAGTCTAGGCTAATCAGAGGCAATGCGTAAAGTATTTGTACCAACACTCACAGTAACACAGTGAAAACACCACAAACTGATTCCACAACAGTTTAGAAAAATAAAGGTATTTAATCTAAAACTACACAAGACCAAAACGATAAAAATCCAACATACACAGTTCAAGAATATGGTTTCAAAGAGTTCTTAAGGTTGCTTTAAAGTTCTTCAAGTTGCGGTAAAAATAACCACAGTTGCGTGAAAAGTTCACAGTTGCGTCACGTTTACTCACAGTACCTTTAGTTGCAACAAAGTTCCAAAAGCAGAAGCTGGTGCGGTGGAAAACAAGCGATGCGTTGCTCCTGAGACCCTGGGGAGGCGTTTGCGACAGCCCCGCTGCAGCAGCGGGCGTGTTGCGACGAATCCGGTCTGTATGGGGAGGAAGGCCACTTGCATGGATTCCGGTGCGTAGGTTCCGTAGGAAGTCTGTTCTCGCAAAGGCACGATGCGACGATCTCGAAGGGGGCTGCGACGATCTCCGGGGCGACGATGCGCGGTCCAGCGGTGATCCTCTCTCTCGCAGCTCCTCGATGCGTTGATTCTGCGACGACACTTGCAGCGACGTGATGCGACCCGCAAGCAAGCGGTGCGGCGTTCTCACCCAGCGATGACAGGCTCTGCGACGATACTCACAGCGATGTTCGATTCTCCCGCACCGGTCTAGTGCGTCCCGCAAACGAAGGATGCGACGTCTCTGGCAGTGGCGTCAGGCGCTGCGATGATCTCGACCTCCGTAGCGGCGGGAAACTTCTCGCACTGTCGGGGATGCGCTCCGCAAGCGAGCGATGCGACACTTTTCAGTTTCAAAAGTCACTCAAGCTTAGTTTCAAGTTTCCCAGCTCAGGTACAACCTCCAGAGGCCCCACAACTGGATCAAGCACTCTAGGAGGGACAGAACTCTCTCAGCAGAGTTCAGGGAAGCTGGGGGTGAAGTCCTTTTGTTCCTGGGACTTCAAAACAGGGAGCCAGCTCTTCTCAGGCCCTTGGAGATTCCTTCAAGACAGGGGACACAGCTCACAAGCAAAGTTCTTCCCCTCTCCTTGGCAGCAAAGCAACAGGTCAGTCCAGCAGAGCAACAGCAGGACAATCTTCCTTCTTCAGTTTCAGCTTTCTCCTTGGCAGAGGTTCCTTCTTGATTTCCAGGATGATCTAATTTTCTGTTGTCAGGGGTCCTGTACTTATACCCCTAAAGTCTTTGTTCTCTTGGTGCATGTGGGCCCCGAGCCCGGTCTGAACCAGTTCTGGGTGTTTCCTGAGTACTTTGTTTTGCTGAAGGCTTCTTTCCTTTCAGAGTGAGGGGCAGGGTCCTCAGCCGCCCAGCAGGGGGGTGGAGCTAGCATTGTGGAAGGCAGGCACAGCCCATTTCAGCCCAGGTGATAACTCCTCCCACTACTCAAGTTGCAGATGCAGTCATTCAGCCTAGTGCTGACTCATCCAGGGGAATTTCCCTCCTGGGGAATTCCCCAGCCCCTGTCACTCTCAAACCAGACAGTCAATACACAAACAGGCCCAGGCACACAGAAGGGTCAGACAAGAGAACAGCAACTTTCTAAAAGTGCTGTTCTCAAACACAGGATTTAAAAACAACCTTTCCTAAAAGATTTGTTATTAAATTCTGAGTTCAGGGATACTAGATACTTATGTCCTATCTTGTTCCTATGGGAAGAAATGCTGTTAACCACTGTAGCCAGCATCCCCCATGTTAATCTATGGAGCAAGATAGCCTTACAATAGTGAAAAACGAAAATGGCTGTAATTCACTACCAGAACATGGTACCTGCACCAGTACATGTTCTACCTTTCACATACACTGCACCCTGCCCAGGGGGTACCTTGGGCCTTCCATAGGGGTGACTGATGTGCACGAAAAGGGAAGGGTTAGGCCTGGTCAGTGGGGGCACTGACCAGGAGGACATGGCAGTTCTAAACTGCACGCAGGCACTGCAGTGGCAGGCCTGAGACACCATTTTTAGAGCTACTCCTGTGGGTGGCACAATCAGTGCTGCAGGCCCACTAGTAGCATTTGTCATCACCAGCCCTGGCACACCCAGTGCACTTTACTAGGGACTTCATGGTGATACAAATATGCCAAACATGTATATCCAATCAGAATAACGATTTACATAGAGAGCATATGCACTTTAGCACTGATCAGCAGTGGTAAAGTGCGCAGAGTCCTATTGCCAACAGCCACGGGTCAGGAAAAATAAGGGAGGAAGAAGCAAAAAATCTGAGGATGACCCTGCAAGAAGGGCCAGTTCCAACAGTGAGCAAGAAAACAATGGATTTAGGCCCAGATCTCTGCACTGGGGTGAATGTATGACATTGTTCTGCATTCTTTCCATCACCTGTTGTTTTTGCATTTGTCACCCCGAGTGGTCCGGGTATGCTCAGACGTGAGTCCCGTGCTCTCCATGCCACTGGAATCAAGTTATCCAGGCTGATGAGGGTTGAAAGCCCGAAACCGGTCCTTGGATGCTCGTTTCCAGTCCAGGGAGGACCTGGCTTGTGCAGTTTGGCCTGGACTGTTCCCATGGGGCACAGGGTCAAGACTGATTTGCATATGGCTGGTTTCAAACTGAAATGGCATGGTGAGCAAGAAAACAATGGATTTAGGTCTAGATCTCTGTACTGGGGTGAATGTATGACTTTGCTCTGCATTCTTTCCATCACCTGTTGTTTTTGCATTTGTCACCCCGAGTGGTCCGGGTATGCTCAGATGTGAGTCCCGTGCTCTCCATGCCACTGGAATAAAGCTATCCAGGCTGATGAGGACTGAAAGCCCGAAACCGGTCCTTGGATGCTTGTTTCCAGTCCAGGTAGGACCTGGCTTGGCAGTTCGGGCTGGACTGTTCCCATGGGGCACAGGGTGAAGACTGATTTGCATATGGCTGGGTAAAAAACTGGAATGGCATGGTAAGCTAAAAAAAGATGGATTTAGGCCCAGATCTCTGTACTGGGGTGAATGTATGACATTGTTCTGCATTCTTTCCATCACCTGTTGTTTTTGCATTTGTCAACACGAGTGGTCCGGGTATGCTCAGGCGTGAGTCCTGTGCTCTCCATGCCACTGGAATCAAGCTCTCCAGGCTGATGAGGACTGAAAGCCCAAAATCGGTCCTTGGATGCTTCAACCAGTCCAGGGAGGACCTGGCTTGGCAGTTCGGGCTGGACTGTTCCCATGGGGCACAGGGTCAAGACTGATTTGCATATGGCTGGGATCAAACCGGAATGGCATGGTGAGCAAAAAAATGATGGATTTAGGCCCAGATCTATGTACTGGGGTGAATGTATGACATTGTTCTGCATTCTATCCATCACCTGTTGTTTTTACATTTGTCACCCCGAGTGGTCAGGGTATGCTCAGACTTGAGTCCCGTGCTCTCCATGGCACTGGAATCAAGTTATCCAGGCTGATGAGGGTTGAAAGCCCGAAATCGGTCTTTTGATGTTTGTTTCCAGTCCAGAGAGGCCCTGGCTTGTGCAGTTTGGGCTGAGTGTCAAGACTGATTTGCATATGGCTGGGTTCAAACTGGAATGGCATGGTGAGCAAGAAAATAATGGATTTAGGCCCAGATCTCTGTACTGGGGTGAATGTATGACATTGTTCTGCATTCTTTCCATCACCTGTTGTTTTTGTATTTGTCATCCCGAGTGGTCCGGGTATGCTCAGGCGTGAGTCCCGTGCTCTCCATGCCACTGGGATCAAGCTATCCAGGCTGATGAGGTCTGAAATCCCGAAACCGGTCCTTGGATGCTTGTTTCCAGTCCAGGGAGGACCTGGCTTGGCAGTTCGGGCTGGACTGTTCCCATAGGGCACAGGGTCAAGACTGATTTGCATATGGCTGGGTTCAAACTGGAATGGCATGGTGAGCAAAAAAATGATGGAGTTAGGCCCAGATCTCTGTACTGGGGTGAATGTATGACATTGTTCTGCATTCTATCCATCACCTGTTGTTTTTGCATTTGTCACACCGAGTGGTCCAGTTATGCTCAGACGTGAGTCCCGTGCTCTCCATGCCACTGGGATCAAGCTATCCAGGCTGATGAGGTCTGAAAGCCTGAAACTGGTCCTTGGATGCTTGTTTCCAGTCCAGGGAGGACCTGGCTTGGCAGTTCGGGCTGGACTGTTCCCATAGGGCACAGGGTCAAGACTGATTTGCATATAGCTGGGTTCAAACTGGAATGGCATGGTGAGCAAAAAAACGATGGAGTTAGGCCCAGATCTCTGTACTGGGGTGAATGTATGACATTGTTCTGCATTCTATCCATCACCTGTTGTTTTTACATTTGTCACCCCGAGTGGTCAGGGTATGCTCAGACATGAGTCCCGTGCTCTCCATGCCACTGGAATAAAGTTATCCAGTCTGATGAGGGTTGAAAGCCCGAAACCGGTCTTTTGATGTTTGTTTCCAGTCCAGAGAGGACCTGGCTTGTGCAGTTTGGGCTGGACTGTTCCCATGGGGCACAGGGTCAAGACTGATTTGCATATGGCTGGGTTCAAACTGGAATGGCATGGTGAGCAAGAAAACAATGGATTTAGGCCCAGATCTCTGTACAGGGGTGAATGTATGACATTGTTCTGCATTCTTTCCATCACCTGTTGTTTTTGCATTTGTCACCCCGAGTGGTCCGGGTATGCTCAGACGTGAGTCCCGTGCTCTCCATGCCATTCGGATCAAGCTATTCAGGCTGATGAGGTCTGAAAGCCTGAAACCGGTCCTTGGATGCTTGTTTCCAGTCCAGGGAGGACCTGGCTTGGCAGTTCGGGCTGGACTGTTCCCATAGGGCACAGGGTCAAGACTGATTTGCATATGGCTGGGTTCAAACTGGGATGGCATGGTGAGCAAAAAAACGATGGAGTTAGGCCCAGATCTCTGTACTGGGGTGAATGTATGACATTGTTCTGCATTCTATCCATCACCTGTTGTTTTTTCATTTGTCACCCCGAGTTATCAGGGTATGCTCAGACATGAGTCCCGTGCTCTCCATGCCACTGGAATCAAGTTATCCAGGTTGATGAGGGTTGAAAGCCCGAAACCGGTCCTTTGATGTTTGTTTCCAGTCCAGAGAGGACCTGGCTTGTGCAGTTTGGGCTGGACTGTTCCCATGGGGAACAGGGTCAAGACTGATTTGCATATGGCTGGGTTCAAACTGGAATGGCATGGTGAGCAAGAAAACAATGGATTTAGGCCCATATCTCGGTTCTGGAGTCAATGTATGACATTGTTCTGCATTCTATCCATCACCTGTTGTTTTTGCCTTTGTCACCCCGAGTGGTCCGGGTATGCTCAGACGTGAGTCCCGTGCTCTCCATGCCACTGGAATCAAGTTATCCAGGCTGATGAGGGTTGAAAGCCCGAAACCGGTCCTTGGATGCTTGTTTCCAGTCCAGGGAGGACCTGGCTTCTGCAGTTTGGCCTGGACTGTTCCCATGAGGCACAGGGTCAAGACTGATTTGCATATGGCTGGGTTCAAACTGGAATGGCATGGTGAGCAAGAAAACAATGGGGCAGATTTATGAAGGCCTTGCGCCGCCGGTGCGTCATTTTTAACATGGGAAAAAGTGACGCACCTGCGGCGCAAGGCCTTCATAAAACTGCCCCAATGGATTTAGGCCTAGATCTCTGTACTGGGGTGAATGTATGACATTGCTCTGCATTCTTTCCATCACCTGTTGTTTTTGCATTTGTCACCC
Organism: Lissotriton helveticus; assembly: GCF_964261635.1. NCBI lineage: Eukaryota > Metazoa > Chordata > Amphibia > Caudata > Salamandridae > Lissotriton > Lissotriton helveticus. The sequence continues at coordinate 145,350,761 of NC_136073.1, forward strand.
CGAGTGGTCCGGGTATGCTCAGTCGTGAGTCCTGTGCTCTCCATGCCACTGGAATCGAGCTATCCAGGCTGATGAGGACTGAAAGCCTGAAACCGGTCCTTGGATGCTTGTTTCCAGTCCAGGGATGACCTGGCTTGGCAGTTCGGGCTGCACTGTTCCCATGGGGCACAGGGTGAAGACTGATTTGTATATGGCTGGGTTCAAACTGGAATGGCATGGTAAGCAAAAAAAACGATGGATTTAGGCCCAGATGTCTGTACTGGGGTGAATGTATGACATTGTTCTGCATTCTTTCCATCACCTGTTGTTTTTGCATTTGTCACCTCGAGTGGTCCGGGTATGCTCAGGCGTGAGTCCTGTGCTCTCCATGCCACTGGAATCAAGCTCTCCAGGCTGATGAGGACTGAAAGCCCAAAATCGGTCCTTGGATGCTTGTTTCCAGTCCAGGGAGGACCTGGCTTGGCAGTTCGGGCTGGACTGTTCCCATGGGGCACAGGGTCAAGACTGATTTGCATATGGCTGGGTTCAAACTGAAATGGCATGGTGAGCAAGTAAACATTGGACTTAGGCCTAGATATCTGTACTGGGGTGAATGTATGACATTGCTCTGCATACTTTCCATCACCTGTTGTTTTTGCATTTGTCACCCCGAGTGGTCCGGGTATGCTCAGACGTGAGTCCCGTGCTCTCCATGCCACTGGAATCAAGCTATCCAGGCTGATGAGGACTGAAAGCCCGAAACCGGTCCTTGGATGCTTGTTTCCAGTCCAGGGAGGACCTGGCTTGGCAGTTCGGGCAGGACGGTTCCCATGGGGCACAGGGTCAAGACTGATTTGCATATGGCTGAGATCAAACCGGAATGGCATGGTGAGCAAAAAAATGATGGATTTAGGCCCAGATCTCTGTACTGGGGTGAATGTATGACATTGTTCTGCATTCTATCCATCACCTGTTGTTTTTGCATTTGTCACCCCGAGTGGTCCGGGTATGCTCAGACGTGAGTCCCGTGCTCTCCATGCCACTGGAATCAAGCTATCCAGGCTGATGAGGACTGAAAGCCCGAAACCGGTCCTTGGATGCTTGTTTCCAGTCCAGGGAGGACCTGGCTTGGCAGTTCGGGCTGGACTGTTCCCATAGGGCACAGGGTCAAGACTGATTTGCATATGGCTGGGTTCAAACTGGAATCGCATGGTGAGCAAAAAAATGATGGAGTTAGGCCCAGATCTCTGTACTGGGGTGAATTTATGACATTGTTCTGCATTCTATCCATCACCTGTTGTTTTTACATTTGTCACCCCGAGTGGTCAGGGTATGCTCAGACATGAGTCCCGTGCTCTCCATGCCACTGGAATCAAGTTATCCAGGCTGATGAGGGTTGAAAGCCCGAAACCGGTCCTTTGATGTTTGTTTCCAGTCCAGAGAGGACCTGGATTGAGCAGTTTGGGCTGGACTGTTCCCATGGGGCACAGGGTCAAGACTGATTTGCATATGGCTGGGTTCAAACTGGAATGGCATGGTGAGCAATAAACAATGGATTTCGACCCAGATCTCTGTACTGGGGTGAATGTATGACATTGTTCTGCATTCTTTCCATCACCTGTTGTTTTTGCATTTGTCACCCCGAGTGGTCCGGGTATTCTCAGACGTGAGTCCCGTGCTCTCCATGCCACTGGAATCAAGCTATCCAGGCTGATGAGGACTGAAAGCCCGAAACCGGTCCTTGGATGCTTGTTTCCAGTCCAGGGAGGACCTGGCTTGGCAGTTCGGGCTGGACTGTTCCCATGGGGCACAGGGTCAAGACTGATTTGCATATGGCTGGGTTCAAACTGGAATGGCATGGTGAGCAAAAAAACGATGGAGTTAGGCCCAGATCTCTGTACTGGTTTGAATGTATGACATTGTTCTGCATTCTATCCATCACCTGTTGTTTTTACATTTGTCACCCCAAGTGGTCAGGGTATGCTCAGACATGAGTCCCGTGCTCTCCATGCCACTGGAATCAAGTTATCCAGGCTGATGAGGGTAGAAAGCCCGAAACCGGTCCTTTGATGTTTGTTTCCAGTCCAGAGAGGACCTGGCTTGTGCAGTTTGGGCTGGACTGTTCCCATGGGGCACAGGGTCAAGACTGATTTGCATATGGCTGGGTTCAAACTGGAATGGCATGGTGAGCAAGAAAACAATGGATTTAGGCCCAGATCTCTGTACTGGGGTGAATGTATGACATTGTTCTGCATTCTTTCCATCACCTGTTGTTTTTGCATTCGTCACCCCGAGTGGTCCGGGTATGCTCAGACGTGAGTCCCATGCTCTCCATGCCATTCGGATCAAGCTATTCAGGCTGATGAGGTCTGAAAGCCCGAAACCGGTCCTTGGATGCTTGTTTCCAGTCCAGGGAGGACCTGGCTTGGCAGTTCGGGCTGGACTGTTCCCATAGGGCACAGGGTCAAGACTGATTTGCATATGGCTGGGTTCAAACTGGGATGGCATGGTGAGCAAAAAAACGATGGAGTTAGGCCCAGATCCCTGTACTGGGGTGAATGTATGACATTGTTCTGCATTCTTTCCATCACCTGTTGTTTTTTCATTTGTCACCCCGAGTGGTCAGGGTATGCTCACACATGAGTCCCGTGCTCTCCATGCCACTGGAATCAAGTTATCCAGGTTGATGAGGGTTGAAAGCCCGAAACCGGTCCTTTGATGTTTGTGTCCAGTCCAGAGAGGACCTGGCTTGTGCAGTTTGGGCTGGACTGTTCCCATGGGGAACAGGGTCAAGACTGATTTGCATATGGCTGGGTTCAAACTGGAATGGCATGGTGAGCAAGAAAACAATGGATTTAGGCCCATATCTCGGTTCTGGAATCAATGTATGACATTGTTCTGCATTCTATCCATCACCTGTTGTTTTTGCCTTTGTCACCCCGAGTGGTCCGGGTATGCTCAGACGTGAGTCCCGTGCTCTCCATGCCACTGGAATCAAGTTATCCAGGCTGATGAGGGTTGAAAGCCCGAAACCGGTCCTTGGATGCTTGTTTCCAGTCCAGGGAGGACCTGGCTTCTGCAGTTTGGCCTGGACTGTTCCCATGAGGCACAGGGTCAAGACTGATTTGCATATGGCTGGGTTCAAACTGGAATGGCATGGTGAGCAAGAAAACAATGGGGCAGATTTATGAAGGCCTTGCGCCGCCGGTGCGTCATTTTTAACATGGGAAAAAGTGACGCACCTGCGGCGCAAGGCCTTCATAAAACTGCCCCAATGGATTTAGGCCTAGATCTCTGTACTGGGGTGAATGTATGACATTGCTCTGCATTCTTTCCATCACCTGTTGTTTTTGCATTTGTCACCCCGAGTGGTCCGGGTATGCTCAGTCGTGAGTCCTGTGCTCTCCATGCCACTGGAATCGAGCTATCCAGGCTGATGAGGACTGAAAGCCTGAAACCGGTCCTTGGATGCTTGTTTCCAGTCCAGGGATGACCTGGCTTGGCAGTTCGGGCTGCACTGTTCCCATGGGGCACAGGGTGAAGACTGATTTGTATATGGCTGGGTTCAAACTGGAATGGCATGGTAAGCAAAAAAAACGATGGATTTAGGCCCAGATGTCTGTACTGGGGTGAATGTATGACATTGTTCTGCATTCTTTCCATCACCTGTTGTTTTTGCATTTGTCACCTCGAGTGGTCCGGGTATGCTCAGGCGTGAGTCCTGTGCTCTCCATGCCACTGGAATCAAGCTCTCCAGGCTGATGAGGACTGAAAGCCCAAAATCGGTCCTTGGATGCTTGTTTCCAGTCCAGGGAGGACCTGGCTTGGCAGTTCGGGCTGGACTGTTCCCATGGGGCACAGGGTCAAGACTGATTTGCATATGGCTGGGTTCAAACTGAAATGGCATGGTGAGCAAGTAAACATTGGACTTAGGCCTAGATATCTGTACTGGGGTGAATGTATGACATTGCTCTGCATTCTTTCCATCACCTGTTGTTTTTGCATTTGTCACCCCGAGTGGTCCGGGTATGCTCAGACGTGAGTCCCGTGCTCTCCATGCCACTGGAATCAAGCTATCCAGGCTGATGAGGACTGAAAGCCCGAAACCGGTCCTTGGATGCTTGTTTCCAGTCCAGGGAGGACCTGGCTTGGCAGTTCGGGCAGGACGGTTCCCATGGGGCACAGGGTCAAGACTGATTTGCATATGGCTGAGATCAAACCGGAATGGCATGGTGAGCAAAAAAATGATGGATTTAGGCCCAGATCTCTGTACTGGGGTGAATGTATGACATTGTTCTGCATTCTATCCATCACCTGTTGTTTTTGCATTTGTCACCCCGAGTGGTCCGGGTATGCTCAGACGTGAGTCCCGTGCTCTCCATGCCACTGGAATCAAGCTATCCAGGCTGATGAGGACTGAAAGCCCGAAACCGGTCCTTGGATGCTTGTTTCCAGTCCAGGGAGGACCTGGCTTGGCAGTTCGGGCTGGACTGTTCCCATAGGGCACAGGGTCAAGACTGATTTGCATATGGCTGGGTTCAAACTGGAATCGCATGGTGAGCAAAAAAATGATGGAGTTAGGCCCAGATCTCTGTACTGGGGTGAATTTATGACATTGTTCTGCATTCTATCCATCACCTGTTGTTTTTACATTTGTCACCCCGAGTGGTCAGGGTATGCTCAGACATGAGTCCCGTGCTCTCCATGCCACTGGAATCAAGTTATCCAGGCTGATGAGGGTTGAAAGCCCGAAACCGGTCCTTTGATGTTTGTTTCCAGTCCAGAGAGGACCTGGATTGTGCAGTTTGGGCTGGACTGTTCCCATGGGGCACAGGGTCAAGACTGATTTGCATATGGCTGGGTTCAAACTGGAATGGCATGGTGAGCAATAAACAATGGATTTCGACCCAGATCTCTGTACTGGGGTGAATGTATGACATTGTTCTGCATTCTTTCCATCACCTGTTGTTTTTGCATTTGTCACCCCGAGTGGTCCGGGTATTCTCAGACGTGAGTCCCGTGCTCTCCATGCCACTGGAATCAAGCTATCCAGGCTGATGAGGACTGAAAGCCCGAAACCGGTCCTTGGATGCTTGTTTCCAGTCCAGGGAGGACCTGGCTTGGCAGTTCGGGCTGGACTGTTCCCATGGGGCACAGGGTCAAGACTGATTTGCATATGGCTGGGTTCAAACTGGAATGGCATGGTGAGCAAAAAAACGATGGAGTTAGGCCCAGATCTCTGTACTGGTTTGAATGTATGACATTGTTCTGCATTCTATCCATCACCTGTTGTTTTTACATTTGTCACCCCAAGTGGTCAGGGTATGCTCAGACATGAGTCCCGTGCTCTCCATGCCACTGGAATCAAGTTATCCAGGCTGATGAGGGTAGAAAGCCCGAAACCGGTCCTTTGATGTTTGTTTCCAGTCCAGAGAGGACCTGGCTTGTGCAGTTTGGGCTGGACTGTTCCCATGGGGCACAGGGTCAAGACTGATTTGCATATGGCTGGGTTCAAACTGGAATGGCATGGTGAGCAAGAAAACAATGGATTTAGGCCCAGATCTCTGTACTGGGGTGAATGTATGACATTGTTCTGCATTCTTTCCATCACCTGTTGTTTTTGCATTCGTCACCCCGAGTGGTCCGGGTATGCTCAGACGTGAGTCCCATGCTCTCCATGCCATTCGGATCAAGCTATTCAGGCTGATGAGGTCTGAAAGCCCGAAACCGGTCCTTGGATGCTTGTTTCCAGTCCAGGGAGGACCTGGCTTGGCAGTTCGGGCTGGACTGTTCCCATAGGGCACAGGGTCAAGACTGATTTGCATATGGCTGGGTTCAAACTGGGATGGCATGGTGAGCAAAAAAACGATGGAGTTAGGCCCAGATCCCTGTACTGGGGTGAATGTATGACATTGTTCTGCATTCTTTCCATCACCTGTTGTTTTTTCATTTGTCACCCCGAGTGGTCAGGGTATGCTCACACATGAGTCCCGTGCTCTCCATGCCACTGGAATCAAGTTATCCAGGCTGATGAGGGTTGAAAGCCCGAAACCGGTCCTTTGATGTTTGTGTCCAGTCCAGAGAGGACCTGGCTTGTGCAGTTTGGGCTGGACTGTTCCCATGGGGAACAGGGTCAAGACTGATTTGCATATGGCTGGGTTCAAACTGGAATGGCATGGTGAGCAAGAAAACAATGGATTTAGGCCCATATCTCTGTACTGGAGTGAATGTATGACATTGTTCTGCATTCTATCCATCACCTGTTGTTTTTGCATTTGTCACCCCGAGTGGTCCGGGTATGCTCAGACGTGAGTCCCGTGCTCTCCATGCCACTGGAATCAAGTTATCCAGGCTGGTGAGGGTTGAAAGCCCGAAACCGGTCCTTGGATGCTTGTTTCCAGTCCAGGGAGGACCTGGCTTCTGCAGTTTGGCCTGGACTGTTCCCATGGGGCACAGGGTCAAGACTGATTTGCATATGGCTGGGTTCAAACTGGAATGGCATGGTGAGCAAGAAAACAATGGGGCAGATTTATGAAGGCCTTGCGCCGCCGGTGCGTCATTTTTAACATGGGAAAAAGTGACGCACCGGTGGCGCAAGGCCTTCATAAATCTGCCCCAATGGATTTAGGCCTAGATCTCTGTACTGGGGTGAATGTATGACATTGCTCTGCATTCTTTCCATCACCTGTTGTTTTTGCATTTGTCACCCCGAGTGGTCCGGGTATGCTCAGACGTGAGTCCTGTGCTCTCCATGCCACTGGAATCGAGCTATCCAGGCTGATGAGGACTGAAAGCCCGAAACCGGTCCTTGGATGCTTGTTTCCAGTCCAGGGAGGACCTGGTTTGGCAGTTCGGGCTGGACTGTTCCCATGGGGCACAGGGTGAAGACTGATTTGCATATGGCTGGGTTCAAACTGGAATGGCATGGTAAGCAAAAAAACGATGGATTTAGGCCCAGATCTCTGTACTGGGGTGAATGTATGACATTGTTCTGCATTCTTTCCATCACCTGTTGTTTTTGCATTTGTCACCTCGAGTGGTCCGGGTATGCTCAGGCGTGAGTCCTATGCTCTCCATGCCACTGGAATCAAGCTCTCCAGGCTGATGAGGACTGAAAGCCCAAAATCGGTCCTTGGATGCTTGTTTCCAGTCCAGGGAGGACCTGGCTTGGCAGTTCGGGCTGGACTGTTCCCATGGGGCACAGGGTCAAGACTGATTTGCATATGGCTGGGTTCAAACTGGAATGGCATGGTGAGCAAGAAAACAATGGATTTAGGCCCAGATCTCTGTACTGGGGTGAATGTATGACATTGTTCTGCATTCTTTCCATCACCTGTTGTTTTTGCATTTGTCAACCCGAGTGGTCCGGGTATTCTCAGACGTGAGTCCCGTGCTCTCCATGCCACTGGAATCAAGCTATCCAGGCTGATGATGACTGAAAGCCCGAAACCGGTCCTTGGATGCTTGCTTCCAGTCCAGGGAGGACCTGGCTTGGCAGTTCGGGCTGGACTGTTCCCATGGGGCACAGGGTCAAGACTGATTTGCATATGGCTGGGATCAAACCGGAATGGCATGGTGAGCAAAAAAATGATGGATTTAGGCCCAGATCTCTGTACTGGGGTGAATGTAAACCATTGTTCTGCATTCTATCCATCACCTGTTGTTTTTACATTTGTCACCCCGAGTGGTCAGGGTATGCTCAGACATGAGTCCCGTGCTCTCCATGCCACTGGAATCAAGTTATCCAGGCTGATAAGGGTTGAAAGCCCGAAACCGGTCCTTGGATGCTTGTTTCCAGTCCAGGGAGGACCTGGCTTGTGCAGTTTGGCCTGGACTGTTCCCATGGGGCACAGGGTCAAGACTGATTTGCATATGGCTGGGTTCAAACTGAAATGGCATGGTGAGCAAGTAAACATTGGACTTAGGCCTAGATATCTGTACTGGGGTGAATGTATGACATTGCTCTGCATTCTTTCCATCACCTGTTGTTTTTGCATTTGTCACCCCGAGTGGTCCGGGTATGCTCAGACGTGAGTCCCGTGCTCTCCATGCCACTGGAATCAAGCTATCCAGGCTGATGAGGACTGAAAGCCCGAAACCGGTCCTTGGATGCTTGTTTCCAGTCCAGGGAGGACCTGGCTTGGCAGTTCGGGCTGGACGGTTCCCATGGGGCACAGGGTCAAGACTGATTTGCATATGGCTGAGATCAACCCGGAATGGCATGGTGAGCAAAAAAATTATGGATTTAGTCCCAGATCTCTGTACTGGGGTGAATGTATGACATTGTTCTGCATTCTATCCATCACCTGTTGTTTTTGCATTTGTCACCCCGAGTGGTCCGGGTATGCTCAGACATGAGTCCCGTGCTCTCCATGCCACTGGGATCAAGCTATCCAGGCTGATGAGGTCTGAAAGCCCGAAACCGGTCCTTGGATGCTTGTTTCCAGTCCAGGGAGGACCTGGCTTGGCAGTTCGGGCTGGACTGTTCCCATAGGGCACAGGGTCAAGACTGATTTGCATATGGCTGGGTTCAAACTGGAATGGCATGGTGAGCAAAAAAATGATGGAGTTAGGCCCAGATCTCTGTACTGGGGTGAATTTATGACATTGTTCTGCATTCTATCCATTACCTGTTGTTTTTACATTTGTCACCCCGAGTGGTCAGGGTATGCTCAGACATGAGTCCCGTGCTCTCCATGCCACTGGAATCAAGTTATCCAGGCTGATGAGGGTTGAAAGCCAGAAACCGGTCCTTTGATGTTTGTTTCCAGTCCAGAGAGGACCTGGATTGTGCAGTTTGGGCTGGACTGTTCCCATGGGGCACAGGGTCAAGACTGATTTGCATATGGCTGGGTTCAAACTGGAATGGCATGGTGAGCAATAAACAATGGATTTTGACCCAGATCTCTGTACTGGGGTGAATGTATGACATTGTTCTGCATTCTTTCCATCACCTGTTGTTTTTGCATTTGTCACCCCGAGTGGTCCGGGTATTCTCAGACGTGAGTCCCGTGCTCTCCATGCCACTGGAATCAAGCTATCCAGGCTGATGAGGACTGAAAGCCCGAAACCGGTCCTTGGATGCTTGTTTCCAGTCCAGGGAGGACCTGCCTTGGCAGTTCGGGCTGGACTGTTCCCATGGGGCACAGGGTCAAGACTGATTTGCATATGGCTGGGTTCAAACTGAAATGGCATGGTGATAAAAAAAATGATGGATTTAGGCCCAGATCTCTGTACTGGGGTGAATGTATGATATTGTTCTGCATTCTTTCCATCACCTGTTGTTTATGCATTTGTCACCCCGAGTGGTCCGGGTATGCTCAGACGTGAGTCCCGTGCTCTCCATGCCACTGGGATCAAGCTATCCAGGCTGATGAGGTCTGAAAGCCCGAAACCGGTCCTTGGATGCTTGTTTCCAGTCCAGGGAGGACCTGGCTTGTGCAGTTTGGGCTGGACTGTTCCCATGGGGCAGAGGGTCAAGACTGATTTGCATATGGCTGGGTTCAAACTGGAATGGCATGGTAAGCAAAAAAAATGATGGATTTAGGCCCAGATCTCTGTACTGGGGTGAATGTATGACATTGTTCTGCATTCTTTCCATCACCTGTTGTATTTGCATTTGTCACCTCGAGTGGTCCGGGTATGCTCAGGCGTGAGTCCTGTGCTCTCCATGCCACTGGAATCAAGCTCTCCAGGCTGATGAGGACTGAAAGCCCAAAATCGGTCCTTGGATGCTTGTTTCCATTCCAAGGAGGACCTGGCTTGGCAGTTCGGGCTGGACTGTTCCCATGGGGCACAGGGTCAAGACTGATTTGCATATGGCTTGGATCAAACCGGAATGGCATGGTGAGCAAAAAACATGATGGATTTAGGCCCAGATCTCTGTACTGGGGTGAATGTATGACATTGTTCTGCATTCTATCCATCACCTGTTGTTTTTGCATTTGTCACCCCGAGTGGTCCGGGTATGCTCAGACGTGAGTCCTGTGCTCTCCATGCCACTGGGATCAAGCTATCCAGGCTGATGAGGTCTGAAAGCCTGAAACCGGTCCTTGGATGCTTGTTTCCAGTCCAGGGAGGACCTGGCTTGGCAGTTCGGGCTGGACTGTTCCCATAGGGCACAGGGTCAAGACTGATTTGCATATGGCTGGGTTCAAACTGGAATGGCATGGTGAGCAAAAAAACGATGGAGTTAGGGGCAGATCTCTGTACTGGGGTGAATGTATGACATTGTTCTGCATTCTATCCATCACCTGTTGTTTTTACATTTGTCACCCCAAGTGGTCAGGGTATGCTCAGACATGAGTCCCGTGCTCTCCATGCCACTGGAATCAAGTTATCCAGGCTGATGAGGGTTGAAAGCCCGAAACCGGTCCTTTGATGTTTGTTTCCAGTCCAGAGAGGACCTGGCTTGTGCAGTTTGGGCTGGACTGTTCCCATGGGGCACAGGGTCAAGACTGATTTGCATATGGCTGGGTTCAAACTGGAATGGCATGGTGAGCAAGAAAACAATGGATTTAGGCCCAGATCTCTGTACTGGGGTGAATGTATGACATTGTTCTGCATTCTTTCCATCACCTGTTGTATTTGCATTTGTCACCCGAGTGGTCCGGGTATGCTCAGACGTGAGTCCTGTGCTCTCCATGCCATTCGGATCAAGCTATTTAGGCTGATGAGGTCTGAAAGCCCAAAACCGGTCCTTGGATGCTTGTTTCCAGTCCGGGGAGGAGCTGGCTTGGCAGTTTGGGCTGGACTGTTCCCATAGGGCACAGGGTCAAGACTGATTTGCATATGGCTGGGTTCAAACTGGGATGGCATGGTGAGCAAAAAAACGATGGAGTTAGGCCCAGATCTCTGTACTGGGGTGAATGTATGACATTGTTCTGCATTCTATCCATCACCTGTTGTTTTTCATTTGTCACCCCGAGTGGTAAGGGTATGCTCAGACATGAGTCCCGTGCTCTCCATGCCACTGGAATCAAGTTATCCAGGCTGATGAGGGTTGAAAGCCCGAAACCGGTCCTTTGATGTTTGTTTCCAGTCCAGAGAGGACCTGGCTTGTGCAGTTTGGGCTGGACTGTTCCCATGGGGAACAGGGTCAAGACTGATTTGCATATGGCTGGGTCAAACTGGAATGGCATGGTGAGCAAGAAAACAATGGATTTAGGCCCATATCTCTGTACTGGAGTGAATGTATGGCATTGTTCTGCATTCTATCCATCACCTGTTGTTTTTGCATTTGTCACCCCGAGTGGTCCGGGTATGCTCAGACGTGAGTCCCGTGCTCTCCATGCCACTGGAATCAAGTTATCCAGGCTGATGAGGGTTAAAAGCCCGAAACCGGTCCTTGGATGCTTGTTTCCAGTCCAGGGAGGACCTGGCTTCTGCAGTTTGGCCTGGACTGTTCCCATGGGGCACAGGGTCAAGACTGATTTGCATATGGCTGGGTTCAAACTGGAATGGCATGGTGAGCAAGAAAACAATGGGGCAGATTTATGAAGGCCTTGCGCCGCCGGTGCGTCATTTTTAACATGGGAAAAAGTGACGCACCGGCGGCACAAGGCCTTCATAAATCTGCCCCAATGGATTTAGGCCTAGATCTCTGTACTGGGGTGAATGTATGACATTGCTCTGCATTCTTTCCATCACCTGTTGTTTTTGCATTTGTCACCCCGAGTGGTCCGGGTATGCTCAGACGTGAGTCCTGTGCTCTCCATGCCACTGGAATCGAGCTATCCAGGCTGATGAGGACTGAAAGCCCGAAACCGGTCCTTGGATGCTTGTTTCCAGTCCAGGGAGGACCTGGCTTGGCAGTTCGGGCTGGACTGTTCCCATGGGGCACAGGGTGAAGACTGATTTGCATATGGCTGGGTTCAAACTGGAATGGCATGGTAAGCAAAAAAAACGATGGATTTAGGCCCAGATCTCTGTACTGGGGTGAATGTATGACATTGTTCTGCATTCTTTCCATCACCTGTTGTTTTTGCATTTGTCACCTCGAGTGGTCCGGGTATGCTCAGGCCTGAGTCCTGTGCTCTCCATGCCACTGGAATCAAGCTCTCCAGGCTGATGAGGACTGAAAGCCCAAAATCGGTCCTTGGATGCTTGTTTCCAGTCCAGGGAGGACCTGGCTTGGCAGTTCGGGCTGGACTGTTCCCATGGGGCACAGGGTCAAGACTGATTTGCATATGGCTGGGTTCAAACTGGAATGGCATGGTGAGCAAGAAAACAATGGATTTAGGCCCAGATCTCTGTACTGGGGTGAATGTATGACATTGTTCTGCATTCTTTCCATCACCTGTTGTTTTTGCATTTGTCACCCCGAGTGGTCCGGGTATTCTCAGACGTGAGTCCCGTGCTCTCCATGCAACTGGAATCAAGCTATCCAGGCTGATGAGGACTGAAAGCCCGAAACCGGTCCTTGGATGCTTCTTTCCAGTCCACGGAGGACCTTGCTTGGCAGTTCGGGCTGGACTGTTCCCATGGGGCACAGGGTCAAGACTGATTTGCATATGGCTGGGATCAAACCGGAATGGCATGGTGAGCAAAAAAATGATGGATTTAGGCCCAGATCTCTGTACTGGGGTGAATGTATGACATTGTTCTGCATTCTATCCATCACCTGTTGTTTTTACATTTGTCACCCCGAGTGGTCAGGGTATGCTCAGACATGAGTCCCGTGCTCTCCATGCCACTGGAATCAAGTTATCCAGGCTGATGAGGGTTGAAAGCCCTAAACCGGTCCTTGGATGCTTGTTTCCAGTCCAGGGAGGACCTGGCTTGGCAGTTCGGGCTGGACGGTTCCCATGGGGAACAGGGTCAAGACTGATTTGCATATGGCTGAGATCCAACCGGAATGGCATGGTGAGCAAAAAAATGATGGATATAGGCCCAGATCTCTGTACTGGGGTGAATGTATGACATTGTTCTGCATTCTATCCATCACCTGTTGTTTTTGCATTTGTCACCCCGAGTGGTCCGGGTATGCTCAGACATGAGTCCCGTGCTCTCCATGCCACTGGGATCAAGCTATCCAGGCTGATGAGGTCTGAAAGCCCGAAACCGGTCCTTGGATGCTTGTTTCCAGTCCAGGGAGGACGTGGCTTGGCAGTTCGGGCTGGACTGTTCCCATGGGGCACAGGGTCAAGACTGATTTGCATATGGCTGGGTTCAAACTGGAATGGCATGGTGATCAAAAAAATGATGGATTTAGGCCCAGATCTCTGTACTGGGGTGAATGTATGACATTGTTCTGCATTCTTTCCATCACCTGTTGTTTATGCATTTGTCACCCCGAGTGGTCCGGGTATGCTCAGACGTGAGTCCCGTGCTCTCCATGCCACTGGGATCAAGCTATCCAGGCTGATGAGGTCTGAAAGCCCGAAACCGGTCCTTGGATGCTTGTTTCCAGTCCAGGGAGGACCTGGCTTGGCAGTTCGGGCTGGACTGTTCCCACAGGGCACAGGGTCAAGACTGATTTGCATATAGCTGGGTTCAAACTGGAATGGCATGGTAAGCAAAAAAAACGATGGATTTAGGCCCAGATCTCTGTACTGGGGTGAATGTATGACATTGTTCTGCATTCTTTCCATCACCTGTTGTTTTTGCATTTGTCACCTTGAGTGGTCCGGGTATGCTCAGGTGTGAGTCCTGTGCTCTCCATGCCACTGAAATCAAGCTCTCCAGGCTGATGAGGACTGAAAGCCCAAAATCGGTCCTTGGATGCTTGTTTCCATTCCAGGGAGGACCTGGCTTGGCAGTTCGGGCTGGACTGTTCCCATGGGGCACAGGGTCAAGACTGATTTGCATATGGCTGGGATCAAACCGGAATGGCATGGTGAGCAAAAAAATGATGGATTTAGGCCCAGATCTCTGTACTGGGGTGAATGTATGACATTGTTCTGCATTCTATCCATCACCTGTTGTTTTTGCATTTGTCACCCCGAGTGGTCCGGGTATGCTCAGACGTGAGTCCCGTGCTCTCCATGCCACTGGGATCAAGCTATCCAGGCTGATGAGGTCTGAAAGCCCGAAACCGGTCCTTGGGTGCTTGTTTCCAGTCCAGGGAGGACCTGGCTTGGCAGTTCGGGCTGGACTGTTCCCATAGGGCACAGGGTCAAGACTGATTTGCATATGGCTGGGTTCAAACTGGAATGGCATGGTGAGCAAAAAAACGATGGAGTTAGGCCCAGATCTCTGTACTGGGGTGAATGTATGACATTGTTCTGCATTCTATCCATCACCTGTTGTTTTTACATTTGTCACCCCAAGTGGTCAGGGTATGCTCAGACATGAGTCCCGTGCTCTCCATGGCACTGGAATCAAGTTATCCAGGCTGATGAGGGTTGAAAGCCCGAAACCGGTCCTTTGATGTTTGTTTCCAGTCCAGAGAGGACCTGGCTTGTGTAGTTTGGGCTGGACTGTTCCCATGGGGCACAGTGTCAAGACTGATTTGCCTATGGCTGGGTTCAAACTGGAATGGCATGGTGAACAAGAAAACAGTGGATTTAGGCCCAGATCTCTGTACTGGGGTGAATGTATGACATTGTTCTGCATTCTTTCCATCACCTGTTGTTTTTGCATTTGTCACCCCGAGTGGTCCGGGTATTCTCAGACGTGAGTCCCGTGCTCTCCATGCCACTGGTATTAAGCTATCCAGGCTGATGAGGACTGAAAGCCCGAAACGGGTCCTTGGATGCTTGTTTCCAGTCCAGGGAGGACCTGGCTTGGCAGTTCGGGCTGCACTGTTCTCATGGGGCACAGGGTCAAGACTGATTTGCATATGGCTGGGATCAAACCGGAATGGCATGGTGAGCAAAAAAATGATGGATTTAGGCCCAGATCTTTGTACTGGGGTGAATGTATGACATTGTTCTGCATTCTATCCATCACATGTTGTTTTTACATTGTCCCCCGAGTGGTCAGGGTATGCTCAGACATGAGTCCCGTGCTCTCCATGGCACTGGAATCAAGTTATCCAGGCTGATGACGGTTGAAAGCCCGAAACCGGTCCTTTGATGTTTGTTTCCAGTCCAGAGAGGACCTGGCTTGTGCAGTTTGCGCTGGACTGTTCCCATGGGGCACAGGGTCAAGACTGATTTGCCTATGGCTGGGTTCAAACTGGAATGGCATGGTGAACAAGAAAACAATGGATTTAGGCCCAGATCTCTGTACTGGGGTGAATGTATGACATTGTTCTGCATTCTTTCCATCACCTGTTGTTTTTGCATTTGTCACCCCGAGTGGTCCGGGTATGCTCAGACGTGAGTCCCGTGCTCTCCATGCCATTCAGATCAAGCTATCCAGGCTGATGAGGATTGAAAGCCCGAAACCGGTCCTTGGATGCTTGTTTCCAGTCCAGGGAGGACCTGGCTTGGCAGTTCGGGCTGGACTGTTCCCATAGGGCACAGGGTCAAGACTGATTTGCATATGGCTGGGATCAAACCGGAATGGCATGGTGAGCAAAAAAATGATGGATTTAGGCCCAGATCTATGTACTGGGGTGAATGTATGACATTGTTCTGCATTCTATCCATCACCTGTTGTTTTTACATTTGTCACCCCGAGTGGTCAGGGTATGCTCAGACTTGAGTCCCGTGCTCTCCATGGCACTGGAATCAAGTTATCCAGGCTGATGAGGGTTGAAAGCCTGAAATCGGTCTTTTGATGTTTGTTTCCAGTCCAGAGAGGCCCTGGCTTGTGCAGTTTGGGCTGAGTGTCAAGACTGATTTGCATATGGCTGGGTTCAAACTGGAATGGCATGGTGAGCAAGAAAATAATGGATTTAGGCCCAGATCTCTGTACTGGGGTGAATGTATGACATTGTTCTGCATTCTTTCCATCACCTGTTGTTTTTGTATTTGTCATCCCGAGTGGTCCGGGTATGCTCAGGCGTGAGTCCCGTGCTCTCCATGCCACTGGGATCAAGCTATCCAGGCTGATGAGGTCTGAAATCCCGAAACCGGTCCTTGGATGCTTGTTTCCAGTCCAGGGAGGACCTGGCTTGGCAGTTCGGGCTGGACTGTTCCCATAGGGCACAGGGTCAAGACTGATTTGCATATGGCTGGGTTCAAACTGGAATGGCATGGTGAGCAAAAAAATGATGGAGTTAGGCCCAGATCTCTGTACTGGGGTGAATGTATGACATTGTTCTGCATTCTATCCATCACCTGTTGTTTTTGCATTTGTCACACCGAGTGGTCCAGTTATGCTCAGACGTGAGTCCCGTGCTCTCCATGCCACTGGGATCAAGCTATCCAGGCTGATGAGGTCTGAAAGCCTGAAACTGGTCCTTGGATGCTTGTTTCCAGTCCAGGGAGGACCTGGCTTGGCAGTTCGGGCTGGACTGTTCCCATAGGGCACAGGGTCAAGACTGATTTGCATATAGCTGGGTTCAAACTGGAATGGCATGGTGAGCAAAAAAACGATGGAGTTAGGCCCAGATCTCTGTACTGGGGTGAATGTATGACATTGTTCTGCATTCTATCCATCACCTGTTGTTTTTACATTTGTCACCCCGAGTGGTCAGGGTATGCTCAGACATGAGTCCCGTGCTCTCCATGCCACTGGAATAAAGTTATCCAGTCTGATGAGGGTTGAAAGCCCGAAACCGGTCTTTTGATGTTTGTTTCCAGTCCAGAGAGGACCTGGCTTGTGCAGTTTGGGCTGGACTGTTCCCATGGGGCACAGGGTCAAGACTGATTTGCATATGGCTGGGTTCAAACTGGAATGGCATGGTGAGCAAGAAAACAATGGATTTAGGCCCAGATCTCTGTACAGGGGTGAATGTATGACATTGTTCTGCATTCTTTCCATCACCTGTTGTTTTTGCATTTGTCACCCCGAGTGGTCCGGGTATGCTCAGACGTGAGTCCCGTGCTCTCCATGCCATTCGGATCAAGCTATTCAGGCTGATGAGGTCTGAAAGCCTGAAACCGGTCCTTGGATGCTTGTTTCCAGTCCAGGGAGGACCTGGCTTGGCAGTTCGGGCTGGACTGTTCCCATAGGGCACAGGGTCAAGACTGATTTGCATATGGCTGGGTTCAAACTGGGATGGCATGGTGAGCAAAAAAACGATGGAGTTAGGCCCAGATCTCTGTACTGGGGTGAATGTATGACATTGTTCTGCATTCTATCCATCACCTGTTGTTTTTTCATTTGTCACCCCGAGTTATCAGGGTATGCTCAGACATGAGTCCCGTGCTCTCCATGCCACTGGAATCAAGTTATCCAGGTTGATGAGGGTTGAAAGCCCGAAACCGGTCCTTTGATGTTTGTTTCCAGTCCAGAGAGGACCTGGCTTGTGCAGTTTGGGCTGGACTGTTCCCATGGGGAACAGGGTCAAGACTGATTTGCATATGGCTGGGTTCAAACTGGAATGGCATGGTGAGCAAGAAAACAATGGATTTAGGCCCATATCTCGGTTCTGGAGTCAATGTATGACATTGTTCTGCATTCTATCCATCACCTGTTGTTTTTGCCTTTGTCACCCCGAGTGGTCCGGGTATGCTCAGACGTGAGTCCCGTGCTCTCCATTCCACTGGAATCAAGTTATCCAGGCTGATGAGGGTTGAAAGCCCGAAACCGGTCCTTGGATGCTTGTTTCCAGTCCAGGGAGGACCTGGCTTCTGCAGTTTGGCCTGGACTGTTCCCATGAGGCACAGGGTCAAGACTGATTTGCATATGGCTGGGTTCAAACTGGAATGGCATGGTGAGCAAGAAAACAATGGGGCAGATTTATGAAGGCCTTGCGCCGCCGGTGCGTCATTTTTAACATGGGAAAAAGTGACGCACCTGCGGCGCAAGGCCTTCATAAAACTGCCCCAATGGATTTAGGCCTAGATCTCTGTACTGGGGTGAATGTATGACATTGCTCTGCATTCTTTCCATCACCTGTTGTTTTTGCATTTGTCACCCCGAGTGGTCCGGGTATGCTCAGTCGTGAGTCCTGTGCTCTCCATGCCACTGGAATCGAGCTATCCAGGCTGATGAGGACTGAAAGCCTGAAACCGGTCCTTGGATGCTTGTTTCCAGTCCAGGGATGACCTGGCTTGGCAGTTCGGGCTGCACTGTTCCCATGGGGCACAGGGTGAAGACTGATTTGTATATGGCTGGGTTCAAACTGGAATGGCATGGTAAGCAAAAAAAACGATGGATTTAGGCCCAGATGTCTGTACTGGGGTGAATGTATGACATTGTTCTGCATTCTTTCCATCACCTGTTGTTTTTGCATTTGTCACCTCGAGTGGTCCGGGTATGCTCAGGCGTGAGTCCTGTGCTCTCCATGCCACTGGAATCAAGCTCTCCAGGCTGATGAGGACTGAAAGCCCAAAATCGGTCCTTGGATGCTTGTTTCCAGTCCAGGGAGGACCTGGCTTGGCAGTTCGGGCTGGACTGTTCCCATGGGGCACAGGGTCAAGACTGATTTGCATATGGCTGGGTTCAAACTGAAATGGCATGGTGAGCAAGTAAACATTGGACTTAGGCCTAGATATCTGTACTGGGGTAAATGTATGACATTGCTCTGCATTCTTTCCATCACCTGTTGTTTTTGCATTTGTCACCCCGAGTGGTCCGGGTATGCTCAGACGTGAGTCCCGTGCTCTCCATGCCACTGGAATCAAGCTATCCAGGCTGATGAGGACTGAAAGCCCGAAACCGGTCCTTGGATGCTTGTTTCCAGTCCAGGGAGGACCTGGCTTGGCAGTTCGGGCAGGACGGTTCCCATGGGGCACAGGGTCAAGACTGATTTGCATATGGCTGAGATCAAACCGGAATGGCATGGTGAGCAAAAAAATGATGGATTTAGGCCCAGATCTCTGTACTGGGGTGAATGTATGACATTGTTCTGCATTCTATCCATCACCTGTTGTTTTTGCATTTGTCACCCCGAGTGGTCCGGGTATGCTCAGACGTGAGTCCCGTGCTCTCCATGCCACTGGAATCAAGCTATCCAGGCTGATGAGGACTGAAAGCCCGAAACCGGTCCTTGGATGCTTGTTTCCAGTCCAGGGAGGACCTGGCTTGGCAGTTCGGGCTGGACTGTTCCCATAGGGCACAGGGTCAAGACTGATTTGCATATGGCTGGGTTCAAACTGGAATCGCATGGTGAGCAAAAAAATGATGGAGTTAGGCCCAGATCTCTGTACTGGGGTGAATTTATGACATTGTTCTGCATTCTATCCATCACCTGTTGTTTTTACATTTGTCACCCCGAGTGGTCAGGGTATGCTCAGACATGAGTCCCGTGCTCTCCATGCCACTGGAATCAAGTTATCCAGGCTGATGAGGGTTGAAAGCCCGAAACCGGTCCTTTGATGTTTGTTTCCAGTCCAGAGAGGACCTGGATTGTGCAGTTTGGGCTGGACTGTTCCCATGGGGCACAGGGTCAAGACTGATTTGCATATGGCTGGGTTCAAACTGGAATGGCATGGTGAGCAATAAACAATGGATTTCGACCCAGATCTCTGTACTGGGGTGAATGTATGACATTGTTCTGCATTCTTTCCATCACCTGTTGTTTTTGCATTTGTCACCCCGAGTGGTCCGGGTATTCTCAGACGTGAGTCCCGTGCTCTCCATGCCACTGGAATCAAGCTATCCAGGCTGATGAGGACTGAAAGCCCGAAACCGGTCCTTGGATGCTTGTTTCCAGTCCAGGGAGGACCTGGCTTGGCAGTTCGGGCTGGACTGTTCCCATGGGGCACAGGGTCAAGACTGATTTGCATATGGCTGGGTTCAAACTGGAATGGCATGGTGAGCAAAAAAACGATGGAGTTAGGCCCAGATCTCTGTACTGGTTTGAATGTATGACATTGTTCTGCATTCTATCCATCACCTGTTGTTTTTACATTTGTCACCCCAAGTGGTCAGGGTATGCTCAGACATGAGTCCCGTGCTCTCCATGCCACTGGAATCAAGTTATCCAGGCTGATGAGGGTAGAAAGCCCGAAACCGGTCCTTTGATGTTTGTTTCCAGTCCAGAGAGGACCTGGCTTGTGCAGTTTGGGCTGGACTGTTCCCATGGGGCACAGGGTCAAGACTGATTTGCATATGGCTGGGTTCAAACTGGAATGGCATGGTGAGCAAGAAAACAATGGATTTAGGCCCAGATCTCTGTACTGGGGTGAATGTATGACATTGTTCTGCATTCTTTCCATCACCTGTTGTTTTTGCATTCGTCACCCCGAGTGGTCCGGGTATGCTCAGACGTGAGTCCCATGCTCTCCATGCCATTCGGATCAAGCTATTCAGGCTGATGAGGTCTGAAAGCCCGAAACCGGTCCTTGGATGCTTGTTTCCAGTCCAGGGAGGACCTGGCTTGGCAGTTCGGGCTGGACTGTTCCCATAGGGCACAGGGTCAAGACTGATTTGCATATGGCTGGGTTCAAACTGGGATGGCATGGTGAGCAAAAAAACGATGGAGTTAGGCCCAGATCCCTGTACTGGGGTGAATGTATGACATTGTTCTGCATTCTTTCCATCACCTGTTGTTTTTTCATTTGTCACCCCGAGTGGTCAGGGTATGCTCACACATGAGTCCCGTGCTCTCCATGCCACTGGAATCAAGTTATCCAGGTTGATGAGGGTTGAAAGCCCGAAACCGGTCCTTTGATGTTTGTGTCCAGTCCAGAGAGGACCTGGCTTGTGCAGTTTGGGCTGGACTGTTCCCATGGGGAACAGGGTCAAGACTGATTTGCATATGGCTGGGTTCAAACTGGAATGGCATGGTGAGCAAGAAAACAATGGATTTAGGCCCATATCTCGGTTCTGGAATCAATGTATGACATTGTTCTGCATTCTATCCATCACCTGTTGTTTTTGCCTTTGTCACCCCGAGTGGTCCGGGTATGCTCAGACGTGAGTCCCGTGCTCTCCATGCCACTGGAATCAAGTTATCCAGGCTGATGAGGGTTGAAAGCCCGAAACCGGTCCTTGGATGCTTGTTTCCAGTCCAGGGAGGACCTGGCTTCTGCAGTTTGGCCTGGACTGTTCCCATGAGGCACAGGGTCAAGACTGATTTGCATATGGCTGGGTTCAAACTGGAATGGCATGGTGAGCAAGAAAACAATGGGGCAGATTTATGAAGGCCTTGCGCCGCCGGTGCGTCATTTTTAACATGGGAAAAAGTGACGCACCTGCGGCGCAAGGCCTTCATAAAACTGCCCCAATGGATTTAGGCCTAGATCTCTGTACTGGGGTGAATGTATGACATTGCTCTGCATTCTTTCCATCACCTGTTGTTTTTGCATTTGTCACCCCGAGTGGTCCGGGTATGCTCAGTCGTGAGTCCTGTGCTCTCCATGCCACTGGAATCGAGCTATCCAGGCTGATGAGGACTGAAAGCCTGAAACCGGTCCTTGGATGCTTGTTTCCAGTCCAGGGATGACCTGGCTTGGCAGTTCGGGCTGCACTGTTCCCATGGGGCACAGGGTGAAGACTGATTTGTATATGGCTGGGTTCAAACTGGAATGGCATGGTAAGCAAAAAAAACGATGGATTTAGGCCCAGATGTCTGTACTGGGGTGAATGTATGACATTGTTCTGCATTCTTTCCATCACCTGTTGTTTTTGCATTTGTCACCTCGAGTGGTCCGGGTATGCTCAGGCGTGAGTCCTGTGCTCTCCATGCCACTGGAATCAAGCTCTCCAGGCTGATGAGGACTGAAAGCCCAAAATCGGTCCTTGGATGCTTGTTTCCAGTCCAGGGAGGACCTGGCTTGGCAGTTCGGGCTGGACTGTTCCCATGGGGCACAGGGTCAAGACTGATTTGCATATGGCTGGGTTCAAACTGAAATGGCATGGTGAGCAAGTAAACATTGGACTTAGGCCTAGATATCTGTACTGGGGTGAATGTATGACATTGCTCTGCATTCTTTCCATCACCTGTTGTTTTTGCATTTGTCACCCCGAGTGGTCCGGGTATGCTCAGACGTGAGTCCCGTGCTCTCCATGCCACTGGAATCAAGCTATCCAGGCTGATGAGGACTGAAAGCCCGAAACCGGTCCTTGGATGCTTGTTTCCAGTCCAGGGAGGACCTGGCTTGGCAGTTCGGGCAGGACGGTTCCCATGGGGCACAGGGTCAAGACTGATTTGCATATGGCTGAGATCAAACCGGAATGGCATGGTGAGCAAAAAAATGATGGATTTAGGCCCAGATCTCTGTACTGGGGTGAATGTATGACATTGTTCTGCATTCTATCCATCACCTGTTGTTTTTGCATTTGTCACCCCGAGTGGTCCGGGTATGCTCAGACGTGAGTCCCGTGCTCTCCATGCCACTGGAATCAAGCTATCCAGGCTGATGAGGACTGAAAGCCCGAAACCGGTCCTTGGATGCTTGTTTCCAGTCCAGGGAGGACCTGGCTTGGCAGTTCGGGCTGGACTGTTCCCATAGGGCACAGGGTCAAGACTGATTTGCATATGGCTGGGTTCAAACTGGAATCGCATGGTGAGCAAAAAAATGATGGAGTTAGGCCCAGATCTCTGTACTGGGGTGAATTTATGACATTGTTCTGCATTCTATCCATCACCTGTTGTTTTTACATTTGTCACCCCGAGTGGTCAGGGTATGCTCAGACATGAGTCCCGTGCTCTCCATGCCACTGGAATCAAGTTATCCAGGCTGATGAGGGTTGAAAGCCCGAAACCGGTCCTTTGATGTTTGTTTCCAGTCCAGAGAGGACCTGGATTGTGCAGTTTGGGCTGGACTGTTCCCATGGGGCACAGGGTCAAGACTGATTTGCATATGGCTGGGTTCAAACTGGAATGGCATGGTGAGCAATAAACAATGGATTTCGACCCAGATCTCTGTACTGGGGTGAATGTATGACATTGTTCTGCATTCTTTCCATCACCTGTTGTTTTTGCATTTGTCACCCCGAGTGGTCCGGGTATTCTCAGACGTGAGTCCCGTGCTCTCCATGCCACTGGAATCAAGCTATCCAGGCTGATGAGGACTGAAAGCCCGAAACCGGTCCTTGGATGCTTGTTTCCAGTCCAGGGAGGACCTGGCTTGGCAGTTCGGGCTGGACTGTTCCCATGGGGCACAGGGTCAAGACTGATTTGCATATGGCTGGGTTCAAACTGGAATGGCATGGTGAGCAAAAAAACGATGGAGTTAGGCCCAGATCTCTGTACTGGTTTGAATGTATGACATTGTTCTGCATTCTATCCATCACCTGTTGTTTTTACATTTGTCACCCCAAGTGGTCAGGGTATGCTCAGACATGAGTCCTGTGCTCTCCATGCCACTGGAATCAAGTTATCCAGGCTGATGAGGGTAGAAAGCCCGAAACCGGTCCTTTGATGTTTGTTTCCAGTCCAGAGAGGACCTGGCTTGTGCAGTTTGGGCTGGACTGTTCCCATGGGGCACAGGGTCAAGACTGATTTGCATATGGCTGGGTTCAAACTGGAATGGCATGGTGAGCAAGAAAACAATGGATTTAGGCCCAGATCTCTGTACTGGGGTGAATGTATGACATTGTTCTGCATTCTTTCCATCACCTGTTGTTTTTGCATTCGTCACCCCGAGTGGTCCGGGTATGCTCAGACGTGAGTCCCATGCTCTCCATGCCATTCGGATCAAGCTATTCAGGCTGATGAGGTCTGAAAGCCCGAAACCGGTCCTTGGATGCTTGTTTCCAGTCCAGGGAGGACCTGGCTTGGCAGTTCGGGCTGGACTGTTCCCATAGGGCACAGGGTCAAGACTGATTTGCATATGGCTGGGTTCAAACTGGGATGGCATGGTGAGCAAAAAAACGATGGAGTTAGGCCCAGATCCCTGTACTGGGGTGAATGTATGACATTGTTCTGCATTCTTTCCATCACCTGTTGTTTTTTCATTTGTCACCCCGAGTGGTCAGGGTATGCTCACACATGAGTCCCGTGCTCTCCATGCCACTGGAATCAAGTTATCCAGGCTGATGAGGGTTGAAAGCCCGAAACCGGTCCTTTGATGTTTGTGTCCAGTCCAGAGAGGACCTGGCTTGTGCAGTTTGGGCTGGACTGTTCCCATGGGGAACAGGGTCAAGACTGATTTGCATATGGCTGGGTTCAAACTGGAATGGCATGGTGAGCAAGAAAACAATGGATTTAGGCCCATATCTCTGTACTGGAGTGAATGTATGACATTGTTCTGCATTCTATCCATCACCTGTTGTTTTTGCATTTGTCACCCCGAGTGGTCCGGGTATGCTCAGACGTGAGTCCCGTGCTCTCCATGCCACTGGAATCAAGTTATCCAGGCTGATGAGGGTTGAAAGCCCGAAACCGGTCCTTGGATGCTTGTTTCCAGTCCAGGGAGGACCTGGCTTCTGCAGTTTGGCCTGGACTGTTCCCATGGGGCACAGGGTCAAGACTGATTTGCATATGGCTGGGTTCAAACTGGAATGGCATGGTGAGCAAGAAAACAATGGGGCAGATTTATGAAGGCCTTGCGCCGCCGGTGCGTCATTTTTAACATGGGAAAAAGTGACGCACCGGTGGCGCAAGGCCTTCATAAATCTGCCCCAATGGATTTAGGCCTAGATCTCTGTACTGGGGTGAATGTATGACATTGCTCTGCATTCTTTCCATCACCTGTTGTTTTTGCATTTGTCACCCCGAGTGGTCCGGGTATGCTCAGACGTGAGTCCTGTGCTCTCCATGCCACTGGAATCGAGCTATCCAGGCTGATGAGGACTGAAAGCCCGAAACCGGTCCTTGGATGCTTGTTTCCAGTCCAGGGAGGACCTGGTTTGGCAGTTCGGGCTGGACTGTTCCCATGGGGCACAGGGTGAAGACTGATTTGCATATGGCTGGGTTCAAACTGGAATGGCATGGTAAGCAAAAAAAACGATGGATTTAGGCCCAGATCTCTGTACTGGGGTGAATGTATGACATTGTTCTGCATTCTTTCCATCACCTGTTGTTTTTGCATTTGTCACCTCGAGTGGTCCGGGTATGCTCAGGCGTGAGTCCTATGCTCTCCATGCCACTGGAATCAAGCTCTCCAGGCTGATGAGGACTGAAAGCCCAAAATCGGTCCTTGGATGCTTGTTTCCAGTCCAGGGAGGACCTGGCTTGGCAGTTCGGGCTGGACTGTTCCCATGGGGCACAGGGTCAAGACTGATTTGCATATGGCTGGGTTCAAACTGGAATGGCATGGTGAGCAAGAAAACAATGGATTTAGGCCCAGATCTCTGTACTGGGGTGAATGTATGACATTGTTCTGCATTCTTTCCATCACCTGTTGTTTTTGCATTTGTCAACCCGAGTGGTCCGGGTATTCTCAGACGTGAGTCCCGTGCTCTCCATGCCACTGGAATCAAGCTATCCAGGCTGATGATGACTGAAAGCCCGAAACCGGTCCTTGGATGCTTGCTTCCAGTCCAGGGAGGACCTGGCTTGGCAGTTCGGGCTGGACTGTTCCCATGGGGCACAGGGTCAAGACTGATTTGCATATGGCTGGGATCAAACCGGAATGGCATGGTGAGCAAAAAAATGATGGATTTAGGCCCAGATCTCTGTACTGGGGTGAATGTAAACCATTGTTCTGCATTCTATCCATCACCTGTTGTTTTTACATTTGTCACCCCGAGTGGTCAGGGTATGCTCAGACATGAGTCCCGTGCTCTCCATGCCACTGGAATCAAGTTATCCAGGCTGATAAGGGTTGAAAGCCCGAAACCGGTCCTTGGATGCTTGTTTCCAGTCCAGGGAGGACCTGGCTTGTGCAGTTTGGCCTGGACTGTTCCCATGGGGCACAGGGTCAAGACTGATTTGCATATGGCTGGGTTCAAACTGAAATGGCATGGTGAGCAAGTAAACATTGGACTTAGGCCTAGATATCTGTACTGGGGTGAATGTATGACATTGCTCTGCATTCTTTCCATCACCTGTTGTTTTTGCATTTGTCACCCCGAGTGGTCCGGGTATGCTCAGACGTGAGTCCCGTGCTCTCCATGCCACTGGAATCAAGCTATCCAGGCTGATGAGGACTGAAAGCCCGAAACCGGTCCTTGGATGCTTGTTTCCAGTCCAGGGAGGACCTGGCTTGGCAGTTCGGGCTGGACGGTTCCCATGGGGCACAGGGTCAAGACTGATTTGCATATGGCTGAGATCAACCCGGAATGGCATGGTGAGCAAAAAAATTATGGATTTAGTCCCAGATCTCTGTACTGGGGTGAATGTATGACATTGTTCTGCATTCTATCCATCACCTGTTGTTTTTGCATTTGTCACCCCGAGTGGTCCGGGTATGCTCAGACATGAGTCCCGTGCTCTCCATGCCACTGGGATCAAGCTATCCAGGCTGATGAGGTCTGAAAGCCCGAAACCGGTCCTTGGATGCTTGTTTCCAGTCCAGGGAGGACCTGGCTTGGCAGTTCGGGCTGGACTGTTCCCATAGGGCACAGGGTCAAGACTGATTTGCATATGGCTGGGTTCAAACTGGAATGGCATGGTGAGCAAAAAAATGATGGAGTTAGGCCCAGATCTCTGTACTGGGGTGAATTTATGACATTGTTCTGCATTCTATCCATTACCTGTTGTTTTTACATTTGTCACCCCGAGTGGTCAGGGTATGCTCAGACATGAGTCCCGTGCTCTCCATGCCACTGGAATCAAGTTATCCAGGCTGATGAGGGTTGAAAGCCCGAAACCGGTCCTTTGATGTTTGTTTCCAGTCCAGAGAGGACCTGGATTGTGCAGTTTGGGCTGGACTGTTCCCATGGGGCACAGGGTCAAGACTGATTTGCATATGGCTGGGTTCAAACTGGAATGGCATGGTGAGCAATAAACAATGGATTTTGACCCAGATCTCTGTACTGGGGTGAATGTATGACATTGTTCTGCATTCTTTCCATCACCTGTTGTTTTTGCATTTGTCACCCCGAGTGGTCCGGGTATTCTCAGACGTGAGTCCCGTGCTCTCCATGCCACTGGAATCAAGCTATCCAGGCTGATGAGGACTGAAAGCCCGAAACCGGTCCTTGGATGCTTGTTTCCAGTCCAGGGAGGACCTGCCTTGGCAGTTCGGGCTGGACTGTTCCCATGGGGCACAGGGTCAAGACTGATTTGCATATGGCTGGGTTCAAACTGAAATGGCATGGTGATAAAAAAAATGATGGATTTAGGCCCAGATCTCTGTACTGGGGTGAATGTATGATATTGTTCTGCATTCTTTCCATCACCTGTTGTTTATGCATTTGTCACCCCGAGTGGTCCGGGTATGCTCAGACGTGAGTCCCGTGCTCTCCATGCCACTGGGATCAAGCTATCCAGGCTGATGAGGTCTGAAAGCCCGAAACCGGTCCTTGGATGCTTGTTTCCAGTCCAGGGAGGACCTGGCTTGGCAGTTCGGGCTGGACTGTTCCCATAGGGCACAGGGTCAAGACTGATTTGCATATAGCTGGGTTCAAACTGGAATGGCATGGTAAGCAAAAAAAATGATGGATTTAGGCCCAGATCTCTGTACTGGGGTGAATGTATGACATTGTTCTGCATTCTTTCCATCACCTGTTGTATTTGCATTTGTCACCTCGAGTGGTCCGGGTATGCTCAGGCGTGAGTCCTGTGCTCTCCATGCCACTGGAATCAAGCTCTCCAGGCTGATGAGGACTGAAAGCCCAAAATCGGTCCTTGGATGCTTGTTTCCATTCCAAGGAGGACCTGGCTTGGCAGTTCGGGCTGGACTGTTCCCATGGGGCACAGGGTCAAGACTGATTTGCATATGGCTTGGATCAAACCGGAATGGCATGGTGAGCAAAAAACATGATGGATTTAGGCCCAGATCTCTGTACTGGGGTGAATGTATGACATTGTTCTGCATTCTATCCATCACCTGTTGTTTTTGCATTTGTCACCCCGAGTGGTCCGGGTATGCTCAGACGTGAGTCCTGTGCTCTCCATGCCACTGGGATCAAGCTATCCAGGCTGATGAGGTCTGAAAGCCTGAAACCGGTCCTTGGATGCTTGTTTCCAGTCCAGGGAGGACCTGGCTTGGCAGTTCGGGCTGGACTGTTCCCATAGGGCACAGGGTCAAGACTGATTTGCATATGGCTGGGTTCAAACTGGAATGGCATGGTGAGCAAAAAAACGATGGAGTTAGGGGCAGATCTCTGTACTGGGGTGAATGTATGACATTGTTCTGCATTCTATCCATCACCTGTTGTTTTTACATTTGTCACCCCAAGTGGTCAGGGTATGCTCAGACATGAGTCCCGTGCTCTCCATGCCACTGGAATCAAGTTATCCAGGCTGATGAGGGTTGAAAGCCCGAAACCGGTCCTTTGATGTTTGTTTCCAGTCCAGAGAGGACCTGGCTTGTGCAGTTTGGGCTGGACTGTTCCCATGGGGCACAGGGTCAAGACTGATTTGCATATGGCTGGGTTCAAACTGGAATGGCATGGTGAGCAAGAAAACAATGGATTTAGGCCCAGATCTCTGTACTGGGGTGAATGTATGACATTGTTCTGCATTCTTTCCATCACCTGTTGTATTTGCATTTGTCACCCGAGTGGTCCGGGTATGCTCAGACGTGAGTCCTGTGCTCTCCATGCCATTCGGATCAAGCTATTTAGGCTGATGAGGTCTGAAAGCCCAAAACCGGTCCTTGGATGCTTGTTTCCAGTCCGGGGAGGAGCTGGCTTGGCAGTTTGGGCTGGACTGTTCCCATAGGGCACAGGGTCAAGACTGATTTGCATATGGCTGGGTTCAAACTGGGATGGCATGGTGAGCAAAAAAACGATGGAGTTAGGCCCAGATCTCTGTACTGGGGTGAATGTATGACATTGTTCTGCATTCTATCCATCACCTGTTGTTTTTCATTTGTCACCCCGAGTGGTAAGGGTATGCTCAGACATGAGTCCCGTGCTCTCCATGCCACTGGAATCAAGTTATCCAGGCTGATGAGGGTTGAAAGCCCGAAACCGGTCCTTTGATGTTTGTTTCCAGTCCAGAGAGGACCTGGCTTGTGCAGTTTGGGCTGGACTGTTCCCATGGGGAACAGGGTCAAGACTGATTTGCATATGGCTGGGTCAAACTGGAATGGCATGGTGAGCAAGAAAACAATGGATTTAGGCCCATATCTCTGTACTGGAGTGAATGTATGGCATTGTTCTGCATTCAATCCATCACCTGTTGTTTTTGCATTTGTCACCCCGAGTGGTCCGGGTATGCTCAGACGTGAGTCCCGTGCTCTCCATGCCACTGGAATCAAGTTATCCAGGCTGATGAGGGTTAAAAGCCCGAAACCGGTCCTTGGATGCTTGTTTCCAGTCCAGGGAGGACCTGGCTTCTGCAGTTTGGCCTGGACTGTTCCCATGGGGCACAGGGTCAAGACTGATTTGCATATGGCTGGGTTCAAACTGGAATGGCATGGTGAGCAAGAAAACAATGGGGCAGATTTATGAAGGCCTTGCGCCGCCGGTGCGTCATTTTTAACATGGGAAAAAGTGACGCACCGGCGGCACAAGGCCTTCATAAATCTGCCCCAATGGATTTAGGCCTAGATCTCTGTACTGGGGTGAATGTATGACATTGCTCTGCATTCTTTCCATCACCTGTTGTTTTTGCATTTGTCACCCCGAGTGGTCCGGGTATGCTCAGACGTGAGTCCTGTGCTCTCCATGCCACTGGAATCGAGCTATCCAGGCTGATGAGGACTGAAAGCCCGAAACCGGTCCTTGGATGCTTGTTTCCAGTCCAGGGAGGACCTGGCTTGGCAGTTCGGGCTGGACTGTTCCCATGGGGCACAGGGTGAAGACTGATTTGCATATGGCTGGGTTCAAACTGGAATGGCATGGTAAGCAAAAAAAACGATGGATTTAGGCCCAGATCTCTGTACTGGGGTGAATGTATGACATTGTTCTGCATTCTTTCCATCACCTGTTGTTTTTGCATTTGTCACCTCGAGTGGTCCGGGTATGCTCAGGCCTGAGTCCTGTGCTCTCCATGCCACTGGAATCAAGCTCTCCAGGCTGATGAGGACTGAAAGCCCAAAATCGGTCCTTGGATGCTTGTTTCCAGTCCAGGGAGGACCTGGCTTGGCAGTTCGGGCTGGACTGTTCCCATGGGGCACAGGGTCAAGACTGATTTGCATATGGCTGGGTTCAAACTGGAATGGCATGGTGAGCAAGAAAACAATGGATTTAGGCCCAGATCTCTGTACTGGGGTGAATGTATGACATTGTTCTGCATTCTTTCCATCACCTGTTGTTTTTGCATTTGTCACCCCGAGTGGTCCGGGTATTCTCAGACGTGAGTCCCGTGCTCTCCATGCAACTGGAATCAAGCTATCCAGGCTGATGAGGACTGAAAGCCCGAAACCGGTCCTTGGATGCTTCTTTCCAGTCCACGGAGGACCTTGCTTGGCAGTTCGGGCTGGACTGTTCCCATGGGGCACAGGGTCAAGACTGATTTGCATATGGCTGGGATCAAACCGGAATGGCATGGTGAGCAAAAAAATGATGGATTTAGGCCCAGATCTCTGTACTGGGGTGAATGTATGACATTGTTCTGCATTCTATCCATCACCTGTTGTTTTTACATTTGTCACCCCGAGTGGTCAGGGTATGCTCAGACATGAGTCCCGTGCTCTCCATGCCACTGGAATCAAGTTATCCAGGCTGATGAGGGTTGAAAGCCCTAAACCGGTCCTTGGATGCTTGTTTCCAGTCCAGGGAGGACCTGGCTTGGCAGTTCGGGCTGGACGGTTCCCATGGGGAACAGGGTCAAGACTGATTTGCATATGGCTGAGATCCAACCGGAATGGCATGGTGAGCAAAAAAATGATGGATATAGGCCCAGATCTCTGTACTGGGGTGAATGTATGACATTGTTCTGCATTCTATCCATCACCTGTTGTTTTTGCATTTGTCACCCCGAGTGGTCCGGGTATGCTCAGACATGAGTCCCGTGCTCTCCATGCCACTGGGATCAAGCTATCCAGGCTGATGAGGTCTGAAAGCCCGAAACCGGTCCTTGGATGCTTGTTTCCAGTCCAGGGAGGACGTGGCTTGGCAGTTCGGGCTGGACTGTTCCCATGGGGCACAGGGTCAAGACTGATTTGCATATGGCTGGGTTCAAACTGGAATGGCATGGTGATCAAAAAAATGATGGATTTAGGCCCAGATCTCTGTACTGGGGTGAATGTATGACATTGTTCTGCATTCTTTCCATCACCTGTTGTTTATGCATTTGTCACCCCGAGTGGTCCGGGTATGCTCAGACGTGAGTCCCGTGCTCTCCATGCCACTGGGATCAAGCTATCCAGGCTGATGAGGTCTGAAAGCCCGAAACCGGTCCTTGGATGCTTGTTTCCAGTCCAGGGAGGACCTGGCTTGGCAGTTCGGGCTGGACTGTTCCCACAGGGCACAGGGTCAAGACTGATTTGCATATAGCTGGGTTCAAACTGGAATGGCATGGTAAGCAAAAAAAACGATGGATTTAGGCCCAGATCTCTGTACTGGGGTGAATGTATGACATTGTTCTGCATTCTTTCCATCACCTGTTGTTTTTGCATTTGTCACCTTGAGTGGTCCGGGTATGCTCAGGTGTGAGTCCTGTGCTCTCCATGCCACTGAAATCAAGCTCTCCAGGCTGATGAGGACTGAAAGCCCAAAATCGGTCCTTGGATGCTTGTTTCCATTCCAGGGAGGACCTGGCTTGGCAGTTCGGGCTGGACTGTTCCCATGGGGCACAGGGTCAAGACTGATTTGCATATGGCTGGGATCAAACCGGAATGGCATGGTGAGCAAAAAAATGATGGATTTAGGCCCAGATCTCTGTACTGGGGTGAATGTATGACATTGTTCTGCATTCTATCCATCACCTGTTGTTTTTGCATTTGTCACCCCGAGTGGTCCGGGTATGCTCAGACGTGAGTCCCGTGCTCTCCATGCCACTGGGATCAAGCTATCCAGGCTGATGAGGTCTGAAAGCCCGAAACCGGTCCTTGGGTGCTTGTTTCCAGTCCAGGGAGGACCTGGCTTGGCAGTTCGGGCTGGACTGTTCCCATAGGGCACAGGGTCAAGACTGATTTGCATATGGCTGGGTTCAAACTGGAATGGCATGGTGAGCAAAAAAACGATGGAGTTAGGCCCAGATCTCTGTACTGGGGTGAATGTATGACATTGTTCTGCATTCTATCCATCACCTGTTGTTTTTACATTTGTCACCCCAAGTGGTCAGGGTATGCTCAGACATGAGTCCCGTGCTCTCCATGGCACTGGAATCAAGTTATCCAGGCTGATGAGGGTTGAAAGCCCGAAACCGGTCCTTTGATGTTTGTTTCCAGTCCAGAGAGGACCTGGCTTGTGTAGTTTGGGCTGGACTGTTCCCATGGGGCACAGTGTCAAGACTGATTTGCCTATGGCTGGGTTCAAACTGGAATGGCATGGTGAACAAGAAAACAGTGGATTTAGGCCCAGATCTCTGTACTGGGGTGAATGTATGACATTGTTCTGCATTCTTTCCATCACCTGTTGTTTTTGCATTTGTCACCCCGAGTGGTCCGGGTATTCTCAGACGTGAGTCCCGTGCTCTCCATGCCACTGGTATTAAGCTATCCAGGCTGATGAGGACTGAAAGCCCGAAACGGGTCCTTGGATGCTTGTTTCCAGTCCAGGGAGGACCTGGCTTGGCAGTTCGGGCTGCACTGTTCTCATGGGGCACAGGGTCAAGACTGATTTGCATATGGCTGGGATCAAACCGGAATGGCATGGTGAGCAAAAAAATGATGGATTTAGGCCCAGATCTTTGTACTGGGGTGAATGTATGACATTGTTCTGCATTCTATCCATCACATGTTGTTTTTACATTGTCCCCCGAGTGGTCAGGGTATGCTCAGACATGAGTCCCGTGCTCTCCATGGCACTGGAATCAAGTTATCCAGGCTGATGACGGTTGAAAGCCCGAAACCGGTCCTTTGATGTTTGTTTCCAGTCCAGAGAGGACCTGGCTTGTGCAGTTTGCGCTGGACTGTTCCCATGGGGCACAGGGTCAAGACTGATTTGCCTATGGCTGGGTTCAAACTGGAATGGCATGGTGAACAAGAAAACAATGGATTTAGGCCCAGATCTCTGTACTGGGGTGAATGTATGACATTGTTCTGCATTCTTTCCATCACCTGTTGTTTTTGCATTTGTCACCCCGAGTGGTCCGGGTATGCTCAGACGTGAGTCCCGTGCTCTCCATGCCATTCAGATCAAGCTATCCAGGCTGATGAGGATTGAAAGCCCGAAACCGGTCCTTGGATGCTTGTTTCCAGTCCAGGGAGGACCTGGCTTGGCAGTTCGGGCTGGACTGTTCCCATAGGGCACAGGGTCAAGACTGATTTGCATATGGCTGGGTTCAAACTGGAATGGCATGGTGAGCAATAAAACAATGGAGTTAGGCCCTGATCTCTGTACTGGGGTGAATGTATGACATTGTTCTGCATTCTATCCATCACCTGTTGTTTTTACATTTGTCACCCCGAGTGGTCAGGGTATGCTCAGACGTGAGTCCCGTGCTCTCCATGCCACTGGAATCAAGCTATCCAGGCTAATGAGGACTGAAAGCCCGAAACCGGTCCTTGGATGCTTGTTTCCAGTCCAGGGAGGACCTGGCTTGGCAGTTCGGGCTGGACTGTTCCCATAGGGCACAGGGTCAAGACTGATTTGCATATGGCTGGGTTCAAACTGGAATGGCATGGTGAGCAAAAAAACGATGGAGTTAGGCCCAGATCTCTGTACTGGGGTGAATGTATGACATTGTTCTGCATTCTATCCATCACCTGTTGTTTTTACATTTGTCCCCCAAGTGGTCAGGGTATGCTCAGACGTGAGTCCCGTGCTCTCCATGCCACTGGAATCAAGCTATCCAGGCTGATGAGGACTGAAAGCCCGAAACCGGTCCTTGGATGCTTGTTTCCAGTCCAGGGAGGACCTGGCTTGTGCAGTTTGGGCTGGACTGTTCCCATGGGGCAGAGGGTCAAGACTGATTTGCATATGGCTGGGTTCAAACTGGAATGGCATGGTAAGCATAAAAAAGGATGGATTTAGGCCCAGATCTCTGCACTGGGGTGAATGTATGACATTGTTCTGCATTCTTTCCATCACCTGTTGTTTTTGCATTTGTCACCTCGAGTGGTCCGGGTATGCTCAGGCGTGAGTCCTGTGCTCTCCATGCCAATGGAATCAAGCTCTCCAGGCTGATGAGGACTGAAAGCCCAAAATCGGTCCTTGGATGCTTGTTTCCAGTCCAGGGAGGACCTGGCTTGGCAGTTCGGGCTGGACTGTTCCCATGGGGCACAGGGTCAAGACTGATTTGCATATGGCTGGGATCAAACCGGAATGGCATGGTGAGCAAAAAAATTATGGATTTAGGCCCAGATCTCTGTACTGGGGTGAATGTATGACATTGTTCTGCATTCTATCCATCACCTGTTGTTTTTGCATTTGTCAGCCCGAGTGGTCCGGGTATGCTCAGACATGAGTCCCGTGCTCTCCATGCCACTGGGATCAAGCTATCCAGGCTGATGAGGTCTGAAAGCCCGAAACCGGTCCTTGGATGCTTGTTTCCGGTCCAGAGAGGACCTGGCTTGTGCAGTTTGGGCTGGACTGTTCCCATGGGGCACAGGGTCAAGACTGATTTGCATATGGCTGGGTTCAAACTGGAATGGCATGGTGAGCAATAAAACAATGGATTTAGACCCAGATCTCTGTACTGGGGTGAATGTATGACATTGTTCTGCATTCTTTCCATCACCTGTTTTTTTTGCATTTGTCACCCCGAGTGGTCAGGGTATGCTCAGACATGAGTCCTGTGCTCTCCATGCCACTGGAATCAAGTTATCCAGGCTGATGAGGGTTGAAAGCCCGAAACCGGTCCTTTGATGTTTGTTTCCAGTCCAGGGAGGACCTGGCTTGGCGGTTCGGGCTGGACTGTTCCCATGGGGCACAGGGTGAAGACTGATTTGCATATGGCTGGGTTCATACTGGAATGGCATGGTGAGCAAAAAAATGATCGATTTAGGCCCAGATCTCTGTACTGGGATGAATGTATGACATTGTTCTGCATTCTATCCATCACCTGTTGTTTTTGCATTTGTCAGCCCGAGTGGTCCGATTATGTTCAGACATGAGTCCCGTGCTCTCCATGCCACTGGGATCAAGCTATCCAGGCTGATGAGGTCTGAAAGCCCGAAACAGGTCCTTGGATGCTTGTTTCCAGTCCAGAGAGGACCTGGCTTGTGCAGTTTGTGCTGGACTGTTCCCATGGGGCACAGGGTCAAGACTGATTTGCATATGGCTGGGTTCAAACTGGAATGGTATGGTGAGCAATAAAACAATGGATTTAGACCCAGATCTCTGTACTGAGGTGAATGTATGACATTGTTCTGCATTCTTTCCATCACCTGTTGTTTTTGTATTTTTCACCCCGAGTGGTCCGGGTATTCTCAGACGTGAGTCCCGTGCTCTCCATGCCACTGGAATCAAGCTATCCAGGCTGATGAGGACTGAAAGCCCGAAACCGGTCCTTGGATGCTTGTTTCCAGTCCAGGGAGGACCTGGCTTGGCAGTTCGGGCTGGACTGTTCCCATGGGGCACAGGGTCAAGACTGATTTGCATATGGCTGGGTTCAAACTGGAATGGCATGGTGAGCAAAACAATGATGGATTTAGGCCCAGATCTCTGTACTGGGGTGAATGTATGACATTGTTCTGCATTCTTTCCATCACCTGTTGTTTTTGCATTTGTCACCCCGAGTGGTCCGGGTATGCTCAGACGTGAGTCCCGTGCTCTCCATGCCACTGGGATCAAGCTATCCAGGCTGATGAGGTCTGAAAGCCCGAAACCGGTCCTTGGATGCTTGTTTCCAGTCCAGGGAGGACCTGGCTTGGCAGTTCGGGCTGGACTGTTCCCATAGGGCACAGGGTCAAGACTGATTTGCCTATCGCTGGGTTCAAACTGGAATGCCATGGTGAGCAAAAAACGATGTAGTTAGGCCCATATCTCTGTACTGGGGTGAATGTATGACATTGTTCTGCATTCTATCCATCACCTGTTGTTTTTGCATTCGTCACCCCGAGTGGTCCGGGTATGCTCAGACGTGAGTCCCGTGCTCTCCATGCCACTGGAATCAAGCTATCCAGGCTGATGAGGACTGAAAGCCCGAAACCGGTCCTTGGATGCTTGTTTCCAGTCCAGTGAGGACCTGGCTTGTGCAGATCGGGCTGGACTGTTCCCATACAGCACAGGGTCAAGACTGATTTGCATATGGCTGGGTTGAAACTGGAATGGCATGGTGAGCAAAAAAAGATGGATTTAGGCCCAGATCTCTGTTCTCTGTTCTGGACATTGTTCTGCATTCTATCCATCACCTGTTGTTTTTGCAGAAAAACACAAGGTAGGTGCAGATAAAGGGAAAAAATTATGCATAAGATGCAAGAGAGTGCTGAAACGATCAAGAGCGGTATGGAAAGAACCAAGAGAAGTGCTAAAAGAGGCAAGAGAAGTCCAGAAAAAGACAAGAGAGGTACAGAAGAGGCAAGAGAAGTGCATAAAGAAAAGAGTGAATTGCATAAAGAAGCAAGTGAGGTGCAAAAAGATGCAAGAGAGGTACAGAAAGAATGAAAAATGATGCAGTAAGATGCAAGAAAGTGCTGAAAGGATCAAGAGAGTTACGGAAAGAACCAAGAGAAGTGCTGAAAGAGGCAAAAGAAGTGCAGAAAGAAAACAGAGAAGCACAGAAAGAGGCAAGAGAAGCACAGAATGGGGAAAGAGAAGTGCAGAACGAAGCAAGAAAGATGCAGAAAGAAGCAAGATAAGTGAAGATTAGAGGCAAGAGAAGTGGAGAAAGAGGCAAGAGAGGGACAGCAAGAGGCAAGAGTAATGCAGAAAGAAAAGTGTGAGGTGCAGAAAAACATAAGTGAGGTACAGAAAGACACAAGAGAGGTACTGAAAGAAGCAAGAGAAGTGCAGAAAGAGGCAAGTGAGATGCAGAAAGAAAAGAATGAGGTGCAGAAACAGGCAAAGTGGTACTGATAGGGACTAGATATGTAAAGAAAACGATAAGTGAGGTGCAGAAACAAACCAGAGAGGTGCAGAAAGAGGCAAGAGAGGTGCAGAAAGGGCAGGTCAGGAAACAAGATGGCGAACTGACGCTGTCTCTAGGAGCAGACCGCTGCTGTTGGCTCCCGATGTTCTGGACCCTCTCATGAATATGGGTGATAGCGCTAAACGCGATTATGCAATGAAGGTAAGGGAGGGAAAAAAAGAGAGAAATTGCCGAAATTGACGTACCTGGAGGCAAGCAGGAAGGTCCGACCGGCTCCACGTCCCCACGGCTCCGATGCAGTTCTTCCCTCGGACCCGCCTCAGCTGTTCTCCGTCGGCTCTGCTTGCTGCGTTCGCTCCGGCTTGCCGTTCTCTATTTTAGTGCAATTGCCGGTCCTATCTTGGCCGTGCTCGGCATCTGCGTGTTGCTCCCGCCCCAAACATGGTTCCTACAAGAAGCACATTTCAAGGGGGGCGCGGGACAACTCTACAGCCGGCAGAATTAGCGGTGAGTGGGGGCGCGCCCACAAGTGAGGGCCCAGAGGCGGTGGGGTTCGTAGTAGCGCTGGATAATCAGCTGGAAAAAACGGAGAGAACTGTGGCAGCATTAGCAGGCGGATTGGTGGCTTTAGAAAACGCTGGAGCTGATCATGTCTCAAAAACAAATAAAAAACTTGATGAGCAGGTAATTCAATACCTTCAGTCTAACAGGATACCAGAGCTCTCAGAGATTGCTATACAGCCCATTGGGGGAGGCTGCTTAGCAGACACTACCATCACTGTTATTGCTAATAAGCAACTTTGCACTGACTCTCTGCTACAAAGCCCCATTTATTCTGATCTTTCATTACAGTGTCTCTCAACTGAAGCTCTGACTGAGACTGAGATAGGGGATAGAGGAATAGAGCCTAAAAAGGTGGACGGAGTGGGGGATCCAGATATTACTAATATTGAAGAGAGCAGCATTGAAGTGCGCTGTGGCAAGGACAAAAATGATGAGATTCTCGACGACTCTCCAGGGGCACAGCACATTGATGCGTCCAAGGGGGTCTTCGATGGCTCTACTTCTCCTGGCACAATCGCTGCTAATTTAATTACTTTAGATGACAACCAGGGGCAATATTTAGGAAATTCACCAGGGGAACGATGGGGGCAACGGCTCCAAAGAGATGTTAGAAAAAAGATATTAAATACAGCTGTGGATTCTTTAAAGAGAGTTCCTAAAACCAAACATACCAAAGACTTGAAGAAAACAATAAATACATCTAACACAGGTGGAGCAAAGGAAAAGAAAATACAGGCTAAAGAAGATTTGAAGAATAGCCCAATGAGCAAATGGGTCCAGGCCAAAGGTGGGTTAAAGAATGTTATTGCCAGACTCTCTGATGTGGGACTTATTGATTGAGGAATAGAAAGTGTGCCTGGCAGCTCAATAGTTGGCATAGACACGGTGGGAGTCAAGGCTATGGGCTCCTCGTCCTCTGAGACAATCTCAAACCTTACAAAGATATCTGGCAGACAAGGCGACACTGTTGGATTTAATGGAAAAGGCAGTGCCGAGATCTCTCCAGCTCTCACAGCCCCCACATCTAATCTTGATTCCCCTTCTTCTGCGCTCCTTTCTCCACCTCCAGGACTATCCTCGATGCTCCCAACCTCCGATATATCTCACTCAGAACAAAATTCTCAGGGCAACAGCACTCAGGGCAACGAAGCAGCTATACATTCTACGATTTTGCAGGCTCTGAAAGAGCAGAGGGAAGAAACACGAGTAGTCTTTGCCCAAGTTAGAGCGGATAATGGAAATATCCAGCAAACATTGAAGGAGGTTACGGAGAAAGTCGGGTGTGTGTCGGAAGAAATGGTAGAACTTCAGCAGAGAGTTGTTTCTGTGGAAGAAATCTCATTTAGAACCGCTATCTCTGTCGCTCAACATGAGGAACAACTCAGGAATGTGCAGTCTAAACTCGAGGACCTTGAAAATAGACAAAGGAGATAGAACCTCAAAATATTCGGAATTCCTGAGGGACAGGAGGGAGCGCATCCCAGAGCTTATCTAGTTCAGATTATGCAAAAGGCATTTCCTGATCTGGGAGACTGGGACTGCCAGATTCAGCCGACACATAGACTCCCAATGGTACAACGTCGACAGGACTCCCAGTATCCAAGACCATATCTTCTTTACTTTGGCAACTTTCTGCTTCGGCAGGCAATCTCACTGAAGGCTGGTCCCAGAACAGCAATTGCTGTTGATTAGGTTTTCATATTCTTCCGGTCAGATTACTGTAAAACTACAATAAATAGGGGATGGCAGTTAAAGCAGCTAATTGATCCATTAAGGGAAATGGGGGCTCAAGACTTCTTACAGGAGCCAGCACGCTTGAAAGTTGTTAGAAAGGGACAGAGCTATTTTTTCTCTTCTAAGTCTGAGGCAACTAAAATGATGCAGAAATGGCAAAGAGAAGGTTTGGATCAGTAGTAGATGCAGATGCTAAATAATATTTTTCTGTTTTCTTTCTCTCCTACGTATATATAATTTCAATATGATAGCCTAAAGTATAGAGGGGCCCCAGCTCGGAGTCAAGGGAGTGGTCGAATCCTAGATGGCTGCCGTTACAGCAGCAGCTGATAGAAGAGGATGATTCCTCCTACTAGAAGCAGGGTGGGGGGAGGGATGGGGATTGGAGTCTAGGGGTGGGGGAGGGTATACGGGGGGGCAAAAAAACACAAAAACCAACATGAAAATATCACAAAATAAGAGGATGAAAGGTAGGACTTTAAAAAGATTAATCAATAAAAAGGAAGCAAGAGTTGTATTTTTTTTTTAATTAGATGGAGTTTGTGAAGTGTTTAGCTTGGAATCTTGCAGGGCTCAACAACAGAAACAAGAGACGGCTGGTAGCAGAAGAATTTCGGATGTATAATCCACAGCTAGTGCTGCTTTTAGAAACGCATATGTCTTCCAAAGATCGAGGTCTATTAAAAAGGCTGGGATACGAGGTGGTTGTTAGCTCTGATCAAAATACCTCAACTAGAGGGGTCGCTATTTTAAAACATAAATACTTTAAAGTTAAGCTTGATAAAACAATAACAGACAAAAGTGGCAAATGGGCTATAGTACAGATGGAATTAGAGGGTCGAAAATATGTCTTTTGTGTAATATACGGCTCAAATATTGATGATCCTGCAGTTATAGATAGAAGAGCTAAGGGTGGCCTTATGACAGCCATCTCTGTAAAATATGACAACATAAAAACTGAGATATTGATGTCATGTCCTTGGTTCCTATTACTTGTGTTAAAGGGTTTGTTCTCGGTCCCCCTGCTTCTAATCAACTGGTATTACAACATATTCGACCCCCAATCTACAGTGGTCATACAAAGACTACCGGATGAGATTGTCAA
Organism: Lissotriton helveticus; assembly: GCF_964261635.1. Taxonomy (NCBI): domain Eukaryota; kingdom Metazoa; phylum Chordata; class Amphibia; order Caudata; family Salamandridae; genus Lissotriton; species Lissotriton helveticus. The sequence continues at coordinate 145,391,167 of NC_136073.1, forward strand.
AGCAACAAACAGTATATCTCCTCTTTTTATTATGTGGGCAGGTGATTTTAATTGTTGTTTGTGTAAGTTCAGTGGCTCAAGAGTTTGTGGCTTGGTAGAACTAGATGAGCAGCCGCTTGCACATTTTAAGCATACAAAGCAAGGTGAGGCCTTAAATAACATCATAATCATTAATGATCTTTGTGTTCTGGATATGTCTACCTTCTCAAAAATGTTGAGTATTCCTACCTTCCATGGTGCGGGAGGCCAGACGAGTGTTATAGATTTTGTTTTAGTTTCAAGAAAATATGTTCATCTTGTCAAAGACTTCCAGATTCAGGTTAATCCCACAAGCGATCATAACCCACTTGTTTTGAGCCTGTATCCTGCGTTTAAGAGAGCACAGACTGCAGAACATCCAATTAAGTTTAGTCAGAATAAGGGGGTTACCTTAGGGTGGGATAAGGTTGATGCAAAACACAGGGAGAAAGAGATTTTTAAACTAAATAAACAAATCCTCGAAGTCTACCTAATGCCCTCAAGCGACCCGGATTTAATAATTGATAATTTTGAAGCTCTTTTAACAAATGTGGCCTCCCATCTTCTGAAACCAATGGGGGTGAAAAAGGGTAACACTCATAAACACTCATAAATGGTTTAACTCCGAATGTTCCAGAGCACAATCTAGCCTAACGAAGGCCCTACGTCAGGTGGCCCGTGATAGGGATTTGGTCAGAGTGGCAAGGAAAACTTATAGAGATGCCATAATTAAACGTAAAACTGAACTAAAAAGACAGGCATGGGACGACTTGGGCAGAGCCTCAGAATTAAAAGATAGCCGACTCTTTTGGGATGTAGTGAATCGTCCTTTTTTAAAAAGTGAGGAAAAGGAAACCTTGCAGATGCACATTCCAGGGAGCATATGGGAGGCACACTATGGGGGTATTTTTAATCCTAAGGGGGTTTCTTCTTTTGTTTCCTGTGTTGAAGGGCTCCCTGATACATGGAGGGAATCAGCAGACACGCTTAGTCTCTCATTGACTCTTCCAGAGGTAGAGGCTGCTCTTAGAAAGGGCATAGCTTTGAAAGCCCCAGGACCGGATGCAGTGCCTCTGGATCTTTTTAAATATAACACAGATGTGTGGGCACCCCTCTTATTACTTCTGTTTAAAGCAGTTGTGGTTGGTCGTATCCCGACCTCATGGTAAGAAGCGGTATTGGTCCCGATATTTAAAAAAGGCAACAAATATGATCCTAGTTGTTATAGACCAATATCGCTGATAGACGCGTCCTGCAAACTTATGGGCAGAGTGATTCTGGCTCGCTTAGAAACCTGGGCCAAATCCAATGGAATCATTGTCGAATCCCAATATGGGTTTAGGCGGGGTAAAGGCACAAATGAGCAGTGCCTAAATTTGGCGCTGATCATGGGTAAGTACATGAGAGCCAAGCGTGGTTGTATCTACCTGGCTTTCATGGACTTATCCAGTGCCTTCGATACTGTTTGCAGGGGAAAATTATGGCAAATAATGGAGTCTATGGGGTTCGAGGAGCCATTGGTCACATTACTTCGCAGACTCCACGCTGCCACCACAGTAAAGATCAGATTCGGCCCCACAGGGGAGATGACAAAGCCCATACCATCAACTGAGGCTGTCCGCCAGGGGTGCATATTGGCCCCTTTTTTGTTTCTGGTCTATACCAATGGGTTGGAAGCCTTTTTGTTAGAAAGTTGTGCTGATTTTCCCCAGGTAAATGGCAAACGCATACCGATGTTATCCTATGCGGATGACACGGTTCTAATGACCCTAACTGCAAATAGCATGTAAATTTGCCTAAATGCTTTTGAGACTTTTATGCAGGGGTTAGACCTAAGGGTCAACTTTGCCAAGTCTTTTGCTATGGTCTGCGGCCCGAAAGGGGTTAATCCTCGCAGGCTTGTGGTAAGGGACCCGACTATCGAGAAAGTTGATAATTTCAACTATCTGGGGAACCTATTCAACAAAACCCTAAGTTGGGATCCGTTAATGTCAGCGCGTGTACAAAAAGCGACCCAAACTGTTGAAGCTATCTTTCGTTTTTCCAGTAAACTGGGACAGAGGCCAGTTGCAGAATTGAAATCCCTATACAAAGCTAAATGTATCCCGGTTGTAACATACGGCGCGGGTGTATGGGGTACTCAATCCTGCAATAACATCCAAATAATGGAAAATAAGTTTATAAAATGCCTCTTATGTGTCCCTCCAAGCGCTTCTAATCTTTTTTGCCATACTGAAGTAGGCTTGGAATTTGTGAGTGACATTATCCATGTTTCTCCTTTGCTGCTTTGGATTAAGGTCTGGCGCTCTGATGATCTGAGACTTACTAAGGAAATATTACTAGATTGTCTTAACCTTGAACACTATGATAAGATCCCATGGTTATCGTATGTTAGGGATACTTTCCTTAGAATAGGCTTGGGCCATATCTTTTCGAAAGTTGAGACCATTGGCGCTGAAACAAAGCAATTAACCAAAGAGGCGTACCGCTTAGACTTAGGGATGTTGCGAAATAGTGAGAGTGCGGTCTACCATAGGGGGAGGTTGTATCACCAACCTTACCTTTCATATACAGAGCAGACACAATGGCGTTTTTATTTAACTAGGTTTCGTCTGAACACATTGCATTTTTTATTTGCATTCCCACAACAGGTGGGTTGGTGTGAGAGTTTACCCTTGTGTGCTTGTAACAATCAAGTTTCTCAAAATACTCTTCATTTAATACTTTTCTTGTTCCTTGTACAAAGATCCAAGGAATAGATTTATTAGACCAATCCTGTTATCTCTTGGATCCCGTAATTTTAAAGAGGGATATGAACATCTACTCTCATTATCAACTCCAGTAATATGCAATGCTGTTCTTAGTTTTATCAGAGTAGCACTCAGTATTAGAAACCGATATTAATTAACTACTGTTATGGACTGTTGACCCTCATAAATGCAATTAGCTCATAGCTTGGCACCAATATTTATTCATTGTATTTTTATTGGAAAATTGTTTTTCTTATTTTTTTAATATATATGTTTTTTTTTTTCCTAAACTGATTTGTAAATGATGTATTGACAACATTTATAATGGTCTGAAGCCAATTGTAGGAACTTTTAAATTATCCAATGTCATGTTATACTTTTATGATTCTGTCTTTATGAATCGAAATAAAGTTTCAAAATGGAAATGGATAGATTAATCATGGAATTGTTAAATTGGGAGGGTGAGAGGGTGGTGATGGGCGATTTTAATTGCATTATGAACTATGAGATAGATACCACCAGACGAAGCGCTTCTCAAAGGACGAGAAAAACACGGGCTGCGATCAAAGAGCTTGGTCGATTGCATGCTATTAGAGATGCTTGGCGGGTATTATATCCGAATATACCGGGCTATACTTATTACTCGGCTGCACATAAATTATGCTCTTGGATAGATATGGCCTAGGTTTCAGACGAAGTTTTAGATTCGAGCATAATGGAGATATGCCCAAGCGTCACCTCTGACCACAATCCCATTCTTCTGTCATTTAAAATTTCAGCTGAGAGAAGGTGAGTGAGGATCTTCTCGTTTCCTAGATACTTTCTCTTAGATGAAACCTTTATAGTATGTATAAAGGGTCATCTGAAAAAATTTCTTGAAATAAATATTGATTCTGCAGCACCTACTGTAGTATGGGATTCATGTAAGGCCAGTATCAGAGGATTCTCCCAACAATTTATCTGGAGACAAAACAGGGAACACAAGAAAGAAACAGAAAAGACGATTAAGGATATTTTCATGGCCCAAGAACCAACAGGCGGGAGCACTATTAAGGGGTCTCCTGAATGCAGATGCTTTAGGGTATGCATTAATCGACTTAAAATCTATGTTTTAAAAGGTACATAGAAAAAAAAGCACAGCCAAACTGAATAAGTACCGGATATCTCTATATGAAAGCGGTGAAAAAATTGGGAAGCTTTTAGGATATAGGGTGGCAGATGATACAGCTAAGTCACACATAAAGCTAATTAAAGGGCCTTATAACGTGGTGTAGGAGCATCCTAACCAGATATTAGGGCAGTTTGCCGATTATTATCAAAAATTACATACCCCGGAGGCTCGACCAGAAATGGCTGATATACATAAATACATGCAGACCTATTTAATGAAAAGTGTGGGCGCCGAAGTATCTGATTTATTATCATCTGATATTACGAATGAAGAAGTTAAGCTTGCGATAACTGCTTTGCCTTTGGGTAAAGCATCTGGTGAGGATTCTGTCCCTCTAGAACTATACAAGCTCTGTATGGATGTACTACTTCCACTTTTCACTCAGCTGATTAGATTTATCGGGGCAGGGGAAAACGTCTCTGATTCTTGGAATGCCACTCAGATTGTCTTTTTTCTAATTAAAAACAAACCCCCAGAGGAATGTGGGTCATATCTAAGTATGGACGAAATTTGCAAATTCGTGTTCCGCGAATTCGCACGAAATCAAATTTGCAATCCGCAAAATACGCGAATTTGTGAGAATTTGCTGATTTTTGGGGTTTGCGTGTTCGTGGAGTTTTTGCGTGTTCGCGGGGTTTTTTGCCTGTTCGCGGGGCTTTTTGCGTGTTCGCGGGCCGCTTGCATGGCGAAGTTACCCATGCGGTCGTGTATGGGCACAGCACCCTCTGGTTCACCACTGCCACCCTCTGGTTCATCACTGCCACCCTCTGGTTCACCACTGCCACCCTCTGGTTCACCCCTGCCACCCTCTGGTTCACCCCTGCCACCCTCTGGTTCACCCCTGCCACCCTCTGGTTCAGCACTGCCACTCTCTGGTTCTCCCCTGCCACCCTCTGGTTCAGCACTGTCACCCTCTGATTCACCACTGCCACCCTCTGGTTCACGACTGCCACCCTCTGGTTCATCACAGCACCTCTGGTTCACCACTGCCACCCTCTGGTTCAGCACTGTCACCCTCTGGTTCAGCACTGCAACCCTCTGGTTCAGCACTGCCACCCTCTGGTTCACCACTGCCACCCTCTGGTTCATCACAGTACCCTCTGGTTCACCCCTGCCACCCTCTGGTACAGTACTGTCACCCTCTGGTTCACCACTGCCACCCTCTGGTTCAGGACTGCCACCCTCTGGTTCATCACAGCACCTCTGGTTCACCCCTGCCACCCTCTGGTACAGCATTGTCACCCTCTGGTTCACCACTGTCACCCTCTGGTTCACGACTGTCACCCTCTGGTTCATCACAGCACCTCTGGTTCACCACTGCCACCCTCTGGTTAACCACTGTCACCCTCTGGTTCAGCACTGCCACCCTCTGGTTCACCACTGCCACCGTCTGGTTCATCCCTGCCACCCTCTGGTTCACCACTGCCACCTTCTGGTTCATCACAGCACCCTCTGGTTCACCCCTGCCACCCTCTGGTACAGCACTGTCACCCTCTGGTTCACCACTGCCACCCTCTGGTTAACCACTGTCACCCTCTGGTTCAGCACTGCCACCCTCTGGTTCACCACTGCCACTCTCAGGTTCACCACTGCCACCCTCTGCTTCACCCATGCCACCCTCTGGTTCACCACTGCCACCCTCTGGTTCACCCCTGCCACCATCTGGTTCATCACTGCCACCCTCTGGTTCACCCCTGCCACCCTCTGGTTCAGCACTGCCACCCTCTGGTTCAGCACTGTCACCCTCTGGTTCACCCCTGCCACCCTCTGGTTCATCACTGTCACCCTCTGGTTCATCACTGCCACCCTCTGGTTCACCACTGCCACCCTCTACCGAGACCTTTTGTGACGCAGCGGCAGAACAAAAGATGCGCCATGGTGCTGGGTATTAACAACGTGACGCATCTGAGAGATGCGTCACGTTGTAAAGCCCTGCGCCATCAGGAGGCGTTCCAGCTCAGGGGAGGGCGTTCCTGCGCAGGAACGCCTTCTAAAAGTGGCTGAGTGAAATCTACAAGAATTCACTCAGTCACTTTTAGGCCAATGCTGCGTCAAAACCCTGCGCCTGCTTGAAGCAGGCGCAAGGCTTGATGCAGCATTGGTGAGATAGGGCCCGCCAGAGCATTGCTGGAGCTGCGTTGCAAGCGTGACGCAGCTCCAGCAATGCGCTGCTTTTACGGCACAGATGCGTGACGCATCTGTGCCGTTTTTGCCACATGGTGCGCCGCATTGTAAATGCGGCACACCATGGGTGGCGGAGCTGCGGCGCACAATAACTGGCGCATCCCTGGGGATGCGCCAGTTATTGGAAATCGGCCCCTATACATTTAGCCAACGAGGGTACACTTACTGATTAGACAGTAGAAAGTACTCCAGTTGAGTAGAGGTATTGCACAAAAAGGTGGCATCTTTGTGGACAAACACGCAGGGCGGGATTCATTCTGCCCCCTGTTAGACTCGTTTTTTGTGCCCTTCTGCCCTCTATTACACTCGTTTTCCCCTTGTTTTTCTGCCCTTCTGCCCTCTGTTAGACTCGTTTTTCCCTTGTTTTTCTGCCCTTCTGCCCCCTGTTAGACTCGTTTTTTGTGCCCTTCTGTCCTCTGTTAGACTCATTTTTCCCTTGTTTTTCTGCCTTTCTGCCCTCTGTTAGACTCATTTATTTGTGCCCTTCTGCCCTCTGTTATTCCCTTGTTTTTGTGCCTTCTGCCCTCTACTAGACTCGTTTTTTGTGCCCTTCTGCCCTCTGTTAGACTCGTTTTTGTGCCTTTCTGCCCCGTTAGACTCGTTTTTTGTGCCCTTCTTCCCTCTGTTAGACTCGTTTTTCCCCTGCCCTTCTGCCCTTTGTTAGACTGCTTTTTGTGCCTTTCTGCCCTCTGCATCACCACATCATCACTCAGCGCTACCCCAGCATCACTCAGCACCACCACATTATCACTCAGCACCACCACATTATCACTCAGCACCACCACAGCGCCACTCAGCGCCACCACAGCATCACTCAGCGCCACCACAGCATCACTCAGCGCACCACATTATCACTCAGCACCACCACAGCATCACTCAGCACCATCCCAGTATCACTCAGCACCACCACAGCACCACTCAGCATCACCACAGCACCACTCAGCACCACCACAGCACCACTCAGCGCTACCCCAGCATCAATCTGCGCAACCATTCAACAACAACTGGTTCAAATATGTTCTCTCAATGTTTCAAACTTTATTACAAATGTCACAAAAAGATGTTAATATTTCACTTCTGTTCTTGGATTTTCGTCACAATAAAATACACTGAACATAATCTTCACAAAAGTTATTTACAAAAGTTTAAGCTATTGCCATTATACATTAAAATCACTTTTATTTAAGTATTAATTATTTTAAAAAATTAACAGCCATTGTAATTTGTAATATCAATACAGCTAAGTCACATAAATACAAAACATGTTGCATTACAAATGCTATAGGTGTCAGATTTGCGTAAGTTATAACTATTGGCATTGTAAATGACAAAGCTATTAATTTAGCTATTTTCAAAACCAACACATAAATAAAAAAAATTGTCATTTACAAAACCAATAGCTTAAACGTTCCTAATGCGAGACCTATTGCATTGCAAAGGCTTTTTTTTATATCTGTCAGTGCTTCCTGTTGAGGTTTAATTTTCGTGACAGGCGCCTCATTGCCTACTTGTAACTATTCTCTGACCCTGCTTCAAGGGTCAGAGCAGGGTCAGAGAATAGTTTCAAGTAGGCAACGAGGCGCCAGGAAGCACTTACAGGCTTACAGCAGCAGGTGCCCAAGTTGAAGTTAATTGCTTTGTAACCCTTTTGTAAAAGGTTACAAAAAATTAGCTTCAACTTTTGCACCTGCTGCTGTAACCCTGTAAGTGCTTGGCTGAAAATTCGTCCCCGCTGATTCGCGAGCGGAACGAATTTTCAGCCCATGCTCGACCGATATCGCTCATAAACACCGATGCAAAAATCTTTGCTAAAATTCTTGCGACTTACCTTGCCCCGATAATGCCCGAATTGGTGTCCCCTCAACAACATGGATTCATCTCAGGGAGGGACACTACGGCTCATGCGAACATGGCGATAACAGCATTCGATGTGGCAAAGATAAAGTCCATCCCACTCGGGATGATTTTATTAGATGCTGAGAAAGCTTTCGACCGAGTGGGGTGGGACTTTCTCTGGGCCACAATAAAAGCATTAGACATCAAAGGCACGTTTCTACATCTGATTAAATCTCTGTACTGCCATCCTAGTGCTAAACTAGCTTATGCAGGACTACAATCTGCTACTTTTCCACTATGTCGTGGCACCCAACAGGGTTGCCCTTTGTCACCGCTATTATTTGCACTGTCAATAGAACCATTGATTTTGGCTCTGTTAAGCCAATCTCAGATTATTCCTTTTATTTGTGCTTCGAATAGTCCTAAAGTCACGGCATACTCTGTATATTCGGCTAATGCTAAGGGAGCATTGAAGGCTGTTGTTGAGGAGGCAAAGAAATATGGTGCAATATCGGGCTACAGACTTAACACTAACAAGACTCAAGTTTTATTAAATTATAAATCTTCTGAACCAGTATCTGGAGTCTGTAGCGTGGCAATTTATTTAGGGATTAGAATTTCGGCTAAAATAGGCAAGATTATTGTGTTAAATTATGAGGAACTTTTGAAGGAAACTGCTAAATCTTTTAAGAAATGGCTTAAAGTGCCTATTATTATCAGCGGACGCATAAATATAATTAAGATGAAAATCCTGCCAATATTTCTATACTTGTTTCACTCTATCCCTCTACGACAAAATGCTTCTCTCTTTAAGCGCCTAGGTGGAGTCTGTGGTGGGTTTATCTGGGGCTATAAGAAGGCGCGCAGAGCTATTGATTTACTAAAACTTCCATTCGATCAAGGGGGATCGGACTTCCCAGATTTCAAATTGTATTACTGGGCAGCTTTTTGGGCGTCTCCGCAGTTTCATAAATCCCACAAGCAAAACGTTTTTTTTTTTTTTTTGATTTATGCTAGGAAAAGATCATAATATGTTTCTTTTTAGAACCAATGACCCGAATTATTTCAAGCGGGTTAAATTGAAGACCGCACGCGACATGGTAAACATTTGGCGCGCTATTATGCTTAAATGCAATACATTGTTCTATCACTACAAACTTCCTCTGTGGGGTAACCCGGGTTTACCAGAGATCTTTCAAGATGCAGAGGGCAGACAATGGACTAGCTTTGGGATAAAATGTCTATGAGATTTATATGACTATAATGGGTTTATCTCATTTGAAAGGCTGAGTAGTTTACATAATCTAGCATCAGATATGCAATTTAAATATTATCAAATTCGAGACTATTTTATAAGTTGTATGAAATTAATAAATGTATTGGATTCTGATATATGGGAATGCCTGTACGAGATAAACGATAAATCTATGATTAACATCGGATATAAAACCCTATGTATAAGGAAGACGACTGTGCTAGATTAGCTGAGCGCTGGAGTCGCAGTATAGGGACACCAGTCTCAGCTAACACTATATCATGGGCCTTTATCAGTATCAACAATTCAGTACATTCTTCTAATCTGAGGCTCCAAAAGTATAAAACAATTTGTCAATCATATTAAACACCGGAAAGGATATCGAAATGGTCATCTCACGTTTCTTTCAGTGATCGAATGCCTGAAGTGTGATTTGAATGCAGCTGATCTGAAAGACATGCTTTTTCTATTTCCTGTACTAGCAGAATTTTGGCATAAGGTGACCCAAATAATGTCTCAGAAACTTGGGAGACTGTTTGTGTTTTCAACAGTAGATGTACTGATGGGTGGGCAGAATATAGTAATTAGTCAGGCGGATTTAATTACTGTTTTATTGGCTTGTGCTAGGTTGACAATTGCCCGGGTCTGGATCTCACGTGTACCTCCATCCGCTCTTGAATGGTGGGGACTGGTCATATAAACATACGATATGGAACTTGCATTGGCTAAAATAAGAGGGAATCGAGCATTAAGCAAACTTAAGAAAGTTTGGGGACTATTTTTTTGGAGGAATTAATGAAAGTGTTGAATGTTTCGGCTTGATGAGCTTTGTGTACTTTTTCCCCCCTAGTGTAAAAGTATAAACCGCTTTGATAACTTTATTTTGTTCGAAAGACCATAAAAGTGCAAATAAAATACATACTGGGCACAATTCATTTAAAACAATAAATAGTGAACGCATCAGTATTAGAGATGAAAATTAATTAAACTCAACAGTTATCAAGAACCAAGTAGTATAAAATTCATATTTGATCACAGGCATTATACAAAACTTTTCCTTCTGCGCCACATACCAAGTAGGAAACGAGATACAGCAAAAACTATAGGGGAAGAGGTATCATACATTAGAACCCTACAGGCCTGCATACAATGTCTAAACCCCAGGCTCCTACATAATGGGATCAGCCAGCATTTTCTTATTCTTGCATACGCTGGACAGAAGAACATAACATGAGGAGCGTCTTCTCGTTTTTAATTGCATGCCGGGCAGGCTCCATTCTCTGATTTTGCCTATTTAGAGGTAAATGACCTGATTGGTAGGCTGCCATGCCTTAGTTGAGTGTATAACTTCCTCGCAAGAGGTGGTTGAATTACATCTAGGAATTCCTCTAGTCGTGGTTCCGATTTTACTAAGAGGAACTCTACAGACAGCCTACCCAGGGTAGCTGATCTCTGTAGGGCTAATAGATTTTGCCTCTTCAGCAGATTTTGGAGTACCGATCTGGATATCCTCGTACAGCTCAACTGAGGAGTCTCCCAAAGCGCAGGCAGACCTATCCGGGCACTAAAAACCTTAATGTGAAGCAGCCACAGTATATTTTTGCTTTTTAGAAGACCCCAAACCTCCAAAATTCTGCTCTATAGGGGGGCAGCTCAGGGACTGACCAAAACCTCTTCCAATAAAGCATAGGCCGTGCAGCTACCAACTCCTCTATTGACTCCAGGCCCAGATCAAATCGTAGAGGGATGAGTGGTGTACTTTTTGGTAAACCCACCAGATTCCTCATGAAACACTGTTCCACCCTCAAAAGATTAGATGTATTCTTATGGCCCCAAAGTTCAGCACCATACGTTGAGGCTGTTCTTGCCTAGAGTCGATATATTTCAAGAGCCGGAGCTGCCGGTGTGAAGTATGATGTTCTATGGAGCTTACTAATACCCCCTGCTATTTGTGTTAGCCTAAGAGCTGACTTAGAAATTTGGAAGCCCCAGTCAAAATCTTCTGTCAAGGTAATACTAAGATAGACAAAAGTTTTGACACGATCCAGGGGGATGCTATTGAGGACGGGATTTGTGCGGGTCTGTTTCGGGGAATTGAAGATCATAAACTTGGTCTTATCCAAGTTAACCTCCAATCCACGCGAGGCACAGAACGTTGCAAAGCCGTCCAGAATACGCTGGATGCCCGATGATGTTTTGGATAACAGCAAGGTATCATCCGCAAACATCAGAGCGGGCACCCGCCCGGTAGCCAGCCTGGGAGCGTCATTGTCTATTACACCAATTAAATGATCCTCAAGACCGTTGATGTAAAGACAGAATAACGTGGGAGCCAGGACGCACCCCTGGCATACACCCTTTGAAACAGGAAAGCGTGCTGAGAGATCTCCATACCTCCCACACCTGACTTGGGCATAATTGCCAGTATGTAATCTGATTAAGATGTTCAATAAATAGGGCGGGAGACCCAAGTCTGCTAAAACTTTCCAGAGCATTTCCCTTGGAACAAGGTCAAATGCAGCCCGCAGGTCAACAAAGACAAGGTAGAGGCTGCCACCCTCCACTCTTGCCGTTTTCCAAAATAAAACCTGCAGCCGAAATGTTTGGTCCAAGGTTGAAATGCCTGACCTAAACCCGGCATGGAGTGTAGTCAATATTTTGTTTTCCTCCATCCACCCTTGGATCCTATCCAAAATGATCCTGCCCATTAGTTTTTGTGTTGTATCTATAAGGCTAATGGGCCTATAATTCGATGGGGTTAACGGGCAGCCTTTCTTATAAATGGGGATGATCTCGGCTCCCAACCAGGTGCCTGGTGGATCAGTCCCCATAAGAATCGCATTAAATAGGACAACCAAATATGGTGCCCATATTTTAGGTTGAGAACAAAATAAATCCCCAGGCAATTTATCGAGGCCAGGGGCTTTGTTGGAAAGTAGCCTTGCTAAAGCAAACTCAACCTCCTTCAGAATGATAATTTCGGGCATTACAGGATGGCACTCATCTTCATCATCCCGGGAGTCCTGCCACCGCTCGTCGCCCGAGGCCCCCACCAATCGATACTCATGGTGGGGGCCTGGGGCGGCGAACAAAGGAGGCACCGTAGCTTCCCCCAGGGCCAGGTCAGTCCCCCCTACCAATCTATACTCCTGGCAGGGTTCGAGACCTGAAAGGGGCACAGACTCTAGCTCCAAATCAGCATATAATGCTCCAAAATGAGCTTCCCACACTGAGGGTGCTATATTCGGGGATAGAGCCAAACCTCCCCTACTCACGCCTGAGGTAACAATAGCCCAAAACGACTTAGAGTCCTTACATGAGAGTGCAGATCTAAGCTCCTCCCACCTAGTCTCCTCCCAATCCCCCTTTCCCCTAATGATTGCCTTTTTGTAGAGCAATCGTGATATCCTAATTCCTGCTCTGTCTTTGGTTTTAATTGCAGTGAGCAGGTCTTTTTTTTTGCTTTCCTGCAGGAGGCGCCGTACCAGGGATGTGTCCTGACCAGATGGGGTTTGTTCCCACCCACAGGGCAAAACATATCCACTAGTGCGGCAGCCAACTGCTTATGAATTTCTACAGCTCTACCCTGGGGACCCAGATCCTCCATCTCAAAAATTAGAGGTATAACTATCTGATATATTTCAGCAAGTTTGGTGGGGCAGTCCTGGAAATAAGGCCATTTAACCCTGCGCCTATTGTTGGCTATCATGAGAGGCAGGATTTCAGAATTTGGTTCGGGAGCAGGATTTGACAGCCCAAAACTCCCTGGCTTAAGTGTTAGGACAAGGGCATTACGATCACTATCCTGTCTTGGGAGAACCCTGAATTCCAACAGCCTATCCCAGTATTTAGCCTCCATCATTATATAATCAATGACGGAAGTTTGCTCTAGTCTGTTAAACGTAGCTGACCCCGGTCTGTCAGGTTCCAGCCTCCCATTACACACCCGCAAAGACGTTGTAAGGGAGAGTGACTTAATTTGGAGGACCAACGGGGACCATGCCCTGACAGGAGGGATCTGGAGGTCAGGAACATGCCAAAACAGGTCCTCATCATCCTGTTCACCCAGCTCTGCACTGACAAGGGGCTCGAACTGACAATTAAAATCACCACCAAGCACTATTATGATCGAGGGATCAAGTGCCTGGATGAAGTGTTTTAATGCATCAATTGTGTCAGATTCCTGCCCACTTTTAACTGACCTTGAGTAGATATTTAATATGGCCACCTGGGGCATGTTTTGAGGGGTTAACAGTACACACTGGACATCTAGGGAGTTAGTTGGTATTTGGGCGCCCTTGACTCCCAGGTGCGTACCCACCCATATTGATAGGCCTCCCGATGGTCTTCTCCTGCCCCTAGTTGTTGTCAAAATGTCAAAAGTTGCATAACCGGGACTTACACTCTCCTCCAGTGCCCAAGTTTCCTGCATCAAGCAGATGTTGTGCATTGCCATAAAGGAACCCCACTCAGGCAAGAGCAATTTGTTTTTCAGCCCGGCCACATTCCAGGACAAAATTTGTATACATCCATCAGCTACCCCAACATTAGCTAGCGGTTTCCCCTTGCCTGTATCAGACCCGGTATCACCAGTGAGAACCCAGGACTGTACTGTCCCTTCCCTTGTCTCGCCGCTAGATAATGCCACATTAAGGGTACGGGTTCCCAACTGATGCACCTCTTCCTCCAATTCCATCCTACACTCAAAGGTCACGTGTTGGGCTGTCGTTACATTTTCCAGGGCAGTGATAGCAACATTACCCTCCAGTGCAATTGCAAGAGTACATAGACTACTGGCAGTTTGTAATGTGGAGTTCTGCCTCTCAGGGCGTCAATCCACCTGATCCAACACACTAAACCTGTTTCTTTGGGGGAATGATGAGAGTAAAGGAGTATATGAATGAGAGCCCTCCCAGGTTGTTATCCCCTGTTGCATTCTACCTGATATTTTACTTTGGCCCACTCCATACTGGACCCCTCCACTCTGACCGATTCTCAACTGGGAAGTAGGATAGAAGTATGACAAATGAAGGGGGAGAATTTGGGTGTTAGACCAGGTTAGAAGTCCACTGCAGATGTGTTCTACAGCACTAGTGTGCCTAAAGTTAATTACAACACAGTTTCCTGCAATAGTTTTAGGTCCACTCCCGATCCATTCTATTCTTCTAACGCACAATATTTCACCTGAGGCATTAGGGAGTGAAGGCCTATTTATGTTGAGCCAGTGTATAAATTTATTTTTAAGATCTGTGTGATCCTAATTTTTTCCCTGGGTTAGGGGAGGTACTCCAGCTAGCACCACAACATAGGGAAAAGACTCAGGAGGAAGATCAATGGAGGGCAACTCCATTAAGGGACCCCTTGCTGGGATGTTTCTACCAGTTAGGGTTTGTTGGTCCAAGTGACTTATCCCTGGTTCTGATACCCCCCTCACCAACGTATTGCTTCCGCTTCCTATTTTTCCATCCCTCGGCAAGGGCTGAACTATATAAGAGATAAGGTTTCCAGTTGCCTGAGGGATTTCAGCAGAAATATTATTGCTAGTTGGCAGGCTCCCAGGGTCAGAAATATGCTTAGTAAGGCTCGCAACTAGTCGAGCAACAGAATTACCAGCAGCACTATTGTTGGCTGAAATGGTCCTACAATAAGAGGTGGGCTTAATAGTACCAGCAGACTCTCTGTTAGCATGCTTCCCCAATGGACTAGTAGGCTGAGCTCTCCCTAAACCCATGTTGTTAAGTGTGGAGACAAGTCTGTCCAGCCTAGATGCCAAAGGTTTGATATGTGTGCCAATAATCAGTTCGATATGAGCCTGGAAGTCAGCAAGTAGGTGGGTAACCCAAACTGGTGCTCCCACGGGGCATGGAGAAGGGGCAGTGACAACCGGTATGCAATCATGTTTAGACACGGTTCTTTTGGTTGATTTTCTGGGCAATTTAAGTTTCTTACTTCTGGGGCGCGGTTTAATGATTTTTATTTACTACAGAGTGTGGGGGGGATTTAGTAACCCGTGGACTATCATTTACATCTATGGCAACCTGGGCACAAGGCAGCTCAGCAAAAGAAGACGTGAGAAAAAAGCTAGGGTCAGGAGGATTAATTGTGGCCACTGAAAAATCCCCCACTTGCTCTAGCGGAGGAACAGCAGGAGTAATTGATAATCTCCTCTCTGTGTTTTCTATGGCTGTTGCCACAACACCAATTGTCTTATGTAGCATCTTGTCAATGGCCGTTAGGCTCGGGAGGGGTTAAGTTGTTGGGGCCTGATGCCTGGTCATAGGGCGGGAAACAGCAGACTTCAAATTTTTACACGTATGACTCATTGTTATCAGAGTGGGGGGGACTAATCCCACTATTCACAATATGCCCTCCCAACACTAAAAGGAATAGTTTAATAAGCAGCCCTGTGATCAAACATGTGTACATGAACACAGAATTGTCCAATTAAAAGTATTTCCAGTTGACAGTACCTTGTACAACGGATCAAATTCCAAAGTAATATTTTGCATATGTTAGGGGGGTGGCCTGGCCCGACCTCCTCTGGCCTCTGACGGCCGCAGACAGCCCGCCCTTTGCCCGGGCTTAGCCCGGCTGCACCCGCGCGCACCCCGCAACACGGGAACTCTGACCTCCTTTTGATGCGCCGGCTGGCGCGAAATCCTTGTGGGCGGGGTCAGCCGTGGGGAGCGCTGGGGGTTGTGGTTTCCTCCCACGGATGGCAGAGTGCAGCGGCGGTGGGGGAGACCGGCAAAGCACCGCTGCGTGTTTTCATGAGTCCCTCGCGACCCTGCAGCAACCACAGAAGCGATGGCAGTCTAGCACTGGTAGCAAAAGGGTCCCAGGCAAGGCAGTGGAGAGTCCGTCGATAAGGGTAATGATAGCAAGGAGCACCCGCTCCACAGCAGCTCTGACCTCCTTTTGATGCGCCGGCTGGCGCGAAATCCTTGTGGGCGGGGTCAGCCGCGGGGAGCGCTGGGGGTTGTGGTCTCCCCCCTGGATGGCCGCGCACGGATGGCAGAGTGCAGCGGCGGCGGGGGAGACCGGCGAAGAACCGCTGCGTGTTTTCACGCGTCCCTCGCAACCCTGCAGCAAACACAGACGCGATGGCAGACTAGCACCGGTGGCAAAAGGGTGCCAGGTAAGACAGTGGAGAGTCCGTCGATAAGGGTAAGGAGCACCCGCTCCACAGCAGCTCTGACCTCCTTTTGATGTGCGGCTGGCGCGAAATCCTTGTGGGCAGGGTCAGCCGCGGGGAGCGCTGGGGTTGTGGTCTCTCCCTCGGCGGCCGCGCACGAATGGCAGAGTGCAGCGGCGGCGGGGGAGACCGGCAAAGAACCGCTGCGTGTTTTCACATGTCCCTCGCGACCCTGCAGCAACCACAGAAGTGATGGCAGACTAGCACCGGTGGCAAAAGGGTCCCAGGTAAGGCAGTGAAGTGTCCGTCGATAAGGGTAATGATAGCAAGGAGCACCCCTAGTATAAACTTGCATTAACGATTGTTTATCTTAAATGTATATCTTGCTATTTGTCCTTTCTACAAATCCTATAATTTTATTTTTTTACTTTCGCATTCTTTTTTTTATTTTGCTTTTTTCATGTTGGTAAATAAACATAAAATAATAAAATAAAATAAAAAAAAGAGGTGCAGGAAGAGGAAAAAAGCTACAGAAAGAAGCAAGAGAAATGCAGAAAGAGGCAAGAGAAGTACACATAGAAGATGAAAGGTACAGAAAGAAGCAACAGAGGTGCAGAAAGAGTCAAAAGGGGTACAGAAAAAGGCAAGAGCAGTGAAGAAAGAAGCAACACAGGTGCTGAAAAAGGCAAGAGAAGTGCAGAAAGAGGCAGAAGGGTGAAGAAAGAAGCAACAGAGGTACAGAAAAAGGCAAGAGAGTGCACAAAGAGACAAGAGAGGTGCAGAAAGAAGAAAGAGAACTGCAGAAAGAGGGAATGGGGTGGAAAAAGAGGCAAGAGGGGTACAGAAAGAATAAAGAGAGGCACAAAAAGAAACAAGAGAACTGCTGAAAGAGGCAAAAGAAGTGCAGAAAGAGGCAAGAGAGTGCACAAAGAGACAAGAGAGGTGCAGAAAGAAGAAAGAGAACTGCAGAAAGAGGGAATGGGGTGGAAAAAGAGGCAAGAGGGGTACAGAAAGAAGAAAGAGAGGTGCAAAAAGAAACAAGAGAACTGCTGAAAGAGGCAACAGAGGTGCAGAAAGAGGCAAGAGAGTGCACAAAGAGACAAGAGAGGTGCAGAAAGAAGATAGAGAACTGCAGAAAGAGGGAATGGGGTTGAAAAAGAGGCAAGAGGGGTACAGAAAGAAGAAAGAGAGGTGTAAAAAGAAACAGTAGAACTGCAGAAAGAAGCACAGAAGTTCAGAAAGATGCAAGAGAGGTGCTGAAAGAGGCGAAAGAGGTACAGAAACAGGGAAGAGGGGTGCAAAAAACAGGTAAGAGGAGTGCAGAAAGAGGCAAGACAGGTGCAGAAAAAACAAGAGGTGCATAAATAAGCAAATGAAGTGAAGAAAGAGGCAAGTGAGGTAAAGAAAGATGCAAGAGAAGTGCAGAAAGAGGCAAGTGAGGTGCTGTAAAAGGCAAGACAGGTGCAGAAAGGGACAAGAGAAGTACAGAAAGAGGCAAGTGAAGTGCTGAAAGAGGCGAGAGGAGCAGAAACAGGGAGAAGGGATGCAGAAAGAGGCAGGAGGGGCACATAAAGAGGCAATATGGGTACAGAAAGAAGCAAGAGAGGTGCAGAAAGAAGTAAGTGAAGTGCAGAAAGAGGCAAGAGAGGTACAGAAAAAAGCAAGAAAAATGCGGAAAGAAGAGAGAGGGGTGCAGAAAGGCATCAAGAGAGGTACAGAAACAGGAAAGAGAGATGCAGACAGAGACAAGAGAGGTGCAGAAAGAGGAACGACAAGTGCAGAAAGAGGCAGGAGGGTGAAGAAAGAAGCAACAGAGCTGCAGAAAGAGGCAACAGAAGTGCAGAAAGAGGCAAGAGAGGTGCACAAAGAGACAAGAGAGGTGCAGAAATAGGGAAGACAAGTGCATAAAGAGGCAAGAGGGGTACAGAAAAAGAAAGAGAACTTCAGAAAGAGGGAGGAGGGTTGGAAAAAGAGGCAGGAGGGATACAGAAAGAAGAAAGAAAGGTGCATAAAGAAACAAGAGAATTGCAAAAAGTAGCAACAGAAGTGCAGAAAGATGCAAAAGAGGTACAGAAACAGGGAAGGGGGTGAAGCAAGAGGAAAGAGGGGTGCCGAAAGAGGCAAGAGAGGTGCAGAAAGAGGAACAAATATACAGAAAGAAGCAAGAGAAATGCAGAAAGAGTCAAGAGAAGTACAAAAAGAGGATGAAAGGTACAGAAAGAAGCAACAGAAGTGAAGAAAGAGACAAAAAGGGTACAGAAATAGGTAAGAGCAGTGAAGAAAGAAGCAACAGAGGGGCTGAAAAAGGCAAGAGAAGTGCAGACAGAGGGAAGACAATTGCAGAAAGAGGCAGGGGGTGAAGAGAGAAGCAACAGAGGTGCTCAAAGAGGCATCAGAAGTGCAGAAAGAGGCAAGAGAGTGCACAAAGAGACAAGAGAGGTGCAGAAAGAAGAAAGAGAACTGCAGAAAGAGGGAATGGGTGGAAAAAGAGGCAAGAGGGGTACAGAAAGAATAAAGAGAGGTACAAAAAGCAACAAGAGAACTTCTGAAAGAGGCAACAGAAGTGCAGAAAGAGAAAAGAGAGTGCACAAAGATACAAGAGAGGTGCAGAAAGAAGAAAGAGAACTACAGAAAGAGGGAATGGGGTGGAAAAAGAGGCAAGAGGGTACAGAAAGAAGAAAGAGAGGTGCAAAAAGAAACAAGAGAACTGCTGAAAGAGGCAACAGAGGTGCAGAAAGAGGCAAGAGAGTGCACAAAGAGACAAGAGAGATGCAGAAAGAAGAAAGAGAACTGCAGAAAGAGGGAATGGGGTGGAAAAAGAGGCAAGAGGGGTAAAGAAAGAAGAAAGAGAGGTGCAAAAAGAAACAAGAGAACTGCTGAAAGAGGCAACTGAAGTGCAGAAAGAGGCAAGAGAGTGCACAAAGAGACAACAGAGGTGCAGGAAGGAGATAGAGAACCGCAGAAAGAGGGAATGGGGTTTGAAAAACAGGCAAGAGGGGTACAGAAAGAAGAAAGAGAGGTGTAAAAAGAAACAGTAGAACTGCAGAAAGAAGCACAGAAGTTCAGAAAGACGCAAGAGAGGTGCTGAAATAGGCGAAAGAGGTACAGAAACAGGGAAGAGGGGTGCAAAAAACAGGTAAGAGGAGTGCAGAAAGAGGCAAGACAGGTGCAGAAAAAACAAGAGGTGCAAAAATAAGCAAATGAAGTGAAGAAAGAGGCAAGTGAGGTAAAGAAAGATGCAAGAGAAGTGCAGAAAGAGGCAAGTGAGGTGCTGTAAAAGGCAAGACAGGTGCAGAAAGGGACAAGAGAAGTACAGAAAGAGGCAAGTGAAGTGCTGAAAGAGGCGAGAGGAGCAGAAACAGGGAGAAGGGATGCAGAAAGAGGCAAGAGGGGCACATAAAGAGGCAATGTGGGTACAGAAAGAAGCAAGAGAGGTGCAGAAAGAAGTAAGTGAAGTGCAGAAAGAGGCAAGAGAGGTACAGAAAAAAGCAAGACAAAATGCAGAAAGAAGAGAGAGGGGTGCAGAAAGGCATCAAGAGAGGTACAGAAACAGGAAAGAGAGATGCAGACAGAGACAAAAGAGGTGCAGAAAGAGGAACGACAAGTGCAGAAAGAGGCAGGAGGGTGACGAAAGATGCAACAGAGCTGCAGAAAGAGGCAACAGAAGTGCAGAAAGAGGCAAGAGAGGTGCACAAAGAGACAAGAGAGGTGCAGAAAGAGGGAAGACAAGTGCATAAAGAGGCAAGAGGGGTACAGAAAAAGAAAGAGAACTACAGAAAGAGGGAGGAGGGTTGGAAAAAGAGGCAGGAGGGATACAGAAAGAAGAAAGAAAGGTGCATAAAGAAACAAGAGAATTGCAAAAAGTAGCAACAGAAGTGCAGAAAGATGCAAAAGAGGTACAGAAACAGAGAAGGTGGTGAAGCAAGAGGAAAGAGGGGTGCCGAAAGAGGCAAGAGAGGTGCAGAAAGAGGAAAAAATATACAGAAAGAAGCAAGAGAAATGCAGAAAGAGTCAAGAGAAGTGCAAAAAGAGGATGAAAGGTACAGAAAGAAGCAACAGAGGTGAAGAAAGAGACAAAAAGGGTACATAAATAGGAAAGAGCAGTGAAGAAAGAAGCAACAGAGGGGCTGATAAAGGCAAGAGAAGTGCAGAAAGAGGGAAGACAAGTGCAGAAAGAGATAAGAGAGGTACAGAAAGACTGAAGACAAGTACAGAAAGAGGCAAGAAGGGTGCAGAAAGAAGAAAGAGAACTGCAGAAAGAGGGAATGGGATGGAAGCAATAGGGGTACAGAAAGAAGAAAGAGAGGTGCAGAAAGATACAAAAGAACTGCAGAAAGAAGCAACAGGAGTGCAGTTAAACACAAGAGAGGTGCAGATAGAGGCAGGAGGGTACAGAAATAGGGAAGAGGCGTGCAGAAACAGGCAAGAGGGGTGCGGAAAGAGGCAAGACTGGTGGAGAAACAGGAAAGAGGGTTGCAGAAAGAGGCAAGGGAGTTGCATAAAGAGGCATTTGAGATGCAGAAAGAAAAGAATGAGGTGCAGAAAGAGGCAAAGAGGTGCTGTAAGAGGCAAGACAGGTGAAGAAATGGACCAGAGATGTACAGAAAGAGCTAAGTGAGATGGAGAAACAAACCAGAGAGGTGCAGAAAGAGGCAAGAGAGGTGCAGAAATAGGACGAAAGGTGCAGAAAGAAGCAAGAGAAATGCAGAAAGAGGCAAGAGAAGTGCAAACAGAAGATGAAAGGTACAGAAAGAAGCAACAGAGGTGCAGAATGGGAGAAAAGGGATACAGAAAGAGGCAAGAGCAGTGAAGAAAGAAGCAACAGAGGTGCTGAAAAAGGCAAGAGTAGTGCAGAAAGAGGGAAGACAAGTGGTGCAGAAAGAGGCAGGAGGGTGAAGAGAGAAGCAACAGAGGTACTGAAAGAGGCAACAGAAGTGCAGAAAGAGGCAAGAGAGTGTACAAAGAGACAAAAGAGGTGCAGAGAGAAGGAAGACATGTGCAGAAAGAGTCAAGAGGGGTACAGAAAGAGACCAGAGGGGTACAGAAAGAAGAAAGAGAACTGTAGAAAGAAGGAATGGGCTGGAACATGAGGCCAGAAAGGTACTAAAAGAAGAAAGAGAGGTGCAAAAAGAAACAAGAGAACTGCAGAAAGAAGCAATGGAAGTGCAGAAATACGCATAAGAGTTGCAGAAAGAGACAAGAGAGGTTCATAACCATGGAATAGGGGTTCAGAAAGAGGCAAGAGGGGTGCTGAAAGAGGTAAGATGGGTACAGAAAAAAGCAAGAGAGGTGCAGGAATAAGAAAATGAAATGGGGAAAGAGGCAAGTTGGGTGAAGAAAGGTGCAAGAAAAGTCTAGAAAGAGCCAAGAGAGACGCAGAAAGAGGCAAGAGAAGCACAGAAAGAGGCAAGTAAGGTGCTATGAAAAGGCAAGACAGGTGCAGAAAGTGACCAGATAGGTGCAGAAAGAGGCAAGAGAGGTGCAGAAAGAGGGAAAAAGGTACAGAAAGAAGCAAGAGAAATGCAGAATGAGAGAAAAGGGATACAGAAAGAGGCTAGAGCAGTGAAGAAAGAAGCAACAGAGGTGATGAAAAAGGCAAGAGAAGTGCAGAAAGAGGGAAGACAAGCGCAGAAAGAGGCAAGAGAGTGCACAAAGTGACAAAAGAGGTGCAGAGGGAGGGAAGACATGTGCAGAAAGAGGCAAGAGGGGTACGGAAAGAGGGAAGACAAGAACAGAAAGAGGCAAGAGGGGTGCAGAAAGAAGAAAGAGAACTGCAGAAGGAGGGAATGGGATGGAAAAAGAGGCAAGAGGGGTACAGAAAGAAGAAAGAGAGGTGCAGAAAGATACAAGAGAACTGCAGAAAGAAGCAACAGAAGTGCAGTAAGACACAAGAGAGGTGCAGATAGAGGCAAGTGAGGTACAGATACAGGGAAGAAGGGTGCAGAAACAGGCAAGAGGGGTGTAGAAAGAGGCAAGACGGGTGCAGAAACAGGGAAGAGGGGTGCAGAAAGAGGCACGAGAAGTGCATAAGAAGGCAATTGAGATGCAGAAAGAAAAGAATGAGGTGCAGAAAGAGGCAAAGAGATGCTGTAAGAGACAAGACAGGTGCAGAAATGGACAAGAGATGTACAGAAAGAGATAAGGGAGGTGCAGAAACAAACCAGAGTTGTGCAGAAAAGGGCAAGAGAGGTGCAGAAAGAGGGAGAAAGGTGCAGAAAGAAGCAAGAGAAATTCAGAAAGAGGCAAGAGAAGTGCAAACAGAAGTGAAAGTTACAGAAAGAAGCAATAGAGGTGCAGAATGAGAGAAAAGGGATACAGAAATAGGCAGGAGCAGTAAAGAAAGAAGCAACAGAGGTGCTGAAAAAGGCAAGAGAAGTGCAGAAAGAGGGAAAACAAGTGCAGAAAGAGGTAGGAGGGTGAAGAGAGAAGCAACAGAGGTACTGAAAGAGGCAACAGAAGTGCAGAAAGAGGGTAGAGAGTGCACAAAGAGACAAAAGAGGTGCAGAGAGAGGGAAGACATGTGCAGGCAAGAGAGGTACAGAAAGATGAAAGAGAACTGCAGAAAGAAGGAATGGGCTGAAAAATGAGGCCAGAAAGGTACAGAAAGAAGACAGAGAGGTGCTGTAAAAGGCAAGACAGGTGCAGAAAGTGAAAAGAGAGGTGCAGAAAGAGGCAATAGAGGTGCAGAAAGAGGAAAAAGGGTACATAAAGAAGCAATAGAAATGCAGAAAGAGACATGAGAAGTGCAAACAGAAGATGAAAGGTACAGAAAGAAGCAAGAGAGGTGCACAAAGAGACAAAAGAGGTGCACAGAGAGGGAAGACATGTGCAGAAAGAGGCAAGAGGGGTACAGAAAAATGAAAGAGAACTGCAGAAAGAAGGAATGGGCTGAAAATGAGGCCAGAAAGGTACAGAAAGAAGAGAGGTGCAAAAAGAAACAAGAGAACTGCAGAAAGAAGCAACAGAAGTGCAGAAAGATGCAAGAGAGTTGTAGAAAGAGACAAGAGAGGTATAGAAAGAGGCAAGAGAGGTACAGAAAGAGGCAAGACAAATGTAGAAAGAAGAGAGTGGGATGCAGACAGAGGCAAGTGATGTGCAGAAAGGCACAAGAGAGGTACAGAAACAGGAAAGAGAGGTGCAGAAAGAGACAACACAAGTGCAGAAAGAGGAAGGAGGATGAAGAAAGAAGCTACAGAGGTGCTGAAAGAGGCACCAGAAGTGCATAAAGAGGTAAGAGAGGTACATAAAGAGACAAGAGGGATGCAGAAAGAGGAAAGACAAGTTCAGAAAGAGGCAAGAGGTGAGCAGAAAGAAAAAGAGAACTGCAGAAAGAGGGAAGATGGGTGGAAAAAGCGGGACTAGTGGTACAGAAAGAAGAATGAAAGGTGCAGAAAGAAGCAAGAGAACTGCAGAAAGAAGCAACAGAAGTGCAGAAAGACACAAGAGAGGTGCAGAAAGAGGCAAGAGAGGTACAGAAACAGGGAAGAGGGGTGCAGCAAGAGGCAAGAGTGATGCAGACAGAGGCAAGTTGGGTGGAGAAAAAGGTAAGAGAGGTGCAGGAAGAAGCAAGTGAAGTGCAGAAAGAGGCAAGAGAGTGCAGAAAGTGATAAGAGAGGTACAGAAAGAGGGAAGACAAGTACAGAAAGAGGCAAGAGGGGTGCAGAAAGAAGCAAGAGAGGTGCAGAAAGAGGGGAGAGATGTGGAAAAAGGCAAGATGGGTACCGAAAGAAGCAAGAGAGATGCAGAATGAAGCAAGAGACCTGCAGAAAGAGGCAACAGAGGTGCAGAAAGAAGCAGCAGAAGTCCAGAAAGATACAAGCGAAGTATAGAAAGAGGCAAGAGAGGTACAGAAACAGAGAAGAGGGGTGCAAAAAGAGGCAAGTGGGGTGTAATAGGAACAGCCGCAGCCGGTAGTGGGAGTACCGGCCGGGCTGTGACATGGGGAGGGGGAGGGGCAGGGTGGGGGATAGTAATGTATGGATTACGGACTTTAAAAGGTAAGTAGACATAAAAATAAATAAAAGGAATTTCGTTGCACACACTGCAGCGCATTTGGTGATGCAGTGAGTGCAACAAAATTTGTTTTATTTATTTTTATGTCTACTTACCTTTTAAAGTCCGTAATACATACATTACTACCCCCCACCCTGCCCCTCCCCCTCCCCACGTCACCGCCCGGCCTGTACTCCCACTATCGGCCGCGGCTGAATAAGAGGCAAGAGGGGTGCAGAAAGAAGCAAGAGAGGTACAGAAAGAAGTAAGTGAGGTGAAGAAAGAGGCAAGAGAAGTATAGAAATAGGCAAGTGAGATACAGAAGGTGGTAAAAGAAGTGCAGAAAGAGGCAAGAAAGGTACTGAAAAAGGCAAGTGAGTTGCAAAAAGAAGCTAAAGAAGCACTGAAAGAAGCAAGTAAGGTGTTTAAAAATGAGAGTGAGGTGAAGAAAGAGGCAAAGACAGGTACGGAAAGGGACAAGAGATGTTCAGAAAAAATCAAGAGAGGTGCAGAAATTGGTAAAAGAAGTGCAGAAAGAGGCACGAGAGATGCAGAAAGAGTAAAGAAGGGTGCAAGAAGGGACAAGAAGACTGCAGAAAGAAGCAACAGTGGTGCAAAAAAGGCTAGAGAGTTGCAGAAAGAAGGCAAAGGTGTGCAGTAAAAAATCAAGAGAGGTGCAGAAGTGGGGCAAGAGACATGCAGAAATTGCTAAAAGTTGTGCAGAAAGAGGTACTGGAGGTGCAGAAACAGGCAACAGATTTACAGAAATAGGGAGAAAGGCACAGAAAGAAGCAAGAGATGTGCACAGAGAGGGATAAATGTGCAGAAAGAAGCTACAGAGGTGCAGAAAGAGGCAAACGGGGTACAAAAAGAGGCAAGAGGAGTAAAGAAAGAGGCAACAGAGGTGCAGAAAAAGGCAACAGAAGTGCAGAAAGAGGCAAGAGAGGTGTACAAAGAGATGTGAGAGGTGCAGAAAGAGGCAACAGAAGTGTAGAAACAAGCAAGAGAGTTGCAGAAAGACGCAACAGAGGTGCAGAAAGTGGCAAGAAAACTGCAGAAAGAGGCAAGGGAAGTGTATAAAGATACAAGAGAGGTACAGAGGGAGGCAAGAGTGGTGCAGAAATAGGGAAGGGGGAGCAGAAATAGGCAAGAGAGGTACAGAAAGAGGCAGGAGAGCTGCAGAAAGATGGAAGATGGGTGCAAAAAGAGGCAAGACTGATGCAGACAGAAGCAAGAGAGGTGCATAAGGAAGCAAGAGAAGCGCAGAAACAAGCAACAGAAGTTCAGAAAGAGGCAATAGATGTACAAAAAGTGGCAAGACAGGTGCAGAAAGACAGGTGCAGCAAGAAGGGAAAAGGGGTGCAGAAAGAGGCAAGAGAAATGCAGAAAGAGGCATGATGGGTGCTGAAAGAAGCAAGAGAGGAGCAGAAACAGGTAAGAGAGGTGCAGAAAGAGGCAAGAGGGGTGCATAAAGAAGCAAGAGGGGTGCAGCAAGAAGAAAGAGAGGTATAGAAAGAAGTAAGAAAAGAGCAGAGAGGCAAGAGGAGTAAAGAAAGAAGCAAGGGAACTGCAAAAAGAGGTAAGAGAGATACATAAACAGGGAAGAGGGGTGCAGAAAGAGGAAAGTGGCAGAATGAAGCTAGAGAGGTGCCGAAGACGTAAGAGAAGTGCAGAAAGAAGAAACGCAGGTGTAGATGGAGGCAAGAGAAGTGCAAAAACAGGCAAGAGTGCTGCAGAAAGAGTCATGAGAGCTGCAGAAAGATGGCAGAGGGGTGCAGAAAGGGACAGGACTGATGGAGAAAGAAGCAAGTGAGGTACAGAAAGAAGCAAGAGAAGCGCAGAAACAAGCAACGGAGCTGTAGAAAGACTTAACCGTAGTATAGAAAATGGCAAGAGAGGTACAGAAAGACAGGAGCAGCAAGAGTAAAAAAGGGTGCAGAAAGAGGCAGGGGATGTACAGAAAGAGGCAAGAGGGGTACAGAAAGAAGCAAGAGAGTTTCAGAAAGAAGCAAGGCAGTGCTGAAAGAAGCAGCAGAGGTGCAGAAATAGGCAAGATGGGTGCAGAAAGAAGCAACAGAGGTCTTGAAAAAAGACAAAAGAAGTGCAGAAAGAAGCAAGATAGGTGCACAAAGAGACAAGAGAGGTGCGGGAAGAGGGAAGACAAGTGCAGAAAGCGGCAAGAGGGGTGCAGAGAGAAGCAAGAGAGGTGCAGGAAGAGGGGAGAGAAGTAGAACAAGAGGCAAGAGGGGTACAGAAAGAAGCAAGAGAGGTGCAGAAAGAAACAAGAGACCTACAGAAAGAAGCAACAGAGGTGCAGAAAGAAGCAAGAGGGGTATAGAAATTGGCAAAAGGGGTGCAGAAAGAAGCAGCAGAAGTGCAGAAAGATGCAAGCGAGGTGTAGAAAGAGACATGAGAGGTACACAAACAGAGAAGAGGGTGCAGAAAGAGGCAAGAGGGGTATAGAAAGAAGCAAGAGAGGTGCAGAAAGAAGTAAGTGAGGTGAAGAAAGAGGTAAGAAAGGTGTAGAAAGAGGCAAGAGAAGTTCAGAAAGAGGCAATAGAGGTACAGAAAGAGTCAAGAGAAGTGCAGAAAGAAGAGAGTGGGGTGCAGATTGAGACACTTGAGGGGCTGAAAGAGGCAAGAGAGGTAAAGTAAAGAAAGAGGCTAGAGAGTTTCTGAAAGAGGCAAGCAAAGTGAAGAAAAAGGCAAGAGAGGTGCAGAAGGAGGCAAGAGAAGTCCAGATAGAGGCAAATGAGGTGCCAAAAGAGGCGAGAGGAGCAGAAACAGGTAGAAGGGATGAATAAAGAGGCAAGAGTGGTGCATAAAGAAGCAATAGAGGTGCAGAAAGAAGCAAGAGAGGTACAGAAAGAAGCAAGTGAAGTGCAGAAAGCAGCAAAACGAGTGCCGAAAGAATAGAGTGGGGGGCTGAAGAGGCAAGTGAGGTGCAGAAAGACACAAGAGAGATACAGAAAGAGGCAATAGAAGTTCAGAAAGAGGCAAGCGTGGTGAAGAAAGAATCAAGAGGTACAGAAAGAGGCAACAGTAGTCCAGAAAGACACAAGGGAGATACAGAAAGAGGCAAGAGAGGTAGAGAAAAGGTAGGGAAAAGGGTGCCGAAAGAGGCAAGAGGGGTGCATAAAGAGGCAAGACGGGTACAGAAAGAAGCAAGAGAGGTGCAGAAAGATGAAAGAGAAGTACAGAAAGAGGCAAGTGAGGTGAAGAAAGATACAAGAGAAGTCCAAAAGGAGGCAAGAGAGGTACAGAAAGGTAAGACAAGTGCAGAAAGAAGAGACATAGGTGCAGAAAGAGGCAAGTGAGGCGCAGATAGACACAAGAGAGGAACAGAGAGAGGTAAGAGAGGTAAATAAAGAAGCAAGATATGCAGAAAGAGGCAAGAGTGTTACAGAAAGAGGGAGAAGGGGTGAATAAAGAGGCAAGAAGGGTACTTAAAGAGGCAAGACAGGTGCAGAAAGAAGCAAGCGAGGTGCAGAAAGGGGCGAGAAGTCCAGAAAGAGACAAGAGGTACAGAAGAGGCAAGAGAAGTGCAGAAAGAAAAGAATGAGTTGCAGAGAGATACAGAAAGACACAAGGTAGGTGCAGAAAGAGGCAAGAGAGATGAAGAAAGAATCAAGAGGTGCAGAAAGAGGCAACAAAAGCCCTGCAAGATGCAAGAGAGGTAGGTGGTGTGGAAAGAGAAAAGAGAGGTACAGAAACAGGGAGAAGAAGTGCAGAAAGAGGCAAGAGGGGTGCACAAGGTGGCAAGACAGGTACAGAAAGAAGCAAGAGAGGTGCAAAAATAAGCAATAGAAGCACATAAAGAGGCAAGTGAGGTACAGAAACAGGCAAGAGAGGTGTAGAAAGATATGAGAGCTGCAGAAAGAGGGGAAAGGGTTGCAGAAAGAGGCAAGAGAGAAGCAGAAACAGGCAGGAGAGGTGCAGATATAGGGAAACACGGTTTATAAAGAGGCAAGAGGGGTGCAGAAAGAAGCAAGAGGGGTGCAGCAAGAAGAAAGAGAAGTACAGAAAGAAGCAAGAAAAGTGCAGAGAGGCAAAAGGAGTACAGAAAGAAGCAAGAGAACTGTAAAAAGAGGCTAGAGTTGTGCAGAAAAAGGCAAAAGAAGTGTAGAAAGACACAAGAGAAGTGCAAAAAGAGGTAAGAGAGATACATAAACTGGGAAGAGGGGTGCAGAAAGAGGCAAGTGGGTGCAGAATGAAGCAAGAGAGCTGCCAAAAGACGCAAGAGAAGTGCAGAAAGAAGAAACGCAGGTGAAGATGGAGGCAAGTGAAGTGCAGAAAGAGTCATGAGAGCTGCAGAAAGATGGCAGAGGGGTGCAGAAAGGGGTAGGACTGATGGAGAAAGAAGCAAGTAAGGTACAGAAATAAGCAAGAGAAGTGCAGAAACACAGACGTGTAGAAAGACTCAACAGTAGTACAGAAAATGGCAAGAGAGGTGCAGAAAGACAGGAGCAGCAAGAGTGAAAAAGGGTGCAGAAAGAGGCAAGAAAAGTACACAAAGAGACAAGCAAGGTGCTGAAAGAGGGAAGACAAGTGCAAAAAGAGGTAAGAGGGGTGCTGAGAAAAGCAAGAGAGGTGTAGAAAGAGGGGAGAGAAGTAGAAAAAGAGGCAAGAGGGGTACAGAAAGAAGAAAGAGAGGTGCAGAAAGAAACAAGAGACCTGCAGAAAAAAGCAACAGAGGTGCTGAAAGAAGCAAGAGGGGTACAGAAATAGGCAAAAGGGGTGCAGAAGGAAGCAGAAGAAGTGCAGAAAGATGCAAGTGAGGTGTTGAAAGAAGCATGAGAGGTACACAAACAGAGAAGAGGGTGCAGAAAGAGGCAAGAGTGGTGCAATAAGAGGCAAGATAGGTATAGAAAGAAGCAAGAGAGGTGCAGAAAGAAGTACCTGAGGTGAAGAAAGAGGCAAGAGAGGCGCAGAAAAAGGCAAGAGAAGTATAGAAATAGGCAAGTGAGGTACAGAAAGAGGCAAAGGAAGTGCAGAAAGAGGCAAGAAAGGTACAGAAAGAGGCAAGTGAGTTGCAAAAAGTAAACATTGATGTGCAGAAAGAGGCATGTGAAGTACAGAAGGAAGACAGTGAGGTGCATAAAGAGGCAAAAGAAGTGCAGAAAGAAGCTAAAGAAGCACAGAAAGAAGCAAGTGAGGTATTGAAAGACGAGAGTGAGGTGAAGAAAGAGGCAAAGAAGTACAGTAAAAGTCAAGACAGGTATGGAAAGACACAACAGATGTGCAGAAAAAAGCAAGAGAGATGCCGAAATTGGCAAAAGAAGTGCAGAAAGAGGCAAGATAGATGCAGAAAGAGTAAAGAAGGGTGCAAAACGGGACAAGAAGACTTCAGAAAGAAGCAACAGTGGTGCAAAAAAGGCAAGAGAGTTGCAGAAAGAGGCAAAGGTGTGCAGTAAAAAACAAGAGAGGTGATGAAGTGGGGCAAGAGACATGCAGAAATTGCCAAAAGTGGTGCAGAAAGAGGTAAGGGAGGTGCAGAAACAGACAACAGAAATGCAGAAAGAGGAAGAAATGCACAGAAAGACGCAAGAGATGTGCCCAGAGAGGGATACATGTGCAGAAAGAAGCTTCGGAGGTGCAGAAAGAGGCACAAGGGGTACAGAAAGAGGCAAGAGGAGTAAAGAAAGAGGCAACAGATGTACAGAAAAAGGCAACAGAAGTGCAGAAAGAGGCAAGAGAGATGTACAAAGAGACGTGAGTGGTGCAGAAAGAGGGAAGATGAGTACAGAAATGGGAAGAGAGGTGCAGACTGAAGCAAGATAGATGCAGAAAGTGAGAAGAGGATTGGAGAAAAAGGCAAGAGGGGTGCAGAGAGAAGTGTGGTAAATAAATAATTAATTACCGATACTATTTTTCTATACATTAACTATAACAGATAGTTCAATAAATAAGAGGCAGGATCCGTGATATCTGAGTCAGAATGGCTTTAATCGGATGGCTCGAGCCTAAAGACCATGATGTGGCATGCAATGGAATGGAATGGCAGCTGCAACGTCTCATTAACATTACATAGTATATATAGTAAAACAGTACAATTGTATTGCATACAGTAGGCGTAACAAGTGACAAACGTAAGATAAGAACATATGGGCGTACAAAGAAGGCGTGCACAGAGTGTGCACGAAGACATGTGATGTAAACGTCACAGAAGTGTCATAAATGGGTGGGTACATGGAGGGGGCTACCTGGGCAGCTGGAACCTTTAACCTACTGGTGCGCGCAAACGGGCCATGACGTGTAACTGGAGAGAGCTGGGGGCTCTGACTTCTGGCACCAGAAGAGGAGACTAAAGTCTGGGATGTCAGGACGACATGTACCTATAGCATATCTGATATCTTGTGTTTAGAGAACATGTTAATAGGATCTAAATGTCATCAGGGTAAAGGCTACTTGACACTAGGGCTGGTGCATGCATATATTTCTTTATGTATTGCATGTGCTATGAATCTTCTATGAATACTAATTCAGTAATTCTCTTGCATGGAGACAGGAAGACTAGACTATAGATGAAGATGTTTATGCGGTTCGTTAGCTTAGGAATGTGAAGCCGGGGAGCTGAACTGATAACTAGAGGCATAACATATTCTTGGCAGACAGGCAGGCAGGCCAGGCTGGGCACCGCGCTGCTTGGCAGAAAAAAGGTGAAGGGTCAGGGATGCGGGAGGGGCTGCATCGCTCCTCGGAGTGGTTTCAGGAGACGTGAGACTCGAATCTGGTGTCCGGACCCTTGGAGGCCTAGAAACGGGGACAACTCGATGAATTAACGTGCACAATGTAAAACGTTGGCAACATAGGCCTAAAACTCGTTGCTGTCACGAGGACTGGATAACTGGCATATTAACGTTGGACACAACTATAATTGTGTCTTTAATCTGGAGAGGGGGAACATATGCATGACGATCATGCACAAATAACATATAATGGGGAACACGTAGGGACACATGACAAGGCAACATTCAATTTTCCTCATTCCCTCCTTGTTCCCTACGTTTACTTCAGGAAACATCAATATTCATGATACCATCTATCTGTTCATATAGCATCATTTGCTCGTCTCGAATCTTCTTGGAATGGGACTTAGGACTTGGAATACAAGAGGTAGCGCACAAGCCGCAAATCGCAGGGCCACATTGTAAACATAGGCAACAACTGAATATGATCATTACTACTATTTCTAGGAATGACAGTACTTTCCATCCCCAGGCAGATATTATACTCCAGAGCCAACCGGACCATGTCCAGGTGCCTGGATTCTGGTGCAACTGATGGGCTATCTTGTGAAGTCTGGTTATAGCTGAATAAACAGACGGTGCGTTATTAGGAATGAAAATGCAACAACTAGATCCGATGACTCTACAAGCTCCGCCCCTATCGGCCAGTATGACGTCAAGAACAAGGCGGTTCTGAAGAACGACAAATCTCATAGCAGATTGCTCTTCAGTTAAGTTACCGAGAGCGGAAGTAGTCTCATTCACTACTGCTTCAAGGGTTCTGGTTAACCTACGTATTAGCTTACTATTCTGGATAGGTCCTATGAAGAAAAAGAAACCTTTATTGAAGTCTGTATATTGTTCTAATGCAGTTTCAGTTTGATCGACAATTGGGGACTCGATCTCCCTTCTAGGTCTGACGTGTACTAGATGTGTATTTCTGTGATAATCGGATGGGGCTAGAAAAACTGGTGGCAGTAGGAAGGCAATGTAACATGTTCCATCCCAATCTAGGGGCAGACGTACATATGCGGTCTGACCACATACAAAATATGAATGACGTGAGGCTTTGAAATTAGATTTCCCACTGTCACTATACTTGACCACAGTAGTACAATCACTATGTCCTAGATGTACTGAACCATTCTTTCGGACACATAATTCGCCTTTCACTGGTAGGACTGTAATAGCAGGCAAATCTGGAGTAGTCTCGGATTGAACATTCAAAACCATGAAATTCGAGGAATAATTACCTAGATCATATACTTCATTTTCTAGATCTAACCCTGTCCTATGGGAAAGACCTTCCTTGTCTGGGAAACATGTTCTATTCAGAAGGGACTTATCGTCTGAGGATGATGTTATCGTAAACCATGCTCCACACGAACCATTGTGTGAAAACGGATAGGGAAAAAGTGGCAGAACTCCCTTCGGTGTCTGGTAAGGGGGGAGTCGACCACACACCCAACAGTTAGTGACATTGCTGGTCTGGTGTGAATAGTGTAACATACGTATAAAAGTATTGTTGCGCATGGCAAGTCGGTAGGATAACTCGTGAGGGGGTAGTTCACTAAAAGTGTGCGTTACTGTATCATTAGAGGAAAGATGTACATGTGAATCAAGAGGAGGAAAAAATACATGTAAAACATAACTTATGCATGTAACCGTAAGACTCAGAAATAACATAAACAATAAAGTGATTACGCATCTGCTGCGCACATTTTTACAATAACGTATTTTCTTGGAGTTTCGTCTAACTCTCTCACTATGGGGGTCTATCTCATACATGTCAGGAACCTGTCTAACCGCTTCACCCGAGAGGGACTTAAACAATTAAACTGTCTGACTTGCTAGACCTCAATTTTATTTTATACTCCTGCTGCGGAGTTTTCTCTAACAGGGGGAGTTTAGAGTCAGTATCTGGGCAGTCCTTGAAAAAAGTCTTTGGACGGAGTCCATGAAAACGTTTAACGTGACTGGAGTGGAGCCATCCCTTGCGGCCCTCCACTTTGACGGCGGTCCTTGTGGTCATCAGTACGAGTTTTGGCTCTTTCCAGCGGGGCTCCAGCGGACTTGAACGATCAAAGTTTCGGATCAAAACCAGATCACCTGGAACGACCTCGTGCGGTTTCACCTGGGTGTTGTCTGGAAAGGCAGCCGCAACCTGTGAACGACAAGAGAGTAGTGCAGACATCAAGGAAGCTAGGTAATCTGTCAGCATATTACTGTGAACATCAGTAATTTTACGTGGCATAGGTGTACCCCACATGTTCGGGGGACGACCGAATACAACCTCGAAAGGTGACAGACCTGAACGGGAGTGAGCGACCATTCTCATGTAAAAAAGGGCGACTGGCAGAGCTACCAACCAATCTACGCCTTTTTCTGCGCAAACCTTTGCAATGCGGATTTTCAGAGTTTGATTATGTCTCTCGACAAGGCCAGCTGCCTCGGGGTGTCGTACACAATGGAACTTCCACTGGTACCCTAACAGAAGAGATACTTGTTTCATGAGTTCGGATGAGAATGGCTGGCCGTTGTCTGAATACACGACCCTGGGCAAACCATAGCGGGGGAAATACTCACGAACCAACTGCCTGGCAGTGGTCGCGGCAGTGTAATCTGGGACTGGATATGCTTCTGTCCATCTGGACAAAGCGCATACAACTACGAGGACATACTTGAAACCTCGACATCGATCCATCTGAATATAATCCATCTGGAGGACTTCAAAAGGGTGGTCAGGAGGATGGAATCCACCTTGTTCCACCGGAACACCTTTACCTGGATTGAACTGACAACATATCATGCAGGTACGCACTTTCTGCTTGGCTGCTGCTCGTAAATGCTTGTTAAACCAGAGGTTCTGGATACCGTCTAACATGGCTTTTTCTCCTAAGTGTGCTGGACTATGTGCTGTATTAATAATAACTTGAACCATAGAGTCGGGGAGAAACCATGTGGCTTTTCCCTTCGTCAACCATCCCTGATCTGTCTGGACCCCTTCTTGTTCAGACCATCTCTTGATTTCGTCTGGGGTAGCATGTGACTGTATGTCTAGTACGTCTTGTGTAGGATCCTTGACTGTCATGCAAGTTGTCAGGACTGAAACGTCTGTCTTTGTCTTGTTAACTGGAATGTCTGGAGTCTGAGCTGTAAGCTTGGCGGTTCGATCTGCTAGATCGTTACCTTGGGAAATGGTGTCAGTGGCCTTCGTATGTGCTTTGCACTTCATAATGGCAATGGCTTTCGGTAAATGTATTGCTTCTAACAGAGCTTGAATGAGGGGGCCATGCTGAATCTTGGCTCCATGAGAGGTCATGAAACCTCTTTCTTGCCAAAGGACTCCAAAGTCGTGAACGACTCCGAATGCATAACGTGAATCTGTATATATGTTTACTTTCAGGTTCTTGGCTCGTATGCAGGCTTGGGTCAGAGCAATTAGCTCTGCTGCTTGAGCAGACAGGGTGTCGATACGATGTGTTTCTATAACTTCAGTCTCAGTAGTCACTGCATATGCGGCGACTAGTTCTCCTGTACTTGTTCTCATACATGAACCATCCACATAAAGTGTCAGGTCAGGATCAGGTAATGCAATGTCAGTCAGGTCTTGTCTTGGCTTGGTCATGATGTTAATAACTTCCACGCAGTCATGTGTGGCAGGATTCGATGTAATCGAGGGTAACAGTGTAGCAGGATTTAATACGTTGCAGCGTCTGATTTCTATGTGTGGCTGAAACAGTGTCAATTCATAACCTGTTAAACGTGCAATTGTCGGGTGCTGAGTCTGTGTTCGGTTTAAAAGAACTTCCACAGAGTGCGGAACTTGTACTGTCAGGGAATGTCCTAACACTATGGAATCACTTTGTCTGATAGCTAGAGCTGTGGCTGCAACTGACTTGAGGCACGCAGGCAGAGCCTGGGCTACTGGATCTAATGTGCTAGAGAAATAAGCACAAGGCTTGTGTTGTCCTGCTTGATCTTGTGTGAGAACAGATAATGCTGTACCATCACGTTCAGTAACAAAAAGTATAAAAGGCTTACTGTAGTTTGGTGTCGCTAACACAGGCGCATTACATAAAGCTTTCTTTAACTCGTTAAAAACAAGTGTATGATCCTGGGTCCAAGGGAGGACAGTCGATATGGCTGCCTCCTGTGTTGTTAACTGTATCAGTGGTTTGGCTAGATATGCATACTGAGGAATCCATTGTCTGCAGTAAGAAGTGAGGCCGATAAAAGCTTGTACCTCCTTCTGTGTCTTGGGCTGTGGAAGATGTGCTATTAACTGGATACGGTCAGGTGTCAACTGTCTACCCCTCTTGGACAGTAAGTGTCCAAGGTATACCACTTGCTGGACACAGAATTGCAGTTTGGAAGGGGACACCTTGTGCCCCATGTCTGCCAGGAAATACAAGACTGTCAGTGACGCACGTTCGCAGTCACGTTCTGTACGGGCTGTGATCAATAGATCATCGACATACTGGAGCAGGGCAGTGTCAGTTGGCATGTGAATACTGTCTAGTTGTCTCTTAAGTGCTTGACTGTAAATACTAGGACTTTCTGTGAAACCTTAAGGTGCTCGTGTGAATTTATAGCTTCTTCCATTTAAACAGAATCCGAAAAGAAACTGGCTGTCTGGATGAATGGGGACACTAAAGAATGCGTTCTTGAGATCAATAACAGTAAAGAACGTAGCTTCAGAATCAATGGCAGTCAATAGGGAAGAGATATCTGGAACCACAGGGTACTGGGGTATGATACACTTATTAAGTTCTCGAAGGTCAATCACTAATCGATAAACTGGAGGTGCATTTGGATCAGTACGTTTAAGAATCGGAATGATAGGAGAATTACATACATTGGAGTCAGTTTCTACAACTACTCCTTGAGCGATGAGCTCGTCAATAATTTTCGATAAGGCTGCTACAGCCTCAGGCGGTAATTTGTACTGGCGGATTCGTGGCAATACAACACCTTGTTTCAGAGTGACACGATATGGTGTAATGTGCATACAACCTACATCAGTTGGACCTTGCGCCCATAAATGCTGTGGTACATTCAGTAATCTTGGATCAAAATCACGTAACACATAATGACCTTTAAAATCGCGTAAAAACAATCTCACTCCTTCTGGGGAACAGCATATAACTGCTCCTAATTCTTTCAATGTTTTAATACCAAGTAAATTTTCAGGACAGGATTTCGTAAGTAACAAGTCTGTAGTTCGGGACAATGGACCAACTTCTAGGGAAACTGGTTTCGATATTTCATTAACAATAGGCTTTCCTGAAAATCCCAGGGAAACATTTCTTGAGCCTGAGAGTGGAGCCCCTGGAACCTCGTCATGACTGATGGTAGTCCTACTTGCCCCTGTATCAATCAGAAACTTTCTGTCTTTCCCTAATACTTGACTGTGTACATAGGGACCCTCTTGATCTACAGGAATCTCGATGAGAGGCAAGCCAACCTCCCTCTCTAGGCTGTTTCATGAATACTGCTGATATTCTGGATAATCTGACTGTGCGTACTGGTACATCTGTTGTGTAACGTGTTGTGTGGCAGCTATAGGCTGCGGTACTGTAACTGTCTGTTGTGCGTTCTGCGGTGGTTGTGTATTTTGCGGAACATGTTCTTGTCTAGGAGGACGTGGTCTCTCTTTCGTCTTACCTGTAGCTATGTTATGTTTCAGAACTGCACATTCATTTATATAATGACCTGGCTGTTTACAGTAATTGCATGTCCCTTTAACGGGAGCTGCAGAATGACTAGTTTGACTCGTACCCCTCTTCTGACTATCTGGTTGAACAGACTGTGCAACTAGTACTTTCATTTTCGTGTCTTTCATACGTCTCCTTTCGTGTTCTTGCTCTTCCCTGATTCTATTCTGGTGATACTGTAACATCTGGAGCATTTGGGACGGGGTATTAGCTTGCCATGTACTCTCGACTTTCAATACTCTATTTTTAACTTGCGGTAAAGAATTCTCAACTAGTTTAGTAACAAAAAGATGTGGATACGACTCACTACTTGTTTTCAGACCGCTATTAATAATGAAACATTTCTCAAATCTGGAATAAAAATCACTAGTGTCTTCGTCCTGTTTCTGTTTACAGGCTGAGATGGCGTCCCAGTCTTCCTTTTTCGTGGCTAGTAATCTTGGCAAGACTTGTATTAACAGTTCGGGCAATTCTTTGGCTTTATCCCCAAGACCAGTACCTGGGACTCGTGTGTTGTCTTCGTTCTCTAACGCGGTCCAATCTATCTTTTTCTCTCCCACCTCCCATTCTTTTTCTTTACGTTTTTCATATATGCCCGCAGGCAGCAGGACCTTTAACATTTTGATGATATCGGGATACGTGTATTCTCCCATACGGAGCATGTCTTTTAATTCACGGTGGAACCCTGCTGGATCTTTATCGTGACAGGGCACTAACTTTTTCATTTCTAGTAGCTCTATTTTCGTTATAGGGGTGTAAACAAATACTCGTTCGAGCTCACCCCCCGTTCCCTTAACAGGATGCACTTCTCGCAACGGATTCTGTCTATCTATGTAGAATGGGGGTGAAACAGGAACAAAATGTGGAGTCAGGAACGTTCTGTATTTGTGGCGCTGTTCTAGAATGACGTTAATTAAATCGGTACCTAGACCTTTCCATCGGTTCAGGAGTAACTCGTTCAATACATTATATAAAGGACCTGGATCAGAATGCTGACTCTCATACAGTATGATGAGGTGCTGGGTCATGTACATACCCACCAGTCGCTGCTCGGCTGGCGGAAGCTTCAGAAACATTTGAGCCACTACTTCGTCTGAATACGTGGTAGAATCACTAGTCCATCAAACTGCTGATCGGGTGAGTTCTTGTTCATGCATGGTACTAAGTTTACTGTAACCTATTCGTAATTTCAGAACTTTATCGGTAGCCTGAAACAATTGTTTAAGAGAACACTGTTCTGGTACGGGAGGAGGAAAAACTTTCTTGTAGTCTAGGTGTGTGTGTCTATCGGAAGGTCTCGTCCTACCTACATACGCTATTCTAGTGGGATTCTCGTTGTCTACCTCTTCGTCTGAAGAGTCATTCTCTTTTTCGGCTACTCTCATTGCTTCCTCCTTTTGGTGTATACTTATAATTTCTTTACGAATCTTCCTGTACATGGTTTCTATACTATTCTGTGTTCTGTCTTTTCCTTCTGCTATATTGTCACTCCATCTGGTCAGGACTCTCATCTCTTCTGGATTTTTATCAGGATGATCCTGTTCTCTTATTAAACAATTTATTAAAAATTGCAAAATCATGCCTTGAATCTCGACTTTTCTGTGTACCATAGCTTCGTGAATACTTTCTGGTTTCTCCCCTGTTCGGATGAAATGATATATTCTGTCTAGATGTTCTTTCATATTTGATATGGTAACCAAGAAGCTTGCAACTCGTCGTAAACGTATGGAATATATTATCATACTATCTTCGCCTGGTACTGGATCATATCTACAATCAGATCCGCACTCATTGAAATACTTTCTGAGAGCTTCGTACGTAGTCACTTTCGGGGTACGTTGTAACGCTGCATCTCTCAGCGTCAGTCGCTTTGTTTGAGGCGGGGTGATAGGAATACCTCCCCCTGCCCCTCCTGAACTGGAATCGTCAATTAATACTGAATGTGCGGCTACTGGTAACGTGACTGGCAAAGTAGGGGTACGTAATGTGGGTTGGTCCTGGGATACTGGCACATTAACAGGACCAACGACTGGAGGCACAGTAATTACATTATTAACAGGGTGCTGGACTTGAACTGGCGGAATACCTGGCGGAGTAGGATTCGTATTAGCATATTCTGGGACAGTGTCATCTAAATAAGAAGAAAGGAAAATTTCAGCTGCAGTCGGTTTATGACGTAGCTTAGTCGGGACCAAGGGTGGCTGTAAATTACAGGGTGCTTCCGGGGTCGCCTTAGGCAAACCCTCGGCGAGAAGAGGATACATACCTTTAATAAGAGCATTCCTCTGTCTGTCTGACTGTTCTGCTCTCACTCGTTCACCTTCTTCTAGTAATTCCCTTTCTTGGGCTTTTTCGGAAGATTCCCTACTTAATTCTGCTTTTCTGAATTCTTTCTCTGTTCTTTTATGCGATTCTTTACGCCACAATTCTATGGCATCTTTCTGGGATTGTCTGGCTTTCTTTTTCCATAATGCTTCTTCTACTCTCATGATGCACTCGGCATCCCATGTTCCTGAAACAGGCCATCTATATTTTTCTTCAAGATGTTTGGTGTAATCCACCCATAAATCTAGATACAGTATGGCATCTAAGCCATGCTTATGATACATGAAATGTCCAGGACTGTCCCTGGGAGGGACAGGAACTGATTCTTCGAGTAACCCTTTTCTGGTTTTTATCTGACGTAACTTCGAAAGCAAAGGCATATTTGAACCGTACTTGAACTTGAACACAATACACAATGAACACAGTAATGAATAGCAAAACGATCACTCATACCACGACATCAAAAAAACACATTAATAACAGTTACAACAGATACTACCTAATACATTGAAAATATAATACTTGAATTTCTCGAGAACAGACTTACTAGAATTACTGGATGCACTGCTAAAACAGTACAGAACATACCGGTCTCCTAAAGAGACACGTCATACCGTATCCACCTAGGTGAACACGTCGGACCGGATCTGTGTACCCAAACCCGTCGGACCGGGCACAAATTAATGAACCCGTCTAGATACCCCAAGCAACGGTACTCACCGGGAAGCAAACTGAAGGCCTCGGACTGGACTGGACTGCTACGATGTCTGGTTACTGCTACGCACTACGCATGCGCCTCGGGCTTCGGAAACAGGTGGGCCTCCGGATACCTCGGACCTTGCTCTCTCGGCTTGGGCTCTGGTCGGGATGACCCGCCTTCCTCACCGCCTCGTCTGGATGCCGGACCGCAGTCTCCGTCTCCTCCGTGGGCCTGAGGGAGACTTGAAGCAGAAATATCTGCACGTGCACAGTAGGGTTCCGTCACGGCTGTAGAAGGGTCAGGGGACCTGCGTTACATCGCCGGCGCGTGGGGAAGGGGCTCGTCCCTGTTCGGGCGCCATTTTATGTGGTAAATAAATAATTAATTACCGATACTATTTTTCTATACATTAACTATAACAGATAGCTCAATAAATAAGAGGCAGGATCCGTGATATCTGAGTCAGAATGGCTTTAATCGGATGGCTCGAGCCTAAAGACCATGATGTGGCATGCAATGGAATGGAATGGCAGCTGCAACGTCTCATTAACATTACATAGTATATATAGTAAAACAGTACAATTGTATTGCATACAGTAGGCGTAACAAGTGACAAACGTAAGATAAGAACATATGGGCGTACAAAGAAGGCGTGCACAGAGTGTGCACGAAGACATGTGATGTAAACGTCACAGAAGTGTCATAAATGGGTGGGTACATGGAGGGGGCTACCTGGGCAGCTCGAACCTTTAACCTACTGGTGCGCGCAAACGGGCCATGACGTGTAACTGGAGAGAGCTGGGGGCTCTGACTTCTGGCACTAGAAGAGGAGACTAAAGTCTGGGATGTCAGGACGACATGTACCTATAGCATATCTGATATCTTGTGTTTAGAGAACATGTTAATAGGATCTAAATGTCATCAGGGTAAAGGCTACTTGACACTAAGGCTGGTGCATGCATATATTTCTTTATGTATTGCGTGTGCTATGAATCTTCTATGAATACTAATTCAGTAATTCTCTTGCATGGAGACAGGAAGACTAGACTATAGATGAAGATGTTTATGCGGTTCGTTAGCTTAGGAATGTGAAGCCGGGGAGCTGAACTGATAACTAGAGGCATAACATATTCTTGGCGGACAGGCAGGCAGGCCAGGCTGGGCACGGCGCTGCTTGACAGAAAATAAGTGAAGGGTCAGGGATGCGGGATGGGCTGCATCGCTCCTCGGAGTGGTTTCAGGAGACGTGAGACTCGAATCTGGTGTCCGGGCCCTTGGAGGCCTAGAAACGGGGACAACTCGATGAATTAACGTGCACAATGTAAAACGTTGGCAACATAGGCCTAAAACTCGTTGCTGTCACGAGGACTGGATAACTGGCATATTAACGTTGGACACAACTATAATCGCGTCTTTAATCTGGAGAGGGGGAACATATGCATGACGATCATGCACAAATAACATATAATGGGGAACACGTAGGGACACATGACAAGGCAAAATTCAATTTTCCTCAGAAGCAAGAGAGGTGCAGAAAGAAACAAGAGAACTGCAGAAAGAAGCAAAATAGGTGCAGAAAGAGATAAGAGGAGTTTAGAAAGTAGCAAGAGTGTTGCAGAAAGACGCAACATAGGTGCAGAAAGAGGCAAGAAGACTGCAGAAAGAGGCAAGAGCAGTGCAGAAAGAGGCAAGGGAAGTGCAGAAAGACACAAGAGAGGTACAGATAGAGGCAAGAGAGGTGCAAGAGAGGTGCAGAAACAGGGAAGAGGGGAGCAGAAAGAGGTAAGCGGGGTGCAAAATGAAGCAAGAAAGGTGCAGAAAGAAGCAACAGAAGTGCAGGAAGAAGCTACAGAGGTGCAACAAGAGGCAAGAGAGGTGCAGACACAGGTAAGAGAGGTACAAAAAGAGGCAAGACTGATGCAGAAAGAAGCAAGAGAGGTGCAGAAAGAAGCCAGAGAAGCGCAGAAACAAGCAACTGAGGTGCAGAAAGGGTCAACAAAGTACAGAAAGAGGCAAGAGAAGTACAAAAAGTGGCAAGACAGGTGCAGCAAGAGGGAAAAGGGGTGTAGAAAGAGGCAAGAGAGGATCAGAAAACAGCAAGAGACGAGCAGAAACAGGCAAGATAGGTGCAGAAAGTGGGAGGAGGGGTGCAGAAAGAGACAATAGGGGGGCAGAAAGAAGCAAGAGGGGTGTAGAAAGAAGCAAGAGATGTACAGAAAGAAGCAAGTGAAGTGCATAGAGGTAAGATGAGTTCAGAAAGAGGCAAGAAGAGGTAAGAAGTAAGAACTGCATAAACAGGCAAGAGCGGTGCAGAAAGAAGCAAAAAAGGTGCAGAAAGAGGCAACAGAACTGCAGAAAGATGCAAGAGAGATGTAGAAAGAGACAAGAGAGATGCAGAAAGAGGGAAGGTGAGTACAGAAAGAGGCAAAATAAGTGCAGAATGAAGCAAGAGAGGTGAAGAAAGAGAGACAAGGGGTGGAGAAAAAGGCAAAAGGGGTGCAGAGAAGCAAGAGAGGTGCAGAAAGAAA
Organism: Lissotriton helveticus; assembly: GCF_964261635.1. Lineage (NCBI taxonomy): Eukaryota > Metazoa > Chordata > Amphibia > Caudata > Salamandridae > Lissotriton > Lissotriton helveticus. Next base: position 145,433,506 of record NC_136073.1, read on the forward strand.
CAAGAGAACTTCAGAAAGAAGCAACAGAGGTGCAGAAAGAAGCAAGAGGGGTATAGAAATAAGCAAAATGGGTGCAGAAAGAGGCAAGAGGGATGCAAAAAGAGGCAAGACGGGTACAGAAAGAACCAAGAGAGGTGCAGAAAGAAGTAAGTAAGGTGATGAAAGAGGTAAGAGAGGTGCAGAAAGAGGCAAGATAAGTTTAGAAATAGGCAAGTGAGGTACAGAAAGAGGCAAAAGAAGTGCAGAAAAAGGCAAGAAAGGTACAGAAAGAGGCAAGTGAGTTGCAAAAAGAAGACAGTGATGTGCAGAAAGAGGCATGTGAGGTGCAGAAAGAAGACAGTGAGGTGTAGAAAGCGGCAAGATAAGTGCAGAAAGAAGCTAAAGAAGCACAGAAAGAAGCAAGTGAGGTGCTGAAAGACGAGAGTGAGGTGAAGAAAGATTCAAAGAGGTACAGTAAAAGTCAAGAAAGGAACAAGAGATGTGCAGAATGAAGCAAGAGAGATGCAGACATTGGCAAAAGAAGTGAATAAAGAGGCAAGATAGATGCAGAAAGAGGCAAAAGAGGTGCAGAATGAATAAAGAAGGGTGCAAAAAGAGGCAAGAAAACTGCAGAAAGAAGCAAAGGTGTGCAGTAAAAGACAAGAGAGGTGCAGAAGTGGGACACGAGAAGTGCAGAAAGAAGCAAGAGAGGTGCAGAAATTGGCATAAGAGGTGCAGAAAGAGGTAAGGGAGATACCGAAATAGGCAACAGAATTGCAGAAAGAGGAAGAAAGGTGCAGAAAGAGGAAGGAAGGCACAGAAAGAAGCAAGAGAAGTACAGAGAAAGGAATAAATGTGCAGAAAGAAGCTACAGAGGTGCAGAAAGAGACAAAAGGGGTACAGAAAAAGGCAAGAGGAGTAGAGAAAGAAGCAATAGATGTGCTAAAAAAGGCAAGAGAAGTGCAGAAAGAAGCAAGAGAGGTGCAGAAACATGCAAGAGGGGTGTAAACAGAAGGAAAGAGAGGGCAGAAAGAGGCAAGAGTGGTGCAAAAAACAGCAACAGAGGTGCAGAAAGAGGCAACAGAAGTGCAGAAAGAGGCAAGAGAGGTGCACAAAGAGGCAAGACGGGTGCAGAAAAAAATCAAGAGAGGTACAGAAAGAGAGAAGAGGGGTGGAGAAAGAGGCAAGAGGGTTGCAGAGAGAAGCAAGAGAGGTGCAGAAAGAAACAAGAGAACTGCAGAAAGAAGCAACACAGGTGCAGAAAGAGGTAAGAGGGGTACAGAAAGGTGCAACAGAGTTGCAGAAAGAGGAAAGAGAACCACAGAAAGAGACAAGAGCGGTGCAGAAAGAAGCAAAAGAAGTGCAGAAAGACACAAGAGAGGTGCAGATACAGGCACCAGTCGTACAGAAACAGGGAAGAGGGGTGCAGAAAAAGGTAAGCAGGGTTCAGAATGAAGCAAGAGAGGTGCTGAAAGAAGCACGAGAAGTACAGGAATTAGCAACAGAGGTGCAGAAAGAGGCAAGAGAAGTGCATAAACAGGCAAGAGAGGTACAGAAAAAGGCAAGAAAGCTGTAGATAGATGGAAGAGGGATGCAGATAGAGGCAAGACTGATGCAGAAAACAGGAGGAGAGGTGCAGAAAGAAGCAAGAGAAGTGCAGAAACAAGCAACAGAGGTACAGAAAGTGGCTAGACAGGTGCAGAAAGACAGTTGCAGCAAGAGGGGAACAGATGTGCAAAAAGAAGCAAGAGGGGTTCAGAAAGAGGCACAAGGGGTACAGAAAGAAGCAAGAGAGGTGCAGAAAGAAGGAATATAGGTGCTGAAAGAACAAGCAAAGGTGCAGAAAGAGACAAGTGAAGTACAGAAGGAGGCAAGATGGGTGCAGAAAGAAGCAAGAGAGGAACAGAAACAGACAAAAGGAGTGCAGAATGAGGGGAGGGGCAGAAAGAGGCAAAAGGGGTGCAGAAAGAAGCAAGAGGGGTGCAGAATGAGGGGAGGGGCAGAAAGAGGCAAAAGAGGTGCAGAAAAAAGCAAGAGGGGTGCATATATATGGTTTGTGCTTACAAGGTAAAAGGTGGTGGTTGCTTACTAATTTTTCATGAAAACTCATTGTGTTTGCTAACTTTGATTTTAGGGACGACACACTGAAATTCTTTTCTTTGGGTTTCTAGGCCTATTTATAAGCTATCTGCTATAGGCAATAGGAGTACTAAACAATAAGCATTAACCCTGGGCAAAGTACAACGCTAAGCTCGCGTAGTTTACGAAGTTTGCGCTACTTTGCACTACGCAGATTGCACGTAGCACAGTGCAAACATGCGTAGCGGTAATTTTTTGCTTGCTCGTGATCAGCAACATCAAGTTGCCGATCGCGAGCATGGAAATTAACCTCCCGGCGAGATTCTCAACACGGGGAGGTCAGGTTTCTCATTGCGAGTGGTCGCGTATGCTCGCGACCGCTCGCAATGAGAAACTACCAGTCCGCGTTGAGAAGGCTGATGCTTGAGTAGAAATCTACTCAAGCGGCAGAAAACGACCGCTTGCACTGTGCAAGATGAGGTTTGCACTGATTGCACAGTGCCGGATGCTTGTCTGCACTGTGCAATCAGTGCGAACATCATTTTGCACAGTGCACTATGCAGTTCACGTAGCTAAGCATAGCTCACGTAGTGTGAAGTGCACATCGCGTGGCCACGCGTAGTGCTACTATGTGAACTACGCCCAGGGTTAATAAGCATAGAGAAGAAAAGGTATATTGTCTGGTACAAGTGGTGTTCGAACTGGCTTTCTCCAGGCTGATAATGGTGTCATCCATGTCCACATTAAAAAGAGTATATCTCAGACAGCAAACCTGTTCCACATGTTTGCAAGCTTTCAAGGGTCACTTTTCAGGTAACACTATATTTGATCTAGAAGTAAAATTCCTAGATTGCATCATATACAAGTAATAAGCACAAAATGGCCAGTTGAGATAGAGCTTTATGAGACTGGAAACACAAGCCAATATTTCCCCATTTGAGTCTTCTTGGAATAGATTGGTTTATTAATGTATGGAGTGTGTCGATATGATCAACTATGAATTTAGAACGACACCTAGTTGGTTTCAATGTAACATCTTTACCAATATTAAATGCAGAATACACAACAACAGTGCATTCAAGCAGCGCAACGCATTAAACTGGCCCTACTAAAGGTGGGCAAAGGTTACACTAAGTCGGTAAAGTCTGGCATATTTGAGAGCCTGATGTTGAATTTGGTGGTCAGAATCTTTCCTTTTATGACCAAAGTGCTCCTAGGCATAGCTAAACTCAAGGTGTGGAGCGAGGAAGGTGATAGAGGGTGGGATGTTAGGAGGCCTTGGTGATGGCAGCAGAGGGTGAGACTAGCTGTATCCGGGAATTTGCTGCCACAAAGGACTGTTGAAGTTGTCTCTATTAAAACAAGATCATTGTGAGCATTGAACGTAGAAGGTTTTATTTTTAAATCAATCAATCAATCAATCATAGCATTGTAAAGCGCACTACTCACCCGTGAGGGTCTCAAGGCGCTAGGGGGGTGCTGCTACTGCTTGAATAGTAACTGCAAACACAACAATGATGGACAGAATGTGGATCAATGTCACACATTCACCCCAGTCCAAAGATCTGGGCCCAAATCCATCGTTTTTCCACTCCACACCACCCTGGCTTAGACAATGGCGATATGCAAATCAGCGCTGACCCTGTGCCCCATGGGAACAGTCCAGTCCGAACTACAAAAGCCATGTCCTTCCCAGAACGGAAACAAGCATCCGAGGACCGGCCCGGTTTTGAGGTAACACCTCTCTTCAGCCCGGCTAGCTTGATTCCAGTGGTGTGGAGTGCCTGGGACTCACGTCTGAGCATCCCCAGTACACTTAGAGCGGTAACTGCAAACACAACAATGATGGACAGAATGTGGATCAATGTCACACATTCACCCCAGTCCAAAGATCTGGGCCCAAATCCATCGTTTTTCCACTCCACACCACCCTGGCTTAGACAATGGCGATATGCAAATCAGCACTGACCCTGTGCCCAATGGGAACAGTCCAGTCCGAACTACAAAAGCCATGTCCTTCCCAGAACGGAAACAAGCATCCGAGGACCGGCCCGGTTTCGAGGTAACACCTCTCTTCAGCCCGGCTAGCTTGATTCCAGTGGTGTGGAGTGCCTGGGACTCACGTCTGAGCATCCCCAGTACACTTAGAGCGGTAACTGCAAACACAACAATGATGGACAGAATGTGGATCAATGTCACACATTCACCCCAGTCCAAAGATCTGGGCCCAAATCCATCGTTTTTCCACTCCACACCACCCTGGCTTAGACAATGGCGATATGCAAATCAGCGCTGACCCTGTGCCCCATGGGAACAGTCCAGTCCGAACTACAAAAGCCATGTCCTTCCCAGAACGGAAACAAGCATCCGAGGACCGGCCCGGTTTCGAGGTAACACCTCTCTTCAGCCCGGCTAGCTTGATTCCAGTGGTGTGGAGTGCCTGGGACTCACGAGAGGTGTTACCTCGAAACCGGGCCGGTCCTCGGATGCTTGTTTCCGTTCTGGGAAGGACATGGCTTTTGTAGTTCGGACTGGACTGTTCCCATGGGGCACAGGGTCAGCGCTGATTTGCATATCGCCATTGTCTAACCCAGGGTGGTGTGGAGTGGAAAAACGATGGATTTGGGCCCAGATCTTTGGACTGGGGTGAATGTGTGACATTGATCCACATTCTGTCCATCACTGTTGTGTTTGCAATTACCGCTCTAAGTGTACTGGGGATGCTCAGACGTGAGTCCCAGGCACTCCACACCACTGGAATCAAGCTAGCCGGGCTGACGAGAGGTGTTACCTCGAAACCGGGCCGGTCCTCGGATGCTTGTTTCCGTTCTGGGAAGGACATGGCTTTTGTAGTTCGGACTGGACTGTTCCCATGGGGCACAGGGTCAGCGCTGATTTGCATATCGCCATTGTCTAACCCAGGGTGGTGTGGAGTGGAAAAACGATGGATTTGGGCCCAGATCTTTGGACTGGGGTGAATGTGTGACATTGATCCACATTCTGTCCATCACTGTTGTGTTTGCAATTACCGCTCTAAGTGTACTGGGGATGCTCAGACGTGAGTCCCAGGCACTCCACACCACTGGAATCAAGCTAGCCGGGCTGACGAGAGGTGTTACCTCGAAACCGGGCCGGTCGTCGGATGCTTGTTTCCGTTCTGGGAAGGACATGGCTTTTGTAGTTCGGACTGGACTGTTCCCATGGGGCACAGGGTCAGCGCTGATTTGCATATCGCCATTGTCTAACCCAGGGTGGTGTGGAGTGGAAAAACGATGGATTTGGGCCCAGATCTTTGGACTGGGGTGAATGTGTGACATTGATCCACATTCTGTCCATCACTGTTGTGTTTGCAATTACCGCTCTAAGTGTACTGGGGATGCTCAGACGTGAGTCCCAGGCACTCCACACCACTGGAATCAAGCTAGCCGGGCTGACGAGAGGTGTTACCTCGAAACCGGGCCGGTCCTCGGATGCTTGTTTCCGTTCTGGGAAGGACATGGCTTTTGTAGTTCGGACTGGACTGTTCCCATGGGGCACAGGGTCAGCGCTGATTTGCATATCGCCATTGTCTAACCCAGGGTGGTGTGGAGTGGAAAAACGATGGATTTGGGCCCAGATCTTTGGACTGGGGTGAATGTGTGACATTGATCCACATTCTGTCCATCACTGTTGTGTTTGCAGCTACTGCTTGAATAGCCAGGTTTTGAGTAGCCTTCTGAAGGTAAGTAGGTCCTGGGTCTGCCGTAGGAGGTTGGGGAGGGTGTTCCAAGTTTTGGCTGTGAGGTGGGAGAACGATCAACCACCAGTGGTCGCTCTTCAGATGCGGGGGATGGTAGCGAGGGCGAGGTTGGCGGAGTGGAGCTGGCAGTTCGGGTGTAGAAGTTGAGTCTTCTATTGAGGTATGTCGGTCCGGTGCTGTGTAGTGCTTTTTGTGCCTGAGTGAAGAGCTTGAAGGTGATCCTCTTGTTGATGGGAAGCCAGTGCAGGTCTTTTAGGTTGGGTGTGATGTGGCTGCGATGAGGGATGTTGAGGATCAAGTGTGCAGAGGCATTCTGTATGCGTTGTAGTTGTTTCAAGAGTTTGGCTGAGGCTCTTGCATAGAGGGCGTTACCATAGTCTACTAACACACAGAAGATATCAAGGGTCTCTTATAAATACCACTTTCAACGGTACCTATTTGTGGTATCCGGATACCACAAATAGGTACCGTTGAAAGTGGTATTTATAAGAGACCCTTGATATCTTCTGTGTGTTAGTAGATTGTTCAGTTGGGGAACAAGATACAAGCAGGTCTATAAATACAGATTCCCCTTGGACCCCTGTTCATATTTTGTTGTTTGTTACCATAGTCTAGCCTGCTGCTGACGAGGGCCTGGGTGACCGTTCTTCTTGTTTTGGTGGGGATCCACCTGCAGATCTTGCGGAGCATGCAGAGGGTGCTGAAGCCGGAGGACGAGATGGCGTTGACTTGCTTGGTCATGGAGAGTGTTGATTCGAAGATGAAACCTAGGTTGCGTGCGAGGTCAGTGGGTTTTAGTGCAGCTCCCAGTGTGGTCGGCCACCAGGAGTCGTCCCACGCAGAGGGAGTGGAGCTGGGGATGAGGACTTCCGTCTTTTCTGAGTTCAATTTGAGGCAGCTGATCTTCATCCACTCAGCAATGGCTTTCATTCCGTCGTGAAGGTTGGTTTTGGCGGTGAGGGAGAGGATCAGCTGGGTGTCGTCGGTATAGGAGATGATGTTGAGGTTGTCCATTCCGGCGACGTGAGCGAGTGGTGCCATGTAAATGTTGAACAATATCGGGCTGAGGAATAATCCTTGGGGTATGCCGCAGATGATCTCGGTGGCTTATGATCGGAAAGGGTGGAGGCGGACACTCTGGGTTCTGCCGGAGAGGAAGGAGGTGGTCCAGTCCAGTGCTTTGTCTCGGATTCCAAAACGATTCATAACAGGGGGTGGTGATGGACAGAGTATCTGAATTAAGCAGAACACTCCTACCCAGTCAAAAGATCAGGGCTTGATCCATCACCATTTTTTAGCTCACTGCACCATCCCAGTTCAGAACCTGGCTACATGCAAATTAGTCTGTCCCTGGCCCAGTGCATCATGGGAACAGGGCAGACCAAACTACCAAGCCAATTCTTTACTGGAAAGGAAACAAGCTTCCGGGGACCGGTTTCTGGCATTACAGCCGTCTTCGGCCCGGCTTGCTTGAATCCTGATGGTGCAGTGAGCAAGGGACTCAAGTGTGGAAGGGTATGCTCAGATGTGAGCTAAAAAACGGTGATGGATCAAGCCCTGATCTTTTGACTGGGTAGGAGTGTTCTGATTAACTCAGATACTCTGTCCATCACCACCCCCTTTTGAATCGTTTTGGCCACCACAAGTGTGGAAGGGTATGCTCAGATGTGAGTCCCTTGCTCACTGCACCATCAGGATTCAAGCAAGCCGGGCCGAAGACGGCTGTAATGCCAGAAACCGGTCCCCGGAAGCTTGTTTCCTTTCCAGTGAAGAATTGGCTTGGTAGTTTGATCTGCCCTGTTCCCATGATGCACTGGGCCAGGGACAGACTAATTTGCATGTAGCCAGGTTCTGAACTGGGATGGTGCAGTGAGCTAAAAAACGGTGATGGATCAAGCCCTGATCTTTTGACTGGGTAGGAGTGTTCTGATTAAATCAGATACTCTGTCCATCACCACCCCCTTTTGAATCGTTTTGGCCACCACAAGTGTGGAAGGGTATGCTCAGATGTGAGTCCCTTGCTCACTGCACCATCAGGATTCAAGCAAGCCGGGCCGAAGACGGCTGTAATGCCAGAAACCGGTCCCCGGAAGCTTGTTTCCTTTCCAGTGAAGAATTGGCTTGGTAGTTTGGTCTGCCCTGTTCCCATGATGCACTGGGCCAGGGACAGACTAATTTGCATGTAGCCAGGTTCTGAACTGGGATGGTGCAGTGAGCTAAAAAACGGTGATGGATCAAGCCCTGTTCTTTTGACTGGGTAGGAGTGTTCTGATTAACTCAGATACTCTGTCCATCACCACCCCCTTTTGAATCGTTTTGGCCACCACAAGTGTGGAAGGGTATGCTCAGATGTGAGTCCCTTGCTCACTGCACCATCAGGATTCAAGCAAGCCGGGCCGAAGACGGCTGTAATGCCAGAAACCGGTCCCCGGAAGCTTGTTTCCTTTCCAGTGAAGAATTGGCTTGGTAGTTTGGTCTGCCCTGTTCCCATGATGCACTGGGCCAGGGACAGACTAATTTGCATGTAGCCAGGTTCTGAACTGGGATGGTGCAGTGAGCTAAAAAACGGTGATGGATCAAGCCCTGATCTTTTGACTGGGTAGGAGTGTTCTGATTAACTCAGATACTCTGTCCATCACCACCCCCTTTTGAATCGTTTTGGCCACCACAAGTGTGGAAGGGTATGCTCAGATGTGAGTCCCTTGCTCACTGCACCATCAGGATTCAAGCAAGCCGGGCCGAAGACGGCTGTAATGCCAGAAACCGGTCCCCGGAAGCTTGTTTCCTTTCCAGTGAAGAATTGGCTTGGTAGTTTGATCTGCCCTGTTCCCATGATGCACTGGGCCAGGGACAGACTAATTTGCATGTAGCCAGGTTCTGAACTGGGATGGTGCAGTGAGCTAAAAAACGGTGATGGATCAAGCCCTGATCTTTTGACTGGGTAGGAGTGTTCTGATTAAATCAGATACTCTGTCCATCACCACCCCCTTTTGAATCGTTTTGGCCACCACAAGTGTGGAAGGGTATGCTCAGATGTGAGTCCCTTGCTCACTGCACCATCAGGATTCAAGCAAGCCGGGCCGAAGACGGCTGTAATGCCAGAAACCGGTCCCCGGAAGCTTGTTTCCTTTCCAGTGAAGAATTGGCTTGGTAGTTTGGTCTGCCCTGTTCCCATGATGCACTGGGCCAGGGACAGACTAATTTGCATGTAGCCAGGTTCTGAACTGGGATGGTGCAGTGAGCTAAAAAACGGTGATGGATCAAGCCCTGATCTTTTGACTGGGTAGGAGTGTTCTGATTAACTCAGATACTCTGTCCATCACCACCCCCTTTTGAATTGTCTCGGATTCCAGCATTGAGGAGGCGTGTGCGTAAGGTGCGGTGGCAGACAGTGTCGAAGGTGGCTGACAGGTCCAGGAGGATGAGGGCCACGGTTTCGCCGTTGTCCAGTAGGATCCTGATGTCATCAGTGACAGTGATGAGGGCAGTTTCGGTGCTGTGGTTGCTGTGGAAAACAGGATGATGTTCTCCTCGAGGTAGTGGGTCAGTAGTCTGTTGACGGTCTTCTCAATGACCTTCACTGGGAACGGGAGCAGGGAGATGGATCAGAAGTTCTTAAGGCCCTTGGGATCCGCCCTGGGTTTTTTGAGTAAGGTGTTGATCTATGCGTGCTTCCAGATTTCCAGGAAGGTAGCGGTCTCAAAGGAGATGTTGATGGCCTTGCGGAGATGGGGTGCGATGGTGAAGCTGGCTTTGTTGAAGGTGTTGTGTGGGCATGGATCTGACTGAGAGCCGGAGTGGATTGTGTTCATGATTTTGATGGTGTCTTCCTCTATGTTGGTCCAGGTGAGCAGGGGATCTGTGAGGATGGTGGCCTTGAGTTTGGAGGTGTCTGTGATTGTCGGAGCGGTCAGGGTGTTGAAGCTGTTGTGGATATCTGTGATCTTACGATGGAAGAAGGCGGTGAGGGCGTCGCACAGGTCTTGTGAAGGTGGGACGTCTTTGGTGTTGGAGCTGGGGTTGGAGAGCTCCTTCACGATGTTGAAGAGCTCTTTGCTGTTGTGTGCGATGTTGTCTAGGTGGTCTTTGAAGGAGGCCCTTTTAGCGGACCTGATGAGGTGATGGTGTCTGCGGATGGCGTTCTTGTGGGCTGTGTAGCTGTCCGGTGTCTGTTCGCGGTACCATTCCTTATCTCGTTTTCAGCAGGTTTGTTTGGATTCCTGGAGGTCCGTGGTGAACCAACTGGCTTTGTTGTTGGTGTGTTTCTTGAGCGGGCAGAGGGTGTTGGCGCAGTCAACTTTCTATGGTTGTGGGCAGCGGTGTTGGGGTCAGTGGGTTCGACAGGGGGACTTTGGGCAAGGGTGGTGTTTAGCTGGTCTTTGGTGACTTTGCTCCAGCATCGGTGAGGGATCTGTTGAGTGCGGTGGTGCTTGGTAGGTTTCCTGAAGGTGAAGTGGATGCAGCGATGGTCAGTCCAGTGGAGTTCAGTGGTGTGGCTGAAGGAGACGTGGGAGCTTCCGGAGAAGATGGGGTCAAGCGTGTGGCCAGCAGAGTGGGTGTGTGTTGTGATGAGCTGTCTGAGTCCGAGGTTGGCAAGGTTGTCAATCAAGGTGGTGGATTTGGTCTTGTTGTTGTTCTCGGGGTGGAAGTTTAGGTCTCCGAGGAGGATGTAGTCTGTGAAGGCAAGGGGGTGCGTACTGACAAAGTTGGTGATGTCGTCGCTGAACTGTGGCCTTCGTCCGGGGGGGCCTGTAGATGAGGGTTCCTCTGAGGGTGGTGTTGGGATCAGTGTGGATCTGGAAGTGTAGGTGTTCGGCAGTGCTGAGGGTGTCATTGGTGATGGTCGAGACTCTGAGGTGTTCCTGTGGACGATGGCGATTCCCGCTCCTGTTCCGTTGGTGCGGTCCCTGCGGGTGTTCTTTTAGCCATCAGGGATGGCTATGGCGATGTCGGGTGCAGAGGAGGGGTTCAATCAGGTCTTTGTCAGGAAGGCAATGTCTGAGGAGGTGGAGTCAAGCAGGTACCAGAGTTCGAGGGAGTGTTTCCTGGCTTGCAAGGTTTTGCCTTGCACTGCTTGAGCTGTTGACAGAGCCTTGTACAGAGTTGTTCTTTGGGAAGTTTAATTAATCTAGTCAGAACTGCTGAAAATTGACTCTTTTAGAGCGCATGACATAGCACCATGGTACTCTGACAATACCTTTATTAAATGGAGATGGCATCAATTCACTTTATCGGTATCTTTATAGTCCTGATACTACTTGAATGATTTTTTTTCCAGAGTTACTATTTTCACGCCTATATAATGTAACTACATATATTTATGTTGTGATGGATGTGCCAAAACAATATTAGCATGCAAGATAATCTAGAAATTTCAAAAATGAAAAAGTTAAGTTGTGAGTAAGATATCAGGTTTGTGAATTGGGTATTATGTTCTAATTCAAGCAGGTAGAGCACCTGTCCCTTCAGGGAGCTCCACAGTGATATATCCCTCGATCCAGCGGTAGCAGGGGAAGTGGTACATCTTTCCTGCAGGAGAATCCACAGTGACTTTTTTGCAGAACCAGCTACTCTCAGGGAAGAAGGAAAAGGGTTCTTTGTGAAGGCGGATGAGCTGGATATCCCCCAAGTCCTTTTTTTCATGGAAGTGGTACACGTCGGCCTGAAAATTAAGAAAACCAGAAGCATTATTTTATTGTACAATTTTGTATTTAGATATACCTGCCACCAGGACATTTAAATATCAGCAAGAATGGCATTGCTCAATTTCCTCTATCTGACTAATTTTATGTTACAATAGGTAGATAAATAATTAATTGGTTTGCTAATTCATTTAAAGCTTCCCAAAGGCAAACAATTGAAAAATATTTTCACAATTACAAGTACATCATCTCAAATAACTAATGTTGTTAGATTACGCACCCATGCAAGTAATTCCACTCACATCTCATAACTTGATTACCAAGACATTTTTTTGCAGTCTCAGTTGCTACTTTTATGTAATGAATTGAAATTCCATGTGCCCCAGTAGTCCTATGGGGTCCAGTGTCCAAACTTATGATGACGCAGGATCCAGGAAAAGCTATTCAGTATCTTGATAGCAGTGATTTTCCCAAGAGAGAAAGTAAAGTTATATAAAGTGTTGGGTTGTTAACCCAATAACCTCTAAGTTGAAAATGTTTGAAGAAAATGTGGTCCATTTTATTTCGCAGATAATGAATGAATGAATGAATGAATGCGGGTTTTGTAGAGTGCATAGTAACCCGTAAGCATCCCAGAGCTAAAACCAAGACAGCAGAATCGGTGTGGGGTACCGGGATAGAAGAGGGGGGGGGGGATCAGGGGAAAATGTGAGTTTTCAGAAGTTTTCGGAAACGGAGATGATTGAGTTCACTCCTAAGTTTGAGGGGTAGGGAGTTCCACAGTGTGGCCGTGTTCACAGAGAAACGCCGGCCTCCTGTGCGTGCTTTTTTGACTCTATGGACAGTGATGAGGTGTTCGTGATCCGAATGCAGGCTCCTTGAGGCTTTGTAGGGAGTGATGAATTTTTTTAGGATGGGGGGACCCTTGTCCTGTAGCAGTTTGTGCGCCAAGCAGAGGGCTTTGAATTTAACTCTCTCTCTTATTGGGAGCCAGTGCAGGAGTTTCAGAGCTGGCTTGGCCGAGGTTCTGGTCGGGGTATTCGTGAGAAGCCTGGCCGCCGCGTTTTGAATTCGCTGTAGTTTGTTGAGGGTGGCTTCGGGAGCTCCCAAGTAGATGACATTGCTGTAATCCAGCCTAGAAAGGATCAGGCCTTGGATAAGCAGTTTCCTGGAGGTTAGAGGGAGCAGGGGCAGAATTTTTCTAACTGATCTGAGGAGACCGAAGCAAATCCCAGCAGTTTTTTTAGCGTGGGTTTTGAATGACAGGTCTTTCTCTATCCAGATCCCCAGGCTCTTGACCTACTCTTTGGGAGCAGGGGGATCTCCCAGGCAAGTAGGTCAAAGGTTAGGGGGGAGGGTGGGCCCCTTCTGTCCAAGGACCATGATTTCTGTTTTGGACCCGTTGAGTTTGAGGGCAGATTTGTTCATCCACATGAAGATTTCAGAGAGGCAAGTGTGAGTGTTGGATGGTTCCTGGTTGGGGTGGGATAGTGACACTACCAGTTGGGTGTCGTCGGCATAGCTAATGATTTTTACTCCAAACGGGGTGACCACTTCCTCCAGCGGGGACATGTAGATATTAAACAATGTGGGGCTAAGAGAGGAGCCCTGTGGTACTCCGCACTGGAGGGGGATCACTGTGGAGCGGGTGTCATTCTCCCAGACCTGGAAGGAGCGGTTGGTCAGGAATGACGTAAGCCATGCTAGCGCGGTACCCTCCACCCTGATGTTCTTGAGTCGCTGGATGAGGACCTGGTGGTTGACAGTGTCAAAGGCCGCACTCAGGTCCAAGAGGATCACTGCCACTGAACCTCCAGCATCCAGTATGCATCTGGTCTCCTCCACCACGGCTAAGAGGGCGGTGTCTGTGCCCTGGCCAGGGCGGAAGCCAGTTTGTGATTTTTTGAGGATGTTGTTGGTTTCAAGGAAATGCGAGAGTTTTCTGTTCACAATCTTTTCCGTGTTTTTACTTATACCGGGGAGGAGGGAAATAGGTCTGTAGTTGGCCATGTCTGCTGGGTCCAGAAGCGGTTTTTTAAGAAGGCTTTGACAACGGCGGCCTTCCAGCTGGGAGGGACCGTTCCTTGGCACAGCGAGGAGTTGATAAGGTCGGTTAAAGAGGGGGCGATTATCGATGCCACTTTTTTGAGGATACGAATGGGCAACGGGTCGCTGGGGGAGCCGCTTTTGATTGTAATAAGGGGGGTAAGGACCTCTTCTTCCGATGTCAGGCTAAAAGTGTCTAAGTAGATATCCGGGTTTCTCGGCTGCGGGCTGCAGGTTGGGGGGTGGTGTTTTTCATCTGCTGTGGGGTTTACTTGGGGTAGAGTGGCGAGGATATTGCGAATTTTATCATCAAAGTATTTTGCCAACTTGTGGCATTTGTCCTCGGAGTTGTTTAGAGCTGGAGGGGTGTTAGGGACCTGGAGCAATTCTTTCAGGATGATGAAAGTTTCTCTGGCGGAGCTGGAGGATTTTTTTATTCTTTCATCATAGAATTGGCTTTTGGCGTTGCGCAAAGCAGTTTTATAGAGTCTCATGGAGGAACGGAAAGCTTCTTTCCTTGATGTGGTCCCGTCTTTCCTCCAGGCCCGTTCTATTTTTTTACATTCTTTCCGCAGCTCTCTCAGTTCAGGGGTATACCAGGGGGCGGGATTGACTCTTTTAGCTCGCTTCCAGGTGCTGGTTTTGGGGAGAATAGAGTCTAGAGAGTGGGTGAGCCAGGAGTTAAATTTGGCGTCTGCAGTTGATGGGTCTAGAGCTGGGGGGGGAGAGATTTCTTGAGTTTGATGACCCATTCTTCCGGCGAGAGTTTGGCCCAGCGTCTTTCAGTGACCCTGATTTTAGAGGGTGGTGGAAGGGGAGCTTTGTAGTGCCAGTCCATGGGGACCAAGAAGTGGTCGGTCCATGGCATAGGGAGGGGGGACGAAATTATGAGGTCGTTGATGTTAGTGAAAATAGGGTCGAGGAGGTGACCTTTCTTGTGGGGGGCCTCTGTGTTAGCTAGTCTAAGATCGAAGGAAGTGAGGTCGAGGAGGAGGTCGGAGGCTGTCAGGTCCTTGGGGTCTAGGAAGTGAAAATTGAGGTCTCCTAAGATTAGGAGGTTGGAGACTGACACGGCCAAAGAGGCGACGGCTTCAGCGAGAAGCTAGAGAATTTGGTAGAGGGTCCCGGTGGGCGATATATTAGGAGTCCGGCGAGGGAGACTGTGGGCAAAATTTGCAAGGCGAAGTGGCAGGTTTCGCAGTCTTCAATAGTGCCAATGTTTGCCCTACAAGTGAAATGTTCCCTGTGTATTATAGCCAGTCCACCTCCCCTGCCGAGGGGTCTGTTCTGGGAGTGGATTTGGTAGCCTTGGGGGAGGGCATTGACAATGTCAAAGTTGGCGTTGGAGGTGAGCCATGTTTCTGTGAGAAACAGGATGTCAATAGAGAGCTCCTGAATGAGGAGATTTAGCTCCGTAGAGTGCTTTGGAAGGGACCTGCAGTTGAGTAGGCCGAGCTGTAGGTCGTGACGTTCGCCCACGGTGTGGGCTGGATTGCAGAGAACGCAATTGATGAAGGGTTTCCCTGCTTCATGAATGTATTTGCAGTTTTTGTTTTTCATGGGGTTGAGGGCAAGAAGGTTTTCTTGGGTATAAGTCAGATGGTTCTGGGTAGAATTGGGCATGGTGGCTGGGCCTAGGGCCGGCTGGGCCCGGACGGGCCCAGACGGGCTTGCCTTGGGAGCGCCTTCGGCGCGTAAACGGCGAGCCCGCTGCGCGTCCGCTGCGCGTCCGGTAGATGCACATTATGAAGGGTAGTGGGCGTGGCCTCTGAGAGTGGGCGTGGCCTCGCTACCCCGGAAATGGCGGCAATTTAAGATTTCCCCAGAAGATAGCCATTGTAAAGATTTTTGTCAATTTAGGATAAAAAGCAAAGTTGCTGGTGAGAATAGCAAAGGGCAACACACTTTCAGAATGGGACAATTTAAGTAAGCTCCTGATCAAGGCAAATACCTCATGGCAGAACTATGGCGATAACGCCACTGGTAGGTTAGCTAAATTTGTATAGCCCTTACTTGGGAGTGAGTAAGAAGAAGGCAGTGTCAAACATGTCACAATGTCCATTTATTTGGACCCATTGTTTTTAGCATAATTCACCAGGTTTTTGATGGAACCTTTCCAAAAATTGGTACATACAAATAAATAAATCTAAACCTTACAGGCATGTGTGAAAAGATGCCGTGCACAAAATCACATTTAATGTTTGTAATTTTTGGTATAAAAGACTAAACTCGTTCTTTGGACCTATTAGCTCTTTAGACTTCTTTGTGGAGCCTTTACTGAAATTCTACTGTATGCAGAAAAACCTAAAAAGATGCATTCAGAAGACTTCCAATTTTAAAAAGTGTTAAACTGATGAAAGCCCTTCACCATAAAAGTTTTTTTGTTTTTTTTCAAATCATGCTGCATTGCCATATGAACAATCAAGGACATTTACATGATCAAGTCCAACATTTGAGGAAACAAGCCAGAAATTAATACATCTGAGAAACACTGAGGGGCATATTATCAAGGGGGAAAGTATTGGCAGATATACGGAGACTTTGAATTGGCCCACTAGGTGTGTTATTTAATCTGATTGGTTTAGTGCCGATCTGACGTGACTTGGAACCAGACACTGGAACAGAGTGAACGGTATGCCCAGGGGGAGTTCCGTTCAATTGGCTGTTTGTTAAACTTAAAATATGATTGAACGGGCGTCATCGTCTAGCAGTTCGTACTCGCGTGTACATTTTAAATAATCGGTTTCTCATTCCTGACGTCCGTAGTTGCGTTTAATACTGAAGGAGATGGCATCACCTGTAAGGGCTTAATAAAATATTTGGATGTTTTGATAGTTTGTAGAAGAACGGGCATGCGGACCGGAGCGGAAACCATGATTTCCACCGGAATCACTACAAAAAACTCTATAGACGAGGATCTCGCGAGCATAGAGGTGGCGGACCTGATTGGGAACGCTATGGATAAGGAATAAACAGTCTGTAGGGCTAGATACAAGGGGATTGGTGAAAGCTCTCGATATGTGTGCTGGGATTGGTTAAAGTTTGGTTAAAAACACATGAGGAAAGATGCTTACTCGCACTCCGGATTTATCGAGCCGGGAGCCGGACACGCGTCGCGAACCGGGATGATTTGAACAGGTAAATTGGTTCTTTAGGAACGAGTGAGTTATGGCTTGGGAGTATCTTTGGATACTAGTGGAATTCTAGGTTGTGGAGTGGATAGGTTGTAGTGAACATAATTTATACTTTAATGGGTTGTTCAGAACTGGCCTAAAATATAATCATTGACTGGATTTTGATCTCTACATGGTATTCTTTTTTTCTTCTTATGACATAGGATATGGTATACAGTAGTTATGGAAGTTTGAATACATATTGAAAGAATCTGAAGGAGGATTGGGAAGATTTTTACTTGGAAGAACAGGCTATATATTCTTGTAGGTATGGATTTTTTGTGGTTACATTGAGGCTGGTTCAAAGGGTGCAATTATTGTATTTATTTAGTTACGTGACTTTTGTCTCTCCCTCCCCTCCCCTTTTTCACTATACATCAACACAGTGAATGTATTGGAGCATTTGAGAGAGGGGATTCATAGGAGAGAAGGATACAAGCATCTATAACTCTTTGATGAAGACAGGAAACTTTGATAGGTATGATCTCATCAAGTTAGCATGGCATTCCTTTGGGGCTGAGTGGCTTCAACGTATGGCTTCTGTTGATCTCAACTTTCTTACACGACATATGTATATATTATTTTTTTCCAGAATATTTCAGTGGCTATACCTGAGTGGAGGAATAGGGATTTCATATTCCTACCTCATTGTACCAATATTGGCGTTGGTTGTTACAATATAATAGAAACTATGGGGCATATTATCAAGGGGGTTTATCTCCGCTTTTTTGGCTTTAAAAGCCAAGAAGGCGGAGATAAAATTATCTCCCTATTACCTAGCTGTCGCTAACACCAGTTAGCGACAGCTAGTAGGAGATAGCGACCATATTGGGCCCCACTTTGCATGTCAGTGATATTTATCACTAATGACATGCAAAGTGGGCGTGCCAAGATGTTAGCGACTGGAAACAGTCGCTAACATCGCTATCTCCTATTACCAACTTTTGGAGATATTCGCGCTAAGCGCGAATATCTCCAAAAACTAACACCTGCCCTGAGCAGTTCTTAGCCATGTTATCCAATGGGAGGTGGATAACATGGCTAAGAGCATTAGCTCGGTAATGCATGAATATCGCTGACTTTTCAGCGATATTCATGCATTGCGGCCGTTTTTTATTCCATTTGCGATAAACCTTGTTAATACCAAGGTTTATTTGCGATAAAAATCGCCGCAGCTCAGCGGTAAATTTTTGTCTCTAACCAAGCAATAGCGATAATTATCGCTATTGCTTGGTAATATGCCCCTGAGTTTTAGAAATTAGGTTTCTGGTTGACAGAGTGCAGAAGCAGGAACCGCAATCCTAGTCAGGGTAAGTCATATACACATCAGAGATTACCTGTGCTCACCCTCTAGTAGCTTGGCACAGAGCAGTCAGGATAATCTAAAGAGACAATGTGTAAAGTTTGTGCAACACACACCTAGTAAAGAATGAATACAAAACAAAAAGACTCCGCACATGTTTACAAAAATAGATTATTATATTCTGAACAAAGCAGGCCAAAACAACAAAAATAACAAATGCACTGCAACGCTCAGAATCAAACTGCTCTAAAAATAGGTTATCTGGTTGCGCTGGACCAGAACAAAGTCAAAGTTTGGGCGGACCGTGATGGGGTGCCAACTGACTACAGGATCCATGCAGGCCCAGGTGAACAAAGCCGCTTTACTGGTTGCAACAGCGAGATGCATCATGGGATGCATAGATGTGGGTCCCGCAGTCAATGGTTGTGTCGATCTTCTCTACGTGGTTATGGTGATGCATCAGTTCCAGGGATGGGTGCTAGAGTCTAAAGGAGTTGAGCGATGCACTGAATTTCCCCATGCTGTCATGGGGATGTGGAGATCTCACCAAGCTGCAGCGGCACCGATACTCTGTATGAAGCAATGATCTCTGATGACAAAGCACTTGTTCTGATGCGAAGCAACAATTTTTACTCATGCAACCAGGTCGATGCACCATTCTACTATCCACAGACAAGAGATGCATCCAAATCTGTGTTGCAAGTATTTGGACCACTTCCAGAACACACAGGCCTGGCAGGGGTATGCCTGAGACAGGGCTGGAACGCTACTTCTGTGGGTGACACAAACAGTGCTGCTACCCTCTAAATTGCATTTCACATTCAGGCCCTGGGTATATGGGATACAACTTTACAAAGGACTTGCAATAGAAATTAAATATAACAATCATGTATACACTAATTACATACATGTTTAGGGAAGAACCACATGCACTTTTTGCACTGATCAACAGTGGTAAAGGGCCCAGATTCCTAAGGCCAACAAAATGAGTCAGCAAAATATGGAGGTATAAAGCAAAATGATTGGGAAAAGACCACCCTAATGATGCCAGATCCCACACAGAGCATCTCTTTGATCCCAAAAACAGGGTTTTGGGGGCTTATCCCCATATTAAAAAAACATATGGGTTTGTTTTCCCTCTCCATACAAAGTACAAACATTAGTATAGACTGGACATTTACCCCACTAGTAAATAAATAAACTAACAAAATGGTCCTTGAGGGAGTTTACCACCATGAAAATGTATATATGTAAAGTGGATAAATTAGCAAATAGCTTTGTTCCACCTTCCCCGCTCCATGCCTTTCTATCTTGGCATGGATGGCACTTTGATAATCTTATACTTAAAGACTTTGATAGAAAAGCAGATATTTGATGTGTGCAGATCTAGAGTGTCGCTGGTGTTGCGGGTGCTCTATACAGGAGCTGCTATATATATATATTCACTGAAAAAAACATAGGTTTCACACATGTTATAGTTAGGAATTAGCATTTAAAAAACCTTGCAAATTAATTGAAAATACCATAGGTTTCACACATGTTATAGTTAGCTGGACATTTCACTCATACAAAACCATTGAAATTCCCCCATTAAAGTTAGTTCAGCTAACTATAACTTGCGCGCCCGCAATGCACTGCTGATGACGTCACATATTACATCACTCATGACATGGTCAGTGACATCACTAATGACATCACTGATGACATCTCAAATGACATCAATGATGACATCACTGATGACACCATCCTTGTGAAAGAGTGGCAGACCTCCTCTCAGCGTAATATAACTTTTGATACACACATTCAAAAATATAAACTAACATTTTCAAAAACAATTGAGATATCAATACCAGATCAACAACCTATTCAGTAATTCCACCATCTATATACACATCCACTCATTCGCCAACAGTTCTATATAGTCCCTCATACATGTACTCAATCATCATATGTACTGATACACCTATACATCCCGTTACACACCGACAGTCATCCATAGAGTTACTCACACACATACTCACACATGCAAATAAATCAAACATCCATTTATTTACATATACAGCTATACACACACTACCACACTTACTTCTACGGAAACTTACACATAATTACTCTCTTAAACAATCACTTATAGAAACACATATTATTTAAACAGGAACTGTACCAATCTCTCACTCTCACATATACTCACTTATATACATCAATACTCACATATACTAGATTAAAACATATGTAGTTACTCATAAAGATACTATTGAGACAGTCGTTCACTCAGTTACACACCCATACACACACTCATCCACCCATACAGTCCTGCACACATGCTGTCTTCAAAACACATGCAAACAGTGAGTCAGTCATTCATGCATCTTTGTGCTAAGTAATACCCCCCACCAAAACATACAGGCACTCATACTGATACTCAAAAAAACAACCAATAACCCACATACACACTCATGTAGCTACTCACCAACCCATGCAGCCACTTATACAAAAAGTGAGACACTGATACATATATTTAAATATTTAAACATTACTCGCTAATATATGTATTCACTAAGATACACTTAATAAGTCAGTTAACCAATCAAATTAAAAAAAAACCCATCCATTTAGACACTTATTTACCCATTTATTCTTCCACCGACCTTTAGATATACATATATAAAACATATTTATTTTTCAGAAAGACACACATTCACTGGATGGTGTCATCAGTGATTGCATTTGAGATGTCATCAGTGATGTCATTAGTGATGTCACTGACCATGTCATGAGTCATGTAATATGTGACATCATGAGCGGGCGCGCGAGTTATAGTTAGCTGAACTAACTATAACGGGGGAATTTCAATGGTTTTGTATGAGTGAAATGTCCAGCTAACTATAACATGTGTGAAACCTATGTTTTTTTCAATGAATTTGCAATGTTTTTTAAATGCTAATTCCTAACTATAACGCGTGTGAAACCTATGGTTCTTTCAGTGAATATATATATATATATCAATCTGCCTTGAAGACTGAGTGGATGTATAAGTTCCTGAATGGACGATTTAGTAGCAATGTGATTGACTGTTTAAGTGACTAATTTAGTGTCTCACTAAATATATGGAATAGTGATTAAACTGTGTGAATACCTGTATCACTCTATCTCTTGTTGTGTAAACTACTACATAAGTTGGTTACTAGCTATGTGAAAGTCTATATTAGTTATTAATTAGTTAAGTGAGTAATCAAATTAAATCAAATAGTCTTTATTCGGTTTTCATTATTCGAAAAAAACCATAATAGTAAAAAATTCCACATGGTTCCATTTAAAAACGATTAAAACAAAAGTTATAGATTATATGCTTTAAAAAGTATCACAAACGTTGATTAATTAAGATTCGGGCGATGATTTCCACAGAATTGTAAAAAGCAGGCAATGGATTTAGCACATAGTTCATTCTCTAGCATCTGAACAGCTAGAAATGCTGGACGACAAGATCGGAGTCCTAGTTGTCTCAACAGTGGAAGAATCCATCGTCTACGTGGAGCCTCATAAAATTTACAGAACAGAAGGACGTGGATTGTGGTTTGTGGCGAGTTGTCATCACATGGACATGGTGGCAGAATCTTTGACCAATCGTTCTGCTTAGGGAACGAAACCAACCTGTGGAATATAATAAATCTGAATCGGGTAAGCAAAAAGTTCTCGAATTGAGTTAGCTTGTACTTCAGATATGGCTGGATCGAGAAGGTGATTTGAATGGTCAGCAGGTGTTGGACTGACCTCTTTCCTATTTCTTGCGCCAGTCGAAGATCACCCAGATGGAGAAGAGAGATCCTTTTTAGCTCTTTTCTGGGTATTTCAGAGATAGTAGCTGGGTGGGTAAAATATCTCTGGAGGCCTAGGTCATTAAAAAAGGACTTTACGTAAGCTAACCATCTGATCTTTTGGCTGTTGTTGAGTAGCATGCATTCCCCTATTAGAGAACGGGTTAGCTCACACTGTTCAGTGGTCCAGATTCGCCGCCACAGCATTATGGGCTGGATCTTGATAATGTCTTCTATGTGGTCCAGTCCTAGTTCTAGGTGGCAGCCATATGTCGTTGTGCTTTGGGGGACTGAGAGGAGGTATCTGATAAGTGAATTCTCTACCTTCTGTAATGCTTTGATGTTTGAAAACCCCCATAGCCCTGAACCATAGGTTGCAACACTGGTGCATTTTGACTGATATATTTTCAGCATCTCTTCCGGCGATCTTTTGCCTAGTTTTTGTGCAAAAGCTACCAGTGCTTTCGTAGTCCTTAAAAAAGATAGCTTCCTGGCTTGAATTGCCTTTACCCAGTTTATCTTATTGTCTATAAGGATCCCTAAATAGGGGTAAGAAGTTGTAGTATCTAGGCTAGAGTTGTTGACATATATAGTTTTACTTTTTAATGTAATTGTCCCTGAACCAATATGCATTGTAAATGTTTTTTTATGTTAATTTTAAGATTCAAGGAATCCATGAATTTACAATAGGAGTTCAGCGAGCGTTGTAGCTGTACTGGGGTTCTGGCCAGGATAACGGCATCGTCAGCATATAAGAGAGCTGGTATAGGACGACGCCGTATTGATGGTAGATCTTGGATCTCTTTGACCATCTCGTGCTCTAACCTGTTAGTGTACAATGTAAATAGGAAGGGGGCCAGGACGCACCCCTGTCTGACCCCCCTCCCAATGCTGAATGACTTGGTCAACTCGCCCTGAACCCCATATCTTACCCTAGCCGATGCGTCTGAGTAAAGCTCTCTTAGGAAATTCACCAAATGAGGATCTGCCCCCATGTCTAAAATTAATGCCGACAACTTTGAGTGACTAACACAGTCGAAGGCTGCAGTTAGGTCTACATAGACCATGTCCATGGCTCCCCCCTTCGCTGACACTTCCTTTCCTATTAGTAGTGCTAGATTCAGAGCCTGGTTGACCGTGCCCAGGCCTTCTCGAAACCCATATTGTAGATCAGATACTATCCTATTGTCAGAGGCTCAGGTCTGGAGGCGATCTAAAAGGATTCGTCCAATGGTTTTACCAAGGGAATCCAAGAGTGATATGGGCCGATAGCATGCCGGGCTTTGATGGTCGCCCTTTTTCAAAAATTGGAACCAAAATGGACGAGGACCATGACTCGACTAGTCCTACATTGATTGCTGCCTCTATTAACTTTGTTAAAATAGGAGACCACAGGTCCAAGTTGTATTTAAAAAGGTCTGCCAGAACCCCGTCCGTGCCTGGTGCTTTGCCAGATTTTGACATTTTTAGGGCACTGATGACTTCTCTAAGTGTGATTTTTAACTGAAGTGGGTAGCTGACTGGTTTTAAGGACACTGTTGGACTCGATAGGTTCTCATCATCCTTCCTAAAGATATCAGAGAAGTGTTTGACCCACTCGGCGGCATCTATCGCTACTTCTATCTTCGGAGAGTCATTGCCCTCACAAAGGAAGGGGGATTTAACTTTCGTCCAAAAGGTGATGTTATCATTCACGAGACAGCTCTCATGTAGCTGTTTCCATAGGTTGTCCTTGATCTGTGTTTTGCGGTTTTTAGGGCTAACTTATACGTTTTCCGTAATTTCACTATTTCATTCTTGTCCCTTATTTCCCTTGTTAAGGCTACTTTTAATTTTGTGTGGGCTTTTGTACAGTCTGTGCTAAACCAACACTCCCTTAGTGGCCCTTTTGATTTCTTTTTACGTATCAGTTCATCTCTAATGGTTTTAGTAATGGTCTCATAGTTAGATAGTACCGCGTCTGGGGTAGTGGACAGATCTAAGCAGGCAAAGACCATAGGGAGGGCTTTCTTTAATACGTTGGTCATTAATAGATTTTTATCCATCTTGCCCCATTTCAAGGAAAAACCATTTTGCTTATCTATTTGAAGAGATTGCTGATCTAGACTACTCCAATATGTTTCCTCTGCCTTTGCAGAGGAAGCACTCATTGAAAATTGGTTTGGTAAGTGGTTGCTAACTGCATTACTTATTGTTTTAAACTTGCCTGACCTCAGTATGACGGTTTTTGAGGTAAGTATAAAATCAATTATGCTATTCGCACCTCTGCCGTTAAAAGTTCTGGAAAAAGGTACAGGTGGATTGATTGTTTCATTTGCAAAGCCCAGATTTGAGGCTGCCGTTATTTCGTTCATGAGGTCTCCGCCAGTCGTGTGTGAGAAGTGTGTCAAATTATTCCCACCCTTGTCCTCAATACCACATTTTTTGGACCCACTTTGCTTACACAGGGTCAAGTTAAAGTCCCCTCCCCATGTTACTGTTACCATTTTTTTTATGTGTTTCTGGGATAAGTCCTGAATTAAGTAGGAGATCTCCTTTAAAACAACTGTTAGTTCTTGAGCGTTCAAGTTATTATAGAAGTTTATGATGAGAGAGATGGTGGGAGTTTTATGAGGGTGCAGAGCAGGAATATCGTCAGGGAAACATAAATATCCCCGCAGAAATATCGAATTGAAGAAATATCGATAACAAAAATATAGTTTGACCAGAATATCGACAGACAGGTAAGTAATATCGATAACAATAATATAGTTGTAATAAATATCGTTTACAAAAATATAGTTTACAAAAATATCGATTTTTTAATAATGTCATGTATTTTAGTGTATTTAATGAGAATTGTTTGTCATTTTAATATATGTTGTTGAATTTTAATAGTTATTAATGTATATTATGTTGAATTTTGTGTTATTAGTTCCGTAGCGGGTTGTGGGTTTATAGGGGAATAGGGTGGGAAGTAATTTAAATATATAAAATTAATTGATTAATTATTGTGTTAATGTAATAATTATTTGTTAATTAATTTCAATTAGTCAATTATTAATTAATTATGTTAAATAATTAATTATGTTAATTAATTATGTTAATTGTTTAATTAATTTTAGGTGTGTGTAGTGGAGTTTATATGTGTAAATGTTGTGAAGTAATTAAATTGTTATTGATTGATTATTAAATACTTTATAAATTAATTACCATTAATTAATTAGTAATTATTAATTGTAAATGTGTAATTAAATTTAGGTTCGTGTTGTGGTGTTTATAAGTGTATATGGTGTGAAATCTGTCAATTAAATAATTCATTAATTAATTAAGAAAATAATATAATTATCAATAATTAATTAGTAAATATTAAATGTAATTGTTTAATTATTTTTAGGTGTGTGGTGGATATTATAGTGTTAAATAATGTGGAAATATATTTTTTTTATTATCTTTGTTAATAATAAAATAATGAAATGTATATATTATTTATGTTTATATTGGAAATTAAATGTAATAAAAAATCTGATAGTTTTTTTTTTATTCTTTTGGGTTCCAGCGCTTTCCCTACTGTTGTACCCTGTGGAGTGGGAATAGTAATTTTCACCCCTACGCTATCCAACGCTTTCCCTACTGTTGCACTCTCTGGAGTGGGAATAGTAATTTTTACCCCTACGCTATCCAACGCTTTCCCTATTGTTGCACTCACTGGAGTGGGAATAGTAATTTTTACCCCTACGCTATCCAATGCTTTCCCTACTGTTGCACCCTCTGGAGTGGGAATAGTAATTTTTACTCCTACGCTATCCAACGCTTTCCCTACTGTTGCACCCTCTGGAGTGGGAATAGTTTTTTTACCCCTACGCTATCCAGCGCTTTCCCTACTGTTGCACTCATTGGAGTGGGAATAGTAATTTTTACCCCTACGCTATCCAATGCTTTCCCTACTGTTGCACCCTCTGGAGTGGGAATAGGAATTTTTACTCCTACGCTATCCAACGCTTTACCTACTGTTGCACCCTCTGGAGTGGGAATAGTAATTTTTAACCCTACGCTATCCAGCGCTTTCCCTACTGTTGCACCCTTTGGAGTGGGAATAGTAATTTTTACCTCTATGCTATCCAACGCTTTCCCTACTGTTGCACTCACTGGAGTTGGAATAGTAATTTTTACCCCTACGCTATCCAACGCTTTCCCTACTGTTGCATCCTTTGGAGTGGAAATAGTAATTTTTACCCCTAAGCTATCCAATGCTTTCCCTACTGTTGCACCCTCTGGAGTGGGAATAGTAATTTTCACCCCTACGCTATCCAACGCTTTTCCTACTGTTGCACTCTCTGGTGTGGGAATAGTAATTTTTGCCCCTACGCTATCCAGCGCTTTCCCTACTCTTGCACCCTTTGGAGTGGGAATAGTAATTTTTACCCCTTCGCTATCAAATGTTTTAACTACTAATGTTTTAATTTTGTTATTAAATGTATGTATTATTATTTTTTAATACTTTTATGTGTTAATTAAATATAGGAAATCTTATTTTATTCAAAATGTTTTATATATGTTTTTATTTAATTTTTATATAATTATTAAAGTTTATTATTTAAATAAAGAAAATAATAAAATGTATTTAAGAAAATATATGTATATGTACACATTTATTAAGTTTATAATGATTAAATTAAGTTTATTTGTTATAAATAGTTAAAATATAAATGTAATGTCATTTATTTTGTTAATAATATTAATAATATTTAATTATTTAGTTTAAGTTATAATATTTTTTAAAGTCGATATTTTTTACATCTATATTTTTTACATCTATATTTTTGAGTCGATATTATTGGATATTGGATTCAAAACGAGGTTTGGCTGTGCAGCTTGACGGGACCTAAGATGGGTCCGTTTCTTGTGAGTTGTTATGTTGCAGCGCAACGAGACGAAGCGCGGGGCAAGCTTTGCACGCTTCTAAAAAAATGAAGGTTCTTATAAAATGAATGGAGTATAAACATGGCCTTATGGAGTAAGACTGGTGTGCATCTCATTCTTCAATTTTCATGAACATGAACATATCGTCTCACATGAGATTGCACCCAAGGATAAATCGCAAAAAGAAAAAATAGACGCTCAGTCATCACAAATAAATCATCATAAATGAAGATAAAATCAACGATCACGTGAAATATCGTGAAAGATGCAGGAGATGGGTTTCACCGGCTGAACGTTAATGTCTGGGGACACACTTTTATTGGAAATACTAAGTAAACAGAGTTAAGTGGCAATGTTTTGATCAGACAGGTTTATAGGTCTTCATTCGCAATATAACATGTGAGGATATAACGATGCTTAGACGCACAATATCATGGGGAAAGGTATGGTTCACGTTGCAGCTTGGGATATGTAGTGAAACAACGGGGAGAGCAGAGATGTTATGGTCCGCTGTTTGAAAATAGGAACACTCAGGTGTAATTGATTTACTGGGGGATGGTGAATAAGGGCGGGAACGCACAGGAGTAAGTTTCTAACATTATACTCGGCACTGAGCACGGGTTACTGGCGGCGCTGAAATGTTTTTCCATATGAGACTTGACACGCATTGCAATAAAGGATATGGCAGTTTAATACTACGTTTTTAAGAAACTAGAGGGATGAGCATGCCAAGGTAAGCCTAGAGAAGTTCGTCAGTGTTCAAAGTTTTGTCAGTATTACTATCCTCTTTACACTTAAAAAACCGGGGAAGGAATATTGCAGTTTGCAACTGATGTATCATAATGCTTGTGTGAAATACGAAGTGGGGATAAGAATAGAATGCACCAAGTTGGAGTGTACCTTGTAGGCACAATTAGCAGCGTTTTAAGCATAGTTTATTTGTTATACAAATTTTGTGTACAAGTGATTAGAAATGATTTTATATTGAGACAAAACTCAGAAAATGTTTTATGATACAATTGAAGACATTTTAAATTGATATGTTTACTTGTAATTATAGATACCCCTGACAAAGGGATCTCATTCCCGAAATGCATTGGGTTGTTGGAATAAAACTATGGCATGTGGAACCGATTGAGGACTCCTGCGCTTTTTTGAACGGCGATGATACTTAGAGATTGAATATAATGGATTGAACAATATGAGTTAAAAGTGAATGAAAAAGAATGGTGAAAAAAGAGGAGAAAATAAGAAAAAATAGATGAATTTGATTCATTGGATTCAAAACGAGGTTTGGCTGTGCAGCTTGACGGGACCTAAGATGGGTCCGTTTCTTGTGAGTTAATTAAATATAGGAAATCTTATTTTATTCAAAATGTTTTATATATGTTTTTATTTAATTTTTATATAATTATTAAAGTTTATTATTTAAATAAAGAAAATAATAAAATGTATTTAAGAAAATATATGTATATGTACACATTTATTAAGTTTATAATGATTAAATTAAGTTTATTTGTTATAAATAGTTAAAATATAAATGTAATGTCATTTATTTTGTTAATAATATTAATAATATTTAATTATTTAGTTTAAGTTATAATATTTTTTAAAGTCGATATTTTTTACATCTATATTTTTTACATCTATATTTTTGAGTCGATATTATTGTACTTACCTGTTTAAGTATAGGGAGTCGATATTTTTGTAATCGATATTTTTACATCTATATTTTTGTAAACTATATTTTTGTAATCGATATTTAAACATGGAACCTTTTATGAGATATCATTAAAGCCTGATAATTGGTGCCTAGCTTTATAACTTCGATTTTGTCGACGGGGAGGGTATTGGATATAAACGTTATCAGTCCCCCCTTAGCTCTTCCAGATGGTGATGGGATTGCTTTAGAAAAGTATGTTTTGTAACCCAGCAAATGAGCTGGGGTGGAAAGCCAAGTTTCCTGTAGAGCAATAATGTTATGTGCCATGGCTTCTGTACTCCAGTTAATATTCGTAAGTTTATTCTGGAGTCCCGCTACATTCCAGAAGATGAAGTCTAATGTTAGATTCCTACTATCAGCTTCAGGTAAAAATTTGGGATTCATTAGGGAAGGTACTGCCTTACGTGTACTTATTGTATGAGTCTATTTAGTCTCTCCCTCCCCTGGTTGGCCTACTCTGTCTTCAAAAATTCTGGATCTTCTTAAGGTTGGAATGTTTGATAGCGGCCTCTTGGGAATACTTAGTTGGTCTATTGTGTTTAATACACGTAAGACCCCGGGCAGTGGTGTGGTAAGTCAATCTACCCCATCAAAGCCAGTGAAAGCTGCAAATCTGTTTGAGGTCTGGATGTTAAAGAATGGACCTCCCAGGGTACTACGATTTGGATTAAGTAGCCTTCGCTGCTGGGGTAGAAATGACCTGGGATAAAAATAGCTCAGGCCATGTATCCTGATCCCCTCCCCTCCACTCTCATGATACCAGTCATTGAGGAACGAGATGACCCTGTAGTCCCTAAAATTAATAATTATCGTATCACCCTGCGTGTCTTTGGGCCTCTGTCCAACCCATCCAATCCTTCCAACGTTTGAAATCTCCCCGTTAATCTTAGGTGGTAAGGGTCTATTGTTCTCTAACCAATATATTACCTTATTTTTAAGGTCGGAGAACCCTTCTATTTTCCCTGGTTTCAGTTCTGGGACCCTTGTCAATATCGCTACATAGGGGGCTGCTTCTGGGGGCAAGTCAATCCGTACATCGGAGCCATTGAAGTTCCTGGAATTCACCTTCTCCTTATCACTTTTACCTTGTGCATCCAGTCGATTGCTATGATGTGTAACAGACCCTTGCACCTCAGATGTTTTAGGGTTTTTTTGGTCAGTACTTATATTTATAAGGGCCAGTGTTTTTTCTGGTAGTTGGGGTGTCGATTTTAATGTTTGTTTCCCTCTGTTTACATTTTGCGTCGCTGGTTTTACTATCGGTGCTAAGTTTCTATTGTCTTCAGCTAGACCCTATAATAAAGTTGTGTTTGTAATAACAGCTTCCTCTATTGACCCCAGCTAGAGTAGATAATCTTTTGATTCTTTCGACAAGGGGCAGTATTAAAGATTTTACTAGCACCTCAATGTTCCCCAGTAGATCTTGATTTAGAGGGGGGGGATTTGGTGCCTGGCATGGAGCAATAATCCCTGTTCCTGTGCTATAAATAGTTTGAAAAGTAGGGGAGTGTCCGGATATATAAGCTAGTTTAGCTTGCCTCTCCTTGTGACTGTTTCCTCCCCTCTTTCTCTTTAATGTGGGCCTTGTAGTTGGTAGGAGGGGTAGGGGATTGCTCTTTGGATTCGACATTAAAGGGTAAAGTATCAGGGATTCTCCAGGAATTATTTCTAGCACAAGATCTGTGCTGGAATCACTGTTACTCTTGGAGCTATTATGGTCTGATCTTGTTGTGGCGTCGAGGGATAGAGAGGGAACGGTGATATTGCTGGTGTTTATATTGCTATTTATGGATATCTCCTTCCCATTGGCCGAATTGGGAGGTGTGGCTTGTTGAAATAGCCCTAGCGAGGAGCGTCTGTTCTGAAGTTCTGTGGACAGGCGGCGCTCAGCGTTGGCAATCTCTAATTCCAGCGCTGAGGCAGCCTTTGTAATGTGTTGGTCGATAGTGCCCCTCAATGATCCTCCCACTGGGGGTTTCCTTCCCTTAGTTCCCTTGGCACCCCTTGGCGACATGTTTGAGAGCTTCCCGGTAGTAGCTTGTGTGATAAGCTCTGACACTATATACACAGAAGCAGTCAGGGCACTATAACAGTAAGTCTATAAGTGTTAAAGCCAGTATTCGCAGTACCTTCTTTTGCAGGAAAGCTGATGTTCCGGGATGCAGATGTAAGGGACCGGGCCCGGCCTGGCCTCCTCCGGCCTCCTCCGGCCACAGAGGGCCCACCCTTTGCCCGGGCCTAGCCCGGCTAGGCCCGCGCGCGGTCCCGTGACGCGGGAGATGGTGCCGTAATTTAAGCGCCGCTTGGCACGATGATCCCAGGTGCGGCTTCCGGCCGCAAAGGCTGATGGGATATGTAGTCTCGTAGCAGGGGCTCCCCCCTCCGCTCGGCGGCCACACAGTGATGTGCTTGATGTGAGGCAGCGGGAGGCGGGAGGCGAGCTGTCGCGGTAGGGCGGGCAGCGCGACTGTCAGGAACCGGCACCAGGTAGGATCAATGAAAGTATCTCTGCCCAAACAATCAGGATTCCCCCCTCCACCGGAGATGGTGCCGTAATTTAAGCGCTGCTTGGCGCGATGATCCCAGGTCTGGCTTCCCGGCGCAAAGGCTGATGGGATATGTAGTCTCGTAGCAGGGGCTCCCCCCTCCGCTCGGCGGCCACACAGTGATGTGCTTGATGTGAGGCAGCGGGAGGCGGGAGGGCAAGCTGTCGCGGTAGGGCGGGCAGCGCGACCGTCAGGAACCGTCAACAGGTAGGATCAATGAAAGTATCTCTGCCCAAACAATCAGGATTCCTAGTTAAGTGAGTATTCGTATGGGATAGTGAATGTGTGTGTGGTTGAGTGGGAGGTGTGTGACTGTCCAAAGATGTGTAAATAGTTGATTTACTAGGTATATGAGGTTAAGACTGTATGTGGAAACAGTTGTTTGGGTGAGTGAATCTCTTTATGGGTATGGTGATGAGTGAATATTTTTCTCAATGATACATGTCTAACAAACTAGAAATATAAAAGGCAGTGTATGTGACAGTTGTATATAAATAAGTATACATAAGACTCAGTGATTGTATGAGTGACTATCGAAAACTGTATACTTGTAATAGTAATTTTATAACACAGTAAGTATGAGTTACTATCTATACGAATAAATAAAGTGGTGTTTGTATAAGTGTGTAGCTTAGTAAATGTAAGTATGATCAACTGTTTGCATAAGTGAGTAGAATTACTGCATAAGTGAATAGGATGTATGCTGGTGTGTAATGTCGATGTAGGTGAATAAGTATATTTAATAGTGTTCTAATGATCATTGACAGCATGTATGAGTGAATCTATAGGTAAGTGTTTAGATGTGTGTGTAGATGTAGGAATCACTTAGTGGGTTTTAAGAAACTGGTATTGGTGTGTCAATGGTTTCAAATAAGGTACTCTGTATTATACAGTGAGTGATGAAAGGTTATACTTGTGTATGATGAGGTGTATCAGATTGTCACGTGGATGATGTCATCAGTGATGTCATTTGAGATGTCATCAGTGATGTCACTGACCATGTCATGAATGATGCAATATGTGACATCATCAGCAGTGCATTGCGGACGCACAAGTTATAGTTAGCAGAACTAACTAAAACGGAGGAATTTCTATGGTTTTGTACGAGTGAAATGGCCAACTAACTATAACACCCGTGAAACCTATGTTTTCTTCTGTGACTTTCTAAGGTTTTTGAAATGCTAATTTCTATCTATAACGTCTCTGAAACCTATGGTTTTTTCAGTGAATTTCAAAGGTTTTTTAAATGCTAATTTTTAAGTGTGATAGTAGTTATACCTATTTTTTGTACTGATTTTCTACAGTTTTTTAGCTATTTATAAATATTTTATTCATTAAATAACATTATATATTTTTCAGAAAATTGCAAAAAAAACCATTTTTTAAATTCAAACTGAAATATTGATTCATTTTTTTGTTTTCGTTTTTTATTTTAATATATTTATATTATTTTCTTTAAAAAAAAAGTTCCCAATTTTTTTTCGGAGTCGCGCACTCATAGCGTCCACATCACGGTGGGTGGGTGGATACTAGGCGCCATTTTAGAAAAGTCGTGAAGGATCCGCGTACGGTGTGTGAAGGCTGCGTGTTTTTCAGTTACATCATATACCTTTAACATTACGTGATGTGCGCGATTGGTATGCGACCAGCCGCGACTCCTGCTCCCGCGCATTCACGACACATGCGCATTACGGTACAAGACGCTTGCACGGTGGCGGGTCCCGCGTGACGTCATATACGTGCTGGGGCACGCTGGGTGCGCAACTACCGCTAAAAAAAATGATGTTCCAAAATTATATGTATGCATCTTTAATATACATATTAGGGCAAGAGATTATCTAATATATTCATAAAAATAATATATTTGTACTTAAAATAAAATATTATTTTTAAATATATTTTCGAGAAGTCGGGTGCATGCATCGTGAGCGCAGAGAACCAGGTCAGCAGAGCTGCGGTAGAGCCAGCGAAACCAGGTCAGCAGAGCCGCTGTAGAGCCAGAGAACCAGGTCAGCAGAGCTGCTCAAGAATCGGAGACCCAGGACAGCAATGCTGCTCTAGAGCCAGAGACCCAGGACAGCAGAGCTGCTCCAGAGCCAGAGAACCAGGTCAGCAGAGCTGCTCTGGAGGCCGAGAACCAGGTCAGCAGAGCTGCTGTAGAGCTAGAGAAACCAGGTCAGCAGAGCTGCTTAAGAGGGAGAGAACCAGGTCAGCAGAACTGCTTTAGAGCCAGAAAACCAGGTCAGCAGAGCTGCTCTGGAACCAGAGAACCAGGTCAGCAGAGCTGCTTTAGAGCCTTAGAACCAGATCAGCAGAGCTGCTCTCCAGGCAGAGAACCAGGTCAGCAGAACTGCTTTAGAGCCAGAGAAACCAGGTCAGCAGAGCTGCTTTAGAGGGAGAGAACCAGGTCAGCAGAGCTGCTTTAGAGCCAGAAAACTAGGTATGCAGAGCTGTTCTAGAGCCAGAGAACCAGGTCAGCAGAGCTGCTTTAGAGCTATAGACCAAGGTCAAAAGAGCTGCTCTAGAGGCAGAGAACCAGGTCAGCAGAGCTGCTTTAGAGCCAGAGAACCTGGCCAGCAAAGCTGCTTTAGAGCCAGAGAACCAGGCCAGCAGAGCTGCTTTAGAGCCAGAGAACCAGGTCAGCAGAGCTGCTCTAGAGCCAGAGAACCAAGTCAGCAGAGCTGCTTTAGAGCCAGAGAACCAGGTCAGCAGAGCTACTTTAGAGCCAGAGAACCAGGTCAGCAGAGCTGCTTTAGAGCCAGAGAACCAGGTCACAAGAGCTGCTCTAGAGCCTAAGAACCAGGCCTGCAGAGCTGCTCTAGAGCCAGGGAACCAGGTCATTAGAGCTACTGTAGAGCCAGAGAAACCAGGTCAGTAGAGCTGCTTTAGAGGGAGAGAACCAGGTCAGCAGAGCTGCTCTAGAGGGAGAGAACCAGGTCAGCAGAGCTGCTCTAGAGGGAGAGAACCAGGTCAGCAGAGCTGCTCTAGAGGGAGAGAACCAGGTCAGCAGAGCTGCTCTAGAGCCAGAGAACCATGGCAGAAGAACTCCTTTAGAGCCATAGAACCGGGTCAGCAGAGCTGCTTTAGAGCCAGAGAACCAGATCAGTAGAGCTGCTCCGTAGCCCAAGAACTGGGTCTGCTGAGCTGCTCTAGAGCCAGAGAACCAGGTCATCAGAGTTGCTTTAGAGCCAGAGAACCAGGTCAGCAGAGCTGCTCTAGCTGACACTGACTGACTGACTGACACTTACTGATTGACACTGACTGACACTGATTGACTGACACTGACACCGACTGACACTGATTGACTGCCACTGACTGACTGACACTGATTGACACTGATTGACTGACACTGACTGACTGACGCTGACTGACTGACACTGACTGACTGACACTGATTGACTGACACTGACTAAATGACACTGACTGACATTGATTGACTGACACTGACTGACACTGATTGACTGACACTTACTGACTGACTGACACTGACACTGACTGACTGACCCTGACTGACACTGATTGACTACTCTCTACTACTCTACTACTTACTCTCTACTACTCTCTCGCTACTACTCACTCTCTACTACTCAATCTCTACTACTCTACTAATCTCTACTACTCACTCTCTACTACTCACAATTTACTACTTTCTACTACTCACTCTCTTCTACTCACTCTCTACTACTCACTCTCTACTACTCTATCTCTATTACTCTCTACTATTCACTCTCTACTACTCACTCTCTAGTACTCTCTCTCTCTACTACTCACTCTCTACTACTCACTCCCTACTACTCTACTACTCTCTACTACTCACTCTCTACTACTCTCTACTACTCTCTCACTAGTACTCACTCTCTACTACACACTCTACTATTCACTCTCTACTACTCACTCTTTACTGCTCTGTACTACTCACTCGCTACTACTCTCTACTACTCACTCCCTACTACTCTCTACTACTACTATATACTACTCACTCTCTACTACTCTCTAGTACTCACTACTACTCTCTACTACTCTCTACCACACCCCTCTACTACTCTACTACTCACTCTCTACTACTTTCTACTACTCTCTCTCTACTACTCACTCTACTACTCTCTTTACCACTCCCTACTACTCACTCTCTACTATTCACTCTCTACTACTCACTCTCTACTACTCTCTACTACTCACTCTCCACTACTCAATCTCTACTACTCGCTCTCTACTACTCACTCTCTACTACTCTACTGCTCACTACTACTCTCTCTACTACTCGCTCTCTACTACTAGCTCTCTACTACTCACTCTCTACTACTCTCTACCACTCACTCTTGACTACTCTACTACTCACTCTCTACTACTCTCTCTCTACTACTCACTCTACTACTCTCTACTACTCAGTCTCTACTACTCTCTCTGTACTACTCTCTCTCTACTACTCACTCTCCACTACTCACTCTCTACTACTCACTCTCTACTACTCACTCTACTACTCTCTCTCTACTACTCACTATCTACTACACACTCTACTACTTGCTCTGTACTACTCTCTACTACTCCCTACTACTCACTCTACTACTCACTCTCTACTATTCCACTACTCTCTACTACTCATTCTCTACTACTCTACTACTCTCTACTACTCTCTCTACTACTCACTCTCTACTACTCTCCACTACTCACTCTCTACTTCTCTCTCTCTACTACTCTCTACTACTCTCTACTACTCTCTACTACTCACTCTCTACTACTCACTCTACTACTCATTCCACTACTCACTCTCTACTACTCTCTTCTACTACTCTCTACTACTCACTCTAATACTCACTCTCCACTGCTCACTCTCTACTACTCACTCTACTACTCTCTACTACTCATTCTCTGCTACTCTCTCTTCTACTCTCTACTACTCACTCTCTACTCTCTAATACTCACTCTCTACTCTCTACCTCTCTCTCTACTACTCTCTACCTCTACCTCTCTACCTCTACACCTCTACCTCTACACCTCTACCTCTCTCTCTCGACCTTTCTCTACTCGCACACATATGCACATATACATAAACGCGTCTCTGACTCTTGGGTAAATAAAATCCTAAGCACGAATTTTGGGTCCGTGTCCTGTTTGCCGGCGTGCGTGAGTGAAGACGTGGTTGCCGTCCAGAGAGGATTCTTTGATATATATATGCATATGCATTTATATATATGTATGTGTGCATATATATATACATACATATATAAACATATATATAAAATGCATATCTATATAAATACAAATATAAATGCATGCATACATATACATATATGCATTCAAATGCATGTTATGTACATGAAAGTTTAAAAAACACTAATACAAGCAAAGCTAAAAAGCCACCTCATTACAAACAGAATTGCTCTAAC
Organism: Lissotriton helveticus; assembly: GCF_964261635.1. Classification (NCBI taxonomy): domain Eukaryota; kingdom Metazoa; phylum Chordata; class Amphibia; order Caudata; family Salamandridae; genus Lissotriton; species Lissotriton helveticus. Next base: position 145,469,840 of record NC_136073.1, read on the forward strand.
CTTAACGAGGAAGAAACCTATTGCATTTTTCATGCTTGCTTACTTTGGTACCATCAAGAAGGCATTCAGATGTGTCACACATTTGCCATAAATTCAGAATGTTAGCACTCTAGTTGCTCATTAGTTCACTGTAGTAAAGATACTGCTCACCAGGGAAGTAAGCTGCTGGTATTCAAAGTGCATGTTTCAGTCTGCATGTCAGAATTTTTTAATGAAGTAGAAGAGGATTTGAGAAGTAAAAATGTGCCCTAATTTTTCTTTCTGCAGCACTAATCATAATTTCTGTGGCAAAATAAACCCCCTCATTTTGTTCCTTTGCAAATTAAATGTTTTAAGTGTTACCACTTTATTCCAATCAAGATGGCTTCAGGTGTGCCATACTTTTGTCATAAGTAAGACTGTTAGCGTTCTAGTTGTTCTTTAGAACACTCTGGGACATTCTGTCATTGGGCTATATTTGGGCTACATCTGGGTGATATTTGTGCTACATTTGGGCTCTTTTGTCTCTGGTGGCCATCTTGGGAGATGTATTTGTTATGAAGTTTCCTAATTTCCTCATTTACTACAGTCTCCTCAGTAGGAAATACTTTCAGTTTTTTACTTTGATTCCATCAAGGAGGCATTCAGATGTGTCACACATTTGCCATAAATTCAGAATGTTAGCATGCTAGTTGCTTATTAGATCACTGTAGTAAAGCTACTGCTCACCAGGGAAGTCTGCTGTTGGTATTGAAAGTGCATGTTTCAGTCTGCATGTCAGAATTTCCTAATGAAATAGAAGAGGATTTGAGAAGTCACTCAAAATGTGCCCTAATTTTTCTTTCTGCAGCACTAATCATACTTTCTATGGCAAAGTGAACCCCCTCATGTTGTTCCTTTTTAAATTAAATGTTTTAAGAGTTACCACTTTATTCCAATCAAGATGGCTTCAGGTGTGCCATACGTTTGTCATAAGTAGGACTGTTAGCGCTCTAGTTGTTCTTTAGAACACTCTGGAAGCTGCAGTAGAACACAAAGGAATCAACTGACAGTCTCTGCTCTTGTTGGATGTACATGTTTTACTGAGAATGTCAGACTTCATTCTCACATGACTGAGAAAGATAATTTTGAATTTACAGAAAATATGCTCTCAGTTTAGCTTATAGATCACCTTCCAAACCTCTGTGGGAAAAGCATGAGAAAATAGTTTTCTCTAAAACATGATTCATGATATCCCAGCAGAAGGCTTTTTCACATGGTAAAATCACCTTAAAACACACCACAATTCCTAAAATTAGTATGGTCTTAAAACCTTCTATTAACTGCAATGCTTTTTAATGAGGTGCTATCATGTATATTGGTCCCAAGATGGCTGCCAACAATTTCTGGTTTGGAGTGTTGACAGACAGTTGACAGCCAATCAGCATGCAGCTCGTGCTCGGAATGCTAGATATATATATTCTTTTCTTTTGATTTTCTCAGGAACTACTGGAGGGATTTACACCATTTAAGCAAAAGCGTGATCTGCGAATCAGACTCTACCATTTTGCCAAATTTCTTGTAATTTCGTTAAGCAGTTCGGGCTGTAGCCGTGTCTAATCGTCCTATGGAAAATAACATGGGGAAAACACTTTTTGGGACCCGCATTTTTTCTCAGCCCCCACTTGACAAATCCCCCCAAAACTCTCAGAGGAGGAGCGGAGCGGAGCGGGCCATCTTCTTTGAGAAATTCGCGAAGAGTCATCCACCGGCGCCAAAGTTATTCTAAATAGAATGTTGTGGATTTCCTATGGAAACTATGTCCTAACTATAACTTCCTACTAATATATATATATATATATATATATATATATATATATATATATATATATATATATATATTCACTGAAAAAACCATAAGTTTCACACCAGTTATAGTTAGGAATTAGCATTTAAAAAACCTATTAAATTCACTGAAAAAACCATAGGTTTCACACCAGTTATAGTTACCAGGAAATTTTACTCGCATAAAACCATTGAAATTCCCATGTTATAGTTAGTTGGACTCACTATAACTTGCGCGCCTGCAATACACTGCTGATGACGTCACATATTACATCACTCATGACATGGTCAGTGACATCACTGATGACATCACAGATGACATCTCAAATGACATCACTGATGACATCACTGATGATATCATCAAGTGACTGTGTGTTTCTGTAAAGTTTAAATGTGTTTAATATATAGGGAAAGGCGTATTGAAGAATGAGTGGGTGTATAAGTGTCTGAATGGATGATTAAGTAGGTGCGTAACTGACTCCATAAGTGAGTGATTAAAGGTATTTTACTGAATGCATGGGTTAGTGACTATACTGTGTGAATGTCTGTATCTGTCTGTCTATTGGTGTTTAATCAGTTGCATGGGTTTGTGAATAGCTACATGAGTATCTATATGGGTTATTGATTGGTTGTCTGAGTATCTGTATGGGTGCCTGAGTGTTTGTGTGGGTGGGGTGTGTGTGACTCTGTGCATATATGTGTGAGTGGGTGATTCACTGGGTGCATGGTTTCAAGAGTGCATCTGTGATAGACTGTATGGGTGGGTGAGTGTGTGTATGGGTGTGTTAGTGAGTGAATGTATTTCTCAGTGGTACATGTGTGAGTAACTACATATGTCAAAGGCAGTATATGTGAGTGTTGGAGTATATAAATGACTATATGTGAGAGTGAATGATTGTGAAAGTGGCTGTTTGGATGAGTGTGTGCTGGTGTCAGTGATTGTAGAAGAGAGTAAGTATCTGTTAGTATCTATATGAATGAGTGAGGTGGTATGTGTATAACTGCATAGGTGAGTGACTGGGAGTGTGAAAGGCAGTATATATGTGTGGTAGAGTATATAAATGGCTATAAATGTGTGACTGTGAGAGCGGCTGTATGGATAGTGTCTGCTTGTATCGAAGATTGTATAAGAGCATGCAAATGTGCTAGTATTTGTATGAGTAATTGAGCTGGTATGTGTATAACTGTATAGGTGAGTAAATGGCAGTGTGATTAATTATTTGCATGACTGACTAGGTGTGTGAGTACCTCTATGGATGAGTGGCTGTGTGTGTGTCTATATAAGTGTATAAGTGCATATGATAATCCTGTACTGAGTGACCATAAGTATGAGTGATTGCACAGTGAGTGAGTGGATGTGTGTGTAAACCTAAGAATCAGTGAGTGGGTATGTAGTTATTGATGTTGGAGTGTCTATGGTTTTGAGAATGGCAGTCTGTAAATATTTTATTCATTAAATAACATTATATATTTTTCTGAAAATTGCAAAAAAAAAATTTTTTTAATTCAAACTGAAATATTGATTCATTTTTTTGTTTTCATTTTTTATTTTAATATATTTATATTATTTTCTTTAAAAAAAAAAAGTTCCCAATTTTTTTCGGAGTCGCGCACTCAAAGCGTCCACATCACGGTGGGTGGGTGGATACTAGGCGCCATTTTAGAAAAGTCGTGAAGGATCCGCGTACGGTGTGCGAAGGCTGCGTGTTTTTCAGTTACATCATATACCTTTAATATTACGTGATGTGCGCGATTGGTATGCGACCAGCCGCGACTCCTGCTCCCGCGCATTCACGACACATGCGCATTACGGTACAAGACGCTTGCACGGTGGCGGGTCCCGCGTGACGTCATATACGTGCTGGGGCACGCTGGGTGCGCAACTCCCGCAAAAAAAATGATGTTCCAAAATTATATGTATGCGTCTTTAATATACATATTAGGGCAAGAGATTATCTAATATATTCATAAAAATAATATATTTGTACTTAAAATAAAATATTATTTTTAAATATATTTTCGAGAAGTCGGGTGCGTGCATAGTGAGCGCAGAGAACCAGGTCAGCAGAGCTGCTGTAGAGCCAGCCAAACCAGGTCAGCAGAGCCGCTGTAGAGCCAGAGAACCAGGTCAGCAGAGCTGCTCTAGAATCGGAGACCCAGGACAGCAGAGCTGCTCTAGAGCCAGAGACCCAGGACAGCAGAGCTGCTCCAGAGCCAGAGACCCAGGTCAGCAGAGCTGCTCTGGAGGCCGAGAACCAGGTCAGTAGAGCTGCTGTAGAGCTAGAGAAACCAGGTCAGCAGAGCTGCTTAAGAGGGAGAGAACCAGGTCAGCAGAACTGCTTTAGAGCCAGAAAACCAGGTCAGCAGAGCTGCTCTAGAACCAGAGAACCAGGTCAGCAGAGCTGCTTTAGAGCCATAGAACCAGATCAGCAGAGCTGCTCTCCAGGCAGAGAACCAGGTCAGCAGAACTGCTTTAGAGCCAGAGCACCAGGTCAGCAGAGCTCTGTAGAGGGAGTGAACCAGGTCTGCAGAGCTGCTTTAGAGCCAGAGAACCAGGTCAGCAGAGCTGCTCTAGAGGCAGTGAACCAGGTCAACAGAGCTGCTTTAGGGGGAGAGAACCAGCTCAGTAGAGCTGCTTTAGAGCCAGAGAACCAGCTCAGCAGAGCTGCCCAAGAGCCAGAGAAACCAGGTCAGCAGAGCTGCTTTAGAGCCATAGAACCAGATCAGCAGAGCTGCTCTCCAGGCAGAGAACCAGGTCAGCAGAACTGCTTTAGAGCCAGAGCACCAGGTCAGCAGAGCTCTGTAGAGGGAGTGAACCAGGTCTGCAGAGCTGCTTTAGAGCGAGAGAACCAGGTCAGCAGAGCTGCTCTAGAGGCAGAGAACCAGGTCAACAGAGCTGCTTTAGGGGGAGAGAACCAGCTCAGTAGAGCTGCTTTAGAGCCAGAGAACCAGCTCAGCAGAGCTGCCCAAGAGCCAGAGAAACCAGGTCAGCAGAGCTGCTTTAGAGGGAGAGAACCAGGTCAGCAGAGCTGCTTTAGAGCCAGAAAACTAGGTATGCAGAGCTGTTCTAGAGCCAGAGAACCAGGTCAGCAGAACTGCTTTAGAGCCATAGACCAAGGTCAAAAGAGCTGCTCTAGAGGCAGAGAACCAGGTCAGCAGAGTTGATTTAGAGGGAGAGAACCAGGTCAGCAGAGCTGCTCTAGAGCCAGAGAATCAGGTCAGCAGAGCTGCTCTAGGGCCATAGAACCAGGTCAGCAGAGCTGCTTTAGAGCAAGAGAACCAGTTCAGCAGAGCTGCTCTAAAACCTAGGAACCAGGTCAGCAGAGCTGCTCTAGAGCCAGAGAACCAGGTCAGCAGAGCTGCTGTAGAGCCAGAGAAACCAGGTAGGCAGAGCTGCTTTAGAGCCAAGGGACCAAGTCAGCAGAGCTGCTCTAGAGCCAGAGAACACGTTCAGCAGAACTGCTTTAGAGCCAGAGAACCAGGTCAGCAGAGCTGCTTTAGAGCCAGAGAACCAGGTCAGCAGGGGTGCTCTAGAGACTAAGAACTAGGTCAGCAGAGCTGCTCTAGAGTCAGAGAACCAGGTCAGCAGAGCTGATGTAGAGCCAGGGAAACCAGGTCAGCATAGCTGATTTGGAAGGAGAGAGTCAGCTCAGTAGAGCTGCTTTAGAGCCAGAGAACCAGGTCAGCAGAGCTGCTCTAGAGCCAGAGAAACCAGGACAGCAGAGCTGCTTTAGAGGGAGAGAACCAGGCCAACAGAGCTGCTTTAGAGCCAGAAAACCAGGTCAGCAGAGCTGCTCTAGAGCCAGAGAACCAGGTCAGCAGAGCTGCTTTAGAGCCATGGACCAAGGTCAGCAGAGCTGCTCTAGAGGCAGAGAACCAGGTCAGCAGAGCTGATTTAGAGGGAGAGAACCAGGTCAGCAGAGCTGCTCTAGAGCCAGAGAATCAGGTCAGCAGAGCAGCTCTAGAGCCATAGAACCAGGACAGCAGAGCTGGTTTTGAGCCAGAGAACCAGGTCAGCAGAGCTGCTCTAGAGCCTGAGAACCAGGTCAGCAGAGCTGCTCTAGAGCCAGAGAACCAGGTCAGCAGAGCTTCTCTAGAGCCAGAGAACCAGGTCAGCAGAGCTGCTGTGGAGCCAGAGAAACCAGGTCAATAGAGCTGCTTTAGAGGGAGAGAACCAGGTCAGCAGAGCTGCGTTAGAGGGAGAGAACCAGGTCAGCAGAGCTGCTTTAGAGCCAAGGGACCAAGTCAGCAGATCTGCTCTAGAGCCAGAGAACAAGTTCAGCAGAACTGTTTAGAGCCAGATAACCAGATCAGCAGATCTGCTCTAGAGACTAGAGAACTAGGTCAGCAGAGCTGCTCTAGAGCCAGAGAACCAGGTCAGCAGAGCTGCAGTAGAGCCAGAGAAACCAGGTCAGCAGAGCTGATTTAGAAGGAGAGAACCAGGTCAGCAGAGCTGCTTTAGAGCCAGAGAACCTGGCCAGCAAAGCTGCTTTAGAGCCAGAGAACCAGGCCAGCAGAGCTGCTTTAGAGCCAGAGAACCAGGTCAGCAGAGCTGCTCTAGAGCCAGAGAACCAAGTCAGCAGAGCTGCTTTAGAGCCAGAGAACCAGGTCAGCAGAGCTACTTTAGAGCCAGAGAACCAGGTCAGCAGAGCTGCTTTAGAGCCAGAGAACCAGGTCACAAGAGCTGCTCTAGAGCCTAAGAACCAGGCCTGCAGAGCTGGTCTAGAGCCAGAGAACCAGGTCATCAGAGCTACTGTAGAGCCAGAGAAACCAGGTCAGTAGAGCTGCTTTAGAGGGAGAGAACCAGGTCAGCAGAGCTGCTCTAGAGGGAGAGAACCAGGTCAGCAGAGCTGCTCTAGAGCCAGAGAACCATGGCAGAAGAACTCCTTTAGAGCCATAGAACCGGGTCAGCAGAGCTGCTTTAGAGCCAGAGAACCAGATCAGTAGAGCTGCTCTGTAGCCCAAGAACTGGGTCTGCTGAGCTGCTCTAGAGCCAGAGAACCAGGTCAGCAGAGTTGCTTTAGAGCCAGAGAACCAGGTCAGCAGAGCTGCTCTAGCTGACACTGACTGACTGACTGACACTGACTGATTGACACTGACTGAAACTGATTGACTAACACTGACACCGACTGACACTGATTGACTGCCACTGACTGACTGACACTGATTGACACTGATTGACTGACACTGACTGACTGACGCTGACTGACTGACACTGACTGACTGACATTGATTGACTGACACTGACTGACACTGATTGACTGACACTTACTGACTGACTGACACTGACACTGACTGACTGACCCTGACTGACACTGATTGACTACTCTCTACTACTCTACTACTTACTCTCTACTACTCTCTCGCTACTACTCACTCTCTACTACTCACTCTCTACTACTCTACTAATCTCTACTACTCACTCTCTACTACTCACAATTTACTACTTTCTACTACTCACTCTCTTCTACTCACTCTCTACTACTCACTCTCTACTACTCTCTCTCTATAACTCTCTACTATTCACTCTCTACTACTCACTCTCTAGTACTCTCTCTCTCTACTACTCACTCCCTACTACTCTACTACTCACTCCCTACTACTCTACTACTCTCTACTACTCACTCTCTACTACTCTCTACTACTCTCTCACTAGTAATCACTCTCTACTACTCACTCTACTATTCACTCTCTACTACTCACTCTTTACTGCTCTCTACTACTCACTCGCTACTACTCTCTACTACTCACTCTCTACTACTCTCTACTACTACTATATACTACTCACTCTATACTACTCTCTAGTACTCACTACTACTCTCTACTACTCTCTACCACACCCCTCTACTACTCTACTACTCACTCTCTACTACTTTCTACTACTCTCTCTCTACTACTCACTCTCTACTACTCTCTTTACCACTCCCTACTACTCACTCTCTACTATTCACTCTCTACTACTCACTCTCTACTACTCTCTACTACTCACTCTCCACTACTCAATCTCTACTACTCGCTCTCTACTACTCACTCTCTACTACTCTACTCTTCTCTACTACTCTCTCTACTAATCGCTCTCTACTACTAGCTCTCTAATACCCACTCTCTACTACTCTCTACCACTCACTCTTGACTACTGTACTACTCACTCTCCACTACTCACTCTCTACTACTCACTCTCTACTACTCACTCTACTACTCTCTCTCTACTACTCACTATCTACTACACACTCTACTACTTGCTCTGTACTACTCTCTACTACTCCCTACTACTCACTCTACTACTCACTCTCTACTATTCCACTACTCTCTACTACTCATTCTCTAATACTCTACTACTCTCTACTACTCTCTCTACTACTCACTCTCTACTACTCTCCACTACTCACTCTCTACTTCTCTCTCTCTACTACTCTCTACTACTCTCTACTACTCACTCTCTACTACTCACTCTACTACTCATTCCACTACTCACTCTCTACTACTCTCTTCTACTACTCTCTACTACTCACTCTAATACTCACTCTCTACTACTCACTCTCTACTACTCACTCTACTACTCTCTACTACTCATTCTCTGCTACTCTCTCTTCTACTCTCTACTACTCACTCTCTACTCTCTAATACTCACTCTCTACTCTCTACCTCTCTCTCTACTACTCTCTACCTCTACCTCTCTACCTCTACACCTCTACCTCTACACCTACACCTCTCTCTCTCTCTACCTTTCTCTACTCGCACACATATGCACATATATATAAACGCGTCTCTGACTCTTGGGTAAATAAAATCCTAAGCACGAATTTTGGGTCCGTGTCCTGTTTGCCAGCGTGCGTGAGTGAAGACGTGGTTGCCGTCCAGAGAGGATTCTTTGATATATATATGCATATGCATTTATATATATGTATGTGTGCATATATATACATACATATATAAACATATATATAAAATGCATATCTATATAAATACAAATATAAATGCATGCATACATATACATATACGCATTCAAATGCATGTTATGTACATGAAAGTTTAAAAAACACTAATACAAGCAAAGCTAAAAAGCCACCTCATTACAAACAGAATTGCTTTAACTTAAACGAGGAAGAAACCTATTGCATTTTTCATGCTTGCTTACTTTGGTACCATCAAGAAGGCATTCAGATGTGTCACACATTTGCCATAAATTCAGAATGTTAGCACTCCAGTTGCTCATTAGATCACTGTAGTAAAGATACTGCTCACCAGGGAAGTCAGCTGCTGGTATTCAAAGTGCATGTTTCAGTCTGCATGTCAGAATTTTTTAATGAAGTAGAAGAGGATTTGAGAAGTAAAAATGTGCCCTAATTTTTCTTTCTGCAGCACTAATCATAATTTCTGTGGCAAAATAAACCCCCTCATTTTGTTCCTTTGCAAATTAAATGTTTTAAGTGTTACTACTTTATTCCAATCAAGATGGCTTCAGGTGTGCCATACTTTTGTCATAAGTAAGACTGTTAGCGTTCTAGTTGTTCTTTAGAACACTCTGGGACATTCTGTCATTGGGCTATATTTGGGCTACATCTGGGTGATATTTGTGCTACATTTGGGCTCTTTTGTCTCTGGTGGCCATCTTGGGAGATGTATTTGTTATGAAGTTTCCTAATTTCCTCATTTACTACAGTCTCCTCAGTAGGAAATACTTTCAGTTTTTTTGTTTGATTCCATCAAGAAGGCATTCAGATGTGTCACACATTTGCCATAAATTCAGAATGTTAGCATGCTAGTTGCTTATTAGATCACTGTAGTAAAGCTACTGCTCACCAGGGAAGTCTGCTGTTGGTATTGAAAGTGCATGTTTCAGTCTGCATGTCAGAATTTCCTAATGAAATAGAAGAGGATTTGAGAAATCACTCAAAATGTGCCCTAATTTTTCTTTCTGCAGCACTAATCATACTTTCTATGGCAAAGTGAACCCCCTCATGTTGTTCCTTTTTAAATTAAATGTTTTAAGAGTTACCACTTTATTCCAATCAAGATGGCTTCAGGTGTGCCATACGTTTGTCATAAGTAGGACTGTTAGCGCTCTAGTTGCTCTTTAGAACACTCTGGAAGCTGCAGTAGAACACAACGGAATCAACTGACAGTCTCTGCTCTTGTTGGATGTACATGTTTTACTGAGAATGTCAGACTTCATTCTCACATGACTGAGAAAGATAATTTTGAATTTACAGAAAATATGCTCTCAGTTTAGCTTATAGATCACCTTCCAAACCTCTGTGGGAAAAGCATGAGAAAATAGTTTTCTCTAAAACATGATTCATGATATCCCAGCAGAAGGCTTTTTCACATGGTAAAATCACCTTAAAACACATCACAATTCCTAAAATTAGTATGGTCTTAAAACCTTCTATTAACTGCAATGCTTTTTAATGAGGTGCTATCATGTATATTGGTCCCAAGATGGCTGCCAACAATTTCTGGTTTGGAGTGTTGACAGACAGTTGACAGCCAATCAGCATGCAGCTCGTGCTCGGAATGCTAGATATATATATTTTTTTCTTTTGATTTTCTCAGGAACTACTGGAGGGATTTACACCATTTAAGCAAAAGCGTGATCTGCGAATCAGACTCTACCATTTTGCCAAATTTCTTGTAATTTCGTTCAGCAGTTCGGGCTGTAGCCGTGTCTAATCGTCCTATGGAAAATAACATGGGGAAAACACGTTTTGGGACCCACATTTTTTCTCAGCCCCCACTTGACAAATCCCCCCACAACTCTCAGGGAAGGAGCGGAGCGGAGCGGGCCATCTTCTTTGAGAAATTCGCGAAGAGTCATCCACCGGCGCCAAAGTTATTCTAAATAGAATGTTGTGGATTTCCTATGGAAACTATGCCCTAACTATAACTACCTACTAATATATATATATATATATATATATTCACTGAAAAAAACATAGGTTTCACACCAGTTATAGTTAGGAATTAGCATTTAAAAAACCTATTAAATTCACTGAAAAAACCATAGGTTTCACACCAGTTATAGTTACCAGGAAATTTTACTCGCATAAAACCATTGAAATTCCCATGTTATAGTTAGTTGGACTCACTATAACTTGCGCGCCTGCAATACACTGCTGATGACGTCACATATTACATCACTCATGACATGGTCAGTGACATCACTGATGACATCACAGATGACATCTCAAATGACATCACTGATGACATCACTGATGATATCATCAAGTGACTGTGTGCTTCTGTAAAGTTTAAATGTGTTTAATATATATAGGGAAAGGCGTATTGAAGAATGAGTGGGTGTATAAGTGTCTGAATGGATGATTAAGTAGGTGCGTAACTGACTCCATAAGTGAGTGATTAAACGTATTTTACTGAATGCATGGGTTAGTGACTATACTGTGTGAATGTCTGTATCTGTCTGTCTATTGGTGTTTAATCAGTTGCATGGGTTTGTGAATAGCTACATGAGTATCTATATGGGTTATTGATTGGTTGTCTGAGTATCTGTATGGGTGCCTGAGTGTTTGTGTGGGTGGGGTGTGTGTGACTCTGTGCATATATGTGTGAGTGGGTGATTCACTGGGTGCATGGTTTCAAGAGTGCATCTGTGATAGACTGTATGGGTGGGTGAGTGTGTGTATGGGTGTGTTAGTGAGTGAATGTATTTCTCAGTGGTACATGTGTGAGTAACTACATATGTGAAAGGCAGTATATGTGAGTGTTGGAGTATATAAATGACTATATGTGAGAGTGAGTGATTGTGAAAGTGGCTGTTTGGATGAGTGTGTGCTGGTGTCAGTGATTGTAGAAGAGAGTAAGTATCTGTTAGTATCTATATGAATGAGTGAGGTGGTATGTGTATAACTGCATAGGTGAGTGACTGGGAGTGTGAAAGGCAGTATATATGTGTGGTAGAGTATATAAATGGCTATAAGTGTGTGACTGAGAGAGCGGCTGTATGGATAGTGTCTGCTTGTATCGAAGATTGTATAAGAGCATACGAATGTGCTAGTATTTGTATGAGTAATTGAGCTGGTGTGTGTATAACTGTATAGGTGAGTAAATGGCAGTGTGATTAATTATTTGCATGACTGACTAGGTGTGTGAGTACCTCTATGGAAGAGTGGCTGTGTGTGTGTCTATATAAGTGTATAAGTGCATATTATAATCCTGTACTGAGTGACCATAAGTATGAGTGATTGTACAGTGAGTGAGTGGATGTGTGTGTAAACCTAAGAATCAGTGAGTGGGTATGTAGTTATTGATGTTGGAGTGTCTATGGTTTTGAGAATGGCAGTCTGTAAATATTTTATTCATTAAATAACATTATATATTTTTCTGAAAATTGCACACAAATTTTTTTTTTAAATTCAAACTGAAATATTGATTCTTTTTTTTGTTTTCATTTTTTATTTTAATATATTTATATTATTTTCTTTAAAAAAAAAAAGTTCCCAATTTTTTTTCGGAGTCGCGCACTCAAAGCGTCCACATCACGGTGGGTGGGTGGATACTAGGCGCCATTTTAGAAAAGTCGTGAAGGATCCGCGTACGGTGTGCGAAGGCTGCGTGTTTTTCAGTTACATCATATACCCTTAATATTACGTGATGTGCGGGATTGGTATGCGACCAGCCGCGACTCCTGCTCACGCTCATTCACGACACATGCGCATTAGGGGACAAGACGCTTGCACGGTGGCGGGGCCCGCGTGACGTCATATACGTGCTGGGGCACGCTGGGTGCGCAACTCCCGCAGAAAAAATGATGTTCCAAAATTATATGTATGCGTCTTTAATATACATATTAGGGCAAGAGATTATGTAATATATTCATAAAAATAATATATTTGTACTTAAAATAAAATATTATTTTTAAATATATTTTCGAGAAGTCGGGTGCGTGCATAGTGAGCGCAGAGAACCAGGTCAGCAGAGCTGCTTAGAGCCAGCGAAACCAGGTCAGCAGAGCCGCTGTAGAGCCAGAGAACCAGGACAGCAGAGCTGCTCTAGAGCCAGAGACCCAGGACAGCAGAGCTGCTCCAGAGCCAGAGACCCAGGTCAGCAGAGCTGCTCTGGAGGCCGAGAACCAGGTCAGCAGAGCTGCTGTAGAGCTAAAGAAACCAGGTCAGCAGAGCTGCTTAAGAGGGAGAGAACCAGGTCAGCAGAACTGCTTTAGAGCCAGAAAGCCAGGTCAGCAGAGCTGCTCTAGAACCAGAGAACCAGGTCAGCAGAGCTGCTTTAGAGCCATAGAACCAGATCAGCAGAGCTGCTCTCCAGGCAGAGAACCTGGTCAGCAGAACTGCTTTAGAGCCAGAGAACCAGGTCAGCAGAGCTCTTTAGAGGGAGTGAACCAGGTCAGCAGAGCTGCTTTAGAGCCAGAGAACCAGGTCAGCAGAGCTGCTCTAGAGGCAGAGAACCAGGTCAACAGAGCTGCTTTAGGGGGAGAGAACCAGCTCAGTAGAGCTGCTTTAGAGCCAGAGAACCAGCTCAGCAGAGCTGCCCAAGAGCCAGAGAAACCAGGTCAGCAGAGCTGCTTTAGAGGGAGAGAACCAGGTCAGCAGAGCTGCTTTAGAGCCAGAAAACTAGGTATGCAGAGCTGTTCTAGAGCCAGAGAACCAGGTCAGCAGAGCTGCTTTAGAGCCATAGACCAAGGTCGAAAGAGCAGCTCTAGAGGCAGAGAACCAGGCCAGCAGAGTTGATTTAGAGGGAGAGAACCAGGTCAGCAGAGCTGCTCTAGAGCCAGAGAATCAGGTCAGCAGAGCTGCTCTAGAGCCATAGAACCAGGTCAGCAGAGCTGCTTTAGAGCCAGAGAACCAGTTCAGCAGAGCTGCTCTAAAACCTAAGAACCAGGTCAGCAGAGCTGCTCTAGAGCCAGAGAACCAGGTCAGCAGAGCTGCTGTAGAGCCAGAGAAACCAGGTCAGCAGAGCTGCTTTAGAGCCAAGGGACCAAGTCAGCAGAGCTGCTCTAGAGCCAGAGAACACGTTCAGCAGAACTGCTTTAGAGCCAGAGAACCAGGTCAGCAGAGCTGCTTTAGAGCCAGAGAACCAGGTCAGCAGGGGTGCGCTAACGACTAAGAACTAGGTCAGCAGAGCTGCTCTAGAGTCAGAGAACCAGGTCAGCAGAGCTGATGTAGAGCCAGGGAAACCAGGTCAGCATAGCTGATTTGGAAGGAGAGAGTCAGCTCAGTAGAGCTGCTTTAGAGCCAGAGAACCAGGTCAGCAGAGCTGCTCTAGAGCCAGAGAAACCAGGACAGCAGAGCTGCTTTAGAGGGAGAGAACCAGGCCAACAGAGCTGCTTTAGAGCCAGAAAACCAGGTCAGCAGAGCTGCTCTAGAGCCAGAGAACCAGGTCAGCAGAGCTGCTTTAGAGCCATGGACCAAGGTCAGCAGAGCTGCTATAGAGGCAGAGAACCAGGTCAGCAGAGCTGATTTAGAGGGAGAGAACCAGGTCAGCAGAGCTGCTCTAGAGCCAGGGAATCAGGTCAGCAGAGCAGCTCTAGAGCCATAGAACCAGGTCAGCAGAGCTGGTTTTGAGTCAGAGAACCAGGTCAGCAGAGCTGCTCTAGAGCCTGAGAACCAGGTCAGCAGAGCTGCTCTAGAGCCAGAGAACCTGGTCAGCAGAGCTGCTCTAGAGCCAGAGAACCAGGTCAGCAGAGCTGCTGTAGAGCCAGAGAAACCAGGCCAATAGAGCTGCTTTAGAGGGAGAGAACCAGGTCAGCAGAGCTGCGTTAGAGGGAGAGAACCAGGTCAGCAGAGCTGCTTTAGAGCCAAGGGACCAAGTCAGCAGATCTGCTCTAGAGCCAGAGAACAAGTTCAGCAGAACTGCTTTAGAGCCAGATAACCAGGTCAGCAGATCTGCTCTAGAGACTAGAGAACTAGGTCAGCAGAGCTGCTCTAGAGCCAGAGAACCAGGTCAGCAGAGCTGCAGTAGAGCCAGAGAAACCAGGTCAGCAGAGCTGATTTAGAAGGAGAGAACCAGGTCAGCAGAGCTGCTTTAGAGCCAGAGAACCTGGCCAGCAAAGCTGCTTTAGAGCCAGAGAACCAGGCCAGCAGAGCTGCTTTAGAGCCAGAGAACCAGGTCAGCAGAGCTGCTCTAGAGCCAGAGAACCAAGTCAGCAGGGCTGCTTTAGAGCCAGAGAACCAGGTCAGCAGAGCTACTTTAGAGCCAGAGAACCAGGTCAGCAGAGCTGCTTTAGAGCCAGAGAACCAGGTCACAAGAGCTGCTCTAGAGCCTAAGAACCAGGCCTGCAGAGCTGCTCTAGAGCCAGAGAACCAGGTCATCAGAGCTAATGTAGAGCCAGAGAAACCAGGTCAGTAGAGCTGCTTTAGAGGGAGAGAACCAGGTCAGCAGAGCTGCTTTAGAGCCAGAGAACCAGGTCAGCAGAGCTGCTCTAGAGCCAGAGAACCAAGTCAGCAGAGCTGCTTTAGATCCAGAGAACCAGGTCAGCAGAGCTACTTTAGAGCCAGAGAACCAGGTCAGCAGAGCTGCTTTAGAGCCAGAGAACCAGGTCACAAGAGCTGCTCTAGAGCCTAAGAACCAGGCCTGCAGAGCTGCTCTAGAGCCAGAGAACCAGGTCATCAGAGCTACTGTAGAGCCAGAGAAACCAGGTCAGTAGAGCTGCTTTAGAGGGAGAGAACCAGGTCAGCAGAGCTGCTCTAGAGGGAGAGAACCAGGTCAGCAGAGCTGCTCTAGAGTCAGAGAACCATGGCAGAAGAACTCCTTTAGAGCCATAGAACCGGGTCAGCAGAGCTGCTTTAGAGCCAGAGAACCAGATCAGTAGAGCTGCTCTGTAGCCCAAGAACTGGGTCTGCTGAGCTGCTCTAGAGCCAGAGAACCAGGTCAGCAGAGTTGCTTTAGAGCCAGAGAACCAGGTCAGCAGAGCTGCTCTAGCTGACACTGACTGACTGACGGACACTGACTGATTGACACTGACTGACACTGATTGACTGACACTGACACCGACTGACACTGATTGACTGCCACTGACTGACTGCCACTGATTGACACTGATTGACTGACACTGACTGACTGATGCTGACTGACTGACACTGACTGACTGACACTGATTGACTGACACTGACTAAATGACACTGACTGATATTGATTGACTGACACTGACTGACACTGATTGACTGACACTTACTGACTGACTGACACTGACACTGACTGACTGACCCTGACTGACACTGATTGACTACTCTCTACTACTCTACTACTTACTCTCTACTACTCTCTCGCTACTACACACTCTCTACTACTCACTCTCTACTACTCTACTAATCTCTACTACTCACTCTCTACTACTCACAATTTACTACTTTCTACTACTCACTCTCTTCTACTCACTCTCTACTACTCACTCTCTACTACTCTCTCTCTATTACTCTCTACTATTCACTCTCTACTACTCACTCTCTAGTACTCTCTCTCTCTACTACTCACTCTCTACTACTCTACTACTCACTCCCTACTACTCTACTACTCTCTACTACTCACTCTCTACTACTCTCTCACTAGTACTCACTCTCTACTACTCACTCTACTATTCACTCTCTACTACTCACTCTTTACTGCTCTCTACTACTCACTCGCTACTACTCTCTACTACTCACTCTCTACTACTCTCTACTACTACTATATACTACTCACTCTCTACTACTCTCTACTACTCACTCTACTACTCATTCCACTACTCACTCTCTACTACTCTCTTCTACTACTCTCTACTACTCACTCTAATACTCACTCTCTACTACTCACTCTCTACTACTCACTCTACTACTTTCTACTACTCATTCTCTGCTACTCTCTCTTCTACTCTCTACTACTCACTCTCTACTCTCTAATATTCACTCTCTACTCTCTACCTCTCTCTCTACTACTCTCTACCTCTACCTCTCTACCTCTACACCTCTACCTCTACACCTACACCTCTCTCTCTCTACCTTTCTCTACTCGCACACATATGCACATATATATAAACGCGTCTCTGACTCTTGGGTAAATAAAATCCTAAGCACGAATTTTGGGTCCGTGTCCTGTTTGCCGGCGTGCGTGAGTGAAGACGTGGTTGCCGTCCAGAGAGGATTCTTTGATATATATATGCATATGCATTTATATATATGTATGTGTGCATATATATACATACATATATAAACATATATATAAAATGCATATCTATATAAATACAAATATAAATGCATGCATACATATACATATACACATTCAAATGCATGTTATGTTCATGAAAGTTTAAAAAACACTAATACAAGCAAAGCTAAAAAGCCACCTCATTACAAACAGAATTGCTTTAACTTAAACGAGGAAGAAACCTATTGCATTTTTCATGCTTGCTTACTTTGGTACCATCAAGAAGGCATTCAGATGTGTCACACATTTGCCATGAATTCAGAATGTTAGCACTCTAGTTGCTCATTAGATCACTGTAGTAAAGATACTGCTCACCAGGGAAGTCAGCTGCTGGTATTCAAAGTGCATGTTTCAGTCTGCATGTCAGAATGTTTTAATGAAGTAGAAGAGGATTTGAGAAGTAAAAATGTGCCCTAATTTTTCTTTCTGCAGCACTAATCATAATTTCTGTGGCAAAATAAACCCCCTCATTTTGTTCCTTTGCAAATTAAATGTTTTAAGTGCTACCACTTTATTCCAATCAAGATGGCTTCAGGTGTGCCATACTTTTGTCATAAGTAGGACTGTTAGCGCTCTAGTTGTTCTTTAGAACACTCTGGAAGCTGCAGTAGAACACAAAGGAATCAACTGACAGTCTCTGCTCTTGTTGGATGTACATGTTTTACTGAGAATGTCAGACTTCATTCTCACATGACTGAGAAAGATAATTTTGAATTTACAGAAAATATGCTCTCAGTTTAGCTTATAGATCACCTTCCAAACCTCTGTGGGAAAAGCATGAGAAAATAGTTTTCTCTAAAACATGATTCATGATATCCCAGCAGAAGGCTTTTTCACATGGTAAAATCACCTTAAAACACACCACAATTCCTAAAATTAGTATGGTCTTAAAACCTTCTATTAACTGCAATGCTTTTTAATGAGGTGCTATCATGTATATTGGTCCCAAGATGGCTGCCAACAATTTCTGGTTTGGAGTGTTGACAGACAGTTGACAGCCAATCAGCATGCAGCTCGTGCTCGGAATGCTAGATATATATATTTTTCTTTTGATTTTCTCAGGAACTACTGGAGGGATTTACACCATTTAAGCAAAAGCGTGATCTGCGAATCAGACTCTACCATTTTGCCAAATTTCTTGTAATTTCGTTCAGCAGTTCGGGCTGTAGCCGTGTCTAATCGTCCTATGGAAAATAACATGGGGAATACACGTTTTGGGACCCACATTTTTTCTCAGCCCCCACTTGACAAATCCCCCCAAAACTCTCAGGGAAAGAGCGGAGCGGAGCGGGCCATCTTCTTTGAGAAATTCGCGAAGAGTCATCCACCGGCGCCAAAGTTATTCTAAATAGAATGTTGTGGATTTCCTATGGAAACTATGTGCTAACTATAACTACCTACTAATATATATATATATATATATATATATATATATATATATATATATATATATATATATATATATATATATATATATATATTCACTGAAAAAAACATAGGTTATAGACCATATATAGTTAGGAATTAGCATTTAAAAAACCTTATTTTACTCACACAAAACCATTGAAATTCCATATATAGTTAGTTGCACTAACTATATATCGCGCACCCGCAATCCACTGCTGATGATGTCACATATTACATCATTCATGACATGGTCAGTGACATCACTGATGACATCACTGATGACATCTCAAATGACATCACTGATGACATCACTGATGACATCATCCAGTGACTGTGTGTTTCTGTAAAGTTTAAATATGTTTTACATATTGAAGAATGAGTAGATGTATAAGTGTCTGGATGAAGCATTTAGTAGGTGGGTGACTGACTGTATGAGTGAGTGATTAAATGTGTCTCACTGAGTGCATGGGTTAGTGACTAAACTGTCTTAATTTGTGCATTATTATGTCTGTTGTTCTGTAAACTGCTGCATGTGTTGATCAGTAGCTATATGAGTAACTATATGGGTTATTAATTGATTGTCCAAGTATTTGTATGGGAGACTGAGTGTATGTGTGGCTGGCTGGGAGATGTGTGACTCTGTGCAGATCAATGTGTACTTGTATCAATGATTGTATAAGAGAGTAAGTATGTGTTAGTATATGTTTGAAAATGTAAGGTACTCTATGTTTAACTGTATAGATTAGAAAATGGAAGTGTGATTGATTCTTTACAGGACTGACTAGGTGTGTGAGTAACTCCATGGATGAGTGGCAGAGTGTGAGTGTCTGTATAGGTGTATGAGTGCATATGATAGTGTTGTAAAGATGAGTGATTGTATGTATGAATGATTGTATGGGTGAATGAGTGAATGTGTGTGTAGACGTAGGAATCAGTGAGTGCGTATGTAGTAACTAGTGTTGGTGTGTCAATGGTTTCAAAAATTATACTCTGTATTTAACACTGGGTGTAACAGAGGTTATATTAAAGTGTGAGGAGATGCATTGTATTGTCACATTAATGATATCATCATTGATGTGACCATTGATGTCAAATGAGATATCATCAGTGATGTCATCAGTGATGTCATTTGAGATGTCATCAGTGATGTCATCAGTGATGTCACTGACCATGTCATGAATGATGTAATATGTGACATCATCAGCAGTGGATTGCGGGTGCGCGATATATAGTTAGTGCAACTAACTATATATGGAATTTCAATGGTTTTGTGTGAGTAAAATAAGGTTTTTTAAATGCTAATTCCTAACTATATATGGTCTATAACCTATGGTTTTTTCAGTGAATTTTCAAGGTTTTGTAAATGCTAATTCCTAACTATATATGGTCTATAACCTATGATTTTTTCAGTGAATTTCAATGGTTTTTTAATAGCAAATATCATAAGCTGTCGAATGTCAAGTACGTGGTAAGTGAAAACATTTTCGTGTTTATGCACACTGATCTGCTTTGAATGGTGCCCCCCCCCTCATTTCTATTAGGAGTACTCTCTCTTTGCACATAGTGAAGGGTAGTTAACGCAGGCCTTTGCCCCCGTTGTAATACGTCGTGCCTGCTTCTCTCTCCATTTGATTGATTGTTATCCAAGTATTTACTGTTTTAGAATTGGTTCTCTTTGGTTCATTCTCTATTTACAAACAAACACAGAGTCGCAATACTCTGTTTAGTCTTTGCAGATAACGAAAAATCGTGTAAAAAAAAAGAAAAGGAATCGAGCAAAATCAGTAGGCCACTAATGGGATCTCTTTTTGACCTCGCTAAAATAGAAACATTAGGAACAACCCCTCATGACAAATACAAAACTAGTGAAATGAACTGAACTCCACCCAATGATGGCTGCAAAACAGCTCGGCTCCGCCACCCACCCCGCCCAAAATAACGATAAAGAGCGGCTGCCATGATTGGTTGCGGAATGGCCACGACGGAGCTACGAAATGGTGCTGCTCTCATGCTAACCCCAGCTTCAGTCTGAAACATCCAGAAACACTGTAGACTACCAATTCGATCAGTTCCGGTAGCGCCCCAATGTAACCCGGTAGAGAAGAACTAGCCCTCCACTCTTTGACTAATGGTTCTTGTTGCCTGTCCCTTCTGTTGTCATTTAACAGAACTATTTAGCCTGCTGAAAGGGGTTGTGTTCCGACCGCTGGTTGGTGGAGACATTTTGATTATATTCTGGACCTGCGTTGTCGCGTAATGCGTCATATGACGCGCCGCGTTAGCGCATCCGGAAGTCATCCGGGGCGCGCAGCGCGTAACGTAAGCATAACAAGTCATGTGACTTGTTAATAAAACTTTTCATTGGTTCATTTTACTTTTCTTATTCTAATGATGAAAGGCTTGGTCATATGACCTAAAAATTACGCTTTTTATTACTTCCGAACATTATTTTTTCTTAAATATATGTTATAATGTTCCAGGCTAATGTACTTTCCCGGAAAATTTACAACTGTCCTGCAAGTAAAATATATTCTTTTTTCGAGAAAAAGAGCGTTTCTTCGTCCCATGACGGAGCCGTTGAGCAAAAGAGGGTCGACCTGCTGTCTTAGTCGCCGATACGCCTGAATATGAGATTCTTATCGATCACTTTATGTTGCAGGAATAGAAAACACAACAGCCCTTGACCATTTATCTTTACTGCGTTCCTTCGTATTATACCTTTTACCCTTCATGTAATTGGTCTGCTTTATTTCACTTGCCTTTAAATGATTCTAAAACAGTGACTATTATTAAAAACTTTACCAATGTATATACTACTACCATGTTTTCTTTTAAAAACCTTTATTGTGAAAATTTCATTATACAAATACGAGCCTATAACCACGTGGGCCGGCCACGGAGCAAACTGTAATCGTATATGATGAGTAGACATTTACACTGTAGAGGAACGTAACGGGCGGGCCATTAGGTTGCAAGAACTAAGGTGTCTAACAGTTACGGAATCGGTGGACGTACATTTTATAATTAAAATACGACAGGGCCAGTTACAATAAAATTATCTAGATATACATTTGCGGGCAAGTACCATGGGTGACGTTAATTCGAACTTTCAATAGTACAGTAATCAATAACACATCAGAACTTAATATCAATAGGGATGTCGAAATATTCAATCAATTCTCGTCCCCGCCCGCCATGTGCTTCAAAACTGCATACGTATCTCGTGATTTCAAGGTTCTGCAACCAGTACACAACAAGGAGTTACGAGTCCCATTTATTCCGGCGCCATTTTGGGCGAGGACGGGCAGGTCCAGGATATAGTCAAAATGTCTCTACCAACCATCGACTATGATGATGTTCATATGCTGTATTTATTAGAGTAACACTCATCTGTCCACATGAAATTAATTTGCCACAATCTAAACATGTCATTTTAATCTTTCCAAAGTTCTTCTAAATATTTGGGACCGTTTCCCTTGCCTCTGATGCTGTCAGTGCCACTTCTTTGATGAATGTACTAGCAGGTCAGGGGTTCTCCTCCAAATCTCTCTTTTATGCAGCACTATAATTAATTGGTGCCACCTCTCCATATGACGATGCATGGTATAGTTACCATAACTATATTTTTTTTCGGTTCCTCTGGAGAGTTCATCGTGGCAGATGAAGCGTGTAACGTACCGGGCATTTACCTTTTATTGCATGTACAGGAAAGGAAAAAAAAAACGAGCGTCCGAGTTCTAAGGTGTCCCAGGGCCATTTTAGTGGACCAGGCCCAAATCCAAAGAACAGGCCGCCATTTTGAGAGTCCTGTTGCAGCCGCCTGTCGCTGTAGCATCAAGAGCAGCCGAAACTCAGCTGAATGGCAACTGAAACGGTAAAGGGGCGCCCCACTACAGCAGACGAGCCTCCACCTAGGAAGGCCCGTTCACGCCGCCCCCCCCCCCCTTCGGGCACCCCACGCCGTTATTCGGAGCAGTATTGTAGGATGGCCACACCAGTGCAGCAACTTGCTAGACACCACCTCGGTGGTAACCGAATCTCAGCGCCTTGTGGTGTCTCCTATTCAGAAAACATTGTTGTGCTGCCTTCGACCTATTCGCCGCAAGTGCGCACGCAACTCAGCTGCATAGCTTGCTAGACACCACCTCGGTGCCATCCGGATCTCGGCGCCCCACTGCAGATGAAGTGCCTCTCAACTATGAAACCACCACGGTGACATCCGGATCTTGGCGCCTTGTGCTGGTTCCGGCCTATTCACACATCGGTCCGCTACTGACGCCATCTCACAGGCTAATGGGGCGCCCCACGCCGAGTTTCAGCATTGTAGGATGACCACACCAGTACAGCAACTTGCTAGACATCACCTCGGTGCCATCCGGATCTTGGCATCTCAACGCCTAGTGGTATCTTCCATACAGAAAATATTGTTGCGCTGCCTTTGGCCCCATTCGCACATCGGTCCGCAACTGACACCATCTCACAGGCCAACAGGGCGCCCCACGCCGACTTTTACCATTGTAGGATGGCCACACCAGTACAGCAACTTGCTAGACATCACCTCGGTGCCATCCGGATCTTGGCATCTCAGCGCCTTGTGGTGTCAGTCAGAAAATATTGTTGCGCTGCCTTTGGCCCCATTCGCACATCAGTCCGCTACTGACACCATCTCACAGGCCAACAGGGCGCCCCACGCCGACTTTTACCATTGTAGGATGGCCACACCAGTGCCACAACTTGCTAGACACCACCTCGGTGCCATCCGGATCTTGGCATCTCAGCGCCTTGTGGTGTCTTCTATTCCGAAAATATTGTTGCGCTGCCTTTGGCCCCATTCGCACATCGGTCCGCTACTGACGCCATCTCACAGGCCAACGGGGCGCCCACGCCGACTTTCAACATTGTAGGATGGCCACACCAGTGCGGCAACTTACTAGACACCACCTCGGTGCCATCCGGATCTTGGCGCGTTGTGCTGCCTTCGGCCTATTCGCACATCGGTCCGCTACTGACGCAAACTCACAGGCCAACGGGGCGCCCCACGCCGACTTTCAGCATTGTAGGATGGCCACACCAGTGCTGCAACTTGCTGGACACCACCTCGGTGCCATCCGGATCTTGGCGTGTTGTGTTGCCTTCGGCCTATTCGCACATCGGTCCGCTACTGACGCCGCTTCACGTGCCAACGTATTTTCTCCGCATTTTATACCCTATGCCGCATAACAGGTCATGTGACTTGTTTATAAAACTTTTCATTGGTTCATTTTACTTTTGGTTTCCTAATGATGGAAGGCTTGATCATATGACCTAAAAACAACACTTTTCATTGGATGAAAACTTTTTTTTTTCCCAAACGATGAAAGACCCACCTTGTTTCTGGATGTTTCAGACTGAAGCTGGCGTCAGCATGAGAGCACCACCATCTCGTAGCTCCGTCGTGGTCATTCCGCGAGCAATCATGGCAGCCGCTCCCCACCAGAAGCCTACAGGAGTCGGGGGCCCCCAAAACTTTTGATGAATCCTCAAGGCGGAGGGGACGCTTTCGAGAATGGGGTCCAAGACCTAGCAGACAAGCGTCCGATTTCCAAGGTGTCCCAGGGCCATTTCAGTGGACCAGGCCCAAAAAGGAAACAGCCTGCCGCCATTTTGAGAGTCCTGTGACAGCCGCCTATCGCTGCACCGCAAGAGTGGGCGCAACTCAGCTGAATTGCGGCTTTTGACACAGTGGACCAAAAACGGACGGAATGGCAACTGAAACGGTAAAGGGGCGCCCTACTACAACAGATGAGACTCCACCTGGAGAGGCCCGTTCACGCCGCCTCCCCCGGGGCGCCCCACGCCGTTATTCGGAGCAGCATTGTAGGATACCAAAACCAGTGCGGCAACTTACTGGACATCACCTTGGTGCCATCGTTCTGCTGCCTTGGAACTATTCGCACAACAGTTTGCTACTGATGACCCACCCCCGCGACGCCCCACGCCACAAATCTGGACGTTGTGCTGCGTTGGGACTATTCGCACAGCCGACCGCTACTTCGTTGTTTTTCCCTAAAAATGTTTATATGTTATTACTGTTTTTGTTTTCTTGTATATATTTATAAGTTATTAAAGTTTTATAATCTTACTACTTTGTCGGAGTGCTATATATTTTTAATGTGACACATAATTGTAAAAACTTTGATGTACAAAGAGTCATCCCTCGAATCTTCCGCTTCAGGCTCGGTCCCCTCCCCAATCACAATACAGGATGGTTTTCAGATAATAGGAACGCGTCTGCTGTGACGGATCTCATCGAGTGTGGGCCTTGATCTACTATAACTCCTTTGAAGAGGGGTGATTCTTTACAGCTGGGGCCATAAACTACATCTGCAGGGCTAGCTGATACCCTAGGACCGGCCTGGACAATCGGACACAGAGGAAAAGGAGTGTCAGAGGGTGCGGTAGTGAATAGGGCGAAAGGGAGGTGTCGGGCGGGCACAGGGTGTGATTCTCAGGGAAGAGCAGCGCAGATGGGGGGAGATTTATTACCCATGCATAAGACAGAGAGCGGGGGTGACCACTGCCTGGGGGAGATGCTTGCGAGGGTGGGGAGCCATGCTAAGGATCGACAGCGTGCACAGAGTGGGTCTGGTCAAGGCATCTAAAATGACTGCCGTGCACGACAAAAGTGTGGCATTTGAAAAAAGACAAGATGGCGCAGACAATGTTTTTCAACACTTCCTGATTTCCTTCGAATCGAACGTTAACAGACGTTGGGGCATATTACCAAAGTTAAGCGATATTTATCCCTAACGATGCTTAGCAACGATTTTTTTACCGCTAAGCATCGTCAGAAATTATCGCAGATAAACCTTGCTATTATCAAGGTTTATCGCAAATACGATAAAAAACGACCGCAATGCATTAATATCGCTGAAAACTCAGCGATATTCATGCATTACCGAGCTAATGCTCTTAGCCATGTTATCCACCTCCCATTGGATAACATGGCTAAGAACTGCTCAGGGCAGGTGCTAGCTTTTGGAGATATTCGCGCTTATCGCGAATATTTCCAAAAGTTGATAATAGGAGATAGCGATGTTAGCGACTGTTTCCAGTCGCTAACATCTTGGCATGCCCACTTTGCATGTCATTAGTGATAAATATCACTCACATGCAAAGTGGGGCCCAAGATGGTCGCTATCTCCTACTAGCCGTCGCTAACTGGTGTTAGCAACAGCTAGGTAATACAGATATAATTTTATCTCCGCGAAGCGGAGCGCTGTTACAGATATATATCTTGTTTTTGAACGTTAATTTCTCAAAATCCACTGAAGCACATATATTGAGACCTAGCAAAGGCACATCGAGCTACCAGTCCCTACAATTTTGCCAAGTTTCGTGCAAATCCATTCAGCCGTTCGATTATTATTATTATTTTTTTTTTGCCCCGCGGGGCCCTTTTAAAACCTCCACATCAAACCTAAGAGGTCAAGGAGGATCTACTATGCCCCCTTATGGTCATTTGCCCCTTCGCTTTGGCCTCCTCTTGTCTCTCGATCCTACCGAGAGACAAGATGGCGGCCGCTACGGACTGTTTGCAATGTTTACAAACGCCGGAGAACCAATCAGCTTCGCAAACCTCCGTTACGCGAAGCGGAGCGCTGTTACAGATATATATCTTTTTTTGAACGTTAATTTCTCAAAATCCACTGGAGCACATATATTGAGACCTAGCAAAGGCACATCGGGCTACCAGTCCCTAATATTTTACCAAGTTTCGTGCAAATCCATTCAGCCGTTCGATTATTATTATTATTTATTTTTTTGCCCCGCGGGGCCCTTTTAAAACCTCCACATCAAACCTAGGGGGTCAGCGAGGATCTACTATGCCCCCTTATGGTCATTTGCCCCTTCGCTTTGGCCTCCTCTTGTCTCTCGATCCTACCGAGAGACAAGATGGCGGCCGCTACGGACTGTTTGGAATGTTCACAGACGCCGGAGAACCAATCAGCTTCGCTTCACAAAGCTCCGTACCGCGAAAAGTCCGCGAACCGGAGCGCTGCCCGGTCCGCTGTTACAGATATATATCTTTTTTTGAACGTTAATTTCTCAAAATCCACTGGAGCACATATATTGAGACCTAGCAAAGGCACATCGGGCTACCAGTCCCTACAATTTTGCCAAGTTTCGTGCAAATCCATTCAGCCGTTCGGGCTAAAAGTGAGGCCAACCGCCCTATGGAAAACTCAATGTTAAAAACACGTTTTGGGACCCCCCTTTTTTCTCGGCCCCCCCTTGATGAACCCCCCCCAAATTTTCAAGGGCTGCTCAGAAACAAAATGTGCCATTTTCCTGAAAATTTCAGCCAATTCCATCCACAAACGCCAAAGTTATTAGACATAGAATTTTCAAAAATCCCATAGAGAAAAAATCCTAACTATATATACCTACTGGCGACCGCCAGTAGGTAATATTCACTGAAAAAACCATAGGTTTCACACCAGTTATAGTTAGGAATTAGCATTTAAAAAACCTATTAAATTCACTGAAAAAACCATAGGTTTCACACCAGTTATAGTTACCAGGAAATTTTACTCGCATAAAACCATTGAAATTCCCATGTTATAGTTAGTTGGACTCACTATAACTTGCGCGCCTGGAATACACTGCTGATGACGTCACATATTACATCACTCATGACATGGTCAGTGACATCACTGATGACATCACAGATGACATCTCAAATGACATCACTGATGACATCACTGATGATATCATCAAGTGACTGTGTGTTTCTGTAAAGTTTAAATGTGTTTAATATATATAGGGAAAGGCGTATTGAAGAATGAGTGGGTGTATAAGTGTCTGAATGGATGATTAAGTAGGTGCGTAACTGACTCCATAAGTGAGTGATTAAACGTATTTTACTGAATGCATGGGTTAGTGACTATACTGTGTGAATGTCTGTATCTGTCTGTCTATTGGTGTTTAATCAGTTGCATGGGTTTGTGAATAGCTACATGAGTATCTATATGGGTTATTGATTGGTTGTCTGAGTATCTGTATGGGTGTCTGAGTGTTTGTGTTGGTGGGGTGTGTGTGACTCTGTGCATATATGTGTGAGTGCGTGATTCACTGGGTGCATGGTTTCAAGAGTGCATCTGTGATAGACTGTATGGGTGGGTGAGTGTGTGTATGGGTGTGTTAGTGAGTGAATGTATTTCTCAGTGGTACATGTGTGAGTAACTACATATGTGAAAGGCAGTATATGTGAGTGTTGGAGTATATAAATGACTATATGTGAGAGTGAGTGATTGTGAAAGTGGCTGTTTGGATGAGTGTGTGCTGGTGTCAGTGATTGTAGAAGAGAATAAGTATCTGTTAGTATCTATATGAATGAGTGAGGTGGTATGTGTATAACTGCATAGGTGAGTGACTAGGAGTGTGAAAGGCAGTATATATGTGTGGTAGAGTATATAAATGGCTATAAGTGTGTGACTGTGAGAGCGGCTGTATGGATAGTGTCTGCTTGTATCGAAGATTGTATAAGAGCATACGAATGTGCTAGTATTTGTATGAGTAATTGAGCTGGTGTGTGTATAACGGTATAGGTGAGTAAATGGCAGTGTGATTAATTATTTGCATGACTGACTAGGTGTGTGAGTACCTCTATGGATGAGTGGCTGTGTGTGTGTCTATATAAGTGTATAAGTGCATATGATAATCCTGTACTGAGTGACCATAAGTATGAGTGATTGTACAGTGAGTGAGTGGATGTGTGTGTAAACCTAAGAATCAGTGAGTGGGTATGTAGTTATTGATGTTGGAGTGTCTATGGTTTTGAGAATGGCAGTCTGTAAATTAGAGTGGATGTTTGAAAGGTTATATTAGGGTGTGCGAAGATGCATCAAATTATCACATGGATGATGTCATCAGTGATGTCATCAGTGATGTAATTTGAGAAGTCATCAGTGATGTCACTGACCATGTCATGAGTGATGTAATATGTGACGTCATCAGCAGTGCATTGCGGGGGCACGAGTTATAGTTAGCTGAACTAACTATATTAGGGGAATTTCTCTGGTTTTGTACGAGTGAAATGTCCAACTAACTATAACTTCCCCTAAAACCTATGGTTTTTTCAGTGAATTTTTAAGGTTTTTTAAAAGCTAATTTCTACCTATAACGTGGCTGAAACTTATAGTTTTTTCAGTGAATTTCAAAGGTTTTTTAAATGCTAAGTTCTAACTATAACGTGCCTGAAACCTATCGTTTTTTAAGTAAAATTTCAAAGGTTTTTTAAATGCTAGTTTCTAACTATCCCTACAGAGGTAGGTCATGTGAAGAAAGAATAAAAACACACATAAATAAACAAAGGAAATGCAGAAAGAAGCAACAGAAGTCCACAAAGACAAAGAAAAGTGCAGGAAGAAGCAAGACATGTGCAGAAAGAACCAACAGAGGAGCTGAAAGAGGCCTTGTTGCAAAATCATCCTGTGCCCACAACTTTTTCAGACTGTTACTGGTGGTAACTGACTCTGACTAACCAGGCCTAGACCCAGTACTATGATAAAAGACACTTAGAATACTGTGAAAATACCTACATACACTAGGGAACACTAGGTGTTGGGGTACCCTTGTGATTAGCATGACCTCCTCTGTAAGGCCCTAGTACATAACAGGACAGGGGGATTAAAACTACCTCAAAGTCAGAGGTGCAGAAATATGCTACTTTAACTAGTAGTCATGATTGCAGAGTGGTGGAGAAAGGGTGCTGGGCATCCAATCAACGCTCAGGAATTCTGCTGCATAGGACTTACAGGAGATACCAGGAGGGATTCTTGCCCCCAAACTCCCTCAGGACTAAATTGGACTTCATCCCCCATCATGTAGTCTGCCACGAGGCACATTTGCAGAGTGGTAGAGAAAGGGGGCTATGGACTCAGAAGACGTCTTAGCAATCCCACGGTGTAGGACTTACTGGAGGAAACAAGAGGGGTAGTTGGCCCCAGAGGACATCCTTGGGGGCCAACTTCCCAAACTTTTACCTCCAGTCAGTCCCACACAGCAGCACTGGTAAATACTCGTACCAGGCCATGCCCACTTTGCCCACCATTCTACAAACACGCTCCCTGGCACGCTCTTGGATGGGGATTGAAGTCCCCGTCACTGCTGGGGGTCCTTTAAGGCCCAACTAGCCTCCCTTTTACCTCCAGTAAGCCCCACGCAGTGAGATTTGTAAAAGGTAGACACAGACCATGCCCCCTTTCTCCACCACTCTGCAAACGCACCCCCTGGCACTTTGTAAGTTGGGGGATTAAGTCCCCTTGAATCCTGAGGGTCCCTGGGATAAATACTCGTACCAGGCCATGCCCACTTTGCCCACCATTCTACAAACACACTCCCTGGCACGCTCTTGGATGGGGATTGAAGTCCCCTTCACTGCTGGGGGTTCTTTAAGGCCCAACTAGTCTCCCTTTTACCTCCAGTAAGCCCCACGCAGTGGGATTTGTAAAAGGTAGACACAGACCATGCCCCCTTTTTCCACCACTCTGCAAACGCCTCCCCTGGTGCTTTGTAAGTTGGGGGATTAAGTCCCCTTGAATCCTGAGGGTCCCTGGGATGCAACTAGCCCACCAGGTACCTCCAGTAAGCACCACAGGGCTGTGTTGCAGAGAGGTGTAAAAAGGGGCGTGGCCTGGCCCACCTCTCTGCAACGCAGCACAGTGGCGCTTACTGGAGGTCCCTGGTGGGCTAGTTGGCCCCCAGGGACCCTCAGGATTGAAGAGGAATTAATTCCCCAATTTATAACATGCCACAGGGCGCGATTGCAGAGTGTTGCTGGGAGGGGCGGGGCCTCTGGCACGATTGCTGTGTTTTTTAAAATTATTTTGGGGGAAGGGGGCTGTGTGTACCCCCTTCTTTTTACTTTTTTTGAGCCCTGTGGACCCCATCTCCAGGGCCTTACCCCCATTTTAAAATAAATAAATAAATATGAAAGGGGAAGGGGGCTGCATGGACCCAACTCCCTTGGCCAAATTCGGCCCCAGGCACCCCATCCCCGGGGCATGGCCACATTTTTTTTGTTTTATGGAGGGGGGCTGCGTGTCACCCCTCCTGAGACTTCTATTGGCCCGGGGCCGGCCTTTATTTATTTATTTATCTTTTAAAAATGTTGGGGGAGGGGGCCGCGTGGCCCCCTCCCGGGCCACTTCTAGCCCCAGGGACCCCATCTCCTGGAGCAGGACCTATCCGTTGGAGACCGTGGGGGGAGCCCCAATGCCCCTACTGTCCCGCCGGCTCCCTGCGTCCTGTAGGAGCCGATATTGCTTTTCCACATGGAGGGCTGCTGACATGCAGCTCCTTGCGGGGGGCCGTGAGCCCCCCGCAGCCCCGGGGACTCCAACCCCCGGGGCTTGTGTTATTTTAAAAAATAAAAATAAAAAAACCTGTGTGGAGGGGCTCGCAAACTAGTCCACCAGGTGCTTCCAGTAAGCACCGCTGTGCTGCAGAGAAGTGGTCCATGCCGTGCCCATTTTTACACCTCTCTGCAACGCAGCTCTGTGGTGCTAACTGGAGATACCTAGTGGGCTAGTTGTACACAAGGGACACTCAGGATTCAAGGGGACTTTATCCACCAAAATAAAACAGCCACAGGGCGTGTTTGCACACGTCAGCTCAGCCCCCCTCCCTTCACCAGTGTGCAAACGCGCTCTGTGGTGCATTTTAAGAGGTCGTTTTAATCCCCCTGCCCTATTATGTACTAGGTGTTTACAGAGGAGGTCATGCTAATAATAAGGGTACTCCAACGCATAGTGTTACCTAGTGTATGTAGGTGTTTAACTGTATTCTAAGTGTCTTTTAGTATAGCACTGGCTCTAGGACTGGTTAGTCAGCGTCGGTTACCACCAGTACCCATCTGAAAAAGTTGAGGGTACAGGATGATTTAGCAACAAGGCCTCTTTCTGCTCCTCTGTTTGTTCTGCCTGCATGTCTTCCTTCTTCCTGCACTTTGCTTCGTCTTTGAGGACTTCTACTGCTTCTTTCTGCATCTTTTTTTCTTCTTTCTGTGAGTTTTTTTTTCTTTCTTCACATGTCCTACCTCAGTAAGCATAGTTAGAAACTAGCATTTAAAACACCTTAAGAATTAATTGAAAAAAACATAGGTTTCAGGCACGTTATAGTTACAAATTAGCATTTAAAAAAACAATTGAAATTCCCTGACAAAAACATAGGTTTCAGGGGCGTTATAGTTAGTTGGACATTTCACTCGTACAAAACCATTGAAATCCCCCTGTTATAGTTAACTATAACTCGCGCACCCGCAATGCACTGCTGATGACGTCACATATTACATCACTCATGACATGGCAAGTGACATCACTCATGACATCACTGATGACATCTCAAATGACATCACTGATGACATCATCCTTGTGATAGAGTGGCAGACCTCCTCTCACCCTAATATAACCTTTGAGAGACATACTCAATCATAGAAAGTAACATTTTCAAAACAATGGACATACCAATACCACTTAAAGCACAGCTATTTAGTAATTCCAAGATCTACACATACATCCACTCATTCACCAACAGTCCATAAACTGTCACTCATACATGTACTCACTCATCATATGTACTCATACACCTATACATCCTGTTACACACCGCCACTCATCCATAGAGTTACTCACACACATAGTCACACATGCAAACAAAGTATCAAACATCCTTTTACCTTTATATACAGTCATACACACACTACCATGCTTACTTCTACAGAAACTTACACATACTTACTCTCTTAAACAATCACTTATAGAAACAGCTACTTATTTGTACAGGAACTCTTCCAATCTCTCACTCTCTCACGCCATAAAAACCCACCTTTTCTGCGAAACCTCTAGGTGTGTGAATCCCAGGTCTCCATCCGCTGTAACTTACCTTCCTTCTTTCTGCAAAGCGCCGGGACGCCCCTTTGCTGGGGCAGCCGTGCGCTATATAAGATCCCATAACATTAACATTAACAATAACTCTCACATACACTCACGTATATACACCCATACTCACATATACTAGTTTAAAACATATGTAGTTACTCATAAATACACTGTTGTGACAGCCATTCAGTCACTAACACACCCATACACACACTCATCCACCTTTACAGTCCTGCACACATGCTGTCTTCACCACATATAAACAGTGAGTCACCCATTCATGCATCTATGCACTAAGTAATACCCCCACTGAACCATACAGACACTCAGACACTCATACTGGTTCTCAAAAAACCAACTAATAACCCATATAAACACTCATGGCTACTCACCAACCCATGCAGCCACTTATACACAAAGTGAGAGACTGGTACAGATATTTACATATTTAAACATTACTCACTAACACACTTAATCAGTCAGTTATACAATCTATAACGGGGGAATTTCAATGGTTTTTTATGAGTGAAATGTCCAACTAACTATAACGCCCTGAAACCTTATAGTTAGAATTCATGCATTTAATTTTTTTTAGAAATGCACTGAAAATAACATAGGTTTCCGGGAGGTTATAGTGAGTTGGATATTTCACTCATACAAAACTATAGAAATTCCCCTGTTATAGTTAGTTGAGCTTACTATAACTCGCGCCCCCGCAATGCACTGCTGATGACGTCACATATGACATCATTCATGACATGGTCAGTGACATCACTGATGACATCTCAAATGACATCACTGATGACATCACTGATGACATCATCCAAGTAGAAATCTGACGCACCTCATCAGACCCTAATATAACAATTGATACACCCATTGTAAAATACAGACTATAATTTTCGAAACCATTAACACACCAATACCTGGTTGCTATACAAGGTCCATGACTAGTCCTTGCTTGTGGTTTTGGGACCCCTGGAATCACTATTTTTGAGATTGCGTACTAATATTTGTGGAAAGATTCAATTGCTATAGTCCTTTACCTGCCTTAGTTTTAATAATGAAACAATCAAATATTTAATATCTTTTCTATATTGTTCTAATCGGATAGCCCTGACTTTTAGCCCATCACGCCGTGGAGACTCCTCACCAAGTAGTTATCAACCCTCCTTCATTCAACCGATAGGTGGCTTTTTCCTTACATTTAGATCTTCTAGGTGGTTTTTGACTTGCAAGTGTTCACTCTACATCTGCACATTTTTTTGGGGTTGAGACCATGTTTGAATACATTGGCACTATATTTTTTGGTTCATTCAGATTTACATATGGCTTTAATGGTTCTTCTTCAATAGTGTACCTTCTCATCCGACTTCTTCTTTCTTAGGGGTTTCAGTTCAGGGGATTTGGTTAATTGACCCCTTGACTTTATGTCGTTTTTTTCGTTTTGTGTATTGCTCTTTTCCAGTCTTTATTCATTTGGGAAACCTTTTTCTTTGAACACATATCTGTGCTTGAGCACTTTCTTCTGGTGATCTTTATCAGCTGTGAGATCTCGGACTTTTAATATTTGCACAATGTGTTATACATGTACTTGTTAGTAGGAGATATTGGTTTTCTACATGGATTGTATTGACTGCTTACATATTTTATGTTCACAGCCTTGAGAAAGTCTGAGTACTGATCTATTACAGACGAAACACGTGTTGGCTGTTTTTTTGTTTACATTGAATATGGGTCTGAAAAATAATAAAAAGAACGTTTTATACTGCAGCTACGTGGACTGTTCATCTTGTCCTGTGGAACTTTGGATTGCGCTATATTACCACACGACTGTTGGAATTGATTATTGAATATGGTCCACAATATTGTGTCATGTCTAGGACCTATTGACATTGATTATGGGTGTGCTGTATTAGCTTATTCTTTTGTTATGTGCATTGGCAGGTTGATTTTTCAACTTGCTAGCAGCACTTCTGGGTAGTGAGTGCTTTTAGCTTGCTGAGCACCCCACTGTACATACAACAACTATTTATTTATCACTCCACTGACTGTGTTCGCAATATACTTGTTCTTTTTGATGTGCATTTTTTCCCTGTTAGGGAACACTACTACCTTCTTGTGTAATTGCATCAATATTAATGCACACAATGCCAAGTGTACCGGTGATGTGCTGCACAGACCTCACTATGCAAAGCACAAACCTCTCCATGTAGAGATATAGTATCGATACTTGTAGTGTAGTGCACAGTGGACGCAACCATGTTACCTCACACAGTGGGGAAGATCTCGGTCATGTAGCTGTGTTGTCCCCCCCCTGGAAACGGAAGCAGAGTGGCCTGGTCCATCGTATGCCACTCCAGCGTAGCAGTATGAATAAATAGGCCAGACCCTGGGCATAGTTCACTTGTGGGCAGACCAACAAGTCTGCCAGAGCGGCGGCCCTCACCCTGGCACGTGGCTGCCGCCATGACCGCGGGCCTCCTCGACACAGGCCCCCTGCTAACCCAGCAGCACAGCTCCGCAGACTTATGTCTGTACCGAATACTGCCTTCGATCAACACTGAGGACAGCAGGGCTCACAATTCAGATGCAGTGGCGATTGCAGATGACGCAGTCCAGTACACAAGACACGTTGCTCCCAGTGCAGCCCGCACAGACCAATCAATCAATCATCGGATTTGTAAAGCGTGCTACTCACCCAGTAGGGTCTCAAGGCGCTGGGGGGGAGGGTTCGCTACTGCTCGAATAGCCAGGTCTTGAGTTGTTTCCTGAAGGAGAGGTGGTCCTGGGTCAGTCGTAGGTGGATGGGGAGGGAGTTCTGTGTCTTGGCCGCCAGGTAGGAGAAGGATCTTCCTCCAGCGGTGGCTCTGCAAATGCGTGGTACTACGGCGAGGGCGAGGCTGGCCGATCGTAGCTGGCGGGTGGGTGTGTAGAAGGTGAGGGGGCTGTTGAGGTACTTCGGGCCCATGTCGTGGAGAGCCTTGTGTGCGTGGGTGAGGAGTCTGAACGTGATCCTCTTGTTGATGGGGAGCCAGTGCAGGTCTCTCAGGTGGGTCGTGATGTGGTTGTGGCGGTGGATGTCCAGGATGAGTCGTGCGGAGGCGTTCTGAATGCGCTGGAGTCTTTTCTATAGTTTGGCAGTAGTTCCCGCGTAGAGGGTGTTCCCGTAGTCCTGTCGGATGGTGACGAGTGCCTGGGTTACTGTCTTCCTGGTTTCGGTGGGGATCCATCGGAAGATGTTATGGAGCATGCGCAGGGTGTTGAAGCATGATGACGATACGGCGTTGACTTGTCTGGTCATCGAGAGGGAGGAGTCCAGGATGAAGCCCATGTTTCGTGCGTGGTCCGTTGGCTTGGGGGTGGTGCCCAGGGCGGGGGCCCACCAGGAGTCGTCCCAGGCGGAGGGCGATGATCCCAGGATGAGGACTTCCGTCTTGTCTGAATTCAGTTTCAGGCGGCTGTTCTTCATCCACTCGGCGACGTCTTTCATCCCTTCATGTAGGCTGGCTCTGGCGGTGGCGGGGTCGTTGGTGAGGGAGAGGATCAGCTGGGTGTCGTCGGCGTAGGAGATGATGTTGAGGTTGTGTTGGCGTTCGATGGCTGTGAGGGGGCTCATGTAGACGTTGAAGAGGGTGGGGCTGAGTGAGGATCCTTGTGGTACGCCGCAGATGACTTCGGTGGCCTTGGACCTGAACGGGGGAGGCGGACTCTCTGGGTTCTTCTGGCGAGGAACGAGATGATCCATTCCAGCGCCGTCTCTTGGATTCCGATGTTGTTGAGGCGCTGTACTAGGGTGCGGTGGCAGACAGTGTTGAACGCCGCTGATAGGTCCAGGAGGATGAGGGCAGCTGTTTCCCCGTTGTCGAGCAGGGATCTGATGTCGTCGGTGGCTGCGATGAGGGCGGTCTCGGTGCTGTGGTTGGCTCGGAAGCCGGACTGTGAAGGGTCGAGGAATCCGTTAGTTTCAAGGAAGGCGTCGAGCTGTCTGTTGACGGTCTTCTCGATGACCTTGGCAGGAAAAGGGAGGAGCGAGATGGGGCGGAAGTTCTTGAGGTCCGTGGGGTCCGCTGTAGGTTTCTTCAGGAGGGCGCTGAGATTGGCGTGCTTCCAGTTCTCCGGGAAGGTGGCGGCGTTGAAGGAGACGTTGATGATGTCCTGGAGGTGGGGTGCGATGATGGAGACGGCCTTGTTGAAGATGTGGTGGCGGCAGGGGTCGGTTGGTGATCCGGAGTGGATGGTGTTCATCGTGCGGGTGGTGTCTTCGGTGCTGACCGGGGTCCAGTTGCAGAGGGTGGTGATGTGGGGCGTTGGTTTGGTGGTTGGGTGCGTGGTCTGTGCGCAGAAGCTGTTGTGTATGTCGGCGATCTTGCGGTGGAAGAAGGTGGCGAGTGAGTCGCAGAGGTCTTGCGAGGGTGTGATGTCATTGTTTCCGGCATTGGGGTTGGAAAACTCTTTGACGATGCTGAAGAGTTCCTTGCTGTTGTGGGTGTTGTTGTCCAGTCGTGCTTTTAATGTCCTTTTGGTGGTGCAGATCAGCTGGTGGTGTTTGCGGGATGTTTTCTGTGGTCTGGTCATGGCGCCAGGCTTTTTCAAGGGAGCAGCAGTTTTTCTTGGATGTTTTGAGTTCGTCGGTGAACCAGGAGGCTTTCTTGCTGCCGGGAGGGTTCTTCAGTGGTGCGAGGTCGTCGGCGCAGTTGGTGAGCCACTGTGTGAAGATGCGGGCTGCTTCGTTGGGGTCAGATGTGCTGGCGGGAGGGTTCAGGCTGAGGGAGGTGGAGAGCTGGTTGGCGGTGATCTTGCTCCAGCGTCTGAGGGGAGCCTGTTGCAGTTGGTGGTGGGTCGTGGTTCTTCTGAAGCTGAAGTGGACGCAGCTGTGATCCGTCCAATGAAGTCCGGTGGAGTGGCTGAAGGAGATGTGCATGCTGGAGGAGAAGACGGGGTCGAGCGTGTGGCCGGCGTAATGGGTGGAGCTGTTCACCAGTTACTTGAGTCAGAGGTTGGCAAGGTTGTCCAGCAGGGTGGTGGTGTTGGTGTCGTTGTTTTTCTCCAGTTGGAAGTTGAGGTCCCTTAGGAGGATGTAGTCAGAAGAGGGGAGGGCGTGAGGGCTGATGAAGTCTGTGATGTCTTCGCTGAATTGGGTGCGTGGTCCCGGGGGTCTGTAGATGAGGGTGCCTCTGAGGGTGGTCTTGGGGTCGGTGTGTATCTGAAAGTGGAGGTGCTCGGCGGCGGTGAAGGGGTCATCGGAGTTGGTCGTGATGCGGATGGTGTTCCTGTGGACGATGGCGATGCCTCCTCCGTCTGGACGCGGTCCCTCCGGGTGATCTTGTATCCGTCCGGGATGGCTATGGCGATGTCGGGTGCTGAGGAGGCGTTCATCCAGGTTTCCCTGAGGAAGGCGACGTCTGGTGTAGTTGTGTCGAGCAGGTTCCAGAGTTCGACGGCGTGTCTGTGGATGGAGCGGGTGTTGAGCAGGATGCACTTGAGGTGGTAGATGCTGGTGCCTGGTCTTTTGGGTGCGGTGCAGGTCCGGAGGCAGGTGAACTTGCAGGCTTAGCAGGTGAAGGGTACGTGTGTGTGTTTCGGGGTGGATCGGTAGCAGTCGGGGTTCAGGCCGGCGTTGAGTGCATTGAGGGAGGCGGCGTCGTAGGTCCGTTGTGTTAGCTTGGCATCGTCGGGGGCCAGGGGTCCTGGCGCTGGGCGCGGTCCCGGCGCGGACGAGTGCAGACGGGCTTGCCTTTGGCACGCCTTTGGCGCAACATCAACGCGCTCGCTGCGCACGTACGCCCTGCGGCCTCCATATGAGGGGATGAGGGAGGGAGGAGCAGCTGGGAGGTGGGAGCGGGGTGGCGAATGGGAGCGTCGGGGGGGGCGGGGCCGCAGGGAGCAGCGGCGGGAAATGAGGGCGAGGCGGGAGGTCACAGAAGGCAAGGGGGAGCGAGTGGAAACACCAAATAACAAATGACAATAAAACGAAAAAAAAATGGTAACAGCAGTCAAAAATGGGAACGAGGGGAAGCTAATGTACGAGGGCGAGGCGGGAGGGCACAGAAGGCAAGGGGGAGCGAGGGGAAACACCAAATAACAAATGACAATAAAACGAAAACAAAATAGTAACATCAGTCAAAAATGGGAATGAGGGGAAGCTAATGTACAAAACAGAGGGGTATAAACGGCGACCTTACAGGGGGGTAAAAGCGGCGGATTCACAGGGGAGACGAGAAATGCAGGAGAAAACCAGCGGGCAGAGCGCAGCACACAGCACGAGGAGGACCACGCGGTGGCTAGGGGGGCGACCTACCTGGTGACAGGGTCAACGCATGATTGCAGGCTGCCCACACGCTGTGTGCTTCAGGTGCTACTAACTCACTGCACCATAAGTCATCGCCATGTGGCCTTATAAAGGCAGAATTCATTAGACAAAAGTCATTTCTCCCAGTGCGGCCTGCCGGGACCACTATCATCACAGGGTGTGCACACGCTGAGTGCCACAGATGCCACTAACTGCGCAGCTCAACTCAACACCACGTGGCTGTGTGCCCATCCTGACCGCTGCCTCCGGCCTACACTGGGGTTACCACGGTTCGCAATTCCAGATTAGTAGCGTCACAAAATGTGTAAGAGACTATAATGGGTTAAGAAGACCAAATGTTCCCAATCTGTGCAGCTCAAGTCAATGTCACGTGCCTGTGGGCCTTTGCTGACCTCTGCCTCCGGCCTGCACTCTGGAAAAACCGGCAACGCGTGGTGCCAACTAACCCTGTTCAACACAAGCCGATCCCACATGTGTAACTGGGTCCTGAGTCCTGAATGGCAGCGACCCCAACTTCTTGGCAGCGACCATAACACCAGACTCCCTTCAATCAGTGAGGGATATTTGCATATGGAAGGCTGGCGACACGTGGTGCCACTGAA
The DNA here is from genome assembly GCF_964261635.1 of Lissotriton helveticus. NCBI lineage: Eukaryota > Metazoa > Chordata > Amphibia > Caudata > Salamandridae > Lissotriton > Lissotriton helveticus. The sequence goes on from NC_136073.1 coordinate 145,509,040, forward strand.
CCTGAACTACATAGGCCGGTGGGGCCACCAACGTATGCACGTTGCTGTGGGCCCTTGCTCACTACTGCCTCTGGCATATACTGTGGAAGTCCAGCGACACATGGTGCCACTAACCGTCTTCAACACAAGCTGATCCCACATGTGAACTGTGTCCTGAGTCCTGAATGGCAGTGACCCCAAATCCATGAGACAACCACAGCAGCAGACTCCCTTCGATCAGTGAGGCATAGTTCCATATGGAAGACCGGCGACACGTGCTGACACTAACTCTGTTCAACACAAGTCGATCCCACATGTGTGACTGTGTCCTGAGTCCTGAATGGCCGTAACCCCAAATCCAGGAGACAACCACAGCAGCGGACTCCCTTCGATGAGTGAGGCATATTTCCATATACAATGGCGGCGACACATGATTCCACTAAGCCTTTTTAACACAAGCTGATCCCACATGTGTAAATGTGTCCTGAGTCCTGAATAGCATTGACCCCAAGTCCATGGCAGTGACCACAGCAGCAGACTCCCTTTGATCTGTGAGGCATATTTCGATATGCAAGGCCGGCGACACGTACTACCACTAACCCTCTTTAACACAAGCCAATCCCAAATGTGTAACTGTGTCCTGAGTCCTGAATGGCAGTGACCCCCAACTCCGTGAGACAACCACAACACCAGACTCCCTTCGATCAGTGAGGCATATTTCGATATGCAAGGCCAGCGACACGTAGTCCCACTAACCCTCTTTAACACAAGCCGATCCCACATGTGTAACTGTGTCCTGAGTCCTGAATGGCAGTGACCCAAATCCGTGGTACCGACCATAGCATTACACTCCGTTCGATCAGTGAGGCATATTTCGACATGCAAGGCCGGCGACATGTACTACCACTCACCCTCTTTAACACAAGCCGATCCCACATGTGTAACTGTGTCCTGAGTCCTGATGGCAGTGACCCGAACTTCGTGACAGCGACCACAGCACCACACTCCCTTTGATTAGTGAGGGGTATTTTCATATGGAAGGCCGGCGACACGTTGTGCCACTGAACCTGCACTACGCAGGCCGGTGGGGCCACCAACCTATGCACATGACTGTGGGCCCTTCGTTGCCGCTACTGCTGCCCTACACTATGGTCAGCATGCCTCACAATTCAGATAGAGACCTGATTCCACATGACGCAGTCCGGTAGGCAACACACATTATTCCCAGTGAGGCCGTCCACACCAAGCACCATCACCGGCTCCTACAGTCTTCTTGTGCCACTAACCCTATTTAACACAAGCCGAACATGTGTACCTGTGTCCTGAGTCCTCAATGGCAGTGACCCCAACTTTGTGGCAGTGACCACAGCACCAGACTCCCTTCAGTCTTTTTTGTTGTTCTTTTCTTTAAATAAAATGTTTTATATGTAAATCTATACATGACTTAGATTCTTCTTTATCCAACCGCACAGGGACACTTCCGGGCCCAAGAAGGTTGTTGAGGGTATTTTGGTAATGTGGGAAGAGGGTGCATTACCTTATAATGTGGGGAGAGGGAGCGTCAAAGTGGTATCTCTCACAGAAATAACTCTGTTATGTTTTCACAAATGCCTCGGACAGATGCCAGCTGACTAACTGAATCACAAAATGATTCTTCAATACTTATGTTGTGAGAGTTATGAACAGTTCGCACCCAGGCTCGCAGAGGGATAGCTGCGGCCCATCTGCTCGACTCAGAGATGCAGTGCTATGAGCCGTCCACGTAATTGTGGCTATCCCTGCCCTGTTTCGTCGTACGCCACTCCGAATACGTTCTGACGGTGGCCCCACATCACTACCTGTCGCACGCTTGCACACACACCACACCCATCCGGCACATGCATCACAGGCCATGTGACCACACAAACATCATACATCAACAACATCACATCCTTTATTGCCGGTGCTGACTGGATGGCAGACGCTCCACAGGTCTCAACCATAAAGAGTCGATGAAAAGTTGTGCAGAAGGTTAGGCGCACCCTCAGCTGTATGGCCGTCAGGGGCCTACTATCCCCTTGGTGCGGACTTCATATGCACAGAATTAGTGCCACCCGAAACTTATGTGGCCATCAAGGGACTACCACCACGTGGCACGAACTTGAGTTCCACAGGTTTAGCGGCACCAAAACCTGAGGTGGTCTCCGCCATTGATGACTCAGGACTCCGCGACATGTGTGAGATCTGCCGGGCCACTGAGAAGCTGATGTGGTCTCCGCCATTCAGGACTCAGCGACATCTGTGAGATCCGCGGAGAAGCTGATGTGGTCTCCACCATTCATGACTCAGGACTCAGCAACACCTCTGAGATCGGCTGAGTTTTGACGGGCACGTGGAGTGCCCACTGCTGCACACTCCGATGGCACCAGGTAATTATTTGCTCATGGATGCGCAAAGGCAACAGAGTCTCTCTCTCTCTCTCTCACTCCCCTCTCTTCACTCTCTCTCTTACTCTCTTCATTCGTTTCCTTCTATCTCTCTCTCCCTTCTCCCTCCCTTTCTTTCCTTCCCTTTCTTTTTCTCTCAGTCTTTTTTTCCCTTCCCTGTTTCTCTCTCTTAGTTCTTTGATATGCGCATTTCACACGTCCTTACTTTGTGCTTTATTTTCCAGGATCTGCCGTCAACATCCATGGTCCCCAAAGAAGTCTTTCACCTTGTTGTTTTGTATTATTTTTGTTAAATTTTGTTTATCGTTTATATATATATGTTAATAAAAAAAATTAAGTTTGAAAATAGTTTATCGTTTATATATGTTTATAAAAAATAAAGTTAGAAAAAAAATTAATAACGTTTTTTGTTGTTTTCTTAACTGCTGTGTGACTCTTTCTTATTCTTATTACTGTTATTTGGTGGTATCCACCATGGTGTTACATTTTGGGGCACTTATCGGGAATACTGGTGATGTCTGCAGTTTTCACAAACTTCTGAATACTGTGTTATATTCATGTCAACTTTAGTTGTATTAAAGTGCTGATAATTAAATGTAGAGTAGCCGTTCCCGTGCAAAAAGACACGAGGTGCACCTTTGCGATTTATTCTAAATACTAAAATCCTGTATTGAATTGCACTGAGGTAGTAGCTGCATTTACAGTGTACACACACAATCAATGAAGAAATCTCATTGTATTTATATTGATTGGGAATAGTGCGTCAGGTGCTGGATCTTGACGGGATATACTGCCCAGTTTGTATATTATTCTGCACACGAAAAAATCACATCACAACTTTCACAACAACTGAAATGCAAAACAAATTCTGGCGATAACCCAGGTTAGCACCAGGGATTTTACACTTGCTTTCTGCTGGTGTTAGGCAGGAAGACTACCTGCAGCAGCCAAGAGCCAGAGCAGAACATCCACAGGTGCCATAGAGTCAATGAGCATGATACAGGGATACCCATGAGGGCCACAAGACTCATTGCAACAACCCCAGGACCGCCAACACCCCCTAAACCCACATCTGAGTGAGTGTTTCCCTGTGGTGATTGTGTTAGCAGGATAGGCAAAGGCCCTGCATCATCACAGTCTGCTGTCTTCAGCAGACGTTACCATGTCACCTCCGCGTTGCCAGTGACCTTGGACATGTAGCTGCGCATGCATCCTCCTGCATGCACAACCGGCGTGTGCTGGTCCGGTGTACACAGGTCAGCGCAGGGGTGTGCCTATCCGGCAAGGGTAACAAGATGTCTCGGACATGTCCATGTGCAGGAAATGCGGTAAGTGTGTCACTGTGTTCTGGTGCGGCCTGCCACAAGGGCTGCAGCAGACAATGTTGTAAAGTGGCATGCACCACCACCAAACGGCACTCTCATGGTGTAGTTTGGAATGCCGCAGGACATGCCAGAATACCGTACAAAAGTGTGGGGGCTTGTGGGAGGGAGGAGCAGCTGTTTGGCAATGTAACACACAGTGAACCCGCCCATGTGCCACGTGCTGGGCATCTCATCCATGATGACCACGTTCTCAGACATCCCACAACACCGACGACCGGTCTTTGTACACATCCTGTATGAATGCAGCATGGTTTTCACTTCTATGCTCGTTCAGTGGTGTGATGTTGGCGGGTTGTATGACTTGTGCTCCTTGTTAGTGTGTTTCATTTTGGCCATTGTTTGTCTATACTTGTGCTGTACTTAATTGTGCATGTGTGCCATTGTGCCCATCTCCCCCCGTCCCCCCACTCCCTGCTTCTTCCTCTTCCTGGTGCTGTTGTTTCTATAATTTTGTTCCTCCACACATAAATACATGTAAAAAACAAATTCAAATATTTCCGTGATTCTTTTAGGTTTCAAAACTTCTCTCTATTAGTTTCTTTTTAATTTTCCATATAGACAGGTTTTTTTCATATTCAACGACACATAGAAGTCAGCAGTGCATTGTATTCTATCAACACACTTTTTAGAACATTCTACAAGACGTGCAGGTTAATAGTTCATCATTTTTTTAAACCTAACGATGTTTTTTTGCAACATTTTCTCGAACATTTACCGGCACGTGCAGGTTAAAAAGTCACGATTGTTTTAAGTTAAAACAGTGCCTTCCAAATGCAAGTAGCAGGTGTGGTTGAGTTGAGCACATTTTATCCTATGATATGTACTCCACGTTGAAACTGCTTTTTCTTAACCAATAACAAAGATGCTTTTCCACAAAATGAATGTACACCCTACTTTGAAAAAAAATGCTTTTCATCTCCTAATCAGGTATAGTTTTGTACGGCAAAAAAAAGTAGTTCCCCATCTTTAAACATATCTCTTATTCTAGGAAGGAACTGCATGAGCTACAGACATCTTTCAATACCATCCAGCCATTCTTTCAAAATGCTAGTGTGGATCGTAGGACATAGCTATATTGTCTGGTGCAAGAGGTATGCAGAACAGAGACATATTGACTTAGACCTAGGTTTACAAAATGTGGACATTAAATGGTTTGCACAGAGAGGATTGAAGTGGCACCAATTGTTGCCTTTGGTTAAAACCTCTTTGCATCTTCCACACCCTAACCTCATGATTGTGCATTGTGGTGGAAATGACCAAGGCACATTGACTGGAGTAGGTTTGGAAATGCTTATGAAGGACACCGTTGGACAATTGATGCTACTTTTGCCACAAACTGTCTTTGTATACTCCAATATATGCCAAAGACAGAAGTGGAAATTGTCAAAAAATGTTGTCCTCAGATTGAAAAATCTAGGAAGAAAGTCAACAAAGCTGTGTCTGCATACCTCAGAGAACATTGAATGGGGTCCATCTACAACAACAACATACGTTTTGATATGGCTGATATCTACAGAAGTGATGGAGTACACTTCAAGGATCAGGTAAATTGAGTTTTTCCGAAAAAGAGAAGCTGTGCAGCCGCACTTATATGTAGCTCCAACACAAGGGCTATTTTTAGAGCCACCCTATAACTGACAACTTAGGCCCGCTATTTTAGAGCCAGGTAACGGCAACTCCTGGACCCTCGACAAAAATGTATTCTCCACACAGCTGAGGCGCAGCTGCCAGACCATCTGACTTTGCAGCACAAAGCTCTCGCTTTGATCCCAGGCTCTAGCAACAGCTCAGGTTAGCACCATGTGAATCTGGGCAACAGCTCACTTAATTTCCACTCCGGTCGCCAGCTCCTGCAGACCCGTACGAGTGAGTAGTTTGCACTTTACAAATACCGTACTGATTCAAAATTGCACAATTGAATTTCACACTCCCTCTGTAGCACCCCCCAATTGCATTACAGACGTCACACTGTTTAAAACAAAAGTTCCTCCTAGTACGTATGAACAAATGCTGACACTACTTGGACAGGTGTGCCGCAGCGGCCAGAAAACATGAGTTCAGAACACAGGGCTCAAGATTTAATCCCCTGCTCCGGCAACACCTCAGCTCAGCACCATGTGACTCAGGGCAATAACTCACTTAATAGGTCACATAATTTCCACGCCGGCCTCGAGGGTCTTCAGACCCATACAGGTGAGTAGTTTGCGCTTTACAAATACCATATTCATTTACCTTCGCAATCCCTATATAACACCACCTAAGCACCATATACAAGTTGGAAAGGTGTGGCACAGCACCCAGAGCACATGACTTCACAGCATAGGACACACAGTTTGAGCTCACTGTCTCATCCCTGAGTCCAGCAACAACTCAATTTAGCAGCATGACACTCTAGGCAATACCTCACTTAATTTCCGTACCCAGCACTTTCAGACCAGTAGGCGTCAGTAGTTCAGCGGCTTTACCACGAGTCAGGCAGCAGCTCAGCTTACGCCCCCAACGCCATCAGACCCATAGGAATGAGTAGTTTGCACTTTACAAATACCCAATTGATTTGATACATGCAAATTTACCTACGCACTCAATATATAAAACCCCCTAAGCACCATACACAAGTTACAATGTTCGAAACAAAAGTTCCTCAGAGAGGGTATAACTACATGCTGACACTACTTGGACAGATGTGGCACAGCGGCCAGAGCACATGACTTCACAGCATATGACACTCAGTTTGGGCTCACGCTTTCATCCCCGAGTCCGGCAGCAGCTCAACTTAGCAGCATGAGACTCTAGACAATACTTCACATATTTTCCCTACCCCAGGACTTTCAGACCAGCACGGATCAGTACTTCGTCCTAGTAGGTATAAACACATGCTGACACTAATTCTACAGCTGTAATGCAGCGGCCGGGGCACATGACTTCACAGCATAAGACACACAGTTTGGGCTCACGCTTAATCTCCAAGACCCTTAGCAGCTCACCTTAGCAGCATCAGACTCTACGCAACACCTCACAAAATTTCCATAGCCCAGCACTTTCACACCGGTAGGGGTGAATACTTCACTTTGCACCCCCTTTATAGCACACCCTAAACACCCCACAGAGGTTACAGTGCTCCTACCCTCCTCTTTCCTACTTTTTTCACCCTTTTTTTCCCTTACTCGCTTCAACACAATCACAAAATGGTGGCCAACACTTCCTAGTTGCAACCCCCTGCACCGCTCGCAGCCAATAACCAGGAAGCTCGTGCTCGTAACTCCTCAGCCAATCAGATTGCAGAATTCCCAAATATCGATACCTGTAAATTTCGAGATTTCTCAAAAACTACTTAACGGGAGAACACCAAATAAACAAAAGCGCGCTTTCTAGAGCAAGACCCTTCTCCCTGCCAAATGTGGGGTAATTCCGTTCACCCGACCGACCTGTATCCTTGACTAAAGTTCCTTATGGAAATTAAAATGGAGAAAACACGTTTTGGGACCCCCTTTTTTCTCGGTCCCCGCTTGACTAATCATCGCCAAACTTTTACAAAGAAGGAGCTGATATGAACAAAGAATTAATTTGGAAAATTTCATAAAGTTTCATCAAACGACGTCAAAGTTATAAGCAAAACAAAAAATGCTCTTCCTATGTAAACTTGGTCCTAACTATAACTACGTACTGGCGACTGCCAGTAGGTAACATATATATATATAGCCCACACAGCTCTCACAGGCCTCACAGCCCTCACAGCCCTCACAGCCCTCACAGCCCTCACAGCCCACACAGCTCTCACAGCCCACACAGCTCTCACAGACCACACAGCCCACACACTCACAGCCCACACAGCTTTCACAGCCCACACAGCTCTCACAGCCCACACAGCTCTCACAGCCCACACAGCTCTCACAGCCCACACAGCTCTCACAGCCCACACAGCTCTCACAGCTCACACAGCCCTCACAGCCCACACAGCTCACATCCCACACAGCTCTCACAGCTCTCACAGCCCATACAGCTCTCACAGCCCACACAGCTCTCACAGCCCACACAGCTCTCACAGCCCACACAGCTCTCACAGGCCTCACAGCCCTCACAGCCCAAACAGCCCTCACAGCCCTCACGACCCACACAGCTCTCACAGCCCACACAGCTCTCACAGCCCAGAGAGCCCACACAGCTCTCACAGCCCACACAGCTCTCACAGCTCTCACAGCCTACACAGCCCACACTCTCACAGCCCACACAGCTCTCACAGCCCACACAGCTCTCACAGCCCACACAGCTCTCACGGCTCACACAGCTCTCACAGCCCACACAGCCCACACAGCTCTGGCAAAGATAATACCAGCAGCGAACAAGCACTGGCAAAGACAATAACGGCAGCAAACAAACACTGGCAAAGACAATAACGGCAGCAAAGAAACACTGGCAAAGACAATAACGGCAGCAAAGAAACACAGGCAAAGGCAATACCAGCAGCGAACAAACTTTGGCAAAGATAATACAATCAGGGGGGCTGGGGCACGAAAAACAGCACAATCAGAGGACAGAAGGCCCGACAAACGGCACAATCAGGGGGCAGAAGGCAAGAAAAAATGGCACAATTAGTGGGCAGAAGGCAAGAAATACGGCACAATCAGGGAGCAGAAGGCATTAAATACGGCACAATCAGAGTACAGAAGGCAAGAAATATGGCACAATCAGGGTGCAGAAGGCAAGAAATATGGCACAATCAGGGGGGTAGAAGCCAAGAAATATGACACAATCAGGGGGGCAGAAGCAAGAAACACGGCACAATCAGGGGGGCAGAAGGCAAGAAATATGGCACAATCAGAGAGCATCTTGCTCTGGTCCAAAAATCGGATCCCTAGGGCTGCTCAGGTGGTCCCACAAGGATGTTAACATATTTAAACATTATCCGCTAATAGAATTAGCATTTTAAAAAACTTGCAAATTCACTGAAAAAAACATAGGTTTCAGGCCTTATTTAGTTAGGAATTAGCATTTAAAAAACCTTTGAAATTCAGTGAAAAAACCATAGGTTTCAGGCCTTATATAGTTAGGTATTAGCATTTAAAAAACCTTGCAAATTCACTGAAAAAACCATAGGTTTCAGGCCTTATATAGTTAGGAATTGGCATTTAAAAAACCTTTGAAATTCACTGAAAAAACATAGATTTCAGTCCTTATATAGTTAGGAATTAGCATTTAAAAAACCTTGCAAATTCACTGAAAAAACATAGGTTTCAGGCCTTATATAGTTAGGAAGTAGCATATAAAAAACCATTGAAATTGCTCCTATATAGTTAGTTGTACTAACTATATTTGGCGCACCCGCAATCCACTGCTGATGATGTCACATATCACATCATTCATGACATGGTCAGTGACATCACTGATGACATCACTGATGACATCTCAAATGACATCACTGATGACATCACTGATGACATCTCATTTGACATCACTGATCACATCACTGATGACACCATTCATGTGATAATACGATGCACCTCCTCACACTCTAATATAACCTTTGATACATCCAGTGTTAAATACAGACTACCATTCTTGAAACCATTGACACACCAATACCAGTTACTACATAGGCACTCACTGATTCCTAGGTCTACACACACATCCACTCATTCACCTATACAATCATTCATACATACAGTCACTCATCAATACAACACTATCATATGCACTCATACACCTATGCAGACACTCACACACTGCCACTCATCCATGGAGTTACTCACACACCTAGTCAGTCATGTAAAGAATCAATCACACTTCCATTTCCTCATCTATACAGTTATACACATAACACCTTACTTATTCAAACATATACTAACACAAACTTACTCTCTTATACAATCACTGATACAAGTACACATTGATCTGCACAGAGTCACACACCTCCCAGCCAGCCACACACACACTCAGTCTCCCATACAGATACTTGGGCAACCAATCAATAACCCATATAGCCACTCATATAGCTACTGATCAACACATGCAGCAGCTTACACCACAACAGACATACTGATGCACACATTCAGACAGTTTAGTCACTAACTTATGCATTCAGTAAGACACATTTAATCACTCACTCATACAGTCAGTCACGCACCTACTAAATCCTTCATCCAGACACTTATACATCCACTCATTCTTCAATTTGTAAAACATATTTAAACTTTACAGAAAAACACAGTCACTGGATGATGTCATCAGTGATGTCATTTGAGATGTCATCAGTGATGTCATCAGTGATGTCACCGACCATGTCATGAATGATGTAATATGTGACATCATCAGCAGTGGATTGTGGGTGCGCCAAATATAGTTAGTACAACTAACTATATAGGAGCAATTTCAATGTTTTTTTATATGCTAATTACTAACTATATAAGGCCTGAAACCTATGTTTTTTTCAGTGAATATATATATATATATATATATATATATATATATATATATATATATATATATATATATATATATATATACACAAACATTGAGAACGTGTGGCTGGAAGTGGGGGCACAGGTACTGTTTATTGCCCTGCACAGTGCTACAACATCCCGCCTGAGCCAATTCTAATCAGCCGCTTACTTGAAGCAAGCGATAATCCGGCTGAGAGAGACATTCATTCCAAATAGGAACACACTGCATGCTGGGAATTGCAGTCTTTACCCACAGAAATGATTGAATGGACTCTAATTGAATGTGACGCAGGTGTTTCCTACCCTACTTTAGGAGCAGGAAATCGACGAGAGAGAAACTAGGGAACTCGCAGCACCCGTGGCATTGATAAAGGCTTCGCCAAAACGCGTCATGCCAGTGTTTTGAAATAAATGGTTCCTGTAAAGCCACGCTGTGTCCCTGCGTCTCCTTCCACAGAAGAGGACATGGTTCTGCAATTAAAGGCGTGTGCCAGTGACACGCAGTGGGGAACCTTCCATAAGTGTTCGTGGGATCAGTGGCACTGCCCTGGACCGCCATCATTCCCGAGAGAGCAGAGGCTTTGCTGCCAATGACAGTCCATCACTGCATGGAGTGATGCAGTTACTTTACCGGCATCTCCGAGCCTGCAAACATCGAGAACGTGTGGCTGGAAATGGGTGCACAGGAACTGTTTATTGCCCTGCACAGCGCTACGACATCCCACCTGAGACACTTCTAATCAGCCGCTTACTTGAAGCAAGCGACAATCTGGTTGAGAGAGACATTCATTCCAAATAGGAACACACTGCATGCTGGGAATTGCAGTCTTTACCCACAGAAATGATTGAATGGACTCTAATAGAATGTGGCACAGGTGTGTCCTACCCTACTTTAGGAGCAGGAAATTGATGAGAGAGAAACTAGGGAACTCGCAGCACCCGTGGCATTTGATAAAGGCTTCGCTGAAACGCGTCATGCCAGTGTTTGAAATAAATGGTTCCTGTAAAGCCCGCTGTGTCCCTGCGTCTCCTTCCACAGAAGAGGGCATGGTTCTGCAATATATGTATATATGTATATATATATATATATCTAAGACCAATCAATCCACAAGGACAAAAGCCTACTTGCCATATTACATTTTTCTCCTGAAGTGTGGGAGTGAAAGAGGACCTGGATACCGAGAAAGCTAGGTCTGCCTTTAAGAGAAGCAGAAATCCAGTTGCAACTTGATTTTTGGCTCTGGAGCTGGCTACAAGTTATGAGGAGCTTTCTGACAACTTGTATATGTTTTTGGAAGCTAGGAATCTTTTGGTAAACTCAGACTTTTGAATCACAATGAACGGAAGGAGATGTGGCCTAGCAGCTCGAGCTGCCCCTGTGTAACCTGAGGATCCCGGTTTGAATGATGGTCTCTGCAACTTGAACAGCAATGTGTGATTCTGGGCAGTCACTTAATCGCCCTGTGCCTGAATGTGGGTAAAATTAAATTGTATAAGCCTCACTTTAAGTAGACAATCTACTGTCACCTCCCAAGCCTTCAATGTTGAAAATGATCATCTTCTGAGTCGTTTAGAGACAGATGTTTACCTTGATAATTTTTGCTAGTTATAGAACTCTGTTCACTTTATCCCTGCTAACCAGTGGTAAAGTGCTTCTGCTTTTCACTCCAGCAGGATGAAATTGGCATCACCTAATTGGCATATTTAGCGTAGAGATAACGTCCTTATAAATGGTACCTACAGTGTGCCCAGAGCTTGTAAGTTAAATATCTCCATGGGGCTTGACCCCCATTGGTGCACCTAATGCAGTGACAGTGCAAAGATGGCTGCAGGTCTGCCTGGTGCAGCACGATTGTGTAGGTTTGAACTGCAAATCTGGCCTGTCAAAAGAACACTTTGACAGGCACAATCATTCCTTTAATTGCTAACTCACCCCTAACTGGGTCATACAACCCATGAAGGCAGAGTGCATGGTATTTCAAAGTAGCTCATGTAAAAGTTTAATGTTAAACATTTCCTTTTATTAATAGAAAACCCTAAAAGCTATATTCACCGAAGCAGGGTTAGTTAGTTTCCCCTAGTAAACACAAATACCTTTAGGAAATGGCTTGTTACCAGCTTAAAGCCTCTAGAATTTAATTTGCATGAGCTTCAAAGTATCATCTAGCCAGCAACTTAATAGCCCTTTTGATGAGGTGTCAACTTGCTCCCAGAGCTGAGGCAAAGGCCTTGGTTGTAGAGACCTGTTCTGTTCTTCTGACAGGTTGACCATAGGGGCTGTGTCCTGGAGCTTGATTAACATGAGAGGCCTATTATGTCAAAGGCAAATGCTAGCTGACACATGGCCAGAGCCCTTCTTAGTTCCAACAGTCAGGCAGTCATCAATCACAGTGAGAGAGAAGCCAGTCCTGGTTTAAAACAACCACAGGGGAGAAGTTGCTTATTTCCTGGCCACAGCTCTGGGGTGAGCAAATAAAGAAGAGATCTGCCATATTGGTTTTAGGCAGAAGGGCCCTGTGGGATTGTTTGCAGTAGAAGACACAGAGAAGTGATGCAGAAGTGGTTTGGGTCACCATGGGATCATTAACCCTATTGGTTAAGGAGCAGTCAGGAGCTTCTCAGACCCATAGGGTGGCACTGGGCATATATAGGCCATCTGCAATACTCTCCAGAGAACACTTTAAGGACCAGTGGTAGAAAAGAAGAGGATTGCACTTGCTGTCTGTGCAGACCTACTGTGAGTTATAGGGCCATTTTCCAACATTACCAGCTGACCAGTTCAAACTGGAACTGACATGGATCCTGCTACTGGTCTCTGATTGAGTGAGTCTTGACCCCCAAGTGTTTCCCCCACAAATCCTGAAACTTGATTATTTTGCTCTGAGAACCCGCAAGAGAACTTGCCAAGCTGATCTAATGAAGGTACGTTACTGCTGGGCCAAAGATTTAAGTTGCTCCTGCTGAGTTCTCTGCAGCAGCAAATCCAATTCAGCTGGACCTCGCAGAAAGTTTATCCTGTAGATGAAGCCCTCTGTGGCTGAAGGCTTGCCCCACCGGAAGTATCCGAGCTCTGAAAATGTGACTAAGTTCACTGGTAGAAAAGGTCATTGGATGATAGTGTGAAATTCAAATTTCTCCTGCTATGAGCTTTCCCAACAAAGGTCAACAGCTTCATCTGGACCTCATCCAGCGACAATCTGACAATGTGGAACACTGTGTCCACAGCCTGCTGCCTTCAGTGAAACTGGCCGCTCACAGGTCCATCGCCATAAGCTCCAGCAGAAAGGTTAAATGGTTACCTATGCCATCTGCAAACTCCATGCCATCTTAGGAAGTCGGACAACAATGGCCATCCAACAAGTCCTGAGGGCAACACTACTACCTTCCCTCAATTATGCGATACAGGCGTTTCCAGGCAAATTTGCGCAGGATCTTGAAAAGATCCACTGTGCAGCTTATAAAAAGTTATTTGGTCTCCCAGCATGCACTAGGAATGCTTTAATTTGCCTAGAATTCAATCTCAACCGACAATCTTTGGAAGAACTGGCGACTCTGGCAAAATACTTTTATCTAACAACTGAGGCACCAGAGAGTTCGAAGAAGACCATTATAAACAAACATTTTCAACAACCTGGCAATCCATGGTCAACTGGCCTTGCTTCAGACAAAGAACTTTTGAAACTAGCCACAGAGAGTCGGGACCCCGTCATAACTAAGTACACTACCATTAAAACATCAATAAAAAAGCAAGTAAGATCATGCTTTTGTATATTGGACATTGAGGCTCTGATAACTAGAGTTTTTCATGAGACTCAAAGTTTCCCTCACACATCACATGGCCTCAAACTACATCTTACACAGCCGGTGGGGAGGCAAGTCCTTCATAGGATTTTTGCAGCCAGACTACATCTGCTTCCCCTAAAATGTCTGTACCATTCAGTAAAAGTAAGCCCGGCCGTTACGGAGTGCCGCCTCTGTATTAAAAAAAGCGCAAATCACTGACTCACATCTTGCTATGCTGTCCTGCCTTGCTGCCAGCCCGACGAATCCATCTAAGGCCCATTCTTCTTCAACAGGGCACGTGGACGGCAAATGAGGCTGTTCAACAGTTATACTTGCTGGACACAGTGAAGCACTTTGCCAAGTTCATCTATCACGCCCGCACAGCTCTTATGGACAGGTCAACTTTGGCAGCGCACCGGAATTATCTGGAATTCGGGCCTACCCAGTCTGGCCCTCATTGAAAGTTTGCTTTGGTGTATCTAAAGGACCATTATTAATTCCATTGTATAAAACAAAAACACCAAAGGAGGTTTTAGGAATAAGATGTGTATATATATTATTCTATTGTAATTATTTCTTTTTACATTGATCATCCTTTTGTATTGGTTTTTGTTAACCACACAAATAAAGAATCATTCATTCATGCACAGCCTGCTGCCTTGTGCCGCAGAGGATTTTTACTTCCATTTTAGAAAATAAACCCAAAAGTAAAACTTATGAATGGGTTGAACTTGCTTTGTGTATTTGACCTGCACTTCATCACAGTCCACCTTAACTTGAGCTTAAGTACCAGCAAAGAGCAAACAGATGACAGAGGTTGGCTCTTAATGGTTTTTAATGCCATTTTGAACCTTAACCTCTATTGGATTTTTAGCATTTTTATGTCACTTTATTTATTAAAATGTACCCAATGTTTGTCATTTGTTTCTAAATTGTTTTTTGATTCTTGTGTTTTGACTTATTACTGTTAGAGTACTGTGTAAATACATTACACATTCCCTCTAAATTAAGCCTGCCTGCTCTGTGGTATAGCTACCAGTGGATTGAGCTTTGGACAATTTAATAACTTTAAGGATTGTGGTTAATACTTGAGGTGGGTATACTCTACCCTTCAACTAATACCCCTATATCTTACATTTATGTAATGTACAGCACTCCTCTTAGACAGGTAGGTTTGCACTGAATAAATAAAATACTTATATACATACAAAGCAGTAACAACTTTTCTTACTGTTTTTTTTCAAATGGGGATAAACTACTCATTCTCCCCCCCAAAAAATATATGACTTCAGAGTCTATAATTTTTAATTGTGTATTTCTATGAGCTATTGAGTAAATGTTTGAAGCTATTGTAGGTCTGTGAAAATTAGTTACCGGAATTTGTGGTGCCATGATAATGGTCTGCTACAAGTCTTGCCCCACTAAAGATTTTCAATGTCTAGAAAGTCTTCTAAATGAAAAGGTGAATCTCTTTACTGGCAACCACCAAGGGCCATTCCCACACCTTTATCCATCATCCACTGACTGGATGCTCTTCACCTTTTGAAAAGGATGAACCAACATCTTGTACCCAACTACATTTGATCACCAAATAGCCTCAGGGTGCCTACAAGCTATTTTATACAAATTGGACAACATATTTGTAGGACAGTCATCCTTTTTGCCCTGATCACCCCTATATTTTGGCTGATACTGGTGGGTACTGACTCTGAAAGTGCCCTGGGATATGCTAACCAGGCCCAGGGCCTGTGTTTTGTACTTAAAAGGGATATCGTAGTTGGCATACTTCCAAGACAACCTACATGTAAGTCCCTAGTATATGATAGAGCAAGTAGGTTTGAAGACCCAAATGGATTTAATGCACTTAACTTTGCACTGCTGTGTTGTCTGGTGTTATTTTAAAGCCAGACCTGCCTTGGAGGCTGGTTTTAAAAGAAAACTATGTCCACATTCATCTTTGGAATAAAAAGTACTTCAAAAGTCCAAATCTATCTTTCTGTTACAAATAGATCTCGCCCTAAGGTCTGCTCTAGATGCACCAAGGGTAGTGTGCATTGTTCTAAAAATTAAGGACAATGTCAAATATGTTTTATATGCCCTGGTAGGAAAACACTGCACAATAATTTCCCCCATTGTAGTGCGGCCCCTTAGGCACATAGGAAGGCTGTATTATACTTTAATAAAGTCTAACTTTTCAGTGGCGTTAGCTAGCAACATGACTAAAAGTATCAAAATTATGGTGACAATGGATCCATAAAATTGCCAAGTTTGGATTTAATATAACTATTACAGTAAAGTAGTTTTAGAATTTGCCATCCGGAAGTAACCTAAAAAAGCCCTGTAGCAGCCTCTTCTTGTTAGCCAGCCCTTGGCAGGCGGAGCCAAGCTGCTCCCTGAGTAGTTGTGAAAAGTTTAATCCTGAAACAATACAGACATTTGGTGGGAGGAGATTTGCTTCCTGGAGAACCAGGGACAGGAAGGGGGCCAGGGAAGTAACTGGGCATCAAAGGCAGGAAAACAGATGTCACAAGACCCAGGCCAGCGCCACTTCCTTGATCTCTAATAAAAGAGAGGGACCCAAACAGCCAAAGGGGGAGGGTACCAAAAAGACAAATGTCAAAACAGAAATTCCCCTTTGGGTGAATTGCTCTACCATAGGAACTTTCAAACACAATAGAAACTTTCAAACACAACACTTAATTCAAAAGGGAGCAAAGAGGAAAAATAATAAAGTTGAAGGGTTTATTCAATTTAGTTTAAAAACATCAACACACAATTAATAAAATACACAATTTATACAGAATAAAAATACAGTGTATAAAAAATGTATTAGAAAGGTGGGACACAAAAAAGTAAGGAATAAATGAATCCTATTATCATGAGATAAATACAGTAGTCTAATCATAATCACAGCCTGACAACTATATCACTTTTACAGTCAGAGTTGTTACTTCATGTACTTAACGTATTTCAACTCAAAAGAATGCATCGACCCATTTCGGTGGGCACATATTTTAAGAGCCAACACCCTCTTCAGGATATGATACTTAAATCCCACAGTTATATATAGTATATCTTATTAGTGACCGCACAGGACCTCACACTCTCCAAACTGTCACTGCGATGCCACATCAGTGGCTATCTTTTTTCAGACAGTGTCTTCGTCTATTTATTTCCATGGTTATTTCAAAGTTAGTAGGTCATCATACGAACCATCGAGACCACTGATATTAGATCTTAAAAAATGGTCAGATAGTGCAAACCGTATATCCAAGTTAAAAAAGGGGCCGTGTGCTTCAAATAATAAACAGTACAGCGGGTTTACGTAGTAATCCCAGCCTCCTCACACGCACAAACGCCAACAGTCTGCTAAAAGTCGGAAGTGCGGTCAATAAGGGCGTGCGCCTCAGATGGCATGTGTATTATATTAATTGTGTATTGATGTTTTTAAACTAAATTGAATAAACCGTTCAACTTTATTATTTTTCCTCTTTGCTCCCTTTTGAATTAAGTGTTGTGTTTGAAAGTTTCTATTGTGTTTGAAAGTTCCTATGGTAGAGCAATTCACCCAAAGAGGAATTTCTGTTTTGACATTTGGCCACTTCCTTGATCCCCAGCCATATGGGAATCCCCCTAATTATATTAGGAGAGGGGATGGAAGGGGCGTGTAGTGAATTGTTAACCAATCCTGTAGGTTGGACTAGCTAGACACATTCTTCAAGGAGAGAATTTCTCCATTTTTATATTTGAAGGACGGTGCATTCTGGATTACAAATATGCCACAACTATTGGTTGGGGTGCCCCTCCCTCGTTCTCAGCCCAGAATGGAGGATAAATATGGTAGAGCAGGAGGAACTCCTCAGAACAATGCCTGGAACAACAAGAGAAGAAGGGCTGCTCTGTTGGACCCTTGAACAGCACAACAGAACGTTTGCACTCAGAAAGATTGCACCTGATGCACTCTCAGGGCTACACAAGAGTACTATGCCTGACCCAATGAAAAGGAGTAGACTCCCTGAGCAGGAAAAGGTAGAAGTACTGGAAAAAGACACCTGCAACAGCCAAAGAGATGACTACTCCGGCTGTACAGCTACAATTGGATTCTCCTAGACTGCACAGGTGGATTATGGGAGGTGAGTCCTAGCCCCCAAGTGACAATTCAGAACTTCTGATTCCTTGGCTAGAGCTAGAGGATAGTTATTTCTCCAAACAAACCAAGAACCAACTAGACTACTGCTCATTGACCAGTCTGCAATAAGTTCCTGACCCCGCCCCCCCAAAAGCGCCGTCAGGTCCTCTGCCCTTGAAGTACTTTCCCGAACCACTCCACTTGCACAGAGAATCAGCACAAGCCTCCACAAGTTCATCTCTTTGCTCAGCAAGTGTTGTCCGTCGGCATGGATCAGCACAGCAAGGCTCCAGACTGCCCTTTTGCGATGCCTGACTGGATCTTCACGCTCAGGTGACCATCACCAGGGGCACTCTCCTTTCCTCCGAGAACCTTTTCCTAGTAAATGAGACTCTTGGCACAAGAACTTGAAAACATAAAGCTTAAGTGGGACAAACCTGGGACTGTATCTGTCCCACGCTCCATTGTGGTCAGCTTCAACATTTAAATTTGATCTGGTCCAGCGCGATCAGATAGTCGTGGTTGGCTCCTTATGCGTTTGAGTGCTATACTACAGTTTATTCTTGAAAAATTCATATCTCCGGTTCCCCACCCTGGATTTGTCATGTGGGTGTCATTTTAAAGATCAAACTATTTTCTAACCTTATAAATCGATGTGGGATTTTTATTGTGTTGTGTCTTTTACTTATTCACTGTTTAGGTGATATTAATTGCTTTACTCTTACCAGTATCCTAAGTTAAGCCTAACTGCTCATTGCCAAGCTACCAAGGGTTCAGCAAGCAATAATTTATTGAGACTTGACTCGACCTTCTTAGGGATTGTGATATTATTACTGGCTGATGATGCATACCCCCACTTACTAATAACCTACCTTCCTACATTATTGTTTCTTTATTTTGTTGTCCCTTTAATAATTAAGTTATAGTCTTTTAAACTAAATTGGTTTGGATGTTTTGCTATTTATCAACTGTGATGTTATTTTGACATTGTTGTATATGCATGATATGCATTTCTCTTATGAATCTTTGACGCATATGCTAAGCTGCCAAAGGTAAACCATGAATTCATGAAAGAATGAAAGAAACCAGCTGACCCAATCTGAATAGCTTAACAGTCTGGTTCACTACTCGTAGGACTTTTAAAGATTACTAAATTTCTCTAATTTAATCAGCACTTTACAGGTGGGTTTTAAGCACTAACCTCAGACATCCACCCTCTGATGGTAATCCTTTAAAGGCCAGCATTTCAGATCCTACTTTTATCTCAAGTCACTTACCTGTCCTGACTAGTGACAAACAGCATACAGGCTGGCTTTGTGCAACATTCTTTGATGCAATTATCATTTTCAACAGTCTTGTTGTTCATAACCTAATGCTTGGCATACTGTGCAGCCTCCGGTGTCTGAGGGACCCCATGGAGGTGGCAGTAACAGAAGGCTGTAGAAAGCTCAGTGGCTTAGTGTGTCCTCAGACTGACCTATCTGGCATTTTCAGATGTTACTGAGCTGGTGCCTTCCAGGTATTTCCATAAACGGCTTAGGCTATACATAAGACTTTTGTAAATTTGTAACAAAATGTTGCAACTAGTTTGTCAAATTAGTGTTAGAGTATGGTAGGGCAAACCTGAGAGATGCTTCCTGACTTCAAGCTGAGGAGACCCTCTATTAGCCTCTGCTAATCTCCACTGCCTGAGTGGTAAGCCTTCATGCCTATGCATTCCTATTCTCTCAGCAGAAATCTTCATTCTGCTTTCTGAAGCAGCCAAATTACCTACTTTGCTTAGTTTAAATTCTTACAAATGGGCCATTTTATCTTATCCTGAAATATTGACTTAGACTATTTGTAATACTGATAACTAAATTTGAATCAATCTATATATATAAAAACGAATGTATGTCTGTCTGTCTGTTTGTCCTTCATGTATTACTACACCATTCATCACCATGAAACTTTGGGAAGTTGTTGAGTACTCTCCCGCGAAGGTTTCTGGCATATGCATTACTACACCATTCATCCGATCGCCATGATACTTTGGGAAGTTGTTGAGTACACTTCTGCGAAGGTTTCTGGCATATGTTTTTTTAAAATATCGGCCCCCCAGGGACCTCATAATCTTTCGAATACTGATGTACGCACCAGATGGAAAAACAACAAATCGTGTATCCACAAGCACTCGAATAAATAAATAGAATTAAAACACCATTCATCCGATCGCCATGAAACTTTGGAAAGTTGTTGAGTACACTCCTGCAAAGGTTTCTGGCATAACATTTTTTTAAATATCGGCCCCGCAGGGCCCTCATAATCTTTCGAATACTGATTTACCACAAGACGGAAAAACAAAAAAATGTGTATCCACAACGACTCGCATAAATAAATATAATTAAAACAGCAATCATCCGATCGCCATGAAACTTTGGGAAGTTGTGGAGAACACTCCTGCGAAGGTTTCTGGCATAAAAAATGTATAAATATCGGCCCCCCAGGGCCCTCATAATCTTTCGAATAATGTTGTAAGCACCAGACGGAAAACCAAAAAATCGTATATCCACAAGCAATAAATAAATAGAATTAAAATTACACTTTGAAATGTTTTCCATATTAAAATGAATAAGTTTCAATAAAAATGACACAATGTAAATTGAATGTTATCATAACGAGTTCATTGAATTTCCTTTCTTCGGAGATCGCAGCAACGCGCGACGGGTAAGCTAGTACTTGATAAAATAATGATCTGGTTTGAGCTCATTTGTAAAATAAAATCCTTTTAAACGCATTTTCAATTCTTCTTGTAATTTCCTGTGGCGTCCCAATTGGTTTTTCTTGTTAAGGTG
Source organism: Lissotriton helveticus (assembly GCF_964261635.1). NCBI lineage: Eukaryota > Metazoa > Chordata > Amphibia > Caudata > Salamandridae > Lissotriton > Lissotriton helveticus. Next base: position 145,530,013 of record NC_136073.1, read on the forward strand.
AATAATGGAATTGATAGCTCTGTATCCCCTCTCCTTTTTGACTAACGAAGTCCATAAGACCAATGGCAGGGGTTATTTGATGATTATAAACGACACTTGAGATTATAAGTATTACTGCTACGTCAATAGTCTTCATATACCAACAACTGGTAGTGCCAGTCTCAACATACCCATGAATGCCCTGTCACTTACCGATAATCTTCACTACTTAGAGTCCAGGTCTATCCGTTCCATCTCTTGCACAAGAGCAGTTCAGCTGCTCCACATAACCTATTACCCAGCTAAGGTCAAAATACTTCCCCCATTAATGCACTGCCTAGCCAGCATAGGGGGAAGCACGTCACCCAGTCAGACTGAGAATTCCAAAGAAAATGATCACCTTAAACAAAACCTCGGGTGGGGGGAGGGAGAGGCTCAGGAATGGAACAGGAAGACCTAGACTCAGAGTAATGAAGATTAGGGTAAGTAACCAGGCATTACCTCCTCGTCCATCTTCCTGTCCCATTACTTACACATGAGCCCATACCCAAATGCATGGTGAAAGAACTACACACAAACCAAGCGTGATGGAAAATAACTGAAACCCTCAATGCACAAAAACAGCATAAAGCACAGATTATGTACAGCCGAGAAAACATGAGCACAGTCGGCTGTGGATACAGCTATTTCCGGTAACAAGAAACAAAGGTGTGGGGAGAGGCCCATGTTGCAGCAACACAAATGTTGTGAGGAAGCACCCTGTAAACATCACCCAGGACAAGGAAACACATCTTGTAGGCTGCTCCTGGACAGAAGAGGGAAGTGGACAGTGAGCAGCCTCATAAGACAAAACAAAAACACACATCCCTCACTGAGGCAAAGTGGACAAAGAAGGTCCTAGACCCTTCCCAGAGAGACCATCGAAGACACACCAAGAATCCACCCACCCAAATGCACTGGCAGGGCCAAGGCAGATGAAAATGGGGCCAAAACATCTAGAGAACAGAGAATCCCCTATCCCGGAGTAGACTAGTCCGGACAACAGAACAGAAGGACAATATCCCCCTGACAGGGAAAATCTGTGAAGACTGTGGGCATAAAAAATTGACCAGAACGCAAGATCACCATGTCAGGACCGAAACGCAAAAGGGAAAATAGGGGGGAGAAAACGGCAAAACCCCAAGTCCACCAACCTAGTGACTAGAAGAAACTGCCACAAAAAAGAAACTGTAGCATAAAGAAACCGAAGGTCAACTGAATGAAGGGTAAATGGGGAATTGGTCCATGATAGAAGCACCACCTGCAAATCCCAGGTTGTGGACCGGAGAGCAGGAAAAAAGAACTCAGAAGCAAAAAACTCCTTAAGAGGCATGCCATCAAGGGAGAGACAGAGGGAAAATCTGAGCCGCTGATGGCCAGAATCTCAACTCACAGGGCGAGAGGAGTTGTGAATACCAGACCCAACACAAAATCAGCTCTCAAAAAGTCCAACACCCTGCCAGGAGTACAGGAAGTGGGAGGCAGACCCTTCCCCTCACACCACAAGTCAAAAGTACTACAAATGATGACAGCAACATTTCGGGGGGGAGACAACTGGATGCAGAGAGCCACCATAAGTTGACAACTATTTACCAACAAGGGCAACCTCTTCAAGTGCCATAACCGGAGCCCGAGCTGCAGAAGAGGACGTGCAGAGAAGAGGGACACCCATTTGAGACGGATGAATGGAAAACCCCCATGGGTACGCACACAGCATAGCACTGAAGAAGGGGAAACTAAAGGCTTCGGAAACAATGCAGGACGCACAGATGACCCGCCACCTGATCCATCCCTAGTTTCTAGAAGACCCTAGAAATAAAAGGGAAAAATCAAATAGGAACCCCTGGGACCAAGAAAGAATCTATTGCCCAGGGCAACGTCAAGGGAATCTGGCTGCAAAACTGAGGGCCGACTCCTCGACGGCAAAAAGATCCAGCTAAGGAAGGCCAAACTAGGATAGAATCTGCTGGAAAAGAAGTGGTGACCGATACATGGTTATGGACGAGGGGAACACCTTTCCCAAGCACTTTGCAAACGGATCCTCCCTCCTTAGAGGAGAGAGGGCCAAGAGAGAGCAGAGATACCTCTCGCCCGAAGGCAAAACCTCCAGGATGGGAGAAATATAGCCCGATACCCCCCCCCATGCTGGGTGACAGAGGCACACACAACCAGGCTGTCTGATCACAGACAGCTTGGAATCGAAGGGGAGGAGTGATCCAAAGATGCATTTGCCAAACTGCAATCAACTCCCGTCAGTGCAAGGATCAGACAGCCCTGAAGTGGGACCAACTGTCCTGGGCCTGCACAGACAGGAGAGTCCCAAGATGAGACCTGAGATGTAACTAAAAGTGCCCCAATAAACAGGAGCTCCTTTGATGGGTACCTATTGAGGGTTACTAAAAACCAAACATTCCCTAGGCAGTCATGCACCAACTCCACGGCTACCAGGGCCTCAAGGAAAACGAGGAAGAAAAAGCAAATCATCTAGTTATGGGACCAGATTGTCACAAGACCCACCAAAGGCACCAAGGATATTGTTAAACCCACAGAGGCAGAAGCAAGGCTGTAGTGGTAATGTAATTGAATTGAGAATGTCTATATGCAATGTGGAATGTTTATTAGGTAATAAAGAATGTAATGCTTTGAATGTAGATCTGGAGTCTTCTTGGGCTTGAAGTTCGGTGAGTTGCTTCAGTTGCTCATCGGGCTCCAGGCTGAAGAGACGCTCTTTTTGTGGGTGAAGTACTTTACAATAAACCTACTTAAACCAAGACACGAAGTCTCTGGAGTTATCTTCAATCAATCTATTACATATTGGCGGCGATCTGGATTTTTGCTACTTCATCCACCGACCCACGGAGCAGTTTTGGAAATTTCTGCTTGGATGTTTTCTGAAATTATCATCCATCAGATCAATCGGAGTCATATATGATGTTCATTCAACTGATTTATGGATTTTACTTCACACACAACTTCATCTGTATCCTGTGACTTCTGAGGTTTTATTAGAGGAAATTGTGGAGTTGCGGTAGGATTAGACTGGAAGTGTGTATGTGAGGTGCTTGTGGGAAGTCAAAATAACTTGATGATTACAGTCGGAAGCATGGTTGCACTATCTAAAGACTTTCTTTTTCATGCGCGTATACTTTTCAAGGGTGGTCGCTGCATTTAAAAATCCTTGGATTGTTGGTATACGCTGGTTGTTATCCACTCGGATCCATTTAAAAATATGAAAATCATGCGCTTTACCTGAGTGCCTTGTGACGTGCAGTTTGTCCTTCAATCTGTGTTTTGACCTTCTCCCGATGGAACACTTGGCATTGCTGGAGGACGTTAAGCTGCTTAAGCGTGCCGAAAGTCATCCGGCTGAGTGCCAACGAACATGCCGCCATTTTGGTTTTGGCATCTTTATTATTTTGCACTTTGTTTGCCAACCACGTTTCCAACCACATTTCCAGTTTAATAACACGCAATAACAAACACACAATAACGAGTATATTAATGTACAGAACAAAGAAATTTTCTACAACCTTCATGCAGAATATTTAAGTTTCAGAACATCTATTCAAGTAAGATACTTTTAAAATCGATTTAGGATCCCTTCTGTTCATTCCTCAAAAGGAACAAGTTACTTCAAATGTCACAAAGGTTAAATTTATTTCTTCGGTGGCTCGCACACCTTAATAGAAGTGGGCCTTCAGTGGATGATTTAAAGTACTTTGGCAACAAATGACTGTTCCTTTAATCGTATTAAAAATTGAGTGTTTCGGTGATACACTCACCCTTTTGTTAACATGTCAACATGTCTTCAGTGCGTAAAATCACACAACCACCTCCATTTTTGGATAAACCAGGAAAACCAGTAATGTTGTGGGCAGAATGGTTTGGACTATTTCAAAACCATATAGTAGCTATAGACTCTGCAGAATATTCTCCACCCGGTAAATTTGCATTATTATTTGGTAGCTTAGGTTTAGCAGCTCGACGTATTTTCAACAGTTTAACACCAATTCCTCCTCCTTCTGGGCAATCAGGGGATAGGCAATGGAATATTTTTTTAGAGGCTATTGCTAAATTAAAAAACTATTTGAAGAATTTCCCAATATTATGTCGGAAAGGCATTATTTCTATAAACGAAAACAGAAGGAGGATGAACAAGTTGAGGAATATATTTCTGCATTAAGAATTTTAGCAATTTCATGCGATTTTGGTCCACTCTTAAATACCTACATCAGAGATCAATTTGTATTTAATTGTTCATCACCTAAAATTAAAGAAAGACAGCCAGATTCATCAAAGGTAAATCGGCTCGCAAAGGGCCAGATTCTGAGAATTTGCGAGCGCTATTTTTGCATTTGGGATTCATCATCCCAAATGCAAAAATCGCATTTGTAGAAATCGCAAATTTGCGAAGAATTGCATTTAAGGAATCTAAATTAGAGATTCCTTAAATGCAATTCATGAACCATTTAAAAATTGCGAATTCGCAATCTGGTGCCGCTATTTATCGCGAAGTCTGACTTCGTGGTAAATAGCGAAAACTTAGAAAAATGCACTTTAGTGCCTTTTTCTAAGTTGTATGTTACACACACACATGTCCTTTGGACATGTGTGTGCGCAACACCAGTGTACATGAGCATTTCAGGGGTGCTACAGGGTGTCCTTTGGACACCCTGGCACCCTTGAAATCGCATCCTTATTTGCGATTCGCAAATTGCTAATTGCAAATAAGGAATGACTCCCCATTCATTCCTATGGGCCTTTAGGCCCATAGGAATGAATGGGGAAGCCATTCCTTATTTGCGATTCGCAATTTGCGAATCGCAAATCAGGAGGCAGTAGAAATAGCGAAAACTTAGAAAAATACACTTTAGTGCCTTTTTCTAAGTTGTATGTTACACACACACATGTCCTTTGGACATGTGTGTGTGCAACACCAGTATACATGAGCATTTCAGGGGTGCTACAGGGTGTCCTTTGGACACCCTGGCACCCTTGAAATCGCATCCTTATTTGCGATTCGCAAATTGCTAATCGCAAATAGGGAATGACTCCACATTCATTCCTATGGGCCTTTGGCCCATAGGAATGAATGGGGAGTCATTCCTTATTTGCGATTAGCAATTTGCAAATCGCAAATCAGGAGGCAGTAGATATCGCTATAATTTGTGCGATTTCTACATGAATCCCATTTTGCGAGTCCTTAATAGCGATTCCTTAATAATCGCTATTAAGGACTCGCAAAATGGGACTTTGATGAATCTGTGTCGGGATTGCCAGTAGCCCAAGAATGTAAATGCCACTAACCTTGTCCTCGAGACCAGCGGAGACGATGTCTGATGATAGGCCCCCCTATTCCTCCTAGACATGAACCCCAACAAAGGAGTATATACACCCTCTGCGTGGACTCTTGCCCTGGGGAAAAGGGAAGTGGATAAAATAAAAAACTAGCTGTAGGTTCTGTGATTCCCTCAAGGTCTGGGTAATTGAGCAGGTGGGTCCCAGGAAGACTGTCCTCACTGCATAAGAGGATGACATCACTCTATATTCAAGCAGCCCAAATTTTGTTCGAAACGCCGTTTTCCACTCATCCCCTTTTTGGACCCGGACCAGATGGTATGCTCCACGCAGATCGAGTTTGGTGAAATAACGGGCTCCTTTCAATTGGTCCATTAACACAGGTATTAAGGGGAGAGGATACCGATTCTTGATGGTTACACGATTTATTGCCCTGTAATCTATACATGGTCGTAATTCGGCACAATCTTTTTTCGGTATGAAAAACATAGGGGATGAGGCTGGTGATGTTGAGTGTCGAATAAAGCCGGATGCAAGGTTTTCCTCAATGTAATTCTTTAGATATTGAGTTTCCTTTTCGGTCAAAGCGTACACTCGACTGCATGGGATGTCTGCTCCGGGTACCAGTGCAATACGGCAAACATATACCCAGTGCGGAGGCAAGGTGGTAGCCTTTTGCTGATTAAACACAGGACGATATTCCTTGTACTCCTTAGGAAGAACGGTAGCACAACAATAGTGTTCTTGGGAGACTTCCATCGCCAGACACACTGAAGGTGTTATTCCAGGGACGTTGTTAACAGAAGGATTCCGATTGCAATGTTCTTTACAATAGTCTGATGACAAGGTGATAGTACGAGCCGCCCAGCTAACTGTGGGATCATGAAGAGTCAACCAGGGCATGCCCAGGATAAGCCGGAACTGAGGAGCATCGATCAAATCAAATTGAATGTACTCATGATGATTTTGGCTGGTCTGCATCAACAGAGAGCACGTATGATAAGACACAGGGCCTGAAGACAGAACAGTTCCATCAACTGCTTTAACCAGCTCCGGCTTTTCCTTCTTCTCACAAACAATTCCGTTTTTCAGGGCATATTCTTGGTCAATATAATTCCCTGTGGCACCGGAATCAAGCAGGGCATCAATATCCAACGCCAAATGGGAATTTATCCATAGCGTGACTTTGAGGTTCATGTGTGCGACAGCAGGATGCAAGGTATTGGCTAATACTGGTGAGATCATTGAAGGCGAATAACCCAAGGCAGAGACCTCTTCCTGATTTGGGTTTGTTAGTTTTCCGCCGGCTTTCCTGTCTGAACAAGCGCCTGAACCCGTGGCACAAAAGGACGTCCAGGTAGCGCGTTTCTGGCTCGACACTCCTTTATAAAGTGCCCTTCCTCTCCTCTTGTGAAAGGGGTCCTCGGATACCCCCTATTTGCATAGGTTCTGTGCCTTCCGCTGCCTTGGGACGGTCTTCAATAGAGCTTTTGAAACGGGGATAAGCATACCGACCATCTCCCCTATTCCTATCCCATTTCCGATCAAGAAGTCTGTGGTCCAACTGGACAGTCAGATCTATAAGTTCTTCACAGGTATTAGGAAGCTGTACCACTTGTAGCAGGACATCTTTGAGCTCCCCTCTCAATCCTTGGTAGAACAGAGTAATTCTTTTCGCCGGAGGCCAATCAGTTTCCACTACTAGCCTATTGAAAGACGTAATGTAGGTCAACAGGTCTTGGGAGCCTTGACGTAGTGTTAACAGTTCCTTGTCAAGGGACATCATGTGGGATTTCCTATCAAAGAGTTTCCGCAACTCCAAACAAAAATCAGAAAAGCTGTGCAACACAGGGTCGTTTCTCTCCAGTAAAGGAATGGTCCAACTCGCCGCGTTACCACCCATATACGACATCATGAATGCCGTTTTTGTTGGATCATTGTGAAACACCCCAGGTTTGCATAGAAAATGTAGTCTGCACTGGTTGAGAAAAGTCTTGAATTTCCTGGGGTCCCCAAAGAACCGTTCAGGGGGTGCCAACGGTATTCCCATGTTCTGCAGGACATGTACTGTGTGGACAGGATCAGTGGGAGGGACTGTAACAGGAGGAGATGTAAAAAACCCACCCCCTTCTGCCCCTAAGGAGGGAGTGTGACTGGTCGAAACAGGGACGGACAAAGTAGCTGGTTTGATATAGGGAATCCCTCCAGTACTCCTACGTGTTAATCCCGCTACCTCTCTCCGCAAGGAGCCCACTTCCTTATGCAGAATCTGATTCTCGTTTCTTGAAGTGTGTACCTCTTGTTGCAAAGCTGCCAAGCTTTCCACCACAGAGGCCAACACGACTTCGATCTCCATCGTCTAGGCCGGGCTTATATACGTGGGCTTGCCAATCTGTTGGGATTGCCAGTAGCCCAAGAATGTAAATGCCACTAACCTTGTCCTCGAGACCAGCGGAGACGATGTCTGATGATAGGCCCCCCTATTCCTCCTAGACATGAACCCCAACAAAGGAGTATATACACCCTCTGCGTGGACTCGTGCCCTGGGGAAAAGGGAAGTGGATAAATAAAAAACTAGCTGTAGGTTCTGTGATTCCCTCAAGGTCTGGGTAATTGAGCAGGTGAGTCCCAGGAAGACTGGCCTCACTGCATAAGAGGATGACAAAACACAATCCTTAACACCTGTTCTTATATAATCACCTATAACTAAACAAACAATGATTTCTCACTCCTTACCAGAAAGTCACACAGCTAGGCAGGGTATTTCTAATCCCTTGTATCCCAAAACGAACAATGTAAACACCAAGGGTATAGATGTCCGATTCCAAAGTCGGTTTCAGGTACAGAGTACACCACAAGATCAGCACACCCAGGAATGTCTGTGTCCAAAAGTGTTCACTTTGTTACATAAGACACAAAGCTAATGTTCACAACTGCAAGGTCAGTGCGAGTAATCACTGAATCAATAATAATTCGGATTTAGCCACAGTGTCCAAAAGAAGTTTGAGCATAAGAGTCAGGAACTGCGGTTACGATTCACCAGCAGTACGTAGTAGACAACGCACCCCCCCTACTACTGCTAAAAGGAAACTCCCTCGAGCGTGTCTTAACATCAGGCGCGTTCAAAGCAATTACTTTTCTATCTCCGCAAATGCGTTGTGAACGTGTAACAAACGCGTTTACATTACACCGCAGCTTCCCTGCACTGACTCTTGAAGCCCAGGTCCAAAGCGAACGCGGAGGAGGCGAGCCCGCACTCCTTCCGCTGAAATACCTGGCGTAATGTTAAACTTGGAAAGAAATGTCCAAAACTGCAACGACTTCCATCTTCATGCTGAAATCCGGTGGGTAACACCATCCGCCACTCCCACGAAAACAGGTTGATTGGCAAGCACCTTCCCTGTCTGAAGGAAGTGCTTTTGTAAGTTCCGCCCTGAGCCCTCGAGTGACGTGTCTCTAGGCATGCTGGTAGTTGTAGTTGTCCGGTAGTTCACCCTCATCTCATGTCGTATAGGTGAACAGCGGTAACCACAGCAATGGTATGGCCTTAACCCTCGTGCTACCAGAATCGCTACAATCTGGGGGTTAATCCTTAGTTGTAAAAACCCTATACTTACAGAAGTAATAGATTTATCTCCGAGTATCGAAAGATCTATAATTTCAACTAAAGTTATGATGTCAGATTCAACTCCTACGGTAAATGTAATTTCAAAAGAATATAATGAAGAAGGTTTATATGCAGTTGGTTCTGAAGACAAATTGATTAAATCTGCTCAATCAAAAGCTCAAAATTATTCCTACAGGTGTGGTTCTAAATTTCATTTCGGGAATTTTAAAGGCTGTCCTGCTTTGAAAAAACGTTGTTCTATTTGTAAAAAAATAGGTAATTTCCCAAAAGTTTGGGGCTTCCAAAAGAAATCTGTAAAAGTAAATAGTGTTGACATGGATGAGTGTTCAGAGTCTCTAGACAATCTTTTATTGACCATTGATTCTGAAGAGGAACCAATACAGATTAAGGGTCCTTTATGTGAATCTACCAATAATGGAATTGCTCTTCAAGTTATGGCAGACTCTGGTTCGCCTATCACCATTCTTCGGCTTTCTACTTTTTATGAAAAATGGGGTAAAGAAATTAATTTATTAGAAACAGATGTAAACCCTAAAGCATTTGGTGAAAAGGATATTGATATGTTGGGGTTTTTCATAGGCAATTTGCACGTTTTAAAAATAACAATGTGTACGAAAGTTTATGTAGCAATTAAGGGGAAAAACATCGTAGGTTGGAAAGTTCTAGCAAAATGGGTCTGTATTTGGTACCTGGTGATGATAATCCCATAAAAGTAAGAGATGTGCCTATTTGCTATGTCAAAAATTGATCGCACGGATCTGGAAAATGAGTTCAAAAATGTTTTTAATGACAAAATAGGTATGGTGAAAGGCGTTGAACACAGGATTTGATTATTACCTGGTGCATCTCCTGTGTCACATAAAGTTCGTCCTGTGCCTTTAAGTGTGAGAGGAGAATTAAAAAAAATGCTTGATGATTTGTGTTCTCATGGGATTATTCAACCCACTGGGTCGCCCCCATTGTCGTCGCTCGAAAAAAGAACGGCGAGATTAGGTTGTGTGCGGATCTCAGGGTCTAAATAAAAACATTAAAGTGGACTGTCATCCCCTCCCCAGGATCCATGAATGGTTAGCAAATTTTGTACGGGCAAAATGTTTTTCTTTAATCGATTTAAAGTCTGCCTACCATCAAATTCCTTTGTCCACATGATCTCAAAAGCTAACAATCTGTTACTCCGTTTTGAGCTTTTAAATTCCTACGGCTTCCTTTTGGGTTGGCATTGGCGGCCAGCGTCATTCAAAGACTTATGGATACCTTATTTAAAGAACTAAAGGGAGTACACGCATATTTAGACAATATTTTAATTTTTGCCAAAAGCCTAGATGAACATAATATTTTATTGAGAAAGGTTCTGTCTTTATTAGGGGAACGTGGCATGACAGTAAGAGAAGACAAATGCAAATTTGGTGTGACTGAGTTGGAGTATTTAGGGCATACACTATTTGAATCAGGCATTGAACCAAAATTTTCAGTGGTCAAGGTCCTGAAAGAGGCAAAAGCACCCTGCGATAAAGACTCCCTGCGCTCATTTTTGGGACTCGCTGATTATTATGCTAGATTTGTGGTCAATTATGCTCAAGTGGTAGAACCACTTCGTGCTTGACTAACAAAGGGACAGAAATTTGTACAGTCCAGAGAGCTTGATGAAACATTTTGCAGAGTGAAAGAACTAATTATTTCAGCTCAGGCACTTCACGCTTTTAGAGATGACTGTACCGCAGTCATTTCAGTGGATGCAAGCATGAATGGTTTAGGGGCAGTTTTAAGTCAAGAAGTTGATGGCAAAGAACAAACAGTAGCTTTTGCCTCGAGATCACTTAAACAATTTGAGCGCCACTATAGTACTATCGAACGAGAGGGTTAGCCTGCATTTGGCCAGCTCAAAAATTTTAAATGTATATTTGGGGACGTAAATTTGTAATTTTATCAGACCATAAACTTTTCTTTTATTTTCAGCAAAGTGGCAGGGAATAACAATCTGTCGCCGAGACTAACCAGACTTGTGTCTAAACTTCAAGAGTATAATTTTGAGTTGAAACACATTTCTGGTGGGAAAATTTCCGAGCGGATTGCCTGTCTAGGATGTTAATGGAAAAGGATGGTGAAGATGATTTGATAGAGGAGGACGTTGAATGTGTGACGGTGGTTGATGCTACTGATGAATGGAATCTGATAATTTCAGAAAATGAATGGAAAGAAGCTAGTTTGAAAGATCCTATCTTATCCAAAGCAATTGAGTTTTCAACTAAAATTTGGCCTGATGTGAGAAATTTAACAGGTGAATTAAGAAATGTTGCACAAGTGGCTGATGAACTCTCAGTAAAGGATCACATCTTATTAAGGGGTGATAAATGTGTTACTCCAAGTGATCTAAGGAGCATCATTGTAAAAATAGCTCATAAAGGTCATTTAGGTGTTACAAAAACTTGTATGAGAATTAAGTTACATTTTAGGTGGCCAGGTTTAGACGCTCAGGTTAGATCAGTTGTAAATAACTGTGAGGAGTGTTTAGTATCAGACAAATATTGGAAAACTTCAGCTTCTTCCTTGCATCCCATTCAGTTTCCTAGTTGTGCATGGGAAAAAGTGGGATTGGATTTCTCTAGCCCCTATAATGTTTTGCCTGAGGGTATGGGATACCTTATTTTGGCAACGGAGTACTACTCTAAATGGATGTACTATAAATTTGTAGATACACCGGATTCAGATAATATCATTTCATTCTTAAAAAGAGTATTTTTATTAGAAGGGGCTCCTCATGTTCTAGTAACAGATAATGGTACGCATTTTGTATCAGAGAAAATGCGTTAAGTTTTTAGAGTTACAAGACATTAAGCAACTCAAGGTAGCACTCCACTCTCCTTCTTCGAATGGGTTAGTGGAATGCGGTAACAAAATTATGAAGGAAGGAATTCAAACGGCTATTGCTTCTGGTCTTGACGTGGGAAAGTTTCTGGAAGAAAAAGTTTGTAACTATAGCACTTCCCCACATTGTACAAAGGTAGAAAGGTTAATTCTACTTTATTTCCCTCTTGGTTAGACCAGAACAATTCAAATGTCATAAAAGAGGGGTTTGACAAAGAAAAGTTATCAAACATGGTTAATGAGAAACAAGAACAAATGAAAAACAATTTGATAAAAGAAATCCTTTGAGGAATGTGGACATTTCAATTAGTGACTGGGTGATGTTTAAAAAACCTTTTAGGGTTTCAGTAGGCAATTCATTTTTCTCAAATCCAGTACAAGTTATTGAAATTAGCAAAGAAGCTGCTTTTTTGGGTGAGAAAGGTTGGTAGAACTTAAGACAATTGGTGAAAATGTCTGAAGATCAGGCCATGTTAGCTAGTAGAGTGAAAAACAACATAAGCTCAGAAAATCGTGGATGGACCCACAGTACGATTAGGAGAGCTCCTGCTAGGTACAATGAATTTATCACATATTGAGTAAATGTAATTTGTTTGTTTTATGATAAAGGTGAAGGTGATGTAGGCTTGATGTAATTGAATTGAGAATGTTTATATGCAATGTGGAATTTTTATTAGGTAATACAGACTGTAATGCTTTGAATGTAGATCGGAGTCTTCTTGGGCTTGAAGTTCGGTGAGTTGCTTCAGTTGCTCATCGGGCTCCAGGCTGAAGAGGCGCTCCTTTTGTGGGTGAAGTACTTTGCAATAAACCTACTTAAATCAAGGCATGAAGTCTCTGGAGTTTTCTTCAATCAATCTATTACAAAGGCCAAAGGGAAGTACACAGATATGAAAATGCTGCCACAAGGCAAAAAATCTTTGTGAAAGAGGAGGAATTGGGATACTGAAATAGGCATTCAAAAGCACCAAGGGAGCCAGAAATGTCTCAAAATTAACAAGCATACCCTCCATCTGGAATATTCATCAGGGTACATAGGAGGCACTGATTTGTGAATCAAGACTGGCAGAAAACCCACAGAAGTTGCCTACACCTGGAACATCAGAGAACAACATCTCTGGCCAATCTCCAAATCAGCGACTGGAATGATGGCATTGTCCTGGGGAAATTCAAAAATCCCCTCTTTTGCCCCTGAAACTTCAGAGCAGTTCAAGGAGTCGGGCGACACAAAAAAAATCTGGAGACTGGAAGGTATGGCCAGGGACTGCCGGAGGACCCCCTCCCCTTTCTATTAACCAACTTATAACCATTATTATTAACAAGGACATGAGAGGGATTTCTTTGGAGGTGGGGGTCGTACAACCCCCAGCCGTATTTATTAAAAGATACAAATAAATCAAAAATCGAAATAAACAATATTTACACAATTACGCAGAAAACGTTCCATGACATTCGATTACAATTGATATATACAGATATCAGATAGCTAACCTTAACATAATTCTAGTACAAGGTATTTCCTATCCGAATCTAACGTATGAATCTTACAAAACTTAATTTTCTGCGTATCCTATTTGGGCCTACGGCAAGGTCACTAACTGGTGTCAGATCCTTGTCACTTAAACCATGCCCTCCTGTCGGAGTGCGCATGTGTAGAGGGCCCGTTTTCCGAGAGGGTACTTCCCCCCGTTTACCCCCGTGCACCCTATTAACCACGCCCTTCTGTCGAAGTGCGTATGCGCAGAGGGCCCATTTCCCGTGAGGGTACTTCCCCCCCCCCCCCGGTTATCCACGTACGCTCCATTAAAGGGGGCCCTTGCATCTCTGTGCCGTTTACTGGCGTCATTGTGCACGTGCGGGGTGGCCAACCAGCCTAGAGAAAGCGTGACTCCCCTCTTCCCTGCACCCAGGTAGGCAACAGGCTTTACCTGCCCCTGGAGTTGTAGAAGAGACCACTTGTCCCTCCCCTTGGGCGACCCCAATCAAGTATGGCACCGCCCTCTAAGGACCTTAAATTTACTGCTCACAAATGATGACCTTACCGCCTGACCAAGGAATGGCAATAAATACGATGATTGATGACCTGTAAACGGGATAAAGTTCTAAGGAATAAAGCATTTTAGTACGACACACCTGTCATCAATATGCATTTGGAACAAACCTGTGAAACCTTCATAAAACACAATACCAATTATCTGCTTCAGGGGATGGTGGGTGGGGAAAAAGAATTACAGCCTCCTAGAGGCTGGAGGGGCAGGCCATGGAGCGCGGAGTCAAAGAGACAGACTCCCGCGCTCCCCGGCCTTTTAACCTCTTACTGGCCAGGTTGGATCTAACCGGCCTGGCTTTCGTTCCACAGTGACCCGGAAGTGATTGAATCACTTCCGGGTCACTATGACACCGGGGGCCAATCGATGTGGAAGCGCGCCCGCCGCGTCATGCTGATGCGATGGGGGCGCGACCCACCACTGAGAGCGGGTGGGGCCGGTGCGCCCGCCATACTTGCAGCGGGCTGATGCCGGCCCCGCCTTTCTCAGTGTCCTCCTTCACCACAGAAAAAACCCAAACATCAGGGACACCTCCCAACCAAAAGGAAGAGAATTCACTGCTGTGGTATTCCACACATCGACAGTCGTGCTTCCAGAGTAGAACTGGCAAGGAAGGCACTTAATGGTCGTTGCTGGGACTAATCAGGGGCGGGAGTATGGTCACTTTTCCTCTCATGAAAGTGGCTGAGCTTGTCCCTCCCAGCCGTCGACATATTCTAAACGCCTGCCTGGGAGCACACCCCTGACCCCTTGCCACAGGTTGCAGTAGCGTCAGGAGCAGATGGTCCTCCACAGATTTTTCAACAACTCTAACAGTTAGGGACCGAACAGTCAGTCAGGTGAGAAAACGAGCTATCACAATAAACCACTACTGAGCCAGACTCAGAAGAATGTCTTGGTAGTGAGAACACCAACCCACTGTGTCTTTACTCTTCTCAAGATTGCCTACTTGCCACATTCACTGTTGCCAAGCAACAGACACAAATTACCTGAAGCACTGAAAAAACTCCCATCAGCACCTCGCAACGAAACCCCCTGGCCGCGCGCGCAGATCAAAGGGAATCCCCCCTGCCGAAGTGGCCTGAGCATTTAGGGAACCAACTCATCACTGCACCCAGGTGGTCAGCATAGGAGCCGCAGCGTGCCTCAACAGTTGCCCCTAGAGCAGGCCTTTAGGAATGCTGTCAAAAGCACCTGTCGAGCAAACTTCCAGCACAGGAGCAGCAGTGCACAAAGAGAAACAAATAGCATCCGCTGCTACCCCCAGCAGAGGAAATGCCAGGTCTGGTGGCTCAGTGGACCCATGTTTCTACCGCAGAGGCCTGTGTTTGAACCCCCACATCCTGCCATAGGGTGAGAAGTTGGGCGACCGTAAACATCTGCCACACAGCACCAAGACGCCCACGGGTGAACGTGTGCCCAACACATGCCATGCTTTGTGATAGGCCGATAGAATACAACAAGCAATCTGGACCCACCACTCTTAATAGATCAGCAAAGGAGCAGCAGAGCGTGAAGCACAACCCCCAGCCACTAGAGCTGACTGGAAAATATACGCTAAAACAATAACCGATGCTCCGAATTGTCCAGTCTAGGAGCTATGGGAGGGATACAACCATAAAAAATGCTACAGCAGTAAGCAAAAACAAGTTAATAAAAAAAATGAATTGCATTAAGAGCAGCCGCCCCCTCCCCGCCCCCCCCCCCCGCAGCGCTACCTGAGGCAGGAGGCAGACCGCATTGCGCAAAATCCAACATGGATCCCTCCTGCATTGTAACTGTATCAACAGGAACCAACTCTCTCAACTCCCAACATCATGCATGAGCCACCAAGAAGCAGAAAGCACCTGTGAACAACAAAACTTGCCCCAAACTTGCAGCAGAGCTCCTAAGGCAAAGCACTGTACAACCATCAAAGGAGCTGGCTGCATCCACAGGAAGCAGTGCCCCTTCAAAGTGAAGCCGCCTGCGGGGAAATCAAGGGCGAAAGAACGCCTAGCGTCGCAGCCAAAAACCAGGAGCAATGCTTGCTGCTCAGAGTAGTGTGGTCCCCTACATGACAAGACTGCTCAGGCAAGTCCAGTAAGAAAAAACGAAGTACATATAAAGAAGAAAGCAGGCTCAAGACTGACCCTAACAACGCTAGGCATCGTTCTGCAGAGCAGAATATAAAGAACAGGCTGTCTTGGTGATGTGTTTCCCCTCTATGCATCATGCTGGGTAGGCTTTGCCATATTGGGGGAAGTGTTTTGACCTCAGCTAGGTGATAGGTTATGTGGAGCAGGTGAACTGCTCATGTGTACGGAATGGGACGGGAAGACAGATGAGGAGATAGTATGTATGATCTCCTTACACATGCTCAGCAACACATAAACAATTTACTCATGCCCAGCGATTGGTCTTGTTATCTCCCATGGGCAAATAAGAGGTAAAGCCAACTCCACATGTCTACCAAAAGTCAAGTTTAAGGTCTAGTGTCCCAACAAGAGGTATGATCAGCACAACATGTCTACCCACTTGTCTAAGTGCACAACACTTACACTTCATGACCAGTACTATTCACCAGCAAGACCAAGTCTTGTGGCTTTGCCCTCTTTTTGGGGGTAGTGTAATGACGACATTAAAGCACTTCACTTCTACTTTGTTCAACATTTAGGATTTACTCCATTTCTCTTGTGGGCCAGAGTGCCCATCAAGACTCATAATATTTTGCTCGACTAAAGATTTCCATATTTTGTAGAACTGACATCCAGACTGATTGGGTAGACGAAAATTGCACACAATGCATTTTATCACCAATATATCTGTAATTTAAATTTAAGGCATCTATGAGTGCATCACCCCTGCCTTCAGCTTCAGGTGTGACCAACATCTGGGGTGTAGGTTGGTACGGTGGAGAAGAACATCTTGTGTAATCAGAAATTCTTTCACCAACAGCGGATATTGCTGGTAAGTGGTCTTTGTTTCAATTATCTTCTTGCCTAAAGCTCTTTGCTTACAAGGTCGCCATTCCTATGACAGATCACTTAAAGATCAGTTTCAGTAGTAAACCAATCTGTGGTAACCCTTGGAGGAAGTACCTTTTCTATTGCTTCCTGGATCATGTTCCTAATTTCATATACTTTCTGTAGTGACTGTGGTTTGAGCCTCAGCCACACTTCTGGGCTATTCAATCACATAAAGAAATTCATGTTCGCACGGTAGCAGTGATCATAATTTAAAATCAGTATTTTCATGTGCACGTTACATTCATATTTAAATATGCTTAACTGTGTTGGGTGATTTGCCACTTTCGGTTGCCAAGGAAGTGTGCAGTTTGCCTGTTTTGGCACCTCCATAGTTTTGCTAAGTTCCTGATTTTTGCCCCTTTGAAAGTCAGCCAATCTTCACAATTTACATATTTTACCTTTGGCGGTGCGAAGTATATCTGTGCCCTACAAGACTAAATTTCCTTTAACCTCATGCGCGCTAAGCGTTTTACCGCCGTGCGCTGAGTTTTTCTAAAACCCGCGGTTCATGACGAGCTCAGCTCATCATGAGCGTACGATTGCGATTGTGATTGTGATTGGGTTCTTATATAGCGCGCTACCACTCCAAGGAGTATCTTGGCGCTTCGACTCCTAGTTGTCAAATATGTGCTGAGAGATAATGATGGTGAGTAATCAGACATAGAGAGGGTCATAGCAGCGCTTTATAACCTGATTCCGACAGAGGGTAGATCCAGGTTTTTAGGGCTTTCCTAAAGCTGAGTTCAGTTGTACTTTGACGCAGAGACAAAGGGAGGTTGTTCCAAGCCTTCGCCCCGATGACTGCAAGGGATTTTCCTCCCTTGGTCGTTAGCCTAAATCTAGGGACGTGAAGTAGATTAGTTGTGGATGACCTAAGGGTTCGTTTCGGGTGGTAGGATTTAAAGTACTTCCTCAAGTACAGCGGGCCTAGTACGAGAGGCGTAACTCATGACGAGCTGAGCTCGTCATGAGCGTCGAAGGGGTTAACTCAAATCAAACACGCCATAAAGTATTTTAGAGTTGTGTAAAGGAAACTTACCATTGTAGAGCTTTTTTCTATTACTGTTTGATAGGTTGCATTTGTGCAGCACATTTGAACCCTTTATGTGGCACCAAAGTGTGTGGGTGCAGGGGAATGTGCTGCAGCAGCCCCCAAATAACTACACTTTAGTTTAATTAATTAATCAGCACAACTACTCCCCCGTGAAGGTCTCAAGCTTCTGGGGGGAGAGAGGGGCGGCTCAGTTGAGTGCTGGGGTCATTCGAAGAGCCAGGTCTTGAGGTCCTTCATGAATTGGGGCAATGTGGGAGATTGCCAGCGCTGGAGGAAGAGGGTTTTCCAGGCTTAGGCTGCGGGGTAGGAGAAGGATTTTCCTCCCATTCTGCTCTTGTTGATATGTGGTATGGTGGCCAGAGAGAGCTGGGATGATCAGAGGTGTCTTTTGGGTGCGTGAAAGGAAAAGCCTCTGTTCAGGTTTGCAGGTATGGTGTTGTGAAGGGCCTTGTATGTGTGGGTGAGGAGTTTAAAGGTTATTCTTCTTTCGACTGGAAGTCAGTGGAGATTGCAGAGGTGTTGGGTGATGTGACTGCGACATTGGATGTCGAGGATCAGTCTGGCTGTGGCATTCTGGACAGTCTGGAGTTTGCAAAGGAGTTTTGTGCTGATTCCGGAGTAGAGATTCTTGCCTTAGTCTAGTCTGCAGCTGATGAGTGCATGAACGTTTTTCTGGATTATGTTGGCATCCATCTGAAAGTCGTCTGAAGCATGCAGAGGGTGTTGAAGCAGGTTGAGGATACAGCACTGATCTGGCAGTTCATTGTGAGCGATGATTATATTATGATGCCGAAGGTTTGTGCGTGGTCATCAGGTGGGGGGATTCCCAAGGGTGGAGGGCTACCAGGAGTCGTTCCATGTGGACGGGGGTGAAGCCAAGGATTATGGCTTCTGTCTTTTCTGAGCTGAGTTTCAGGCAGGTGTTCTTCCTCCAGGTATCAACTGATTTCATCTCTTCTTGGAAGTTGTGTTTAGTGATGTTGGGTTCATTGGTGAGGGAGAGGATCAGCTGGATATCATCACCGTAGGAAATGGAGTTGAGCCTGTGGTTCCTGATGATGGTTGCTAGGGGGGCCATGTAGATATTGTAGAGGGTAGAGCTGAGGAAAACACCCTGGGGCACTCCACAGTTGGTCTCTGTTGTTTCGAGAGGTAGGGAAGGAGTCTGATTTCTTCCGGCGAGAAGGAGCATATCCAGTTGAGGGACTTCCTGAGGATGCCGGCATCATGGAGTTTGGTTGCTATGGTGTGGTGGGAGACGGTGTTGAATGCAGCCAAGAGGTCCAAGAGTATGTGGGCTGCTATTTCACCCTGGTCTAAGAGGGAGTGGATGTCATCTGTGGTTGCTTTGGAATCCAGATTGAGAGATGTCCAGAACAATGTTAGGTTCGATGAAGTTTGCTAGCAGGGTGTTGACGGCCTTTTGGATGACTTTGGCTGTGAGTGGAAGCAGGGAGATGAGCCTGAAGTTCTTGAGGTCCGTCGGGTCCAAGGAAGGTTTCTTCAGGAGGGGGTTGACTTCTGCATATTTCCAGTCATTGGGTTAGAGGCGGTCTCGAAGGAGCAGTAGATTTTTTGACGTAGTTCGGGAGAGATGGCAGAGGCGGCCCTGTGGAAGATGTGGTGTTGAGGGGGTCTGAGGATACTCCGGTGTGGATGCTTTTTGTGGACTTCAAGGCATTTTCTGTCATGAGTGGGATCCATTTGAGCAATGTCTGTTGGGTGGCATTACATGAGGGGGGAGAAGGACCGGTGAGGAGATCTTGGTTGTCGAAGTTGTCGTGGATCATCATAATCTTGTAGTGGAAGAAGGTGGTGAATCTGTGCAGAAGTCTTGGGAGGGTGGGACATCTTTTGTTTCACTGCAGGGTTTGGCAAAATCCTTAATGATGTAGAAGAGCTCTTTTGTATTGTGTAAGTTGATGAGGATTCTGTCTTGGAGGGATTTCTTCCTTGTGGATTGTATGAGTTGGTACTGTGCAGTGGTGGTTGATTTGTAGGCAGCGCATGTTTCCAGAGTTTTGTTGTTTTTCCATGTCTTTTAGAGTCGTCTGCAGGAGCGTCTGGATTCTTGGAGTACAGAGGTGACCAGCTTGCTTTCTTGATCTGTCTTTCAGTGGCTTTCTTGAGGGAGGCAAGAGTGATGGCGCAGTTTGCGATCCAGCGATGGAGGTTACGTGCAGCGGAGTTTGCATCTGACATAGTCAATGGTGAAGTGCTGATGAGGGAGGAGGTGAGCTGGTCTTTGTTGACTTTTTCCAGCTTCTGCAGGGAAGGTTGTTGGCGTGCTTGGATATGGTGGGTTTTTGAAGGGGATGTGGATGCAGTGGTGATTCGTTCATATGAGTTCCCTGGTGTGCCTATAGGAGACGCTGTTTCCTCAAGTGAAGAAGGAGTCGGGTGTGTGTCCTGCTGTGTGCATTGGGCAGTAAATAGTTGTTTCAGTCCTATGTTGGTGAGGTTTTATTGGAGGAGGGAGGTGTTTGAGTCATAGTGGTTATCCAGGTGGAAGTTTAGGTCTCTGAGTAAGATGTAGTCTGTGGATGGGAGGGCGTGGGGTGCGATGAGGTCAGTGATGGCATCAGTAAATGGAGTGCGAGTGCCGGGCAGCCTGTAGATGAGGGTTCCAATGAGAGTCATTTTGGGGTTGGTCTGGATCTGAATCGTGTCGTCCAGGAGGGTGGTCATGTGGAGGGTGCTTTTGTGAATGACAGCAATGCCTCCTCATAGGCGGAAAAGGCAGTCCTTGGCAAGATCTTGGATCCATCAGGAATGGTGGTGGTAGGTACAGAGTTGGCGTTGGTCCGGGTTTCCGAGAGGAAGGTGACATTGGGTGAGTAGGAGTTGAGAATGTCCCAGAAGTCTATGGCATGCTTGTATAGGGAACGTACATTGAGGAGGATGCATTTGAGTGGTGATGTCCGGTAGGCAGGGAGCTGCTGCTGGGTTATGGAAGTCGGTGAAGGTGCAGCGGTGGTATAGACAGGAGAGAGGGCCATGGGTGTTGGTCTGCGTCAAGAGCTGGCAGTTGTTGTTGCATCGGGGTTGAGATCGTGAAGGGTCTGGAGTTGTAGCGGAGGCAGGTTAGAGGACCAGGGTCCCTGGTGCCTGTCGATGGCGGGCGCAGATGCGCTTGCCTTTGGCACACCATTAAGTAGGGATCGGGGGAGGGCAGGTCATCTGGGAGGTGGGAAGGACACACTGAAGGGGGGAGGGGCCACGGGGCCGCAGGGCCGCAGGGGAAAATCAAAGGAAAGCGTGACAAGTGAAAACTGAAAACAAAGGAAAATTAAGGAAAGAATGAGAAGTGAAAAAGAGAAAAGTGACAGTAGAGCAAAGCTAAGGGCACAATAGGAAATAATAGTGGGTTGTCTGTTGTCAATAGGAAATAGGCAAGAAAGGCAGAGGCAGTGCATCAGAAGAGCAGAGTGCTCTCCCACTGGACCACCAGGGAGGAGGAGCAGGGAAGGAGTCCTCAAACACCCTGCAACAGAGCTCAGGGGACTGTTTACTTTTTTAACTTCATAGTTAAAGTGAACGATCTGACAATCTTGATGGGGGAACAGGGAAGTGAAAGGAAAGACTGTAGGATGCCAGTTTCTTGTTTAAATAACTATAAATGAACTATATAAATATTTCAAAATACATCAGTAGTTGGAAAGGGCCAAATGAAGCACTTGTTTGTATTTCTGAAGTGCAACAGAAGCAAAGATTTTATTAGTATGAAGAAACATCATTACATTTTACTTGAATATGTGCAAATTATAATTATTTGCTGAACCAAGTTTATTCAACACATTGTTTGTGTGCTATGGTTTGATCAATGAAACTGCATGTCAGTGCACATTTTATGGTCATTTCAATAGATGATGTCTCTCTGTAAATTACAATGTGCTACTACACCCTGCTTTAGTAATATATTTGCAACTGCATGCTCCAAAATGCACCTACGACTACATACCATTTTCCTGCTGAATGGGCGTGGTTCATTTGCTAGACTATTCTTTCATTGACTCTTGAATTTTTTACATTCCCTATGACTTCACTGATGTAACATTAATTGCAGCACCCCCACTTGGAAAATTGTTCCAGCACCACTGAACCAAATTTCTCTCCCACATAAGAACTAGATCACATGCATTGAACTGTGTGTGATTGGGAAGAAAGTTCTTATCTGAGCTGATGTGGGATACGCTTTTGTGTCATGAATGAGTGACAAAAGAGGTGCTTTCATGTGGTATTGAGACAAAATGAAGGCAATGTGATGGATGAAAAGTGCTAGTGATAGATAATTAGGTTATAGGACTATTGGCTGGTGGTCCTGAAAAGCAGCCCTGCAGATCAGGTGGCCTTGTAGGTGTGCACTGAAAAACCACAGTCCAAAACCAAGTTATGGTCAAGGTTCAAATGCACACAACACAAGTCACAACTCGTGCTGCCTGCCAGATTTCTGTCCTTCTAAACGTGTGTATTTGCTGTTGGTGATGGAGCGAGGTGGAAAAACAAAATTTTGCATATCCCTTGTGAAGTCACACTTCCATAACCATAATTTGAACTAATTGAGTGATGTGTAAAATAAACCAACCTAGAATAGAAATTGCACCTACACGAACACACGTGGGAAACTAATTTTGCTTATGTTACTAATAATAATAATAATAATAATAAAGGTGTTTATAAAGCGCATGGTTACGCCATTCCGGCGTGTCCCCGCGCTGGGTTGAGAGAAAGTGGCAGCGCCTCAAACCACGTCCAAAACGCCCACCTACTTAACATGAGAACAGATGAGTTTTAAGAGCCTTCCTAAACTTTATTTCAGAAGTCTCCATCCTGAGGCTTAGAGGGAGTTTGTTCCAGCTCTGAGCCGCCAGGAGCCGGAAAGATCTGCCTCCCATTCTGGCCTTCTTCACCTTCAGCACTATCAACAAGCCAGACCCACTAGATCTAAGGGACCTTACGGGCACATAGCCGGTGACAAGATCCCTCAAATAAGAAGGACCTGTGTCCTGGGTGATGCAATGGCATGTGCACAGTGCCTTCAACATCACTCTTTTCCTTACTGGTAGCCAGTGCAGGGTATCCAAGGCTCTTTTAGAGGCAGCCCTCCTAGGCTGCATAAGTACCAGCCGTGCGGCGGCATTCTTCACAACCTGCAATCTTCCAAGGAATTTAGCAGTGGCGCCAAGATAGAGTATGTTGCCATAGTCTAGGCGAGATGTAATGAGGGCATGCACCAGCGTCTTCCTAGCCTCTATAGGAAGGAGATCCATCGTTTGTCGCAAGCTTTTAAGGACTCCAAAACATTTCCCCACTACACGTCTATGTCAATGTCAATGTCAAAGGTTCTTATATATATATATATATATATAGCGCCTTATCACCGCAAGGTCTCAAGGCGCTTGCTTTGGGAACCCGTCCTGGCTTTTTCCCTGTGAGATAACCCCTACTGGGCATCCCCAAGGTGAAAGCCAGGCATCCCGCCGCGGGGGGGCCGTAGTGGAGATTAAGCAAGCTATAGCCCAGAGTTGCAGAGTGTGAACCCGTGATTCGAGTAGGCACCGAAGCGAGAATTATCGAGTCTGTGGACATTTGGGCTCAAGACCCTGCCGCGTCGGGAATTGAACCCTGGTCCCAGGTCTGACCTTTGCTTCAGGGTCTGCCTCCTCTAACCAGTGAGCCACACTTCTCCACCGTCTAGTGTGTACTTCATAAGAAAGATTAGAGTCCAACCATACGCCAAGGTTTTTCACCTGGGTGCAAGGTATAGGAGTGGGGCCCAGACTCGGAGGCCGCCAAGCCGAGGTCCGGCCTGATGGAGTACCCCCTACCACAAGCACCTTTGTATTGTTACCATTGAGTTTCAGGCAGTTCTTGGCCATCCAAGAGGCAAGCTCCTGCATGCATGACCTGAAGTTAGAGGCTGCCACTTCCAGTGCCGTGATAGGGAGATCACCAGCTGGGTATCGTCGGCATATGAGACGACCCTAATTCCAAAACCTTCCGCCACAGGTGCTCCTGGCCTCTGCTGTGCTAGAAGCTGTTTATTCCCCTGCTCCTAGGCTCCTCTGTGCACAACTAATTTATCTCATGCTCCTGGGCTCTGCTGTGACCCAGCTCTTTATCCCATGCTCCTGGGCTATGTTGTGTTCCAGCTGTTTATCCCATGCTTCTGGGCTCTGCTGTAGTCCAGTAGTTTATCCCCATGCTCCTGGGCTCTGATGTGCTCCAGCTGTTTATCCCATGCTCATGGGCTCTGCTGTGCTCCATAATTGTATCCCATGCTCCTGGGCTCTGCTGTGCTCCAGCCGTTTATCCTGTGCTCCTGATCTCCGCTGTGCTCCAGCAGTTTATCACCATGCTCCTGGTCTCTGCTGTGCTCCAGCAATTTATCCCATGCTCCTGGGCTCTGCTGTGCTCAGCAGTTTATCACATGCTCCTGATCTCTGCTGTGCTCCAAAGGTTTACCTCCATGCTCCTGATCTCTGCTGTGCTCCTGTAGTCGATCCCCATGCTACTGGCCTCTGCTGTGCTAAAAGCTGTATATTCACTCCTCATGGGCTCTGCTGTGCACAAGTAGTTTATCCCATGTTCCTGGGCTCTGCTGTGACCCAGCTGTTTAGCCCATGCTCCTGGACTCTGCTGTGTTCCAGCTGTGTAACCTATGCTCCTGGGCTCTGCTGTGCTCCAACAGCCTTGTCAAGCTCCTGCGACCAGTACTTAGCTAGCTCCTGCAGTCTTTGCTGCCTAAGTCTGTTGTACGGCTGCCATGCTCCTCAGACTTTGCCAAGTTCCTAAGGAATCTCCTGTGATCTTTGCCTCTTTTGGGCACTAACAGTTTATGATATTCTGTTGAGGTCTTTGTTATGCACTTATTCTTTGTGCTGTTCTCCTACAGTCTAGGCAACAGAAGTACTCTTCAGGCTAATCAAATACTGAGCTACCTTATAGAGGCTGATCAAGAATGTGACAGCACCAAGGCTCCCCCCTCACTATTATTTTTTAGGTCTGCTTATGAAACAGCTGAGCTGTCTCACCAGACTGTTGGTTTTCCAAAATAACATATAATGCACACACCCACACACACATACACACGCGCACACGCGCACGCACTCACGCACACACACACACACACACACACACCCTTGATTCATTGGTCTGTTAAATTACCATTAATATTTTGCTCCCAGGCATCACAGCATACAACATGCAGCAATGGTCATTCCACTTTACCTGTTGGCTCCCTTTACTCTGAGTGTCTGTAAAAAGCCAGAGCACATTGTTCACATCTGCCTAAACATAAATCCTTTCTCTCCATCGAAACGGGGGTGAACCCATGAGTGTATAAGAGGACCAACCCTCACCAACTGATTAATACTAGCTTGATCTCTGGCAGATTGGGATAGTGTGACAGACTGGGAGCAGGGTTTCCAAACTGGGACTTTATCCTGTTGACAATGCACTTCACGTTTCCACTCATGTATAATTCCCTGACCCCCTCCATCCCTTTATCATCCCATCGGACCTTCCCTGCCCATATAGACAGTCTATGATAGCAATAGAGCACAGTCAAAACTGATTAACCCATAATTCAAAGCCATTCTCGGTCTATCTTCTCTAAAGTGCTGAGGCATTACATCAAAGCCCTTGCAGAAACATATGCAGACCCATCAATTTTTGCATAAGATCACTTCAGCACATTCCATTGATTGTCATCTACATTGGGATGCTTTTCTTTTGGATTTGTGGGCGACAACCTTATGAAATAATCCAACTCTGCACTGAAGAACTTAGATAAAATAGCATTGCCCCTTGTGTTAATAAAAAAACAATTAATTTGAAGTCTAGAAATACGCCAACAATGCTCTAGGTCACGTTGATAACTTTGAAATGAAAAGGTCTTTGCAGAATCATGCATTAATATTCACCAAATACGTTTTAATGCTATTTTCAGGACTGAAAAGCCTATGGCCGTACTGTAGAATGTGTTCATATGCTCTAAATGTAATGCTAGTTAATGCAAGCTCTAGGCGAATCATTTTAATTAAAGACTGCCCCACACCTAAATAAAATTTCCATGAAATAGAATAAATACAGTGATATTTTTCAGGACACCAAATGAATTGGATTCAGGGGCCGAAGTGCCTCTGACTGAATTGACACATATACCAGCAGTAGAGAAGGGAAAGCTCTATCCCCCCAATACTATTAAAACATTTCTTAAGCCCAAAACCTATTGAGGTGGCTTTAGTAATTTGCCACTTGACATGAGTCGCCCAGGTTAAATTATTGGACATAGCCATCCTGTTAGAAATGGGGGTATCTAGTTGGAAAGGGTTTGCACCTTTGTCCAAGTAGGGACCCTTCCTTTGTGTCTGAATAAGAGAGTTACACACCTAAAATAAACCCTGCTTACCCCAGTTGGAGCTTGGCATGAGCAGTCAGGCTTATCTTAGAGGCAGTGTGTAAAGCATTTGCACATATCCAACAGTAATACAGTGAAAGCACTACAAAAGGAAACCACCCCAGTTTAGACAAATATCCAACATTTTTATATATCCAAAACAATCCACCATACAGTTCTCAATAATCTTCAATAATCAAAATAGACTTGAAATATAGTTCCTTGAAGTCGATATCTCCGTCTGGGGATATCATGGTGTTATGAACAACAAATCCAAACAGTTCTGGCCAAACGTGGCATCGCGGGCCAGCTACGGTGTCGGGAAGACCCGCAAAACAGTACCTTTAGAAATGCAGGGCGTCGGTGACCTCTCGATGAGCCCCAAAAGGCCGTGGTCCCAAAAGGCCTTGGTCCACAGGAGCTGGTTCTGGAAGTTAGTGCAGGAGTCGTCGGGCCCTTGAAGTCAGACACATTGCAGATCGAACTTCTCGAGGTTGAAGTCAGTGGCATCAGCAGGCATCGGGGCTGTGGTGCGAAGTGCAGCGGTGCAGTGTGCTGTGCCCTCAGGTCACGGTGCAGTCAGCGGCTCGGTGAAGGTAGTCTTGCGGAGTTGGTGAGACCAGGACTGCTGTCCGAAGTAATGTGGTGCTCATTGTGGTGCTGGCAGGTCACGGTGCAAGCAGCGGCGTCATTGTTGCTGAAGCGATGTCGTCAGCTGACGAACTGGAGTCAATGGCACCGGCATCAGTAGGCCAAGGCTGCGTTGCGGGATGAGGATGATGCATCATGTAACTTACGAGCAGTGCCCTTGAACCACGGTGCAACCAGTGGCATTGATGTCGGCGTGGACCGGAATCACTGGGGATACCAAGGCGAAGACGTGAAGCGAGGCGGTGCAGAGTGCGGTGCCCATTCTGGTGCAAGAAAATCTCCTTGACTACTCTAAACACAGCACAGGTCTAATAAGCCCAGCCCATGCCCATCAGACTATCTTGAGCCACTGCACATCCCCAGCCCCTGTCACTCCAAAACCAGACTGTCAATACACATGCTAGCAGAGGCACACAGGATGGCTAAGCAAGAAAAATAACTACTTTCTAAAAGTGGTATTTTTAAACACAGAATGTAAAAATCACCTTTACTAAACTTTATTCTCCTGTCTGGTCCCAATGGTAAGTTATAATTATAAGATGTTATAAATTAACTCCCATACTTTCCTATGGACCAGATAGCCTTTCAATAGAGAAAAATTACATTGGCAGTATTTCACTATCAGGACATAGAATGGATGCCAGAGGCCTTAGGTATCCCATAAGGCTGGGTGTACCGTAAGTAAAAGGTAGGACATGTTTTGCACGTCCTGGTAGTGAAAAACATCTAGATTTGTTTTCACTACTGTGAGGCCTAATCCTCTCATAGGTTAACATTGGGAATTCCTTAATACACTTTTAAGCAGTAATACCTGAAGCATCACTTTATAAAAAGGCGGTGTCCAGAGAACGGCTTTAGAAGGACACTTCAAAGTAGAATTTGCTCAATTTGGTTCTGATGTTTGACAGTGGGTCATTCTGTGTGGACAAATGGGTATACGAGTGGAATTCAAACCACCCCACTTTGTTCCAGTCCCAAGCTTTTACTGGCAACGGAAGGTGGTACTCTGCAAATTACTTTAAGAGCTACAGTGCAACCAGTGCAAAACATAATGTGTGTCTGACAGCCTGTCTCCCAAAGGCATGGGGACTAAACATGAAGTATGCATTTTCTGCTAGAGGTGCTGCTTGGTGCCTACAGGTGTCTCTACCTGCAAAGAAAGGAAAGGAGTGTGCTGTTAGGTTTGAAAAACCCCATTCTCATTATATACTTGTTGTGTTCCATATTAGGTTAGCAGTGTGCAGCTAAATTGGAGCTCATCTGTATTCATGGTATGCAATCCACTGAGTTATCTGTGTAATGTGCGAACTTCAGTTACCGAGTGTGACTCCATTTTGTATTTTGCAATCCCTATTAAGCTGTGTCTAAACTAGGCCCTGTTATTCGCCTTGCTTGCCGCAGCCGGACACTTTATTGAGTTTTATTTTATTTTCTGTTCAAGGTAGCCTTCTGACTTAATAATGAATAGGCCATTCTGCCTTTGCAATTCTATTGATGTGTGTAGCTCTGCTCCCATGTTAGGTGATGTTGAGATCCGGCACAGTA
Organism: Lissotriton helveticus; assembly: GCF_964261635.1. Taxonomy (NCBI): domain Eukaryota; kingdom Metazoa; phylum Chordata; class Amphibia; order Caudata; family Salamandridae; genus Lissotriton; species Lissotriton helveticus. Next base: position 145,558,529 of record NC_136073.1, read on the forward strand.
ACCTTGAAACTACAATAGTGTGTACCCATCTAGCAGGTGGTAGCCCATCCTTCTGGGCCTCCTTTGTTCACACTTGGCCTAAGCTGGTAACTTTCCACTGTGGGTGTGGTTGGGGGTTCTTGGAGAAATGGTTATGCGTTGCAGTATGTGGGGGTCAGTTCCTCGGCAGACGGATGTATGACGTTATAACGCATACTTTTACTCCGCAGACCATTACAACGCGACTTTTACTCCGCATACCGTTACAACGCATAGCGAATTGGGGCGCTGGATAGTGGTAAGTATAATTTACTATTCTAACTCCAGTCCCCGTGGACCCTAGGGAAGGTGTTGGATAGTAAATTATACTTATTCCCTATCCTAGAGCGCCCCCCAGCGCAATGCGTTGTAATGGTATGCGGAGTAATGGTCGCGTTGTAATGGGTCTGCGGAGTAAAAGATCCGTTGTAACGGGTGTATACCTCGGCAGACATCTTAGGGTGCAGGTCAGATTGGACTCCTCTGCAGAGTATTTCTAATAAATGCTTGTTTGTATGCTCTACTGTCTGACCAACTCATTATTACTTGGGAAGGAAAAGCAGGTGGTTTTCAGTAACGCATGTGGTCCCTAAGGGCCACTTCCTTCAGTTGGCGACTCACCTGTAAATGGCTTGCAGGTTCAGGGTTGCGTATGGTCGGTCTGACGGATCGGGAATCCCCACATGATAAGAGCCCAGTTTTCTTGGTTGCCCTGCCCGTCTGGTCAAGCGGTTCCTCATCTAGTGGTCAACGGCTGGGGTCCTAAGAAGGTGAAACCTTGGATTTGACCATTTTGTCCACTGAGTTGGCAGTGGAGAATAACCTTGCTTAACCTGAGTGCACCAGGTGAGTGATTTAATTCTTGGAAAATGGTGCCATTCTTGAAGGGCACGAGCCTACTGGCTGTGTCCTGGTACAGTCTCCGGACTGTCTTGGTGCATTTTGTGGACTGCCTTGCTTGAAAGGCACGAGTCCACGAACTGTGTCCTAGTACGGTCATTGGACTCTCTTGGTTTGAACTTGGTGGGTTTGCGGATGCTTACAAGAAACAGAGGGTTTGCAAACAATCTGCCAGACCAACTGGAAATTTGGCTTACTCTTGAAAAGGTCTGGGGCTGAAGCCTGTCTTCTTGAACTTGCAGTCTCTGGACTGTAGGGTGCCGTCCTCGGACAGTTTTGGTGTTATATTTGTCCATTGGGAACAGTGCATTTGTCTTATATTAAGATGCCTTGTCTAAGTAAACTGGGGTGTTTTAGATGTCGTTGTTGTTCTACTGAAGCTCAATTAGAAGAGAGCCTGCCTGCGCCTCCGGACGGTACCCCAAATTATTTTGATGTATACATCAAGCACTGAATTGGCCCTATTATGTTTAGCACGTTGTGGCATAAATGTACGAGGGCCAATTTTGATTTACAGTGGCCGCTTACTGGCACATTTGATGAGCACAAATACAATTTTTTTACAGTACTAATTGTTCGCAAAAAAGAACAGGCAGTCGATGTTTGATTCTTTAAGAGTATGGCAGAAGGAAGTAAAGCAACAGCGTTTGAAAGCAGAGAAGGAGACCCGGCAGAGACAGACGCAAACAACAATGCAGAAAGCAATTGCCTATGATAGAGAAAAGAAAGAGAAAGGCATAGAATGGGCAGATAGGGAGATTCGGTTGCAGAATGATCAATGTTATGTTACTGGAGAGTAAGGTGATGTCTTTGTGGAGGAGTTACTTGATTCTCGACCCCCACCTCCTTATGCCCCCGAATGGATATAGCCAACTGTTCCAACATCACAGTCTCCTGCCTCTGGTGCTGTTCTCCCTAGTATTTCTGTTTCTAGCCCTACTGCTTCAGTCCCGGCCCGCTTGCTTCTTCTTTACTCACGAAAGTTGCAGGGGCTGGAGCCGTTAGCTCTCCTATTCTGTTTGCTGGCTCTGTATCTTTTGCTCCGCCCCCTTTTAATCCTACAACAGAGATTCCTTTCATGATGGTATCTGTCTCTTCATCTGCCCTTTCTCACTTAAGTGTGACACTCCAAACACTGCAAAATTGCAAGACGACTGCGCATGGGGTGCATGAAGCGAATTGGGCAGCACATGGCTGGACAGACGCGCGCCGAAGGCGCGCCAAAGGCAAGCCCTTCTGCTCCGGTCCGCGCCCCGGCAGCGACCGGTGCCAGACACTCTGGCCGAATTGCGTCCGGTACTACCAACAGAAAGCTCATCTATTCGAGGGATGCTCTGTTTGCTCTCAGGGGCCCCAGCTGCGATGCGATCGGCAATGGGGCTGCCCTAGATAATCCCTCCAGAAAATGCCCGGAGTGTGATTTTTGTTTGTTGAACACAGCGCCTCCTTCCGCGACCCGTACTTCGGGCAACATGAGATTTCAGGCAGCACTCATCAACGCACGCTCAATGGCCAAGCATGCGGCAGATATTTTTTAACTGTTAGTAGATGACATGCTAGATGCCCTATTTATTATTGAGACTTGGTTTAATGAGTAATGCGCCCCGGTTGTGGAACTCTCCATCCCTAGAGGCTGCAAAATTGTTAGGGCCGATAGGGGGGGACGGCAGAGAGGGGGATAGCGGTTATACTTAGGGACGCATGGCTTTTCACTAGTGAAGTCATCAGAGACTGGGCGGAGGGGCAAGCCCTTGACTTCGCCCTCACCATTTCTCCCCACTTCCCGCTAGGTGGGACTCTGGCATATCGCCCACCGGGCCCACCGGGAGCCTTTCTTAAAGCTCTTGAGGACGTTATAGTCCCACGTGCCCTACGCTACCCTAAATTTCTCCTATTAGGAGACTTTAACATCCATCTGGACACCCCATCAATTCCTGAGACCAGGGCTTTCCTGGACGCCTTGAACCTCGCCCAGCTAACCCAACATGTGCTACTCCCCTCCCACGTTGGGGGCCACCTTATTGACCTGGTCTTCTCTAACTTTCCTTTATCTGTGACTCATCCAGAGCCTACACCATGGTCTGACCACTTCCTGATTAGGTTTTCGTGGGAAGACATCAGGTCTGGCAGAAACCCCGCCCCTTCTGCCGTGCCAGTAGCCAAGAAGGTGAATCTCCCTGCACTTTTGGAGTTCCTGGGTCAGTCTCACCCTACTCCTGCTTCAGATCTAGAGGGGGCAGTGGCCAATTTTGACCACTGGATTAGCCAGGGAGTTAGGGCATGCTCAAATGCTAAACGGGGTCACACCAGACGCTCCCTTCACCCGCAACCATGGTACTCTTCCAATCTCAGGGATCTGAAATTGGGGTGTAAGAGGCTGGAGCTCTGCTGGCATCAGAATTACTGTACGAGAGCAAAAGCGACCTTACGTCTAGCTCAGAGATAGTACTACACGGCCATTAGAAAGGGGAAGAGTGACCATTTTGCCGGGAGGATTATGTTGGCTCGGAATAACAGCAAGGAAATCTTTACGATTGTTCGGAGCTTCCTTTCCCTCTGTGTGGAACAAAGCATACTACCGACATCGAACGAGTGGTGCGAGGAGCTCTCCTCTTTTTTTATCGACAAAATTACTAAGATTCAGGAGAGTGTTGGCCCTGCTTCTAGGCCTATTGAGACTGTCTCTCTCGAACCTCCCTCGAACCAGCCAGCAGGACCCGCCCTATTTTCCTCGTTTCTGCCCACTTCTGAGGCAGACAAGCTGGCCCTTTTGAGGTCTCTGAAGTCTGGCTCTCCTGTTGACCCCTGCCCGGCGCGGGTTCTAGCTGGTGTAGCAGAGGTAGTCTGCCCAGCAGTAGTGGATATGGTTAATTTGTTCCTTCGGTCTGGCTACGTTCCCGCTCAATGGAAGCGGGCTAAACTGCTCCCCCTCCTAAAGAAACCTGCATTGGACCCTCTGCTGCCGGCTAACTATCGGCCCATCTCCCTTCTTCCTGCACTCGACAAAGTATGTGAGAAAGTGGTCTTCCGGCAGCTTGAGGTGTTCGTGGAAAGATCAGGAGCACTCCAACCAGCCCAGTCAGGATTTAGATCTTCCTACAGTACTGAGACTGCTCGAGTTGAGATGTCGGAGGCTATCAAGAGAGTGTCTAGATGGGGGCGGCAGGGCAGCCCTGATCTTACTTGACCTCTCTGTTGCCTTTGACACGGTCCGGTGCCCCACCAGCGGCTCCTGGACAGGCTTTCTGCTGTGGGGATTTCTGGTCTGGTCTGGAAATGGATTAAATCCTTTCTGGATTTCCGCTCACAACAGGTCTGTATGGCCTCTTGCGCCTCCTCTGTCAGGTGTTTGGCTACCGTGGTGCCACAGGGTTCTACCCTAAGCCCACTTCTTTTTAATATCTATCTGACTCCGCTAGTCTACCTGGCAGAGGAGCTGGGCGCTAAAGTGATTGCGTACGCAGATGATACGCAACTGCGGTTTACTTGGGGTGGTTCTGACTTGAATACTGGTGCTGCTCAGACGTGTCTAGCCTCAGCATTTCGATGGCTGGCCCAGGCTTCCCTCAAATGTAATGAGGATAAATTGGAGGTCCTTCTCTACGGCCAGTTCCCTGATGACTTTAGGACCCATTTGTGGCCGCCGGGCTACCCCTGCCGATGTCCGAGGGTGGGCCAGCAAAAAACCTGGGTATTTGGTATAATGAGGACCTACGATTCAGCCACCATATAAAAAAACTGACGGGGGTCTGCTTTGGCACCCTCAAAACATTTAGGAAATGTTTTCCTCTTCTCCCGAGAGTTGCCAAGGAGACGGTCACCCGCGCTCTGATCCTGTCTAGACTGGATTATGCTAATGCCCTGTTCTTAGGGCTGCCGGGCTATTTGCTGCGCAGGCTCCAAATCATTCAGAACGCCGCAGCCAGGCTTCTCTTCAATGCCCCAACGAGATCTAGCACGCGTCAGTACCTACGGGAATTACACTGGCTGACGGTGGCCCAGAGGGTGCAGTTTAAAGCAATTACTCTGGCCCATAGGGCTCTTCACGGTCAGGGCACTCCCTATCTTAGGAAGCGTTTTGCCTTCTATTTGCCAAAACGCCCTCTGCGCTCAGCGGGGCAACGCCGGATGGTCGTTCCTCGCTTCCGCAGAGTGCAATTGGTGGGCCAGTCCATCTCTGTCAAGGCGGCTGAGGCATGGAATAAGCTTCCTGCCGATCTCCAATTCAACTCGGAGTTTCAGCTGTTTAAGAAGCAGCTCAAAACACATCTGTTCAGCTTGATCCGTTAATCTGATTCTTGCTCCCACCTCTGCTCCCCCTCACGCCAGGACACTCTAGAGTAACAGTGTGCACTACAAATGTATTATAACATAACATAACATTATGAGCCATTCATACAGCATGCTCTTAAGCATATGTCGGCTACGCTGATAGAACTGTGGGAGCAGTGTTTTCAGGGTGTTGCAAGCTTGGCAGGAGGTCATGTTTGAGGTCTGCCAGGCAGAGCGGACCGAGGAGCATGGAGACCGGAGCAGCAGACAGCGGCGGTCCGCGGCGGTCTGTGTGGAGTTTGCCGAGGCAAGCGGCAGGAGTGTCAGGCCCGGCCCGGCCTGGACCTGATGTGCAGGAAGCAAGCCGAGGTAGGAGTGGAAAGACTGAGAGCGCTCCACCTTTAGAGGAGGCCGCAGAGTGAAGAATCCAGGGAAGCCCATGGAAGTGGCCCAACTAGGTTTGGTGAGGCTTGCGGTGCTCCTAGTGTGCTCTGCTCTTGGGTCTTTCTGCCCCCGGCCCCCGTCATCTTCAGTGCTTTACCCGCTTCACCCAGGGGTATTAAATTGCAGCCACAATTACTGCCGTCTTCATCCCGGGTGTAAGCCTCTCCTCACACACCTCTTGACGTCCCCAGGGCTTGACTGGGCCAGGCTGACTGCTACTGGTTTTTGCTGTCATTTCGGCCTCTGCCCCAGGCTCTGCCGCCATCGGCTCTCAGCTGTGGTATTTGGATCGGCCACATTCCACCACATTCTCACGCTGCTAGATGCTGCCCGCCATCATTCAATAAACAGATTGCTAGAACGTTTGATTACATCCCAGCCACCCACAAGGAACTACAGAGGCCACATATCAGACTAAGGATTAAAAATAAGAACTGGTGCCTTACTTATAAGGTTTTAATGCAAAACCTTATGTAATGTGCTCACTATATTTAAGGTCTATGAAAGTAAAAAAACTCTTTATGTGAGATAAATTCCAGATTCAATACTCTTCAAGCATTGAATGAACATTCCTTTAGAACACCCACCTCCTTTTTGGAACTTTTTTCATAACCTAAGAACCATCCTCATTTGCATCCAACTCAGTGAACGAGTCCACTTCAGGGCATCGCAGCCAGCCATCTCCAGCCTATTTCTATGGCGTGTCGCCGCTCGAACAAAGGAAAAACAAAAAAGCTAAAGCCAAAAGATTGGCAGGATTAATAAGGCTCAAAAAGGGCAAATAGAGGCAATAGGCCATAGTGACAATACGTAAGGGTGAGGACAAGTCAACACAAGAAAAGGTCTTGAGAATAACAGACTACAGAGTTCAGCTCGGAAACGACGAGCCAAAAAAACAGCTGGTACTAGAGATAACATAGATATTCTAAAGTAACCGCAAACAACAAGAAGTAAAAAACTGTAAGACGCGTAATAGAAGAAACGCAAAAACCCGTACCTCTTAATGGCATAGGAAAAATTAAGATCACGTACAATCTTTATAAAAAGACTCGGAACACTACAAGCAATTCGAAAGAGCGCTGGTAAGACGGCCCGCATAGGGATTTCAGCAGGGAATATAGAAATACCAAAATAACAACAATTTTTACAAAATCAAGAACAACAGAATGTGAAAAGACACAAATCGAACAGGAAAAACTGCAGAATGCAGGAGAAAAAAAGTCGTGGATTCCAGTTATCCAAATTAAAGTGAGAAAGGCCTTGTGGGACAATTAATCAGCGACATCATAAGTTCCGAACCAGTAAAAACAGAAGTACATCAAGGATGCTCTAAACTATCCCTAGGTTTGGTTGAGCACAAGATACATCAGATTTCTAAAACAGATTTTACCTTACCAGACATAAACATCAATGTTATTGTCTTTTGCCACGGTTCAAAGGCTCCAAGTGAGTCACCGAAAATTTATAACAGGACGCCTGAAAAAACACCTGCCTTAGAAGGGTTTCTTTCTCAATCACCGGTTTTCTATCTATAAAGAATTTGAAATCTTATAACGGTTATACTCCAGTGGCCAATTCTTATTAACCTTACAAAGAATTTTGGAAGCGGTTCTTTCCCATTTAGGAAACATATTGGAAAACTCCGATCAGATGCTGGATACGCAAATAGGTATGCTACAGTATTTAGCAGAGAAAAAAATTAAACAACAACTAAAATTACAACTATTACTCACGAAAGTAGAAGAAACAACTGAAGAAAAGCCTCTTAAACTGAAAGTCGCCACATCAACTGGTTTTCCACCCCCGTCGAAGAAAGAAATGGCGACTCAAACAGCTCGGCACACACAAAAAGAAAACCAGAAAAAGGCTGAGAAATTCAAATCTTCTCTCTTAGAAAATTATTCAAGGAACCAAACAATGACAAAGACCAGATACAACGTGGCAGTGGCAAACAACAACGATAGCCAAATATATGATAAACCCAAGGAAAATAATAAAATGAAAAAGAAGCAACTTTTACAAACAAAGAGAGGAATAAACAGTCTTTCTGATATCCCCATCGAAAATCTAATCCTGATCCTGATTAAAAATGGAGGGAGAAGGATCTGGATAAAAAACATACCCAAGAAGGAAAGTATAACCAAAGAAAACCATTGGTCATGGACCGTGGCGAATTTTAACTGCAACAAACCGGGAAGGGAAAACAAACTACCTTTTTAACAGCAGTTTGAGCATTTCCTCCTGGAATATAGCAGGGAAAAGTGAGGAGAAACGTGCACGGATTATGGAAGATCGTCCGGGGATCGTGGCTTTACAGGACACTTGGTCAATAACAACCTTTGACCAAATCGATTATTTTGTATACAAAATACCAACAGAACCTGTTGGTCGGGTCATGCGAAAGGAGCAATAGCAATACTCCTAAATGAACATTTCTTCTGGGATCAGGAAATCATCCCAATGCGCACAACGAAGATACAATGCATTAAGGTCAAGTGCTGGAATTACCTCATGAAAACCTCAAACGATCTACTCATTTTCAACGTCTATATTCCACCTGGCTCCAAAATGGATGCACTTGTGATCAAATTATTTGAGGAAATGGAAAAGGTGGTAGAAGGTTTAGGATTCCGCTCAGTTTTCCTAACAGGAGATTTTAATAGGAACATTTCTAATTAACTTGTAGAAAAATTGGTGTATAGCGAACAAGAAGCCTTGTTAATCTCAACTCCAATATTTCCCTCAGGGATCAAAGCAGAGAAAAGAGGGAAAATTCTATTATCCACACTTCCAGTAATAAACAGAGTTATTTTAAACAGAAGCATAAAAGGAGATATACTGGCAACGGGTACAAAAATAGGCATGAAAGCATGAAATTTACACAGGGAAGCAACCACGCAATATTACATTCCACAACAGGTCTAGGACTGCAACCTACATTTCCAGGGTATATCATGCATTCACACAGTACAGCTATGGTGAACCAGGCCCAAGGGTGACTGACATTGAACTTGCGACAGTCAACAAATTAATTTCTGTAATTGTCACCGCACAAGCATTACAGATTATTCATTCCATAGACCCAATAATAAACTTTAAAGTAGCTGTAAACAAAATGGTGCACTGCCTGCAGGATACCTTAAAACACCAAAGTTCACACTCAGGAACACATAAAAGAAGGTAATTAGATAAAATAGCAATTGAATTAAATAAACTAATACAGGCACAATTCCTTCAATTCTCAGAAATTAAAAAACACAAAATCAATATTCTAAAAAAACGTCGCAGGAGGGAAAAAGAAAAAAATCAAAAAACTATGCAGGAGCAAAAATGGGTAAACATTCAGATTGAAGCCAAACAAAAAAAAACACAATTACTGGAGTCTAATTGCTAAAGGAACAGGCACAAAAAATCGCTACCAGCCTTGCCAGTTCCCCCAACTGAACAGGAATCATATTTAAGTAACCTATACAAATTAAACCTGAGGAAAGAAAGTGCAATCCAAGTTTTAAGCAAGATTGGAGAAAAAACTCTAGGCAATGATGCTCTATCTCCTCAGCAAATCGAAAACTTCATAAAAACGACAAGATCGTACGCTGCAATGGACCTGGATCATATCTCGATAAAGGAACTGCAAAGCAATCCCAAAGAGTGGAGCACATTTCTAGCCCCTCTGTTCTTACATTGCTTTTCCAATGGCGAAATCACAACATCTTGGAAGGGGAGCATTGTGATCCCAATCTATAAGAAGGGCTCTTGGTTGCTTACCTGTAATTACCATCAGATCGCCATGCTGGATGCAACAGGGAAGATCTTTGCAACAAGTATACTCAAACATCTTAAAGATTGGGCTTTTTCAAAAGGATTAATACTGTTAAACCAAGCTGAGTTAAGATCAAAGCACTCTGTAACTGACAACATAGCAGTGTTGCAAACAATAATAGACAAATATGTGGTCTCAAAATCACAGGTCGTCTATTCGGTCTTTTTCGATTTCATGACAACATTCGACAGAGTGGATAGACCAACTTTCTGGAGCAAGCTCAGAAAATTGGGAATCCCGGACAACTTGCTGCACATAATTACATCACTATGTTCAGAAACCTGGTGTCAAGTTCAAATGGGGAAAGAGAAAGGTCTTACTCGCCCAATCGACACACCAAATGGTCTCGGCGAAGGTGCCTTTTAGCTTCCCTCTTGTTCTCTTTATATCTCAGTGATCTTCCGGAGAATTTTCTACATGTCATCAATTTTCTTTCAAAAATATCATCATACAAAATTCAAATCATGATGTATGCCAATGACGTGGTCATCTTAGACCTTACACCTTTCAGCCTTCAAAGGACTTTACAAGCACTTACAAAATATACAGAAGAAAACTTCCTGGTACCAAACATAATGAAAACGAAAATCGTTCCGTTTATAGGAAGGACACGATACACAAAATATAAGTGGACACTGGGGGGAAAATTGCTAGAAGTCGTAAAGGAATAAACCTACTTAGGGCGAATTTTTACACAATCTTTACAAAACTCCCCTCATTTGCACCACCTGAGCCTCATAGCAGATGTTCACATTGGGGCACTCCGGAGATTATATTCCTCCACTCGGCACAGGCACTTTTCTTCCCTTCTTCAGGTTTTCAGTTCTAAGATCCCACCAATCTTATCGTAGGTTCTTGAATATATCGCAATTAGTCAATGGCAACAAATAAAACTTAAAGAAGGGAAAATCCTCTGGAAACTGTTTAAAATGCATCAAGCAGTTCCTGTACAAGCTGTCCCTTCCTGCACAAAAACAATCCTCCCTGCAACGCAAGGGTATCTGCGTAGGCGCACGGCTACTGTTTGTGTGCCGGGGTGAGTACAGAAGTGTGCTATATTCTTGTAAATACAGTGCATTCCTGCACTTGGACAATGACGTAGCTCGGTGCCGAAAAATTGCTGGTGGTACTGTCCTGTGCCATTGTCTATTAAATGAGGCCCTCAGTCTTTAAAATAAAGCAAGCATTTTAAAAATATGCATTTTTTGTAATATGCAATCACACTGTACCTAATGAAGCCCGTTATCTTTTTATTTTCATTAGAAGGATGCACTCCAGAATATCCAGCCGATAACACAGTTACATTACCTCTCAAATAGACTCAATCTTTGGCACTAGGAAACCTCAACTTACTCCATTGATTATTCTTACTACTATGGACAGCCTAAGGTGTTCCACTGCAGCTACCAATTAGTTCCCCTAATGTCGCATTGCTATGTTGCCCATCTCCCTGGATTCACTGTCCCAACCCCACACTTCTAAAGGATTACAATATGGAGAGGCAACAAAGAATGAAAGTCTCTTCAGTCCAAAAACACAGGAAATCCTGAAATCTTTACAATTATTCTTTATTATTCTTCTAATGAATGGCATAAAACACAGCAAAGCAGCCAACATGTTTCACCCTTAAATCCCAAACTTCATCAGGGCTTAAGTCCTCGAGGTGAAATTCAAAGCTCATTCATTTTCTTTTTTCGGTATGTTGCCACACTCAATATTTTGCAATGAACACGAGATATCGTTACATATTTGTACAATGTTCAGCGTTAAGGTACTAATAAACCAGGGGGCAGATTTATGTTAACTGGCGCATCCCCAGGGATGCGCCAGTTAATGTGCGCCACAGTGCGCCACAGCTCCGCCACCCATGGTGCGCCGCATTTATAATGCGGCGCACCATGGGGCAAAAACGGCACAGATGCGTGACGCATCTGTGCCGTAAAGGTGGCGCATTGCTGGAGTTGCGTCGCAAGTGCGACGCAGCTCCAGCAAGGCTCGGGGGTGCCCCATCTTAACAATGCTGCGTAAAGACCTATGCCTGCTTCAAGCAGGCGCAGGCTTTTGACGCAGCATTGGCCTGAAAGTGACTGAGTGAAATCTTATAGATTTCACTCAGCCACTTTTGCGAGGCGCACCTGCCCCAGAACGCCCACCCTGCGCCGGAACGCCCACAAGCGGCGCAGGGCTTTACAACGTGACGCATCTGCCTAGATGCGTCACGTTGTAAATCTTTCGTAGGGATGCGCCACGTTTACGCCGCCTTGCGTGACGCAACAGCGGCGTAAACGTGGCGCAAGTGCCTCATAAATCTGCCCCCAGGTTCTGTCGGCCAAAGCCATCCATTACAGTCATATACTGGTTCTGAAACAGCTTTTCCTGATTAATCAGGTGCGCAGATTTACAGTTCTATCAAGTAGCAGGCACCCTGGCAAGAAACCATATTTATTATTTTGCTGTCTCTGCCTCCCTTGGCATTTCAGACAGAGGCAGGTGAAGGCCAGCATTATCCATTTAGGAATATATATATTTTTTTTAACTAAATGTATGGGAACTGTAAAAGATTAGGAACATGGATCTCAATAGAACCTGCTCACTGTGGTCACCGAAAAAGGCATTTAGCGGTAGGAGGCACTTCGTTTTTTTTTGTTTTCATTGCTTCTAGTACCTTATGGCGTCGTGATCTCCTTGCCTTTCCATCCCACTTGTAAGGTACACATAAAAAACATGGGCCCAGATGTAGGTAATAGCAAATTACCAAATGGTAAATACCGAATTTTACCGATTCGGTATTTATAATTCGGTAATTGCTATGTAAGTAAAAAATTCGGTAAAAATACCGAATCGGCAAGATTCAGTAATTACTGATTCGGTAATTACCGAATCGGTATTTGCCATTGATTCCTATGGGCCTTGAAGCCCATAGGATTCAATAGCAAATACCGATTCGGTAATTACCGAATCGGTAAAATTACAGATTTTACAAGGGGGACAGGGTGTCACTTTGACACCCTGTTGCACCCCTGTTCCTGGCTTGTGTGCCACATGGCACAGGTGTACATGCTCAGATGTGCATGTACACTGGAATTCGTTATTTACCATGGAATAGTATTCCATGGTAAATAACGATTCGGTAAGGGCCTGTGGCACTGATTACAGTGCCACCTACATATTGATTTACAGAATCGGTAAATTTACTGAATCTGTATTTTACCGATTCTGTAAATTTACCGAATCTGTAAATATACCGATTCTGTAAATATGAGCCCACCTACATGTCAATTCCCAAATACCGGCCGTTACCGACCGGTAATTGGCGAGCTACATCAGGCCCATGGACCACAATTCCGAAATGTGCAGAATGGAATTCAGTTCTGAATAATAGGAACTCCGATGTGCCTACATGCAAATTTACTGGGTGTTGACAACAACAAATTCAGTTTTACTAGCTGAAAAATCCAGCAGGTAAAATCAATGTGGGAAAGGCTGTATTTTAGCTTGAACCCCTTCCATAACCCCTGTCTGAACATCAGCTGCCCCTCATACCTTCACCCTCCGCAGCCCCTCCCTTCACCCCTGCCTTAAAACAGCCAACTTTTACTGGTGCAACTTGTACACTTTTACCAACTGCTCACAGAAGGTGGTAAATTCTAATGCTAAACCCCATGCAAAAGGGAATACCATGCAGAATACCACATTGTAAGTCTGGGTCCCATTCAGTGGGGATTCATTAATAATTGCACAGTACTGGTCAGCTATTACTGCATGGTACTGGCAACTACGGGCGCAGAGTTTTGACCCCACTAGTACCTTCTAGCCAGGGTTGGCTACTTAAAGTTGCTGATTTAGTACGGACGAAAGGCTCTGTTATCAGAGAACCACTTTTACTAATACACAGCAAGGCTGCTTCACCACATTAACTTCAAAAGATAAACAGCCAGATTCATCAAACCAAAATCCGCTCGCAAAGGGCCAGATTCCGAGAATCTGGCCCTTTGCGAGCGCTATTTTTACATTTGGGATGCATCAACCCAAATGCAAAAATCGCAATTCTAGAAATTGCTAAATTGCGATTATTTGCATTTAAGGAATCTCAATTTGAGATTCCTTAAATGCAATGCATGAACCATTTCAGAATTGCGAATTTGCAATCTGAGGCCGCTATTTACCGCGAAGTCTAACTACGTGGTAAATAGCAAAAACTTAGAAAAATGCACTTTAGTGCATTTTTCTAAGTTGTATGTTACACACACCCACATGTCCTTGGGACATGTGTGTGCGCAACACCAGTGGACATTACCATTTCAGGGGTGCAACAGGGTGTCCTTTGGACACCCTTGAAATTGCTTCCTTATTTGCGATTCGCTAAGGCCCATAGGAATGAATGGGAAAGCCATTCCTTATTTGCGATTAGCAATTAGCGAATCGCAAATAAGGAAGCAGTATAAATCGCAAAAAATATTGCGATTTCTACATGCATCCCATTTTGCGAGTCTTTAATAGCGAATCCTTAAAATTTACTATTAAGGACTCACAAAACATGACTTTCATGAATCTGGGGGAAAGAATGGCAGATTGCATGAGAATGTTATAAAGAGGCGGTGATATTGTATTGTATTATCATCTGCAAAGCACTTTCTTAACCCTCGAGAAGCATAACCACAAAAATCTTCTTTTGTTTTTGCTAAGTGTTTTGAACCCATTCACATCAGGCACAATTTAAACAGAAACTAAACATAATGATGATATGCTCTATCAGCATGTTTGATCAAGGACCAATTCCTTCGTCCTCCAAAGCCTGTACACTTTCCTGATCCCACGTAATAGTTGAATACAGAGTAATGTGGGGGCTGTACTTCCTGTTGTACTACACTTTATTTTTCTTCTGACAGATTTCACCAGAAAAAGCCTGTGTGGCGCATAACCTATAGGCACACTGAGGTATATCTCAGGTATATGAAGTCTGAACATAGAATGTATGTCTTACTTGAGACATGCTTCTGGTGCAAGACATGCTTCTAGTGCCTAAAGCAAACACCTCTATGGTCAGTTTCTTAGGGTGCACTGTAAGAACGATGTAAAAAATGTTTTGACTCTTCCTTGTGCATTTTTTTCCTGGATGGTATCTATATCGAGACTGGGCACCAGCACTCCCCTTGCTCAGGCATGGCTGTGTCGTGCCTCGTTATAGTTTGGCAGCAAAATGCTTGTGAAACCTTATGCTGTTTTGACAGATCCAGGCTTAGTTTGACATGAATAAGGACCTGATGACAATCTTGGCAGAGGGGATACTCTATCATAATCTTGACGAATATCCCGACCGCCGTATCACAAGTTCCATACGATATAATGATATTGTAATACGGCGGACGGTATCCGTTACATTTGTGACGGAGTAGCGCTGTTCGCCAAGATCGAAATCAAGCCCTAAGTCTGATAATGGGTGTCACAGGCGGCTGATGCAAAAGCTCCATTGATTGGACTATTAGCCGACCTCCATTGGTTGACCTGTTTGCGCCCTCCCACCCCCAGTTCTATGTTGTATCTGATCGGTCTCTTCTTTACCAATCACTAACTCCACACTTTTCTCACCTCTCTAGCTACCCCGCCCCCCCACAGTCTGCAACTCTCACTTCAACCCCACTTGCTGTACCTCAGATATCTGTGTCAGGTCTCTCAACATAGTTCACCCCAGCATCCTTTGACTCTCTCTACATCTCCATGTTCCTACCCCCATCTACTTATCTTTACACTCACCTGTCTTAATGCATCTCTTTCCTACCGTTCTCACAACACATATCACTAACATGTGCCTCCCTTTACACTTCGTCCTCTGTCCTGCTCGGTCTTCCTCAACTCTCCAATTCACCCCACAATAGAAAAAGGACACGTTACAATGCACACGTTACAACTCGGGTCATTACAACTAATTTTTTACAATGTGAAATGCATTACAACATATGTCGTTACAATGCACTTCATTACAACGCATACTCCATTACAACGCAATTACTATTCTAACTCTGCGGGGGCATTGTAATGGATTATACATTGTAATTACAAGTGTTCTAATGGATTTTGCGTTGTAAAAAATGTGTTGTAATGACACGTGTCAACGCGTGCGTTGTAATCAATGTTTCCGAGGCTTGAATGAGCTTAACTGGAGTGTCAAGTTTAAAAGCTTTGTGAACACGGTGCACCAAACGTTCTCTTGCTCAGGGGGGTCCTACGTACCCGTAGGATGACACTGGGGACAGCATCTAACTGCATGCACTTCGTGTGACTGGCGCGGTGCACTATGACAAAGACCCTCACCAGGGCCGGCCTTAGGCATGTGCAAGCTGTGCACCTGCACAGGGCCGCCAAACCCCAGGGGCCGCCACGAGGATGGATACAATATTTGCGTGGCGGCCCTTGGCAGGGATTTGGCGGCCTTCGGCTCTCGTCCCTGATTGGCAGTGGCGGTGTTTCTCACCAAGGGCGTCGGGGACAGGCAGACGCCGGAAGCCGCATTCGACAACCGACTGACATCAACGCCAGTACTAAGGCTTCACACGGCCTCCGCTCTCAAGAATTTTGTAGATTGAACAAAATTCCCCACCCAATACTCGGCAACGGCAACCCGACCTGGTGCCTACCGCCCAAAACCTAAAAACCACCCGATTAGGACCGGGTTGGAATTATCACCGGTTCACCGACCACGCCAATTGATTATTTAAATAAGCCCTGAAGAGTCACAGCCACATGTTGTGACGAAACACGTGTCGGCTTGATTGATATTAGCAGTGATTCCCAGGAGGGGACACTGTTGGTGAATAAAAAAACTTGAAAAGGCTTGATTGATATTTGCAGTGATTCCCAGGAGGGGACACTGTTGATGAATAAAACCTTGAAAATTATACACTTTGTCCGATCTATCCCTACTAACACTAGTCTAAGACAAATTAAGGTATAGATACATATTGTGTGCTCTGGATCTTGTTGCCTAATTCACCGAAAAGGAGGTCTCTGATCTCTTTTTCAACCACAGAGGTTAAGGTTAATCCTCTGACCAAGAAGCACCTACCAGAATATACCTATAACAAATCTATCAATCATTATCCTACCGTAACAAGTTGTGCGCCAATTTTCTGAACACTAAAAAACCGACTCACAGACTTATCGCCGGAAGCCGAGGATTCGAGTTTGCGCAGACTCAACCTCATACTGCTTCCTGCGTCGGCGTGTGCCTGCATTCTGTGGTGGTGGTCCTCGGAACGTACTGGAAGAAGGAAGCCTGCCATTACTGTGTCATCAACTCCCAGCGCCTGGAGCTAGACGGACACAGACAGACTGCAGAGACGAGTCTACTCTCACTCGAGTCCCGACCCGTGACAGCTAGTCAGGAGTCGAGTCAGCACTGCAGTTCACCAGGCAGCCCAGGTAAGGCCCAGGCTGCATGCGCCATCTTCCTTGCCAGACACACATTCCTCCAGCTGACAGACATACTCCTGTATCAGACTGTCCCCAGCACGCACACTGCGCCAGGCCTATCTGGCAGGCACGGTTCAGGCGCCATACCAGTCTAACAGACGCGCGGTCCCCAGGTCGGAGTACATACCTGTCGGCCAGGCAAACTTTCCTCCTGTTGGGGTCCAGCTTCTGTGTAGACCATTCCAGGCCCGGCCCCAGCCTGAGGCCCAGCAGCACCAGCAGCAAGGTCGGCTCGGCTCAAGCCCCATCTTCTCCTGGGCCTCGCGGACGGTGGAAGGCCTCAGAGGGCGAGCTGCAGCCCTCGCCCTCCCTCACCGCTCGACCTCCACGGCCACTCAGGACCGCTACTCCTCTGTGGCCATTCGACTTCTCACTGTGGATTAATCTCCTGCATTGCCCGCCAATGACCCTCTGGAACAGAGTTCCTTTTACTTTTTCCTCCCTTCAGGTTCACGTCTCCCTCTCGCGCTTCTTCCCACTCTGCTTTCACCGTCTATGCACCTCTCTCCCCAGCCTACCCCATAACCCCCTTAATGCCACTTATTATCACTCTATGCCCCCACCTGCCATTTGTCTGCATTCTTTTCTCTCCCTTCGCTGGGACTTCTCTCCCTCTGTAGTACCCCCTCTTTTCTATCCCTACCCACACTCTCTCACTCTACTTTTTTCGCTTCTTCCTCCCTGGCCGCAAATCCACCTAAACCCACATGTGCTTGCGCCGGAACTCACTGCCTCTCCCTGGTCTCAGTTCCTCTCTTGCTTCTTCCTGAGGAAATGAAAGGCGGACACAGAAACAATCCATTCTGCCTTAGGTTCCATCCAGGGGGTGGAGGAGAGTGTGCGCACGAGTAAAGGGCATCGGGCTCGCGCCAGCTGGCACAGTGTAGGGAATTAGGGCAATAGACAGTTGGAACTAGCCAGGTAAGAAAGTTGGGGGCACAAAGTCCTTAAAAAATGCAATATTCTTACTCGAAATTCTGAAGTATATTCTACAGAAGGATTGTAAATATGCAGTTGCCTTTTTAACAATGACTCTCCATTGCCCACAGGTATGTCTGGGTTGCCTTGATGCCCTGTTGCTCTCTAGCTGACATACATTGAGTGAGATATAACCTTGCGATGGGGGGAGTCTGAGCGGTCTCCGAGGCTCAAATGTTGAGTCTGTTCCTTAAATAGCCCCGTTCGAGGCCATGTCTCTTGTGCTTGAGAAGGCTGACAGCGGGCCATGGACCACAGATGTGTGCTAACAACCCTAACGAAAGCTAGGAAAATGCCCCTTCCCTGTTAAGCTGGTGAAATACAGCCAGGGTCGGAGTGGAACAAAAAAAAGAGGCCCATGTACCAAAATTAAGTACCTCACTATTAGCGAAGCAGATAGCTAAAAGCTGCCCACGATTGAAAATCAGGCCCGTTTTGAACTTGTAAAGACACAATGTATGTCTATTTTGCAAGGTATGATAAACTGCATATATTTATGTTTGCTGCAGGCATGGTTGTTTATCATATCAGGGAAATCAAAAGTAAAAACAAGTCCACTTGGTCATAAAACAGGCCCACAAACTGCAAAAAAAGTCCCTCACACAGGTCTGTCAGAGCAGCCTATCGGGCACTGCCTGTTTGCTATAGGACAGCCCCAAGCTGAATAGGGCACTCATTACAGTGAACAGCATCCTCAGAGCTACAAATAGCTACACCCCTACCACGGTCCCTACATTTGACCTTGGCCAACGAAAGAGTAAGCACTGGAAATGCTAATAGGTCTGGCTTATGAATGGAAGTGCCTCTTCTGCCGTTGATGGATTAAGGCACCCAATAAGTCATTATGCCTGCACTATTTTACTCATTTTTGGTCCTGTATGTGAGGGAGATTGCCTTGTCAGGAATAGGGTCTACTAACAGCCGATCTTCTAAGGTGGGAGTACTCAAGTAGTGACTCCCCGTCTGGGATGTGGTGGCCATGCACAATCTTTGCACCATGGGTACGGAGTACTGCCTGACCAACTTTAGCTTTTTGGTGTGTTAGTATATCCACACAATAAAGTTTAGTGAAAGTGTGTTGTGTAGACCAAGTTGCTGCTTTGCAGATGCCAGCTATGGGGATGTTCCCTAGGAAAGCAATAGAGGCCCCCTGTATCTTGGTAAAGTGGGCTCTAAAAGGAATAGGCAAAGCCCTCTTTGCATAACATGTTTGGATACATTTAACTATCCATCTGGCTATGCCCGACTTTGATAAAGCCTTCCCTTTATGCGGTTTGGTAAAAGTAACAAATAATTGTTGAGTCTTTTGAAATAGTTTTGTCCTATCCACATATTACATTAAGGCTCGCTTAACATCTAAGGTGTGGAGGGTCTGTTCTGCAACTGAGTTAGGTTGAGGAAAGAAAACTGATAGTTCTATAGATTGACTAAGGTGGAATGGAGAGACCACCTTAGGAAGAAATTCAGGGTTGGTGCAATGGACAACCATTGCGTTAATTTATTAATCATGGGCTAAAAACGGACTGACATGCGAAGGGTTACAGTAACAGACAGAAGAGCGAAAAAAATGAACTCACTGAAATATTTGATTCATTCAGTATGCCCTTGCTTATTGTGTGAGATTGCTTTACATATTTTTTTTAATCTGCGTTGGCCTTGAAATTCTGTAAAGTACGGGTTAAATTTGCTTGATAGAATTGCTTGAGTGGACTGATGTTTTAATCGTGCCCAAACGCAATTGTTCCAAATTTGTTAAAATTCACAATTTTGAAAACGTCCACCTTACTGAACCCTGGAGTCTACTGTACACTGTCGTCCTCTAACTTTCTTTTAAGGCCAAGTAACATCACTCATGGTCTATCTGATTTTCACTTACTGTTTGCGTTTTCACATGATTTTCTGACTTTAGGTGGGAGATTCTTTTAAAGCTCATTGCATCACGTATGTTTTGCTCCTCCCCGCCCGGACCCCCTCTTCGGGGCCTCCTACCTACGCTCCCTGCCCAGGGCCACCATGATCCTAGAGCCGCCCCTGCCCTCACATGTATGAAAAACTACAGGGGGTCCGCTGTGATAGCACCCATTTTAGCTTCAGTTCCTAGCGCTTCGAAGCAAAACATTACTCCCCCTAATTAATGAGGATTACAACAATAAACGTCAGTGTATAAATCGCACATCTTACTGTCTCCATCCTCTCCTGCACACACGCCCAAAACTGTCCGTCTGTGCCTCTACTTACAGCTCCTGGCAGTAAATCAGCGCCAAAGGGATCGAGAAGGCGCTTTTCACCCTCGGCCAGGGACCCCACCAGGGTGATGGAGATGGAGTCCAGGGTCCTGGCATGGAGGGCCATGCCTGTCACCACCTGTATCTTGTAGGCAGCCATGTCCTCGAGAGCAGCTCTGCGGTCCTGGGTCACTCGGGCTGAATTCCTTGCCTTTGTAAAGAAAGCAGCTGCGCTGGCGTCTTTATACACACCCGGCCCCTACCCTCCCAAGGAGGCGGAATAAAGACCTCTCACACGTAGATGTGGGCGCGGCAATAAATTAACAAGCAGAGCCGAGCCGAGGGGCTGGCATGGCTTTAAGAGCCCGACGCAGGGGCTGAGCCTTAAGCATTGTTTGTAAATGGTGCAACAATATCACAGTCTTTTCATCGTTCAAAAAATGTTTTTTTTTATAAACAGATGGTAGTGTTTATCCTTAGTACATTCAATTATCACTGCATTGAAAGATATGTATTAAAACCAATGTTTTTTGTTTTTTTAACATGGACTGTCTTTTGCATATCTCCTTTTTGAATTTTGTATAACATCAACAAACAAAGCGGTAAGATCACTCGCGACAAGTGCATGCGAATCCGGGGCGGTCTGCTTTTATTTAAAGTCTACAGCATAAATATATAATTAACAATAGTAGAGCTTGCATTATGTATGTCTGCATATTAACCCCGGGAGTGCCCAGCTGTAACACCAACCAGAACACTTCGAGTGCACTGCGGTGTGGGAGGGATTGAGTGTGTGAGAAGACCAGAGACACTTAAGCATGGAGCCAAACACTGTGTCATGGGCTACTGCATAGTCCCATCCTCCCTCGTGCTAAGGACCCCATCTGGGGACCCCCCATCCTGTTCTGCGCATTTCCATGTCTGATCTGCCATTACCATGTTGATACTGATCAGGGAGGGTGTGTGTCTGATCTAGTTTCAGTTTTTCCTGGTAGGTGCCCCACTCAACGTAGCCCACGGCTCTGTCCCCCTTAACACCAGGACCAGACATCACGTCGATCTCAGCGTGGGTCCATATCCAGAGATCTCTCCCCCAGTCTCCAAGTGTCAGCGCTGTGGTGTTATGGGCCCTGGGGCCCACTTACTACCAGTGATGGACACAGACACGCAGTAGTAGGCTACAGTAACTGGCTCAGGGCCCTTTTATTTGCAGAGTCACCTGACTGGTGTCGTCTGTGACGGGTGGGTGTTCAGAGTGGGTACAACAGGAAGATGAACACTCAAATGTGTCCAGCCGGACCCTACATCCCTCCCAAACTTTAATGGAAAAGAAACAAACAAAAGTCCAATGAGTCTATTCAAGTCATCTGCCGGGAAGTGCTGGAGCTCTGGACCACACGATCAGGATGCTTTAGCCCACCTCGGTGATGTAGTTCAGACCGGCCTGTGTCTCGCGGTGTTGGAGTCTATTTACACAGTTCAAATAGTGGTGCATTTGGAGCGGTGGTGGAGTCCGCTTTGGAGATCTTCTTGCAGGCGCTCAGGCACCTAGAGGGTGGCAAACCAGCAAATATGGAGGATGACCTTAGTGGATGAGGGCTTTCCTTGGAGATGATGATGCTTTCCAGTTCCCGATACGTGAGCAGCTTCAGACTTGCCACTTCTGCCTGGAATCCCCCTCTCACAGGAGTCTCCTGGAAGGCCTTCCTGCTGGGCTGCCATTGGACTGTATGGATTGTGCAGGCCTCTTGTGGACTACACAAAGGCGTCACTGACGAACTGCCAACAGGACCACAGCCAAATGGCTCATGCAGCCACAAAGGCTAGTGTCTCAGAGTCTGAGGGCTCTCGCCATTAGGACTCAGATTCACATGCCTCAGACAGATGGTCTTTAGGTTACCAGCCTTCGTCTGTGACCTCCATGGTCCCGGTGCCTGTCTTGGAGTTGCTGCGGATGCATCTCTCCGGTTCCGATTCCCCTCTCACAGGAGCTCAATTGAGGCCTTTGCCCCTGGATTGCCAGGTGACCACATGGGCTGTGTGGGCCTTTCATAGGCCGTGCTAAGGGGTCACGGCAGAACTCACAACAGGGCCACGGCAAAACCTCTTGTAACCCCAAGGGTTGTTAGTCCATTGGTTGGGTATGCTCTTCTTTGGCAGGCTTCAGGTTTACGGGGGCACCCAGAAGGTTCCTGGGTGGCTTGACTCCCACTGCACCAGGAGTGCCTCGTTGAACTCCAGATGTTTTGAGTGTTTGAATCCACTCTGGTGGTGTGATGCTCCTTAGATGTTCTTTGTAATGATGCACCTGGATGAACATGATAATTTTCTTTCAGTTGTGCAGCAAGTAGCGATCTCTTGCCTTCAGTGACCTTGTTGAGTGAGGAAGACTGGAGGGACTTCGTGTCCACTTACAATTGTCTTCTCGCAGGTGCACTTGCTAAATGTTGCACCATCGATCCCAAGCAACCGGTAACAGGTGAGTGGACAGTCCCTCTCTGAAGCGTGGGGCCTGGACACAAATCACGCTTGATAGTGGCTTACAGTTAGTCCTACGGCAAATCTGTCTCCAGGGACATCTCTGCACCCTAGTGGCTGGCTTGTGCTAATGAACTCCCTCTCCAGTGCTGGCACGAGTGCTCTGTCCTGTTGCTGCTCTGCTTTTCCCTCTTGCGTGCCTGTTGCGGTTGTGTGCCCTGTGGTGTTATGTCACTCCACTTTCTTCCTTCACAAAGTGGCATCATGCCACGCTCTTCTCCTTTGCTAAATGGTGTCCAGCCATGCTCCTCGCCTCCTTCTGACCAGGATCCTCATTTGGATGTGGCATCCTGCCACATGTCTCATGTTCGCGCCACATGGACATCTCGCTGGTCGTGTCCAGTTCTTAGGACTGTCTTTGCTTGCTGCAGACCTGTGGCAGGTCTGTCCTGTCCCTAGGACATGCTTCTTCTCCTTGTAGACCTTTTGTGGACCCCATCCCCTCCTCAGGGATTTTCGTGTGCTCCTCTGACAGGATGGCACGTGACCTCTTTGCTCGAGGGTTTTGTGCTTGTGCCTCGAGCCTGTGTCATCATGGCGCCTGCCCCTGCCTGCAGGCAGGCATGGTTGGCATCATTGGTCACTTTGTGTGACATGCTCCTTGCTTGTGGTGCTATGTGGCATCCGGCCATGTGTTGTGTGTCTTTGGAGCCCACATTGAGATGGCAGTCTGCCACGTGGAGAGTGCCACTCTCCTCTTGCCTGTCTAGGGCCACTAGCGACTCCGTCTTGAGGCAGTGTTGATGCTTGTACTGTCATTGGCCCACTATGGGGCTTCGCTAGTGTAGTGGAGATGTGAAGGATTTCTCTGCTGCCTTCAGCATCTCTTCTTCTCTGTGGAGAGGTCTCTCTCTCTTGCGCGCCTACCTGTGCTGTCAGACTTGCTGGTGCAGCCTTCTGCTCACTTCTGCCCTTGTGCACTCCGTCCTTTTCGTGGGTGTCCTCTTCTAGCATGTTGCTCATTGCTGCATAGAGAGCAAAAACACACTCAGCCACAACTTGGCTGTCTCTTGTAGAGCATGAAAGGGTTGCAAAGTTCCTTCGTGGAACAGATATCCCCATTTTGTGACGTCTCCCTTAGTCCAGATGGGCCTTTCATGTAAGATGGCTGTCACACTTTCTGGAAGGAACCAAATGGGCAACTCTGGAGTGTATGCTGGCTTTCTGGGGGCATCCTGCATGTGTTTCTTCCAGAACCAAAGCCACTCAAAACAGCAGGTGGTGGTGGTTCACTTCTTGCCCGCTCCCCAGGTTCCCTGTAGCAGTGGCAGGACATCCAAGTGTGCACACATTCAATTCAAATCAGCTTTATTTGGTTTTTGACAATAGAAAAATCATAAAAGCACACATGTTAAAAGCAAATAAAAGACTTATTACAGTAATGTCACATGATTCAAGGAAGTGAGGAAGACAGTTCTTATTTTCATAGTTAAATTACGTACTACAAGGACCATAAACGGAATCCATATATGTACACAGAGGGATGCAAGGAGCTAGTGTTAGCAAAAGCTTTACTTTGTGTTCCAGTACCTGATAACAGTCTTTAAAAAGGAGGAAATTATCATGATGATTTGTTGCACAAAGTCACCCTTTTGAAGTATCGTGTCCACTTTCTTTTGGGCCACCTCCAGCACTTGATTTAGAATTAGTCAATCTAGGTCCTCCAGTGAAGTTAGCGGTTCAAAACGGTTGCAAAGTGGGATGTTTCCTCGTGTTATGAATTGTACGTCGGAGTCCCCTGCAAAATATCTGGCATGGGGAACCCCTGTAGGTTTTCTAGCATCAAGCCTGAGTGGGAGCGAGTAAGGTGGATAAAAAGCTCCTAGCAGCAGAACATTAATTCCTTCATTATTCTAGGAAACATTCCCTGTCCTAGTTAGGATGGCATGCACTAACATGGTATCACTGAAAGTCAAGACTATGCAATCTCCCTGGTGCTCTTTTCGTTTTTTACCCAACCATGCAACTCGCCTCGCCATTTTAACGTTTTTGAATAGCACATCTCTAAAACCAGTGTGCTTTCCCAACCAATGGAGTGACTTATTACGCAGTTCACTCAGGATTACGACATACGGTGTAGCTGCCGAGGGCAGGTCAAGAAGATTACATACTGGTGGCTCCTGATTGGGCCTCGGTCCCCCGGGGGTTGTCCCTATACTATTTTTTGGTCTAATTGACCGGGTCTGATTGTCCGCAGTCAGTCTATATAGCCTGTTTTTATTATGTAATCCTTTTACATCTGGGGCAGGTCCATGGGGTAGGGATCTAACGGTAGGGTCCCTCATGGCTATGTTTGAGGTGGCTTTGTGATTCATGCTAGTGGACCCATTTGAATGTAATCCTATCTGAGTAGTCAGGGTAGTACCCACTTTGTTGGTGTTACTTTTTTCCATTTCTGAATCTTTAAAAGTACTATGTCTGTCCAAAGTATCTAAGGTAGTAACCAAATAGTTAACCTTCTCCCGTAAAGGGGCAAGATTTTCTTCAAATAAATCTTAAAGGTGGACTAATACTTTCCCTAGTGCTTTGTCCAAAATGTTCTCTATATCACCAGGAAGTATCACACCCCTGGAGATGTCTTCCGTTGTTGCAAATAAGTTGGTATCAGTCTGTGTACTGGCAATGTTAATGGTGCCATGACTTGGTGCACTTGAGGCAGGGGACACTGGATTAATCAGGTTTTTGAGTGATTACACCCTGTTTCCTTTTATTTAACAATGTTTTTGCCTTAGATTCTGCACATGGTTTTTTGACCCATGCTCGGGTGACTCTTGTAGTTGTACTAGGCTCATTGGAGTGTGCCGTCCGTGCCATTGGTGCTTTTTTCGGAGATGAGGCTTGATCCTGTATTAAGGGTGAGGGAAAGAGCAGTGGACGGGGGCTGTCAGCCAATTTAAAAATGCCTGATGATAATTGACCATATAGTGTACTGGGGTCCAAGGACAGTCGTCTTTCAGTCATTGCTATTTCGTGGGTTAGCAAAGATTCGTCTCTCACAATAAAAGCAGCTAGAGTCCCCGCTAGACCTTTGCGCTTACTCATACTGGCAATATATATGTAAAGCCAAGCTCAGATCAGGTAAAATCTAGCAGCTAAAAACGGATAAAACACAACAGTACCTGAGTGTTGGGGAAAGTCGGGCGCAACTCTTGAACTTGTGTACTATCCACCGAATTACAGATACCAAATGTCAGATGTTAGACGGGTGGTCCAGCCCAGCCTCGACCAATCTCGGACGGGTGCAGAAGGGCCCGCCCTTGGCAGGGGCTTTGCCGGGCATGCCTGCGCACGTCCCACGCTGCGGGAGCACGCCAATGCTTTAATGCGCCTCCGAGTGCTGCAGGTGTGGCAATGCGGTGCGGGGGAGCCTGGGGATTGGAGTCCTGCAGACCCGCTGTGCATGGCTCTCAACCCGGTGCTGCTGGCAGTGCTTCTGGCGTTAGGTAGGGCGTCCCATGCTGTGGGAACCCTCTGATGCTTTAAAGCACCTCCGGGCGCTGCGGGTGTGGCAATGCGGTATGGGGGAGCCTGGGGATTGGAGTCCTGCGGACCTGCTGTGCGTGGCTCTCACCCCGGTGCTGCTGGCAGTGCTTCTGGTGTTAGGTTGGGGCGTCCGGTTCTGCGGGAGCCCGCCGATGCTTTAATGCGCCTCTGGGCGCTGCAGGTGTGGCAATGCAGTGCAGGGGAGCCTGGGGATTGGAATCCTGCGGACCCGCTGTGTGTGGCTCTCATCCTGGTGCTGCTGGCAGTGCTTCTGGTGTTAGGTAGGGTGTCCCGCGCTGCGGGAGCCCTCGGATGCTTTAATGCGCCTCCAGACGCTGCAGGTGTGGCAATGCGGTGAAGGGGAGCCTGGGGATGGGAGTCCTGCAGATCCACTGTGCATGGTTCTCACCCCAGTGCTGCTAACAATGCTTATGGCATTAGGTAGGGCGTCCCGCACTGTGGGAGCCCGCCGATGCTTTAATGTGCCTCCAGGCCCTGCAGGTGTGGCGGTGCGGGGGAGCCTGGGGATTGGAGTCCTGCGGACCCGCTGTGCGTGGCTCTCACCCAGTGCAGCTGGCAGTGCTTCTGGCTTCCGGTTATGCACACACGTCTTTGAGTCGGCAGACGCCACTATCCTTCTCATTGGCCATGGCAATTGTGGTGCTGCGTAATATAGCTCAAAGTCGGGTGCAATAATGCCCTCCCGTATCCTAGGGGAGATAAAGGTCGATAAACTTCACCCTGCGTCTCCCATTAGCTCAAGTTAACATTGATAGTAGAGAGGAAACTTGATAAACAAGCCTTTGCAACGCAAGTGGTCTTACCTTTGGGACATTATAACTATTTAGGCATATTATCCTGCCACTATAATGTGCGGGTGCTTGTAACCTTAACTTCCTAACCATGATTACTATTATGAAAGCAAAGAAGTGTGAGGTTTTCACATATTCAAGCATTTAAATGGGTTAACAGTGACCACTTCCCCTCGGACATAGGAGCTCCACAGATGTCCTCTCCTTGGCCTCTCTCAAATAAAAGGAGGAATTTGCTTGGTGGGTTAAGAGCCTAACCTGATGCCTCTTTTCAAGTATATGTGATGCTGAGCAGTGGAACGTTTTTATTGTGTTGTAGTTGCATTAGGATTGCATGCTCCACCGCCTAAGCTTTTGTGGGTACTAGCTTGTTACTCTGTGCCATCAGACTGCCATACAGTTCTACCCCAATGTCTCCATTCTTCCACATACTGTTTGCTCCAGTCCATAGTACATGTACATAGACTCTTAACTCCTCCCTGGAACCAAAGCTAACTAGATTTGAAGAAGTAACTTATTTTAAAAGTTTTTTTGTTGTTTTTGAAAACAAAGAAAAAACAGAAATAGAAAACAAAAATTACAATGGTACATGGCAAATAACATGGTGCCATTTACTCGATACATCGTTCAGAGAGATACACAATAATTCAAGTTGATGTGATAAACAATGGTCCCTAAAAACCATGTGATACAAGCCTCTTAAAATGCATGACAACAAAAGTATGCAATAAGCAGTTTAATAAAAGTTAATGTAGTGTTCCTGTAAATAAATGAAGAGCACGATCAAGACAGATAGCCTATGAAATCGACAAGAGAAGGGGCCATATCAACACATTGTCACTGGTGGTTCATGGAGGTATATGTGAATTGAAAAATGTATCTAGACTATCCAAAATATGTCTAGTGGGGGCTTTCCATGGAGAGTTTTGGAGAGCAATATTGTCAGTGCTTCTAAGGTGAGTAATCCAGTTCTACCAGCATTTAAATGTCACCTTTTGTTTGTACTTCCAGTTATTCAGCGTAATCTTAACAGCAGACTTAAGCAGAAGGTCCAGTAGGGCTTTATCATCATCGTTTGATGTATCAACACCTAAAAACCCGGTTGTCAGAGTGGATAGTTCTTTTTTAAGGGTACAAGAAAATAATTTGAAAATAAAGTCAAGTACCTTGTCCCAATATGAGACAACACTTTTACAGTGTGGTATCAGTTGAGCTAAGTCTCCTGTTTCCTCTTTGCAATTACAGCAACTAGGATCATCCCGTATATTTTGCAAATTTAGCGAGCTGGCGTCCAATAAGCCTTATGTAGAAGCCAAAATTTTGTCTGTGATGGGACTGGGAATATTTTATTTCTGGAAACAGAACTCCATATTTGTGACCAATTGGATTCAGAGTTCAGGTTAGAGGAGTATGATTTCCAGAAGGATATAAGATTCATTTTTTTGAGTTTTGAGTTCTTTGGGCGAATTCGTTTACAGATCCAAGAGACTTGGTGACCTAACTTATTAATTTTCCTTACAAAGTTTGGTAAAGAGGTGGCTGAGGTAGGAAATTTAGCCTTCATCAGAGCTGCCTTAACCTTTAGAAAATTATAAAACTCTTGATTGTCCAAGTTATATTTAGCTTGTAGATCTTTAAAAGTGATCGGATATGCTAAGTTTTCTAGTTGATATGTAAAAAAAATCCCTTTATCAATCCAGGCATCGTAACATATTATTTTCCCTTCATCTAAAATATTGTGGTTGTCCCATAATGATTCATACTTAGAGTGTCTTATACTGATGTCCAATTTCTTATCTAGTTTCAGTAGAGCTGCTTTTCTATTTTTAAATATAGATTTTGAGCGATTGGAGGTGAGTAGGGCTACTGGGTCAAGGTTATTAAGTAAAGATTTTTTAACCTCTAGTCATACTGGAGTATAATTGATGGGGGGCAAAATCCAATACGAGCCTTGTTTTGCCACAAAAGCTGTTTGGTACGTTTTGAAGTCAGCCAAGTTGACCCCGCCGAGAGATTTTTCCAGTCTTAGATTTTATAGCCCCATTCTGGCCTTCCTACCTTGCCATACAAATTTAGACATAAAGATATCTAATTTACAGTGAAAATCATCGGTTAATAAAAGAGGGAGCATGGTAATTAGATGATTAACTACGGGCGTGATCATCATCCTAATGGTCTCAATTCTACCTCACCATGTGATACATTTTGGCGACTGTATTTTGGTTGTTAGTACATTAAACGTATAACTAATGGTGGAAGATAAGTTAGAGGAAAACTAAATACCAAGGTATTTAATTTTTGTGGGACACTAGGTAAAATTTGTATTATTAAACATATATTGATAGCAGATAGAGTTCAAGGGTAAGACTTCTGTTTTAGAAAAGTTAAACTTATATCCAGAAATACTGGAATACAACTGAGCCTTATCCAAAAAGGGAGGGATGGAGGTATTAGGCTCAGACATATCAACTAGAATATCATCAGCGTATGCTGACAATTTAGTTTCTATGGAATTATGTGTAAAGACAGAAATATGTGAATTTGTTTGAATACGCTCAAGGAAAGGTTCAAGACATAAAACAAATCACAAGGGCAAAAGGGGACAACCTAGGCGTGTACCTCTATAAAACTAAAAAGATTTGGAAAAATGGTTATTCACAAAAATACTAGCATGAGGAAAAGAATATAGCAGTTTACCATAAGAAATAAAATTTGGACCAAACCCAAACCATTGGAGTGTATTGAACATAAATTGCCAGTTTATGCGATCAAAAGCCTTTTTAGCATCTAAGGACAATGCTGCAAGTGGAGATTTGTACTTCCTCCTGAAGGACATAACATTAGCAAACATGCAAGCATTGTCGGAAGCCAATCTGCCCTTAACAAAAGCAGCTTGATTGGTCTTAACCAATAATGGGATAATATTCTCAAGGCGATAGGCAAGGATTTTTGCAAATATCTTATAGTCATAATTGATTAATGAAATGGGGTGATAGTTTTTACAGAGGGAATGGTCTTTATCAGGTTTTGGAATTAGGACAATCAAGGCTTCCATAAAGGAAACAGAAGCCTTGGAATCAGCAATAAAGGAGTTAAAAAGGGCCAGAACTTTGGGAGCAAAAATAGAGGAAAAAGTGTCAAAAAATTCAACTGAGAGACCATCAGGACCTGGTGCTTTTAATTTTTTTAAGTATTTGATGGCTTCAGTTATCTCTTGAATAGTAACCTCTTTTTCTAGTAATTCAAATTCATCAGGAAGTGAAGGGGGGCTAGGGAGGCCCAAAAAAAGGTGTGTAAATTTTGATTGGAGAGATTCGTATCATCAGTGTATAATGATTGATTATAATCTTGGCATGCATTAGCAATATCTTCATCAGAGGAGGATAAGTATTTAGCAGATTCATTAAGAATAGGGCCAATATTTTTACATTCAGATTTAATTTTTAAGTGGTTGGCCAGCATCTTGCCAGCTTTATTTTGACACCTGTGATACGTAGACCTAATTTTAAGAAGGACGTACATGCATCAATTGTGGCAAGCTTGTTAAGAGCAGATTGGGCCTTAATTAGTTCATGAAGAACAGAGAAAGATCTAGAAGTAAAGTAATTATGTTCCAGCAGTTTCATTTGTTGTACTAAAGTTGTATATTTGGCCTGAGTAGTTTTCTTCGTCTTTGCTGAGTATGAAATAGTAAAGGCATGAAAGGAGGCCTTAAAGGCATCCGAATTATTAGTAATGGAGGTGTCCAAAGGATTGTTAATAGCAACAAATGTGTTAATAAAAGTAGTAGCTTCAGTTACAAAAGCTGTGTCTGATAATAAATTATTATGTTTCCTATGACCAAATTTTGGAGATCTCAGGGAAAGGTCAAGAACAGAAAGGACGGGGGTATGAGCAGAAATAAAAATAGATCCAATCTCAGAGGCTTGAATCGATGGGAGTAAGGGTTTACTGGCCAAAATATAATCAATTTGAGAACAAGTATGAGGAGCATTAGAAAAAAAGTAAACTCAAGCGTATCAGGGTTACAGGTCTTCCAAACATCATATAATGAATGAGAGGCAATGGGAGATTGAAATGATTTATGAGTTTTATCAGGATTAAATTTACACTTGAATTGTCTGTCCGAGAATGGGTCCAACCATTGGTTACAATCCCCAGCAACAATAATATATGGGCCATCAATAGAGGGGAGTAAAACCTTAATACTATTCTAAAAGTCAGGGTCTGGTTGGACAGGGCCATAAATATTCAATAAAACAAGCACTTTATTGTGTATAACAACCTTAGCCATTACCCAACGTCCATCACTATCACATTGCGTGGATAAAATTTGTACATGTATCGATTTATGAAATAGTATAGCAACACCACCTTTCCAATTAGAGGCTGGAGAATAAACAACTTGACCCACTTATTGTCTCTTCACTTTAAGTGACTCTATATCATTACAATGCGTTTCTTGAATAAACAAAACATGTGAATCCAGTTTAGACAAACGAGAAAGTGCCTTTTGTCTTTTGACGGGGTTTCCAAGACCACGAACAGTCCACTTGACAACATTACACATAATGGAGGGAAGAGAAGGTAACGCATGAATGGAGATGATACACTTCAGGGGGACAGGTGGAAGCAGAAAAAGACCACTAATTAGATTAAAACAAAAACGAAATGTATGACAACAAATAACGACAATAAGCACATGCTTCAAACAACATATTGTCAAAAAGGAAGAATAAATAGAAAAGAATGGAGAAAGAGAAGAGGATACGAAGAAAAAAAGATAGATCAAGGAAAGATTTCCAGATAAAGATACGCATAGATTGGGAGAAATAGAGAAGGTGAAGGGAGGAGAAAAAGAAGGATACAAAAAGTAAACAGATCAAGGAATAGAATCCAGATCTGAAGAAAAACAAGCGAAAGGTGTAGGAGGAGCATGGTAACACCAAGGACAAGAATGGCGGTAAGACGAAATAGGAAATGGAAAGCCTATTAAGAGGTAGAAACTTAAGAAATGATAGAAAATAAAAGATAAAGGATGAGAGCAAAGGAGCAGAAAGAAGAGCTGAGAAGTGATAAACATACAAAGAAGAAAAAATGAGAAAACTGTAAAGTCGGGAAGAAAAACGAGTGATACAGAAAAGAAGTATATATAGATTATAAGGGCAGTATCAACCAGATAACTGAGAAAAATGTAGTCATTAGTTTCCATATTACGAGAAGAAATGTTATAAAGGAAGAGTTTCAGTTTAGCAGGATCATCAAAAGAATGTGAGTGTCCTTCATGAGTAATTTTGCAGAGACAAGGATGAAGAATGCCATATTGAATGTTCAAATGTCTCATCTGGGGACATAGAGCCAAAAATTGCTTACGACGGGCATTCATTGCATTAAAGACATACTGAAAAATGAAAATATTGTGACCAGACCAATGAGATGTCTCTTAAGTTTAACAACTTTCAGGACATGCATGACATCTGTAAATTCCAGGAAGAGCATTATAATACCACGTGGCTTATTTGAGGAAGGATTGAGACGACCCAAGCGATGCGCACGCTGAATTTTGAGAGGTGGAGAGGATTGAAGGTCCAGAAGATCCGGAAGCAACTTCTTCAGGAAGGATAGCATATCAGGGCCTTTAATATTTTCTGGAAAACCATAAAGGCGAAGGTTGTTTCTGCAATTATGATTTTCAAGATCTTTGGTGTGGAGTTTGAGTTTGTGAATCTCTTGCTCCAGCATAGGAATTTTTGTAGAGCTATCTTGAAGATCACCCACACGTTGTTCAAGCTCAGACACCTTCCCCTCCATAACAATCCAGCGGTCTTCAATTTGTTTTAACTTCTCATTGGTTGCGGACATAAAAGGTTGGAGAGCACGTACTTCATACACAAAAGAGTCAAGAACAGGATTTTGGGAGGATAGAATGGAAGAGGGTGGATCATTTTTTACTCTTTTTGGCTTCGCACCTGAAGATGATGGTTTAGATGATGAGTTTGAGTTGCTGGCCATATTGAGTTGAAGAGAAGAACAATGAACAGGAAGTGAAGAAGGATGAAGCTGGCCCATAAAACAGAGAAGAAGGGTGCAAGGACAATGAGCAGCCAAAAATAGGCAGAGAGTCTTGAAAAATTCAGAGAGGCAGAGGCAAAATACGTTGGTCGGTAGACGAGAGAATATCTCTTAATAACCACTCAAATATGGAGGAGAGTCTGCATCATGAAATGGTGGAAGTCAGTGACAAAGTGTAGTGAAAGCATCATCGCAGACCCCAGCACAGAGGAATAAAAATACAATTAGATTAGTGAAAAGTCCAGCAGGAAACTCGTAGCCATGACTAGGAAAGACATAGGAAGCACCAAGCAATGTCACAGCAACAGAAGGAAGGCAGGACAGCTGAACGAAAAAAGTAACGCAAGTGCTGCAATTCAAAATGGAGGTCACTCTCAGTGAGACTAAAAAGTAATCACCTCCGTAGCTCCTGAGGGTATAACAACAATGAAGCGGCCCACTGCGTACATACACTGGTTTTACTGGTTTAAGCCATCAAGCATCCAGAGCAAAGAGTCAGGTTAATGGATACTTGAACTAACTTGCCATAGCACCTGATATAACTGAGGGGCTCCATAACAAAAAAAACAGTCCTTGCTTCTAATTCCCCTCCAATATGCTGCAACAGCAAGAATCCACTCAGTAATCACATTGAGGAATAAAAAGCGAGTGCTGTGGCTCAAAATGGTGGCCACTCGTGGCAAAAACTGAAGAGAAATCACCGCCGCGGCTCCTGGGGTAAAAGCAGCCAAAGAGAAGTGATGAAGCAGCACACAGACTCACCACCGCTTCATCCGAGCTGGGCCAACACCGAAAACATGAAATGCGGCGCAGAAGAGGCACACCGTGAAGAAAAAGCTTTGCATCAGTTCGGAGCTCACTGGAAGTCCGCTATGTTGTCGTGGCATTCAAGCCACGCCCCCTATACTCAGTAAGTTGTCCATGTTATTGCACCTCTTTACGCATGGTAATGGAATGCTCCGACTACATGCTGGTGATCTCAGTCTTTACGCAATTTGTATCCATGCCCTGGAGAAATTAAACATTACAACTCCTCCGCCTCCAGGTGTGCCTGTAACACATCACCTCTACCCTGATCTTCAAGAGCTGCAAACAAAGCAGACTAACAGCCAGGCAGACATGAGGGAGATAAGAAGGTCACTATCAAGGTGCCAACATTGCAGATATTGTGTCATCATTCAAAGAGCCCTCACCCAGCGGAGATGTCCTTACTGTATGACATCACAGAAGGAAGACGAAGAACATCCTCATGTATTGTGTATTGATAGACAAATATCTGTTGGTTTAAAAATAAGTGCAAGATCACAAAACACTTTACAAAAGAGAGACCTGTCACTTCTAGTAATGGTTTTTGTGAAAGGCCTAGCTAAATCCAATGCTGACAATGTGCAGTTGCGCTATTTAATGGAGATTAGGGAAGCTACTTTAGCTGAGCGACTCTGTGGCAGCCATTTTAAAATATTTATTACAATTAAAATTAAATGAAAGATTCAGGGACTGGGGCAAAATGGGCCTCATCAGAATTCTGACTGCTTCCACTTTCATGTCACCAGCAGCTCCACAACACTGAGTTTCTGTGGCATTTGGGTCACTCCATGTTTTCAATTCTGTGAGAAGGAATCTTAAACAATGAGTTCTATACATGTTGCTTGATTCAAGACTACAAAAAATGGCTCAATATTACTTTTATTACACCAACGGACCCCTCTTTAAATGCCTCATTTGGATGTCGGTCGGAAAGCCTCAGAGGCTTTCCGACAGACATCCCTGGTTCGACTTCTGACTGCCTAATAACAATGTGGCAATCAGAAGTCAAACCGGCTGGTCATTCTGTCTGGCTTCAAACGGGCTCCAGCTGGAAACCGCAACATAATCCCTACGGACGGAGTATCCGCCGTCAGGAATATGATATCGGTTTAATGCAAAGTTCAGAACCACCAACCTATGCTAGTTGGCTCCTACCCCGAAATGGTGTTGGGGGGACTCAAGTCCACCCAACATCGTCAGTAGTGCACAAGTTTCTTTTAATGTTCTATGTCCTTCTTAATTGAGCTACATTTAATTTTTCTTCCATCCTTCTTGTACAAGAAACAATGCTGAAAAAAGTAAATGGTTCGTTATGCATGCCTTCTAATTCAGAGAAATGCACATGCTTTCTACGAGAGGAGTTTGACTACTCCATTGCCACCGACTACATTCATACTTTATAAAAACCCACATACATTAGTCTATATGAACCATCAAAAACACAGAGTATAAAGTTAGAAGGAAGACAGTAGTTCTTGTTATGATTAATACTCCTAGTTTCCTGTTTTTACTATTGCAGATAAATAAAGAGAGAAAACAGTATGTTTCCTGTTTGTATTTATTTTTAACAGCAGAAACATGCAGAGAATGGGCTACTTTTGATTCTCTCTCAATGTTGCCATGAATGAATTCCATGCCATTATCTGAGGCGATCAACAGCATTGGTGGGTAAAAATAGCCTGAGAGTTCCTTATGACTTCATACAGCAAGATAATGCCAATATATTCATTTGTGTGTAGTTTTATTATATTTGGCAGTGTAATATGCTAAAAGCAGATAGGCAGCAAAGTATGATTGCACATTTATCAGTTAAATAAATGTGGAAATGTAGACATTATGACTTCATTTATTCACAAAACAATTTAAATAAAATATGTATAAAAACCATAAGATGGCAACAAAATAAATATGGATAATTACAGATGGAAATGTTAAAAAAATAAATACTATAAAATTGAGATTCCTAGTTAAGGTGCATTAAAGTCCGGATTGTGATTTAAGTTCACAAATAATCAGAGCATGTACCTTCATCCCTCAGAGCTATTTGTAATATTGTCTGACACAGATTCTACTTGGCGAGAAAAATACAAATAAGATTCACTCCAGGGGCTGTATTATGCATTGTCATTGTTTGTGTGCGGCGCACCTTTGAAAAGGTGCACCAGGCGCAAACAATGACAATGGTCCTTATTACCATGTAGGCGCTGCCCCCAGGGCAGCTGCGAACTCGCGCTGTCAGGGGGGCAGCGCATTCATGTGAAAACTCAAATCTGTGACCTGTCCCAGGACACCCCCACGCCGCACGGCCCACCAGCTGTAGGCGCGTCTCTCCCCCAGCGCCACAGGTCCATCCCTGACCTCAGTGCCCCCTCGCTGCTGCTCGCTCTTTTCGCCCGTTTTGACCGTTTTTGCCCCTCTGTGCCCAGTTTTAACTGTTTTGTATTATTTACTGTTTAGTGCTTTATTTCTGTAAGTAGGTTTGTATTGCGCTTTGTCTTTTGTCACTGCTCCCCTTGTGTGACCCCCCTCCACTCCCCGCTTCCCGCCGCTGCTCCCTCGCGACCCCACCCCCTTTTCCCTTCTGTGTCCCCATTGACCGCCCCGCTCCCACCTCCCAGCTGCTCCTCCCTCCCACTTGGCCTTAAATGGCACCCGCGCGGCGTAGGCGAGCGTGACCTGTCCCAGGACACCCCCACGCCGCATGGCCCACCAGCTGTAGGTGCGTCTCTCCCCCAGCGCCACAGGTCCATCCCTGACCTCGGTGCCCCCTCGCTGCTGCTCGCTCTTTTCACCCGTTTTGACCGTTTTTGCCCCTCTGTACCCAGTTTTTGCTGTTTTGTATTATTTACTGTTTAGTGCTTTTTTCTGCAAGTAGGTTTGTATTGTGCTTTGTCTTTTTTCACTGCTCCCCTGGTGTGACCCCCCCTCCGCTCCCCGCTTCCCGCCGCTGCTCTCTCGCGGCCCCACCCCCTTTTCCCTTCAGTGTCCCCATTGACTGCCCCAATCCCGCCTCCCAGCTGCTCCTCCCTCCCACTTGGCCTTAAATGGCACCCGCGTGTATGCGCAGCGTTCACGCGCAGCGGGCGCGCCGATTGTGCGCTGAAGGCGCGCCAAAGGCAAGCCCGTCTACGCCCATCCGGGCCTGGACTGCACCCAGCGCCAGGACCCCTGGCCCTCGTCGATACCAGCGCACCCAACGGACCTACGACGCGGCCACCCTCCACGCACTCAACGCCGGCCGAAACGCCGCCTGCTACCAAGCCACCCCGAGGCACACACACTGACCCTTCACCTGCCAAACCTGCTGCTTCATCTGCCTCTGAACCGGAACCGCAACCGCCAAGCCAAGCACCAGCAACAACCACCTCAAATGCATCCTGCTCAACACCCGCTCCGTCCACAGGCACGCCGTGGAACTCTGGAACCTCCTCGACACAACCTCACCAGACGTCGCCTTCCTCACAGAAACCTGGATGAACGCCTCCTCAGCACCCGACATCGCCATAGCCATCCCGGATGGCTACAAGATCACCCGGAGGGACCGCGTCAACCAAACCGGAGGAGGCATCGCCATCGTCCACAGAAACACCATCCGCATCATGACCAACTCCGATGACACCCTCACCGCCGCTGAACACCTTCACTTTCAGATCCACACCGACCCCAATACCACCCTCAGAGGCACTCTCATCTACAGACCCCCGGGACCATGCACACAATTCAGCGAAACCATCGCAGACTTCGTCAGCCCGCACGCCCTCACCTCCTCAGACTACATCCTCCTAGGGGACCTCAACTTCCACCTGGAGAACAACAAGGACTGCAACACCGCCGTCCTACTGGACAACCTCGCCAACCTCGGACTCAAGCAACTGGTGAACACCCCCACCCGCTACGCCGGCCACACGCTTGACCCCGTCTTCTCCTCCAGCAAGCACATCTCCTTCAGCCACTCAACCGGACTACACTGGACAGACCACAGCTGCGTCCACTTCGACTTCAGGAGAACCATGACCCAACACCACCCGCAACAGGTTCCCCGCAGAAGCTGGAGCAAGATCACCGCCGACCAGCTCACCACCTCCCTCAGCCAGAACCCTCCTACCAACACAATGGACCCCAACAAAGCAGCCCGCAACCTCACACTGTGGCTCACCGACTGCGCCGACGAACTCGCACCACTGAAGAACCCTCCCAGCAGACCCAGCAGCAGGAAAGCCTCGTGGTTTACCACCAACCTCAAAAACTCCAAGAAAACCTGCCGCACCCTCGAGAAAGCCTGGCGCCATGACCAGACAACAGAACACATGACCGCCCTCAAGAACGCCACCAGCAAACACCATCAGTTGATCCGATCCACCAAGAAGACAGCATTCAAAGAAAGACTGGACAACAACACCCACAACAGCAAGGAGCTCTTCAGCATCGTCAAAGAGCTCTCCAATCCCAGCGTCTGCAACAACGACATCACTCCCTCGCAAGACCTCTGCAACGCTCTCGCCTCGTACTTCCACCGCAAGATCGCCGACATTCACAACAACTTCGATGCACATACCATGTACCCGACCACCGAACCAACGCCCCCAACCACCACCCTCTGCACCTGGACCCCTGTCAACACCAAAGACACCACCCGCCTGATGAACACCATCCCCTCCGGATCCCCCTCCGACCCTTGCCCTCACCACATCTTCAACAAAGCAGACTCCATCATCGCAACCCAACTCCGGAACATCATCAACAGCTCCTTCGCATCCGCCACCTTCCCGGAGAGCTGGAAACATGACGAGCTGAGCGCCCTCCTCAAGAAACCCACCGCGGACCCCACGGACCTGAAGAACTTACACCCCATCTCGCTCCTCCCCTTTCCAGCCAAAGTCATCGAGAAGGCTGTCAACAGACAACTCTCAGCCTTCCTCAAGACCTACGGATCCCTCGACCCCTTACAGTCCGGCTTCCGAGCAAACCACAGCACCGAGACCACCCTCATCGCAGCCACCGACGACATCAGGTCCCTGCTCGACAACGGAGAAACGGCTGCCCTCATCCTCCTGGACCTCTCAGCAGCCTTCGACACTGTCTGCCATCGCACCCTGATACAGCACCTCAGAAACACAGGAATCCAAGGAGCGGCCCTGGAGTGGATCATCTCATTCCTCGCCGGAAGAACACAGAGAGTCCGCCTCCCCCATTCCGTTCCGCGGCCAGCGAAGTCATCTGCGGCGTCCCGCAAGGATCCTCACTCAGCCCTACCTTCTTCAACGTCTACATGAGCCCTCTCGCAGCCATCGCCCGCCGACACAACCTCAACATCATCTCCTACGCTGATTACACCCAGCTGATCCTCTCCCTCACCAACGACCCCGACACCGCCAAAGCCAACCTCCAGGAAGGAATGAGAGACGTCGCAGGATGGATGAAGATCAGCTGTCTGAAACTGAACTCAGACAAGACGGAAGTCCTCATCCTCGGACGATCCCCCTCCGCGTGGGACGACTCCTGGTGGCCCCCGGCCCTGGGCAGCGCACCCAAACCAACGGACCACGCACGCAACCTGGGCTTCATCCTGGACTCCTCACTCACGATGACCAAGCAAGTGAATGCAGTCTCATCATCCTGCTTCAACACCCTGCGCATGCCCTGAAAGATCTTCCGATGGATCCCCACAGAAACCAGGAAGACGGTCACCCAGGCCCTCGTCACCAGCCATCTGGACTACAGGAATACCCTCTATGCAGGAACCACAGCCAAACTCCTGAAAAGACTCCAGCACATTCAAAACGCCTCAGCACGACTCATCCTGGACATCCCCCGCCGCAACCACATCTCTGCCCACCTGAAAGACCTGCACTGGCTCCCCGTCAACAAGAGGATCACGTTCAGACTCCTCACCCACGCACACAAGGCTCTCCATGACATGGGCCCGAAGTACCTCAACAGCTGCCTCTCTATCTACACACCCACCCGCCCGCTCCGATCCGCCAACCTCGCCCTCGCCTCCGTCCCACGAATTCGGAAGTCCTCCGTCGGAGGAAGATCCTTCTCCTACCTGGCAGCCAAGACATGGAACTCCCTCCCCGCTCACCTACGGCTGACCCTGGATCACCTCTCCTTCAGGAAACAACTCAAGACCTGGCTATTCGAGCAATAGCGACCCCCCCGCCCCCAGCGCCTTGAGACCCTCACGGGTGAGTAGCGCGCTATACAAATTTTGTGATTGATTGATTGATTGAATCCGCTGCTCTGTGTTTTCACAGTGCAAGGGGCAGCTGCCTGCACTTTTACAGAGTAATAGAGACCCCCTTGCAGGTGACTGCACTCGCCTGCAAGGGGAATATTGGGTGGTCCCTTTACACAGGCAGAGTGGTGCTATATGGTGCATTGTCAGTGTGCCTCCTGAGGGCTTCTTTGACTTTTCGCCCACGTCTGTAATATGGCACAGATGCAGAGTCAAAGGAATGCCCTCATTGCATAGGGCAGGCCACTATGCAAATGAGGGAACACTCTCTGAAGGTAGCAGTGGCGTTTTCAGTGCACCAGCGCTATTGGTATTAGTGAATGGGATTCAGAAGTGTCTGAGCCCCCTTCTATAATAACAAATTGCCCAATGGGTGCGCAAACTGGGAGCAAACGCCCATTGTGCCCCCGGCGACTTATTGTAATATGGCCCCAGGTTTAATGTCAAAAGTCTTCAAACATGTTAAAGGAAATGTGAGGATTCATTGCAACAAATTTAACCACTGGTGATCACTCAGGGTAGCATCCCTACCCATCGTTCTTTTCCTCACCATGCCACCAGAGATTTAACCAAGCCATAGGCAAATCAGCCTTGGCCTTCCTCCAAATAGGATGTGTCCAACCCAAACTGCCAAGCCGGATCCTTTCTGACTAGGAACACAAGCAACCCAAAACTGATTTCTCCTTAATCAGGGATAATGTTTGCATTCAGATTGGTTTTCGTGGCACCGTGAGCACTGTACCCATGTGTGGACATGCCCTTGGCCACTTAGGACGGTACATGAAAACACGTAACTGGTGATGGGAGGAATGCTTTCAAGAAGTTGAGGACACATTGAATGTGGACTCCTTCTTTGTGGCCCTCTAAAATGTAATATCCTGGTTCCTGAGGAATAAAAGGAGTTAGGTTCAACAACAATTTGCTCATTACAGTGTAACCCATTTGGTCAGACAGTAAAGCTCAGTCCATTGATGGGATTACGTATGGATTGATTCTAGATTCAAAGCCAAGCTGCTTTAAATCAATCTCATAAACATAGTCTAAAAATAGAGAATCACTAGAGGATAGCCAAAGCAAC
Organism: Lissotriton helveticus; assembly: GCF_964261635.1. Taxonomy (NCBI): domain Eukaryota; kingdom Metazoa; phylum Chordata; class Amphibia; order Caudata; family Salamandridae; genus Lissotriton; species Lissotriton helveticus. Next base: position 145,599,687 of record NC_136073.1, read on the forward strand.
ATATAAAATTGATCCTCGATAACAGAAAACAGATGAGGAATTTAGTAGCCACTATACAAAGAATGACAAATACAGTCTGATATGTCAATTGAAAGTTTTGATCCTCTTGCTTGTACATGAGGTTGTCTAAGAAGGCCTACCAAACCCTATTCTAACTTAGAATCAGTTAGACCCTGTTTAATTAGAGAAGCAAAGTAAGGTGTCAGCATAGCAGAATTCCTGTAGAAGTTCTCAGAAGTAAAGTGTATTGTATAGCATAAAGCCACACAGCAGAGAGGTCGCAAAGAGGTCTAAATCTCTTACACCCACATGCATCAATGTTCCATTTTGCATTTCCTTAATTGCGAAAATTAAGGAATTGCAAAATGCAATTCATTAAGAAATTCTCAAAAAAATTGCGATTTCTTAAAATTCCTTAATTGCGATTCTCTAATTGAGAATCGCAATTAAGGAATTTCTACACATTCATTCCTATGGGCCTTGAGGCCCATAGGAATGAATGGGAGGGCATTCTCAATTTGCAATTCATCATTGTGAATTGGCAAATTGAGAATGCAATTTCAAGGGTGCACGGGTGTCCAAAAGACACCCTGTTGCACCCCTGAAATGTGCTTTTGGATACATCTTACACACACACATGCCCCAAGGGCACGTGCGTGTGTAACATGTAACAAAGAAAAATGCATTTAAAAGCATTTTTCAAGATTTTCGCAAATTACCATGAAGGTCAACTTCATGGTAATTTGCATTTATAATTTCCAAATTCGCAATTTCTAAAAGTATGATGAATTGCATTTAAGGAATCTCAAATTGAGATTCCTTAAATGCATTCGCAATTTAAGAAATCGCAATTGTGCAATTTCTTAAATTGCAAATTTCTGAAAAAGGTTGGTGCATCCCAAATCAGGAAATTGCATTCGCAAACGGCCGAAAAATGCAATTCGCACCGTTTGCAAATGCAATTTACCTTGATGCATGTGGGCATTAGAGTCTAAAGGGAATCTCTCCAAAGGGAGAGGAGTTGGCCTAATGGCTAGGGCGGTCGACCTCGAATCTGGGAAACTGGGTTCGAGTCTCTGCAATGACGCTGACCATCCTGTCATCCTGATACTGGGCAAATCACTTAATCTTCCGGTGCCTAACAAAATGAATGTGTTCTCATGTAACGCAACTGGTGCTATGTAAAGCGCTCTGATACCCGATACCTATGAGTCAAGTTTCCGCTATATAAAGCACCATTAAAAAAAGTGCAATGCCCAATTATACCCACCAAAAGAAGCTTTGAGAATCCCAGTTCACATGTCCAATTAATTCCAATCTTCAACCCCCAAGGAGAAATGGCACTCATTGACAGTTTTGTTTTTCACCGCCTGCATAGTACCCTGCAAGGCACACTGCACACATACCCTGAGGAACCAGCTGATTCCCCACCCCTGACTTTAGTGGCATCCACCGCAGACAGCGACAGGTTGGGCTCCAGATTTAATTACACCTGTCTGGCGCTATGGCTGGCGGGTATGGAATAATTCAGGGCAGCCTAAGGACATGATTGTCATTCCATTCCAGACAGCACCTGGCATTTCTTTTGCAAGCAGACTAAATTGACATCTAACAGTCGTAGACACAAGTCACTTCACAGTATTTAGACCATTTAACATTTCTGGGTGGCTATTTTAACCCTGATCTCCACTATGATTGACCATTAAGTTGACCCTGATCCTTTGATGGCACTGTTGGGCTATGTTAAGCCCTTGGATCTGGGTCTGCAACTCTTTCTGACCATAGTGCTGCTGGAGGACGAATGACAAACTGCTCTACACTGGGGCAGCAGAAGGGTCCCTTCCACCAATGCCTGGCTCAGAGATATGACATTGTGTGACACTACTAGCGAACTTTACGACTTCCTACAGCCCTTAAATTCCAGGCCTTTGGACATCTGGGAACCAATCTGGGACTACGTCTTAGCATTAGAACTCGTGGTTGATGCAGACACTGATAGGTGAACTTACTTACCCACTGCATATCTTACTGTGTTGACTATAGTCAGTTTATCGCATACAGTTGTGTGCACTCTACATAGATGTATGACTCTAGAATGAAATGTGTAAGGAAGACGGCTTCAATAATGAAAGTGTTAAAACAAAGCTGGCATTTGCACACCAGTTTCTAGAACAAACTGCAAGAAGACGCTGGCACATAAAGTGCTATTATCTATACCAAAGAAACCGAATGCCTCAATCACGCGGCCACTTACAATGCTTACAGCAAAAATGGTAACGGTTAATAGGAGCGCACAGCAATGTATAGGTAAAATAGTCAATTTCAAAAGTAATAAGTAAGGTCGGTGCTCAGGAAGAGAATAGAGATCGGTTACCACAACCTCTGAAGCAACCAATGGTTAATAATTAGATATTCCTCCGAGCACTCAGCAAATATTTCTTTTTTTGTCTTTGTCAAGTGTTATCTTCAATCATCCATAATCATCCAATCTTCAGTCCAAAACAAATTAAAGTGTCTTTGGAAAATTCGATTTATTCAAATGCGCAGCCAACACGTGTTTCGTCTGTCTGTAAGACAATGACTTCTTCAGGGCTGCAACCCAAAACAATTACAATCAATTCTAAGTACAGTAACATATCCAAATATCAGCATTTGCTTCAACATGCGTCTGTAAAAGAAGCAATTTAAAGAAAGTGAAGGGGATACACCCTCAAACCAAATTTTAGTTCAAGATTATCAATGTGATTGCGAAAGAAGAAACATGTCCGCCAAATTCGTGCTTCTGTACTCTTAGAATATTTAACATTCTCTATGTATACTAATTAAATCAAATAAATGGTTTGTGATCACCATATGATGCATGGGTAACTGGATCACGCATTGCATGCTATCTATTAGTTTCAAATAAATGACTCACCATTAACTCAATGAAATCTCTAATGTTGGGGTCAATAACGGTAGCACTTATCCAATAGCTCGTCAGCATCAATAGTAGTTCAATTCCAATTCGAGTTTTACATATCTAACCCTACAAGTAAACCCATTTTAATAAGATAACTGCACAAGTAAATCTGACAGTAAATTGCAGTACCTCGTACATTAATCATTAAAACGTAGTAGACACTCACCAAATCAATGTTTGATAGTCTCTGTCAAGTCAAGACAACATCTGGATCATATAAATTTCATTGCATCCAGGTACAAAAGTGGTTGTGTTATCCTCAGGCGAGTATGGAGCGTATACACATCTACAAACAATGTATTCAATATATAGGTCACATATCTAAATCAGTAATTACCAACTATCATCTAACCTGTTTGTATTTGGCACCTTATATCCCATATCTAAATCGTAATCTCACCTAATGTACGATGTGAAGCGTTAAGACTCTCCACTGTATCCTAATTCACTATATCCAAATATCTGTTCCATACGAGTACGTATCTGAAATTAAAGCCATACATTCATAAGTATAACTATTTTAATGCTTGCTCTCATAGCAGTATCTCCGTTCCAAACTCACCATGCAATATGTTCCGAGTCGCGTATTCCGTGGCGTTCAGCGTCCGCGCCATCTTGTAATGGCTTAATATAGAGATCTTGTCGACGCGTAAAGCATCAATTCTAAGGGCGCCATTTTGTAATGGTGTGGTTCGCCCTAACAGTAATCGCATATCGGCAAGTTGGTAGCTAGAGATACATAATCCCCTGTCATGAGGTACTCCAAGTTATGTCTACCATGATTAAAATATTTATGAAGTACTGTATAGTACTTATAAAAGAATGTTAATAAAGTATAGCGGTTGAATTAACTTACCGCGCCATCTTGTAATGGCTTAATATAGATATCCGGTCGACGCGTAAAAAGCACCAATTCTGAGTGCGCCATTTTGTAATGGTTTAGTTCGCCCTAATAGTAGTCGTATATCCGCATAATAATGGCTAGAAATATTTAATCATCACTTAGGAGGTACTCCAAGTTGTATCTAACATTATTAGTATATTTTAAATACTATATGGATTTACTTGCAGCGCCATCATTAAATGGCTACATTCGAAATTAAGCCCAAATCATAACTAAGAGGTCATGTACCGTATACAGTAGTTATGAACCACAAGTAATTTTGTTAGCAAAACGTATGATATCATTATGTCTCAATAACGTAATGTTTAGCTTATTCTTGCTACAATGCGTTAACCAAGCAGTCCACGGTACACATGGGTTACACAAATCCTTATGTATCGTTTCAAATACCCAATTCACCTACACATAAGTGAGGGGAAGCTGGACGATAGATATCCTTAACGCCAATATATAAAGTCAAAATTAACACGAGCATTAATAGCATCTATTTAACATAGAAGCATCACAGTCTCAACAATTCTACGTGATACATTGTGTACATCGGATATTGTGTATGTCCTTGGGGCGACAAAACAACAACATAACATGTCAATAGAACATGCTCAAGCTCTTCATTCATAATGTCAAGATGTACATAATACTTCAACTTCAATTGCCCAGGTAAAATTCATATTCATGATCAACATTGAGACCGCATTCCACGGCCTTCAGTTTAATCAACCATTGAACTTCACGTCTTCTCAGCATCAGAAGTCTGTTCCCACCACGTGGGTCTGCTTTGATATGGTCGATACCATGGTAAGTAAAACAATGCTGATCTTTATTTGCAAAATTTTGTACTAGGTGGGATGCAATTGGATAGCGTGTATCACCATTTTTCAAGGCTCTAAAATGTTCTGCAATTCTGTCCTTGAGCCTCCTAATTGTGCTCCCCACATAAATCTTTCCACAGGAGCAGGATATCACGTAAACCACAAATGTAGTGTCACAGTTCATAAACATTCCAATTGTGTATATTCCTGAATTATTGTATTCAAAAGTTAGTACCTTCTTTTTAGCCCATCTACAGGAAACACAGCGGCCACATTTATAAAAGCCCTTAAAACTGTTAAGCCAATCAGTTTTATTCAATTTGCTTGGGTAACTCGGACTTAATAAGTTCCTCAAAGTAGTCCCTCTCCTGAAGGTCAAACTCGGTCTATCATATAAATGTGGTCTTAGATCATTATCCATAACAAGAAGGTGCCAGTGTTTCTTCAAAATTGTGAATAGTTTAGAACTGTCAACACCATAATTCGTAATTAGTCTAACTTTCTGATCACTAGTTATGCCATCCTTCTTCTGTCTTTTCAGGGTGAATTCCCTTTTCATTTTCTTAGCTCTAGATACAGCTAATCTGATTGTCTCCTCCTTGTAACCTCTATTGCGAAATCTATTGGACATGTCCATCAAATTACTCTCAAAATCATTGTCATTCACACAATTACGGCGGGCCCTAATAAATTCACCATAGGGTATGGCTCTTTTCTGACAGCTAGGATGACTACTTTCTGCATGAAGGATTGCGTTGCAGCTCGTAGGTTTCCTAAACATCCTACTCTTTATTCTGTCACCCTCAACGAACAACTCAACATCCAAAAAAGTAATGCTCTGTTTGTCATAGGACGTTGTAAATTTCAAATTATATGCATTCTCATTAAGGTATTCAAAGAAACCTTTCAAAGTGTCAACTGTGCCTGTCCATATTAACAGGCAATCATCAATGAAACGTCCCCAATAGTGTATATATTGGGTCCATTCACTTCCCGCCGGGCCCCAGATCCGCTCCGCCTCGAACCAACCCATGAACAGGTTGGCGAAAGACGGAGCAAATCGTGAGCCCATCGCGGTCCCAAGGCGCTGTCTAAACCACTTTCCATCAAACAGAAACACATTATTCTCTAAAACTAATTTGGTCATTCGTAGTAACATTTGAGTATGATCATACATTTCAACCGGTCGTTGGCTGAGAAAGTGGTCCAGAGCACGTATACCTAGACTGTGATCAATAATAGTATATAAAGATACCACGTCTAGTGTAACTAGTAACATGCCATCTTCCCAAACCATATCTTCCAGTAGGTTTAGAACGTGTTTTGTGTCTTCAATAAAAGACGGAAGGTTATATACATATTGTCTCAAGAAGCAGTCTATGAATTCTGATAATCGTTCCGTTGGACCACCTATGCCGGAGACAATAGGCCGCCCTGGCGGATTGTCCCGGCATTTGTGGACCTTAGGAAGAGTATACAGGCAAGGTGCCTTGGAACTACTCAAGGTCAGGTAAAGGAATTCATCATGGTCTAAAAGTGCTAGATCATACCATATCTTAATTTCCCCATTGATTTTAACAATAAGTTCTGGTAATGGATTGGTAGTAAGTTTCTCATAGTAAGTGATGTCATTGAGTTGGGAGTAGACTTCATTGTTATAATCTAGAGTGTCTAATACAACAACATTCCCACCCTTATCGGCACTACGTATTGTAATGGATTTGTTATTGATAAGTTCATGTAATGCCTCTCTTTCACCAAAAGTAAGATTGTGCTGAAATCCTCTCTTGCCCATCCTACGTGATATATCAATTTCTCTATCAATTTCAGTGCTGACCATTTTAAAAAACACATCTGTAGTGTTGCCTGGTATAAGTTGTGGGGTCCACTTGGACTTAACTTTGAGTCCACTCCCTTCCCTTTGAAATCTGGTAATTTCCAAGTCTTCCATAAGTTTCAACATAGTTATAGGATCATCTTCTCTCTCCGTTAGTGATAAAAGAAGTTGAGTATCTTTCAATTCCTGTATAGTCAATTCACTCAATACTTTATTAGAAGATTGTTTATCTCTCTCTGGCACATTTGCAAAGAACTTCTTTAACTTCAGAGTTCTAGTAAATTTAAACAGATCTATTTTAGCCATACACCAATCCATTCGAGTTGCAGGACAAAAACCCAAACCCTTTTTGAGTACAGATAACATGTTATCAGACAAATCACAAGAAGATAAATTGATCACCTCTATGTCACATGCAGTGGTAACATCATTTGTCATTATTGTTTCCAAGATCTTAGAGTTCTGATTCTTGCGCCTGGATCTCCTGCCGCCCCTGCTACCTCTCCTTGTCTTTTTACTGTGGACTCTCGATTCCTCAATTCTGAGTCCCGATTCCCTCTCCTCAGTCTCTGGACTTTCTCTAAAAAATTATTAGTATTAACGGCCGGGACTGTCTCAGGTGCATCTTCATTCTCACTACTCGATATTATTGAATTTGCATCTGTATCACTCATCAAGGGGGTACTGCCACTGATAGTATTAGGAGAACCTTTCTTCATCAAATAGTCAAATCTTTTGGCGAATGTGTACACTCGTCCCATTCCATAATCTTTCTCATCAAGTTAAAGTTTGTTTGCCTTTCTTCTCTTGATGTCCATTTGAAGATCGTTTAATTTGTCATCAAGAATAGTATAATTCTTGATCGTAAGTTCTGGTAAGTTCATTTCCTTGATCTCATCCTCTAGTTTATTAATTTCGATGAGTAATTTAGCTATCTTCCTATCTGCATTGTCAATTAAAATCTGTATAAGGTTACGCGAACTGTTATTTAGCTCCTTCTCCCATATATCATACAAGTCGGGTTCCAAATCTTTATAGGTTGGTATTATATTAGATCTCAGTCCCCGTGGGATCCTATTAAGAATCAAGTATTGTTTCAAGGTGGCAGCATCCCACCATTTATTGAGTTCAGTACGTTTCAACAGTTCTAATTTCGCGAATTTGGCTCTAAGGCCTTCTTTCTTAGTAACAGTAGGAGGACCCACAGACTTCCCTATGGTGCCACCTGCAGCTAAGTTCCCAAAAAGTAATTCTGCCTCCGTGTCCCTATTCATATTGTAACCTAAGCGGCTGCTCTCTCAACCTATATAACAACAACAGCAAAAATGGTAACGGTTAATAGGAGCGCACAGCAATGTATAGGTAAAATAGTCAATTTCAAAAGTAATAAGTAAGGTCGGTGCTCAGGAAGAGAATAGAGATCGGTTACCACAACCTCTGAAGCAACCAATGGTTAATAATTAGATATTCCTCCGAGCACTCAGCAAATATTTCTTTTTTTGTCTTTGTCAAGTGTTATCTTCAATCATCCATAATCATCCAATCTTCAGTCCAAAACAAATTAAAGTGTCTTTGGAAAATTCGATTTATTCAAATGCGCAGCCAACACGTGTTTCGTCTGTCTGTAAGACAATGACTTCTTCAGGGCTGCAACCCAAAACAATTACAATCAATTCTAAGTACAGTAACATATCCAAATATCAGCATTTGCTTCAACATGCGTCTGTAAAAGAAGCAATTTAAAGAAAGTGAAGGGGATACACCCTCAAACCAAATTTTAGTTCAAGATTATCAATGTGATTGCGAAAGAAGAAACATGTCCGCCAAATTCGTGCTTCTGTACTCTTAGAATATTTAACATTCTCTATGTATACTAATTAAATCAAATAAATGGTTTGTGATCACCATATGATGCATGGGTAACTGGATCACGCATTGCATGCTATCTATTAGTTTCAAATAAATGACTCACCATTAACTCAATGAAATCTCTAATGTTGGGGTCAATAACGGTAGCACTTATCCAATAGCTCGTCAGCATCAATAGTAGTTCAATTCCAATTCGAGTTTTACATATCTAACCCTACAAGTAAACCCATTTTAATAAGATAACTGCACAAGTAAATCTGACAGTAAATTGCAGTACCTCGTACATTAATCATTAAAACATAGTAGACACTCACCAAATCAATGTTTGATAGTCTCTGTCAAGTCAAGACAACATCTGGATCATATAAATTTCATTGCATCCAGGTACAAAAGTGGTTGTGTTATCCTCAGGCGAGTATGGAGCGTATACACATCTACAAACAATGTATTCAATATATAGGTCACATATCTAAATCAGTAATTACCAACTATCATCTAACCTGTTGGTATTTGGCACCTTATATCCCATATCTAAATCGTAATCTCACCTAATGTACGATGTGAAGCGTTAAGACTCTCCACTGTATCCTAATTCACTATATCCAAATATCTGTTCCATACGAGTACGTATCTGAAATTAAAGCCATACATTCATAAGTATAACTATTTTAATGCTTGCTCTTATAGCAGTATCTCCGTTCCACACTCACCATGCAATATCTTCCGAGTCGCGTATTCCGTGGCGTTCAGCGTCCTCGCCATCTTGTAATGGCTTAATATAGATATCTTGTCGACGCGTAAAGCATCAATTCTAAGGGCGCCATTTTGTAATGGTGTGGTTCGCCCTAACAGTAATCGCATATCGGCAAGTTGGTAGCTAGAGATACATAATCCCCTGTCATGAGGTACTCCAAGTTATGTCTACCATGATTAAAATATTTATGAAGTACTGTATAGTACTTATAAAAGAATGTTAATAAAGTATAGCGGTTGAATTAACTTACCGCGCCATCTTGTAATGGCTTAATATAGATATCCGGTCGACGCGTAAAAGCACCAATTCTGAGTGCGCCATTTTGTAATGGTTTAGTTCGCCCTAATATTAGTCGTATATCCGCATAATAATGGCTAGAAATATTTAATCATCACTTAGGAGGTACTCCAAGTTGTATCTAACATTATTAGTATATTTTAAATACTATATGGATTTACTTGCAGCGCCATCATTAAATGGCTACATTCGAAATTAAGCCCAAATCATAACTAAGAGGTCATGCACCGTATACAGTAGTTATGAACCACAAGTAATTTTGTTAGCAAAACGTATGATATCATTATGTCTCAATAATGTAATGTTTAGCTTATTCTTGCTACAATGCGTTAACCAAGCAGTCCACGGTACACATGGGTTACACAAATCCTTATGTATCGTTTCAAATACTCAATTCACCTACACATAAGTGAGGGGTAGCTGGACGATAGATATCCTTAACGCCAATATATAAAGTCAAACTTAACACGAGCATTAATAGCATCTATTTAACATAGAAGCATCACAGTCTCAACAATTCTACGTGATACATTGTGTACATCGGATATTGTGTATGTCCTTGGGGCGACAAAACAACAACATAACATGTCAATAGAACATGCTCAAGCTCTTCATTCATAATGTCAAGATGTACATAATACTTCAACTTCAATTGCCCAGGTAAAATTCATATTCATGATCAACATTGAGACCGCATTCCACGGCCTTCCGTTTAATCAACCATTGAACTTCACGTCTTCTCAGCATCAGAAGTCTGTTCCCACCACGTGGGTCTGCTTTGATATGGTCGATACCATGGTAAGTAAAACAATGCTGATCTTTATTTGCAAAATTTTGTACTAGGTGGGATGCAATCGGATAGCGTGTATCACCATTTTTCAAGGCTCTAAAATGTTCTGCAATTCTGTCCTTGAGCCTCCTAATTGTGCTCCCCACATAAATCTTTCCACAGGAGCAGGATATCACGTAAACCACAAATGTAGTGTCACAGTTCATAAACATTCCAATTGTGTATATTCCTGAATTATTGTATTCAAAAGTTAGTACCTTCTTTTTAGCCCATCTACAGGAAACACAGCGGCCACATTTATAAAAGCCCTTAAAACTGTTAAGCCAATCAGTTTTATTCAATTTGCTTGGGTAACTCGGACTTAATAAGTTCCTCAAAGTAGTCCCTCTCCTGAAGGTCAAACTCGGTCTATCATATAAATGTGGTCTTAGATCATTATCCATAACAAGAAGGTGCCAGTGTTTCTTCAAAATTGTGAATAGTTTAGAACTGTTAACACCATAATTCGTAATTAGTCTAACTTTCTGATCACTAGTTATGCCATCCTTCTTCTGTCTTTTCAGGGTGAATTCCCTTTTCATTTTCTTAGCTCTAGATACAGCTAATCTGATTGTCTCCTCCTTGTAACCTCTATTGCGAAATCTATTGGACATGTCCATCAAATTACTCTCAAAATCATTGTCATTCACACAATTACGGCGGGCCCTAATAAATTCACCATAGGGTATGGCTCTTTTCTGACAGCTAGGATGACTACTTTCTGCATGAAGGATTGCATTGCAGCTCGTAGGTTTCCTAAACATCCTACTCTTTATTCTGTCACCCTCAACGAACAACTCAACATCCAAAAAAGTAATGCTCTGTTTGTCATAGGACGTTGTAAATTTCAAATTATATGCATTCTCATTAAGGTATTCAAAGAAACCTTTCAAAGTGTCAACTGTGCCTGTCCATATTAACAGGCAATCATCAATGAAACGTCCCCAATAGTGTATATATTGGGTCCATTCACTTCCCGCCGGGCCCCAGATCCGCTTCGCCTCGAACCAACCCATGAACAGGTTGGCGAAAGACGGAGCAAATCGTGAGCCCATCGCGGTCCCAAGGCGCTGTCTAAACCACTTTCCATCAAACAGAAACACATTATTCTCGAAAACTAATTTGGTAATTCGTAGTAACATTTGAGTATGATCATACATGTCAACCGGTCGTTGGCTGAGAAAGTGGTCCAGAGCACGTATACCTAGACTGTGATCAATAATAGTATATAAAGATACCACGTCTAGTGTAACTAGTAACATGCCATCTTCCCAAACCATATCTTCCAGTAGGTTTAGAACGTGTTTTGTGTCTTCAATAAAAGACGGAAGGTTATATACATATTGTCTCAAGAAGCAGTCTATGAATTCTGATAATCGTTCCGTTGGACCACCTATGCCGGAGACAATAGGCCGCCCTGGCGGATTGTCCCGGCATTTGTGGACCTTAGGAAGAGTATACAGGCAAGGTGCCTTGGGACTACTCAAGGTCAGGTAAAGGAATTCATCATGGTCTAAAAGTGCTAGATCATACCATATCTTAATTTCCCCATTGATTTTAACAGTAAGTTCTGGTAATGGATTGGTAGTAAGTTTCTCATAGTAAGTTATGTCATTGAGTTGGGAGTAGACTTCATTGTTATAATCTAGAGTGTCTAATACAACAACATTCCCACCCTTATCGGCACTACGTATTGTAATGGATTTGTTATTGATAAGTTCATGTAATGCCTCTCTTTCACCAAAAGTAAGATTGTGCTGAAATCCTCTCTTGCCCATCCTACGTGATATATCAATTTCTCTATCAATTTCAGTGCTGACCATTTAAAAAAACACATCTATAGTGTTGCCTGGTATAAGTTGTGGGGTCCACTTGGACTTAACTTTGAGTCCACTCCCTTCCCTTTGAAATCTGGTAATTTCCAAGTCTTCCATAAGTTTCAACATAGTTATAGGATCATCTTCTCTCTCCGTTAGTGATAAAAGAAGTTGAGTATCTTTCAATTCCTGTATAGTCAATTCACTCAATACTTTATTAGAAGATTGTTTATCTCTCTCTGGCACATTTGCAAAGAACTTCTTTAACTTCTTTAACTTCAGAGTTCTAGTAAATTTAAACAGATCTATTTTAGCCATACACCAATCCATTCGAGTTGCAGGACAAAAACCCAAACCCTTTTTGAGTACAGATAACATGTTATCAGACAAATCACAAGAAGATAAATTGATCACCTCTATGTCACATGCAGTGGTAACATCATTTGTCATTATTGTTTCCAAGATCTTAGAGTTCGGATTCTTGCGCCTGGATCTCCTGCCGCCGTAATTGTGTGAATGACAATGATTTTGAGAGTAATTTGATGGACATGTCCAATAGATTTCGCAATAGAGGTTACAAGGAGGAGACAATCAGATTAGCTGTATCTAGAGCTAAGAAAATGAAAAGGGAATTCACCCTGAAAAGACAGAAGAAGGATGGCATAACTAGTGATCAGAAAGTTAGACTAATTACGAATTATGGTGTTGACAGTTCTAAACTATTCACAATTTTGAAGAAACACTGGCACCTTCTTGTTATGGATAATGATCTAAGACCACATTTATATGATAGACCGAGTTTGACCTTCAGGAGAGGGACTACTTTGAGGAACTTATTAAGTCCGAGTTACCCAAGCAAATTGAATAAAACTGATTGGCTTAACAGTTTTAAGGGCTTTTATAAATGTGGCCGCTGTGTTTCCTGTAGATGGGCTAAAAAGAAGGTACTAACTTTGGAATACAATAATTCAGGAATATACACAATTGGAATGTTTATGAACTGTGACACTACATTTGTGGTTTACGTGATATCCTGCTCCTGTGGAAAGATTTATGTGGGGAGCACAATTAGGAGGCTCAAGGACAGAATTGCAGAACATTTTAGAGCCTTGAAAAATGGTGATACACGCTATCCGATTGCATCCCACCTAGTACAAAATTTTGCAAATAAAGATCAGCATTGTTTTACTTACCATGGTATCGACCATATCAAAGCAGACCCACGTGGTGGGAACAGACTTCTGATGCTGAGAAGACGTGAAGTTCAATGGTTGATTAAACTGAAGGCCGTGGAATGCGGTCTCAATGTTGATCATGAATATGAATTTTACCTGGGCAATTGAAGTTGAAGTATTATGTACATCTTGACATTATGAATGAAGAGCTTGAGCATGTTCTATTGACATGTTATGTTGTTGTTTTGTCGCCCCAAGGACATACACAATATCCGATGTACACAATGTATCACGTAGAATTGTTGAGACTGTGATGCTTCAATGTTAAATAGATGCTATTAATGCTCGTGTTAATTTTGACTTTATATATTGGCGTTAAGGATATCTATCGTCCAGCTACCCCTCACTTATGTGTAGGTGAATTGAGTATTTGAAACGATACATAAGGATTTGTGTAGCCCATGTGTACCGTGGACTGCTTGGTTAACGCATTGTAGCAAGAATAAGCTAAACATTACATTATTGAGACATAATGATATCATACGTTTTGCTAACAAAATTACTTGTGGTTCATAACTACTGTATACGGTACATGACCTCTTAGTTATGATTTGGGCTTAATTTCGAATGTAGCCATTTAATGATGGCGCTGCAAGTAAATCCATATAGTATTTAAAATATAATAATGTTAGATACAACTTGGAGTACCTCCTAAGTGATGATTAAATATTTCTAGCCATTATTATGCGGATATACGACTACTATTAGGGCGAACTAAACCATTACAAAATGGCGCACTCAGATTTGGTGCTTTTACGCGTCGACCGGATATCTATATTAAGCCATTACAAGATGGCGCGGTAAGTTAATTCAACCGCTATACTTTATTAACATTCTTTTATAAGTAGTATACAGTACTTCATAAATATTTTAATCATGGTAGACATAACTTGGAGTACCTCATGACAGGGGATTATGTATCTCTAGCTACCAACTTGCCGATATGCGATTACTGTTAGGGCGAACCACACCATTACAAAATGGCGCCCTTAGAATTGATGCTTTACGCGTCGACAAGATATCTATATTAAGCCATTACAAGATGGCGCGGACGCTGAACGCCACGGAATACGCGACTCGGAAGATATTGCATGGTGAGTTTGGAACGGAGATACTGCTATGAGAGCAAGCATTAAAATAGTTATACTTATGAATGTATGGCTTTAATTTCAGATACGTACTCGTATGGAACAGATATTTGGATATAGTGAATTAGGATACAGTGGAGAGTCTTAACGCTTCACATCTTACATTAGGTGAGATTACGATTTAGATATGGGATATAAGGTGCCAAATACCAACAGGTTAGATGATAGTTGGTAATTACTGATTTAGATATGTGACCTATATATTGAATACATTGTTTGTAGATGTGTATACGCTCCATACTCGCCTGAGGATAACACAACCACTTTTGTACCTGGATGCAATGAAATTTATATGATCCAGATGTTGTCTTGACTTGACAGAGACTATCAAACATTGATTTGGTGAGTGTCTACTACGTTTTAATGATTAATGTACGAGGTACTGCAATTTACTGTCAGATTTACTTGTGCAGTTATCTTATTAAAATGGATTTACTTGTAGGGTTAGATATGTAAAACTCGAATTGGAATTGAACTACTATTGATGCTGACGAGCTATTGGATAAGTGCTACCGTTATTGACCCCAACATTAGAGATTTCATTGAGTTAATGGTGAGTCATTTATTTGAAACTAATAGATAGCATGCAATGCGTGATCCAGTTACCCATGCATCATATGGTGATCACAAACCATTTATTTGATTTAATTAGTATACATAGAGAATGTTAAATATTCTAAGAGTACAGAAGCACGAATTTGGCGGACATGTTTCTTCTTTCGCAATCACATTGATAATCTTGAACTAAAATTTGGTTTGAGGGTGTATCCCCTTCACTTTCTTTAAATTGCTTCTTTTACAGACGCATGTTGAAGCAAATGCTGATATTTGGATATGTTACTGTACTTAGAATTGATTGTAATTGTTTTGGGTTGCAGCCCTGAAGAAGTCATTGTCTTACAGACAGATGAAACACGTGTTGGCTGCGCATTTGAATACATCGAATTTTCCAAAGACACTTTAATTTGTTTTGGACTGAAGATTGGATGATTATGGATGATTGAAGATAACACTTGACAAAGACAAAAAAAGAAATATTTGCTGAGTGCTCGGAGGAATATCTAATCACTTACAATGCTTATTTTGTAGTAAAACATTTCATTAACTTTTTAGAAATCACTTGTAATAAGCCAAATCATGTGGCTGCTTTGCAGAAATGCTTTGCATAGTACTTCAAGTGCACTGGTTTGTTTCCAGCCAGTGCACACATGCAGGCAGGTAACGTATGAGTAGTCCTATCTTACTGTTTACTTATCATGTCAAACATTACTCAAAATGGGAAATTATTAAACAAATGCTTGATTTAATCTATATAAATTCTATCAGGTTAGAGTACTAGTTTTTTTAAATACTAAAATAGTTACCTTTTCCCAAACATATCAATATTGCAGACCACCATTGAGTTGTCACTTGCTCTGTGACAGTGATCACCACCAGACTTGTGTTAGTCTTCTGTTGCAAACTAACAATTACAGTTTGAGGCAGAGCCACCTAGTGATCAAAATGCCGCTTTTCACACTCATATTCCTATTATTAGTTTAGAATTAAAAAAGAAAAAACTTTCTAAAGGTAATTTTTTTAAACTTAGTTTTGTCAGCTGGCTGTATTAATTAACAAGGAAGGAAATACCAAAAAGGTAAGGATGTTCTTCTTTCGTCTCCTGAAATAAACCTAATTTTAAAATTTAATATAAATTGTAAAGTAAATACATTTCTACCATACCCATCTGAACGTGTATTTCAGTATATTTGAGGAAAAAAAGTTATCCTCAAGCCACCTGCAAACGATAAACCAATATAAAAATGTATATCAAGAAGCAACTAATAGTGTGAACAGCCAGCTCCTTGGTTCCAGGCGTCCGGGAGTGAAGGAGAAAGGAAAACTCCGTTTTTTTCACGATAATCTCCGTGATAATCTCCGTGAAAATCCCTGCTGCATGAGTACATCTCTGCTCAATAGGGCGTTTTCGTCCTACCTGATCGAATAACGCCGTACTTGTGGCTGCTTCACGTTGTGTCTACCCTGTGCGGGACGGTGCTGGACGGAGCTGTTCCGAGGCGTTGACCATTTCCGGGTTGGACGCCAAGGCGAACACTGCACAAAATTAGCACTTTCAGAGCGGAGCAGAGCTAGCGCGACGGTACTACACCATGGTAACCACTGGATACAAAATATCCTTGAGACGGAGTTCACGAATTTCCTTGAGCTGAATCGGCGGTCCCCGCTGTGGCGAACTACACTCTGTTTGCTCTGTTCGCAGAGTAGCGTTTTTCCTGGCAGAGGCGGCTCACGGAAGAAAAAGAAGATACCGCTACCATCTTCTGTCAGCACTCGTAGCAACAAGAGAGACGGCGCAGGAAGGGATCTGAGAAGAGAGGAGCCGGGCAACGAGGAGTTCGAGATGGCAGAAGCTGCACCACTGACCCCTGGTAAAACCGCTACAAAACAGGGTAAGAACATTAACAAGGGTGTTTTGAAACCTAATGAAGCCTCGAATGCAAAGAATACCGTATCACAAACATTGCCCGACCTGTTTGGGAAGCAAGCGGCCAAGAAGAAAATAATCGATAGTAATAATCAAAATGCCGATATGACTATTTCACAACCGCCTAGTCAACGTTCCACGACAGCTGATACCCAAAATAATTCTACAACTCTTATGCTGACTAATCCTTTGAGGAAGGGTATTATGGGAGGTGTAGTCTCTGGCGGAACTGTAATTAGTCGAGCATGCTCTCTTCCCTCGCTATCAATATCACCAGTAATTGACCAACAGACTGAAAAAGAATCTACTGCACAGCAAAACAATCTGGAGCTCCCTGAAAAATTCTACTCTCTGTCTGAACTCTCATCTGATGAAGCAACTTGCTTAAATAAAGACTGGGCAGAGTTTAGCTGCGAAAGTTTATCTTCTGATGGCGAGGTTAGTATGAGCCCCGATAACATTAACGCGGCTACTATCATTAAGAAAAAGTTATGGAAGAAGAGATCTTTACGTGTGACGAGCAAAGAGGCTGCTCCCAACTCACCTAGTGGGGAAAACACCCTATCTCCTAATCTAGTATCTATCACTGCCACTGACACTCTTGGGTCTAATCACAATTCTGTATTAGACTCGGCTCCTCCACAAGAAAATAATGAAGAGATTACTTTGAAAACAATTTTCGACACTATGATGAGCCACAGGGCGGAAAGCAAAGCTGAAAACCAACGTACTCAGATGACCTGTGCTAAAGTTAAAAATGCAGTTCGTCGCGCAATTAAGATGTGCTCTGAGACCACCGACAGAGTTACCGAGGCAGAGGCTAGAATATCTGTTCTAGAAGAAGAAAGTATGGCACAAAGACAGGAAGTGGTTGATTTCAAAGCCGTAAAAGAAGATCTATCCGATAAGATAGCTAATTTGGAGAACCAGGCCCGTAGAAGCAACCTACGTTTTTTGGGGGTTCCTGAAAATAAAGAAGGGTCTGATCCGAGGAGGTTTATCATTAATTTACTAAACGACGCTTTTCCTGAGATGACTGATTGGGATTGGGCACGAGAAATACAGCGTGCACATAGATTTCCCTTCACTGTGAGGAATCCACGACAAGGCCAAGAAAATTATCCCAGGGCCATTCTGGTCTCCTTTAATAACTTCCTTGCCCGTGAAGCCATCTATGTAAACGCGAGACCGGATAAGAAAGCGGACGGACTGGGTTGTCAGTTTTTTGTGCGACCAGACTATTGCCAAGCTACTGTGGCTCAACGGTGGCGATTGAGGCAACTGATCCCTGATTTCCAAAAGAAAGAAGTCACAGTGTTTCTCCAAGGTCCCGCAAAACTAAAGACTATATTTAAGGGCCAAGTAAAATACTTTATTTCTGTAACCAAAGCCAAGGAATATTTGGACTCTATCTGAATAATAATTAGGAGGAACAATTTTTTCTTTTTCCATTAATGTAGACCGTAAGATTGTAGGACTATAAGGACTATAAGTTTAGAAATTCATGCTGTTGTTATCAACTTTTCAATAAGTAGGATTACTATGCTCTTCTTTATATTATCTATTTCTTTTTCCTCCTCCTTTTTTTATTCTTTCTTTTCTCCTTTCTCTTCATCAGGACGCTATGGGCCAGGGACGCGGCACCCATACGTCTTAGGAACTGGTAGTTCCTATGCCTCCTATAGTGGGGAGGGTGGGGGGAGGGGTTCTGGGTCAAAGGGTGGGGGTGGGTAAGGGCAAGGGTTGGTGGTGGGGGTGTAAGGCAGAGGTATTCAATGCAAGGATGTATACAAGGCACTCAAGTTGTAGCATCGAAGAACACATATTGTTGATGCTAGTTAACACTTTTTTTTTATATTATCATTTCAAACATGGATAAAAAGGTGAAAATATGTACAATTAATATTAATGGTCTCAATGATTTAAAAAAGATTGGGATGTTTCGTTCAATGCTCCAGACTCTATCTATTGATTTATTATGTATTCAGGAAACTCATATTGCATGGGATAAGCGCTCTCTTCTGGATAATCTGGGATTGGATGTTCTGCTTACATCTAAACAAATGGGTATAAAAAGAGGCATCGCAATCTGTATGCGAAAAGGAGTTGGGAAGTGTCTGAAAACCTCAGCTGATAAATGGGGCAGATGGGGGCTTGCTGAACTAATAATCGGGAGCTGTAAATTTACTATATGTTGTATGTACGGCCCCAATCTAGATGATGCTGAAGTTCTCAATACTATGAATGTAGAATTAGCTACTTGGGCACAACCAATCATAGTATGTGGGGACCTAAATATTCACTTGCCAGCTGAATGGAATATCAAATCAGGAAGGAGATATATGGGTCGTAAGATCAGAACTTATAGAGCACTCAGAGATTTGGTTTTAAATAATGGGCTAACTGATGTCTGGCACAAAATGCATCATAAAGATCCAGGATATACCTTCTATTCTATTCCCCATCGGAAATTTGCCCGATTAGATTATTTTTTTGTATCCTCTCTGTTTTTGGAGAAAATCTGTATCGAAATACTACCTCAAGTCATTTCAGACCACAACCCTATAATTGTTGAGATTCAGTTTCCCACAGAATGTCAAAATCCAACCAGATCCTGGTCATTCCAGAGAAATTTGTTAATAGATGAAGATTATCTTCAATTTATGGTTACTATTATTAATGATTATTTTTTAATAAATAATGACACGGCCTCTCCACAAGTTGTGTGGGATTCTTTTAAATCAATTGTACGCGGAGAGACAATTAGTTTCGCAAACTACAAGAGGAAAAAAATTCAAACAGATTTCAAGGAGAGGTTAAATAAGATCAGGATAGCCGAGATCGACCTATCAACTGCATGTAAAAATAACATTGGCATTGAAGACGCTCAACTACGTCTAGTTATTGAACGCTCTGGTTTGCGGATTCATATTGCCGATAAAGTAGCATCAAAATTCAAACGTTATAAAACTGAACGCTATGAATATAGTGAGCGCACTGGCAAAATTCTAGCACAACGTCTTCGACAAAAATCTTCCATAAATGAAATACAAGGTGTTAAAGACATGAACGGTGTTTACCATGAACGTAGGGAAGGAATTTTAGAGTCATTTTACGATTTCTATAAGACACTGTACAACGACCTCAATAACGAAGTTGATAAGACTCTTAATCCTGCAACCTATCTTCAAAGTGCTAACCAACTGTCACTGTGTCCCGAGGAGACTGATTCATTCATACGCCCAATAAGTTGGGATGAGATTGAAAACGCCATCTTGAGTCTTGCGGCAGGTAAAGCTATGGGACCCGACCAGATACCCCTTGAATTCTATCGGACATTCAGACACATGTTGAAACCAGAGCTGTTAAAGATTTTCAATTTAGCATTTCAAGGTAAATCCCCTGATTCCTGGTCTATTGCTACCATAGTTGTTTTCTTAAAAAAGAACAAGGACTCAAAAGAATTAGGCTCCTATCGCCCCATTTCTCTTATCACCGCAGATAGTAAGATTTATTCCAAAATTCTTGCAAATAGATTAAATAAT
Organism: Lissotriton helveticus; assembly: GCF_964261635.1. Classification (NCBI taxonomy): domain Eukaryota; kingdom Metazoa; phylum Chordata; class Amphibia; order Caudata; family Salamandridae; genus Lissotriton; species Lissotriton helveticus. Next base: position 145,620,181 of record NC_136073.1, read on the forward strand.
GTAATGTCTGGCTTGGTTTCTCACATTCAACACGGCTTCATTAGACACAGAGATACTACAGATCATGTCAAACGCGTTATTACATTACTGGACTGGGCTCAAGCAAAGGAATCCCCAGTTGGGGTGATCTTACTCGATGCTGAAAAAGCGTTTGATAGAGTAGACTGGGGATTCCTTTGGACTGTATTAGAATGGAAAGGGTTTCCATTACAATTCATTCAAGCAGTACGATCACTTTACTCTAATCCTAAGGGTGTAATAAGATTAGGTACTGACAATTCGAGACCTTTTTCAATCACCAGGGGGACTAGACAAGGCTGCCCTTGTTCCCCGCTTCTATTTGCTCTATATCTAGAACCCTACCTGAATAGACTAATCTTGGAACCTGATATCCCATTAGTCCGACTTTTTGAGGTTGACCACAAAGTCTTAGCGTACGCAGACGACGTGGCCATTGTAACTTCTGATGCTTCCTCGGCGCTACCTGAAATCATTGATGTTGCTAGAGAGTTTGGGAAATTTTCCGGATATAAGCTTAATATCTCTAAGACTCAGATCATACATTCTGAAACGGGTAAACCTACTGATATTCCACTAAATACTACTGGCACATATCTTGGTGTAACTCTATCTCCTAAGGTTGATGACATTGTCGCATTAAACATAGATCCCTTACTTATATCCACCAATAGAACTTTAGAAAGGCTAAATAACTTACACTTATCTTTATACGGACGAACCAATGTCATCAAGATGATGATTTTTCCAAAATTTCTGTATTTTTTTCGCACCATTCCTTTATTTTTTTCAATGTCCCTTTTTAATAAAATAGACAGGATGCTGTCTAGGTTTTTGTGGGGGTACCGTCGCTCTAGAAGATCTTTAAAATTGTGTACTCTTCCGCAAGAATGTGCTGGGCTGGGATTCCCGAATTTTAGAATGTACTATTGGGCCATTACTCTTAAAACAATCAGGGTCTTACTATTTCATGATTATGTTACTGAACCGTCTATGGCACCCTCAATATTCGAAATGCTTTTAGGCGCTCATGCCCGGCAGTGCCTACTGAAATTCATGGAACCCAGCTACTATAAAAAAACAAAATTTAAGGTGGTTCTTTCTGCTTTTTTAGTTTGGAGGCAAATGAATAAAACTTTACGCATAACCTCAAAACTTAATTTTTATACACCTATTTTTGGCAATAATTTACTATCTGAAATTTTTCAAGATATTGCTATATATCGATGGCATACGAGACAGATTCACCTAATTGGGCAATTGTATCAAAATGGGATCTTTATGTCCTTTTCTGAACTCCAAAAGACATTTGGCCTTCCCAGGAATGAATTTTTTTAATATTTACAGATCCGTAGTTTTCTGGAAAAAAAAAATCTGTTATATACTGATACCATGGAGACTATCGATATCCTAGAGAGCTGTAGGAAGAATAATCGTATTGGCACAATTTATCAGTTAATGACTAATAGGTTGCAGGACGATCTTGATCATCAAACCCAGAAATGGCAGAGAAATTTAAGTATAGAAGGGATAGACCTGGCAAGAGCTTTTGAGATGAGTAATAAGATACTAGTCAATAGCTCTCTTAAAAGCCAACATTACATGTCTACTCTAGATCTTTATTATACACCTGCTAAGTTGGCTAAATGGAAAGCTATAAGAGGCATTAATTGTAGTCGCTGCGGAACTCTAGCAGCAGACTCAAGTCACATGTTCTACAGTTGCTCTAAATTGGTGGTATATATAGATAAGATTGAAAAGTTTCTGACTAATTTGCTACATGTTCATATCACGCTCCATCCCTCTGTTATTATTTTTGGTGTTTATTTTCCTTCTCAGAATCTATCTCTTGATCAAGAATACTTTTTGTTTATTGGAATGTCTATATACCGTTCTTGTATCACCTCCAGATGGTTGGATATAGATCCACCAACATTCGAACAATGGCTGGGAAAGCTGTTAAATGTTTATAGAATGGATAAAGCAGTCTACAAATTGAAGGGACATAAAAAGAAGATCTTTGGCCGGAAGCTATGGTCCCCTATTGACAATTGGATTTAAATTTAATAATGATTGTATCTGTAAAGACCTACTTTATATTCTATGTTTTGTTTCGTCCTTGTATGCTTCTACCTCTGCCAAAAAAAAATAATAAAATTTTTTTTTAAAAAAAAGAAGCAACTAATTACCTAAAACAAATGATCTGAGGAAATCCCTTTTGGGGAGCTTGGCAGTGCCAGGGACACCATTGGAGTAAATTAAGTCCACATTAACAGACTATTGCATCAGCTAATGGACAGTGCCAGGAGGTGCTTATATTGTTTAATTGCTACTAAGGAATAATTCTGCTTTACAACAGATTTGCACAATCTCCACATTTTGGAGGAGGTGATACTACTTTGGTAATTTATGAGTCATATATTTTTCTCAAAACCGCATATTTTCATTTTTCCCTACAGCACAAGCAAAGCATTCTGAGGTTTTCATCATAGTAAAACTATAGAGCTCCTTATTAATGGAAAAGTCTGTTATGTCATTGTAAGTATTATAAAGTTGGTACTATTCACACTCGACTGGGGGTGCCCCTCAGGGCAGGTGCTGGACTGTTGAAGGGGGGGTTAAATTTACTATTCCCACTCCCATGACGGCATCTCTCAGGGCAGCTGATGGACAGTGGCTGGGTGCTAATTTACTATTCCTATTCTGCTGGGGGCGTCTATCAGGGCAGATGCTGAATAGTGGCTGGGGGCAAATGTATTATTACCACTCCACTAGTGGTGTCCCTCAAGCAGGTGTTGCACAGTGGTTGGGGCAGTAATTTACTATTCCAACTCCACTGGGTGGGGGCATCGCTCAGGGCAGGTGATGGACAGTGGCAGGGAGGGCTTATTTAATATTCCCACTCCAATAGGTGCTTCCCTCAAGACAGGTGCTGGGGGGATTCCAGATATTTCTGTCAAGCCCTCAGAATGTAGGATGGCCAAGATCTTCTCCTCCCAGGGAAAGAATTGTAATGGGGTGCTGGAAGGACCACCGCCAGTCTTTTAGGCCTCCAGGTGTTGCTTGGAGGTCAAAGGACACATCTTCCCCCTGAGGTCGTTCCACCTTTTCCTAATTTCCTCCTGTGTGCATATGGTGTTACAGACAGCATTCACTCTGTCATCTGTCCTGGACCACATTTCCCCTTTCCTTCTGAGACGATGTTTGGAGCCACTCACCTGAATCTTAGGCGGTTTCGATAAGGCAACGCTATATGCCTTTATTACTCCTAGGGTCTACCTCCAGTGGCAGGAAACAACACTGTACCGGTTGCAGGCCCCATGCGGAAAAGGGGTTGGGATTGAGAAAGACAAACAAGATGATGTGGTGCTCCTCTGTGGCAGCTACAGTTGCATCTCAAAAGGCCTGTCACCCATCTTGTGGAAACACCTGAGCGGAGGAGGAGTATCTATGAATTGCAAGTACAGTGTTTTAACTGACAATATAGTTGTAGGCGAGTAGTGTCTGCTTCCTATGGTCACCCCCACTTTTTGCTGTGATACTCTGGTTTTTCGACTTTAGTGTGGCTGTGGGCCTGCTAATCAGATCCAAAGCCCAGCTGTTCTCTCTCTAAATTGATACCATGTACTTTAGGTACATACCAGACTGAATGTTGGGTCACCTTTGTGAGCCACTGTATAGTGTACCATAGGTACCCAGGGCATAGGTGCATCCAAGGCCTACCAGGGGCTGCAGCATGTATTATGCCACCCCTGACTGGCCATCTAAACTGACACCACAGGCTGATCACTCGGCTTGGGTAAGGTGGTGTAATCACCCCTTACTTAGATATAGTATATCTATATCTACCTTATATATAGACACAAAGTAACATATAAGTCACTCCTATGGCAGGCCTTATCGATCCTGGAGGCAGAGTGCTTGGTTTTGTGTGAGAGGGTGCCCTAGCATGAGCTGAGCCCCTCTGAAGCTTTCGGAACCATCTCCTTATAGCTGTTCTATGATATAGCCTTACTATATACTCTTAAGTGCATTATAATCTTCGCGGTTAATGCTAACTTTGGTTTGGCCTTATCAAAACATGTCGTGTAAGGTGTCAAAAACTTTGGAATACTACCCTCCCGCCAGTCCTGGCGGCGGGGGTAGCATTCCAACCTTCTAGAGGAAGAAGACATGTAGTTACTGCTTTACCCGGTTAAAGTTAAACAGAGCCCCAGCATCACAAAATGGATGCTGCTGCCACAGACACAAGTCTGACCTCCTGCTGCTGGACGAAACTCTGGCAGGGGAATCCTAGACAATAGGTTTCATGTCCAGGGAGGTGCCAGGCTGACGTGTTGGGGACAAGGAGGACTGCAGCAGCAGATGCTTTTTGAGACACTGCCTGGGGCACACAAGGTGCTCCATGCATAGCCCGGTTCAAACCAGTTGCTGGGGCACTCCAGCCCCCCTCTGGCGCAAAACTGGACAAAGGGAAAGGGGTGTAACCACCCCCTTTCCAGGTCAACCCATAGGAGGGACCTAGCAGGTAATCCAGCCCCTTTTCCTAGTATAAGTATAGGAGCTGTGTCCCCAGGACTTTAGATTTTCCTGGAACGAAACTTTGATACAGAACTATAGGACCTTCGACGTTCTATTCTGACTAGAAGACTGAAGACATCTCCCTTGTGGTCAAGGAGTGACCACCCTGTGCAAACAGGCACCACCAGTAACTTGCTGGTCTGCTTTGTTGATGCTCCTGCCGGAACCCGAAGACTCAGCGACACAGGATCTGGACTTCCATAATTCTCCGACTTTGATCCACATCCACAGCAAAGCTGAGACCCATGGCGGACACGAGAGATGTGGGACCAGACACCCTGGACATCCTGCATTTTTCTAACTGCATCTACTCCTGAGGTAATTCGCAGTTGTGCATTGGGGTACGAGAAGCACCAGACCCGAGCGTCATTTGCACTGAAGCTCAGCCCTCCACACTCCACAAATGCCATGTGGGGCCTTCTCTTGCTTTTCAGCTTGATGCATCTTCCCGGTTGCTAGCCTGTTGACTAGTTAGCCCTATGAAGACTTTCCTTTGAATCCAAACCACTTTTCTAGTTGCTTCTGGCTTGCTCCAGCTTCTCTGTAAAGGAGAAGCTACCCAGACCTTGCTGGTCTGTACCGAAGCCAATCTTCACTTCCTGCGTGGGTTGCGTTTGCCAAGGCTTGTTGGGTCCCATCCAAATACCGACACCGCAGTCAACTAGATCCTTTGTGGGACAGCTTAAATCCAGCTCCTGGTTGTCGTCAACACCTTCTGGTCCTCGTGGCTCCAGAGACAAGCTTCACCTCTTCACCTGAGATCATCGCGGCATCGCCTGGTTCCTTCCTGGTACCTTCCTGGTCACTGGCTAGTGACCCAGACTCTGTCCCCTCTGCTTTCAGGTTCTTCAGTTCCTCGAGCCACCCTTGGATCCTCCCGGACTCTCTTTCCCTGGCCGCCTGCAGCACTTCTTTGCAGATCTCCATTGAAAGCATCAATGAAACCCGACATCAAAAGGCACATATGCACCCGGCTTCCCTGGGTGAGGTAACACGAGTACTCCAGTGCTCCAGTGGGTCTTGACTCTCAAAGTGTCCTAGTCAAAGGGGGTTTTGTTGTAGTCCATCTGGAAGTGCCCTAAAACAGTAACTTTGTAATTTCTACGTTCTCCATTATAAGTCAATGGTAACTCGCGACTGTGTTTAGACAATGCACGCGTCTCTCATGGGTCTCCTACTTCCTAACCTTTGGTTGTTTAGTGTAGCCCCAGTGATTCCCTAGGCCAACTTACTATTTCTGTTCTGACTCTTATACCACTATTTTAGTATATGTTTTGTGAGGCCCCTAGGGCATAACTGTATTTTTGCAACTTATCGTATGCTAATTGAGTAACTTGTGAGTGCAGAGGGGTTGTGTTTAGAATGAATACATATATTTGATATATACCTTGTGTAGTGTCCTTTCATTTTGCATTCAAGGGATTATTATTGGTAAAACAACTGGCTTCACATACTCTCTGAATTTTTAGCCTAAGACTTCTGGTCCATGCCACCACTAGGATAGCTTGTCTATAAGGTTGAATTTACAACCACCATCAATAAGGGACTGGTGCAAGGTGCCCACTAGAATAGTGGACTTCGTATGCCAGGCTAACTTCTCATAATAGTTATTAAATAGGCTCATCAAAACGTATTTGTCTTTCCAGTCAGACTCTTATTTCATTGTGAAGTTGGGGCATGGATTTTCAATGAATCGCTTGACGGATGTCAACACAATTATCCTTAACCATCTCAAGTGTAGCACAAGAAATGTTGGGATACCAACATATCAAGCGCTGAGTCTAAGTGTCCCAATTGTAGTCTGTGTGTCAAGCGGGGATCCACCCAACGTGTTCTCGAAGGAGGAACAAAAGTTTTAATACCAGGGAGGTTTATTCTTGGTGGAGACCTGCCAGTACAGGAGTCAATTGTACACTTTAAAAATCAAAGGGTAATTTCATTTCTGAGAATCTACCACTACTGAGCTAAGAGCAAAAGAAATGCGAAAAGTTTTTAGCTTTTATACCCGTTTTCAGGTTGTTCCTTTGTGGCCTTTTTCTTCTAATGGGAAATCCGATGCTGGAGCAGTCGCCAGGTCAGAACAGGATCAGGGAGCAGCTGCAGCCAGAAGTAGAGAACTGAGGATGACCAGAAAATCGCAAAGAAGGGGCTCAGTGAAGAGAAGCAGGTGAGTGCGTGACCAAGAGTCCAAGCAGGAAACTGAAGTGGGAGCAGCCTTTTAAATAGAATCCAGCCGCGTATTTCTAGAAAACAACACCTGTTGATTTTTGGCAGTTACTCCACATGAGTTTGATTTGCAAGTGCACCTGCTGCTGTTGCCAGGAATATGGAAAATTTAACTTGAGTAATTAGTCTTTCAGTGCAGCTTCTGCTTTTGCGTCCCCCAACCCCCCTACCTCCTTCCCCCCACTGGGGTCATGGAATGTTCAGATTTCACAGAGCAATTAGACTTGGCAGTTTCCCCTCATGAATGTGATAAATATGTGCACCTGTCACTGTTGCCAAGACTCTGGAGCCTTCTAATAGATTTGTAACTAGCAGACTATTGACTATTGAGTTTAGGTATCTGACTGCTAAAGCCAATAGTCCCTGTCATACAACTGAGGAAGGCACACAGAGCAACCCACCTCACAGAGTGAACATGCAACTTGTGAAGGGGAAGATACATGGAGAAAATGCAATACCCAACCAAATCACAAGGGCATTGAGGACGTGCAGTGGCTGGGATAATGACAGAGGAGTATGATTGACTTGGGCTCCAAACGATTGTGGCTCTACATGTATGATTTCATCCACCATGACTGCCAACTCAGCCATAGAAAAACTTGACATAATTCTAAATTAAAGTGAGTGAATAAACAAAAACCTCACCCGCAAGCTACAGAACATCCAGAACGCTGCCGGAAGACTGGCCCTCAATCTGCCAAGACACTGTCACATCTCCCCGCACCTGCACACACTACACTGGCTCCCTGTTGAGGCGAGAATCACCTTCAAGATACTCACCCACGCACACAAGGCCCTCCATGGCACCGGACCAGCATACATAAACAGTCAACTCAAATTCCACGTGCCCCAAAGGACCCTACGATCAGCCCAGCTCTCCTACGCCATGGTCCCCTCACCAGAAAGACCACTTCGGGAGGCCGCTCCTTCTCCTTCCTTGTGCTCAAAGCCTGGAACACTCTTCCTCTCCCCCCTCAGACAGACAACATTGCTCCCCATCTTCGCAAGAAACCTCAAAACCTGGCTCTTCGACAGACCCCCTCCTTGATGGAATGGATCCTGCACCCCCCCTAGCGCCTTGAGACACTTACAGGTGAGTAGTTGCACTCAACTCCTGATTGATTGATTGATTGATTGATGGGCAGAATGCTGAACAATGTGATGCATTCACCCCTGTACAGAGATTTGGGACTAAATCCATAGTTTTTGTGCTCCCCATGCCATGAACGATGAATTAAACCCAGATCTTTGTGACTGGGGTGAATGTTTGAATTGCTCAGCATTCCATCCATCATTGTCCTTTTTGCTTTTGTTGCCCTAATTGGGAATAGTATGGTCAGACGTGGGTCCTGTGCTCACTGGGCCACTGGACCTGGCTGATGAGGTGTGATGCCCAAAAACCGGTCCCAAGGCACTTGTTTATGGTCCTGGGAGGACCTGGCTTGGCCGTTCAGGCTGGACTGTTCCTATGAGGAGAAGGATCAAGACTGACTTGCATAAGGCTGGGTCCAAACTGAGGTGACATGGTGAGCAAAAGAGCAATTAATTAAACCCAAATCTTTGTGACTGGGGGTTAATGTTTGCATTGTTCAGCATTCCATCCATCATTTGTCGCTTTTACAACAAGTAATAATGCCATGGAGGAATGACACAATTCCTTCAGCAAAGCGATTGGCAAACATCATCCCACTCTATATCATTTCTTGAAAATTTTGAAGAAGGAACAATGTTTTCAAGAAATGAGAATTGTGCAATCACTGTCGGATAGCCTGAACCCACATGTTTAAAAAAAAGTGTTAGGAAATGTTTGAAAGGCCAAATAGTTTACATTGATGGTGGCTTCAGACTACCTAGACAGTCTTGCATACACCTTGCACTACTTACCTAACCTGTTCATTACTTGCCTGTTTTTCATATTACATCTCAATTCAATTGGCTGTTTTACTATTATTTTATGTTAAATTAGCTTTTTTTGTGTTCATATTCTTTAAAGTTTCTTCTGCATTTATTGAACACATTAATAACCTTTTTTTTATTTTTCCAAAAATCTGTAATCCCGGTCCCTTCCCATTCTGTTCTTCTCACCTCACTCAGGAGGCCCAAATCAGGCGCTGCGTTCAGCTGCAGCCGCACCTCAGGCACGGTCATGTCAGGACTCTGCATGGTCACAACCTAAAGGCTTCAGCGCTTTGATTGTGTAGCTGGTTGATTCACTGTGCTGAGTTTTTGTCAGTATATTATTTATAACACTGTGGGCGCCAGGATTCCTATAGATTAACAGCCAGGCTTCCAGAGAGCTACTCTATTGCGGCCATCTTGGAGCCAGGCATGCTCTGCCCGCCTGCTTGGTTATTATTTATGGGAATGGACATTTTACATCTTTTGCGCCAATCTTTTAAAAATAAAATAACAGTAAATGCGTATTAACACACTCAAGTATTAAAATTAATACCCAAATATTATGCACTTTGCCAACCACAACCATTATTTTTTCTAAGCAACCCGCTCTTAAAAGTAAGTGATTTTCATTCAAACTCGTTTACATGTCTGTTCTTTTTAGAATCAATTTAAGAACAAATGCTCATTAATACTTAAGTGTTAAAATTCGTACTTTAGTATTAATACGCTTTCCATCCCAAAACCCCTATTTTTTCTATGTAACCCTCTCCTAGAAGTAAAAACTTTAATTCACACTCATTTAAATGCCTGATCTTCTTTTAGATAAAATTAACAGTAAATGCTCATTAAAGCTCACGTTTTAAAATGAATACCTAAGTATTATTACACCTCTCCATCCAAAACCCTGATTTTTTCTTGGCATCCCGTTCCTAAAAGTAAGTGACTTTTTTTTTAAATTGTAAAAACACCAGGTTTTTTTTAAACATCAAATTAACAGTAAATGCACATTTGTTCTCAAGTTTCATATATAATACCAGGGTTTTAAAACACTTTCCCACCATAACCCATACTTTTCTAAGTATACCACTCCTAAAAGTAAGTGACTGTCTTTCACACTCATTAGAATGTTTGGTCGTTCTCTAAAATAAATAACATGTAAGGGACATTAATACTAAAGTAAATTCCCATTTCCCCCCACAACCCATTTTTAAATCTAAGTGTATTTTTGAGTTATACTTGTTTAAATGCCTGCTCTTTTTCTTTTAACAGTGAATACATAATAATTGCCAAGTATTAAAATTAAGACCTGGGTAGTACTACACTCCCCCACCCTAAACCTCTTTTTTCCCTGATGCCCCATACCTAAATGTACCTGACCTTTTTGAATAGTACTTGTTTAAATGTCAGTTTGTTTCCACAAAACTGCAACAGTGAGCGTATATTAATATATATGTTTTATGTTATGTTATTTCCACTTGCAACATACTCGGAAACTACAAGAGTGTCCCCATCCCCATCCCAACCCCTTTTATTGTAGGCATTCCTCTTCTAATAGTATTTTTTTAATCAACCTGTTTACATTCCTTCCATTTTTTTACATTTTTTTTACTTGCCTGCCATTGTTTGCCACTGACCGGCCACACTGTCAACACCAGAAGCCCCAGGATAGAAGGCACAGGACTACACTCACCACCCTGCTGTGCTGCCTAATAACGCCGCCAATGCCCGAAGGCGCATAATTAGAGGGCAGGGCTCCCGCAGCGCGGGACGTGCAGGCTTGCCCGGGACATGTCTGCGTGAAGCCCAGGCCCAGGGCCAGCCCGTGTATGCCCCTTCCGGCACCGGATGAGGCTGGGCTGGGCCCCTCGTCTTGATTTTATTTTCTCGATCTCCCTAAGACCTGCGCTCAGCAGGATTATCTTTCTCCTGCTTTTTCTACAGCTAAAGTCCCTCTATTCATGACAGCTGTGTATAACCAGGTAGGGAGCAATCCAGTTATTTTCTATTACTCACCTTGATTGACTATTTATTGTCTGGAATTCCAGTCTCGCTCAGGAGAAGGAGCCGGACCCCTGAAGCATCTGGGTTTATTTAGCCTGGATAAATGTCTTTCCCGTGCGAATTTAGTTGACTTGACCTTCCATACTATATCCACATCTAAATAGAAACTACTAATTTGTGTTGGTTGGGTGTAAGATTGATCTGGGTGTCCTTAGCCCTATCCCCAAAGGGTCAAGTACTTCAATAATGGGAAGGCATAGGGTGGTGGCAGGACCCACTAGTTAAGAACCTACATTCAGCAGTAGCACCATTACTGCCTTCTTGCAGCATGCAGCTAAGATCCTGGATAAGGAGATTGAGTTGGCTGTCAGACGATTATCTTGTTCACCTTCCCATCATCTCACATTGATTTCCCCAACAACCCCACATGTTGGCACCTCTACTAGGCCACAGTCTCCATTGGTAGAACGCATTGACTTGTCGCCACTTCAGTCGGGTGGTACTGTTACTCTCTCCCCGAAAGTCACTACCAGGCCCGGCGCGCCCACCTCAGATCCAGTTCCTTGGTCTGGTTTGGGCAAGCTTTCCAGGAATGGTTTGAGTGTAGGAGGCACAAAGAGGAAGCGCCCCTCAGTGGGAGGACCCTGTAAATGCAGCAAGAAAACTGTTCCACAGCTAACCCAAGCAGCACATGCAGCATCGCCCTTCTTGGATGCCATTTTATTAGATACACTGCAAGCAGCACTATTATCAGCACTCAACACTAAACTGGACCCTATCTTACATCCCCTTGCTACATTGGAAAAGAATCTCAGTGAATTGTCAGCCTCTCTGCATAGGGACCGTGCCTCTCTTGCCACAAGTTTTCCTCCTGATAGACCTACAATTTTGACCGCTACTCCTAGCCCCAATGGCACTAGCATGGGAGCAGGAGACCCAGTGGTGCCCATTGTCGCACAACAGCCCAACTTCGAGAAAGCAGTTACAACAACACTCACCAGGACCAGGCATGATCCTCAGGCCTGCCCAACTACTCGAAGGAGGGTTAACATCTTAAACTCAGCCTCTCTTTAGCCTCGCCAACCCCAGAGTGTTAATGTAGGTGGTTTGCATCGTCATGGCAGAAGGTAAGACGGGTCTGATGTCTTACCACCCTCCCTTAACGTTGGCTCTGTTCATCTTTCCCCTGATTCCACCCCGCTTGTTGTGGTGTTGGCCTAGGTACTGCGCCTTAACCCCGGGGCCAAGGAAGACTGTTTCCATTTAAAGATCTAGGGTGGAAAATCATATCCTTATGGTGCACCAGACTCAGTGGATTAGTAGCACAAACAAATACTGGCAGGGGGACTGTATTATTGTTAACGTTTATAACACAATCATCGTTGACCAGATCCTAAGTTCAGTAGTACAGTCGAGAACAGGTCTTCGACCTCTGCAATCTTGGCATTACCATTGGGCTTCTTTTATTGATCCAGAACTTCTCATCCTGGATTCCAATGTGAGCGGCCTATTGAGGGGGGCTGTGGGGGCAGTATAGGGAGGATGGTTGGGATAAGCACTGCAAACAGGTCCGCCCTTTTGAGCACAGTGGAAGATTGTGACTGACATAATGTGGGTCTCTCGGACCACTCGGGAAGGTGTGTCAGATCACCACCGCCTGCTGCATGCTGCACCACCTCCCACTGCTATGGAACATCCCTCTCATTGCAGAGGATGGAGACCAGCATGAACCACCGGGTGAGAATCCTGAAATGCCAAATGATTATGAAAGTGGGGAAGAGGAAGTAGTTGACATGTGTCAAGAACTCATCAACAACTACTTCTCATGAGTGTAAGTATGCTATGAGATGTCATGAATGCATGTTATAGAGACTGTTGCGATGCTGTGAGGAGGTTGTTCATGGATACATGCTTGGTATGTACAGCTGTGGGAAACTCTGTGCATAGCTGTTTGTGGGAGAAGGTCTTGGTACATGCACACATTGTTGATGTTTCTTTGTGTAGGTGACATCTACCCAAGTGCAGTGTACTCCAGAAGTGTACTGTAATTGGTGTCATATGTATGGCTTCCTCGCTAATCTCCTTGTATTAGTCTTTTGTAGGTACCTTTACCATGTCATCATGATTTGGACATTTCAGAGTTATGACATCATTAGGTATATAATGCTGTTCCAAAGTACGAAATGTTCCTGTAAATGTCTGGCACAGACTTGGGTGTACAACTCCAGTACTAAACCAGCTGTCACAGTGATAGAATGGATGTTACACTGATTACATTGGACGTGCTGCCTTTTGCGTGGTGTTCCTATTGCCATATGTGTGCCAACACAATGTTGTTGGGTCAAATCACGCCAGTCTCCCTTCACATTGGCTAAGTCCTCAATGTGTATGAACTGGATGTAGCTGTTCATATGTCTCCTCATTGTAATCTACAGTGCTTGTGGCACACCCCTGAACTTTGTTTGCGACATTCCACCAGAGGCAGCAATACTGTATTGGAAATAAGCTGTGCTCAGAACCTGTTGTACTGCCATGTTTGTGAATCTTGTTTTCAATTATGTGGAATTCATATTGTGAGGTAGTTGATATAGCACCAGCTGATGACCTGAACCAATTGTGATTTGCCTATTCTGTTTGGCATTGTCAAATGTATCTCCTCGAACCATGTAGTTGAGGTTGGGCATGACATTTATGGTAACTAATACAGATAGTTTGAGTGATGCATTATTTTGCATTATTTATGACATTATGCCAGCCTAAGGTTGGAACTCTGGAGTAAAGCTGTCTGGACACTATACACTTGTATGTCTGTGTGGGTGTTACATAGTTGTCATTGCACATTGTTGACATTCAAATGTTGATGCTTACACAAGTTGGTTAAAGTTACATTTGGTAACTCACAAGGGGAGAACTTTATATGTTGCTAGATGTGAATGGTACTACAGGGGCTAAAGGTTTTGTGAGAAGTGAATTTGTTGAAGTGCACGTTTTGAAATAACAAAACAGAAACTAATAAACATATCAATAGTGATAACACAGGAATGTAGTAGTCAGTGTTGATGGATGAAAAAATTATTTTAGGAGCCACATTGTCTGAAGTCCAACATACTCCTCCAATCAGAAATGGAAAAGTTGACAGGAATTGTCAACAAATAAATGTGTTGCACACAAAGTAGGCCATCAAGAGTAACTATTCTCCCTGGCGGTGGTTGGTGCCTTGCCACTTGAACCTCCTAGATGTTTCATTGGATGTCCTGACCCACGATGGGGGGGTGGGGTCTGCTTCTGCAGGGTCAGAGGTGCCTGAGGAGTCTTTATCTAGCAGGGCCTACCTTCCTGTGGCAGCAGCAGATGTGGAAGGGCAAGATGTAGCTGTACCGACCTGCAAAGTGTGGGGTTTATGTCCCTCAGCACCCCAATTAGCTGGCCCATGTTGCTGTTGTGGGTGTCCATCCGCTGGTAAATGGACCTCTGCAGCTGCTTCATCTCCCAGGGTTCCTCGAGTAACTGGCCCATCACTCCTTGGATGTCCACCTAGGCGTGAGCGTCAGGGACATCAGTGGCCTCACTGAGCCAGCCCACAGTTATCCTCCCACCTGGTTATCCTGGTCTTGTAAATATTTTATATATATGTTATTTATATGTTGTTTTACGTTGTCCACAGTCCTGATGAAGTTCCCATAACAGGAACAAAACACGTTGGTTGTTGTCCTATCTCCTAAATACAACCAAGAATGAAGATTTTTTGATAAAGGTTACATTTGCGTGACGTGCGACTTCATCCTGGTGCTACCTCCACGCTTTTTGAAGTTTTGTCTCTGGATAGCCAGTGGGACCCAACCGCAGCAGGTCTCGGAGACGTTGTGCACAGGACTTGACATATATGGAACTTTCAGATTGAGGTGCTCAACATTCAGTTGGCTGTGGGAACGTTAGCTTTGCATCATTATTTAATAATTGGCTGTTAATTAATAATAATTTATTAATTGGCAATTATGGTAATTGTGTAATTTTTTTTAGGAGTGTGTTGTGGGTTTATAGGGGAATAGGGTGGGAAGTAATTTAATTATAATACATGTATTTATATTTTTATTTATAGATATTTATTTAATATTAATTTATATTTTATAGTGTTACTTGTGGGACTTAATGTATTAATAATTGCTAATTAATTGGTTGTTAAAATAATAATTAATTAATTGGTAGTTAATTATGTTAATTGAATCCTTTTTTTAGGAGCGGGTGGTGGGGTTTATAGGGGAATAGGGTGGGAATTAATTAATTTACAATTAATTAATAATTGTTCATAAATTATTGCTAATTAATTAAGTAACATTTAAATATGGCAATTGTGGAATTAATTTTCAGTGTATGTTGTGGGGTTTATAGTGTTAAAGGGTGGGAATTAAATTATTTAACATTAATTAGTAAGTTGTTAATTGATATTAATTTATTGATGAAAAGATTATTTATGGAAATTGTGTAGTGATTTTCAGGTGTGGGTTGTGGTGTTTATTAGGGTAGAGGCTGGAAAGTAATTTATGTTTCATTAATAATTAGTTGATTATTAATATTAATTTATCAATTGATAAATATGGTAATTGTTTATTTTTATTTTGTGTGTTTTTTTATTTTATAGAAGTAACGTTTTGGGAGTAAATACATTTTTAGCTGTTTGCATTAATAATATTGTTTTCATTGATAATTATGTTAAATATGGAGGTACATTTAAAAAAAATGTAGATGTGTGTTATGAATTGTGTGGAGTTATAGGGTAGGAAATGAAAAAGATCACATTAATGTAAGTAATGTTTTTGTGTAAATGATTTCTATTTAAATAGTTTTTTTGTTTGTAAATTATTTGTAATTTATTTTAAATAATCTTTGTAGGGATTTGTTAGATCTTTTTAACATTATAATCTGTTTCTATCTTTTGAAATATTTAATATATTTATGCTATACAACACCTTTCCTATTGTTGCACTAACTAGAGTGGTAATAGTTATTGTTACCCCTCCGCTATCCAACACTTTCCCTATTGTTGCACTAACTGAAGTGGGAATAGTAATTTTTACCCCAGTGCTATCAAACACTTTCCTTTCTGTTGCACTCACTGGAGTGGGATTAGTAAGTTTTACCCCTCTGCTATTCAAGACTTTCTCTACTGTTGCACTCACTGGAGTGGGAATAGTAATTTTTACCCCTCCACTATCCAACACTTTCCCTACTGTTGCACTCACTGGATTGGGAATATTACATTTTACCCCTCCGCTAACCAACACGTTTCCTACTGTTGCACTTAGTGGAGTGGGAATAGTAATTTTTACCCCTCCGCTATCCAACACTTTCCCTACTGTTGCACTCACTGGAGTGGGAATAGTAATTTTTACCCCTCCGCTGTGGGAGGTAATTTAAAGACTTCTAAATTGATGATTAAATATTTTCAGACATGTTACTTTAGTTTGCACTTTCGGAGTAAGTGCTGTAAGATTAAAATCTTAACGTAGAGTGGGCCTAAGAACCATTACTAGATAGTTTTATAGGAAACAAATGTGGGATCACACTGCTTCACACGTGTTTCTGGATTATTATCAGTAGAGATTAGGCATAACATTATTTGGGGTTGCTGAGCAGGCTGCCAAAGTCTTCTCGGGTCACTGTACCTCTCCAGTGGGGCAGGTGCCTCTCCACGAGCTCGTCAGCTCAAAGTGGCTTGAGGGTGCCTTTTAAACAGGAAACAAATGTGGGATCACACTGCTTCACCTCCCAGCGGGTTTGCCCCTAAGCATGATAGTGGATGCAGTTCATCAAACGTGTATACTTGTACAAAAGTTATTTCAAGTGTTTCACCAGGTTGGTGCAGATCAATGCTGGCCATCTCTAGACACGTGTTTCTGGATTATTATCCGTCATCAGTAGAGATTAGGCAGGCGGAGTGTTGCTAAATGGTGCATTGTCAGTGTGCCTCCTGAGGGCTTCTTTGACTCTTCGCCCACGTCTGTAATATGGCACAGATGCAGAGTCAAAGGAATGCCCTCATTGCATAGGGCAGGCCACTAAGCAAATGAGGGAACACTCTCTGAAGGTAGCTGTGGCGTTTTCAGTGCACCACCGCTATTGGTATTAGTGAATGGGATTCAGAAGTGTCTGAGCCCCCTTCTATAATAACATATTGCCCAGTGGGCGCGCAAAGTGGGAGCAAATGCCCATTGTGCCCCCGGCGACTTATTGTAATATGGCCCCAGGTTTAATGTCAAAAGTCTTCAAACACGTGTTTCTGGATTATTATCCGTCATCAGTAGAGATTAGGCAGGCGGAATGTTGCTAAATGGTGCATTGTCAGTGTGCCTCCTGAGGGCTTCTTTGACTCTTCGCCCACGTCTGTAATATGGCACAGATGCAGAGTCAAAGGAATGCCCTTATTGCATAGGGAAGGCCACTATGCAAATGAGGGAACACTCTCTGAAGGTAGCTGTGGCGTTTTCAGTGCACCACCGCTATTGGTATTAGTGAATGGGATTCAGAAGTGTCTGAGCCCCCTTCTATAATAACATATTGCCCAGTGGGCGCGCAAAGTGGGAGCAAATGCCCATTGTGCCCCCGGCGACTTATTGTAATATGGCCCCAGGTTTAATGTCAAAAGTCTTCAAACATGTTAAAGGAAATGTGAGGATTGGTTGCAACAAATTTAACCACTGGTGATCACTCAGGGTAGCATCCCTACCCATCGTTCTTTTACTCACCATGCCACCAGAGATTTAACCAAGCCGTATGCAAATCAGCCTTGGCATTCCTCCAAATAGGATCTGTCCAACCCAAACTGCCAAGCCGGATACTCTCTGACTAGGAACACAAGCAACCCAAAACTGATTTCTCCTTAATCAGGGATCATGTTTGCATTCGGATTGGTTTTTGTGGCACCGTGAGCACTGTACCCATGTGTGGACATGCTCTTGGCCACTAAGGAGCTTGGGGTCGAGTCAATCTGGATGATCTCTCTGCCTCACTCGCTGCCTCCCCTCTTTCACTTAAGGGCTTATCCACCTTTTCACAGGTCAAGGCCATAGAACAGTGGCTGTCTTCAGGTTGTGACGTTGTGGCACCGCTCAAACGTATTACCTCTAAGCGCGACAAAGACGCTAACTGTTGGTTCAGTAAAGAGCTTAAGGCCACTAAGTTAGCGGTTCGACGCGCCGAGCGAGCCTGGAGGAGAAACTATAGCCCCACTGTACGTTTGGAGTATGTTACCATCCTGGCCAAGTACAAAAAAGACATCTCGGAGGCCAAAACCATCTATTTTTCCTCCAAAATATTGTCTGCTGAAAATCAGCCCAAAGAAATATTTGCCATTGTCCACAACCTGGCGTTCTCGGACAGGTCCACTCTGAAGCCTGTCCCATCCGAGGAACTCTGCTGTTCCCTTAACAATTATTTTATCCATAAAATTGCAACCATTAAGGCCAACATTCCCCCTCCTTCTCCCTCCTTTGTTGACCCCCAGTGTCCCCCTCCTAAGGCTGAATTTACTTTGTTTCCTCCTATGACTAGCGAAACCCTGTCCACTTTGGTCCCCCTGGTTAAGTCTGGTTCCCCACGTGACCCCTGTCCCGCTCATGTTCTTCGTCACATTTTTTCTTCATGTCCTGACCCTCCACTTCATCTCTTAAACAGTTCACTTGCCCAGGGTGTGGTACCTGACCCCCTGAAATCGGCGGTGATTGTGCCCATCCTGAAAAAGCCCGGCTTGGATCCCTCTGTGCCCGCTAACTTTCGTCCTATTTCCCTTTTGCCATTTCTGGCAAAGGTGCTCGAGCGCCATGTCACCTGCGCACTGAGTTCCTTTGTGGAGATGCATGGAGCCCTTGCCCCTCGTCAGGCTGGCTTTCGCCCCGCACACTCTACGGAGTCCGTGGTCATCTCTGTCTTGGACAGCCTCAGGGAGGGTATGGATACTAACCATCGCCAGGCCCTGGTGCTCCTCGACCTCTCAGCCGCTTTTGACACGGTGGATCACACCATCTTACTTTCCCGTGTCGAGGCGGCGGGGGTCGGGGAGACTGCCCTGGTCTGGCTTTCCTCCTTCCTGAGGGACCGCACCCAGGCTGTTCGCCTGGGTGATTTTATAGCGGACGTCCGGAAAGTTCAGTGCGGGGTCCCACAGGGCTCCTCCCGTTCCCCCCTTTTATTTAATCTTTATATTGCTCCTCTTATTTTTTCTCTGCAACAAATGGAGGTCACCGTGTTTAATTACGCGGATGACCTCCAGCTTGTCTTTGACCTGTCCTCTTCTTCCTCCCCTGCTCTTAACTTTCAATCTGTTATGCTTTACATCAGGGACTGGATGAACCACAACCACCTTAAACTCAACCCTGATAAGACCGAGTTGGTGTTGACTGGTGGTTCATCCAGCCCCTGGACCCCTTTGTTTTGGCCCGCCTCTCTTGGTCCCTCCCCCACTCCTGCTACCTCAGTTAAAACCCTTGGTATTAAAGTCAATTCTCAACTGTCCCTTCACTCCCAGGTTAGCTCTGTGGTTTCTGCCTCTTTTCTTGCACTGCGTACTATACGCAGGGTGTCCCGTTTTTTTTCATTTTCTGCCCTCAAGCTTATCATTTTGGCCATGGTGGTTTCCCGCCTGGACTATGGGAACGCCCTATATGCGGGTATCCCTGCATACAGTTTACGGCGTCTCCAACTCATCCAGAACCAGGCGGCCCGCCTGGTCTTCAATCTCCCGAAATTTCATCATTCCACCCCCCTCCTGAAGTCCCTACATTGGCTGCCCGTGCAGGCCCGAGTTCAATTTAAGATCGCCTCCATTACCTTTCTTGCCCGTTTAGGCTTAGCCCCAGCCTTCATCTCCTCAGAGATTACCCAGTATGTTCCAGGGAGAGAGCTCCGCTCGTCCTCCCAGGCCCTTCTCACGGTTCCACGGTTCCGGAGGAAGAAGTGGGGAGGATCTAAATTTGCGACCCTGGCCCCGTCCCTGTGGAACTCTCTGCCTCTGGGAATTCGATCCCTCACTGTCTACCAACATTTTCGGAAACAACTTAAGGCCCACCTATTTAAGCAATCATTTGAATAACTCCCCCTGGCCCCCTGTTTCTTTCCTTTCTCAGTAGTCTGTTAGTGGTAGCGCCAAGAAGCCGCTGGCGTACGTGCGCTTTTATAAATAATTTTAAATTCAAATTCAAATTCAAGGACAGTACATGAAAACACTTAACTGGTGATGGGAGGAATGCTTTCAAGAAGTTGAGGACACATAGAATGTGGACTCCTTCTTTATGGCCCTCTACAATGTAATGTCCAGGTTCCTGAGGAATAAAAGGAGTTAGGTTCAACAACAATTTGCTCATTACAGTGTAACCCATTTGGTCAGACAGTAAAGCTCAGTCGATTGATGGGATTACGTATGGATTGATTCTAGATTTTAAGCCAAGCTGCTTTAAATCAATCTCATTAACATAGTCTAAGAATAGAGAATCACTAGAGGATAGCCAAAGCAACATATACAATTGATCCTCAATAACAGAAAACAGATGAGGAATTTAGTAGCCACTATACAAAGAATGTCAAATACAGTCTGATAGGTCAATTGAAAGTTTTCACCCTCTTGCTTGTACATGAGATTGTCTAAGAAGGCCTACCAAGCCCTATTCTAACTTAGAATCAGGTAAACCCTGTTTAATTAGAGAAGCAAAGTAAGGTGTCAGCATAGCAGAATTCCTGTAGAAGTTCTCAGAAGTAAAGTGTATTGTATAGCATAAAGCCACACAGCAGAGAGTTCGCAAAGAGGTCTAAATCTCTTGAAGTCTAAAGGGAATTGTTGTATTCTCTCAACTTATGTTTTGCTCTATCACTTTAAGTTTGACATTCCAATTTGATGATGTCATTTTCTACTGTGTTCTGCCTAGTCAGTTAGCTCTCTGCTTTCTGATGGGATCACCAGCTTTTCTCTGTAGTGCATAATAAATGCCTTATAACCTTTCATTGGTTTCCTAACTTCATTTACATCAGGAATCTCTCCAAAGGGAGAGGAGTTGGCCTAATGGCTAGGGTGGTCAACCTCGAATCTGGGAAACTGGGTTTGAGTCTCTGCAATGACACTGACCATCCTGTGATTCTGGGAAAATCACTTAATCTCCCGGTGCCTAACAAAATGAATGTGTTCTCATGTAACGCAACTGGTGCTATGTAAAGCGCTCTGATACCCGATACCTTTGGGTCAAGTTTCCGCTATATAAAACACCATTAAAAAAAGGGCAATGCCCAATTATACCCACCAAAAGAAGCTTTGAGAATCCCAGTTCACATGTCCAATTAATTCCAATCTTCAACCCCCAAGGTGAAACGCCACTCATTAACAGTTTTGTTTTTCACCGCCTGCATAGTACCCAGCAAGGCACACTGTACACATACCCCGAGGAACCAGCAGATTCCCCATGCCTGACTTTAGTGGTATCCACCGCAGACAGCGACAGGTTGGGCTCCAGATTTAATTACACCTGTCTGGCGCTATGGCTGACGGGTATGGAGTAATTCAGGGCAGCCTAAGGACATGATTGTCATTCCATTCCAGACAGCACCTGGCATTTCTTTTGCAAGTAGACTAAATTGACATCCAAAAAGTGGGGGTGGTGATGGACAGAGTATCTGAATTAAACAGAACACTCGTACCCAGTCAAAAGATCAGGGCTTGATCCATCACCGTTTTTTAGCTCAGAACCTGGCTATATGCAAATTAGTCTATCCCTGGCCCAGTGCATCATGGGAACAGGGCAGACCAAACTACCAAGCCAATTCTTTACTGGAAAGGAAACAAGCTTCCGGGGACCGGTTTCTGGCATTGCAGCCGACTTCGGCCCGGCTTGCTTGAATCCTGATGGTGCAGTGAGCAAGGGACTCACATCTGAGTATACCCTGCCACACTTGTGGTGGCTAAAACGATTCAAAAAGTGGGGGTGGTGATGGACAGAGTATCTGAATTAAACAGAACACTCGTACCCAGTCAAAAGATCAAGGCTTGATCCATCACCGTTTTTTAGATCACTGCACCATCCCAGCTCAGAACCTGGCTACATGCAAATGAGTCTGTCCCTGGCCCAGTGCATCATGGGAACAGGGCAGACCAAACTACCAAGCCAATTCTTTACTGGAAAGGAAACAAGCTTCCGGGGACCGGTTTCTGGCATTGCAGCCGTCTTCGGCCCGGCTTGCTTGAATCCTGATGGTGCAGTGAGCAAGGGACTCACATCTGAGTATACCCTGCCACACTTGTGGTGGCTAAAACGATTCCAAAAGTGGGGGTGGTGATGGACAGGGTATCTGAATTAAACAGAACACTCGTACCCAGTCAAAAGATCAGGGCTTGATCCATCACCGTTTTTTAGCTCACTGCACCATCCCAGCTCAGAACCTGGCTATATGCAAATTAGTCTGTCCCTGGCCCAGTGCATCATGGGAACAGGGCAGACCAAACTACCAAGCCAATTCTTTACTGGAAAGGAAACAAGCCTCCGGGGACCGGTTTCTGGCATTGCAGTCGTCTTCGGCCCGGCTTGCTTGAATCCTGATGGTGCAGTGAGCAAGGGACTCACATCTGAGTATACCCTGCCACACTCTTTCCATCACCACCCCCTTTTTGAAATTAAATTGACATCCAACAATCGTAGACACAAGTCACTTCATAGTATTTAGACCATGCTTATGCTAGGCCAAAGTCACTAGCTAAACTGGACCCCGTTAGATGACATCAATGCCCCAAATGCACGGCATACCCTACCGACTTTGCACACTTAACTTGGAACTGTCCTGTCATTTAAACTTTCTGGGTGGCTATTTTAACCCTGATCTCCACTATGATTGACCATTAAGTTGACCCTGATCCTTTGATGGCACTGTTGGGCTGTGTTAAGCTCTTGGATCTGGGTCTGCAACTCTTTCTGACCATAGTGCTGCTGGAGGACGAATGACAAACTGCTCTACACTGGAATAGCAGAAGGGTCCCTTCCACCAATGCCTGGCTCAGAGATATGACATTGTGTGACACTATTAGCGAACTTTACGACTTCCTACAGCCTTTAAATTCCAGGCCTTTGGACATCTGGCAACCAATCTGGGACTACCTCTTAGCATTAGAACTCATGGTTGATGCAGACACCGATAGGTGAACTTACTTACCCACTGCATATCTTACTGTGTTGACTATAGTCAGTTTATCGCATACAGTTGTGTGCACTCTACATAGATGAATGAAATGTGTAAGGCAGACGGCTTCAATAATGAAAGTGTTAGAACAAAGCTGGCATTTGCACACCAGTTTCTAGAACAAACTGCAAGAAGACGCTGGCACATAGAGTGCTATTAACTATACCAAAGAAACCGAATGCCTAAATCACGCGGCCACTTACAATGCTTATTTTTTAGTAAAACATTTCATTAACTTTTTGTAAATCACTTGTAATGAGCCAAATCATGTGGCTGCTTTGCAGAAATGCTTTGCATAGTACTTCAAGTGTACTGGTTTGTTTCCAGCCAGTGCACACATGCAGACAGGTAACGTATGAGTAGTCCTATCTCACTGTTTACTTATCATGTCAAACATTTCTCAAAATGGGAAAGTTATTTTGCCGGTAACAGAAAGCATTAAACAAATGCTTGATTTGATCTATATAAATTCTATCACGTTAGAGTTCTAGTTTTTTTTTTTTTAAAACCTTTATTGCACCTTACAGTCATACACAGCTTCTGGCCTACAACCCAAGGGGACGGCCGCTATATAATCACGACAATAGTGTATCTACTGGATAACTCCGTACAGCGGCTGCTATTTCCTGGATTTGGCTACTTCGCAATACAGTGAAGGTACATCAGTCACAGTTAGTTTGCTGATCTGAGTAGGTTTTTTTTTTTTTTAAACAATAAACAACATAAAAATCAACAAAGAAATCACTGTTAGGTCATCATGTGTATAAGTAAATTTGCACTGATTGTGTCGTGGCAAGTTCTGGAAAGTCTATCTGCACTTATGTCGTTAGGGTCAGTCGCATCTGTTATCACTAAGAACACGTATAGGTGTGAGGTTCTGCTGTGTACTTGCTCCATTAGTCCCTCCGTCTCTCCCCTCCTGATTTCCAAGATCTCCCCCGATCCCACCCCCCTATTCCACTCTCCCCACCTCCAGGATCTGCTAGTCGTCTTCCCCCTCCTCTTCGGATGTGATTGGGTCGTCTTCCGGTAAGGGTTCACAAAGTTCTCCCATGTACACGTTCCACGGGGTCCAAATCTTGTTCCATTTCTGCAGGCAAGCCCTGCCAGTGTACACCTCCCTTTCTGTGACCATCACCCTGTCCATATTCTCACACCATTGTGTTCTCGTCGGCACCTCTGCCGCCCCCCATTTCTGTGCTATATTCCGCTTTGCGATTACCATGCCCAAAGTAGCCCATTGTTTGCCATGCCTGGACGGATCGTTGGGTCCCCACACATTGAGTAGGCATTTTCGTGGCTCAGGGACCAGGGAGGTCCCCATAGCCTGCGATATAGTGCGCATTATTCGTCTCCAATACTCCTGGATGTGTGAGCAGTCCCATATCGTGTGGAAGAACCTACCCTCCTCCCCACATCCACGGAGACAGTATGGGTGTTGTGCGCGGTGTATGAGGTGTAATGTCGTTCTCGTGTAGTAGACTCTGTGCAGAATTTTAAGCTGTATGAGCCGGAATTTAGCTGAGATGCCTACTTCTTTGGGCGACGCCAGTGCTTCGTTCCATTAGTTTTCATCCATTACTGCTATGTCTCCCTCCCATTTGTCCTTCAGCTTGACCATGGGATCTGACAAGTTGTTAAGTAACTTACGGTATGTGAGCGATGTTGCTCGCTCCGGCATGAAGTCCGTAAGGAGGCGATCCTCAAGCGGGGAGGCCTCCGGCACTTCCGTCTCTGGGGGGATGGCTTTAAGCAGTGCGTGCCGAATCTGAGTATATCGGAACGATTCTTGTGATCCCAACTCTTACTGTTCTCTCAGCCGTTCAAAGGGAATCACCGCGCCCCTTTCCCATAAGTCTCCCACTGTAGATAGGCCTATCTCATCTCAGTGGGAGAAACCCTTACTATTTCGTAGGTTTCCCAGGGCCCGAGAATCCCACAGTGAAGTGAGTTTTGTTATTTTCCCTTTCCAACCTAGCGCAGCCAGTGCTACATGCCATAGCGTTGCAGTGAGTCTCGTGGGTCCCACCAGTTTGCGCACCACTCGCTGGTCGTAAAGAGGGGCCAGTAAAGTGCTGGTACCTAGCTGTTTCCTGTCTGACCTGAACGCTGGGTCATCTTGGGGGGCATGGATCCATTGATTCATGGTTTTCAACTGCGCTGCCCAGTAATACAGTTTCAGATCTGGCAACGCAATCCCTCCGTCATACCATCCCCTGTGCATTTTAGCCTGCGCAATGCGTGCCGGGATAGGGCCCTTCAGAACGTATAGCTCCGATTTAGTCCAATTCAGCGTGTATCCCGAGACTTTCCCGTGTTCATCACACAGGGTCAGGAGCGCTGGAATACTATGTTCTGGATCACTTAAGTACACCAGCATATCGTCCGCGTATAGTGAGATGCGGTCTTCCCATCCCTCGGCCCAGGAAATCCCCTTCAACAGTGGGGTCGACCGTATCAAGGTTGCTAACGGTTCTAAGGCGATTGCAAAAAGCAGTGTGACAGGGGGCATCCCTGACGGGTACCTCTACCCAAGGGGAATGTCTGCGAGATGTGACCATTCGCCACCACTTGCGCCACCGGTTTCGTGTAAAGCAGTCTGACCCATGCTATGAATTTGGGTCCAAACCCCAACTGTGCTAGGACCTCGAACAGGTAATTCCATTCTACCAGATCGATTTGCCATCTTTGCATCGAGTGCCAATATAACCGCCGGTTCAGGGATCGATCCCGCTCTTGCTAACACTCCGTGTACCCTTCGTAAATTCAGTGCCGTGTTTCTGTGCGGCATAAACCCGGACTGGTCGGGATGTATGAGGTCCGGTAGGTGCGCCATCAATCGGGTTGCCAGGAGTTTGGCCAGAATTTTAACTTCTGCGTTAAGCAGGGATATGGGGCGGTAGGAAGTACATTCCTCCGGTGGTTTTCCAGGTTTGGGTATCGCGACGATGGTCGCCACCCTTTGGTCTGGGGGGAGTTTGCCCTTCGACAAGCAGTCTTTATACATAGCAAGTAGGTGCTCACTGAGCCTCTATGATGTGGCCTGGTACCACTCTATCGGTATGCCGTTTGGGCCAAGCGCCTTGCCGGGTTTTATCGCTCGTATTGCCACTTGGATTTCCTCCGTGGTTATGTCAGCTTCTAAGTCTGCTGACGCCTCCGGTTGCAGCCTCGGTGTTTGGATAGGTTCTAGCGCTGCCCTGGCCATTTCCACGGATACCTCTATTTCAGATGTGTAAACCCCCTCGAAGTGATCAGCAAGTGCTTCTACTACCCGTTCGGGGCTCGTGTGAACTGTCCCCCTCCCGTCTCTCACTTGTTGGATACCCCTGGAGCTCCCCCCCTTTTTATCCAGCCACGCCAACATCCTACCCGCCTTGTCTCCTATATCATAAATCCTGTTCTGTGTTTCAGTTATCTGCCCCCTCACCTGGTGCCGTAAATGTTCCGTGTAAAGGTGTTGTTGGAGGTGCAGAGCATGGGATGTGTCCGCCGTGGGGTGTGTTTCATGTGTTACTGTCGCTTCGCGCAGTGTTAACTCTATCTCTGCCAACACAAGTGCCTTCTCTCTTCTATAACCTGTAATCGAAGTTATGGCCTGTCCCCTTAACACCGCCTTTTATGCCTCCCACAGGGTCGCCGAGAACTGCACTGATTGGACATTCTCTTCAAAATAATGCGTTGTCGCCATCTTAAGTGCCTTTCTGACCTTGGGTACCTTGAGGTATGCAGCCTGAATGGGATAAATTCGTTTGCGCGTTTTCTCCTGGGTGGAGAGTGTCAATACGATCGGAGAGTGGTCCGATATGCCTCTAGGTTGAATGTCTATGGCGTCTACGTGTTGTATGCCATCTCCCAGTGCCAGGAAGTAATCGATCCTCGATAGGCTGTTGTGGACATTAGAGTGGAAGGTGTATTGTCTCATTTGAGGGTGTGCATGCCGCCATATATCAACTAGACCCATAGCGGTCAGGAAACGCTGGAAGCATGAAGGACCTCCAGTTGTGTCTGTTGCTGGGAACCTGTCAGTCAGGGTGTTCACTGTGGCATTGAAATCCCCCCCAAGTATAACATCTCCCTCTGGAAGGGTCAGGAGAAACTCACCCAGTGCCGGAAGCATGACCGAATGAAGTGCCGGGGGGATGTATATCGAGACCACGTTAATAAGTCTCCCCTCCCATTGTCCCTGTAGGGCCGCAAAGCATCCCTGTCCACCAATCTTTGGGCTCAAGGGTATAAATTGTGAGGATTTCCTAAGTAAAATGCCAGTCCCTCGAGAGCCTGACGTGAACTCTGAATGCGCTACCATTTTGTAACCTCTCCTGTCAAGTGTCTTGGATGCCCCTCCCTGTAAGTGTGTTTCTTGGAGGAGTGCCAGGACCGGCCCCTGTCTCTCTTCAATGCAGTAAGTACCAGCCCACGTTTGACCTTATCTCCCAGCCCTCTCACATTCCATGTCAGCAGACGAAGGGGTGTTCCCTGAGGTCTAGGCATACTGTCTTCTGGTGGACAACCTGCCATAGCTAGTCGTGTAGGTAATCATGTAGCTACAATACCTTGTGGCCCAGGCGAACCGTCTCGTTCTGTCACACAAGCAGTGCAGTTGCCTAATGACATGTCTTGACCCTTCTCGTGGATTTCCAATAAACTTAACTAACATCCCCTACCCCCCCAATCGCAACGTGATGAAATGTATGTCCTGTCTCAATTTGTGGCTTGCAATCAACAATTAAACAATCCCCCCGCGCCTCCCTCCTCCCTGCCTCCCTGCTACACGGACCTAGAACTGCCCGCCTCCCCAACTTAGCAGAGTGCTTTACCCAACCCATGAACAGTTACTTGCTTGCTGGGGTGAAGTGTACCCCGGAGTAGACAGTTCCCCTGCTATCTCCGGTCTCACCCAGGTCAGTGTCCAAGGCGGGTCTCCCCCAGGAAATCTTTTTGTTATACTTCTTACGTGGTGCCGGGAAACTATTCTTCCACACCTTCCAGTGCGTTAGTGTTGTCCGGTGTGTGCGAGTGCGTCGATCCATCTCTGCCCGAGGCCAGTGATCTCGGTTGACTATCCCCACGTTGGCTCTGGTGTGTCCTGTGTGAACGGCGGGGCAATCCTACTTGTCGTCATCCTTCCAGCCAGTCACGGTCCGACTCTGGTGTGTCAAAAAACCAAACCTTGTTGTCCGCCATGACTCTCAGCCGTGCTGGGAACAGCATGGAGTATGATAGTTCCTTGGCTGTCAGATCCCTCTTGATTTCAAGGAAGGTCCTTCTCCGGCGCGATACCTCAGCAGTATAGTCTGGAAAAAAGGCTAGCGTGGAATTTTGAATCTGTATTGGGGTGGTCACCCTAGCTGCCTGCAGGATTGCGTCGCGGTCGCAAAAGTTAAAGAGTCTCGCCAGTATTGGTCTTGGGGGCGCTCCAGGCTTAGGCTGACCCCCTGGAACTCTATGCGCTCTTTCCACGGAGAAAAAATGCGATAGCCCCTTTGGTTTAAGTTAGTTCTTGATCAGGTCTTCTACATATAGGTCCATGGCTCTGGTGCCTTCCGATTCCGGAACCCCAATAATTCTTACGTTGTTGCGTCTGGAGCACCCTTCCTGATCATCCAGCTTCTCCTTCAGTGTCTTATTCTCTGCCGTCACACGCTCCATCGCTAGTTGTAGGTCCGATACGTCTTCTACTAGAGATTTTGTGACCACCTCTACCTGCTTCACTCTTTCGCCCATCTTTTGAAAGTCCGCCCCAGAAGAGAGACTTCAGTGGCTGTGGACCCTACCGTCGCTTGTACTTGCGCCAACGCCTTAATCACGTCTTCAAGTGTTGCTTTCTTTGTCCCATCGCTCTCAGGCGTCTTCCCCGTGGATTTGCGTGGGTCCGATTGGGAGTGGGCCTGTCTTTTAAAGGCAATTTCTCCAACTTTGACTGCGATGCGTTGCCTTTTGGGCCTCTGCCCGCCATGATTCTTCCAGGTGCGCCTGCCGTTTGGTGTCTATGGTATAGGGTCCCAGGAGGGACTTCTGTACTTAAAGGCTCAGGCCGTGTCGCAGTGGCATGTCCCACCAGTTTCCTCCACTCAGGGAAAGGTCTTTCAGTTCCGGCGTCTGGAGCAGCTGCGCCTGTCTCCCCCGCTCCTCAGCCCC
This sequence comes from Lissotriton helveticus, assembly GCF_964261635.1. Lineage (NCBI taxonomy): Eukaryota > Metazoa > Chordata > Amphibia > Caudata > Salamandridae > Lissotriton > Lissotriton helveticus. The sequence continues at coordinate 145,649,254 of NC_136073.1, forward strand.
TCTGGCTGCAGCCGTTCGCCATATTCGAGTTGACCAGAGCCACTTATTCAAGCAGTGACGTCAGTGCCCCCCTCACCTGTGTGGTGTTTCAGCGCCAACCCACCCCGACCATCGGGTGTGTCTGTAGGCTCTCTTATCTGTTCAGGGTGTCCATGCCTGTTATGGGCAGTCGTGCCACTCTGCCTCGAGCTCTCACTTTAGCTGCCCCCCAGTGCGCCTCCTCCCTCCCAGGCGCGTGTTAGGGCAGAGGTCTGCTGCCCAGGGCTGCCGTGTTGCGCCTCCAAATCGGCGCAAAATAGGTGCCTGCAGCGGCGGGATCTGTGGGTCTCGTTTTCCGCCGTTTGTCCCCTCACTCGGGGATTCGGACTGCGAACTGCCGCGCAAGGTCTCCCTCTGGTCGGGCACCCCGCCCTCTTCACTCCGCTACTGTGGTGCTTTAGTGGGGGGGCTTAACTCTATTGCGCCGACGGCTCTCCTTTGCTGCTGCCGTCCGTCCGGATTCCCCTCTCAGGTGCCGATAGGAAGCCACAGGCACCCAGGGGGGTTGGGGGGGGCAGGAGATTGCTCCGGTCGATGATTCCGCCGGTGCGTTTCGGGGGGGGGGCCAAGCAGCGCTCACTTCCGGTCACCCTCTGCCGTCCTGCCTTCACTTCCGTCCGGCCCCCACACGTACCTGAGCCCGGTGTCGTAGGCTCGATGCAGGCCCACCGCTGACGGAGGTCATAAGTTTACTTCCCGGCACCCAATTTCGACCGGTGTTTCGCCGGGTGATTCCCGCTCGGTCCTGGACCCAGGCTCCCCCGTCCAGAGGTCGCTATTAGCCGGATTAGTGTACGGATTTTAGTGGGGACAACGCCTCACTCACGGAGCCTCACTGCTATGCAACCGCCATGTTCGGCTGCCTAGCCACGCCCCCGAGTTCTAGTTTTTTAAAATACTAAAATAGTTACCTTTTCCCAAACATATCAATATTGCAGACCACCATTGAGCTGTCACTTGCTCTGTGACAGTGATCACCACCAGACTTGTGTTAGTCTTCTGTTGCAAACTAACAAATACAGTTGGAGGCAGAGCCACCTAGTGATCAAAGTGCCGCTTTTCACACTCATATTCCTATTATTAGTTTAGAATTAAAAAAGAAAAAACTTTCCAATGGTATTTTTTTTTTTCTTAGTTTTGTCAGCTGGCTGTATTAATTAACAAGGAAGGAAATACCACTAAGGTAAGGATGTTCTTCTTTCGTCTCCTGAAATAAACCTAATTTAAAAATTTAATATAAATTGTAAATTAAATACATTTCTACCATACCCATCTGAACGTGTATTTCAGTATATTTGAGGAAAAAAAGTTATCCTCAAGCCACCTGCAAACGATAAACCAATATAAAAATGTATATAAAGAAGCAACTAATTACCTAAAACAAATGTTCTGAGGAAATCCCTTTTGGGGAGCTTGGCAGTGCCAGGGACACCATTGGAGTAAATTAAGTCCACATTAACAGACTATTGCATCAGCTAATGGACAGTGCCAGGAGGTGCTTATATTGTTTCATAGCTACTATGGAATCATTCTGCTTTACAACCGATTTGCACAATCTCCATATTTTGGACGAGGTGATACTACTTTAGTAATTTATGAGTCATATATTTTTCTCAAAACCGCATATTTTCATTTTTCCCTACAGCACAAGCAAACCATTCTGAGGTTTTCATCATAGTAAAACTATAGAGCTCCTTATTACAGGAAAAGTCTGTTCTGTCATTGTAAGTATTATAAAGTTGGTACTATTCACACTTGACTGGGGTGCCCCTCAGGGCAGGTGCAGGACTGTGGTAGGGGGGTCAAATTTACTATTCCCACTCCCATGACGGCATCTCTCAGGGCAGCTGATGGTCAGTGGCTGGGTGCTAATTTACTATTCCTATTCTGCTGGGGGCGTCCATCAGGGCAGATGCTGAATAGTGGATGGGGGCAAATGTATTATTACCACTCCACTAGTGGTGTCCCTCAAGCAGGTGTTGCACAGTGGTTGGGGCAGTAATTTACTATTCCAACTCCACTGGGTGGGGGCATCCCTCAGGGCAGGCGATGGACAGTGGCAGGGGGGCTTATTTAATATTCCCGCTCCACTAGGTGCTTCCCTCAAGACAGGTGCTGGGGGGCTTCCAGATATTTCTGTCAAGCCCTCAGAATGTAGGATGGCCAAGACCTTCTCCTCCCAGGGAAAGAATTGTAATGGGGTGCTGGAAGGACCACCGCCAGTCTTTTATGCTCCAGGTGTTGCTTGGAGGTCAAAGAACACATCTTCCCCCTGAGGTCGTTCCACCTTTTCCTAATTTCCTCCTGTGTGCATATGGTGTTACTGACAGCATTCACTCTGTCATCTATCCTGGACCACATTTCCCCTTTCCTTCTGAGACGATGTTTGGAGCCACTCACCTGAATCTTAGGCGGTTTCGATAAGGCAACGCTATATGCCTTTATTACTCCTAGGGTCTACCTCCAGTGGCAGGAAACAACACTGTACCGGTTGCAGGCCCCATGCGGAAAAGGGGTTGGGATTGAGAAAGACAAACAAGATGATGTGGTGCTCCTCTATGGCAGCTACAGTTGGATCTCAAAAGGCCTGTCACCCATCTTGTGGAAACACCTGAGCGGAGGAGGAGTATCTATGAATTGCAAGAACAGTGTTTTAACTGACAATATAGGTGTAGGCGAGTAGTGTCTGCTTCCTATGGTCACCCCCACTTTTTGCTGTGATACTCTGGTTTTTTTACTTTAGTGTGGCTGTTGGCCTGCTAATAAGATCCAAAGCCCAGCTGTTCTCTAAATTGATACCATGTACTTTAGGTGCATACCAGACTGAATGTTGGGTCACCTTTGTGAGCCACTGTATAGTGTACCATAGGTACCCAGGGCATAGGTGTATCCAAGGCCTACCAGGGGCTGCAGCATGTATTATGCCACCCCTGACTGGCCATCTAAACTGACACCACAGGCTGATCACTCGGCTTGGGTAAGGTGGTGTAATCACCCCTTACTTAGATATAGTATATCTATATCTACCTTATATATAGACACAGAGTAACCTATGAGTCACTCCTATGGCAGGCCTTATCGATCCTGGAGGCAGAGTGCTTAGTTTTGTGTGAGACGGTGCCCTAGCATGAGCTGAGCCCCTCTGCAGCTTTCGGAACCATCTCCTTATAGCTGTTCTATGATATAGCCATACTGTATACTCTTAAGTGCATTATAATCCTCGCGGTTAATGCTAACTTTGGTTTGGCCTTATCAAAACATGTTGTGTAAGGTGTCAAAAACTTTGGAATACTACCCTCCCGCCAGTCCTGGCGGCGGGGGTTGCATTCCAACCTTCTAGAGAAAGAAGACATGTAGTTACTGCTTTACCCGGTTAAAGTAAAACAGAGCCCCAGCATCACAAAATGGATGCTGCTGCCACAGACACAAGTCTGACCTCCTGCTGCTGGACGAAACTCCGGCAGGGGAGTCCTAGACAATAGGTTTCCTGTCCAGGGAGGTGCCAGCACCTCCCCAGACAGGCTGATGTGTTGGGGGCAAGGAGGACTGCATCAGCAGATGCTTTTTGAGACACTGCCTGGGGCACACAAGGTGCTCCATGCATAGCCCGGTTCAAACCAGTTGCTGGGGAACTCCAGACCCCCTCTGGTGCAAAACTGGACAAAGGGAAAGGGGTGTAACCACCCCCTTTCCAGGTCAACCCATAGGAGGGACCTAGCAGGTAATCCAGCCCCTTTTCCTAGTATAAGTATAGGAGCTGTGTCCCCAGGACTTTAGATTATCCTGGAACGAAACTTTGATACAGAACTCTAGGACCTTCGACGTTCTATTCTGACTAGAAGACTGAAGACATCTCCCTTGTTGTCAAGGAGTGACCACCCTGTGCAAACAGGCACCACCAGTACCTTGCTGGTCTGCCTTGTCGATGCTCCTGCCGGAACCCGAAGACTAAGTGACACAGGAACTGGACTTCCATATTTCTCTGACTTTGATCCACATCCACAGCAAAGCTGAGACCCATGGCGGACACGAGAGATGTGGGAGCAGACACCCTGGACATCCTGCATTTTCCTAACTGCATCTCCTCCTGAGGTAACTCACAGTTGTGCATTGGGGTACGAGAAGCACCAGATCCGAGCATCATTTGCACTGAAGATCAGCCTTCCACACTCCACAAGTGCCACGTGGGGCCTGCTCTTGCTTTTCAGCTTGACGTGTCTTCCCGGTTGCTAGTCTGTTGGCTAGTTAGCCCTCTGAAGATTTTCCTTTGAATCCAAATCGCTTTTCTAGCTGCTTTAGGCTTGCTCCAGCTTCTCTGTAAAGGAGAAGCTACCCAGACCTTGCTGGTCCGTACCGAAGCCAATCTTCACTTCCTGCGTGGGTTGCGTTTGCCAAGGCTTGTTGGGTCCCATCCAAATACCAACACCGCAGTCAACTAGATCCTTCGTGGGACAGCTCAAATCCAGCTCCTGGTTGTCGTCAACACCTCCTGGTCCTCGTGGCTCCAGAGAAAAGCTTCACCTCTTCACCTGAGATCATCGCGACATCGCCTGGTTCCTTCCTGGTGCCTTCCTGGTCACTGGCTAGTGACCCAGACTCTGTCCCCTCTGCTTTCAGGTTCTCCAGTTCCTCGATTCACCCTTGGATCCACCCGGACTCTCTTTCTCTGGCCGCCTGCAGCACTTCTTTGCAGATCTCCATTGAAAGCATCAACGAAACCCGACACCAAAAGGCACATATGCACCCGGCTTCCCTGGGTGAGGTAACACGAGTACTCCAGTGCTCCAGTGGGTCTTGACTCTCAAAGTGTCCTAGTCAAAGGGGGTTTTGTTGTAGTCCATCTGGAAGTGCCCTAAAACAGTAACTTTGTAATTTCTACGTTCTCCATTATAAGTCAATGGTAACTCGCGGCTGTGTTTAGACACTGCACGCGTCTCTCGTGGGTCTCCTACTTCCTAACCTTTGCTTGTTTAGTGTAGCCCCAGTGATTCCCTAGGCCAACTTACTATTTCTGTTGTGACTCTTATACCACTATGTTAGTATATGTTATGCTAGGGCATAACTGTATTTTTGCAACTTATCGTGTGCTAATTGAGTAACTTGTGATGTACTTTTACCTCTGACCTCATAAAGAGTGCAGAGGGGTTGTGTTTAGAATGAATACATATATTTGATATATACCTTGTGTAGTGTCCTTTCATCTGGCATTCAAGGTATTATTATTGGTAAAACAACTGGCTTCGCATGCTCTCTGAATTTTTAGCATAAGACTTCTGGTCCATGCCACCACTAGGGTAGCTTGTCTATAATGTTGAATTTACAACCACCATCAATAAGGGTCGATTAGACTGGTGCAAGGTGCCCACTAGAATAGTGGACTTCGTATGCCAGGCTAACTTCTCACAATAGTTATTAAATAGGCTCATCAAAACGTATTTGTAAGTCATTTGTTCATATCCCAACAGACCTTGTGTAGTGCTCTGTCTTTCCAGTCAGACTCTTATTTCATTGTGAAGTTGGGGCATGGCTTTTCAATGAATCGCTTGATGGATGTCAACACAATTATCCTTAACCATCTCAAGTGTTCTTGGTGGAGACCTGCCAGTACAGGAGTCAATTGTACACTTTAAAAATCAAAGGGTTATTTCATTTCTGAGAATCTACCACTACTGAGCTAAGAGCAAAAGAAATGCGAACAGTTTTTTACCAAATATACCCAATTTCAGGTTGTTCCTTTGTGGCCTTTTTCTTCTAATGGGAAATCCGATGCTGGAGCAGTCGCCAGGTCAGAACAGGATCAGGGAGCAGCTGCAGCCAGAAGTAGAGAACTGAGGATGACCAGAAAACCGCAAAGAAGGGGCTCAGTGAAGAGAAGCAGGTGAGTGCGTGACCAAGAGGCCAAGCAGGAAACTTAAGTGGGAGCAGCCTTTGAATAGAATCCACCTGCATATTTCTAGAAAACAACACCTGTTGATTTTTGGCAGTTACTCCACATGAGTTTGATTTGCAAGTGCACCTGCTGCTGTTGCCAGGAATATGGAACATTTAACTTGAGTAATTAGTCTTTGAGTGCAGCTGCTGCTTTTGCGTCCCCCACCCCACCCCCCTACCTCCTTCCCCCCACCGGGGTCATGGAATTTTCTGATTTCACAGAGCAATTAGACTTGGCAGTTTCCCCTCATGAGTGTGATAAATATGTGCACCTGTCACTGTTGCCAAGACTCTGGAGCCTTCTAATTGATTTGTTACAAGCAGACTATTGACTATTGAGTTTAGGTATCTGACCATGCAACTTGTGAAGGAGAAGATACATGGAGAAAAGGCAATACCCAACCAAATCACAAGGGCATTGAGGGCGTGCAGTGGCTGGGATAATGACAGGGGAGTATGATTGACTTGGGCTCCAAACGATTGTGGCTCTACATTTATGATTTCATCCACCATGACTGCCAACTCAGCCATAGAAAAACTTAACATAATTCTAAATTAAAGTGAGTGACAATGTAAAAAAACACCAAGGGATGTGAGAACAATTTGCAAGAAAAGTGATTTGAGCGGAGATGGGGAAAAAAGGGCTGCCTTATCTTACCAAAAATCTTTTGGTCACTGTCTTGCTGTGCTACAGTGGGGAGGCAAAGGAGTATGGTCTGGAATGGGGTGTGTTTATAGTGTGTTTTGCAGTATGTTCACTTTGCCAATGGACACCCGATGGGCTGTTTTTGTATCCATCCCATTGTCACTGTTTTGGTGCTTTGCTGAGAGTGTACTTCGACTGCCTACTGCCATCAGGGATCAGCCACAAGGGGACCACCAGTACAACTGTTTTTATAATAGGCGCTGCGGGAAGCAGCGGCCCTGAGAGCGACTGAATATGCATCACCAACATTGTAGTCTACTGCGCCGCTGGTAGGAGCCACTCAATCCATGCAGTCAGCAGTTCAGGCTGCATGCATCGTTATACAGCGTACATCTTGGGACCGCTGTCGTGGCGGTACAGCGGTGAGACCACGAAACTCAGAATCATGCCCCAGGGAGTCTCCTTCTTTAATTTCATTTTTTTTATTTTTATTGAAGGATCATGACCAACTTGACAATAATAAAATGAAGGACCACTCTCTTGCTTCGAGGAGGCACATATCCAATGTCAATAACTCTCCAAACACCTACTTCATCCAAGACAAGACAACTCTCAGGTAAACACAAGAGTAAAGTCAGATTTATTGAGCAAAAAACTAACATTGTTTTCCTCCCTCAAGGCCTCTTGAAGATTTGGAACTTTTAACACACTGTCTTTTAAAAGTAAATTTCCTTTGTCTGTTTTTCACTTTCATGTGCATATTGCCACCCAGCCAACTGAAAAAGATAAAATATTTTATTTTCATACAAAAAATGTATCCAATATGTCTTTTCTTTTTTTACTTTGTTTTGCAGGCCTGAACAAGATGGCATCTTCCCACCAATCTTTGCATGTCAAATCTGCACAGGGAAATCAACATATCAAAGTACAATGACTATTTGTACTTCAAGGAGAAGATGACTGAGCTCAGGAATTATTTGAGGTATGTGCATTATCACTCATCCCATTGCATTGCTCTTTGTACAACATAACATAAACACCGAGCAATGGAGACAGATGTTAGAGAACATGTGTACCACATAAAAATGCTTGCATACACCTCCAATGATCCCTGTGGCTCAGTTCTGCGGGAGGTATCACAAAATATTCCCATGAATGTTGCTAGCAGTATGCCCTCCTTCCCCATTCTCTGTAGAATGGTACAAAGAAAAACACAGGCAAGTAATTCACAACCTCAAACCTACTCTGATACTGTTATACCCGTTGAACTTACGATAACTTTTAGTGATGAACCTTTCCTTTTGTATGCCAACCAAAATCCTCAAAAATTAATACTAACTTTAAGTACAGCACATAAACTGATAACTCTTGAGAATTCTGAAATTTGGAAGCTGGATGAGCCCTTTCAATCCATGCCCCATTCATTCACCCAAATATACACAATTCACACTAACTTTAATAATACAACTGTACCTTTGGTATGTAGTTTACTAACTGATAAGCAAACCTCATCCTAAATGTAACTTTTATCAGTGGTAAAAGCTACAACTAAGAACAAAAGTCAGAGCAAATAAATATTTGACTTTGAATTATCAATGGTAAATACTGTAACCAAATTGTACCCCGAATGTGAAATTGAAGGATATTTTTTTACTTTTTTCAGGTGTTTTGGCATACAACACAAAAAAATCCTTAAGTGAGGATTACTTTACAAATAGTAAACTACAGTTTGAAATATGTAAATTTACTGTGCTAACTTTTGTGCTTCCTGACCGTGTAGAAAAAGTGTACACTACAATATCCGAATCTGGTAACTTTCTCTGATATGATGTAAAATGTGCCCCTTTACTAAATTACTTTGGGGACACCTGGATTGGCAGTCTAAGGTGGTGGTGTCGCGGGAGGAAGCCAAAGTTTTCAATTGAATGGTGGAACTGCTACTCAACCTGTTTAGAGTGAGGCACAACGACTAACAATTGCAAAAATTACAATTGATGGACAGAATGCTGAACAATGCCATGCATTCACCCCATTACAGAGATGTGGGCCTGAATCCATTATTTTGTTCCCCAAGCAATTCCAGTTTAGGCCCAGCCATATGCAAATCATTGTTGACCCTGTTCCAAATGGACTAGATACAAGCATCCTAGGACCGTTTTTTGGGTATCATCAGCCAGGCTAGCTTGATTCCAGTGGCATAGAGAGCACAGGACCCATGTCTGGGCAGACCAGTCCCATCTGGTTCACAAAAGCAAAAAGAACAATTGATAGACATGGAAACCCACCAACCCCCACGGACCACGCACACAACCCGGGAATCATCCCAGACTCTGAGCTCAAAATTGACCAGCAGATCAACTCTTTCTCATTTTCCTGCTTCCACACCCTCCGCCTCCTTCGTGAGACCTTCAAATGGATCCCCCTTGAACACAGAAAGACCGTCACTCACGCCCTGGTCACCAGCAGACTCGACTACGGCAATGCACTCTAAGCCAAAATAAACAAAAATCTCACCTGCAAGCTACAGAACATCCAGAAAGCTGCCGGAAGACTGGCCCTGAACCTGCCAAGACACTGCCACATCTCCCCGCACCTGCACACACTACACTGGCTCCCTGTTGAGGCGAGAATCACCTTCAAGATACTCACTCACGCACACAAGGCCCTCCATGGCACCGGACCAGCATACATAAACAGCCGACTCAAATTCCACGTACCCCAAAGGACCCTACGATCAGCCAAGCTCTCCTACGCCATGGTCCCCTCACCAGAAAGACCACATCTGGAGGCCGCTCCTTCTCCTTCCTTGTGCCCAAAGCCTGGAACACTCTTCCGCTCCCCCCTCAGACAGACAACATCGCTACCCATCTTCGCAAGAAACCTCAAAACCTGGCTCTTTGACAGACCCCCTCCTTGATGGAATGGATCCTGCACCCCCCCTAGCGCCTTGAGACACTTACAGGTGAGTAGTTGCACTCAACTAACTCCTGATTGATTGATTGATTGATGGACAGAATGCTGAACAATGTGATGCATTCACCCCTGTACAGAGATTTGGGACTAAATCCATAGTTTTTGTGCTCCCCATGCCATGAACGATGAATTAAACCCAGATCTTTGTGACTGGGGTGAATGTTTGAATTGCTCAGCATTCCATCCATCATTGTCCTTTTTGCTTTTGTTGCCCTAATTGGGAATAGTTTGGTCGGACGTGGGTCCTGTGCTCACTGGGCCACTGGACCTGGCTGATGAGGTGTGATGCCCAAAAACCGGTCCCAAGGCACTTGTTTATGGTCCTGGGAGGACCTGGCTTGGCCATTCAGGCTGGACAGTTCCCATGAGTAGAAGGGTCAAGACTGACTTGCATAAGGCTGGGTCCAAACTGAGGTGACATAGTGAGCAAAAGAGCAATTAATTCAACCCACATCTTTGTGACTGGGGGTTAATGTTTGCATTGTTCAGCATTCCATCCATCATTTGTCGCTTTTACAACAAGTAATAATGCCATAGAGGAATGACACAATTCCTTCAGCAAAGCGATTGGCAAACATCATCCCAATCTATATAATTTCTTGAAAATTTTGAAGAAATGAAAATTGTGCAATCACTGTCGGATAGCCTGAACCCACATGTTTAAAAAAAGTGTTATGAAATGTTTGAAAGGCCAAATAGTTTATATTGATGGTGGCATCAGACTACCTAGACAGTCTTGCATACATCCTGCACTACTTACCTAACCTGTTCATTACTTGCCTGTTTTTCATATTACACCTCAATTCAATTGGCTGTTTTACTATTATTTTATGTTAAATTAGCTTTTATTGTGTTCATATTCTTTAACGTTTCTTCTGCATTTATTGAACACATTAATAACCTTTTTTGTATTTTTCCAAAAATCTGTAATCCCGGTCCCTTCCCATTCTGTTCTTCTCGCCTCACTCAGGAGGCCCAAATCAGGCGCTGCGTTCAGCTGCAGCCGCACCTTAGGCCCGGTCACGTCAGGACTCTGCATGGTCACAACCTAAAGGCTTCAGCGCTTCGATTGTGCAGCTGGTTTATTCACTGTGCTGAGTTTTTGTCAGTATATTATTTTTCACACTGTGGGCGCCAGGATTCCTATAGATTAACAGCCGGGCTTCCAGAGAGCTACTCTATTGCGGCCATCTTGGAGCCAGGCATGCTCCACCCGCCTGCTTGGTTATTATTTATGGGAATGGACATTTTACATCTTTTGCGCCAATCTTTTAAAAATAAAATTAACAGTAAATGGGTATTAACACACTCAAGTATTAAAATGAATACCCAAATATTATGCACATTCCCACCCACAACCCTTATTTTTTCTAAGCAACCCGCTCTTAAAAGTAAGTGATTTTTATTCAAACTCGTTTAAATGTCTGTTCTTTTTAGAATCAATTTAAGAACAAATGCTCATTAATACTTAAGTGTTAAAATTCGCACTTGAGTATTAATACGCTTCCCCTCCCAAAACCCCTATTTTTTCTAGGTAACCCTCTCCTAGAAGTAAAAACTTTCATTCACACTCATTTAAATGCCTGATCTTCTTTTAGAGAAAATTAACAGTAAATGCTCATTAATGCTCACATTTTAAAATGAATACCTAAGTATTATTACACCTCTCCATCCAAAACCCTGATTTTTTCTTGGCATCCCGTTCCTAAAAGTAAGTGACTTTTTTTTTTTATTTGTAAACACACCAGTTTTTTTTAAACATCAAATTAACAGTAAATGCACATTTGTTCTCAAGTTTCATATATAATACCACTTTCCCACCATAACCCATACTTTTCTAAGCATACCACTCCTAAAAGTAAGTGACTGTCTTTCACACTCATTAGAATGTTTGATTGTTCTCTAAAATAAATAACATGTAAGGGAGATTAATACTAAAGTAAATTCCCATTTTCCCCCCACAACCCATTTTTAAATCTAAGTGTATTTTTGAGTTATACTTGTTTAAATGCCTGCTCTTTTTCTTTTAACAGTGAATACATATTAATTCCCAAGTATTAAAATTAAGACCTGGGTAGTACTACACTCTCCCACCCTAAACCTCTTTTTTTCCTGATGCCCCATACCTAAATGTACCTGACCTTTTTGAATAGTACTTGTTTAAATGTCAGTTTGTTTCCACAAAACTGCAACAGTGAGCGTATATTAATATATATGTTTTATGTTATGTTATTTCCACTTGCAACATACTCGGAAACTACAAGAGTGTCCCCATCCCCATCCCAACCCCTTTTATTGTAGGCATTCCTCTTCTAATAGTATTTTTTTAATCAACCTGTTTACACTCCTTCCATTTTTTTACAATTTTTTTTACTTGCCTGCCATTGTTTGCCGCTGACCGGCCACACTGTCAACACCAGAAGCCCCAGAATAGAAGGCACAGGACTACACTCACCACCCTGCTATGCTGCCTAATAACGCCGCCAATGCCCGAAGGCGCATCATTAGAGGGCAGGGCTCCCGCAGCGCGAGACGTGCAGGCTTGCCCGGGACATGTCTGCGTGAAGCCCAGGCCCAGGGCCAGCCCGTGTATGCCCCTTCCGGCACCGGATGAGGCTGGGCTGGGCCCCTCGTCTTGATTTTATTTTCTCGATCTCCCTAAGACCTGCGCTCAGCAGGATTATCTTTCTCCTGCTTTTTCTACAGCTAAAGTCCCTCTATTCGTGACAGCTGTGTATAACCAGGTAGGGAACAATCCAGTTATTATCTATTACTCACCTTGATTGATTATTTATTGTCTGGAATTCCAGTCTCGCTCAGGAGAAGGAGCCGGACCCCTGAAGCATCTGGGTTTATTTAGCCTGGATAAATGTCTTTCCCGTGCAAATTTAGTTGACTTGACCTTCCATACTATAAACACATCTAAATAGAAACTACTACTTTGTGTTGGTTGGGTGTAAGATTGATCTGAGTGTCCTTAGCCCTATCCCCAAAGGGTCAAGTACTTCAATATTGGGAAGGCATAGAGTGGTGGCAGGACCCACTAGTTAAGAACCTACATTCAGCAGTAGCACCATTGCTGCCTTCTTGCAGCATGCAGCTGGGGTCCTGGATAAGGAGATTGAGTTGGCTGTCAGATGTTTATCTTGTTCACCTCCCCATCATCTCACATTGATTTCCCCAACAACCCCACATGTTGGCACCTCTACTAGGTCACAGTCTCCATTGGTAGACCGGATTGACTTGTCGCCACTTCAGTCGGGTGGTACTGTTACTCTCTCCCCGAAAGTCACTACCTGGCCCGGCGCGCCCACCTCAGATCCAGTTCCTGGGTCTGGTTTGGGCAAGCTTCCCAGGAATGGTTTGAGTGTAGGAGGCACAAAGAGGAAGCGCCCCTCAGTGGGAGGACCCTGTAAACGCAGCAAGAAAACTGGTCCACAGTTAACCCAAGCAGCACATGCAGCATTGCCCTTCTTGGGTGCCATTTCATTACATAAACTGTAAGCAGCACTATTATCAGCACTCAACACTAAGCTGGACCCTATCTTACATCGCCTTGCTACATTGGAAAAGAATCTCAGTGAATTGTCAGCCTCTCTGCATAGGGACCGTGCCTCTCTTGCCACAAGTCTTCCTCCTGGAAGACCCACAATTTTGACCGCTACTCCTAGCCCCAATGGCACTGGCATGGAAGCAGGAGACCCAGTGGTGCCCATTGTCGCACAACAGTCCAACTTCGAGAAAGCAGTTACAGCAACACTCACCAGGACCAGGCATGATCCTCAAGCCTGCCCAACTACTCGAAGAAGGGTTAACATCTTAAACTCAGCCTCTCTTCAGCCTCGCCAACCCCAGAGTGTTAATGTAGGTGGTTCGTATCGTCATGGCAGAAGGTAAGACGGGCCTGATGTCTTACCACCCTCCCTTAACGTTGGCTCTGTTCATCTTTCCCCTGATTCCACCCCGCTTGTTGTGGTGTTGGCCTAGGTACCGCACCTTAACGCCGGGGCCAAGGAAGACTGTTTCCAGTTAAAGATCTAGGGTGGAAAATCATATCCTTATGGTGCACCAGACTCAGTGGATTAGTAGCACAAACAAATACTGGCAGGGGGGTATTATTGTTAACTTTAATAACACAATCATCGTTGACCACATCCTAAGTTCAGTAGTACAGTCTGAGAACAGGTCTTCGACCTCTGCAATCATTGGGCTTCTTTTATTGACCCAGAACTTCTCATCCTGGATTCCAATGTGAGCGGCCTATTGAGGGGGGCTGTGGGGGCCGTATAGGGAGGATGGTTGGGATAAGCACTGCAAACAGGTCCGCCCCTTTGAGCACACTGGAAGATTGTGACTGACATAATGTGGGTCTCTCGGACCACCCGGGAAGGTGTGTCAGATCACCACCGCCTGCTGCATGCTGCACCACCTCCCACTGCTACGGGACATCCCTCTCATTGCAGAGGATGGAGACCAGCAGGAACCACCGGGTGAGAATCCTGAAATGCCAAATGATTATGAAAGTGGGGAAGAGGAAGTAGTTGACATGTGTCAAGAACTCATCAACAACTTCTTCTCATGAGTGTAAGTATGCTATGAGATGTCATGAATGCATGTTACAGAGACTGTTGCGTTGCTGTGAGGAGGTTGTTCATGGATACATGCTTGGTATGTACAGCTGTGGGAAACTCTGTGCATAGCTGTTTGTGGAAGAAGGTCTTGGTACATGCACACATTGTTGATGTTTCTTTGTGTAGGTGACATCTACCCAAGTGCAGTGTACTCCAGAAGTGTATTGTAATTGGTGTCATATGTATGGCTTCCTCGCTAATCTCCTTGTATTAGTCTTTTGTAGGTACCTTTACCATGTCATCCTGATTGGACATTTCAGAGTTATGACATCAGCAGGTATATAATGCTGTTCCAAAGTATGAAATGTTCCTGTAAATGTCTGGCACAGACTTGGGTGTACAACTCCAGTACTAAACCAGCTGTCACAGTGATAGAATGGATGTTACACTGATTACATTGGACGTGCTGCCTTTTGCGTGGTGTTCCTATTGCCATATGTGTGCCAACACAATGTTGTTGGGTCAAATCACGCCAGTCTCCCTTCACATTGGGTAGGTCCTCAATGTGTAGGAACTGGATGTAGCTGTTGATATGTCTCCTCATTGTAATCTACAGTGCTTGTGGCACACCCCTGAACTTTGTTTGCGACATTCCACCAGAGGCAGCAATACTGTATTGGAAATAAGCTGTGCTCAGAACCTGTTGTACTGCGATGTTTGTGAATCTTGTTTTCAAATATGTGGAATTCATATTGTGAGGTAGTTGAAATAGCACCAGCTGATGCCCAGAACCAATTGTGATTTGCCTATTCTGTTTGGCATTGTCAAATGTATCTCCTCGAACCATGTAGTTGAGGTTGGGCATGACATTTATGGTAACTAATACAGATAGTTTGAGTGATGCATTATTTTGCTTTATTTATGACATTATGCCAGCCTAAGGTTGGAACTCTTGAGTAAAAATGTCTGGACACTATACACTTGTGTGTTTGTGTGGGTGTTACATGGTTGTGATTGCACATTGTTGACATTCAAATGTTGATGCTTACACAAGTTGGTTAAAGTTACATTTGGTAACTCACAATGGGAGAACTTTATAAGTTGCTAGATGTGAATGGTACTACAGGGGCTAAAGGTTTTGTGAGAAGTGAATTTGTTGCAGTGCACATTTTGAAATAACAAAACAGAAACTAATAAACATACCAATAGTGATAACACAGGATTGTAGTAGTCAGTGTTGATGGATGAAAAAATTATTTTAGGAGCCACATTGTCTGAAGTCCAACATACTCCTCCAATCAGAAATGGAAAAGTTGACAGGAATTGTCAACAAATAAATGTGTTGCACACAAAGTAGGCCATCAAGAGTAACTATTCTCCCTGGCAGTGGTTGGTGCCTTGCCACTGGAACCTCCTAGATGTTTCATTGGATGTCCTGACCCATGATGGGGTGGGGGGTCTGCTTCTGCAGGGTCAGAGGTGCCTGAGGAGTCTTTATCTAGCAGGGCCTACCTTCCTGTGGCAGCAGCAGATGTGGAAGGGCAAGATGTAGCTGTACCAACCTGCAACGTGTGGGGTTTATGTCCCTCAGCACCCCAATTAGCTGGCCCATGTTGCTGTTGTGGGTGTCCATCCGCTGGTAAATGGACCTCTGCAGCTGCTTCATCTCCCAGGGTTCCTCAAGTAACTGGCCCATCACTCCTTGGTTGTCCTCCTAGGCGTGAGCGTCAGGGACATCAGTGGCCTCACTGAGCCAGCCCACAGTTATCCTCCCACCTGGTTATCCTGGTCTTGTAAAGATTTTATATATATGTTATTTATATGTTGTTTTACGTTGTCCACAGCCCTGATGAAGTTCCCATAATGGGAACAAAACGTGTTAGTTGTTTTACTATCACCTAAATACAACTAAGAAGGAAGATGTTTTGAGAAAGGTTACATTTGCCTGACGTGTGACTTCATCCTGGTGCTACCTCCACGCTTTTTGAAGTTTTGTCTCTGGATATCCAGTGGGACCCAACCGCAGCAGGTCTCGGAGACGTTGTGCACAGGACTTGACATATATGGAACTTTCAGATTGAGGTGCTCAACATTCAGTCGGCTGTGGGAACGTTAGTTTTGCATCATTATTTAATAATTGGCTGTTAATTATTAATAATTTATTAATTGGCAATTATGTTAATTGTGTAATTCTTTTTAGGAGTCTGTTGTGGGTTGATAGGGGAATAGGGTGGGAAGTAATTTAATTATAATACATGTATTTATATTTTTATTTATAGATATTTGTTTTATATTAATTTATATTTTATAGTTTTACTTGTGGTACTTAATGTATTAATAATTGTTAATTAATTGGCTGTTAAAATAATAATTAATTAATTGGTAGTTAATTATGTTAATTTAATTCTTTTTTTAGGAGCGGGTGGTGGGGTTAATAGGGGAATAGGGTGGGAATTAATTTATTTACAATTAATTAATAATTGTTCATACATTATTGCTAATTAATTAAATAACATTTAAATATGGCAATTGTGGAATTAATTTTCAGTGTAAGTTGTGTGGTTTATAGTGTTAAAGGGTGGGAATTAAATTCTTTAACATTAATTTATAAGTTGTTAATTGATATTAATTTATTAATGAAAAGATTATTTATGGAAAATGTGTAGTGATTTTCAGATGTGGGTTGTGGTGTTTATTAGGGTAGAGGGAGGAAAGTAATTTATGTTTAATTAATAATTAGTTGATTATTAATATTAATTCATCAATTGATAAATATGGTAATTGTTTATTTTTATTTTGTGTGTTTTTTTATTTTATAGAAGTAACGTTTTGGGAGTAAATACATTTTTAGCTGTTTGCATTAATAATATTGTTTTAATTGATAATTAATTATGTTAAATATGGAGGTACATTTAAAAAAACATGTAGATGTGTGTTATGAATTTTGTGGAGTTATAGGGTAGGAAATGAAAAAGATCACATTAATGTAAGTAATGTTTTGTGTAAATGATTTCTATTAAAAATAGTTTTTTTGTTTGTGAATTATTTGTAATTTATTTTAAATAATTTTTTTATGGATTTGTTAGATCTTTTTAACATTATAATCTGTTTCTATCTTTTGAAATATTTAATATATTTATATATTTCTTTTTTTGGTTTTTTAAATCTTATATGTTATTGTTGAAATGTTGTTTGTTTTTACATTTTTAACTGACTCCAGTGGAAACATTAATTTTTAACCCTCTGCTATACAACACCTTCCCTATGGTTGCACTAACTGGAGTAGGAATAGTTATTGTTACCCCTCCGCTATCCAACATTTTCCCTATTGTTGCACTAACTGAAGTGGGAATAGTAATTTTTACCCCAGTGCTATCAAACACTTTCCTTTCTGTTGCACTCACTGGAGTGGGAATAGTAAGTTTTACCCCTCCGCTATCCAACACTTTCCCTACTGTTGCACTCACTGGATTGGGAATATTACGTTTTACCCCGCCGCTATCCAACACGTTTCCTACCGTTGCACTTAGTAGAGTGGGAATAGTAATTTTTACCCCTCCGCTATCCAACACTTTCCCTACTGTTGCACTCACTGGAGTGGGAATAGTCATTTTTACCCCTCCGCAGTCGGAGGTAATTAACAGACTTCTAAATTGATGATTAAATATTTTCAGACATGTTACTTTAGTTTGCACTTTTGGAGTAAGTGCTGTAAGATTAAAATCTTAACGTAGAGTGGGCCTAAGAACCATTACTAGATAGTTTTGTAGGGAACAAATGTGGGATCATACTGCTTCGCTCGTGTTTCTGGATTATTATTCGTCATCAATAGAGATTAGGCATAACATTATTTGGGGTTGCTGAGCAGGCTGCCAAATTCTTCTCGGGTCACTGTACCTCTCCAGTGGCGCAGGTGCCTCTCCACGAGCTCGTCAGCTCAAAGTGGCTTGAGGGTGCCTTTTAAACAGGAAACAAATGTGGGATCACACTGCTTCACCTCCCAGCGGGTTCGCCCCTAAGCTTTATGGTGGATCCAGTTCATCAAGCTTGTGTACTTGCACAAAAGTTATTTCGAGTGTTTCACCAGGTTGGTGCAGATCAATGCTGGCCATCTCTAGACACGTGTTTCTGGATTATTATCTGTCATCAGTAGAGATTAGGCATAACATTATTTGGGGTTGCTGAGCAGGCTGCCAAAGTCTTCTCGGGTCACAGTACCTCTCCAAGCGTGCAGGTGCCTCTCCACAAGCTCGTCAGCTAAAAGTGGCTCGAGGGAGCCTTTTAAACAGGAAACAAATGTAGGATCACACTGCTTCACCTTCCAGCGGGTTCGCCCATAAGTATTATGGTGGATGCAGTTCATAAAGTGTGTGTATTTGCACAAAAGTTATTTCGAGTGTTTCACCAGGTTGGTGCAGATCAATGCTGGCCATCTCTAGACACCTGTTTCTGGATTATTATCCGTCATCAGTAGAGATTAGGCATACAATTATTTGGGGTTGCTGAGCAGGCTGCCAAAGTCTTCCCGGGTCACAGTACCTCTCCAACCGTGCAGGTGCATCTCCACGAGCTTGTCAGCTGAAAGCGGCTCGAGGGAGCCTTTTAAACAGGAAACAAATGTGGGATCGCACTGCTTCACCTTCCAGCGGGTTTTCCCCTAAACATTATGGTGGATGCAGTTCATCAAGCGTGTGTACTTGCACAAACGTTATTTCGAGTGTTTCACCAGGTTGGTGCAGATCAATGCTGGCCATCTCTAGACAACAATTTCTGGATTATTATCTGTCAATCACAGATCAATGCTGGCCATCTCTAGACACCTGTTTCTGGATTATTATCCGTCATCAGTAGAGATTAGGAATACAATTATTTGGGGTTGCTGAACAGGCTGCCAAAGTCTTCCCGGTTCACAGTACCTCTCCAAGCGTGCAGGTGCATCTCCACGAGCTCTTCAGCTCAAAGCGGCTCGAGGGAGCCTTTTAAACCGGAATCAAATGTGGGATCACACTGCTTCACCTTCCAGCGTGTTTGCCCCTAAACATTATGGTGGATGCAGTTCATCAAGCGTGTGTACTTGCAGAAAAGTTATTTCGAGTGTTTCACCAGGTTGGTGCAGATCAATGCTGGCCATCTCTAGACACGTGAGGTGGATTATTATCTGTCATCAGTAGAGATTAGGGATAATATTATTTGGGGTTGCTGATCAGGCTGCCAAAGTCTTCCCGGGTCACAGTACCTCTCCAAGCGTGCAGGTGCATTTCCACGAGCTTGTCAGCTGAAAGCGGCTCGAGGGAGCCTTTTAAACAGGAAACAAATGTGGGATCACACTGCTTCACCTCCCAGCGCGTTTGCCCCTAAACATTATGGTGGATGCAGTTCATCAAGTGTGTGTACTTGCACAAACGTTATTTCGAGTGTTTCACCAGGTTGGTGCAGATCAATGCTGGCCATCTCTAGACACGTATTTCTGGATTATTATCTGTCATCAGTAGAGATTAGGCATAATATTATTTGGGGTTGCTGAGCAGGCTACCAAAGTCTTCTCGGGTCACCGTCCCTCTCCAGGCGCGCAGGTGCCTCTTCACGAGCTCATCAGCTCAAAGCGGCTCGAGGGAGCCTTTTAAACTGGAAACAAATGTGGGATGACACTGCTTCACCTCCCAGCGGGTTCACCCCTAATCATTATGATGGATGCAGTTCATCAAGCTTGTGTACTTGCACAAAAGTTATTGCTAGTTTTTCACCAGGTTGGTGTAGATCAATGCTGGCAATCACTAGAAACGTGTTTCTGGATTATTATCCGTCATCAGTAGAGATTAGGCATAACATTATTTGGGGTTGCTGAGCAGGCTGCCAAAGTCTTCTCGGGTCACAGTACCTTTCCAGGCGTGCAGGTGCCTCTCCACGAGCTCGTCAGCTCAAAGCGGCTCGAGGGAGCCTTTTAAACAGGAAACAAATGTGGGATCGCACTGCTTCACCTCCCAGCGGGTTCGCCCCTAAGCATTATGGTGGATGCAGTTCATCAAGCTTGTGTACTGGCACAAAAGTTATGTCGAGTGTTTCACCAGGTTGGGGCAGATCAATGCTGGCAATCTCTAGACACGTGTTTCTGGATTATTATCCGTCATCAGTAGAGATTAGGCATAAAATTATTTGGGGTTGCTGAGCAGACTGCCAAAGTCTTCTCGGGTCACCGTCCCTCTCCAGGCGCGCAGGTGCCTCTTCACGAGCTCATCAGCTCAAAGCGGCTCGAGGGAGCCTTTTAAACTGGAAACAAATGTGGGATGACACTGCTTCACCTCCCAGCGGGTTCACCCCTAATCATTATGATGGATGCAGTTCATCAAGCTTGTGTACTTGCACAAAAGTTATTGCAAGTTTTTCACCAGGTTGGTGTAGATCAATGCTGGCAATCTCTAGAAACGTGTTTCTGGATTATTATCCGTCATCAGTAGAGATTAGGCATAACATTATTTGGGGTTGCTGAGCAGGCTGCCAAAGTCTTCTCGGGTCACAGTACCTTTCCAGGCGTGCAGGTGCCTCTCCACGAGCTCGTCAGCTCAAAGCGGCTCGAGGGAGCCTTTTAAACAGGAAACAAATGTGGGATTGCACTGCTTCACCTCTCAGCGGGTTCGCCCCTAAGCATTATGGTGGATGCAGTTCATCAAGCGTGTGTACTTGCACAAAAGTTATTTCGAGTGTTTCACCAGGTTGGTGCAGATCAATGCTGGCCATCTCTAGACACGTGTTTCAGGATTATTATCCGTCTATTCTATTTCTATTTTAATAATTTATAGAGCGCAACAGCTGCCCCAGCCAAGGGGTGTCCCGGCGCAACAACAAAACAGCAGCAATAATACAAACAACGGTCTACACATTGAGAAAAAGAAAAGTTTTAATAGCTTTCCTAAAATCAGTAAGGTTGTTAAGGCCACGAATATGGGGGGGCAGAGAATTCCAAAGAATTGCCGCACTATAAAGGAAAGATTGACCTCCAGCTCGAGTTCTCCTGACTCGAGGGACCCGCAGCAGATGTTGGCCCATGGAGCGAAGCTGGCGGGGAGGAACATAGAAAGAAAGCAGTTCTGTCAGTGCACTGTGGGATCCAAGCTTCAGGATTTTAAAAGCTACACAGAGGGCTTTAAACTCGATCCTCTGAGCCATGGGCAGCCAGTGGAGGCGGCGAATACTGCCAATCACTGAGCAGACTCCACGCAAGCCCAAAAGAGCTCTCACTGCGGCATTCTGAACTCTCTGTAACCTTAGTACTTCTGCCTTGTTTACCCCTAAGTACAGAGAGTTCACATAGTCAAACCTAGAGACAATTAGTGCTTGAATAATGAGCTGTCTGGTCGGTGCATCAAAAAAGCCCAGGATGGGTCTCAGCCCACGAATAAGATTGAAACAGGTACCCGCTACCTTCTTTGTTTGTGTCTGGATACTAAGCAAAGAGACTATCCAAAACCCCAAGGTCTTTACCACCTGTTTAGGAGGGGGAGGAGTGCCTAGATTCCTAGGCCACCAGTGCTCATTCCATAACCCATGATCCCTTCCCACCAGCAACACCTCCGACTTACTAGCATTCAGCTGGAGGCAATTGGCTGTCACCCAGCCTTCAACTGCCGCAAGATCGCCTTGGAACTTAGTGGTGTTATCCCTGGAAATACTGGAAAGTGCCACCACCAGCTGCATGTCGTCGGCGTAGGAAACCACCGTCAGACCTCTGCTCTTGGCAAAAACAGCCAAAGGTTGTACGTACAGGTTAAAGAGCAGAGGGGTCAAAGATAAACCCTGTGGTACTCCGTGCTTGATGGGAAAGGTCGATGAAAAAAAAGGGGGAGCATTCACCTGATAAGAACTGTCTGAAAGGAATGATGCTAGCCACTTCAAAGCGAGGCCACTGATGCCTGCCTCTTTCAGCCGGCGCAGCAAGATGGCATGGGACACAGTATCAAACGCGGCACTGAGGTCCCAAAGGATCAGTTCCGACGTTTGTCCTGCGTCCAATGCTGCCCAGAGATGTTCCTTTACCGCCAAAAGCACCTACTCCATACCATGGCCAGCACGAAACCCATTTTGCGAGGGGTCGAGTATATTATTACTGGTCAGGTAGTCAGAAAGAATGGAATTGATATATGCTTCCACAATTTTTTTGCAGTCCAGGGGAGCAGAGAGATTGGCCTGAAATTCTCAGCGAGGCCACTGATGCCTGCCTCTTTCAGCCGGGGCAGCAAGATGGCATGGGACACAGTATCAAACGCGGCACTGAGGTCCCAAAGGATCAGTGCCGACGTCTGTCCTGCGTCCAATGCTGCCCAGAGATGTTCCTGTACCGCCAAAAGCGCCTACTCCATACCATGGCCAGCACGAAACCCATTTTGCGAGGGGTCGAGTATATTATTATTGGTCAGGTGGTCAAAAAGAATGGAATTGATATATGCTTCCACAATTTTTTTGCAGTCCAGGGGAGCAGAGAGATTGGCCTGAAATTCTCAGTTATTTTGGCATCCAGGGAAGGTTTTTTGAGCAATGGCAGTACTCTGGCCTGTTTCCATGCTGTACGTACAATCGGTAGACTGAGTGATTTGTTAATCACTTGAACAAGAGAGGGAGAGATTGTAGGTAAAATTCTCCTAAATTGGTTAGGTTTCAGAGAATCGGCCGGTGAGCCTGATTTGATTTTTGCACAAAGAGCAAGTAACCGGTTCTGCTCAATCTGAGGAAAAACCTCATCAGTAGAGATTAGGCATAAAATTACTTGGGGTTGCTGAGCAGGCTGCCAAAGTCTTCTCGGGTCACAGTACCTCTCCAGGCGCGCAGGTGCCCCTCCACGAGCTCGTCGGCTCAAAGCGGCTCGAGGGAGCCTTTTAAACAGGAAACTAATTTGGGATCACACTGCCTTAACTCCCAGCGGGTTCGCCCCTAAGCATTATGGTTGATGCAGTTCATCAAGCGTGTGTGCTTGCACAAAAGTTATTTCGAGTTTTATGCTTTGAACTGACCTATTCTGTGCCTATCATTGGACTAGCAAAAGTTACAAATCTACCAGATTTTGTGCATTTGTATTGTTAGATAAAATATTGAAAGTGTCATATGTTGTCAAACTATTTATCAGCTGCTGCAGTTGACTTATTAATACAGGGTAGTCATTTGTAAACTAGGCGGAAACCTGGAATCTACCCTGTTTTGGAGTATAGGAATATACTGTTTTAAGGTGTTGTTATGAAACAATATCTCACACACAATAAAGATTAATAGCTGAATGTTTAATGCCACAAGTAAAACTCACCCAATACAGCAGGGGCACAGAGTCAACTGCCAAGGAGTAAGCCAGGAAAGTCCTGACATTATAAAATTCCATTTGAAGCCATGACATTCCACGTTCCCATGACAGTAATCACCACATCTCTTTCCCCTAGACAATAAAGATTTTATCTTTCTCAAAACACCCCTATTTCTCCTATTTACAACAGTTACAGCGGAAGGTGATGAGGTTAACAGAAAGAAAGAAAATCATGAAAGACTGAAATCTTGAAACATCTATGGTTTACCTATGTCACAAAAACCTTTCCTACAAGCACAACCTAAAATTTCAAATCTACCATCATATATCTGACAGGTTCACACAATTTATTTTTACATCACACACCTGAAAAGTTTCTTTGAATTTTGATAATCTCTTCTTCACAAGAATAGGATTTTTTAGAACCGTAAATAATCACCACCTTTCACTCTGCACATTTTTGTACTCCCAGTATTCATTCTCTTTGCACCTATTTCATTAGACTTGGTTACTGATGTTTCCCATATCTCAAGCATGTTCTTCTCTTTGGACTTTACCTTTCCTATCCAAAATGGACACAATTCTTCAGAAGCTTTTATCCCATTAATTCAACAGGATTCTATGCTGTTGCAACATGTAGTGTAGTAAAATAAGACCAAACAAGGTCTTGGGTAGATTTATACAAGTCGATCTTTTGTTCTATATGAGGATTGATTGCGCTCTACTGGCTTTGTTTAAACATTCTCCTTGTCCATTACTAAGCAGGTGGTAAAGGGGAGGTCTACTATGATTGATATCACACCTTTTAAAAATATCTCACATTTCTAATGAAACAAACTGAATGCCATTGTCTGTCTTAATCTCATCAGGAATACCTTCTCACACAAATATTTTTTGGAGACATTCAATGATACTCTTAGTTATAGGAATACTGATTACATTTCCTTCAACCCATTTGGAAAGGTAGTCTATCAAAACAATAAAATACCTCATCTGAGATGGTAAAATATGATAAGGTCTTAAAAGTCAACCCCTAATCCTTGCAATGCTCTTCCTGGGCAAGGAGTAACTTAATCTATATAACCCTCAGTGATCAGTACTTTATCACTTCTGTGTCATTTACATACAATTTGACAAAATCATCAATTTCTTTATCTATTTTTGCCCACCCAAAATGATTTTGCATTTTCCTTTTTGTAATGGTTGAGGCTAAATGTCCTGTCTTGAGTGAGCTGCTTGGAAAATTATGTTTTGAAAACAATAAGGAGTTACCAATGTATCACCATGTACTAAATAATTACTGTCAATAGACAATTCATCAGCAATTTTCCAAAACATTTGAAGATTGCCTGCAAAATTTTACTCTTTGGGCCATCCTTGCTTGATACATCTGACCATTCATCTTCTCCCCCACACATCTTATTGTCTCTAATCCATGCTACAACATATTCATCCATTGCTGTTTCGCAATTGTTTTCCTCAGTATCCTCTATGGGTAACTTTGACAGACAGTTAGCCTTATAATCCGTTCCACCAGGAATATATTCAGTACTAAATATGAATTCCAACAACTTAGGGCATCATTACGATGTCGGTCGGTAAGCCTCCGACCACGCATTGGAGGCTTACCGACCGACATAGTAGGTTTAGAGTCAGACCGCTGAATTTCAATGTCAGCAGTCGGAGTGTTAACCGGCCTGTCACTCCGGCGGGATTCTGGGGGGTCAAGGAACCTGTTGGCCAGTCAGAAACCATCCACAATCCATTCAGGACAGAGTTTCTACTGTCGGGATTATGATGTCAGTTTCCGACAGCCTTTCCATATCAGTCTTTTTGACATGAAAAGGTTGTCAGAAAGTTACTTTGGGGGCCCCTAACAAGGCCTCCATACCTCCACAGCCTACGGTTGTGGCAGTGGGCGGCACCAAAATCCCTGCACTGTGTGGGATAAGTAGATAAGTGATTAAAGAAGTGCATGGGACAGACTGGACGATTCCTACACTGCACCTAAAAATAACACCATTAAAACATCATGGAGCGCCAATAATAGAGGGGGAAACATCAACAATCAATTTGAAACGTTTAAGGTGGACATGTACCACATTACCACAGATAGCTCAAAATGCTAAAAACGTAATGTTAACGCTCGAGTCAGAAAACTAAATGACCATAGAAACATGGACAACCTTCTTGGCAAAGCTACCCAAAGCAGGAGTGTCCACCAAAATGACATATAACGGAGATAACAACAGCCATCTTACAGCCTGATTCATCAAGCCGAAATCGTCTCGCAAAGGGCCAGATTCTGGGAATCTGGCCCTTTGCGAGCGCTATTTTTGCATTTGGGATTCATCATCCCAAATGCAAAAATCGGTAATAGCGATTTCGCTATTTTGCGAGGAATTACATTTAAGGAATCTCTATTTGAGATTCCTTAAATGCAATTCATCATCCATTTAAAAATTGCGAATTCGCAATTTCGGCCCGCTATTTACCGCAAGGTCAAACCTCGTGGTAAATAGCGAAAACTTAGAAAAATGCTTTTAAAAGCATTTTTCTGAGTTGCATGTTGCACACACACACATGTCCTTTGGACATGTGTGTGCGCAACACCTGTTTCAATTTGCATTTAAGGGGTGCTACAAGGTGTCCTTTGGACACCCCTGGCACCCTTTAAATCGCTATCTTATTTGCGATTAATTAATTGCTAATCGCAAATAAGGAATACTCCCCATTCATTCCTATGGACCTTTTGGCCCTTAGGAATGAATGGGGAGTTATTCCTTATTTGCGATTAGCAATTTGCTACTCGCAAATAAGGAACATGTAGGAATCGCAATATTTATTGCAATTCCTACATGAATCCCGTTTTGCAAGTCCTTAATAGCGATTCCTTATGAATCGCTATTAGGGGCTCGCAAAACGGGAGAATGATGAATCAGGCTGTTAGTCGGGTATCTCAAAGCTTAAGAAGGCGCCTGAGAAAGACCCTCAGGAAGGCTCAAAATCATAGCCCACAGTCGAAAGTATGAGAGGAAGTACGTTCTTTAAAGAAACAATAGAAGAAAGAAATTTGGATTGACAAAAAAAACGAGGAGAACAACTTCTGGACGAAAATAGTTCATAATGCAAAAAAATCTGACCCCAGAGCATTCTGGGCTCAGGTGAACTCAATGAACAGAACCGCAAACATCATAAGCACAACCTGCATCCCGGAGAACGCATGGCAACAGCATCTAATTGTCACATTCTCTAGAAACAACTTGAAACTGCTGCCATTAGCTGCAACCTCCGCGTATGAAAGTAAAAACAAAGAGTTACAGCTTTTAACCGCCTCATATTCCAAAAACAACTTGGAACAGTCACCCTCAGCCACAACTACCGGGCATGAAAAGAAAAATGAAGATTCGCTTCAAACTACTCCTGTCCACACTGAAGTAGAAATCTTGCAAATCATAAGAAAAAGCCGGCTTGATAGTGCACCAGGACCGAATGGTGTCCCACAGGCTATTTACAAGCAAGACCCCCACTACTGGGCCCGTAAGCTTAGCAGTCTGTTTCAGACGATCAACATTACCAGTCGCATTCCGGAAAGCTGGAGAGGTGCGATTATCAATCCGATATACAAGGGCGGGGATCGTACGGATCCAACAAATTATCGCGTGATTGCGCTGATAGATGCGGAGGCCAAATATTACGCTTCATTGATTCCAACCGACCTTGTAAATTGGTCCGATGAGAATAAAAAAATCCCCACAAATCAGTCAGGATTTTGGCTTTGCACAGGCACAATTGCAAACGTTTTAGCAATAAGCATAATTGCAGAGAAAAGTCTACGACAGCGACAAGCACTTCATCTATGTGTTGTGGACTTTAAGGCGGCCTTTGACCGTGTCAGCCAATATACACTATGGGCTAGATTAAAACAACGGCTTGTCGGACACGATTTTAAATCCAATCATGCACCTTTACACCAATACCTGGATGCAGGTTAAGATCGACAATGGTTAAAGGCTCACAAGGAAGATTCCAACCAACAAAGGGTTAAAGCAAGGCTGTTTCCTGACCCCGCACCTGTTCAATCTATTTACGGCCGATTTGACACCAAGGCTAGACGGGGTCAACGCACACCCGCCACGGCTAGGCACATTGCCTTTAACACACCTATCTTATGCAGATGATGTTGCTCTTCTTAGTCAGACAAGAATAGGATTGCAACGTCTAATCCTTGAGCTAGCTGATTTCTCCAAAGTGAACCTGATGGAAATAAACAGTAAAAAAAAGTCATGATCATAACACACTGTCGCCCCAAACAGCCGAAATTCACAATCAACGACATAAACCTGGAAGTAGTTGATAGCTACAAATATTTGGGGATACATCTGGATCGAAGGCTTACATTCACCACGCATTTTGAAACAACTGAAAAGAAGGGAACTGCTTTACTGCATGCATTCTGCAGTATATCTAAACAGCTAAAAGGCCCCTTGTTTACCCCTCTTCTGGCAGTCATTAAAGCTAAATTACTTCCAATGATAGCCTTTGGAAGTGTGGTTCATCATGGAAGAAGTGCACCAATACTAGATAAAATTCAAACGCGAGTGTAAAAGCGAGTATTTCGTTTACCGTGTGATGCCTCACCAGCACAGATACGTCTTGAGTTTGGATTACAGCACCAAATACACCACGAAAGGTATGAGTCAATCAAATTCTGGTACAATATCTGGCTCAAGCGTGACTTAGAAATTAACTCGGCACTCTGGGCAGCCTTGTAAAACAATCTTAAATCACACTATGCGAAGTACTTAAATGCCTCTCTGAAAATCACCAAGATGACAGATGTTTGGCAAAGGAAACTAACGGTATTATCATTCAAGCAGATTGTGAAAAAAGCAGCCAACTTGCACTCATTGATTGAAGATAAAACAACCTTAAGACGACGTGCACACGCATGGAGGGTTTTAAAATCGTATACAAGGCTGGAGCCAGCGGCTTACCTAGGCCTTGCTTCCCCCCCATCTAAAATCAAAGTACTTGAAGCTACGCATGGGAAAATTGCCCACAAATGCCGACCAACCTGATTGGAGAACCCTGGGCCCTAAGGACTGCTATGTGGAGCAGCATTTCAAGATTTTATACACCTGATATGTATCTGCCCTGTGTTAGAGTGCGATCGCAGGAGTTTACTCAGGAGGAAGTTTAATGAAAAAGGCATTCGCACCTGCCGCTCAGCAATACTAAAAGCTTTGGACTCAGTTGATCCACAATTCATTTGTCAAATAATTAAATTTGTAACCAATTTTGAGAATCTATTGAAAGGATAATACAGGTTACAGTTATAATTCAGCAATTTACTCTGGGTTCTGATCCACAATTCACTTGTAAAATAATCAAGTTTGTAATCAATTTTGAGAATTTATTGAACGGACAATAAGATTACAGTTCTAATCCAGCAAGTTTGTCATGGTTTTAAAAAAACCATGTTTTTTAAAATGTGGTATCAACAGCTTATATCTAATGTATTATAGCACGTGAAGGAAATGCATTTTATGTTTTGGAATATATTAACGGTTTTAATTAACTATACAATAAAGATGTTCTACTGATTCCTACACTGCATGAGTACTAACTGGGTATTTAGAAGAGTGTATCAATAGTATGTAGCTAGTTAGAGGTCTGTTTGCATAGTGCACAAAATATTATAGCTGTACTTGTGTTAGTAGCTAGGCCATTCCATAAGTCAGAGGTCTTCAAACTTTTGTAGATTGAGCCCCTCCAGCTGAATTTTTTTTAATGTCGGGCCCCCCCGCCAGCTGACAGAAATTTTCTGGAATCGGGTACTCTACATATTCGACCGCCACCCGCATATCCCGGCCATATCCGGCAAATAATCTTCAACACAATAAGAGTGTTTAGTAAACTGCAGTTTTGTGAGTGAGTGTGGTTAAATGACAGCCATCCACATCCAGTCTTGAACAGTGCTTAGTCTTTAATACCACAAGTGCTGAGAACCCAATCTCATAAATAGGATGGCCTGAAAGGCAAAAGAGTTTTGATAGCAGTTGTGCTGTTTGTACAGATTCCGTGAGGATGAGGCACTCTTGCTTTACTTCCTGAAAATAAAATGTATTTGCTCTCTTGTGTTGTTCTTTTGTCTGGTACAAAGTGGCTGCCTAAAAGTGGATTGTGATTCCCATTTGGATGTAAGAGTTTTTGTAATAATGTAAAAATAACAATCTCTTTGAACAGGAGAAGGCGCTGTGCTCCAGGTTTTTGTTGTCTATAATTGGGCACACAGAGTTTGTTTCTCCCTTGCTCTGTTCCTACGGACCTTGCTGAAACACCCAGAGATGTTTCTTTACACTACTGCAGTATGGGCACATTATGCCCCATTACACATTTCTTTAAAGGGCCAAGGTTTCAGAATGCTATGTGTGGCATTTTCATAATTTCAGCGTAATTGTGAGTAACATTTCAATGACTATGAGTGACACTTTCTCACGAGCAAAATCAAGCAGAGAAGATAAGGGAAAAATAAATATATGGAATTGCATCCATTTGAGCAAAGTGACTGTGCCAGTAAAAGCACCTTTTCATAGCATACCAAGTCAGTGTACCAGTAGATCACGATTTACACTCTCTTCCTGCACCGGGCATTGGAGGTCTGACCTATGTCACCATAGCACAGCGAGTAACTGAAAGTGTTGTAATGTGAAACACTTTACAACTGGCACCCACTGACTGTAGGCTGGAGCCTGATCGCGCGCTGCATAAAAGGAATTTGCTAATTAACACAAACACACACACACACACTTGGGTGGCAAGTGTGATGAAGCAAAGCTTCGCATATTTTGCGGCTTGCCGAAATCAAGAACCTCGTTTATGTATAACAAGGTAATAAATGTACGTCTTACTAACATTTATATTAAGTTTGAGTAAAGGTTTAAGACGCTTGCCTATGTGTATTTCTAATGAATTTAATCTGTGTCCTCTAAAATGGCCGCCGCTTGTATTTTAGTTACTGCGCATGCGTCAGCCACACTCACGTGTCCTGACGCGTCTGCAGAAGTGGAGGGAAAGTTATGCGCATGCGTAATTCATAGCTGTGCTTATCATGTGGTACTGCTTGTGCCACTGCTCTTGTGTCTGTGTCAATGTAGCTAACATTTAATGCAATTAAGTTTATTTCTTGATGACGAGTTAAAAGTACAAACCCTGTGATGTGTTTTCATAATGACATTATTATGTATTAATTTGTTTTCGCTTACTTTTCATGTAACGCGGGAAATGGGGGTCTGAGTGAGAGGAGAGCCATATTGGAGGTCCCTTCTGCGCCTGTGCGACATTCGGCAGCACGAGGGACCTTGGCTGATGGAACATAGCCAGCTGGCAGTGATGGGCGAGATGCTCCTGAGAAAGTCACCTCTGCCCTGCGAGAACAGCGAATGTGGTTTCTTATATGATACATTGTATTGTTGCGCTACTGTTAGCTCATGGGAACCCCAAATCTGCTAGGCGGTACCCAAATATGTTAATGAAGGCTTCAATTCGCGTATTGTGATTGGTGTGTTACCCAAATCCTACCTTAGGACCAATCGAAATTGAGGGATTCTGACACTTTGCAACATTGGGGGGTGGTACACTGTCCCCAAACTGTATATCTACCCTGGGTTCACCTAGTGAACCGTCCGACTTGTCTGGTTTAGCTGACCTGTCACTGACCCAACGCACTCAATAGGTGACTGAAGATACAGAGCGCTGCGGAGCACTCTGTCCGAATTTGACCATAGACTAAGGTTCTACTGAATCTTAAAGTGCTGGCAAAGCACTTAGCTGGGAGTTCGCTGACCCAATCGGGGTCTTGATCGATAGCTGCAGAGCGGGTGGAGCGCAGGCGTTGCTTCCGAACTGTGGGTTCCGGTCCTGTCCTGAAGAGGGTCCTGTCCTGAGGGTTTGCTGTCCTGTCCTGAGGGTCCTGTCCTGATTCCTATTCCGAGGGTATCCTGTCCTATCCTGGGTGTCCATTCTGCACCTGCTGTCCTTTGAGGGGTATCCTTCCTTGAGGGTTTCCTGTCCTTAACTGACCCGTGGCCAGGGTTTGGTTTCCACACCTTTTCTAGGTAAATATTACTCTGAACCTCTTGAAATTCTTGCACCTTCTGAATTTCTAACTTTTGCTTAAATAAAGTTCAACATTGCATATGTTATATTTCCATGCCTTTCCGCAACTATTGAACTGTCATTTATAATTTTGCAAAGTTATTCCTATGTCTTCTCATTTGTTAGAAATCATATTTTGCATAGCAGTGTGTCATTTTCTGATATGGTCTAGAACTTCGTTGCCTAGGTTGTTCAAAGGCCCCTTCACCTTAAGTGAAGCGTGTTATTCATTATAAGCTCTTCTATAGTCACACACACTTAGTCTATCCCTGTCTAGATAATACTGACTTATATAGTATTTCCTTGTTACAATTTATTAGTACTTTGATGATTACTCTGTCATTATTTCTTTCTGCCTATGTGATTTACATTATCTTGGTTATTGATTGCCTTGTTTTATTGTACCTCATGCAAGAAAATAATGAACTTTAGATAAACATTTAAAACTTCCAGTTGTCCGTGGTCATTTAAACAGTATTTTGAATGTTATTGGTTGGGTTTGTATTTTGCTGCCTTTCCTTTACAGCTAGCTCCCTGATTCATTGTGGTCATTAGGCACCCGCATCGGTGGATGGTAAGTCGGGTGCACCGAAATTTGGTAGCAGGGAACACACACACCAACTTGATAGAGCTCGTGAAGTCACCTGATCGATGTATATGGTGGTTTGAAAAGTATATGGGCCCTGAAGCCGGAAACGGCGAAAACTGTTGGTCGGGTGGCCTCGCGCGCTCTATCAGTTTTCTGGTAGCTAGAGGATGGTTAGGGACTAGCTAAAGTTTAGGCAGGATTAGTTGGACTAGTTAAGTCGGAAGCTGCTATTATATTAATGCTGCTATAAGAGTGGCTGTTCTAAGAGACCTGATCAATCTCTTGTGAATACGCACGAATAATATCTTGTAAAAAAAATAATTCATGAATTACTGTATTACCATTATTCTTGTTCTTATATTGTTATATGTACTAATCCATGCAATTGTCAATCGTTTGGTTAAGTGTTGTCCGAACTCCCCGGGGAATTGAAAGGGCAAGTGGTGAATAGAATCCATTGTCCTGAGGTCACAGGTTCGAGGAAAGTTAGGTGCAGGTTAGGATAACCGGGAAGCACTAACTAGGGTTTTCTGAATACATGTGTGAATAAATGACAGTAACGGGGTTCATTGGCAAAATTCCCATAGTGGCGTAACCTAGTAAGGGTCACATCGGAAAAGTAGCAGGTTCCTCGGAGCTAGTGTGAAAGCAGAGGGGTCCGCTGAGAAACCTTAAACTCGGAACATATCCCGGAAAGAAGTGGATGAGTTTAGGGGAATAACAGGTTCATCGATGCTAGAGTGAAGGGTAGGCGGAAGAGATCTGCCCGCAGCGAGTGAAAAGTAAATGGAAGTAGTTTACTTGCAGCAATAGAATTCTTTCTCTGTCTAGACACTTGAGCACTGTGGCGAATGTGTATTTGTTGTAAAATAACCAAGCACTGAGCACTTTAAAAGAAAGAAAGTTTCCGTTACCTTGTGAAGGGAGGGAGTCAGTCGCGAAGCGCCTCTGACGTCACTCTGTGCCGCGCTGGGATTGGTAGACGCAGCGGGCGGGTAGCGGAGCTGAAATTGTAAAGGAGGGGTGAGCGCCGGAGCGTGGGAACTGTCTCACGAAGGGGCCGCGCACCCATTGGCGGAGCTTATTTTGTGTCGCGCACCCATTGGTTGCACGAATTTTCTGAAGCGCGTTCTGATTGGAGGTAGTTTGTAAACAAAGTTAGCGCAGAAGTCGTATGTGGCACTCGCGGACTACAGAGACGCGACCTGATCCAAGGCATCTAGGGTTTGAAAGGGATCAGTGGAAGGCTAACAGATACGATATTATGTACGGAACCAAGAGAAAAATGTCCCTTGTAAATAAGGTGAAAAATTATTTCAAAACGGACAAACCGATTAAATCTAGGGAAGGTGTTCTTGTCCCAGCACCCAATACTCCTGCCTCATTCATGATGTTTGACCGAGGGTACAATACCTGTGTGTGGCTGGAGAATTGGGTAAAGTACACAAAAGATGACGGAGTATTGGCTTTTCCGTTAGATGGTACTTTCAATGGTAGGATCTTATTTAATTTAAGAACCCGAATGAATGAACTGCATCCCAGACCGAGACTAACGCAGTATGAGGCATTAGAGGAATGGGAGATTGAGGCTTTTGAAAGAGAAAGACCCCGAATGGACAAGGGTTTAACCAAGTGGTACCCCAGGCAGAAACAGGAATCCAGGGATAAAAGGATGAAACAGTGGAGGCAGAGCATGATTGTTGAGGGTCTGTTTCCCATGATGCCGGCATGTCATAACATTGGAGCGGGTGAGAAAAGTACTGAAAAATGTAAGCATTGGGGGGCCCTGGGGGATTCAGATGATGAACTAATAGATGACATCTGTACCAGAAGTCCGCCACCTTACAATGAGGGAACCCGACCTTCCAGTGTAGGAGATGTTCCCCGACGCCACTTCCTAAAGGAAGAAGACAGGTCCCTGGGACTGGGAGGGGGTGGTCAAGTATTGCCCTATCCTGAAAAACCCGAACCGGCGGAAACAAGGGATATATATCCCAAAGTGCCCGCAAGTCAGGAAGAAAAATATCCACATACGAAAACTTTTTTCCCCAGACCCTTGTATGAAAGCGAAGAGAAACCTTCGAATTCGGGACTGCCTTTTGTTCAACCTCCATATGGGGAAGAGCGCAGGTCCTTTAATACTGGAACTTTATTCCCGAAACCAAATTATGGGGGAGGACCAAGTGAAACGCATCCTACTGCCCCGAGTTTTACTCCTCCATTGACCCCCCAGATATTACATGACACAACTTTAAGAAGGGTACTAGTGGAAAAGGAGCAAGAGGCTCTAGCTAGACAAAGAACAGAAATAATTCAGAAAATTTCTCAGATAAATACTAGTCCTGAGGCATTGACTATTCCAGTAACTATTGGACCGGTGGTTCCGTTATACGGAAATGGTCAGGGAAATCCGATTACTCCAGTCATGACCCCAGTCATAGCAACCCCGAGACAGGAACCAATCATCATAGATGATCAGTCCAGTGAGTGCGAGTCTGAAGTTGCGTTCTTGGAATTGCCAAACAAACAGACTGGAAAGGGAATACAGCAGAGGTATAATCCTTTTAATACAAAAGAAATTAAATTAGAGACAGCAACAGGTACTAGGAATGTCTCTCTGGTAACTCCGGATGAAATTGAGAGTTGGAGTCGTGAATTAGAGAAACAGAC
Organism: Lissotriton helveticus; assembly: GCF_964261635.1. Lineage (NCBI taxonomy): Eukaryota > Metazoa > Chordata > Amphibia > Caudata > Salamandridae > Lissotriton > Lissotriton helveticus. The sequence continues at coordinate 145,684,116 of NC_136073.1, forward strand.
TCCGCAAACAAAGCCTTTAGACCTCTACAAGCTGAGGGTTGAAATAGAAGAATTAATGGCAGGAAATGTGGGGTTGGATCGATTGAATACCTACTCTGAGGAAGAATTGTCGTTCATATGTAAAAGCTTTACAAGGAACACCAGAGTGCTCCACGGAAAACTGACCGAAACAGCAGTTAGTATGGGGGTAGATATCTCAAAATCCAAGCCCTTACAGAAACCGTACAGAGCAGACTTCTCAGACAAAGATATAGAACACCTGAATGTGGCAGGGAAGAAGTTGCAGATTAAAGAATTAATGGGGGTACTGCAGAAATGGGGAGATGTGGAAAAATGGAGAAGCAGGTGGGCGAAAAAGAGGGAAGAGGTTCGCTCCCGACAAGTGACTCCCGAGTTTGCTTTAAGAGAGGTAGAAAAACCTGAGCAGTTATGCCCCATGCGCGAAGTTCCAGGAGGGAAATATGTGCATGTCCCCTGGTCTAGGCAGGATATTGTGTCCTTCACGAACGATTTTCCAAAATTACGAGAGAAACCAGTTGACTGGTACAGGCAGGTGGAGAGGTTCGTGAAGGTACAGAAATGTCTGTGGAAAGACCTGGATGGGTTTTTCGACATTGTGGTTCCAGTAGATTTATGGACCCAGTGTAAAATAGCCATAGATTGGCCCAGTGAAGAGTATCCCAGAAACAAGGAAACAGGGGAGCCATCAAAGGATGTCATGCGAAAATATGAGCAGGTAATTCAGCACTTGAAAGAAAAGGTGCCCGCTAAGGAAACTGATTGGACAAAAATAGATAGAACAACACAGGAAAGGGACGAGACAGTGCACTCCTTCTATGAGAGGTTATTGCAGGTATTTAAAACATACAGTGGTATTGACAACATCGACCTGAAGGATATGACGCACTTTATTTACAGGTTTGTAAATGGTTTAAGACCTGAAATTTGTCAGTGGATAAAAGACAATAAAATCTGTTGGCATACTAAGAAAATGGATGAGGTCCTGCGGTACGCTAAGTACTGCGAGGACGAGATGGCAGAAAAGAAAAAGGCCCTTAAGGAGAAGGTTATGTGGGCTCAGGTGAAGCTCGCAGAACAACAGGAAAAACAATTGAGTAACATGGTTAAAAATGCTGAGAACAAAAGTCCTGGGGGAGGGGGTGGAGGAAAGCCCCGGCCCAAATTTAGCAGGGAAGAGGCTATGAAAAAATTTCCCTGCCATCAGTGCGGCGAAATTGGACACTGGCGAAACGAGTGTCCCCAATTAGTCGATGTTAATGAGAAAACTCCTGATTTAATTCCACAGACGCAGAAAGAAAGACCAAGAAAGACTCAACCCCAGGTAAAAACAGTTCAGGTGCCTCGAGCACCCAAGCAGGTATACAGGGGAAGACAGGCAGAAAATGAAGAGATAGAGGTTTGGGAAAGCGGGGAGAACAGAAATACAGCAACTTCGCAGTATCTGCTGAATGATACCTTCCTTTGTAATGATCAGGACTGACGGGGCCTGAGAGGGGAGGACGAGGAGTGCGTACTTGGCGCTTCCTTGCCGGTAGACCAGTCTGGACCATATATTGAAGGAAAGGTTGACGGAAATGATGTCACCTTTCTGTTGGACACTGGCGCTACCCGTTCTACTGTAAGAACAGTGGACGTTCCAAACCTACCCCTCTCGGGAGAAAATATCCAAGTAGTGGGTGTATCTAATCAATTGATTAGTACTCCTGTTACCGAACCAATGGAGATTTCAATTGGAAATTTTAAACAGATGCATAGATTTGTCGTCTGTGACACCAGTCCAGTAAATTTACTGGGACGTGATTTGCTGTGCAAAATGAACTGTACCATCTTTTGCACACCAAAAGGTGTTGAAATACAGACCCCAGATGAAGACGGCATTTATAAATTATTGTTGCTTAGACCTGACTCAGAAATTAAAAGATTGACCCTGCAGGACTTGCCCCAAGAACTACAGGAAGCCGTAAAGCCAGAGGTGTGGGATTTCACTGGAAAGGATGTGGGGTTGATGAAAGATGTGGACCCCATACAAATAGCCATCAAGGACAATGCAGTATATCCTAACACTAGGCCCTACCGAATGAATGCTGAAGTGAAAGCAGGTGTCACTCTGGAAATACAAAAATTATTGGAAGGAAACATCATACAGGAAGTGATGAGCAGCCCATGCAACTCACCGATTATGGGCATCAAAAAGCCTAGTGGCAAGTATAGGGTAGTGCAGGACCTGAGAAAGGTTAACAAAATTGTAGTTCCTTGCTGCCCTATTGTCCCGAACCCTGCAGTAATTCTGTACCAGATTCCTTGGGATGCTGAGTGGTTCACTGTGATTGATTTGTGTCATGCATTCTTTTCGATACCCCTGCACCCCGACAGCAAATTTCTTTTCTCATTTGCTTTCGAGGGTCACGTGTATTGTTGGAACAGGGTCCCTCAAGGGTATACAGAGAGTCCCTCTATCTTTAATCAGATCTTGAAAAAATGTCTAGAGACTTTGATCTTACCTGGGAACTCTGTATTAGTGCAGTACATAGACGACCTTCTAGTGGCGTCTAAAAGTCACAGGGACTGTGTAGTTGACACCATTGCCCTCCTAAATCACCTGTGTGAGAAAGGGCATAAAGTGGCCCCTGACAAACTACAGTTCTGTGCAAAATCAGTGAAATATCTAGGACACCAGATAGAAAAGGGTGTCAGAAAAGTCACTTCAGAAAGAGTGAGAATAATTCAAAAAATGCAGTTGCCCCGTACTCAAAAAGATGTCAGAATGTTCCTGGGTGTATTAGGGTACTGCAGGCAGTGGATTCTAGGATTTGCAGCCTTAGCCAGGCCCTTGATAAAAATGACCACGAGAGGAATGCCAGATGTTGTACAGTGGGACGATGAAAGTCTAATGGCTTTCACAAGATTGAAAAACTGTCTGTGTACAGCCCCTGCGTTGGGAATGCCAGATTATTCCAAAGAGTTTGCCCTTTTCTGTGACACTCGCGATAATTGCGCATTGTCAGTCCTGACTCAAGAACATGGCACGACCAGGAGGCCTGTGGCCTATTTCTCTGCCACACTGGACCCAGTAGCCGCTGGGTTACCAGGCTGTCTGAAAGCAGTAGCTGCTACCTGTGCAAGTTTGGAGCAGAGTGAGTCCATTGTCATGGGACATCCTGTGACCGTGTATGTTTCACATGGAGTGGTAATCCTATTGACCAGAACTAAAACACAGTATCTCACCCCTAGTCGGCTGACTAAATACGAGAGGATTCTTGTGGGTGCAGCAAATGTGAGCATTGTTAGGTGCGGTATTCTGAACCCTGCCACCTTACTCCCCGACCCCTTGGAAATGGAAGGTGGGGATGATGATGAACATGATTGTATTGATCTGACAGAGTTCAGTACCAAGCCACGCCCAGACATAAAAGAAGTACCATTGCCTGAGCATGATAAAGAACTATTTGTGGATGGTTCCTGCCTAAGACATGAATTAGGAGGCTTGAGTGCTGCTTATGCAGTAGTGTCTTTCACAAAAATTGAACAAGCAGGTTACCTATATAACATCAAGTCTGCACAAGTAGCCGAATTGATAGCCATGATAATGGCTTGCAAAATTGGGAAGGATTTACGCATAACAGTGTATACTGACAGTCAGTACTGTTATGGCGTTGTGCATGACTTTGGCCAATTATGGCTGCAGAGGGAATTCATGACTTCCTCAGGTACTCCCATTCGGAATGCAAAAGTTGTTCATGACCTTTTAGAGGCCATCCAGTTACCCAAAGAACTGGCAGTGGTAAAATGTACTGCTCATCAAAGGAGCATGGACAGAGTATCTCTGGGAAACGATTATGCTGATCGAGTGGCTCAATGGTGTGCCAAAGATCGGTATATTGTAAATCCCAAACGAGGGGGGCCAGGAACCAGCTGCCAGCTTCAGGTGTTTGAGGAAGTGCCTACATGGGATGAGGTGAGAGAGTGGCAGGAGTCGGCTCCTTGGCAAGAAAGAGAGAAATGGAAAGAGGATGGATGTAGACCGAGACGTGTGGATGGTGTCATCATAGGTCCAACTGGTATGCCTGTGTTACCCCGACACTTGCTTGGCACAATGGCAAGATTAATACATGAAGGATCACACATTGGTAGGGATGCCATGATTCTGGTATTTCAACAGACTTGGTACAGCAAAAAGTTCAGGAAGGTAGCAGAGTCCCTCTGCCAGAGGTGCCTGTCATGTCAACAGATGAACCCAGGCAAGAGGACAATGGTTGAACTGAGCAAGATTGGGAGGTCAGGGGGTCCCTTTATAAAAATACAGATTGATTTCATCACCATGCCCCATTGTGAAGGAAAGCGATATGTCCTTGTCATTGTGTGCGTATTTTCGAAATGGGTAGAAGCTTACCCTACTCCCAAAAGTGACGCACTGACAGTAGCGAAGTGTTTACTAAAAGAACTGATACCTAGGTTCGGAATACCATGCATTATTGAATCAGATAAGGGTGGACATTTCCAGAATGACATACTGGCTGAACTCTGTAAGGCCTTTGGAATAAGGCAGAAACTCCATTGTGCATACCACCCAGAGGCTTCTGGAATAGTGGAACAAGTAAATGGAACTATCAAAAACAGACTAGCAAAGCTGACAGATGCTACTGGCATGAACTGGGTGAAGGCCCTGCCCCTGGTCCTGATGGGACTGAGAAGTGTTCCAGACCGCAAGACAGGCCTAAGTCCCCATGAAATCATTATGGGAAGAGTGATGAGACAAGCATGGGTGCCAGGAAGCAAATTGTTGAGCATTACTGATGATTTGGTGCTTGAATACTGCAGAAGATTGGGTGACCAAGTGCGTTCTATCTCTCGCCAGATTGGAGACGACGGCATCCTTAATCCAACGACTCCTCTCCACAACTTGGTTCCAGGAGACTGGGTCAAAATAAAGAAGCACACTCGATCAAGCTGTCTGGCACCAAGGTGGGGAAAGAAACGCCAAGTAATCCTGGTGACAACCACTGCAGTAAAAGTCGCAGGTGTTCCCCAGTGGATCCACGCCGGACACACCCAGAAGGTATTGCCAGACAAAGGATTTGAAGAACCAGGGCAACCAGCAGAGGACCCTGAAGAAGCCAGACCAGTAGCAACTGACAACGAGCAGCCCAGCACCAGTCAGGTTACAGGAACAGCAGACGTTGGCCCAGGAGTAGTTGACTGTGAACTGCCAAGAAACCAGCCTGCTGAAGAGGTCCAGGAAACTGAGCCAGGGGTAGCTGAAGACGAGCTGCCAAGCATATGGCCAGAAGAATGGATACCGATGATTGATCTGACCGAAGATCCTATCAGAACAAGAGAACGACTCAGTGAAGGTAGAGAGTGGACTAGTCAGGAAAAGCAAGGCACAGGCGAAGAACCTCAGCCACTTGAGATTAAAATCAAAACTGAGGAAGGAGAAGGTCAGACAGGGACAGAGCACGTGATTGATACAGATCAAGTGAATAAGACTGAACAAGTGCCCGATACTGAACACGTGCAGGATACAGAACAAGTGTTTGATACTCCTCCATTAACTCCTGATGTGGATAAGGGACAGACTAGACATAGAGTAATAGTTCGAGCAGAAGAAAATCAAGAGATCGAAGTGCTTGAACAGGATCAGATAGGGTTAGAAAAACGGGTTCAGGAAACAGAAACAGAAACAGAGACAATTGAAAGCCAAAAACAAAATATTCCTGAACAAGGCCAGATTAGCAACCAGGCAGAAGAATTTGATGCTAGTCCTGGAACTAGTCAGATAAGGGAAGTAGGAGAAGAAAGTGGAGAAGAATTACCACAAGATAAAGAGAATAAGAGAATAAGAAAAGAAAGTGAAGTCCAAGTACCGACTAAGAGACTAAAGAAAAGAAACAACCTTGAGCCTAGGTTTGTAAAAAGACTGAGACTAAGGATAAAGACAGTGGAAGAAAAACGTGCAGAAGCAAGAAGAAGTGCTCGAATAGCAGAACAAGAAGAAGACTCTTCCAAAAGAAGGAGTGAGCGGATAAAAAGACAAAACAAAAAGTACAAGTCTCCTGAATGGACACTGGTTTTGGAAGAACTTGAAGATCTTGATATAACTGACGTAAGCGACGGAGAACCTGTCCCAGAGTACTCAGCTGAAGAGGAAGACGAGCCACCGTGAATTTGCACAAAGTAAGCTAGTTGTGTAAAAAGTAAAAAAGAGGGGTGAGAACACTCCTACTCAGCTAAAATGTCTGATTCAACAGTGAATGGTAGACCTAGTTGCAGCCGTTTTAAGACGTGTTGCAAGGTGTGTATATGTAGTGTAGTAGTGCTGATAGTTATCTGGATAGGATTAACAATTTTCATTCCCTTTGCTGTAAGTAAAGATACTAACATTGTCCCTACTGAAGTTGTAAATACTGACAATGAGGAGCTGACAACACAGAGTGTAGAAAGACATGAGAGAGCATTGAGACAAACTAAACGAGACTTAGAAGCATCAGATGAGGGAGGACTACATTATCATGGAATGAAAAACAGGACACATTTGAATGTTTTCGCAAACTTGTTAATACATTATGTAGAGACTATGGAAATTGAAGATTGCTATGTCTGCATGAAGCTACCTACTTCGGTGGCTGAAGGCGTGACATACCATCATCTGCCATTAACATATGGAATTTCCTGTAGCATTTTAGCTAGTTTATTTTACAAAAGGGGACCGTTACAGTATTATTACTCTAACAATGACGTGATCTTTTCTGAACTTCCTATACGTGGGAACTTGAATCCTGTACATACCAAAACTGACACCATAAGATATATGGGAGACTACTTTCTGACTATAGGGAACATTGACATAGCAGACACACACAGAGATAACTTGACTTGTTCTTTGCGTGAGCAGGAAAAGATGTTCCTGAACATGGCAGAGAAAAGGAGAATTAAAATTCAGAAGAAGGCTAATGACGAAAGTCAGAAAAGGCCAAAGTGGGCAGAAAACATGGAAGGCACCTCATCTGGTGGAGCGGGTCCTGCTCTGTTGCTGGATTTTGAAAAGAAAGGCAAGCTATGTCTTCACCGCGAGAAGACTAGCTATTATAACAATGTTTTCATTGGTTCCAGTGAATGCGAACATAATTACAAGGTAATTGGAGGTTGGGGTTTCAAAAATGGGTCAGAGCCTGTGTTTCCTGGAATTTATTATATCTGTGGGGACAAGGCTTATTTCAAATTGCCGGATCACTGGTATGGAAGCTGCTACTTTGGCATTGTTTTCCCGAAAATATACCATGTGAATGGAAAAGCTGGAAGCAATGAAGATACTAATGGCTTAGTGCGTAGTAAAAGAGAAAGTATAGGTGAAATTATGGGTAGTATTTTCAGTGCACTGATACCTGGAGTGGGAGTGGTTCTGAACACTCACAGAATTTGCAAATTGTCTACTATAGTGGATGTGCTGTCTACTGAAACAGCTCATGGATTTCTGCTGGTCAATACCGAAATGGTTGCGATCAGATCAATGGTTTTACAAAATCGACTTGCTCTTGACACCTTATTAGCGAAAGAGGGCGGAGTCTGCCGGATGTTGAAGGCGCAACATTGTTGCACTTATATTCCGGATAAAAGTGTACAGATCAAAAGATATGTGAAAAACATTACTAATTTGGCAAAGGAACTCAAACCACTCGAGGTTGATAGTGCCTGGAAGAGACTGGTAGATGGTCTCTCAAATGTAGGTCATTGGCTTGCTAGCATAGGTAAAAGCTTATTATTCAAAATTCTGATGCCAATTGGTATTATAGGTCTTATTATACTTTCCATTTTCTTATGCTGTAAATACCGCAAGCGCACCAAAAAGCACGAGGTAAATGCAAGAGGAGTGAAACGAAGTGTGGATGAGATTGAATTAGAGGAAGTGAATGATCAGATATACAAAAAGGTGAAAACTTCTCACCCTGCTAAAACTGAAAGAGAAAAGTTAGAGCGGTTGCTGGAAGAAATAGAACTTTATAAAGTGTGAAAGAAAGTTGGCATCTGGTTCCATTATAATTTGTGATGATAGTAAATATCATCAAAGAGGGGATTGATGAAGCAAAGCTTCGCATATTTTGCGGCTTGCCGAAATCAAGAACCTCGTTTATGTATAACAAGGTAATAAATGTACGTCTTACTAACATTTATATTAAGTTTGAGTAAAGGTTTAAGACGCTTGCCTATGTGTATTTCTAATGAATTTAATCTGTGTCCTCTAAAATGGCCGCCGCTTGTATTTTAGTTACTGCGCATGCGTCAGCCACACTCACGTGTCCTGACGCGTCTGCAGAAGTGGAAGGAAAGTTATGCGCATGCGTAATTCATAGCTGTGCTTATCATGTGGTACTGCTTGTGCCACTGCTCTTGTGTCTGTGTCAATGTAGCTAACATTTAATGCAATTAAGTTTATTTCTTGATGATGAGTTAAAAGTACAAACCCTGTGATGTGTTTTCATAATGACATTATTATGTATTAATTTGTTTTCGCTTACTTTTCATGTAACGCGGGAAATGGGGGTCTGAGTGAGAGGAGAGCCATATTGGAGGTCCCTTCTGCGCCTGTGCGACATTCGGCAGCACGAGGGACCTTGGCTGATGGAACATAGCCAGCTGGCAGTGATGGGCGAGATGCTCCTGAGAAAGTCACCTCTGCCCTGCGAGAACAGCGAATGTGGTTTCTTATATGATACATTGTATTGTTGCGCTACTGTTAGCTCATGGGAACCCCAAATCTGCTAGGCGGTACCCAAATATGTTAATGAAGGCTTCAATTCGCGTATTGTGATTGGTGTGTTACCCAAACCCTACCTTAGGACCAATCGAAATTGAGGTATTCTGACACTTTGCAACATTGGGGGGTGGTACACTGTCCCCAAACTGTATATCTACCCTGGGTTCACCTAGTGAACCGTCCGACTTGTCTGGTTTAGCTGACCTGTCACTGACCCAACGCACTCAATAGGTGACTGAAGATACAGAGCGCTGCGGAGCACTCTGTCCGAATTTGACCATAGACTAAGGTTCTACTGAATCTTAAAGTGCTGGCAAAGCACTTAGCTGGGAGTTCGCTGACCCAATCGGGGTCTTGATCGATAGCTGCAGAGCGGGTGGAGCGCAGGCGTTGCTTCCGAACTGTGGGTTCCGGTCCTGTCCTGAAGAGGGTCCTGTCCTGAGGGTTTGCTGTCCTGTCCTGAGGGTCCTGTCCTGATTCCTATTCCGAGGGTATCCTGTCCTATCCTGGGTGTCCATTCTGCACCTGCTGTCCTTTGAGGGGTATCCTTCCTTGAGGGTTTCCTGTCCTTAACTGACCCGTGGCCAGGGTTTGGTTTCCACACCTTTTCTAGGTAAATATTACTCTGAACCTCTTGAAATTCTTGCACCTTCTGAATTTCTAACTTTTGCTTAAATAAAGTTCAACATTGCATATGTTATATTTCCATGCCTTTCCGCAACTATTGAACTGTCATTTATAATTTTGCAAAGTTATTCCTATGTCTTCTCATTTGTTAGAAATCATATTTTGCATAGCAGTGTGTCATTTTCTGATATGGTCTAGAACTTCGTTGCCTAGGTTGTTCAAAGGCCCCTTCACCTTAAGTGAAGCGTGTTATTCATTATAAGCTCTTCTATAGTCACACACACTTAGTCTATCCCTGTCTAGATAATACTGACTTATATAGTATTTCCTTGTTACAATTTATTAGTACTTTGATGATTACTCTGTCATTATTTCTTTCTGCCTATGTGATTTACATTATCTTGGTTATTGATTGCCTTGTTTTATTGTACCTCATGCAAGAAAATAATGAACTTTAGATAAACATTTAAAACTTCCAGTTGTCCGTGGTCATTTAAACAGTATTTTGAATGTTATTGGTTGGGTTTGTATTTTGCTGCCTTTCCTTTACAGCTAGCTCCCTGATTCATTGTGGTCATTAGGCACCCGCATCGGTGGATGGTAAGTCGGGTGCACCGAAATTTGGTAGCAGGGAACACACACACCAACTTGATAGAGCTCGTGAAGTCACCTGATCGATGTATATGGTGGTTTGAAAAGTATATGGGCCCTGAAGCCGGAAACGGCGAAAACTGTTGGTCGGGTGGCCTCGCGCGCTCTATCAAGTGCACCGCACAATACACTGAGGCTGAATAAATCAAATTACTATACTTAGGCCTTAACAAGAAACATTTCAATATTTCCTGCCAAGAGACTCGGTGTGACCAGCGCTACTCAGCACACTTTCATTAACTGCATGATGTATTCTGGGAGCTGTAGTGCAGACCGGGTCCGGATTGGTTGGTCCAACTGAAGAGAACACATTGCTGATTAGTAAAAGAAAAGTCCAGGGCAGGCACACATGTGAAATGGAGGAAAGGCGGAGATCTGGAGAGCCACAGGCCCTTTCTAAATAGATTTGATTTAAATAACCTGCTGAACACAAGAGCGCTAGATTTTGCTGGTAACTTTACTAGGGTGTGCAGTCGTTCGCTTCAAGCTTCCTTCCCCTCTCCCACATCAATTTTACTTGATGCATCCAATTACATTGAGAAAAAAAATAACGTGTACAGAAACAGAACAATATTGCAGTTTCTGTTCACCATACCTTGCAAAACCGGGGTACCGAGAAGACATTTGCAAGCCTCCCAGATAAGAAACACTCCTCTGTTCCTGACAGGGCTTGCTGAAACGCCCAGGGAGGTTTCTATAAATTACAAAAGAATGAGCATGTCGTGCCCCAGTGCAAGGTAGTTAAAACTAACAGTGTGAGCCTTGAACTACCCTGTCTCCCCCACCCCACCCACCTCTTCCCGGACTTAGAAAACATCAAAAGAATGTTTGCATGTTTGCATCGAAAGAATATTTGCACTAACGCAGCAAATAAACTGGTGGTTTAACTTTCAATCTTCCGACAGCAGCAGAAGTACACAAGTGTATCAGAAAAAGATAACCTCGATAGGACAGGACAGCAACCAAAGGAAGTAAAAGGCAGCAAACGGCAGGAATGCAGAAACCCCACACTACGCAAAAAGTAAAAGAATTAATTAAGGAGCTTAATGCTCCTGATTTTGTGGCACTTCCTGCCCTAAATGCTTTCTTTTTCATTAGCGTAACGTCAGTGTTGACATTTCAAGTGCTGATTGGCTGCTGTGCATGAGTTAGCCAATCCAAAAGCCCCATATGAAATGGGGAAGAAATACAGAAAGTGAACGTACTTTCGAGTCGACTCGGGACATTTGAAAACAAAGGTGAGATTTTCAGGTGGAGTGCGTGCCCCCCTTGAGATGATGGCTCCACAGTTTGAAGAAGTCTGCCATAAGTTCATGACTAGTAACTAGAATAATTACAGTATTATAAACAGAGTGTATAATGAATTTATAAGTGCTTAGGTATTGGTGGAGCAATAGGATACGTAGATAGTGCTGGATGGGTGATTGTAGAAATGCATGGGACAGACAGGACTATTCCTACACTGCATAGGTACTAACTGGGTATTTAGAAGGGCGTATCAATAGTTTGTGGCTGGTTAGAAGTGTGCATGCATGGTGTAGAAAATATTGTACCTGCACTTGTGTTAGCGACTACGCCATTCCTTAAGTATACGACTAATAACTGGAGTAATTTCAGTGTTGCAAAGAAAGTGCGTGCTGAATTTATTAGTACTTAGGTATGGTGGAGTTATATGATACGTAGATAGTGCTGGATGGGTGAATGGAGAAGTGCATGGGACAGACAGATGGATTCCAACACTGCATAGGTATTAACTAGGTATTTAGAAGAGCGTATTAATAGTATGTAGCTTGTTAGAGATCTGCATGCATAGTGTACAAAATATTGTACATGCACTTGTGTTAGTGGCTAGGCCATTCCTTGAGTATATGACTAATAACTGGAGTAATTTCAGTGCTGCATAGAGAGTGCATGCTAAATGTATTAGTGCTTAGGTATTGGCAGAGTGATAGGATACGAAGATAGTGCTGGATGGGTGAATGGACAAGTGCATGGGACAGACAAAAGGATTTCTAGACTGCGTAGATACTAACTCAGTATTTAAAAGACTGTATCAATGCTGGATAGCTGATTAGAGGTCTGCATGCATAGTGCACAGAATATTGTAGTTGTACTAGTATTGGTGTGTCTATGGTTTTGAGAATGGTAGTCTGTATTTCAGGGTGTGTGGAGGTGCATCAGATGACCATGTGGATGATCTCATCAGTGATGTCATTTGAGATGTCATCAGTGATGTCATCAGTGATGTCACTGACCATGTCATGAGTGATGTAATATGTGACGTCATAAGCAGTGCATTGCGGGGGCGTGAGTTATAGTTAGCTTAACTAACTATAACGTTGAATTTCTCTTGTTTTGTACGAGTGCAATGTCCAACTAACTATGATGCCCATGAAACCTGTGTTTTTTTCAGTGAATTTCTGAGGTTTTTTAAATGGTAATTTCTAACTATAATGTCCCTGAAACTTGTGTTTTTTTCAGTGAATTGTATATATATGTATTTATTCTCCTCTCACTCTTACAAGGAAGGAATCAGCACTCAGGTTGTAGTTTGGAAGTATTTAATCTGCAAAGGACGTGATCCACAAGTTTCAGCAAATCCGAAACTTGCTACCGATACAAGACGTCATTGTAGCATCCTTATTTAAATGTACAAATGCCTCCGGTTGCCAACATTAACAAATGACTACGTATTAATTTAATCCTAGGGTTAAACATTCTAGAGGCCATAGAAAAGGTGGTAGAAGAACAGGATTACCCGTTAATATTCCTAACAGGCGACTTAAACTGGCAAATCTACAACGATCTTTTGGAAAAACAGGAATCGGGAGAAAAGGAACAAGCACTGGCAATACCTATACCACAATTTCCCTCAGGAAGCAAATCAAATAAGAGAGGGAAAATCATTCTATCAATACTCGCAAACTTGAATGGAGTAATGCTAAACGGTAACGTCGAAGGAGATATCCCGGCTTCCTACACAAGAAAAGGTGGCCTGAAAGCATCAATTCTTGACTACATGATCTGTAGTTTAGGCCTCTTTGGATCTGCCCACCAACTTAACATAGAGTTCGAGAAAGAAAGCGATCATGCAATTCTACAACTAACAACCGGTTTAATATTGAAATGAACTTCTCCAGTGTACATAATGGAATTGCAGTGTACGGCACTGGTAAATTCTGCTCAAGGTCGAGTAACGTGGAACTCTAGATCCTTTGATAAAACCATTCAACTAACCGAGAAGTTAAATCTACTAACAACGATCCACTCTACAGTCCCAATAATAAACTTTGAGGCAGTGCTTAAGAAACTGGTCCATATGCTACAGGAAAGCGTAAAACAACGATCAACAAAAAAACTAAGTATTAAAAGATGGAATGCTGAACCCAGGACAAAGGAACTAAATAAATTAATCAGGGAACAATTCCTTTATTTCTCTGAGGCAAAAAAACTGGAATTCAACAAGCTAAAAAACTTTTGAAGAAGAAAAAACCCAGAAGAAAAACAAAAGATCCAAGACAAAAAATGGGTAGATTTACAGATAGCAGCTACACAAATGGACAAACGTTCCTATGGGACCATAATAGCGCTAGACACGGGAAAAAAAAACAGCTAAAAGCAAACCCTGTACCACCCTTAGAATGGGAAATATAAATAACCAACCTATACAAAACAAATCAAATCTCCAATTGCGACTTACTATTACAAACTAATAGAGGACAGGAAAAAAGCTTATACATCGTGGCTCCATTACCATCTCAAATAGAATACCACATAAAAAGGCAAGACCATTGGCTGCAATGGGTCCAGACCAAATTCCAATTACGGTCCTAAAAAACAACCCAAAGGAATGGAGTCACCTTTTAGCATGCCTCTTTAAACACATACACAGAACAGAAAAAAAACAAAGTCCTGGAAAGGAAGCATTGTAATTCCAATACAAAAGAAAGGCTCCAGGCTGCGCCCAAGTAATTATCGCCAGATTGCTCTTCTGGACGCAACCGGGAAGATTTTTGCCGCTGCTGTTCTAGACCATCTACAAGAGTGGGCTTTCTCTACCGGCTCCATTCCACTTAACCAAGCCGGGTTTAGATCCAAACACTAGGTGACAGATAACATCGCAGTACTCCAAACACTATTAGAAAAATATGTGATCAGAAAGTCGCAGGCAGTGTACGCAGTCTTTGTAGATTTTACCACCGCTTTCGATAGGGTTGACCGAGACAAACTTTGGAAAAAACTGCACCAATTGGGAATCCCTCAAAATCTTCTTCACCTAATAACCTCACTGTACTCTGGGACCCGGGGCCAGTCCAAATGGAGAGAGAGAAGGGCCTATCTTGTCCAATACCAACTCTAAACGGTCTGCGTCAAGGATGCCTTTTAGCTCCCTTGTTGTTTTCTTTATATCTGAGCGACCTACCAGAAAACCTTAATCAGGTAAATAATTTTCCACCTAAGAGTGCAAATTTTAAAATCCATTGTTTGATGTACGCAGATGATTTAGTATTTCTAGACCTGACCCCATTTGGGCTCCAAAGAAATCCGCTGGCACTTACTAAATATACTGAAGAAAATCATTTAATCCCAAACGTCACCAAAACAAAAATAGTACCATTTACAGGAAAGAAGAGTCATGTCAAATATAACTGGACACTAGGGGGAAAACCATTGGAAATTGTAAAAGAATATATATATCTCAGGAGAATTTTCACTCAGTCCCCGCACAACCTGCCTCACTTGCAAAAAATAGGTCGAAAAGCAGACGTCCACCTAGGGGCCCTCCAAAGATTATATTCCTCCACCGGTCAAAGACACCTCTCTTCTTTGTTACATGTGTATAGCTCTAAAATCCCTGCTGTCCTATCATATGCAATAGAACATATTCCAATCAACGAATGGAAACAAATTGATATCCTACGGAAACTAACCAGGATGCCGCAGGCTGTGCTGGTTCAAGCTCTCCGGCTAGAACTATCGTTCTGCCAGAGGGATCATAAATATAATTAGATGGGCATATAACCTTGTCCATGCGTATCAAGGAACTTTACAAGCTCTGTTAAAAATCGAAACACTTGACCCAGACTCTCCGAAGTATGTGTTTTTTTAAAAAACTTATGCAGAGCTTTCAAATTATCATCTGTCACTTTGGATATGTTAAAATCTTGGTCACCAGCTCAACTGAATCTCTGCCTAAAGCATCTTACCCCCAGGTTAAGCATGACCCTCGACAAGCAACATTGCTCTGATCTCTCAACGTACAAACAGTACGCGGATACAATTGTTTTTAAAAAAACGCAACAATATATATTTTTTTATTTAAATCATGGAGTTAGGCGAAGTATTATTCTACTACGACTTGGGATACTACCCCTGAAATAATACACAATTAAATGGTTGTCAAAAGGAGGAGGGTCTAACCTCTGTGACTTATGTAAAGGTGGGGTGCAAGATCTGGAACACGTCCTCTTTGCCTGTCCAAATCCGTCTCTTGTTGCTGCCAGGAACAGATACATAACACCGATCAAAATTAAATGTAATATAAATTCTGTACAGAATTTGATTACCCTTTGCAATGCTCCACCCAATGAATTTGTGTGTATTAACGAGTATAACTTTTTAAAATCATTTTTAATATTGTATTAGACAGATAATCTTAAAACCAAACTTGAAATTTTTATTGCTAAAAATGTGTTGTTCTCGCGAGAGAACTGAATCAAATAAACTATTTCAGTTTTTCAAAATTTAATCCAAAAAGCTCGTAGCCATATTGGCCTGGTCACGATGTGAAAATTCAGGAATGTATACAATAAAGAAAAGAAAACAAGTGTTAATATGCACAAAATGTCATTTCAGCATATCTTGCCCCGTGACCGCGATACCTGTATGTTCCTCAATGTGACTTATTCATGATAAACATACTTAGGATTGCAAACATCAACATAAACAATGGACTACACATTACTTTAAAGTGAAAGGCTATCGGCCATATCAATCTAGGCACGTTGCGTATAATAATGGTTCTTACACGAAAGAAAAGAAAACAAAGGGGTGGTAATATACACACACTATCCCTAAATAAAGGTCTGGCGATTATAGTTCCATTCCATTCACAGCTCATTTGAGATGTCATGAGTGATGTCATGAGGGATGTAACTGACCATGTCATGAATGATGTAATGTCTGAGGTCATTAGCAGTACATTGCGGGGGCTTGAGTTATAGTTAGCTCAGGTAACTATAACTGCTGAATTTCAATGGTTGTGTATGAGTGAAATCTGAGTCTACCTATACCGTCCCTGTAATCTTTGTTTTTTTCAGCCTGGCATTGTCCTGCCCCCACCCAAGCTTGCTGCTCCTGCCTTCCCTCCTCCTAGCCATCCATTGTCCAAGCCCATGTCCCTGCTCCCTTATTACAGCCCTGTGTGGCTGTTGTTCTGCCACTGGCCTTCCTGCCTTCTCCAAACAGTTAGCTTGCTGCCTCATCCACCTCCGCCCTATCCTCTGTTGTCTGAATCCATAGACTAGCCTCCTCCCTCCTGCCATGCATGGTCTGATGTGCTGCCACTGCCCTACATTTAGCATGATGTACCAGTCCACTCCTCCTGCTCTCCATTCCCCAATTCTATGTCCTATCATTGACCTCCTGCTTAGCATCTGTGCTTAGCTTGCTGCCCCTATTCTCCTCCCCCCTGCCCTCAGATGTCTGTGTGCATGCCCCTGCTCCATCCTTTCTGCCCACCATGTTCCATGGACGTGCCACTCCTATTTACTCTGAGTGTTCTGTTGAGCTGCCACTCCCCTCCCACCTGCCTAGCATTGTCAGATGACTGTAACCTGTCCCTGCCACCTCCACCCTGCCTTTTCACATTCCATGCCCCTATCCCCTTCCTCCTGTCCTCCATGGTCCATTTTACTGTCACACCCTTCTACCCTCCCTGGTCTGTTGTGCTGCAACTGCTCCTCCTGCCTGCCCCGCATGGTGAGTTGTGAGGCCCCTTCCCCTGAACTCTCTTGTCTGTGCCCAGGTCCTGACCCTCCCTTCTATCCTCCATGTTCAATGTTCAATGTAATTCCGTTCAGCAGTTCGGGCTGTAGCCGTGTCTAAAGTTTCCAAAGGAAAATTGCATGGCGAATACACGTTTTGGGACCCCTCTTTATTCTCGGCCCCTCCTTTGCGAATTACCCCGAAACCTTCAAGATAGGTGCTGACCAGAGCGGGCCATAAGTTTTGAAAATTTCGCGAAGATTTGACTATCGGCGCAAAAGTTATTGGGAATAGAATGCTGTGACTTTCCTATGGTAACTAGGTCCTAACTATAACTACCTACTGGCGACCACCAGTAGGTTACATATATATATATATATATACAATATTTTTTAATTGACACCGTACTGCGTTGAAAACAGAGAGGAAATAGGGAAGCAAAAGTACGCCTCCTAGAAACCAGGTATATATTGGAACTCGATAGCAAGATTCCGGCAGGGCTTAATGCTAGTGAGGATCTGTATACCTGCATATAGTTCCAGGACAGTTGTATAAGGTAGATTACTCTGGGTGTAAATGGGAACAACCATTCCTTATGTTGGTATCAAGATACAGCTTTGAATCCTGTCAGGGAGGGATAGATACAATGAAACACCTAATTATGAATGTAAACAGGCTGCCCTTCCGTCCCAAAATTGTTTTAAAGAAAATTTGCACAAATTACACTTTTTGGCAGAATTTGCACACACACAGCACTTTGGTTCTTTATGCACTATGAGAAGGAGTATATAGTTTACATATGGATTGAACTATTAAGTTCAACATAAGATATTAACCCACTTGAGATATATATACAATCAAATCTATGTTAAGAGACTGAATATGCAAATATGAAACTAAATGTATTTATACGAAAATTTATATATTTTTAAGCAGGCATGTTTGCACATATTTATTATCATTGGATGTTGGTTTTATAATGGTCATATATTGATTTTAGACACTGTGGCCTAGATGTAGGTAAATATGATTTACCGATTCATAAATACCGAAATTTACCGATTCGGTATTCATGAATCGGTAAATCAAATGTAGGTAGAAATTCTGTAAGAAATACCGAATTGGTATGATTCGGTATTTACCGATTCGGTAATTACCGAATCTGTATTTGCCATTGATTCCTATGGGCCTTGAAGCCCATAGGAATCAATGGCAAATACCGATTCGGTAATTACAGAATCGGTAAAAATACCGAATTACCAAGGGGGACAGGGTGTCACTTTGACACCCTGTTGCACCCCTGTTTCTGGCTTGTGTGCCATGTGACACACATACATGCCCTTAGGGCATGTCGGTGTGCCACATGGCACAGGTGTACATGCACAGATGTGCATGTACACCGGAATTCGTTATTTACCATGTCATAGTATTACATGGTAAATAACGAATCGGTAATGGCCTGTGGCACTGTTTTCAGTGCCACCTACATCTGTATTTACAGATTCGGTAAATTTACTGATTCTGTATTTTACAGAATCGTTAAATTTACCGAATCGGTAAATATACCGATTCTGTGCATTATGCCTACCTACATGTCAATTCCCAAATACCGGTCGGTAACGGCCGAAATCGGACGTTACCGACCGGTAATTGGCGACCTACATCGGGCCCTGCTTCTTTTATTTGAATCAAGGTTGTACCATTGTAAATATGTAGTCAGTTTCCATTGATTTACTGCATTGAGAGTGGCCATTATTTCCCGCCTTTGTAAACTATAAGTACCCTCTCTAGTGCTTTGCAACACGTCATGTGATCGAGCCTCTGGAGAGAGGCGAAACACGTCATGGCGGACATGCTGGGCGATCTTTTCACAATGCACGAATAAAGCACTTAGGGCCAGATGTAGGTAAATTTTATTTACCGACCTCTTAAATACCGAGTCATACCGACTCGGTATTTCAGAGGTCGGAAAATAAAAATACCGAGATGTAGGTAATTGCAGATGTGCAATTACCGATTCGGAAACAGTCGGTAATTTCCGATGCGGTAAATACCGACCAGTTAATGCCCATGCATTCCTATGGGCTTTGAAGCCCATAGGATTGATTGGGCATTTACCGGTCGGTAATTACCACATCGGAAAATACCGACTGTCACAAGGGTGCAGGGGGTGTCACTTTGACACCCTCTGGCACCCCCAAAAGAGGCTCGGGTGCCATGTGGCAGGCATACCTGCCCTAAGGGCAGGTCTGCCTGTCATATGGCATAGGTGTGCATGCACACATGTGCATGCACACCAGAAACGGTATTTTACCATCAAGTAGTATTTGATGGTAAAATACCGATTTTGTACTGCTTGTGGGACTCAGAAGAGTCCCACCTACATACCAATTTTCCGGAATCAGTAATGATACCGACTCGGTATTTTACATACTCGGTAAATTTACCTATCGGTAAATTTACCGAGTCTGTAAATTACAGGGACCTACATGTCAAATTGCTTTTACCGGGTGGTAACGGCCGAATTCGGCCGTTACCACCCGGTAAAAGCCTACCTACATCTGGCCCTAAATACCTGGCACCAGAAAGGTTTTACTCTTCATAATTTTTTCCTGCTGGAATAAGTTGGATAAGTGTTGGTGTGTGGCGAGGGTTTCCTAATAAATATATATATATATATATATATATATATATATATATATATATATATTCACTGAAAAAACCATAGGTTATAGACCATATATAGTTAGGAATTAGCATTTACAAAACCTTGAAAATTCACTGAAAAAACCATAGGTTATAGACCATATATAGTTAGGAATTAGCATTTACAAAACCTTGAAAATTCACTGAAAAAACCATAGGTTATAGACCATATATAATTAGGAATTAGCATTTAAAAAACCTTATTTTACTCACACAAAACCATTGAAATTCCATATATAGTTAGTTGCACTAACTATATATCGCCCACCCGCAATCCACTGCTGATCATGTCACATATTACATCATTCATGACATGGTCAGTGACATCACTGATGACATCACTGATGACATCTCAAATGACATCACTGATGACATCACTGATGACAACATCCAGTGACTGTATGTTTCTGTAAAGTTAAAATATGTCTTACATATTGAAGAATGAGTGGATGTATAAGTGTCTGGATGAAGGATTTAGTAGGTGCGTGACTGACTGTATGAGTGAGTGATTAAATGTGTCTCACTGAATGCATGGGTTAGTGACTAAACTGTCTTAATTTGTGCATCATAATGTCTGTTGTGATGTAAACTGCTGCATGTGTTGATCATTAGCTATACGAGAGGCTATATGTGTTATTGATTGGTTGCCCAAATATTTGTATGGGAGATTGAGTTTGTGTAGGGGTGGCTGGGAGGTGTGTGACTCTGTGCATAGATGTGTGAGCAGTTGATTCACTAGGTGTATGAGTTCAAGAGTGCATGTGGAAACAGCTACATGGGCAGTTGACTGTGTGCATGAGTGTATTGATGAGTGAATGGATATCTCAATGCTACATGTCATAGTAAGTACATATGTAAAACACAGTACATGTGAGAGTTGGCATATATAAATAACTGCATGAGAGCCACTGAATGTGTGAGTGGTTGTATGGATCATTGTGAACTTGTATCAGGGATTGTATAAGAGAGTAAATATGTGTTAGTATATGTTTGAATAAGTAAGGTGTGTATAACTGTATAGTTGAAAAAATGGAGGTGAGATTGTTTATTTGCATGACTGACTAGGTGTGTGAGTAACTCCATGGATGAGTGACAGTGTGTGAGTGTCTGTATACACTGAGTGTATCTAAGGTTATATTAGACTCTGAAGAGGTTTATCGTATTAGCACAAGAATGATGTCAAATGAGATGTCATCATTGATGTCATCAGTGATGTCATTTGAGATGTCATCAGTGATGTCATCAGTGATGTCACTGACCATGTCATGAATGATGTAATATGTGACATGATCAGCAGTGGATTGCGGGTGCGCGATATATAGTTAGTGCAACTAACTATATATGGAATTTCAATGGTTTTGTGTGAGTAAAATAAGGTTTTTTAAATGCTAATTCCTAACTATATATGGTCTATAACCTATGGTTTTTTCAGTGAATTTTCAAGGTTTTGTAAATGCTAATTCCTAACTATATATGGTCTATAACCTATGGTTTTTTCAGTGAATTTTCAAGGTTTTGTAAATGCTAATTCCTAACTATATATGGTCTATAACCTATGGTTTTTTCAGTGAATTTTCAAGGTTTTGTAAATGCTAATTCCTAACTATATATGGTCTATAACCTATGGTTTTTTCAGTGAATTTCAATGGTTTTTCAATAGCAAATATCATACACTGTCGAATGTCAAGTACGTGGTAAGTAAAAACATTTTCGTGTTTATGCACACTGATCTGCTTTGAATGCTGCCCCCCACCCCTCATTTCTATTAGGAGTACTCTCTCTTTGCAGATAGTGAAGGGTAGTTAACGCAGGCCTTTGCCCCCGTTGTAATCGGTCGTGCCTGCTTCTCTCTCCATTTGATTGATTGTTCTCTTTGGTTCATTCTCTATTTACAAACAAGCACAGAGTCGTAATACTCTGTTTAGTCTTTGCAGATAGCGAAAAATTGTGTAAAAAAACAAAAGGAATCGAGCAAAATCAGTAGGCCACTAATGGGATCTCTTTTTGACCTCGCTAAAATAGAAACATTAGGAACAACCTGTTGAAAATAGCAATGTGTATGTACATAAGCGACGTTCATTTCTGTTCACAGTACCCCTTGTTGATTGTTTGAATCGAGCATTGAATTGTTCGAAGTTGGTTCTCTTAAGGATCTTCTCTGCCTGCAAACGAGGAAGAATAGGAATATTCTCTCTCCCTTTGCAGATAGTGAAGGGTAGGTAACGCAAGCCTTTAACACGTCGTACCTATTTCATTCCTCATTGATTGATTGATTGTCCGAACATTGACTGTTTGGGAATTAGTTCTTTTTGGAGGTATTCCCTGTTTGCAAATAAACGTAGGAAAATCTTTGCAAGTAGTGAAAGGGTAGGTAATGCGGACCTTTCTCCCCCGTTGTAATCTGTCATGCCTATCTACTCCCCACTGATTGATGCACCTGTTTCACCCGGACCATTTACTAGAGATATCTGGCCCAACAAGAGAGCACCCCTAGTGAAAAGGACATATGCAATAATAACGAAGTGATCACTGTATCCTGTTAACAGAAACTTTAGCATGAAACAACCTGGAAAGAAAAGAATAGGAAAACAAAAATCAGTAGGCCACTGATGAACTTTTTATTAAATAACAAACAAAGAAACGATAACAATACGTAATGATAAAACCTATTATTGTCCTAGAAACAAGAAACGTTAGAAGTAAGCCCGTAATAAGAAACCTGAAAACATCGCCCCTCACTGCCCCAAAACGTGTCTGTCCCACCGCCTGCCACGGCCAAATAACGGCAAACTGGGAAAGATAGAAGTCAGCAGACATCCGCCCCATTCTAGAAACTTCCAAAGGGCAACAGGTTTTCGGCTACGCCCAGCCGGAAGCAACACATATACGGCGGGTCCTGCTGCCACGCCTCGGAGATCATCACGTAGGGTGTAGCCGGAGGAGAGGCCGAGGCCGAGGCCAGCGGGACCCGGCCAGGGGGATTGACAACGCTGGAGAGTTGCAGGGGGGGGAATGTCCGTGTCCTCGACCCTCCCCTCTCTCTCCCAGTCCGGCCGCGGTGGCCCTTGACAGTTTCAGGTAGTCCCGCCACATTCTCTACCAGTCCGGCCACCAACGGCCGGGGCCGATGGGATCCGGCTGCAGCCGATAAACCAAGGAACCCGTTCATGGGGCCAGAGCAAGGCGCGTCCGGCCGACATCCACCGGAAGCCCGGCCCGAAACGGACGGGACACTTCTTCTTTCTTGAATAATGGCTTTGACAACACTGGGGGGGATGTCTTGCACATGCCTCCGACCTCCCCCCCCCCCTCGTCCTCATCGCCTGGTCCGGCCATAACAAATCTCAAGCGAGACGCCGTGGGGTGCACTGGGAGGGAGAGACGGTGCGAACAGGCCTCTCCCGCCTCCCCAGTGGAGGCTTCCCACCTGCACCCTCAGCGCTCCAGGCGCCCGGAAAAGGGTTCTTCCACTGTGGCGATGCTGCAACGTCTCGCCCGGCAGGGTGGAGCCCGTCCGCTCATTTGACCCCGCGATCGCCAGTAGCTACCGAACTCTCAAAATGGCGATCGACGTGGCAAGAGCGGGCCCAGCATAAAGAAATGGCCCGGTCACTGGTTGACTCCACCACAGTAGTCCTCCACGACCTTGAAGATTCTAGAGGAGCCGCGGGAGTCTCCGACCCCCGCAGACACCCCCGATGGGGGATGATCGCCCGTGGAGTGACGAAACTGTATCCGCGGGACGTCGGCGCTCCCATGCTGGCGCCAGCCTCACTTTGAATTACTAGAATCCTGCAAACCTCAGTTCCGGTGAAAGCACACTGTGACCCGGTAGGAAAAATTGTTGCACCCCCTCCCCTTTTTGACTGATAGTTCAAACCACCAATCCTTTCCTTTGCCCTTTTACCAGAACTTTGGACTGCCTCCCCCTCTTTTACATTTTCTAGAGAAAACAAAACATTAACCACTTCATTAGCATAGCAGTTGACACCAGAACTGTTTTCAAATTGAAAACCAACAACATCTTCAACAGAATCCTTTTTGTTTCTGCTGTGACCCTGCTACAGCACAGGCATTGTCCCCAGCAGTAATTCTGCAATGCCGGTAAGAATACCTGTGGTGCCTACTGGACTCACTCACCCCCGCGGCGCCCCACGCCGTTATTTGCTGGGCGGCAACTTACTAGACATCACCTTTGTGCCATCTAGATTTCAGCGCGTTCTGCTGCCTTGGAACTATTCGCACAACAGACTGCTACTGACGACCCACCCCCAGGCAACATCTTCTGAATTTTCATAATTTGAAAGAACTAGTAACATGTCCTCATCAGGAATTTCCTCATGAAAAGTCTGCAATGATGATTCTTGTAACTCTATGGTCTCCAAACATTCGATAAATTCGCCATCAAGAGATTGATCAAAAAAATCATTCAAGTCATCTCCTCCTTGTGAGAAAATTTCATTATTGGTGCTGTCAATTTCAATAAATGTATTGGATAATTCAAAAGAAATTGCCACGGTCTCTTCGTTGTTTAAATGTTTTTACTGTTTTTGTTTTGTTGTATATATTTATAAGTTATTAAAGTTTTATAATCCTACTACTTTGTTGGAGTGCTATATATTTTTAATGTGACACATAAATGTAAAAACTTTGATGTACAAAGTGTCATCCCTGGAATCTTCCGCTTCAGGCTCGGTCCCCTCCCCAATCACAATACAGGATGGTTTTCAGATAGTAGGAACACGTGTGGTGTGACGGATCTCATCGGGTGTGGGCCTTGATCTACTATAACTCCTTTGAAGAGGGGTGATTCTTTACAGCTGGGGCCATAAACTACATCTGCAGGGCTAGCTGATAGCCTGGACAATCGGACACAGAGGAAGAGGAGTGTCAGAGGGTGCGGTAGTGAATAGGGCGAAAGGGAGGTGTCGGGCGGGCACAGAGTGTGATTCTCAGGGAAGAGCAGCGCAGATGGGGAGAGGTTTATTGCCCATGCATAACACAGAGAGCGGGGTGACCAGTGCCTGGGGAAGATGCTTGCGAGGGTGGGGAGCCATGCTACGAATCGACAGCGTGCAGAGAGTGGGTCTGGTCAAGGCATCTAAAATGGCTGCCGTGCACGACAAAAGTGTGGCATTTTAAAAAAGGCAAGATGGCGCAAACAATGTTTTTCAACACTTCCTCATTTCCTTCGAATCGAACGTTAACAGACGTTGGTGCATATTACCAAAGTTAAGCGATATTTATCGCTAACGATGCTTACCAACAAATTTTTTACCGCTAAGCATCGTCAGAAATTATCGAAGATAAACCTTGCTATTATCAAGGTTTATCGCAAATGCGATAAAAAACGACCGCAATGCATTAATATCGCTGAAAACTCAGCGATATTCATGCATTACCGAGCTAATGCTCCTAGCCATGTTATCCACCTCCCATTGGATAACATGGCTAAGAACTGCTCAGGGCAGGTGTTAGTTTTTGGAGATATTCGCGCTTAGCGCGAATATCTCCAAAAGTTGGTAATAGGAGATATATATCTTGCATGTTGTAATGCAAATTATTGTGGTATATGGAACTCATACCATAATCTCTCAGGAAAGCAGAAACGGATCCTTTTGGGACCGCCTGAGAAGGCCTAGGGGGTGAGGGGTACTCTACTTTGCCCCCTTTTCACGTTCCGAACTATTTTATTTTACTCTCTTCTGTAATTACACAAAATAGCAGCGATAAGATGCATCAGAGACACACAGTGAGAGAAAGGAGGCCGGAGATGAAGAAGAGATGTCAAATACACATTGGAGATAATATAGTGGGAGAAGGGAAGTAAATATGAGTAAACTTACCATGTAACATAAAAATGTTGCACTCTATACTATAAGTCTCATTTTATACTACAATCACTTCGCTACAACCTCATAAATTAAAAATAAAAATGAATAATGTCTCAAACAATTTTTGATTTCTAAATATAAATTTATTCTTCTGAATTTTCTAAATTTGAAAGAACTAGTAACATGTCCTCATCAGTAATTTCCTCTTCAATCATCTCATCTGGAATCTCCTCATTAAAAGTCTGCAATGATGATTCTTGTAACTCTATGGTCTCCAAACATTCGATAAATTCGCCATCAACAGATTGATCCAAAAAATCATTCAAGTCATCTCCTCCTTGTGACAATATTTCATTATTGGTGCTGTCAATTTCAATCAATGTAGTGGAATCATTCAAGTCATCTCCTCCTTGTGACAATATTTCATTATTGGTGCTGTCAATTTCAATCAATGTAGTGGACAATTCAAAAGAAATTGCCACGGTCTCTTCATTGTGAGCCATTTTATTTTGAAATTGCTTGCTGTAAATTGCACAAAAAAATAATCACTTTCATTTATCGTTTTTAGTAATACATAATATAAAACTAACTTTATCAAGTATTTAGTATAACAGAAGGACTGCAAATAAATAACAGAAAACATTTTTCAAATTATCTTCAAGTGTACAACATAGTTCCCCTTACAAATTAACAACTCACCTTTTTAAAAGTAGGAGAAGTGTTAGTACTGTGTAAATCAAACACCAGAAATTCACCACCAAAAATTCCTCACAAATGTACCTCAGACAGTAGTATCACAAAATGGCTGTGGTTTCCTCTCATTTGAGATATATACATAACCAATTAACTTTCATCACACACAAATACAAAACCAAAGTAACATTTTAATTGGTTCTAAATTTCAACACTTTCAAATGTGTTTTCCCCATGCAATTTTCCATAGGACATTTACATACGTCTACAGCCTGAATGGCTGAACGGAATTACACCAAACTTTGCCAAAATGGTACATCAAACCTAAGAGGTCAGGAAGGATCTACTATGCCCCCTTATGGTCATTTGCCCCTTCGCTTTGGCCTCCTCTTGTCTCTCGATCCTACCGAGAGACAAGATGGCGGCCGCTACGGACTGTTTGGAATGTTTACAGACGCCGGAGAACCAATCAGCTTCGCAAACCTCCGTAACGCGAAAAGTACGCGAAGCGGAGCGCTGTTACAGATATATATCTTTTTTTGAACGTTAATTTCTCAAAATCCACTGGAGCACATATATTGAGACCTAGCAAAGGCACATCAGGCTACCAGTCCCTAATATTTTGCCAAGTTTCGTGCAAATCCATTCAGCCGTTCGATTATTATTATTATTATTTTTTTTTGCCCCGCGGGGCCCTTTTAAAACCTCCACATCAAACCTAGGGGGTCAGCGAGGATCTACTATGCCCCCTTATGGTCATTTGCCCCTTCGCTTTGGCCTCCTCTTGTCTCTCGATCCTACCGAGAGACAAGATGGCGGCCGCTAAGGACTGTTTGGAATGTTCACAGACGCCGGAGAACCAATCAGCTTCGCTTCGCAAAGCTCCGTACCGCGAAAAGTCCGCGAACCGGAGCGCTGCCCGGTCCGCTGTTACAGATATATATCTTTTTTTGAACGTTAATTTCTCAAAATCCACTGAAGCACATATATTGAGACCTAGCAAAGGCACATCGGGCTACCAGTCCCTACAATTTTGCCAAGTTTCGTGCAAATCCATTCAGCCGTTCGGGCTAAAAGTGAGGCCAACCGCCCTATGGGAAACTCAATGTTAAAAACACGTTTTGGGACCCCCCTTTTTTCTCGGCCCCCCCTTGACAAAACCCCCCCAAATTTTCAGGGGCTGCTCAGAAACAAAATGTTCCATTTTCCTGAAAATTTCAGCCAATTCCGTCCACAAACGCCAAAGTTATTAGACATAGAATTTTCAAAAATCCCATAGAGAAAAAATCCTAACTATATATACCTACTGGCGACCGCCAGTAGGTAATATATATATATATATATATATATATATATATATATATATATATATATATATATATATATTCACTGGAAAAACCATAGGTTATAGACCATATATAGTTAGGAATTAGCATTTACAAAACCTTGAAAATTCACTGAAAAAACCATAGGTTATAGACCATATATAGTTAGGAATTAGCATTTAAAAAACCTTATTTTACTCACACAAAACCATTGAAATTCCATATATAGTTAGTTGTACTAACTATATATCGCGCACCCGCAATCCACTGCTGATGATGTCACATATTACATCATTCATGACATGGTCAGTGACATCACTGATGACATCACTGATGACATCTCAAAAGACATCACTGATGACATCACTGATGACAACATCCAGTGACTGTATGTTTCTGTAAAGTTAAAATATGTCTTATATATTGAAGAATGAGTGGATGTATAAGTGTCTGGATGATGTATTTAGTAGGTGCATGACTGACTGTATAAGTGAGTGATTAAATGTGTCTCACTGAGTGCATGGGTTAGTGACTAAACTGTTTTAAATTGTGCACCATTGTGTCTGTTGTTTTGTAATCTGATGCATGTGTTGATCATTAGCTATATGACTAACTATATGGGTTATTGATTAGTTGGCCAAGTATTTGTATGGGAGACTGAGTGTGTGTTTGGGTGGCTGGGAGGTGTATGACTCTGTGCATAGATGTGTGAGCAGTTGATTCACTAGATGTATGGGTTCAAAAGTGCATGTGGAAACAGCTGTATGGGCGGTTTACTGTGTGCATGAGTGTATTGGTGAGTGAATGGATATCTCAGTGCTACATGTCAAAGTAAGTACATATGTAAAACACAGTACATGTGGTAGTTGACATATATAAATAACTGTGCATAAGAGCCAGTGAATGTGTGAGTGGCTGTATGGATTATTGTGAACTTGTATCAGGGATTGTATAACAGAGTAAATATGTGTTATTATATGTTTCAATAAGTAAGGTGTGTTTAACGATATAGTTGAGGAAATGGAGGTGTGATTGATTCTTTGCAAGACTGATTAGGTGTGTGAGTAACTCCATGGATGAGTGACAGTCTGTGAGTGTCTGTTTACACTGAGTGTATCTAAGGTTATATTAGAGTCTGAAGAGGTTCATCGTATCATCACATGAATGATGTCATGAGTAATGTCAAATGAGATGTCATCAGTGATGTCATCAGTGATGTCATTTGAGATGTCATCAGTGATGTCATCAGTGATGTCACTGACCATGTCATGAATGATGTAATATGTGACATCATCAGCAGTGGATTGCGGGTGCACGATATATAGTTAGTACAACTAACTATATATGGAATTTCAATGGTTTTGTGTGAGTAAAATAAGGTTTTTTAAATGCTAATTCCTAACTATATATGGTCTATAACCTATGGTTTTTTCAGTGAATTTTCAAGGTTTTGTAAATGCTAATTCCTAACTATATATGGTCTATAACCTATGGTTTTTTCAGTGAATTTCATAGGTTTTTTAATAGCAAATCTTTATAAAAATAATACATTTTAAATCGAAATTTATATTTTATAATTTTTTTATTTTTTTTTATATTATTTTTAGTGCGCTCCCGGGGCGCGGACAGGTGAACGCACGGGTAAGCGCAATCTTGCGGCGCGCCCCAGGACGCGTACTAATGCGCGTCCCGGAAGCGCTATTGCCGCGAACGAAAACAACATCGTGACGTATCGCGTAGCCGCCCCGCCTTGCGTCATAAGACACGTATCGCGTAGCCGCGAGATGCGTCTTATGACGCACCGCGTAAGCGCACCCGGAGCGCATACGATCGCGCAACGTAAGCGCCCCGATGCGCTTACGATACACGCCCGGGACGCGCCCCGGGGCGCGTAGCGTAAGCGCGTCAAACCATGTGACTTTAAAATAACACTTTTCATTGGTTCAGAACTTTTTTTTTTCCAAATTGTGTGAAACCCACCCATTTCTCTCACTATTGCTTTGTACTTGGAGAGAGCAAGAGCTGTTCTGTCTACTCTATCTCTTACTTTTCTGATCTCCAGCAATGGCTGCAAGAGAGTCATCCAGCAGTGATTCAGATGGATTTTTAGATGAGGACCCTCCTCAGCAAAAGAAAAAAACCCATTTCATCTGGAAATTTTACGACATCCCTGAAGGACAGAAAAAAGTCAACGCTCCCAAAGTAACCTGCAAAATATGTGGGAGTAGTTTATCCAGAGGCAATCCTCTGAAAAAATATAGTTTTGGGAATGCTAATTTGATCAGGCATGTGAAAAGAAGACACCCTAACAACTTTGCCAGGGAGAGTGTCAGAGAGCTGGCACGGAATGTACCCACAGATGGCGGCAGCACCTCCACTGGTGGAGCAACACCTTCGGGACCACCCCGTGGAAGAATGGTCCCTAACATTCAGCCGGTGTTTGCAGGCATCAAATTTTTGTGCACAGAGTGTGACGAACTGCTCTGCTATGGGGAGCAGAGTGTTGAACTCATTGCCCTAAAGAAACAGCAACACCGCTGCTCTTCCAGTCCCTACATTTTCAATTTTTTTAGCTCCTGTTGAGCAGTTTTGGAATCCTTGTTTTTGTTTTTCCCTTGACAAAAATCCCAAAAAAATATAAAATTGTTTTAAAAAGTCTAAAAAAATATAAAACAACAAAAACAAAAAAATATATATAAAACAACAAAATCAAAAAAAAAGTTCTTTTCAGAACTACCTCCAATTTATAAAAAGAAGCTTTTTTTTTTTTTTTTTAAAGTCTGTCATTTTTAATCTCCATGGTACGCTCCCCTGTACGCTCCCCGGTGCGCGTACCGGGCGCTCCCCCCCGCGAAAATCGAATTTTTTTAAAAAAAAATTTCACCCGCAGGAGCCTTTTATGGCCCCCACATCAAAAGTAGGGGGTCAGGGGGGTGTACCCTGCCCCCTTTTGCTCATTTCCCCCCTTTGATTCTTGCCACCTCTTGTGTCTCAATCCTACCGAGACACAAGATGACGGCCGCTGCGGACTGTTTCGAATGTTTACAGACACCCGAGAACCAATCAGCTTGCCGTGCGCAAGTCGCGTGGCGCGCCTGGAGCGCTCCCCGGTACGCGTACCGGGCGCGGCTCTAGATATATATCTTTTTTTAAACCTAATTTACTCAAAATTCACAGGACCACATATCTTGAGACCTAGCAAAGGCACATCGGGCAAACAATATCTACAATTTTGCCAAGTTTCGTGGAAATCCATTCAGCCGTTCGAGCTAAAAGTGAGGCCAACCGCCCTATGGAAAATTGCATGGCAAAAACACGTTTTGGGACCCCCCTTTTTTCTCGGCCCCCCCTTGACGACCCCCCCCCAAATTTTCAGGGGCTGCTCAGAAACAAAATGTTCCATTTTCCTGAAAATTTCAGCCAATTCCGTCCACAAACGCCAAAGTTATTAGACATAGAATTTTCAAAAATCCCATAGGGAAAAAATCCTAACTATATATACCTACTGGCGACCGCCAGTAGGTAATATATATATATATATATATTACCTACTGGCGGTCGCCAGTAGGTATATATAGTTAGGACCTAGTTTCCATAGGAAATCCGCTACATTCTATTGGGAATAATTTAGCACCGGTTGATGAATCTTTATGAATTTCTCAAAGAAGACAGCCCGCTCCGCTCCGCTCCTTCCCTGAAAGTTTTGGGGGGATTCGTGAAGTGGGGGCTGAGAAAAAAGGGGGGTCCCAAAACATGTTTTCCCCATGCAATTTTCCATAGGACGATTAGACACGGCTACAGCCCGAACGGCTGAACGGAATTATAAGAAATTTGGCAAAATGGTAGAGTCTGATTCGCAGATTGGCCTTTTGTTTAAATGGTGTAAATCCCTCCAGTAGTTCCTGAAAAAATCAAAAAAGAAAAAAATTATATATCTATAAGCGTGCACCGTGCGTGCACCGTGCGTGCACCGTGCAAGCACCTTCCAGTGCACGAGCTGCATGCTGATTGGCTGCCACTGTCTGTCAACACTCCAAAACAGAAATTGATGGCAGCCATCTTGTGCCTCGGTAGACTGAGGCACAGGAAAGCAGAAAAATAAACGTGTAGAACACAAAAAGGGGGCAGGGTAGAAACACCCTGACCCCCTAGGCCGGCCAAGGTGGTCCCACAAGGACCCCCAAGGCCAACATTTTTTTTTTTAAACCCATTTATTTTTTTCAAATTACCCCTTGGGGGACAAAATCGCGTGGCCTAGTGATAAAGAAGTGTGGGGGGGGGCCCAATCCCCCCCTACACTGCCCCGGGGACCGCCACCCCGGGGGGAAAAGCAACACAGCCCCCTGGCGCATAATGGAGGCTCATGCTGGGCTAGTTGGCCTCCAGGGACCCCCAGTATGCAAGGGAACTTAATCCCCCAATTTAGAACTCTCTACAGGGCGCGCTTGCACAGTTTAAGTTGGGGAATTAATTCCTGTTCAATCCAGAGGTCCCCTAGAGGGAACTAGTCCAACAGGTATCTCCAGTAAGCGCCATGGAGCTGCGCTGCAGTGTTGTAAAAAGGGGGCGTTCCCTCTGAACACTTGCCTGCAAAAATGTAGTAAATCAGTATAATAAAATAACAATTAATGCATTTAAAAATTGTCAGTTTAAAAACCTTCAAAATTCAATGAAAACACCATAAGTTTCAGGCCTTATATAGTTAGGAATTAGCATTTAAAAAACCTTTGAAATTCACTGAAAAAACATAGGTTTCAGTCCTTCTATAGTTAGGAATTAGCATTTAAAAAACCTTTGAAATGCACTGAAAAACCATAGGTTTCAGGCCTTATATAGTTAGGAATTAGCATTTAAAAAACCTTTGAAATTCACTAAAAAAACTATAAGTTTTAGGGGTGTTATAGTTAGCTGGACATTTCACTCATACAAAACCATTGAAATTTCTCCTATATAATTATTTGTACTAACTATATTTCGCGCACCCGCAATCCACTGCTGATGATGTCACATATTACATCATTCATGACATGGTCAGTGACATCACTGATGACATCTCAAATGACATCACTGATGACATCACTGATGACATCATCCAGTGAATGTAGTTTGCTTCGTTATTTAAATATGCATTATATATTTAGCAATTTGCATTGAACAATGAGTGGATATATAAAAATAAATATTTGGATGGAGGATTTAGTAGCAGTTTAATTGACTGTTTAATTTAACAATTTATAGTGTCTCACTAAATATAGTGGATAGTGACTAAACGGTGTGAATATCTGTATCACTTTGTCAGTTGTTGTGTAAACTGGTTCTCCAGTTGGTTACTAGCTATGTGAAAGTCTATATTAGTTATTGATGATTAGTTAACTGAGTATTTGTATGGGAGAGTGAATGTGTGTGTGGTTCGGTGGGGGGTGTGTGACTGCCCAAAGATGTGTGAATAGTTGATTCAGTAGATATATGAAGTTAAAACTACATGTTGTAACAGTTGTTTGGGTGAGTGAATATCTTTATGGGTGTGGTGATGAGCAAATATATTTCTCAATGGTACATGTCCAACAAACTAGAAAAATAAAAGGCAGTGTATGTGTCAGTTGTTGTATATAAATAAGTATACATAAGACTCAATGATTGTGTGAGTGACTATATGGATAACTGTATACTTGTAATAATGATTTTATAATACACTAAGTACGACTTACTATCTAAAGGAATAGATGAAGTGGTGTTTGTATAAGTGTGTAGCTAAGTAAGTATGTAAGTATGATCCATTGTTTGCATAAGTGAGTAGGATAACTTCATATGTGAATAGGTTGTGTGCTGGTGTGTAATGTCGATATAGGTGTAGAAGTATGTTTGATAGTGTTCTATTGTTCATTGACAGCCTGTATGAGTGAATCTACAGGTAAGTGATTAGATGTGTGTATACATCTAGGAATCTCTGAGGGGGTTTTTAGATACTTGTATTGCTGTGTCAATGGATTCAAATATGATACTCTGTATTTTACAAAGAGTGATGAAAGATTTTACTAGTGTATGAAAAGGTGTATGTGATTGTCACGTGGATGATGTCATCAGTGATGTCATCAGTGATGTCATTTGAGATGTCATCAGTGATGTCACTGACCATGTCATGAATTATGTAATATGTGACATCATCAGCAGTGGATTGCGGGTGTGCGAAATATAGTTAGTACAACTAACTATATAGGAGCAATTTCAATGGTTTTGTATGAGTGAAATGTCCAGCTAACTATAACACCCCTAAAACTTATAGTTTTTTGAGTGAATTTCCAAGGTTTTTTAAATGTTTATTCCTAACTATATAAGGCCTGAAACCTATGTTTTTTTCAGTGAATTTCAAAGGTTTTTTAAATGCTAATTCCTAACTATATAAGGCCTGAAACCTATAGTTTTTTCAGTGAATATATATATATATATACTTTATTTTTTATTTTATTTATTTATTGCTGCATTGTGATCTACTGTTGGCACATAGACCTTCTGACCCATACCTGTTTTTAGCGCCCCGAGGAAGGTGCAACCAGGATTTTTGCTCATCACCGTAACACGCATAGGCACAGTCTCAGAAGACAAGACCAATATATCTAGCTATTGCTCCGAATGTTCAAAAAGGTTTATTAGCAAAGTGTTAACTCTAACAGTTAGAGAAATACAGCCTGTGGTCTCTCGAAAGAGTTTATTGTCTCGTACATGTCCTCATGGATTTAAGACACGCCTTGTGTTTCAGATGTTGTTGAACTCAATGGTTTTGCTATAGTGGGTAAAAAATGAGGTATGAATCAGTGTATCAGAGGTTTGTATGGTCAGAGATTGATTTATTTTGGGTTCCTGTGCACAATATTGTGATTTAGCTACACATGAGAATGTATTTTTTGAGAATAAACTATAAAAAAATTTGCCTCATATACAATATAAATAAAAAGTATATTAATAAGAATTGAAAATAATCAATGTATGTGTTTTTTCAATACATGTCTAGAAATTATAGGGCCTATTAGGATGGCGGGCGGACTTTGTCCGCCCGCCATCCTGTCGTAGGAAGGGACCCTCCGCCATAAGGGCGGGAATTCCGTCCTTGGAATTAGGATGCATCCGCCACAGTGGCGGGTGCATCCCAATTTTTAGCATTGTGGCGGGTGGTGCTCTCAGCACCGCCCGCCACAATGCTAAAAATGCATGAATGCATTTGCATTAACAAAGCGGCAGGCACCGCGCGGTGCCTGCCGCTTTGTATATGCAAATGCATGGGGGTACCAAAGGTACCCCCCACCTCTCCTTCACTCCGGGGGCCCGCAGGGGGCCCCGAAGTGAAGACCACATGCCTTTCCGTTGTGGCATCGCCGCCACGGAAAGGCATCTGTTTTGTCCCATCATAATATGTCTGGCGGTGTCTAACAGACACCGCCACCATATTAAACCTTTTCCGTCCCGGCCGCAAGGCGACCGGGGCGGAAAAGTGGCGGACAGTCTTTCCGTCCGCCACAGACCCCCCCAGCCATCCTAATGTGGCCATCCAATATTATATATAGGTAGGAAGCTAATTCTTCTGTTTAATTGATTTTTTTGCCTGATTCTCTAACTGTTATCAGTCATATCCAGGGGCCTTTTTGTTGTATTTGAACATGCATCACCCCAAACAGAAAGAGGAAATTGAAGTGATAACTCCAGTGAGGCATAACACCCGATTCGTCCAGGTGTATAAGTGGTGGTACTACTGAACATAACCTGGACACCATGATCTTGGCCAGTACTTTAAATTCAACAATCAATCAATTCAAGCAAGCTATCAACCAGGGGCTTGTAGAGTGCACTAATCACACGTGAGGGTCTCAAGGTGCTAGGGGGAGGAGGGGGGGCAGGGATATAGGCATGTACGATCCACACTCTTTTGGAGGTTTACCTTTCCTATGTACGACCACTATCAAGGCGTTACTCTGATCCAGAAACAAACACCCCTCCTCCCCATCTCATTTAACATAGCTAGCGTATGCGAGCCACCTTGTCATTTATACATTTGAACAGTTCTACCATCAGGCCATCGAGTCTTGACGTCTAACCTGATTTGCAGGTGTCAATTTTGGGATTGTTTTTCTCCTTTCAGGTTTCAAATGGTGACATCTCATGCACTCCATTCTCTATGGTGTGATGAGCCCAGATTATCTTGTTCACCATCTCTTCAACATTGCATTCACCTTGTAAACCCATCAAAATCACACCCTTGACCAAACGATTGGCCCTTTTACCTATTTATATAATGTTGTGCTATGCTGCTTGATTCCACATTGTTCCAGGAATGATTTCACCTCAAGTGAAGTGAGTTGGGACCATTCTCTGCTATGATTGTTTGAGGGAACCCTCCATGAAAACTTTCTCCAAAACAGCAATGATTATCTTGGTAGTGAAATTCCGCGTAAATGATGCCGCTAGCCATTTGAAGTGTACATCAATCAACATTAATGCATTACTATGTTTTCCTCTCACACCAGACTTTGACCCAATAAAATCCATACAGAGTGTAGCCCAGGGCTTACCTGAATCCTCAAATTGACCACTGGTAGCTTGCATACCTGTTTTATGTCTCTTTTCTCTTACCATGCAAGCTTCATACTTTTTCACCCACTCAGTGAC
Organism: Lissotriton helveticus; assembly: GCF_964261635.1. Lineage (NCBI taxonomy): Eukaryota > Metazoa > Chordata > Amphibia > Caudata > Salamandridae > Lissotriton > Lissotriton helveticus. The sequence continues at coordinate 145,720,370 of NC_136073.1, forward strand.
TTGATCCTCCATCCTTGGCCACCAGAAGTTTTCCTTTATTCTACTCTTGTTCAGAGTATGTCCCAGATGTGCATCATGCACTATCCCCTCCCCTCCGCTCCTTTCTTGGCCAGGGGCTGCTGCTGGGGACCGGTTTTGTGTGCCTGCATCATTTGTGGAGCGCGGGGAGGGCTCTGTGCCCGCGACTCCTGTTCTCCGAGCCGGCTGTTTGTGGGGTCGCCCTGTGCCTACATCCCCCAGCCTCCCCGCTTGGCGCACACCATCAGCGTCAGCACAAGCGCCCGGAGGCACCCGGAGGCGCTTAAATCAAACGGACCGAAATAGGCCGGGCTGGGCCACCCCCCTGTCATCTCGTCTCTGAGGCATAAGATACTGTGTTTGTATGCGAGACAATCAGTGGTAATAAACTGGGAACGTTTGAACTGCTTCTTCTTCAGCTCCTGAGGGACCATTGATCATTGACTTCAGAGGACATAATGGGCAAAAGGAAATCAATGGAAGGGGGGGACAGCTGTGAATAAGAAAGGGAAAAAGGTTAAAAAAATAAATCACAGGTCGAATAATTGTGTCATAGATAGAATAGAGGTTATGGTCTCTGAATGTGAAGAGATCCTAGGGGTCAACAACGCAGTATCCGACACTGGTACAGAACAACAAGAGTACGAATTAGTAAACAACCCTCAACGTACAATTCCATCGATGTTTAGAAAACCAGCCCAATTGACTATAAATCCAACTGTGCACAGCCCCCCAGCAGAAAACACTGCGAAACCTCGACAGCTCCCACCTTCCACACCACGATTTAACCAAAGTACTCTAGGAGCCATAAGTGGCAATCGAGGCAATGACAACGTCTCCCCAATTCACTGTGCCAACCGATTCGCAGTATTGGAGCATATGTCTGAGGGACCTGTCTCCCCGGAAGTGAATGACTGTAATTATTTTGGTACTGATACTTTGGTAAATAGAGGTGTCTGTAGGGACTCAAATGTGGGGCTATTACGGAAAGTGGAGTCACTGCAAAATGAGGTGGAACTGTTAAGGAAGATGGTGGTAGCTCTAAATTGTAGGTCTACACTTCCTGTAATTACTACAATTCCATCACCACAGCTTCCCCCCTTGGCACGCCCTCTTCATAGGGGTAGTTCAGTAAGTAGTGCATCACTAGAAAGGGGAAATGATATCCCTCATAGGGTGTGTGACCCAAGAAATGTAACCCTACCAGTGGTCTTAGACCCCAGGTTGGAAAAAGTCCATGTTGATCCATCCAAATTATCTGGGGTTCGGCAAATTCCATCTCCCCTAACACTATGAGGTACCAGGTGCAATCCCCTTTGGATATACCTAGGGATATAACTAGGAACACTCGGGCAATAGTCTACATGGTGAAAGTGCCAAAACCCCTGAGTAGACATGGATATGAAAGCAGTGTTTCCCTTCGTAGTAAGGCAACACATTGGCTCCGTCACGTAAGAGTTTGTAGGTCCATAGTTTGCGAGGATATCCTCGGAGTAAGGAGGATTACCTCGCGAAATTCAGAGTTAGATTGCATTGAGTTGAAGCTAAAAGACATAGCCCTTGCTGATAATTTGTTGGCCCTGGAATTTCGCACCTCTGCTCCCGAACACTCAGCCATCTATATTAGACACATACCACTCTGGGTGGCATCGGGTGCGGCAGACCAAGAGAAATCTGGGAATAGGGGAGGGGGTCTGGGTTGAACAAGGTTAATTGACTAAAACCAAGGGACACTGTGAATAGCATTGCAACTGTAATCCCAGCCAGGTCTAGGGAGTCAGAATCCCCAGTACAATCTTTGGTTTTAGGAACCTCATTGGGGTTTGGTCTGGAAGCAGGAAGTGCTGTGGGTATACCCAGTGGCACAAACAGCGTAGTTGTAGAAACCATGAATAAAAGGCCTAATCCTGTAACTCTTAACATTCTCTCGTGGAACATAGCAGGGCTAGAGAAGAAGCTCCAGCTTCCAGAATGGCATAGACTTGTGGAGAAATATGAAGTATGCCTATTTCAGGAGACATGTAGTTTAACTCCTCTACATAAGTCAAGTTATACTTCCTATTGTATCCCTGCAATTAGTTCTGGTAAAGGGTGCACATCGGGGGATTGCAAATCTGGATTAGGATAGCCCTCAATTGGACGATTTCCACTCACATCTGTTATTCACGGGACATCATGCATCTGACCGTTAAAGGTTCACCTCATGGTCCGGTTCTAGAACTATTCAATATTTACGCAAGAGGCTCACCAGGCGCCCAGACATCTCCCACCATATCCTCCTTAGAGAGTATGTTATCAACCATTACGCCACATTCTAATATAATATTAGCTAGAGATTTCAATGTCACATTTGAACCTCTGAGTGCGGGTGACCCTTTGGGAATTGTTGAAGAAGATGCAAATTGGGCAATTCCGCCCCTTAGTTTAGATCCTATTAAAAAGTGGTCCCAGCGAGCGATCCAAATTAATGCCCTCAACTTGGAATATGGCCTAAGAGCGGTAAACGGGAGAACGCCATCCGATTTAAACTGAGCTACTACATTTAATAGAATAAGCTCCCCATCCAGAATAGACTATTCTCATCGATGTCCGACTTTGGGGGGATTTAGTAGATATGATAGTTGTGCCTTCTATAGATAGTGATCACAACCCGCTCTGTCTACAAGTAAACAATATCTGGCAGTTCTCCGGGTTAAAGGCACCCAACCGCCCCTTAATGACAAGCAGAGAGGTAATCCCTTCTAATTGCAAGCGCCGCCTGAAATGGCACAAAGTTTCACAACAAGAAGACAAGCTACAATGCATTAGGGAGGTTGTCGATGCTAAGAACAGAGAATTGACGTCGCTTTATAGCAGTACGGGGAAGCAATCTAATCTTAATTGTTTTTATCAAGATTCAATAGATAAGCTGAGTTATTTTTTTATTGTAGAAGGAAAATCCGCTAGGAAGTATGACCAAGCAAGGCCTACTAATCCTTGGTACTCCTCAAATTGCAAGGAAAAAAGGGTGGCATTAGCTCTTGCAATTAGGATGAAGGACCCACCCGTAATTAAAACAGCCAGGAAAGAATATTCGAAGGCTTTGGCAGAGGCAAAACATAATTGGGAGGAGGCCCATTGGCAGGAATTGAAGGAGGCCTCGATGCAGAGGGATGCTACCCTATTTTGGAATATAATTAACTGTAGAGATAGGAAAATATTTGATCCAATCCCCAATCACATCACAGGCCAGCAATGGCAAGAACACTTCTCCCATCTTTATTCGGGGGAAGAATGCTCTGTGCCTCCAACAATTGAAATATTCCCAGTTATTTTAGGAGCCTCCGAGATATCAGATAGTTTTGAGATCCACGAGGTGGAGTTAGCAATAAAAAGGATTACTCCAGGAAAAGCGGCTGGTCCCGACAGACTTCCCGGGGACCTGCTTCTGTATGATCCCAAGCCTTGGGCTCAATTCATCCTACTTATTAAGAATTTGATAGGAAGAAGATTTGCCGTTCCAGAATCCTGGAAAGGTGCGGAGGTAGTACCAATATTCACGAAAGGGAATAGCGAGGATCCTGCCAACTACCGGCTGATCAGTTTGATCGACGTGATACAGAAGGTGGTTGGCAGGGTCCTCCTCATGAGGATTAGAACGTGGATAGAGGATGGAAACATCCTGTCCCATTTCCAAGCAGGCTTTAGGCAGAAGGTTGGAACAATGGACCAGGTCTTCAGATTCTTCATGATCTATTGGAAGTCAGTGATCTTAGGGAAAGGTAGTTTGTACCTGCCTTTCATAGATCTGAAGACTGCTTTTGACCTGGTGACCCGGGACAAGCTTTGGCAGGTAGTCAAACACCTGGGTATCCCGCCATATATTCTTGATTTTCGAAAAAGGTTGCATAATGATAATTATGCAAGAATTAGGTGGGGATCCCAAGGCGAGGTGACAGAGAGGATCGTGGTAAGCAGGAGGGTACGCCAGGGATGCGTGTTGGCCCCCACCCTATTTTCACTGTTCATTAATGGGGTGGTGGAGCACCTTAATGGGGAACCAACAGACGCTCCCACATTGGCGGGGGAGAAGACACCAACCCTCCTGTTCGCCGACGATACTCTCTTGATCTCCAAGTCACCTGGCGGCCTCCAAAAGCTTTTAAATAGATTTAGCTCATTTTGTAACGACCAGGGGTTGACAATCAACACAAGTAAAACCAAGCTAATGACTATAAGCCCCTCTAAACGCTTTAGAAATAACATTACTCTAAATGGTGCTCCACTGGATGTGGTTGAGTCCTTCGACTATCTGGGAATCCGGGTTTCGAAAAATATGAAATGGATTTCCCATATGGACAAGATACTCCTAAATCATAAGCGGGTGTCTGGGGCGATTGCCAGAGAACAACATCTGTCTGCAAGCAGGCCAGTCGCCCCGGTGCTCGCCATTTATGACGGAGAAGCTTTACCTTCGGCCCTCTACGGGGCAGAACTCTGGGGCATGGAAAACACTAGCGAGTTAGCTAAGTCTGAAAATAAGTTTTTAAGAGACCTCACTTCACTTCCCGCCTCTACTCCCTTGAAGCCCTTATTCTATGATATGGGAAGGCGGTCTATTCGAGATATCGCATGGCTACGCCCCCTGCTCCTCTGGGCGAGCTTAAGAAGGACCACTGAGCTGTCCAAATATGCTGCAGCCCTCGATGAGTTGATGTCAGTCGACATAGGGAGCAGGATAAAATGGATAGCTGACCTTAAGCAGCTCACTGCTGATATTGGATTTAGTGAGGCATGGGCTAGCCAGATCCTGCCACCCAAGCAGGATTTAAAGTGTGCATATTGGGACTGGGTGCAGATGCGTGATCTATCCAATCCAAAAACTGGAAAAATTACTGAAGGGTTCTTTGAACATTAAAACATCTGCAGATTAGAACCCTATCTTGATTTTATACAGGTTCCCAGGGACAGGGCCCTATACATGAAGATGAGACTAGGGACCCTGCCACTTAACAACGTGATAGCATCATGGAAAGGGCCTAATTCAGTGCCTGCCCCTTGTCCAAGTTGTGCCCATCCCAATAAGTCTATTGCCCACTTCTTTCTAGCATGCCCGGCCTGCGGGAAGGCTGGAGCGAAATGGCTTAAACCAGTCTGTAAAGTGCTAGGCCTTATGAATTACGACGCAGCATTACGCATCCTGAAAACTGATACTTCCTCTTTGACATTGATATGTGGAGTAGCGAAATATCTGGGATGCGCCTGGTTGATACGAACAAAGTTTCAGGCAAGAAAGCATAGGTCTAAAAAATCAGATAGACATTGGGCGATAGATCTGACTAAATTACCTCCCAAACAAAAAGGTTAAGAATGCTAAAGTTGCTATTCCTTTTTTTCCTCTAGCCTTGTGCCAATGGATTTCCACTTCCTAATTGTATACTTTTTAGCTTGTATTAATGTCTCTGAATTAATGTACATTATGATGGTTTTTAAAGGATCAATGTTTATAAAATGTGGATTTTATATGTTGTGCTTTTATGATAAAAAAATGTATCGAATAAAGCTTATTTACTACTACTACTATCCCAATAACCGTTCAGGCGGCACACATGTATCATTGCATATGGCCACACTGAAAATTCCTCCAGAATCTTTACAAAGGGCTCACAGAAGGAGAGCTAGTGCTCTCCCTAAGTCCAAACTATCATCTGTTTCACAGCCTCCAAGACCCCATCAGTTTTCATACAGTGACTCCATTCTCTGGAGGTAAAAGCAGGTCAACCCCTCTCCTCCACCTCTGCCAACCATGCCCCTACACCTAATACAGCTTGCTTATCAATCTCAGCCCAGTTCAATGACAAACTTGAAAGACAGTCAGCCTGAGCATTACGCCTACTAGGAATGTATTCAATCTTGTATGTATAGTCAATAAAGCCTGGATGCCAACCTGGCCAGTCTTACTGACCTCTTTACAGCTTCTCCAGGGGAAAGTACTTTGGTTGTGATCAGTACAGAGACAAAACCTCTACACCCAGAGATTCGTCCTGAAGCATTCAACACTCAAGGCTGTAGCCAACGCCGTGCGCTCTATGACTGAATAATTGTATTCTCTACTTGTCAAGGAGCGCGATGCAAAAGCCACATTCTTCTTTACACCACCATCCATTTGGGAGAGGACAGCCCCCACACCAAAAGCATTTACATCCTGTCAAAACAGGAATCAACTGGGAATCAAACAGTACTAAAATACCTGATTCACGCACTTCTTTTCTAATTCCATTGAACGTCTCTTGTTCTTTGCCTCACACAAACACACATCCTTTCCTCACTAGATATCTTAATTTCTCAGTTTTTTCTGCAAATCTTTCTACAAATTTATAGTATAGCAGATTATTTAATGCCTCTTAGTAAATCGTCCTTGAGCCTAACCCCTCATCAAAAATAGTGTGACCCAAGTATTCCTATCTACTAGAAATCTTTACTTATCTTTTCTCAAGGTGAGCCCCGCAGCATGTAAACTGTCCAACACCGATTTTCAAGAACAGTTATGATCTTGCACAGTCTCACCAAATACTTGTATTTCATACCGGAAGTAGATGACATTTTTGAGCCCTTTGAACACCTCAGACATCTTTCGCTGGAATACACTTGTGGATGAAGATAATCCAGAGGGCAATATGATTAACTGAAATGGCCCTTCCCTTGTCTTAAATACTGTTAAACGTTTCGATTTTTCGTGTAGACGGATATGGTGGTAAACACTAGGTAGGACCAACTTAAAGATCACATTGATGTTAGATAGAGAAAATTATCGGTGATGATATTCTGGTTCAGAATGCCAATACTGAAATACAAATTAGTTGCATAGAAGATTTAGGTGATAAAGAAGAAGAGCCTGAATAGGATTCAGGCCTCAAGTCAATATTCAGTGATTGTGGGCAAATCGCATAATCTCACCCTTCTTAAAGGAAACAATTCTCTGTTTTTGCTCTCAAAATCTACAAAGAAAAAAGACAATGATCATATTTTGCTAAAATATCTGGTTCCTAAATTATTAAAACTCCAATTTTTTCACTCAAGAATTCCCTTCACAAGTAATAAGAAATTCTAGAAAGAGCAAGAGATTTTGTTAAAAATATTATAAGCCAAAGTAGCAGATATCAGGAAAGAATTGGTTAGTGCCAACTCCAAGCACTCAGCAGTCTGCACTTACATCTGTTGCATACTAGTGTCAATAGTCAACGTAAGTCAAGTCGAGATTAAACCAGCTAGGATAAAGAATATCTGCTACTTGATGTGTCAAAGAAGTTCTTTAATGGTTAACTTTTCATGTCAATCATTGATCCTTCAGACCTTTGGAATGCATTGTGTTACACAATGCAACAGCCATGGATTTCTGCTGAAACCTGATCAAGAGCTATACACCCAAAATAACTATTCTGTGCTGTGACAGACAACAATACATTTTAGTACATAGGTATTTTGTGTTAAACTACACTCAGCATATCACAAACCACCATATGCAAGCATCTGTTAATCTACACTGATACGTAATCAATTTGTTTCAAGTCCATACACTGCCACTCATGTTCATTGATTTGGATCAATTGAGAATGAGTTTTTCATTTGGAGATTTACATTTGTTGTGCTGAAATTCCCACAGAAGCCAATTTTGGTTTATAAACAATTGTTCTTATTTGCTCCTTAAGCATAAGGGAGGTAAAGCAAGACCATAATCTCTAAGAATTCTGTGTTGGCATACCTTTTGAAATACTATTTATTTTCTTTACTTATCTTGGTACATTTCAAGTTTCCGACACAGATAGAATTATGAATGCATTGGTGTTTCTGTAGTGTATGAAGTCTATTATATGGGCATTCAGAGAACGCATCTCTACAAATAGACTTATCTTTGCAAAACTGTTAGAAAATAAGTTCTTTGAAACTTTTCTCCATTCTCTTCTCTTGAAACATAATGTTTTTGGATTAATAACATTAGCTTGATAACCTTTCCATTTCCTTTTCTCAAACTTTATTTTAGGAAGCAGTCAGGCTTCCTAAAAGGCAGAATGGTAAGGAAAAAGACTGCCAACCAAGGTGAAGCTGTCCAAATTTTGCTAGTCTTTGAAACACACCATGGAGGCTTTTCTGCATAATCTGCATAATCAAATAACTCACTGTTTGTTTTAGAACAAAAAAGGAAGGATGGATGTCTATAGACCAAATATTCATCCACATTGTACCCATTTAATCAATACACTTGATTATTCACTTTCTGACCTATGTCAACTAATGATCGACCACAGATCGCAGCCTCTGTGGTTCTCCATTTTAAATGATAAGACAAGCTTTTTTTAACAGTAATAGCAATTATACAAAATCACTCAACCAGGTGACCACCTGGTACAACTGAAGATTGATCTTGTCAGAATTCAAGTAAAGAAATCCAATTTCAAGAGTTTGGCTGGCTTTTGTAAACATACATATTATAAAACCCCAACACAAACACATCTATTAGTCATTACTTTTCAAATGAATTCTTGGTTCCCTAAAAAGAAACTCATAAAAATATTAATCAAATATTCATAACAATTGTTCTTTGTAACCATTAGAAACTTACTGGCAAGATCTACAAGTTTCCATGTCAACAAAACATCATGTTCAGAATTAACTCCGAAATCTCAACCTTATAGTGATGGATATTCCATTAGTGTAGATGACTTTTTTACGTATACTTGGTTTATCACAGGTCAGCCATTGTTACAGTCTTGCAGCGTTGTAGACTGTTTTGGAAGTGTATTAATTATGCTTGTGTAGCACTTTCTACTGAATGCCATTAAATGTGCTAGTCAGCTTGATACTACAATAAATAAAATGAGTTTCTAGTGCTCTCCTAAAAGGTTACTGGTTAGGACATAATTGTAGGTTTTCTGGCAAAATTGTTCTAGAGCACAGATGCTTTAGGACAAAAGCTCCTACCGTTTGTTGTCTTGATATGATTTGTCATGTGATATCAGCTCTTAAGATTGTGGACCTTAAACATCTTCCAAATAATCAGGGGCTTTTCCTTGTATTGTGTATTAATAAAGGTTAAAGTCCTAACTGAATTATTTACTTTTAAGTGTATTTCTCTTAGGATAGAAGATGACATATTTTAGATATTTCAACAACTGCTCACACAGCACTGTTCTGAAGAAGTATTTCTAGTTTCTTGCAGATGGATATGGCCAAGCACAGAAAGAGGGCACTGTAAAAGCTCAGTTTTGCCCAGACTTTTTCACTGTTGAGGGTAGCTCTGCAGTTTTTGTTGAGTAAAGTATTACAGATTTTCAGGAATCAATTATGGGAACTAGAAAATTAATCTGACCAATGAGGGACATCTTATTGTTGACGATTTCCCCAGGGGTTGTGGCCCTGTCCATGGATGTTGTTTTACTTAACCCCACCTCAAAGCAAGAGAGATTATCGATGTGGACTGATTAGAAAACACTATATTTTTCTCACTGAGCCCAAAGATATTTTATATCAATCACCTCTAAATAATTGCACCACTTTAATAATGTTCTCCAAATTTTGGTAGTTTGAACATCCTTTACGTCATGGTTTAATAGTGTAACTTTACTTTCGAGGTCATTTAGATGTTTTTCATAAATGCTGAACAAAATAAATGACAGTCATTAGTCACTTCAAAAACATTGTCTGCGTTTGAGGTCTTCTGACAATTAAAGACAAGCTAGTTCATAGGAACCACCAATACTGAAGTACTTCCATCATTCTGTGAATTAGCATCAAGGTCAAGAAGGTTTTTGGCCACTGATGCAAGTGGATGCATGATTCACTGGCCCAATCTTAACACTTGCCACCACAATTGTGTACATGATTTGCTTTAGAGAGGGGTCATCTTTCACATCATTGTCTTGTTGCTTATGCCAATAGCCTCATTGTCAAAACAATCATTGACAAAGTCAACAGGTCTGGTCTGCATTTTCGTGACTACAGATATATTTACATTTGATACAGGTGAAATCATCGGTTCTTCCTGTGTTCTTACTGTCCCACCTTATAATGGATTTGATATTTGTAGTTTGAAACTCACAACAGTCCAACACTCCTGTCAACACACCTACATCCACCAACCATCTGTTTAATCAATCATTTCTCGAGATCCTACATTTTCACCACTCGTCTACAAAAGATAATGCATGAAATAAACCTCCAACAGTCAATGTACATTCTAGTGCAACTACTTTAAAGTGCTTTCTTATTAATGTTAGATCTGCCACCAAGCATGACCGTGACCTCTATGACTTAATAAACAAAGATTTTTGCTGTCTCATTATCACTGAAACCTGGTTTACTGATTCCTCCATTCACACCTTTGAATTCCTTATCAGACAGAAGTACTCCCTCACACTTAAACGAGCCACTAGGAAAAGAGTTGACCTATCCATCATCAAAAGTAATCTTTGCATCACCAAACATAAGCTGCCCATCAGCAACTCTATAAACCATTGGAATTTCCTTTTACATTTCTCCCCAACACGTCAGTCTGATCCTGAAAAGAGTTTTTCCCTTACACCCTGTCACCTTCTAGCTTTAGGAGATTTGAACTTCCATCATGACAACCAAGCTATTCCCTCCTCAGAAGTTCCTTGACATGTGCCATAACCTTAGCCTGGAATTCACCATCACTGCACCCATTCACATGAAAAGCCACAGTCTAGACACCATAGATTACCATGCCTTCAGTCCTTCAACCTCCATATCACCCCTGTCAAGGAACATCACAAGTGCAACTCATTCAAAAGCATGCAGGAGAAAAATCAGTCCTTGGGTAGCACCAGCAACTTCTATGCAACGTTCTTGGATTTCCTACACTCTGCAATCTCCCTCACAGTTGGCAATTGCTCCTTCTCTAAATAGGATAAAAATGAACTACACACAACTTGTGGGTGTTAAAATTACACAATCTACTAAAAAAAACTGTGCTAATCTTGAATTCCTCTGACAAAGACCTCCTCTGTTGCCCTACACTCTGTTCAAACGCTTCAGTACCACTCACCATATCAACATCTTTAAAGCAACGCCTGAATTCTAATCAGGGCAACTCTAGAATGAGATCACGTACTCGAGAACTTTTAAAGTGAGTGAAGAAACTTATCAGCCCCTTTTGCACCAACCATCCACCCACAATATTACTTTACTTCTTATTCGAAAAGGTCTATACAAAAAAACTTGCAGCACGTCAACTCCTCCATTCCCAGAACTTTCAACCCATTGTGGATATAGCTCATCCTCCTCTGCTATTCCAATTCTCAAAATCACCAATAATAGTATTACATCTTTAATTGGTCAGCATCATCTTAAAGAACGCTTTTTCAAGCTAAGAGAACCCAAAACCTATCATCCTATTTCGGGCCATCCATGAATATCAAACATAATGGAAACATTTTCGCCTCCAACCAGCCTTGTAAGTAACCCCCTGCAAGCCTGCATTTCAACCCCCACTGTACTAATATCATTTTTCTGGATGTGTTGAATGACATCCTCCAAATGACTAATGAAGGATCACTCTGCACGCTGATCCTTCTTGACCTCTATGCTGCTTTTGACAAGGTGAACCAAACCAATCTTCATCATCTATGGTCTGCTGCTTATATCTCCAACATGTCCATCTGTGGATCTAAAAGACCATGGCTTAGTAGTCAGGCTGGTAGTGTTTACCTTCCTGTCATACCAACTCATTATGGTGTTCCCCATGTCACCCCTCCTCTAACATTTATGTAAAACTCTCATGGAGGTCAAACACATTCTACCTCTAGTTATACTCCTACAACAGTGCCACTCACTGTAGCTAAAAGTCATGGGCACAAACAAAATTGAGCAGGCTTCCGATGGCCTTAATGCAAACATGAATGGGAGAAAACAGCTTAGTACAAGAGTGAAATTCTATTTTTCGGTCCTCCATCTCTGAAACAGATTAAACCCCTCTCCCCCCATGCCACACCCTTGCTTTGAGCAAAATCCATGCACCCATGGTGACATCAATCTCACAATTACATTCAAAATTGAAGAACTGGTTAAGCCAACCTTCCACCAACTTAAACACCACAGCCAGACCCTTGAGTCACTCCAATCTTAACCTACTCAACACTACCAAATCAACTTCCAAATCATGCCTTCACTCCACATGTGGAGCACCAACAACCTCCTCTCCTTAAGAAAACAACTGAAAGCTGTGTTCTAAATGCTCAACCCTTTTTGGACTCCTAGATCTTCTTTCTTGCACCGAGATGCAATTCAGCTATGTAGCTTGCGCAATACTAATATAGAATAAAAGGACCTAGAAGTGTGCCAGTACTAGGTGTACCTGTGAGATTTAGATCTGCTGTATCAGAATTCATGAAGCATATTAGGAGGGGAGTAAAAGGTGCTGGTAGAAAACCACAAGTGTACAGCAAGGAATACGGGGGAAGTAGGTAGCAAAATAGTAGCTAAATAGCAGCATGACCGAGGACATGGGGAGAGTGGAATAGAGTGAGAAAGGTAATTGGTGAGAGGAAACGCTCAGACCCAGTATCCACTTGCAGCTCCTCCCCTGGTGCAGGGATCTCAGCCACCGACCCTGGTGCAATGGCAGCTGGAAGATAAAGTCCCCTGACCACTGTTGTCTCCCCTAGACGTATTTCAGTTATTCAGTGCAACAAAGGCCTCCTTTTGCATTATCACCCCATTAATTTTGGACTAATGATGGTTTTGGACTCTGAACACAGGGACCCTGCTAACCAGGCCCCGGTGCATGTGCTCTGACCACTAAAAACTTGTAAAATTAGTTAAAAGTCATAATACTCACATTTAAAGTACCTGCAAGTCCCTTGTATATGCTACCCAGGGTCTGTAAGATAAATGTCACTAGTGGACTTCAGCACTTATTGTGCCACCACTAGACTAACAAGGCAAACCATGTCTTCACACTGCTTCTACAGCACAAATTCGTAATTTTAAAATTGAAGATTTGACCAGTCATAATAAATTTTGCTGGGCCTAAACTTTCCTTTTTATTACTTATGAGTCACTCCAAAAGCAGGCCCAAAAATACCTATAGGGCATGGAGCATGTCATCTAAAAGTAGGATATGCTTACTTCAGTTTTACCTGTCCTGGCAGTGAACCAATTTTCAAAGTCGTTTTTCACTATGGCAAGATTTGCTCTCCCACAGGAAATCTATTGGTTTAATTATAGTAACTTATAATGCACAACTTTTTTTGGGAACAGCTAGAGCCATGTTTCAAGGACTCAATAGTCATTTAAAATCCAATCAAATGGCCAATTCGGATTTTGAATTACTGTTTTGAAAGTGCTACTTTTAGAAAACTGGCATTTTCCTGCCTAAGCCTTTAGTAGCCTTTTCAGAGTTCAACCAGAAACTGCAACCTGGCAGAATGCTAGCCCCTGAAAGGAGGTGTGAATGGCTCACTAGGAAAAGGAACAAAAGTGCCTGGGATGGGAGAAGTTGTGACCTATGCCTGAGTTCAAGGGCTAGGGGATCTGCCCACCAACTGCACAACTTCATAGAGCACCCCTGTCACATGTAACCCGCATCTCAGCCTGCCCCTGCCATTGTTCCATTTGCCAGACTGTACCAATCCCAGTGAGGGGAAAACCTATTTCAGGTTGTCGTGAGTTCTGACCAGGGAAAGAAAACTTCTACCTTGTTCGATTTTAACTGAGGACAGAGGAACTTTTAAGGGTCAAACCCCTTGGAACCCATGTCAAAAGGGCTAGAGTTGCGCCTGAGAACTTTTACTCCATTGGCCAAGCAGTTTCCCCTTTCCACAAGATAGTTCCCGGCATAACACTGGCAACCTTGGATACTTTCTCCACACCAACAGGTGAAACAAGTGTATCCTGGTGTTGAGGCATGTCATGGAGTGGCAAAGCAGAATTCAGGCAGTGGGTTTGGAGCCCAGCGACATTGGAGTTCCAGTTCCTGGCCCCTCTGCCTCCTCCTGAAAAGTGAGTGCAGTGAGCGGGCAGTGAGTGGGCAGAGGGCAGTGGGTCAGGTTGGGGATCTGCCACTCCATATTCTCTGTTGATTCTCCATCCCTTGGCCCTCCCATCTCTCCCATCGCCGGACTGCTCTGGCCAGCCTGCCAGCTAGCCAACTCCTGCATTCAGCAGTTAGCACCAGTCCACTTCCGTAGTCAGCTACAGCTCCTGGATTTGCCTGGACCCACCTCACCGCATTATCCTCCGCTCAACTCCCCCACTCTCTGACTCTTTGTGCCCAGATCGATCCTGAGGCATTAAAGAGTAAAGGGGCAGTAAAGGGGTCAAAGAGAGGAGTCAGCAAATATGAGAGTGGCAAGGGGGAGCTCTCCTTTGCACATGACACAAGCCCCCGATAACAGGGGGCCCTATGTTATGTCTAGGGTCAGAATATGAGCACACATGCAGCTGAGATTGGCGAGCCAGAACTCAGTGCTGCTTGCAGCCCTGTGCCCTTGTACCCCCCTCCTTTGTTATACCTCCTCCTCCTGTCCACCTGCTCCTCTTCCTCCCAAAGGCACCTCTGAGGCCTTGTTAAGAAGACAAGACAAGGACAACATCAAGCAAGGCAAGAATAAAAATAAAATAATCTAAAATAACTAGGCAACTGGTTGTCAGCGTACCTTTGTTTCTTTTTGCTCATGCCCCCCCTCCACTATAGCAAGGCAAGTCTTTGTGCAGGGGTGAAGCAGCACAGTTTCACTAGGAAAACCTGAGGAAGTCCCAAGGTGAATCTTCCAGCTATACCAACAAATGCGAACTTGCAGTGCCGCACTGGCCATACTCAGGCCCACCAAAGATCTAATAAAACTGCAAAACACCAAAAAGAGAGACTCTTTTAATCCAGAAAGTGAGTACCAATAAACTCCCACGGGGTGAACCGGAACCTGGACAAATGCAAGGAGGCAATCCCTCAGGCTAGCAAACAAGCTATCACTGAGACTGTTTTTGTACAAGAAAAACCCAGAAACCACATCCAAGGGCATTTTGTGCAGGACACTAAGCTTGAATTGTCGATCCTAACACAAATAAACCCAATACTGGAGCAGGAAACAGGGTATTTTGGCTAAGAAGGTGAGTCCATATTAAACCACGGATGAAAGAGGCACACTCAACCTGACCATACACCAACATGTAAAACTATTTTTAACCTCAAATTACTCCAGATCCCATCTCGATAAAATGGAGGGCACAGCAGTGGGGATTCCCTCCTTCTGTAACTACAATCTTGAGGAGGGAGTACCCAGTCCCTACAGAAAAGAAATCGATCAGGGATACCCCAGGACAGCCACTTGGCAGAGTGATACCACTAAGCCCTGAGATACTAGTGATAAAAGGAAGTTTCATCGTTGTTAAGGAAAATGGGAGATCCATGGGGGATTCTCAGAGAGGTCTGCCCTTAACGCACTTAGTCCAACAAAAGGGGATGGCACGCAGAGGAGAAGTCATGAAAGCAAAAGACAAAAGAGAAAAGGACGGGGTAAATGCTGGATCACAGGGTGGAAAGCAGTGGGCTAAAACAGGCCAGAGGAAGACCCAATCTTCCACCACAAGCTGGTGCATCATCAGTAGCACAGGTATCTCTAGGAGCCCACGAGGCATCACCAGAAGAAGCTGGTGTTCTGACTTCTCCAGCTCATGTTTCATACATCTGCAGGAGCTCGAGTAACCATCCAGAATGGCGAAACAGGAGACAGCAACTAGGCTGGAGATGTGGGGGCGATCATAAACATTAATAAAACACTTGATGCTATTGCCAAAGCTGCACTGCTGCATTTAGACAATCTGGAAGTGCAAATCTCCATTCTTGAAACAATTGCCACTTTAATTTCAAGGATCTATGGTAAAATGGATCTCCTAAACAATTTGAACATCAAAGCACAAGTCTCAGTCCAACCAGACCAAAATGCGAGATCTGTGTGCCTGTAGGCCAAATATTAGAAATATTTGCAGCATTGCTGGTAGTGATGACTACCTTGAATGATAACCTGACGATGACTTGAAAAAGTCATTCACCTCCCAGAATAGCAATAATGGGTGAACTCCCCAGCACAGCCATTAAACCTAGAAGGACAAAACCTTACCACAGAGGCCACCAGCAGTCGAGTCAACCCAGGAGGATGCGTCCCGGAAAATTTGGTAAGCAGTAAAAACACACACAGATTCTCACCCAGATGTCCACCCGGCTGTCAAAAAAATGACCCAAAGCCACGGGATTACCTGAGACCACCCTTGTTAAGGAAAAATAAGAAGACTGAGAAAATTGCACAAAAGGAAAAATAATAGAAGATCAACCTTTCTTTAAAGGCTGTGGTCAGCACCAGATGAGTAACGGGAAACCTGAACTACCCATTTCAAAAGAAAAAGAGGGCTACAAACCTTGACAAGAGGCTGATGGCACTGACTCCGGGGCCGCTGATGTGAACCAGAAGACGGCCACTAAGGAAGCCTCAGAGTTCATAGCTCTAACGAACAAGGCTGTGACCTCAAATAAAATTATTGATTCAATCTGGACTCTGGAGAAAGACCCCCTACTCGATCCACCCCACCTAGTACAGCCAAACTAGATAAAGAAAAGAAGTCTACACAGTCTCCACTAGGCCCTCAGTAGGTTCACAACCAATGCAAACAATGTCAAGTCCCATAGCTGTGGGAGACCTAGGAGGTTCAAGAGACCTAGGAGAGATACCCAACCAAACTTTGCCGCAAATAGGTCCATCAACAAAACAGGGCGTCCAGACAGGCATGACAGAGAAGTGGAGGGGCTGCAAACTCCCAAAGGTAACAGCATCAACCACAAATATATCAGGCAACTGGGAGGAGAAACCCCTATCAGGGAGGCCAACATCCCGGAAACCAAGAAAAATAAACTCGGAACAGATCAAATAAAATTCCTTAACCCAGAATATGCATCAATAGGAACAGGGGATATCCTCAATAGAGGATATTTCTTGAAACAATGTGCAAATGTCCCTGGAACAAATACGCTATGCCAATATAGATGGAGTAGTCTTCCTGCCACAATGGCACGACAAGACCAATGAATGCCTGAACTCCTCTTTAATAACCCAAATCTGGTTAATGCACTGAGGTAAAACAAGAGGCAGTTGAGAAATGGGGTATAAAAGCTTGTTGATCCTGCGGTAAGCAAATACCCAGCCTGCCTCCTGGAGTTATAATAAAGGGACAGGCCAGGAGAACAAACAAAAAAAATAGGAAAATGTCAGTCACTGGTTGAGTTCTAAGGGGCACCACAAACGGAAGCCAATCCCAGAATTCATGGAAGAGACATTAACATTCATGGCAAACCAATCTGGTGAAGGCCACCATTGTATAGCCCAATATACAGGATTAGGCATGGCTACCAAGAGCACTAAATTTCCACTCCTAGCTAAGGGCCCCAAAACATAACAAACCAGAAAAGGGGGCCATGTCCGAAAATCAGCTCATGGACTATAGGAGGTCTAAGCGACTCACCAGTTAACAACGAAACTATCAATGAGTTGCGGAGACACAACATTATCACACTCCAATAAAAAATGGGCATTAAACGTTTCCCCCTTTTCAAATTTAATAGTATATGTAGCCCTGGGGGACATGACTCCGGCAGGGTGTCAATCTACGTGGAGAGCAATTTAATTGCATCAACTATGGTGTTAAATGTAGGAAAGGGAGACTATATCATCTTGCAAAAAACTTGGACAAGCAGTGGCCGAACAAGGTCAATGCTATCCCTCAGCTTAGGTTGCATCTCTCTACACCCTATCAGGTCAAGAAGAGAATCAACTTTGACTTCATTGCTTCCAACTTTGCGGGATCTTAACGCATCAAATTTGGATGATATGAGGATAATTATGGGCGATTTTAAACACCAACTTAATAAAGGATGACTTGAACAGCTGCTCAACAGGACTTAAAGATGAGATTTGGGATATACAGCCAATCAATGTGATATATGAAAGGAGCGAGAAGCAAGGCAAAGCACTTGTAGCGCTATTAAATCAATGGGCCTCCAGTTCATAAATGGCAAAGTAGCACCAGACATTCCAGCAGCCCTTAAGATAGATACCCTTGGCTATATGTGGGTATACTTGGCACATTTTCAACTTATAGGCAAATTTAAGGTCGCCATGAACCTGCCAGTGACCATGCCATTCCTAGCTGCAAAGCAACAATACTGCACCCTAAAGTGGGCCTTATAGGAAAGCAAGATGACCTTGAACCCATTAATAGGGTATGGTGGAACTTGAAAAACCAAGAGGGTCAAGAAACACGAGTGGACCAGTTCTTAGAGGTGATCCTGAATGCTGGCAATGAACATCTTAACTCAAATCTTTGGGAGAGTCTCGCCACACATTTATAGGAGGCAGATGGTATCCAAACATGAAATGCTAGCAGCATAGAACCAGGCCATACCACACCTACAAGTGGCAAAAATCTAATTGGTGCTTTAAAATGACAATGAATCAAACCCCTGAAGACCCTTCTATCAACAAGGGGTAGAACAAATGGCTGCAACTCCAGATTATCACGATAAGGCAAAACTATAGAAAAGCCCTCTACACTCAGAGAGAGGAGGGAGCCTGAAAACGGGTTTAATAGCATATGATCATAAAATCAAAGGTCCAAATGAAATTCTGGATGTAGATCAATAAAAGTCTCATTCCAAAGTCCCAGGCGACAGGTGGCAATGTCGCTCCCACCAACTGGAAATCATATATTACATATCCGTGCAGGGAACAAGTGGGGGAGAAACATCAAAGCGAGGACTCTGTTATGTGCCCTTTATTTCAGTAATATTTGGCCACTTATCCCAAGTTATAGAGGGTCTCATTATTGGTACCACTACACAAAAAGGGCCCGGCAAATACTGGCTAATTGCGCTCCTTGATACAGAAGGGAAGCGCTTTTCCAGTATAGTATTCTGAACAGGGAACTCCAAGACTGGGCAGAGGCATCAATTTAATTCTGATTAGCCAAACAGGTTTTCAATTTGTCTGCCATATTGAGAACAATCGTCTTTGCCTGTCTCACCTGAGCAAAGTAACCCTGGCCATAAAGGCCCTCTATGCCGGGGGAATTCCAAACAATTTACTAAAAGCCATCACAAGGCTCTATTCAGATACGTGGGTCAAAATAAAAGTCAGTGTTGGATGGGCTACTATGACAAAAATCCAGACAGATAAAGGCCTAGAACAAGGATGTATATTGGCACCTCACCTGTTTAACTTGTATTTGGCTGACCTACCAACCCTCCTGGAAATGATGATGGTTTTTCCACCAAAAAAGCTATAAACACAGTGGTTCCTCACAAGGAGAAATGAATATAGAAATTCAATTAGATCTATATTGCGCTATCCAGCCGGACAGGAATATCTTTAATATTACAGAATTGGGACAAACAATGAAGTGGGAACACAATCTTGCGTCAAGCAAGATACCAACAAACAGGAAGGCTCATGCAAATCTTAATGCTTGAAATATTTCAAGAATTAGGCAAGCATAGAGGAACAGAGACACCATTACACTTTGAAATAATAATTATGATTGTGTTTAAGGTGTTGAGGAGTCGACAACGTTTCGATTCATACATAAAATTGAGGTATCATCATCAGGACATTAGATTGCATGCTGTAGTAATTGCCTGTGGAAAAATGGGGAAAAGATAGGCCTGACGATCTATCTCTCTCTGCCATTCAACCTGGTCTTAAAGCGGGAGCTAATGAGGCTGTGATTGGGGTTAATCCCATTGAAATTGTACTGGTATGACCTGAGAAACTTCGATGAGCACAACAGATGCTGGCGAATTTGCACAAGGCAGGTGGAAGGACTACTTCACATGCTTTACATTTGTGAAATGCTGCTCCAAATAGGAATATTTAGTCTGTGCCTAATATAGCATGCCTTAAACATCAAAATTTGTCATGCAACCATTGAAGAATGCTTCAAAAACGAGTACTCACAGGTGGCAGCTCATTTCCTTAAATTCCTAAGAGCGGTCTGGTTATCACCCACATATGTACCAGATGCTGTGCCCCAATAGACCGTCAATGGCATCATAATCTTTAAGTGCTCATCTTTTTTTTTTTTAGTTCAAGTGAAAATTTTATTAGTATAACAGTACAGCAAAAGAAATGAGATACATTATCATCGATAAGTAAGGTAAATCAGGTTACAACAATAAATATCCAAAAGTGAAGATTATAGGGGAGGAAAAAGAAAATGAGGCTAGAAATATAAAATATATGAGGCTATGTAAATGGGGAGAGGTACTATAAATTATGTGTGGAAAAATGAATACTAAAGAAAATAAAGGAACGAAAGGTAGCTTAGGGAGGTTTAGAAACCTCTTGCTGAAAAGGGGGTAAGTGAGAGGAACGTTTGGCACAAACATCAAGGTACAGGGTAATGGGAAGCCAAAGGGCGTGTCTTTTCGGGGCAAGGTTAAGGGGATAAACAAATGCAGTATCAAGTCTATGATTATAACATACATTAAACCACCAAGCTTTGAAAGTAATGTCATTTGAGTTTTTCCAGTTAACAGTAATCTGTTGGAATGCGACAGCTATTAACAAATCTATAATTTGAACGTTTGCATCAACATCAATCCAGGAAGAGGAAAGTGAGCCGAGGAAAATATCAGTAAGAGAGAAGGGGATAGAAGTGTGGAATATAGCATTAATCTGGTCCCACACTTGAGTCCAGAAGATGTGTGTGAGGGGACACAGAAAAAGCATATGAAAAAGCGTGGCGTTGGGGATGGAACAAGACCAGCAAAGGTCTGGAACCGAGGGGAACCTCTTGTGAAGGAGAGATGGCGTATAGAGGAGTCGATTGTAAAGGAAGAAAAGTGTTTGTGTAAGGGAGGCAGCTCTAGAGGATTTGCGGAGCCTAGTCCATATTTTATCCCAGAGGGAGGTAGGCCAAGATGTGTCAAATTCAGATTCCCACTGCTCTTCCACTGTGGATTTCGGCCTAGGTGATGGAGGTTCGTGAAAGGAATGATAAATGGAAGAAGCTGAAGGGCCTGAACGTAATAGGGAATGGAGTGAAGAGGTTGGGTTGGAAGAAACAACGGGAGGAGGGGAGTGAGAAAGGGAATCATATACGGACATAACTGCAGTCCTAAGTAGGATGAATTTGCGGATAAAGGAGGAAGGGAGCGAGAAAGCTCGACTAAGGACATAAAAAGACTGGAAAACAGACCCATGAAAGAGTTGGGATACCCAGATTAGGCCTCGCTGCCTCCAAGTTTTCCAGAAAAAAGGCTTCTGGTTGATGAGGATGCTATTATTATACCAGATGGGGGTGTTGAGGAACTGAGTAACAGAGGAGGGAGGGTCTGGAGCAGTAGCTAAAAGTAATTTCGCAGTATATTTGTGAATTGGAGTAGAAATGAATTGGGGTTTGCGGGAGAAGGAGAGATATTCGGCAAAAGAAAAAGGAGAGAGAGAGAGACGTTCAAGTTCAGCCCAAAGGGGAAGAGGCTCGGTAGGGTCTTTGAGCCAGAGGGAAGCTTGTTTCAGGAGAAAAGCTTTGTGGTATGCAGGGAAATTTGGGAAATTAACCCCACCCTCTGATTTGGGGAGACGCAATCGGAGTAAAGACATACGTGGTTTCTTACCAGACCATAAAAAGGAGGAGAGGGTTTTGTTGATCTTAGTAAAACATTTGACAGGGATGGGAACAGGAATATTTGAAATGGTATAGAGGACGATTGGGGATAACATCATCTTGATGGTGTCGAGACGACCCCACCAGGAGAGGTATAGGGGATGCCATCTGGAGGTAAGGTCTGATAATTTTTGGGTACATTGATTAAGGCATAGTGAAATAGTATCTGAAATAGAAGAGGTTATATGCAAACCAAGGTATTTTATATGAGCCGTGTTCCATTTGAAGTTGGATGCCGCAAAATCAGGTTTGAAGGTGAATTTGGTAAGAGGGAGAATTTCGCATTTATCATTATTCAATTTATATCCAGAAAGTTGAGAATAAACGTCGACTTCGGTAAGGAAAGCGGGGATGGAAACAGATGGGTTGGAGATGAAGAGTAGAATGTCATCCGTATAGGCAGCTAATTTGACCTGCGAACTAGAAAGTTGAAAACCATGAATGTTTGGATTTTGACGTAATTTAGATAGGAAAGGTTCTAGGGCCAGGTTAAAGAGGAAAGGGGAAAGAGGGCATCCCTGACGAACTCCTCTGCCGAGGCTAAAAAATGAAGAAATCAAGCCATTGGCGCAAACCGCTGCTCTAGGGTTCGTGTAAAGGAAGGAAATGAGGGAAATAAAATTAGGGCCAAACCCAAACCAATTCAATGCAGAGAAAAGAAAAGACCATTCCACTCTATCGAACGCTTTCTCAGCATCTAAGGCGATTGCGGCAAGGGAATCGTGAAAACGTGATGACTTAGAAAGGACATTGAAAAGGAGCCTGGTGTTATCGGAAATGAAGCGTCCCTTGACAAATCCCGATTGTTCGGGGCCAAGGAGCTCTGGAAGAAAAGGATCCAATCTGATGGCTAAAGATTTGGCATATAATTTGTAATCGATGTTGACAAGTGATATCGGTCTGTAATTTTTACAATGCTGAGTGTCTTTCCCCTCCTTGGGTATAATACAAATGTAAGCATCTGAAAAAGTACCTGAGGAAGCACCATTAGCTCTGAAGGAGTCGAGAAGACGGTGTATTTTGGGTAACAAAAGGGTTGCAAAGTGTTGATAGAATTCGACAGTGAATCCGTCTGGGCCAGGGGCTTTGTCTTTCTTAAGGGAGTGAAGGGCAGTATGTAATTCGCGGATGGTTATGGGGGATTCAAGGGTGGAGAGGTCAACAGGAAAATTGGGAGGAGGTTGAATGCTTGCAAAGAAGGTTGAAAGAGAGTGAGCAGAGGGTTGAGTCTCAGATGTGAGTCCCTTGCTCATTGCACCATCAGGATTCAAGCAAGCCGGGCCGAAGACGCCTGAAATGGCAGAAACCGGTCCCCGGAAGCTTGTTTCCTTCCCAGTGTAAGAATTGGCTTTTGTAGTCTGGTCTGCCCTGTTCCCATGATGCACTGGGCCAGGGACAGACTAATTTGCATACAGCCAGGTTCTGAAACTGGGATGGTGCAATGAGCTAAAAAACGTTGTTGGATCTAGCCCTGATCTCTTGACTGGGTGAGAGTACTCTGCTTAATTCAGAGACTCTGTCCATCACCACCCCTTGTTGTAAATTATTTTGTCCACCCTAAGCGTGGAAGGGTATACTCAGATGTGAGTCCCTTGCTCATTGCACCATCAGGATTCAAGCAAGCCGGGCCGAAGACGCCTGAAATGGCAGAAACCGGTCCCCGGAAGCTTGTTTCCTTCCCAGTGTAAGAATTGGCTTTTGTAGTCTGGTCTGCCCTGTTCCCATGATGCACTGGGCCAGGGACAGACTAATTTGCATACAGCCAGGTTCTGAAACTGGGATGGTGCAATGAGCTAAAAAACGGTGTTGGATCTAGCCCTGATCTCTTGACTGGGTGAGAGTACTCTGCTTAATTCAGAGACTCTGTCCATCACCACCCCTTGTTGTAAATTATGTTGAGAGATGGCATGTGTAAAAAGCTTATGAGATTTATTAGGGACAAAAAAGATTTGGAGTGCCTATCTAAAAAGGGATCCAAAGGCATGTTACAATCGCCTGCTAAGATGAAATTATCATCAATATATCCAGTGATACGGGAGGCAAACGTACTCCAAAAAGTAGGATTCCCACCAGTGGGGGCATAAACATTAAGCAGGGAAAAAGGGACACCTTTGGAGGAAAGTTTAACAAATAACCATCTGCCTTCAGGGTCAGATTCGGACTGTAAAACTGAATGAGAAAAAGACTTGCGAATTAACAAAACAACACCATTTCTTTTACCATCACCAGGAGCAGAGAAAACAGTCCCCACCCAACCTCTTTTAAGCTTAGCAGCTTCGACGTCAGATAAATGGGTTTCTTGCAAAAAGGCTGCATCTACATTCAATTTAGCTAGATGGGAAAGGATCTTTTGCCTCTTAATAGGTGAATGCAAACCTTTAACGTTCCAAGAAACAATACGTATTGACATCAAAGAAAATTAAGGAGGGGTAGCATAATAAAAGTAGGGAACAAAAGTAAAGCCTCATAATCCGGAGAAATGGACAGGAAGAAAGAAAGGTGAGCCCCTTGCTCACTTTGCCACTGGATTCAAGCAAGCCGGGCTGAAGACGGCTGTAATGCCAGAAACCGGTCCTCGGAAGCTTGTTTCCAGTCCAGAGAAGGCATGGCTTGGCAGTTCGGGCTGGACTGTTCCCATGAGGCACAGGATCAGACTGATTTGCATATAGCCATGTCCGAACTGGGGTGGCAGAGTGGGCTAAAGAACGGTGATGGATCAAACCCAGATCTTTTGACTGGGTGTGAGTGTTTGATTGGTTCAGATGCTCTGTCCATCACCACCCCCTTTTGTACCGCTTTGGCGGCCATAAGTGTGACAGGGTATGCTCAGACGTGAGCCCCTTGCTCACTTTGCCACTGGATTCAAGCAAGCCGGGCTGAAGACGGCTGTAATGCCAGAAACCGGTCCTCGGAAGCTTGTTTCCGGTCCAGAGAAGGCATGGCTTGGCAGTTCGGGCTGGACTGTTCCCATGAGGCACAGGGTCAGACTGATTTGCATATAGCCATGTCTGAACTGGGGTGACAGAGTGGGCTAAAGAACGGTGATGGATCAAACCCAGATCTTTTGACTGGGTGTGAGTGTTTGATTGGTTCAGATGCTCCGTCCATCACCACCCCCTTTTGTACCACTTTGGCCGCCATAAGTGTGGCAGGGTATGCCCAGACGTGAGCCCCTTGCTCACTTTGCCACTGGATTCAAGCAAGCCGGGCTGAAGACGGCTGTAATGCCAGAAACCGGTCCTCGGAAGCTTGTTTCCGGTCCAGAGAAGGTATGGCTTGGCAGTTCGGGCTGGACTGTTCCCATGAGGCACAGGGTCAGACTGATTTGCATATAGCCATGTCTGAACTGGGATGGCAGAGTGGGCTAAAGAACGGTGATGGATCAAACCCAGATCTTTTGACTGGGTGTGAGTGTTTGATTGGTTCAGATGCTCCGTCCATAACCACCCCCTTTTGTACCGCTTTGGCCGCCATAAGTGTGGCAGGGTATGCTCAGACGTGAGCCCCTTGCTCACTTTGCCACTGGATTCAAGCAAGCCGGGCTGAAGACGGCTGTAATGCCAGAAACCGGTCCTCGGAAGCTTGTTTCCGGTCCAGAGAAGGCATGGCTTGGCAGTTCAGGCTGGACTGTTCCCATGAGGCACAGGGTCAGACTGATTTGCATATAGCCATGTCTGAACTGGGGTGGCAGAGTGGGCTAAAGAACGGTGATGGATCAAACCCAGATCTTTTGACTGGGTGTGAGTGTTTGATTGGTTCAGATGCTCCGTCCATCACCACCCCCTTTTGTACCGCTTTGGCCGCCATAAGTGTGGCAGGGTATGCTCAGACGTGAGCCCCTTGCTCACTTTACCACTGGATTCAAGCAAGCCGGGCTGAAGACGGCTGTAATGCCAGAAACCGGTCCTCGGAAGCTTGTTTCCGGTCCAGAGAAGGCATGGCTTGGCAGTTCGGGCTGGACTGTTCCCATGAGGCACAGGGTCAGACTGATTTGCATATAGCCATGTCCGAACTGGGGTGGCAGAGTGGGCTAAAGAACGGTGATGGATCAAACCCAGATCTTTTGACTGGGTGTGAGTGTTTGATTGGTTCGGATGCTCTGTCCATCACCACCCCCTTTTGTACCGCTTTGGCGGCCATAAGTGTGACAGGGTATGCTCAGACGTGAGCCCCTTGCTCACTTTGCCACTGGATTCAAGCAAGCCGGGCTGAAGACGGCTGTAATGCCAGAAACCGGTCCTCGGAAGCTTGTTTCCGGTCCAGAGAAGGCATGGCTTGGCAGTTCGGGCTGGACTGTTCCCATGAGGCACAGGGTCAGACTGATTTGCATATAGCCATGTCTGAACTGGGGTGACAGAGTGGGCTAAAGAACGGTGATGGATCAAACCCAGATCTTTTGACTGGGTGTGAGTGTTTGATTGGTTCAGATGCTCCGTCCATCACCACCCCCTTTTGTACCACTTTGGCCGCCATAAGTGTGGCAGGGTATGCCCAGACGTGAGCCCCTTGCTCACTTTGCCACTGGATTCAAGCAAGCCGGGCTGAAGACGGCTGTAATGCCAGAAACCGGTCCTCGGAAGCTTGTTTCCGGTCCAGAGAAGGTATGGCTTGGCAGTTCGGGCTGGACTGTTCCCATGAGGCACAGGGTCAGACTGATTTGCATATAGCCATGTCTGAACTGGGATGGCAGAGTGGGCTAAAGAACGGTGATGGATCAAACCCAGATCTTTTGACTGGGTGTGAGTGTTTGATTGGTTCAGATGCTCCGTCCATCACCACCCCCTTTTGTACCGCTTTGGCCGCCATAAGTGTGGCAGGGTATGCTCAGACGTGAGCCCCTTGCTCACTTTGCCACTGGATTCAAGCAAGCCGGGCTGAAGACGGCTGTAATGCCAGAAACCGGTCCTCGGAAGCTTGTTTCCGGTCCAGAGAAGGCATGGCTTGGCAGTTCAGGCTGGACTGTTCCCATGAGGCACAGGGTCAGACTGATTTGCATATAGCCATGTCTGAACTGGGGTGGCAGAGTGGGCTAAAGAACGGTGATGGATCAAACCCAGATCTTTTGACTGGGTGTGAGTGTTTGATTGGTTCAGATGCTCCGTCCATCACCACCCCCTTTTGTACCGCTTTGGCCGCCATAAGTGTGGCAGGGTATGCTCAGACGTGAGCCCCTTGCTCACTTTACCACTGGATTCAAGCAAGCCGGGCTGAAGACGGCTGTAATGCCAGAAACCGGTCCTCGGAAGCTTGTTTCCGGTCCAGAGAAGGCATGGCTTGGCAGTTCGGGCTGGACTGTTCCCATGAGGCACAGGGTCAGACTGATTTGCATATAGCCATGTCTGAACTGGGGTGGCAGAGTGGGCTAAAGAACGGTGATGGATCAAACCCAGATCTTTTGACTGGGTGTGAGTGTTTGATTGGTTCAGATGCTCCGTCCATCACCACCCCCTTTTGTACCGCTTTGGCCACCATAAGTGTGGCAGGGTATGCTCAGACGTGAGCCCCTTGCTCACTTTGCCACTGGATTCAAGCAAGCTGGGCTGAAGACGGCTGTAATGCCAGAAACCGGTCCTCGGAAGCTTGTTTCCGGTCCAGAGAAGGCATGGCTTGGCAGTTCGGGCTGGACTGTTCCCATGAGGCACAGGGTCAGACTGATTTGCATATAGCCATGTCTGAACTGGGGTGGCAGAGTGGGCTAAAGAACGGTGGTGGATCAAACCCAGATCTTTTGACTGGGTGTGAGTGTTTGATTGGTTCAGATGCTCCGTCCATCACCACCCCCTTTTGTACCGCTTTGGCCGCCATAAGTGTGGCAGGGTATGCTCAGACGTGAGCCCCTTGCTCACTTTGCCACTGGATTCAAGCAAGCCGGGCTGAAGACGGCTGTAATGCCAGAAACCGGTCCTCGGAAGCTTGTTTCCGGTCCAGAGAAGGCATGGCTTGGCAGTTCGGGCTGGACTGTTCCCATGAGGCACAGGGTCAGACTGATTTGCATATAGCCATGTCTGAACTGGGGTGGCAGAGTGGGCTAAAGAACGGTGATGGATCAAACCCAGATCTTTTGACTGGGTGTGAGTGTTTGATTGGTTCAGATGCTCCGTCCATCACCACCCCCTTTTGTACCGCTTTGGCTGCCATAAGTGTTGCAGGGTATGCTCAGACTTGAGCCCCTTGCTCACTTTGCCACTGGATTCAAGCAAGCCGGGCTGAAGACGGCTGTAATGCCAGAAACCGGTCCTCGGAAGCTTGTTTCCGGTCCAGAGAAGGCATGGCTTGGCAGTTCGGGCTGGACTGTTCCCATGAGGCACAGGGTCAGACTGATTTGCATATAGCCATGTCTGAACTGGGGTGGCAGAGTGGGCTAAAGAACGGTGATGGATCAAACCCAGATCTTTTGACTGGGTGTGAGTGTTTGATTGGTTCAGATGCTCCGTCCATCACCACCCCCTTTTGTACTGATTCTCATCAGAAGCATGGCTGGAGAACTAGAGTGAACCAGGGTCAACATCAGCTCAAGTATGAGGTTCTGCATAAGAAAAAGAAAACATCACAAGAGAGGGACAGATGACGTTCCACTGGACAAAGGAAGGGAGGGGAGAAGACAGGATTGATCCAGAAAATGGAATGGGGCACGGGGTGACGCTAGATAAGGTATAAGCAAATTTAACAAGTGTATCAAACCCATCACTTGGTCTTTTCTGGTTCATGGTCAGGAAGACCGGAACTGGAACACGAAATCAAAACAGAGTGGTCAGCATCGGACGGACAACCCTTACCAAAAACAGAGTGAGAGGATACATGAGCCAACCAGCAATACTGGAAATAGGGAAACAAAGGGACAGGAAAGATGAGGTTAGCCTGACACAGTAAGGAATGGGGAAGGTTGTGAGGAACTAGGGAGATGTTTTCCCTTTTTTGCCAAGTGTCAAAAATGTTATCTCTCTCCATGCAGTGGTATGAAAAAGACATTTTGGTAAAACATGCAAAGAGACATTTGATTTGTTTAAAGAAGCATCTTTTTTCTCCACATACCCTGGCTAAAAACATTTGTGACAGGCTTTCATGAAATATTTTGATGAAGCAATCAGGCAAACCAAGCTATATTATCTTTTAATATGAACGATATTAAGGTTCTTTTTTTCATTGATACATGAGTATTATTATTGCAAAGAGGCTAAAGTCACATTGGGGACACAGAATATTAAATATTTACTAGCACGTTTTTCTTGTAACAATGACGATTTTTGAATGGGGAGAGCATGAACTATTCTCCCCTGTGTGCATAAATGTCTGCAGATATGTTACTTTGGATATGTGCATTTATGCTCATCTTCGTCAATGCTTGTTTTTACGCATTCTCCTTTGAGCAAATTTCTTGTAAATAGGTTGAAATGTGCATAGTCTTATTCTTGATGGTGTGCTACTCACATCCACCTGAATCTAATCTTTGTTCTTATGTCTCTCACCTCCTCATTTATTAAAGACCCAAAACTACATTTACTCCATCAATGGTCTACACCAGAAAAACAAGCATTTACAATGCAACGGTCTCGCCTTTGCCAAAGTTAGAGCTATTGGCATTGTAAATGACAACATCTTTATTTATGTGTTGGTTTTGAAAGAAGATAAATAAATGGCATTGCCATTTACAATGTCAATAGCTTAATCTCTCGCAAATGCAAGACCTATTGGATTTGCACCCCCACACACACACACAGAGAGCCACACACAGAGAGCCCCCCACACACACAGAGCCCCCACACACACAGAGCCCCCCCCACACACACACAGAGAGCCCCCCCATACACACACACACAGAGCCCCCCACACACATACACAGAGAGCCCCCCCCACACACACAGAGAGCTCCCCCCCACACACACACAGAGCTCCCCCCACACACACAGAGAGCTCCCCCCACACACACACAGAGCCCCCCACACACACAGAGAGCCCTCCCACACACACACAGAGCCCCCACACACACACACAGAACCCCGCCACACACAAAGAGAGCCCCCCCACACACACACAGAGCCACACACACACACACACACACACAGAGCCACACACACACAGAGCCAATCAGTGAACCCCTGAAGCCCAATGCTACTTAAATAAAGTATTTCCTTTTATATTAACTAAAGGTCACTGATAACTTGTCCCCTTAACGCAACAGTTTCTCGCGTATAAGCGTATCAGACAGCAGGAGTTACTACGGCATAATGACATTGGAAGGATGACAGGCCGAGTTGGCCCTTACCTGAATTCGAAGGTGTAAGTGCAGATCACACGTAAATCAGGAGCATGAGTTTACATAATCACCCACTTTATTTAAATGACTGACAAATTGGCAGCTCTTTGCCGGCTGTCCCTCAGAGGAGGTAATTGTCATCAGCAAAAGGCTTCAGGGAAAAATATCCCGCGATTTAACGTACCGAATAATGGTGGAGGTGGGGGGGGGGGTGGAGAAAAACGCACACGATTGTTTCAGGTGCATCACCGTTATGCGCAAACATTTTCACGTTAATTTCATACTAAGCAACGTTTAACAGCAGTACGTAGCTCACAAACTCCGAGCAAAACTGGTTTCTAAGCGCTCTCCGCATTCTCCCTTCAATAGGCAATAAAACTGCTGATGGCACCACTATTAATTGACGGGAATCACACAACGTGCCAAGAATCCAAGACAAAAACTGAGATCTTCCTTGTCGCATTTATAGATACCCAGAAAGCCCATTGCCAAAGACACCCTAAAACAGTTTTCTTGAAGGAGGGGTGAGAACAAAATTACCAAAGAAATCTCACCGGCACTTTGGACGGGGTTACCGTTCGTTCAGTGTGAGGTGCAGCTAGCAGGGAGCTGTAACGTACGAGCGTGGGAGCAGTAGGGGGGTCGGGGGCTCTGGCGTCGGCCTGTCGTGCCTTGAGGTCCAGCCCCGTGTTTATCTGTGCAGTTTAAAACTGCGGCAAGGTCCCGTGGCACGCCACAACTTTGTACAGGAGCAAAGGGGTACAGCTATCTAATATCAACAAACACCGAGCAGAGCGGGGAGTGCGGAGACAGAAGACAGAGGAAGACGCCGAGAACAGAAGAGGGTCGGCAAAAAATAAACAACATTTATCAGCAAGGAGGGTGCAGAAAGCGACAGTGTTGAACAAACACACGATTTATTAGTGTGTTTTTTATACAAGGGGGGCCCGTTGCCTCTCCCGACATCAGAGAGATTCACAATTAGAGACGGTTCTTGAACACACAGGTTGCCAAATAACTTCAACAGTAATGAAATTCCCTGGGAGGCTGTGCTGCGCTGTCCTTCCTGCCTCCGGCGGGCGCTCGGTCCACACACTGAGAGCCTCCCTCGGTCAAGATGACAGACTAGCGGCTTCAAATGAAGAGTTAGAGCCAGAGGCTATCTTAGCCCAGGGCAGGGGCGGCTCTGAAGTTTGTTGTCACGGTGGGAGACTGGAAGGGGGGGAGGGCTAGGGGTGCTGGGGACGCTGAGGTTGCGACAGGAGACGAAAGGGTGAAGTACTGGTATTTTAAGTTGCAATTTGAAAATCAAAGCAGTCTCTTGCTGCGTTCCGAGAATTCTGGCGCATGTCAGATGCAGAAAAAAGGAACCACCGACAAAACCGATAGAGCTGCATAAAAAAGCCGATAATTCTGCTTTCTGGAGTGCGCGGAATGGGGGCACGATGTACACGCAAATAGAATCAACAAGCGAAAGCGCGCCCTGTATTTGAGTGGAAGGGTGGAAACAGTGACGAGCGCAGAGCCACCATTTAAAAACAGTAGCCCCCGTGTAGCATCAGTTAGAGAAAACACAGTACCGCCTCCCCTCCACAATGGAAACTAACCAAATTAGTCAATTTGGAGTGCAAAACGAAAAACAAGCATTTACAAGTGGGGCCGGAGACAGGGACAGTGGGAGGGGGACGGGAACGGACACACGGACAGCAGGAGGGGGGCAGGAACGGGCACACGGATAGCGGAAGGGGAGGGGAGCACTCACCTGGACTTCTACCGGCGGCGGTCGGCCTGGTATGAATGACAAAACAAACCTTAAAAAAAAAAAAACACCCACATGACGTTCTAAAAGGGGCCAAGAGCGTAAAAATCGCCGGAACGCCCACGAATCTGCTACGACAATGACGGACAGATCTCTCTTCCAATGGCTAGCCTCCATTTATGGAGCTAGCCAATGGAAGAGAGAGGCGGGACAAAGCCCCATACTGGTAAACATAAGATTTCGCCTGCCCGAGCACTGCTGCGCAGTGCTACGCCAGGCGAAACCTAAAAAGGGATACAAACAAGTACACATTTCTAAATAGTTCAAAGAAAAGGACACATTTTATGATCATGTCTTTAATTTGCAAAGATTGTTTATTAAAGTCTATTACAAGCACGAACAGACAATCAGTGTGCCTACATTTGTATTCCACAATATTGTTTGTTCAGTGATTTCTCTAATGGTGACAGGTCTGCATCAATTACATACGTCTCTTTTTCTCAGCCAATCAAAGTTATCTAAAACTTACTGAGACACACCAGAGAAATCTTTGGTTTCTTCATCTTTTAAGTACATCCCAGAAAGTTGTTTTGAAGATGCCAGATTCCAATTAGATCTTGTTTGTACATAAAATGCCTTACTTTCTGTGAATGCTTATCTCTCTTGCTGCACTGGACCTATTGCAAAAACAGACTGTTTCTGTGTTTAGCTCCTGTAACACTGGAACTCTTGAAGTGACCACTCACCAAGGTCCAGTGATGCTAATACTTGACTGGTCAGAATCTAGAACAGAGTGGGATGTGGGCCAAGAGATGCAGTTTACTGACTAGGGAGGAGCGTGGGATCTTCTTGCTGGTTGTTTAGTTAGTTGCAGTTATATGGAGACGCTGTTCTCAATCACTTTGGGGTTCATGTAGTTGTACTTGACAGGCAGGGATGCGTTTCTGTTTTCAATCTCTGCAGATATCTGGGACAGACGTTCTTGGAAGGCCTTGATGCACCGTTTGGGTTCCTCCTCTGTAAAAAGTTCATCAGGATATGTGCCTAAAGGCCTCTTAAAAAAATAAAAGAAACATTTATTATCATAAATCAAGAGAATATATGAGGGAAGCAACAAAAAAAGCAAGGAATGCTGGTGGAAGTTTTCTAAGTGATCATGTTGGTTTACGACAGCCTAAACATGAAATCAGCTTTACTTGTTTCCCTCACCTCCTTGTGTTTTTCAGTGGTTCTCATCTTTTAGCTCACTCTGTAAGAGATCACCACTGGATCCATGGCAACTCTGGGTCTCAAGGGTCTATGATAGGCCAACTTCTTATTCTCTGTATACACCAGCTTCCTTGATGACCTCACCTGTAACTGCTCTTGTTGCCTTTACACTGTTTACACAAATAGTATCATTTTATACCCTCTACCCATGAATCTGACTGCTTCTCTACGGTCAGATGTAGGGTAGCTCTCACGCCTTGTTCAATTCCCCTCCACCCCCAAATCTGAGGGTCTTCACTTTCTCTCCACCTCCACATCGGCATCGCAGATTCCAGATATATAGACTTTCATTGAAACATTTAGACTTTCTCAAACTCAGCCAGAAACCTTGGGGTTCACTTGAACTCTTCTATTATCACAGACACTGCAGAACGCGACCACATGTTAAATATCAGAGAAATAGCCAGGTCTTATTTTTACCACCACCAAGACCAATTAAGTCAGTAACAGTTTGTAAATTAGATTAGCTACTCAGTACCCACCCTCAAAAGCCCTTCTCCCCACTAGACAGGGTTCAGAACTGTGCCTGCAAAAACTTACTCAACCTCCCAAGGCAGAAGCTCACCACTTCCTTTCGCAGAAAGATGGGAACCTCATGTCGAAAATTCGACCCTCTACAAAACATTTCCAGTCACATAAAAAGAGGTCATGCTCCCTCCAGGAATTTACTATCAGAACTTGCTGTCTACACCCAAACCACAGAGTACAGGTCCCAGAGTCTGATTGTGCCATTCCAGGCCACATCACTGGTACTCACTGCTTCCAAAGAATGCCCCACACTCACTGTTTCCAAAACAACTCTGAAATGCCATCTCATGAGTCTATTAAAGAACATTTAAAGAAGCACACGGTGCAACAGATGAAAATGACTCTACCTAGTTACTATGCCAAGCATAATTGTATTATTGTTGGTGTGTTGCATTCCTATTACAAAAGCAGCTGTTTTATTCAAAGCGTGAATCACCTCTTTGGTTCATTCATTCCATCATACTGAATTATCTATGTAACAATCCACCTTATGGAAGACAGTGTTGGACAAAATGTAATGCCAGTTATTCCTAGGTAAATAACTCACAAGGAGGTACTGTTTACCCACAACTCGAGACTCCTAACATACACAAGGAGAGTAAGCAATGCTTACCCTGTCACCGGGCTCATCACTCAGGACCCTGACAGTCAACATTAAGCTGGCAGTGGCGTCCACATCGGGCAAGATCTCGAGGACACTTTCCAGGGTCGCTGTGCCTTTGGTCTTCGGGGGAGGTTGACGCATTGTCCCAGGAGTGTTCGGCATCCAGGAGATGAAATCAAACTAAATTGGTACAAGCCCAAAAGAAAGAAATAAGCTGCATTTGAAGGCTGCAATTATTTCAATTAATTAGATTTATATAGCACAACCAGAACCAGGGTTGTCAGACTGCCACATAAAAAAACACTGTTTCACTTGAAAAGCCAAACAAATATAATTCTAAGACAGAAACAAGAGTTCAGTGCAGGAAAAGTGTGATTGCTAGGGATAAAATCACCATTAGAGAGAAGGTTGGAAAAGTCTGTGTTTTAATGAAGAGTTAGAATGTCAGCTAGAGTTTATATACTAGGAATTATCACAGACCAAGGGGTAATTCCAAAAGGATATGAACATTGAGTCTCCTTCTTGAGGCATCCATACTCAGCTGATAGCGTAAAATCTTTCCAAACGTTGCCTGGTTACTAGGGTGCAATGAAGGAAAACACCTGCGCAAGGACCGATCATGAGTAAAGGCTTCCCCAATTGTCTACATTCAGATTTGTCCTGTCCAAAAGTGCACTGGACACATTGGTGAAAACTTTTAGTTCTAGGACAACCGGAACTTCCCCTTCCAGAGCAATGCCCTCTGGTAACCTTTGGACCTCCTCGGGTCAACTTCTAAGGTAACAAACACAATGTGCTCTAAGGAGCCCCTTGGTTTTTTTAAACTATTTTATTTTGCATTTTCCCCAAAAAACAAGTAAACAAGACACATTGTACAAATCTGCCAGGAATAAAGATTCTTGCTCAGTAAAAAAAAAAAAGATAATACAAGTGGACAGAATAGCATAACAGCCACGCCCGGGCCTTTTGGGAATAATCGATACAGCACCCCGCCCCACCACGGCCATAGACACAGATATTACATTTTACAAGGTCCCTCCACAGGGTCAGAAGCGGACATAATGTGGCTATCACAGGTACATTGGACATTGTTATATGAAGCCCTCCCGCCCACTGCTGACTCTTGATATGGGTAGTAAAGGGGCGCCATATAACATTGAATTTGGCCACCCGGTCCGGATAATAGCAGTCAATTTCTCCATTGTGTAAATGGGCCACACCTTTCCCCACCACATAATTAGGAAGAGGTTGCTTCCACATCTGTGCCGCACACAACCATGCCACCAGGACGTGAGAAAGGAAGTGACCCATAGCATTCGATATGGGAAAAATTCTATTGTCCCCTGGGTCACCTAAGAGAAGCATCAGTGGTTCCAGTGGGAGTAGAACATTTGTCATGGATTTCACTGTCCTTGAATCTCAACCCAGAATGTGTGTGGAAATGTCCCCCTCTATCCACACCCCTTACAACACAAATCTGAACTCCCAAACACCTTATCCAGTCTAACAGGTGGTCAATCTCTTCTAGGCGTTCTCTTTATAGCAGACACAAATTGAAGACGTAGCCGCTCTTTGCCAAATGCCCCCCCAAGTGTCATCAGATATCTATGTTGCCAATCCCCTTTCCCATTGCTGTACATAGACATGCTTGCGAAGAGTTGTCAACTGTAAGAGATAACAGTAGAGGCAAGATATGCCTTTATGATGTATGTTAGTGAGATAGATTGACTATATGGGATGCTCGTCGCCCTGGAGGGCCAGGCGTGTGAAGGGCCCGCCATACTAATGGGGTGCTTGAGTCATTTTACATTTACATTTTTTTTTATTTTGTTTAAAAAACCTTAAAAGAGTGCTTGAGTCAATCTAAAGCTGTTGTGTCGGGTTAAGTCAAATTTGGGAAGCCGAGGCCACCCTCTGAAGCCGGTATACTCAGCGTTGCTCTCGCCACACATGGGGACTAACCTCCCCATATAAAATCCAGGAGTTTTGCATGAATATGTGTATGGATCGAAAAAACACGGGCCCATGGAAGGTCTGGAAAACAACTGAAGCATAAAATTCATTTTCACACTGTTGAGTCTGCCTAACTAAAAGATCTTAAGTTTCCACCAATAATATAAATCCTTAAAGAGGGCCATGAGTTGAGGGGGTATGTTGCAAGTAGATAAATCTTTGGTCAGAGGCAGCATATATATCCATAGATAAATAATGGATTGGGTCTCCCATTGGAAACCACCGTCTCGAATTGGGGCTTGAAGACTGTTGTGGGGCTCAGCAATCTCCATATCCTTTGACTCCGGATAATTAATTTTGGAGGCGGACACCTGAGAGAAGGCCTCAAGCTCCTCCATCAATCCCAGAACAGTGATATAAGAAACAAAGAATGTCATCAGCGCATAAAGCAAGATTATGTTCCACACCATCAACCACCACACCACTAATGCAAGGGTTAGCCTGAACTTTAGCCACAAATGGTTCCATTGTAAGGGCAAATATTGAAGGGGACAATGGGCATTCCTGATGGGTACCTCATGTGAGCTGAACAGATCGGGAAAAAGAGTAATTAAGTTTAAGCTTAGTGGTAGGCTTCTGAAAGTTGTCCAGAATAAAAGTTTTCATTTTATGTCCTAGTGAGATTTCATCTAGGACCTTAGTGAGGCAGGCTTTCCCATTTTCAGATGAAGTGTATTCTGTGACACAAGCATGGTGTTAGAACTGGGGGCCTCTAGTTGGCAGAGATAGGTACCACTGTCCAAACAGGGACCCTTGCTTCTAGTCAGGGTAAGGAGGAAACACTCTTTAGATAACATCTGCTCACCCCCTTGGTAGCTTGGCACAAGCAGTCAGGCTTATCCAGAAGCAATGTGTAAAGTATTTGTACCAACACTCACAGTAACACAGTGAAAACACCACAAACTGACTCCACAACGGTTTAGAAAAATAAAGGTATTTCATCTAAACTACTCAAAGACCACAACGACAAAAATCCAACATACACAGTTCAAGAATATGGTTGCAAAAGAGTTCTTAATGTTCTTAAGGTTAGCGATAAAATTATCCACGGTTGCGTCACGTTTTAGCCACATATTTTGGTTAGCAAAAAAAAAATCCAAGCACAGAAGCTGTAACGGTGAAAAAGAAGCGATGCGTTGCTCCTGAGACCCTGGGGAGGCTTTAGCGACAGCCCCGCTGCAGCAGCGGGTGTGTTGCGACAAATCCGGTCTGTATGGGGAGGAAGGCCACTAGTATGGATTCCAGTGCGTAGGTTCTGTAGGAAGTTTTCTCCCGCAAAGGCACGATAAGATGATTCTCGGGTGTTGCGACGATCTCCGGGGCGACGATGCGCGGTCCAGCGGCGATCTTTCTCTCGCAGCTCCTCGATGCGATGGCTCTGCGACGATTCCCGCAGCGACGTGAAGCGATGATTTCACCCAGCGATGACAGGCTCTGGGACGATGTTCGCAGAGGCAGAAATCTTCCTGCTAACGAAGGGTGCGACGTCTTCAGGCAGCGGCGACAGGCGCTGCGATCATCTTGGTTTTCGTAGCGGCAGAAATTTTCTCGCTCGGCTGGGTTTGTGATAGATTTTCTGTAGCAAAGTCTTTAAAAGCTTGATTTCCATCTCCCCAACACAGGTACAACTTCCAGAGGCACCACGCATGGGCCACGCACTCCAGGAAGGACAGAGCTCTCTCAGCAGAGCTCAGGGAAGCTGGAGGTGAAGTCCTTTTGTTCCTGGGACTTCAAAACAGGGAGCCAGCTCTTCTCAGGCCCTTGGAGATTCCTTCAAGCAAGGGGACACAGCACAAAAAAAAGTCCTTCCCCTCTCTTTGGCAGCAAAGCAACAGCAGGGCAATCCAGCATCACACAGCAGGACAGTCTTCCTTCTTCAGTTTCAGCTTTTTCCTTGGCAGAGGTTTCTTCTTGATTCCAGGATGATCTAATTTTCTGTAGTCAGGGGTCCTGACCCCTAAAAGTCTTTGTTCCCTATGTGCAGGAGTGCTCTGAACCCGGTCTGAACCAGTTCTGGGTGTTCCTTGAGCACTTTGTTTTTCCTGGCGTCTCCTTTCCTTTCAGAGTGAGGGGCAGGGTCGTCAGCCGCCCAGCAGGAGGTGGACCCAGCATTGTGGAAGGCAGGCACAGCCCTATTCAGGCCCAGGTGCTATCTCCTCCCACCACTCAAGTTGGAAATGCAGTTTTTCAGCCTAGGGATGACTCAGACAGCCTCCTGGGGAATCCCCAGCCCCTGTCACTCTCAAACCAGACAGTCAATTCACAAACAAGCCAAGGCACACAGAAAGGTCAGACAAGAGAACAGCAGCTTTCTAAAAGCGCTGTTCTCAAACCCAGGATTTTAAAACAACCTTTCCTAAAAGATGTGTTATTAAATTCTGAGTTCAGGGATACCAGACTTTTATGTCCTATCTTGTTCCTATGGGAAGATATGCTTGTAGCCATTGTAGCCAGCATCCCCCATGATAGCCTATGTAGCAAGATAGCCTTGCAGCAGTGAAAAACAAAAATGGCTGTAATTCACTACCAGAGCATGTCACCTGCACAAGTACATGCTCTACCTTTCACATACACTGCACCCTGCACAAGGGGGTACCTTGGGCCTTCCATAGGGGGGACCAATGTGCACAGAAAGGCAAGGGTTAGGCCTTGTCAGTGGGGACACTGACCAGGAGGACATGGCAGTTCACAGACTGCACACAGGCACTGCGGTGGCAGGCCTGAGACACCACTTTAGGGCTACTCATGTGGGTGGCACAATCAGTGCTGCAGGCCCACTCGTAGCATTTGTCATCACCAGCCCTGGCACACCCAGTGCACTTTACTAGGGACTTCTTGGTGATACAAATATGCCAATCATGTATATACAATCATAATAACAATGAGAGCATATGCAATTTAGCACTGATCAGCAGTGGTAAAGTGCGCAAAGTCCTATTGCCAACAGCCACAGGTCAGGAAAAATAAGGGAGGAAGAAGCAACACGTTTGGGGATAACCCTGCAAAAAGGGCCAGTTCCAACACATGGTATCTGTGACCACTCCAGTCCTCAAAAAAGATTTAAAGACCCGCACTAAAGAATCAATCAGGAGGGCGGCATAACATTTATAAAACTTTGCAGTATAGCTGTTGGGTATCTACAGAATGCGAGGTTAAAGGCGGGACTCTATCCGTTGAGGGAATCTTCCTTTCACAACTTATTTCCTACCCAGTTGACGTAGAGGAGCTACAATGGACGGAGCTTTTTGAGTAGGTCCGAGGGAAGTTTATACTATATCAGAATATTGGAAAATTCAAATCTTGGAATTAATGCTGGAGACGTGGCTGTTCATCCACAGTTTACAACGATTCAATCCCCTCTTTTTGATCTCTATATGTATAAAGACATAAGACACTTCGAACCGCATGTCGAGGCGGTCGTCGCCATACAGTGTTCGACCTAGGATAAGGTCTTTGCTCTGGATAGTCTTCATCGAATGTTGCCTATTTTCTGCAAATTTGATTGACGAAGCTTCAACTATGAGTATTTAATGCCTTGTTAAATGAAAATGAATGTATAAGGCTTAACAAAATATGTAACATACCATCAGCGCCCTGAGGAAGAATGGTACATGAGATTCCGAAACGCGCGTCGGCGCATTTTTTGTGGTTGTGAATGTTTATGATGTATGTTTTGTTTTTGTTAAACTGTTTTTTTCTGATTATCAACTTTCTTCACTATTTTTGTGGTTGTTGTTTATGTATATATTATTCTGGTTTTGATGTTGTTGAGACATGTACCGCAATTTTCCATACTGCTTCATCTATGTCGGGACTCCAATTAATTAGATTTAGATGTGAGTCATATTGAATTGTATTGATTATATGTACAAAGTATTTATTGAAAAATTATGGATTGTTACTTGAAAGAAATGAATATATATTTTTTGAAAATAAAACACAAAAAAGTTATATAAATGTGTTGCTTTCTATGTGGGACTGTCTTGATGTTGATTAGGATTCAGGTTTTTTTTTCTGCTGTATATTTTGTTGTATAGCTGTTGGGGACCAGTGCCTTACGGATGTAGAGGCGGCCAATTGTCACTTGAAGCTCATCCGGAGTAATGTCATCCTTCTGAAGGCACAACTCCTCAGATCTATTGGGGGGGGCATAGGTGCTCAAGTATACTTTTTGACCCTGAGTGTCAAGCTGTTGAGCATGGTATTGAGTGGAACAGTAACTATGGAAGATCTCAAGGTCTCCTCTGCCTCTAGATGGATGCGACACTCTTCATCCACCAGCTCCCCAATTTGGCTGCAGGTAGCACAAATGGCTCAAAAGGAGCAAAGGCCCAGTATGTCCAGCTAGGCACAGTGAGTCCTCATCAATCAGCTTGGATGTGTACACCACCAACAGTATTATGCCCACACAGTCACTGGCCCAAAGAGATGATCTGCAGGGAGCAGTCTGAAGGGTGTCAGATCATCTCACTGTGAAGAATGCGCTCAGAGTAGCACACACTAAAAGTGGATGAACCCAACCCAGAGTCCAGTATGGTGTACATCATAGACCTCGTTGAAAGCACAATCCATACCCCACACAACCTCTCATAGATGGGGGGTCGCCAACCCCAAGCAGTCCCAAGCTCATCACAGGGCCCATCCTCACAGATCAGTACTATTCCTCCTATGTACTCCCCCACTTAGACCTCAGCGCCAAACCTGTTATAGCCTCTGTGTATCACAGGCCCAAGTCGATCATAAAGCCTAATCTTGGGAGGGAGCCGTCGCCAAGTAATCTCGCCAGAATCAAGGGATAGACGGCAAAGGCAGGGGCCAGTGCGCCCCTGTCATGCTCTCTCTGGCATCCATGAACAAGCTGTCTACTGAGTAAGGCATGTGTTCTGCCATACAACTGAAAGCAAAAAAAACATTGTGAATAACTTATAACATGCAAGGAAGAAATAGCTATGCTGCTAAAATAGCTATGCTGTAGACTAGGAGATTGCTGCTATGATGTTGGATAGCGGAGACTTTGCAAGGTCATTGACTGTCATTATGGACTCAGTGCTTTAGTGCATGCACTATCTGATTGTGTAAAGTTCATTGTTTCACTTTTCAAATGCAGTAGAATAATGTATCACAGTTTCCTCATTTCTGCACGTTAGGAAGATAAATTGCGCTTGTTGTTATGTTATTATTCTCTCTTTTAAGTTGTACCCCATGCGTGATGCGCAGACGTCGCGGCCGCCATAGTCCTATAAAGACGGCCACAGCCTGCCTGAGTGAGGATTATTGCTGTCGTAAGCAGCTGGGTAGTGCCTATATAGGCGACCCTCCCCAACCTTGCAAAACTCAGCATGCTATTGGAATAAATAATGATGCAACACAATTTTGCTGGGAAAAGTTTGCTGCAGGTTTATTCCATACAAAGTATGCCAATGTGGTGGGTTAAGTTACGGGCGATCCAAGGGCAGGTAGCAGTGACTGACCTAAACTGCCCCGCCCGCCTGAAGAGCCAAATTGCACTGTGGCCAACCCAATCGGTGCTAGTAGTTATGAGGGGATTCCCCTCTTGAATACCGTGTACCACCGGTCCACCACTTTACTCATGCCCTTTTAAGGACATAGCGTTGCAAGGCAAGCCCCCGGTTGTTCAGGCTTACAACGCCCAAAGGACTAGCGGGGCACCGACGATTTTCCTCCAGGGACCTGCCATAAAGACTCCTGGGGTTTGGCCCAGGTACCCCTCTTGTGCCCCTGAAGAGGTACCCTTCTATACTCTTCCAACTCCATATTGCCCTGTAACTCCGCCAATGCTCTGAATTTGGCCACCGTCACCACCAGAGCCCTCCCACCAAGGCTGTCAGTTTACTTCACTTGCACCTAGCTGGTTCCAGCACCTCTCCAATATCTAATAAGAACCGATCAATGCCCACCTTAGACAGGTGCACCCCGTCCTCCTAAACATACCCTTTGGTGTTGGCATGTATTAGCCCGTGTCTGATGAAGCCAAACCCCTCTGCTCCGCGAACTTGTGTATGGCGCGGTTTACCCTTCTACTGCAATGTTCTATAGCCTCCCCGACTTGGCACCCCGCTAGATGCTAGGTGGGACTATCTCTATCGGTGCAGTTTGTTGAGCAAGCTGTGCCATCACATGCTGGGGTACCCCAGGCAGTCTATCTGTCTCTGGGAGAATCCATGCTTCCAAGTCCTGTTTTCTGCCCATTACGCCAACCCGGTGATGTACAAGTGGCCGATCACCCACACCTTGAACCCTGGTGAAAATAAAGGGATGCAAATTTTCACAAGCTATTTAATGTTTACACATTACACACATCAAACTCGAGTAGACTTTCGCCTTGCCATCCCCTATGTCCTGTTAAAACCATCATGGGTAAATGTAGCTCTCATAAAAGCGTGAGTCCCGAAGTCCCACCTATTTAATGTGCTCAGCTGGGAGACCAATCTTGAAAGCCGATGTGGCCACTCCAACGTAATGAATGACTAGAAAATTGTTTCCCTGGGTGAGTTTGTCCTGATGACACAAGGCAAGACCTCATAATCCGGTCCACCTGGACTTTTGTGAGGGGCACTAGTTCTGCATGAATTATGAACTACCCTGCTTATCTAGGGTGGGTGGCTAAATAATCGCTGACCAGCTCAACTGGGCAGTGACCTCTTTCCCCCAAGGGCTGTAACACTACTTCTTTCCCTTGCCCAAACCCCCCCGCCCGGTCAGTTTTGGATCTTCTGATGTGCATCCTTAGAGAGTTACTTATCAACCGGACATCCTGGCTGCATAAAGTGTCCCCTGACCCATCCTTTTTCAACCTAGCTACACGTTCACTGATTCTGAAGGCCCCAAAAAATGCCAGGCTGAATGCAGCCGCAAAGAGACTTGCCTCGAAAGGTGAATATGTGACCTTGTGAACAGCATCCATCATGCCTTGCAATGTGTGGAATTCAATTAGTGACCT
Source organism: Lissotriton helveticus (assembly GCF_964261635.1). Taxonomy (NCBI): domain Eukaryota; kingdom Metazoa; phylum Chordata; class Amphibia; order Caudata; family Salamandridae; genus Lissotriton; species Lissotriton helveticus. The sequence goes on from NC_136073.1 coordinate 145,763,478, forward strand.
GGTAAGAGGAAAGGTTCACCCAAGTTTCTTTAATCGCTGTTCCACCCGAGAATATGCCAGAGAAGTGCAGGGAAAGAGGTCATCTCTGCTCTTGCTCGCCACTATTCCTCCCGGAAACTGAGTCACTGAAAACAAGAGAGAGCGTCAATGGCCATGTTTTTGACTCCTTGAATGTGCCTCGCCCGGAAATCGACATTGTTTTGCAGACAAGCCCTCACTAGCTGCCTTAGTAAGCAAAGTACTAGAGGGCACTTTGCTGCCAGCCCATCGATGGCCTGCACCACTGCCATGTTGTCTGACCAAAACAGAACTCTCTTGTATGCTAAAGCCTCAGGGCATACGTGAAGGGCTGTCACTATGGGAAACAGTTCCAGTACCATGCCATTTGCAGTGATTTTCTTTCTCCTCCAAGCATTCAGCCATTTCTCAGCACACCACTCACTGCCTGATGTGTCTGTAAATAAGCACAGTTCAGGGCTGCTTGTCCATGGTGATTTCCATATCACAATGCCATTGAAATCCACCAAGAATTCTGCCCAAATTTTCAGGTCATATTTCAAACCTTTGCTCAGACTGACCATGTGGTGTTTCTTCTTTACTTTGGCTGTGGCCCTGGCTAGCCTACTAGCAAAAACTCAGCCCACTGGGACCACCCTGGCTGCGAAATGTAGTTTGCCTAAGAGGCTCTGAATTACACCTAAGGATGCCTTGTCATTTTCCAGGATGGCCTGGATATCCTGGTATAATTTCGGAACCTTCCCTGACGGAAGTCTGGACACGCCCTCAACCGTATCAAGCTAGATGCCCAGGAAAGTGAGTACCTGCACTAAACCCTCGGTCTTACCTGGCACCAAGGGGATTCGTAGGTGATCCGTCAGATCTTGGAAGCACTGTAGTGCTTCACTGCAATCCTGCGTCCCCACTCCTCCAAAGAATAGGAAGTCATCTAAGTAATGAGTCACCCCTTCTACGCCATGGAACCATGTGAGTGCCCACTGCAGAAAACAGCTGAATGCCGCGAAGTAAGCGCAGGATTTAGCGCAGCCCATCAGTGTAGGAGAGTGGGGTCTGCAATCCTATGGTCACCCCAGATTTTTGGTTTTTGCTTCACTGGTTTACGACTTTCCCTGGCTGTGGGCCTGCTAATCAGACCCACAGCCTAGCTGTTCTCTCTCTAAATTGACAACCATGTACTTTAGGTGCATTTACCAATTGGTACCGGGCCACCTTATCAGTCCCTGTACAGTGTACCTTAGGTGCCCAGGGCATAGGTGTACCCAGGGCCTACCAGGGGCTGAAGCATGTATTATGCCACCCAAGGCTGGCCATCTAAAACTGACACAACTGGCTGCACGACAGCTGGGGCAAGGTGGTGTAATCACCCTTTGCTATATATATATAGTATACCTATATCTAACCCTAAAATGGACACATATACTCCTATCAGTCACTCCTATGGCAGGCCTTATCAATCCTGAAGGCAGAGTGCTTGGAATTATGTGAGATGGTGCTCTGGCATGAGCTGAGCCCGTCTGCAGCTTGCGGAACCAAGTCCTAATAGCTGTTCCATGATAACGCTATACCATATACTCTTAAGTGCATTATCAACCTCGCGGTTAAATGCTAACTCTGGTATAACATTATCAAAACATGTCGAGTAAGGTGTCATACGAATTGGAATACTACCCCCTCGCCAATTCTGGCGACGGGGGTAGCATTCCACCCTTCTAGAGGGACACAACATGTATGTAACTGAGAACCCCGGTTAAAGTTAACGCGAGCCTTGGCATCACAAAATGGATGCTGCCACCACAGACAAAAGTCTGACCTCCTGCTGCTGGGAGTCCTTCCAGCGAGGGAGGCTTGGACAAAGGGTTTTCTGCCTTGGGAGGTGCTAGCACCACCCCAGACAGGATTTTGTGTATTGGGTAGGACAGGCCTGAAAGGAATGAGACATGCCTGGGGCACACAAGGTGCCCTGTGCATACACCGGCTCAAACCAGTTGCTGGGGCATCCCTGGCGCGAAACCGGACAAAGGATAGGGGGTGTAACCACCACCCTTCCTGGTCCCACCCATAGGAGGGACCTAGTCGTAGTACAGCCCCCTTTAGCAGGATAAAGGTAGGAGCTGGTCCCATTCCAAATTAGATTATCCTGAACAACTTTACAAGAAGAAACTCTGGACTTCGACGTTCTGCTCCACAGAAGACTGAAGAATCTTCCTTCTGGGCAAGGAGTGTCCACCCTGCAACTGCAGGCACCATCAAGCGTCCAGCAGCTTCCCTTTGTCGTCTTCCCTTGAGGATCCAGACTTCAGAGACCGACGAGACCCGGATTCCCTGACCTCTCCGACCTCAACTCACATCTGCAGCACAGCTGAGATCCGTGGGTGCGACGAGACACGTGTGACCGGCCATCTAGAAAGAACCTTCACTTCGCTTCCAGCACAACTCCCGAGGTAAACTCGACCAAGTGCTTTGGGGATTGAGAAGCCCCAGCCCCGAGCAGCTCCTGCACTGAAGACCAGCCCTCCAGCATCCACAAGATCTGCGTGGGGCCCTTCTTCTTGTTTGCTGCTTGACGCGTTGTCTGGTCACTTGCCAGCTGGCTAGTGGCCTCCTAGACGACGAACTTTGAAACCTTCACTGCTGGTCTGGTTGCTCCAGACTGGCCCTTGCTCCCCTTCAAATGAGGAGCACCCCGGACCCTCCTGGTCCACTCCAGACGCCGTTTCCACTCACCGCATGGGTTGCCTATGCCAAGGCCTGTTGACGCCGATTCCGGATCCAACATCGCCGACAGCGAGAGCCTGCGTGGGACAGCTCGTGCCTCCATCCTGGTCATCAAAGACACCTCCTGGTCCACGTGGCTGCAGAGACAAGCGTCCACTCTTCACCTGATCGCGACAACAGCATCTGGTTCCTTCCTGGTTCCACACCAGTCACTAGCTAGTGACTTTGAACACTGTCCCCTCTGCTTTCAGGTCCTCTTCTTCACCGATCCACCCTTGGATCGCACTGGACATCTTCCTCCTGGTCGCCTGCAGCATCTTTTCTTCCAGGCTCCATAGACTTCAACGCGAGAACCCAACACATTTTGACACCTATGCACCCGCAGCCCGTGGGTGAGGTAACAAGAGCATTTCGGTGCTCAAGGGTAGTTTAACCGTCCTAGTGTCCATTTCCACAGTCGTTTTAGTCCTAACTAGTCAGGATTGTCCGTACTTACCTTTTACTTGAACTGTACTGTCCATAGACGTTGTTACGCATCTCGCGTGTGAGTTCACACTCTGCACACGCGTCCCGTGGGCCTCCTATTACTTACCTAAGGTGAAGATAGCGTAGTCCTAGCGAACCCCCAGCCTCTGGACAGCTCCTTTCTTACTATCGACTTTCACATTCCACTTACTTAGTATATGGTTTGTCGTGCCCCTAGGGCACCAGTGTAATTTTGTGCAACTTAACGTATTTTTCCTAAGAGATTGTCATGTGCTTAGCCCTCTGACCTCAAAAAGAGTTCAGAGGTGTTTGTTATTAATAAATATACTGTTTATTTTCATAACAACCTGTGTGGTGTCCTTTCATCTGATATTCAAGGGGTTATATTGTGGTAAAACAGCTGGCTTCACATGCCAAAAGAGTTTAGCCTAAGACTGCTTTGTCCATGCTACCGTTAGGATAGCTGGTCTATAAGGTTGACTTACAACCAATCACCATAAGGGTTGTTTGGACTGATACAAGGTGATCACTAGAACTAGTGAGCATCATATATCAGGCCAACTTCTCACAATCAGTATACACTTGTCATAGTAAAACTGTCCCTGCCACTTGAAACCCTGCATGTGATGACCCTCTGGGTGAAACAGCAACAAGCGGAAAGCTGATTCAATGTCCACATTTGCTAACCAGGCCCCTTTCCCCGCTCTCCTCACAATGTCCACTGCCACGTCAAAAGAGAAGTAGGAGATCGAACAGGTTCCATACTCCACCCAGTGGTTCACTGAATTGCCTTTGGGGTGTGACAAATGGTGGATCAATATGAAACTCCCTGGCTATTTTTTAGGGACCACTCCCAAGGGAGAAACCACAAAGTTATCAAGTGGGGGATAAGAGAAAGGCGCAGCCAACCTTCCAAAAGCTGCTTCCTATGTAACCTTCTCCTGTACTACCCTTGTGAGTTCTTTAGCTGACCTGAGGTTGTCCGCATCCCTGCATCCCAGAGGGCCTAGATAAGGGATTCTGAAACCTTCAATAAAGCCATTGGCGAAGAGCAAGCCGTCCTTAGTGTTGGGGTAAGCCCTGAGCAAAGGGAGGAGGTTGTCCAAAGTTAGCAGCAAGGAGCCCTTAGCTGCACTGCCACTAGCTGGGGAGGCTGACCGGGAGGTAGGCTGGTCTTAGGCCAGAGCTGTCAGCCACTGGTGTGCTGAAGGTGGGGCAGGGTGAGCTGGGTGATTCAGCTTCCTGATGCTGGCTAACTGTCCTGTCTGTTGGTGTATGTGGAGGGGGTCTCCCGCTTGATGCTACAGGCCGCTGCTGTGGAGGAGACCCACACTTGTTGCAACTGTGGGCAAAGTTGCACGCCTTCCCCCAAGAGCAGGACCATGTATTGAACAGCCTGAAAGTGCAGACGTTGAACTGTTTCCCACCTTTCATCTGGCCAGCACCTCCCTGCGCCCCTCAAAAGGGCTGCTTGAAGAAGCACCTCCCTGTCTGGCCCTGTGCTTTGAAAGGTGCTGGCCCATTCTGGTTTTTGCTAAATGCATCCTTTTGATGCGGGGTGAACTTACCCATATGCTCCATCCAAAGCTGGACTTCCTTCTGATCCCAACCCAGCTCCGGACACATGGCCATCTTCTTCCTAAACTCTCTGTCGTAGATGTACCACCCAATGCCACCAGACTTTATGGCCTCATTATGGATAGAATGGGAATACTTAAAAAAGCCAGGGCCCTAATCTGGATATTTCTCCATTACTACAGCTGAGAGTATGGAGAAAGACTCTAATCAGTTCTCGGTGATCTTCTGAGGCCATGCCTGGTATTTTGATTTTTTTATCATCATCCTTTCCTCCCATCTTCCTCCGGTTTAAACCATCCAACCTGTGCATAAAGAGGGAACATTTGTCTACAAATTCCTGCCTCCAGATCCCCTCTTTGGCCACCAATGGCACCTGCCATGCCAAGGAGCATTGGCCCGATACTAAGGGGGCAACTGTAACCAACGGCAGCCACTCTGCCATCATGGAAGTTGCTTTAGCTGCCTCACTCGCGTGGTGCTGGGCCTGACATCTTCGGAATAGATCGGTGGGTCCAGTATCACACATTGCGCACTGGGCCATAGAGTGCCTGCTGGGAGGACAGGGGTAGTGAGTACTTGTATGGGTTGACCAATCGATGCTGGGGAGCTGCTGCTTGCTGTGGTGTTAATAGTGGCCTGGGCCTATGTGGATAAATGTTTTTTTATGTAATTTGTATTGATTTTACGTAATCATACAATAAAAATTGAACTTGTGAACTAGTGGCCTGTGTTGCCAGTGACTGCTTCTCAGGTTGTGCCGCTGGAGACACCTTGGTGGGGGGGGGGGGGGTGGCGACTGGACTCCGTATGCTTGGCACTGGCATGCTTGCCCCATACCTTCGCCATTGCATGTGCCACTCCTCCCAATGAAGCTGTGTCCACACGCGTTTGAGCTGTGGTCTTGGGTTAACAAAACTGGTTTTGAAGTACTCCATAATGCTCAACATGGAGTCCATCAGCTTACCCACTTTGTCAATGTTTTCACTGCTAGCTGAGGTTGTGTCCACGGTGCTTGCCAGCACAGCCACGGTCTCTGCTTCAAGCTGCAGCGCTGTCGCTCTAACTTTCAGTGCAGGTGCCTCTGCAGGGAATTCCTTGTTCATAGGCCAGCTGGCCCGTTTCAGCTGGCCCTGGCTGGCATGTCAATATAACCCCGGAGTCTTCTGGATCTCGCATGTGGAATATGCCTCTAGCCCACTCCAGTCCTATTGCTTTCGCAATATCCATGAAACTCACCAAACTGCATTCTGCGACATGCTAGGCTGGGAGTCACTGACAGTGGTCATCTGCCCAAACAGAGGGGGTGATCCCTGTCTATCCATGCCCTTGCCCTGGAGCACTAGAAACCCCTTGGCAGGTCCTGCAAGGATTGAGAAACGTGATAGAGGTTGGTCCCTGCACCCCAAATCGACCGCTGATCTGAGCAGATCCAGTATGCTTATGTTGCCCCAGGGTTTGTTCCTTGTGGCCCCAACTTTGCCATACTTACTTTCTCACTTTGTTTCAATACAAACAATGACCTTATGAAGCGTAGTCTGATGAGTCTGAGGTGTAAGAGATAAGCACTGGTTATCATTCTACGCCAAGCTAGCATGCACTACTCCAGGCCCCAACACCTGGGTCCACCCCCCAAGGCTTCAAACCCCAAACGGTTGACTTACCCTGTGCGTCTTAGTCCCTCTTGTTCGCTGTGAGGCCGATGACCTGTATGTGATGACCGAAATGAACACACTACCTTGACTGGAACAGAGAAGGGGGTTTGCGTGATTAACAAGCTTATTAGTACCCTGGTCGTGCCTGTCCCGCTTGGAGTGCCCCAGAAGCTCCCACCTGGGGTGCATCACACACCCTAGGCCCCTTTGTACTTAGCACCAATGGGGAAGGTCAGGCAGTAGAACGTTCTCCCCCACCCCCACTGCCACCCGCTAAACTTGAGGCATTTTAAATACCTTGTCTCAGGGCAACATATACCTGCTGAGTGCTGGTGGAGAGAGTTCCCTATGTCCTTTGTCTTGACCTTGAACTTAACTGCCCCAATGCTTTCATCCATGTTGCGTTCAAGTAGCTGTCCGGGATAATGATAAACATTAGAAAACCAACCAAGACATGCTTAACACAAACCAATGCCCCAACTCCCCCTATTCACTGTAGGCAATATGCGCCAGGGTCACTGTGCCGTATCTACTAAAACGAGGTACAAATGCACCTTGGCCACTAAATGGGCTTCGCGTCTCTGTCCCCCTGTGGGTATTATGTACAATGCTGAAAATTTTTTTTTACACCGATTCATTTATCTGGGGGATTAAAGCATTCACCGAAATCTGCCTTGCACTGTTGGTGAGCACTGTCCCACCTCCTTGCAGCAGGCAGATAAAAGGGGGGCACATAACCACATAAGACTATAATTACCTATATCACTGTGCCTCTAGGCACTGGTCTCAAGAATACATACAAGTCAAGCCATCATCACTTTGCCATAAGGCAACTGCCATCCTACAGGTAGGGCATCTAACTAGTACTGGTAAGCCTGCACACTTCGTGATACCTACTCCTAACACCTTACGCCAACACGTACCACTCACACATTGCACAGGTTGCAGAGATCCTGAGAACCCTTGTTATGAAATAGTTTTGCTGATTTCCTGTGTTTCGCATCCCAGGTGGCTAAGGAGGATGATGCCCTCATTACGTATTAAGTAGCAGCTTCCCGCAAATCCACGCGACCGCTGTTGATGGCCGGGATACTCAAGAACCTCACAACTAGCCAGGAAATGGTGCAGTGAGGAAATATCCCGCTGGGGTCACGCGGGCCGATGTACTGCTACTGGAAGGGGAACCACTGAGGTGGCAGCACCACGCAGTATCTCGAGGGTGCCATGGCCGCAGGTTCCCCTTGTAGTCCAGTACCGGAGTACCCGCCCATACTCTTTCGAGCCCACTCTCGAGAACACTCTCTCTGGCGGTTGCTTGCATCTCCCGCTGACCCGCTCGTGGTCTGTGCATGCGGACCAATGGTCGGGTGCGACGTCAAGTAATAATCATACATTTGAACCGCCCCAGCCTTGCGGAGCTGCTGGGGCAGTGCACAGACATGCCTAAAGCTAAACAAGAGGGTCCGGTCCATCCCTTCGGCCCCATCATACCTGACCGGCAATCAGGTGCAAAGCCGCGCACCCAATCGATTTTTCCTGCCGCCCCAACATTGCCACAAGTATCCAGGGCATGCTCAGCCATGACCAGGGCCCAGAGAGAGGCCCGACTAATCCTGTAACCATCCAAGTCCCCCTCTTAGACTCCGCCAAGTGCCCTAGGCAGCGCCACCCGTAAGGCTGGTGTAGCACGCTAGTGGGCCAACACTTAGGTCATCCCTCAGGAAAGGACGTGCTCCCAGCTCCAAACCGCCTAACCGGGCCCCTAAGCGAGCCAATGCCTTAACTGGAGCACCTTAGACCCCAGGCTTGCCCTTTGCGTGGTTGAACCCGCACCCTAGCCATTTAAAGAGATTGAACTTACCAGTCACGCTACTCCTAAATTGATGCCGGAGGGCCCAAGACACACCAGTATATGGCCTACAAGATAGGTGGGGGAGGGCGAGCATGAAGATCCCACACTAGCAAGCCGGTGAGCCCAACCATAAAACCACCCCCCAAGGGCTGGCTCGACCCCTGGGAATACCTTCTGGGTGGATGACATGCAGACGGGACTTGCCAGGAGGAGCTGGTGTAAAGCCCACCACCATGCATCTTGAGATTACGACTGGCCAAATATCTCCCTGAGCCTTGTACCATAACGCCTCCCAGTGGACTATTCTCGTCTATCTTGGTGAGTGTCCCAAGAGGCCAGGGAGGAGGAAATGTAATTAAAATCAGGAGGTCAGAATTGTTGCCACTCCTGTATCCCAACCCTGAGTGACTGTGCCGCTCTCTTGTAGCCCATGTGCTTGCAACAGCTGCAGAACTGTGGCGGGGGGCAAACTATCCCATCTACAAGAGACTGGGGACACCAAGGAGAAAAAAAGGGGGGGGGCACAGCCAACTCACGGCTAACTCTCCTGACTCGACCAGAGTTCCTGCATGACAATGCGCAATGCGACCCCCGAACGACGGTGTGTCCCGAGCCAAAGAGGACTCCGGATGAACAGGGGCAGGTAGGTATAAGTACCGCAGACCTGCCCTCTGTTCGCCGGAAATGACTCGACATGCATGCATACTTGGGGACTCCTCTCCTTGGTTCCCCTGGCTCGAGGGGTGTGGCAGTGTGCCTAATGAGGCAGTACGGTGGCTCCCTTTTTGAGGTGGCCCACTGCGTGAGCCGCGGGCAGCCTAATTTCCAGCATGTGTTTCCTGGGAGAGTTTCCTGTTACAGTTATTTCCCATCATACGACCTGAATCAGTTGGGACATCTCCATTCTCTCTGCCTGTAGCTTTCTCAAGTAATGTCAGGATGTGCAGGAATTCTGGAAGGAAAACCTGACGTTTCAGGTGTTTTTCTCCATGTGAATAGAAAAGGAGTGTTTAGTTAATATTTGAATTTTTGTAGGAACATATCCGGTGCAGTATTTCTACCAGGCTTAAGAACATTGGAGATATATAAACAATAGTATGCTCGTGTGATCTTGACAAATAACCTCTCAGGCTTAACTTTTCGAACATTCTGGGATAAATTCAGAGCGAGATACATATATTATGCTTCCTGAGATTCTTTTAATGTGGAACATTGCTATTGTTCTTCTATAAGATAAAGCAATGCCATTTATATACAGAAATATATAGGACAAGAGCATGCCTTTCTTCTTACAGGTAACCAAATACTACAGGTCAAATGCATATGTGCCAAATATAATGCTGTAATTGGGATTTATAATACATTTGCTCACGTGCTGAATCATCTGTTTTAGGTCTCCCTCCCCGCTGTACCCTTCATAATACCCTTCCCCTCATTTGGCCATTCTGATCACCTTTGTTTTAGAAATCAGAGTCAGAACTGCCAGAAGGTGGGCCTCTGGAGGGTACTGCTCCTGAGGAACATATCTTGCCTTGACAGTCCCACAGCCAGCCCCCGTAAACTCCATGGTGGTTGCAGTGCTCCGGGCCTGGGCCCGGCCCCTGGGCCACAGCAGGCATGTTGGTGCATGAGCCATGCACAAAGGGGATCTGGCCCACAGGCAGCACAGTGTTTGAGCTCAGAGGAAAATCACCCCCACCGGTGCTTCTGACTCACATAGATGGTGGTTAATGGTGGGCCACCGTTGCAGTCGTCCGTCACCAGTGGAGGCCTCCACTCAGATCGAATCAGACCACTCGCCGCTCCAGGTCTGCTCATAAGATGGCCACTGTCACTCCTCTCCCCAGACCGACCAGCCTTCCTGCACCATCTTACCAGGTCAGGGGAAGGTCTTCTCACTCATCACCAGGATTTCGGCCCAGGAAGAAATTGCTGAGGAACAACCTCAATGCCAATAACGGGTCATGACGGGGAGATTAGGGGCTCAATGTGAGGAACTCAGGAGAGAAGTACCTTGCTGGGTCACAACTCTGGCCACACCCCCTACTGATCCTCTTGTACTGATGTTTGTATGTATGTGATATTTATATATATCAAAGACCTAGTCTAGAGACAGAAAAGTACCTATACCTGGCAATTGCTTGTTCTCATGAATACCTTTTTAAGATGTATATGGTACAGATGAGTTTTCTACACACTTATGTCCCGTTAGTTACTTTTTGCCACCACTTACAGTACTAGAGACATATTTACAATTACCTGCCCACTGTTGACAGCAGCATGCTGAGCGGAACTTGTGAAAATCACCATAGTCATATACTTGATCAATTCAGCACGGGTCTGTAGAGAAGATGGCACTCCTGAAAGAATACCGGAAAACAATTTATGAGGACATACAACACATTTAACTGTGTCAGATCCTGAGCCTCAAGGCCATCGATAGGTAGGCCTGCATTTGTTTGGTTGAAATGATATGTCTGCAGGATATTTAATTTTGGCAAATTTTCTACATAGTTACAATAAGGTGCAACAATCCAATGTCATTGACAGCATTGTTGAAAGTGCTTTCTGAATTCTAGTACACTGAAACATGGTACAGAATTATAGATAAGATTGAGTTATAAAAGCAAAATTTGCATTTTAACAGCATTTAAAAAATGAAGCACACAGAAATTGAATTCCACCCGTCTTAGAAACTTTTCCTTTCTTAACTTTGGAAGACACTATAATCATGAAAATTCTTAAAACTTTTGGTTTCGCAATCCGTATCAAAGTTTATTGCTTAGGATATCAATCAATCAAGGATATCGAGGAGAGGTGTGGCGAAGCGGCCAGAGGGGGCTGACTCCAGAGCGTGGGGCTCCTGTTTCGATCCCAGCACTTACAACAGCTCAGCGCAGCCTCATGTGACTCTAGGCAATATCTCACTTTATCTCCCAGATGGCCCCCAGTGCCTTGAGACCCTTAGTTTGTGCTTTACAAATGCCGAAATATTTTTAAGCCATAATCAGTGAGTAGAATGGGGAGGATAAACAAAAACACTTGGCAATAAGTTCAAGCAATCATACCAGAGGATTGCCTTTCCAGGAAGCCTTCTTTGAAGATCTCCCTCACCCATGCTTGAAGCTCTTGGTCCTTCTGGATGCTCTTGTCACCCTTATAGTAGAAGTCCACAATTCCAGACACATAGCTAAGAGCAATAGAAAATAGAATAGAGTCAATGGGTAAAAGACCACATGGAACACTTCCAAATCAAGAGAGATCAAGCTATACTCCTTAATACAGAAGAATTAAATGTTGTTCATCGAACATTTATTTAGTGTGTCAACTGTATAACAATAATTCAACATATGTCTCCTACTGAGATTACGTCTGTTAGGTTCATCAGACAACCATATCTGATTCCCTTTACGAAAAGTTTTTTTTTTAATACAGTCTGTTTTCCTCCAATGAATCATGGCTACATTTAAAAGTAAGTTGTTTTTTGTGTGCAAAGTTAATAAGTTGGCAGTGGTTCCCATGGACCACTACTTATTCTTGAACTTCTTGAACAAGCCTTCTATTAAATTCTCAAAGGAGAGTGGGACCCTGCTTGCCCCCTTCCCCTTTGTGAATGACTCCCCACCTCAAGTCAGAAGTCTTCAGTTTTAAATTGTTTTTCAACTGGATTTCAGTCATCTCATACCGACTGAGTATTTAAAAGGGACACCTACAACACACACCTTCCGAACCGTGAATCAGTATGGGATCGTAATACTGTTTTAGGAGTCAATAAAAGTTTAATGACTCCTAAAAAGTGACTGAACTCAGGTTCAGAGTATTTGCGATTGTAAAATAGGTTTGTACATCTTACCCCAATTTGCCCAGTGGTTTGCATGCTCATCACACCTCCATTCATTCAATAAAGCAGTGTTAATATGGATTCTCTACATGTATACTCGATCAAGATCAGACACTTAGGGCAATATGTACGAAGCCATTTTGCATTTCCAAATGGTGTGAACCGCTATTTCAGCCCTCCAAGAAATGCAAAATGGTTTAACTGTATGAATGAAAGGCATTTGTATGGTCCAATTTGAGAATTCCATCATGTAGAAATCGCATTGTTTGCATTTTGAAATTGGAACTCACAAATTGGTATTACCAAATAGTGAGTCGCCAACACTACATACAAAGGATTTACTAACTGTGATCAGTCGCAAAATGTCCATTTAGGAAATGCAAATACCATCAATGTGTAACCGGTGGTAATGAGGTGCAAAGGATAGAAAGTCACCCAAAATGCATCTGGCTCTTCCAGAATGGCAGGTCTGCATGTCTTGGCAAGTAGGATGAGGATTTTTCGATGGTAGGCAGAGATGGAGAAGAGAAAGGAGAGGTTATTAAGGCTCAGGGGCCCCTTGTTTGAGCAGAATGAGGAGGAGATTTATGAGAAGTATAGACTGAGTAGGGAGGCAATTTTGCATTTAGTTTCTAAGTTACATCCTCATCTACAAACCCAAACAGTTACAAGCAAATCAATCCCACCACCTGTACAAATAATGTGCTGTCTACTCCTTTTAGCTTCTGGCAGTTTCCAGTCATTTATAGCAGTGGCAAGAGGAGTATCACTAAGTGCATTTTCTAGGTTCTTTAATAGGTTTAAGAACATCGTGATTGGCAAAGTGAAACAATATGTTTTTTTTCAAACACTCACTGTTTTATCGGTTAGCATTGTTTCCAAACATTATTAGTTTTTTGATAGCACACATGTTGCCATATGTCCACCACTCTGCAAATGAATGTATTTATAGAAACAGCAAAATGACCCGTTCACTCAATGTACACATTCTGTGTGATGTCTCATGCTTCATAACTGACCTTGTAGCCAGATTCCTTGGCAGCACGCATGACTCCTTTATGTTAAACCACGGTTGAATAAATAACCGTCTCTTACTGTGAATTTGGTGATGGTTTTTTTAGTTAGTAAAAGGACTGCAAAGTCAATTCATACAGTGTGTAAAAGTATATTTGGTAAAATTAATCAAATTATTCTCCTTCTCAAACTATTTAAGGATACAGTGCATATGTCTTGGCCCTTGGAAACTGACACCATACTTGCATTCAAGGCCCAGAAGTGAAAGACAGTACAACAGGGCATATAAAACAAAGCGATCAAAGATTGAACAGACTTTTGGAATTCTCAAATCATGTTTTACATGCCTACACATGACTGGTGAAGCACTAACTCTACAGCCCAGAGACCTGATGCAAAAACATTACCACATGTACCATTCTTCACAACATAGCCATGAGGAAGGATCTTCACAATATCAACATAGAGCCAGATTCAGACTCAGATGAAGGGACACAATCAGCAGAGGGTCAAGGACAACACACAGAAGACAAGCAACTTTTTTATGTAAGAATGATGACTGCATCTAAGAAGTAGCCAACACACATAATGTACCTTTTATTCATGTTGTAACAATGTATTATTATTGTGTATCATCAACTGTACCTTTATAGAATGTAATTGTTTAAAATAAGGCGACAACATTTGGAAACAGAAACACAACACACTAGTATAATACATCAGAGTTTATACAAAAGCCACATTTTACAACTTGTGGTGTTAGTTACCTCAGCAGGACTTGGCTGTGGAGTTTATTTATTTAAGGAGTTTTATATAGAGCTAGCATGACAGGAGGGTATCGGAGCGCTTCACAACAGTTTTTGAGCAAGATCCATACAATAAGCAGTATTCTAACATGGGGGTCATTAGGATGGCGGATTTCCCGCATACTCCGGGCCGGCGGAAGCCACCGCCGGCCCGGAGTATGCGGGAAATCCGCCGAGGAGGCCTGAAAGACCCACCGCCAAATCAGGATGGCTGGTGGGTCTCCCAATCCGTCCGCCGCTTTTCCGCCGTGGTCGGAAGGCGACCACGGCGGAAAAGCAATAACATGGCTGGCGGTGTCTATCAGACACCGCCAGCCATATTAGGATGCAGGGTGAGTCATGCTTTTCCGCGGCGGCTTTTCCGCCGTGGAAAAGCATACGGACAGTCACTTTGGGGGCCCGTTGCGGGCCCCCTGGGTGAAGGTTGCGTGGGGGGGTGCACATGGGGGGTACCTATGGTACCCCCCTGCCCTTGCGTGCACGAAGCGGCAGGCACCGCGCGGTGCCTGCCGCTTTGTGCATGCAAATGCACACCTTTCGTTTTTTGCATTGCGGTGGATGCTGCTTCAAGCAGCATCCGCCGCAATGTAAAACATACAGGATGTGACCGCCAGGGTGGCGGTCACATCCTAATTGCTATGGAGGGACCGCCGCTGCCCATGCGGACGGTCCCTCAAACTCAGGGGTGGCGGACGGACGCAAGTCCGTCCGCCATCCTAATGACCCCCATAGTTTGGTAGGCCAAGTGTGCTGAGCAGCAATGAGGTCGTCTGTGAGTCTTGAGATAACCTCATAGAGAGCACGTTGTCTTGGGGTTAAACCAATTAAGGTGGGGGGTTGCAATTGGAATAGCGGGAGGAGGAAAGTCTTAGCGCTACAATGTCAGGGAGAGATGACGAGCAGGGAAAAGCGTATTCATGGCGGAGTTGGGGAATATATCTGTTCAAGATGTCTGTCAAGGTATTTGCCTTGTACAGCATTCACCAGGAAAAGATATGCCACTGAGCCTACATCTGTCTTTGCCTTCAGATGGTGGTAAAATGTTCGGGACTGAAGTCACTTGGCCAGCCAGCATGCAGCATTTTAGCAGAAGTGCCCCATGTCATTTTGGATGTTCACAGTTCTCCTGGCAAAAGTGGTATTAGCTACTAGAAATTGATTGATTGATTTTGTAAATGCGCCGAAGCATGTCATGTGCTGCTTGTGCCTGTGGCTTTGCATATGTTACTCCTTCTCCGTGGCAGAAATATCTTGAGCTTCCTGCAATTGCAGCATTGAACGTGACATGCTTTGCAGATGCCTATTCACAGTTTTTATCGGTTTGGCTTGTAGGCACTGTACTGTGATGAATGATTTCTCAAGGGCACCAAACACTTGAGAACTGTCTGACCTAGAGACAATATCAGTGAAAACTGTTTGCAGTTTGACTTTACGTTGTCTGTGTGTCCAGAGCACATACATTGTTGTATTCCTTCCTTGTGTTTACTCCTTAACACCTTCCTCAAAGTCTAGTAGTGGGACCACATTTGCTGTCATAGTAGTTGCAGTTATGGGCATGGGAGTAGCAAATTTGATGTCTTCAATATAGATTTGTGTGTCTATTGCTTCATCAGCTTTAGTGGTTTCAGACATGTTCTGGGTGTCATCTGTGCTATTGTATGTGCAGAGGTATCATAAATAAATGGTTACTAGTCAAGTCAAGTCAAGTCAATTAAGCTTTATTCGATTTTAAGTTGCAAAATCATAAAAGCGTACAGTCAAACATTCCAATACAAATTAAAAAAATACTTTAAGATTAAAATACAATATTTACAATATAAAAAGCCTAAAACTGACAGAGGAATCGGTTCTCAAAGTTCATTTCGTGTAACCTCTGTACAATTTAAACGAGAATATAATATGTGAATGTGCCTTCAATCATTAGGAAAATCGAAATTCTCTTGGCAACTTGAAATCACTTAATTGGAACAATTAATAACCTTCGAAGAAAGTAAAACTTACAAGTTAAGATAAGTGATGGAAAGGAAAACAGCCTATAATATGTACAAGTTGCAGTAGCCTGTAAATGAAAAAATAAATGAATGGTTTCTAGTTTAACTTTATTAAGTCTATGTTCTTTCGATGACGAACAATACACTTCAGGAGATTAACTATTATGAAAACCAACCGTTCGCCCTCCAGGAGCTGTAAAAAAAGAAATGCCGGGCGACAAGTTCTGTAACCCGTTTGTTTTAACAATGGAATGAGCCATTTCTTTCTAGAATCACTATGGAATTTACAGAAAAGTATGGTATGCAGAGTGGACTGGAAGGAGGAGTCATCATAGGGACAGGGGGGGAGTTCTTTTACCCAATTTTTTTGGGACGGGAAGGCGACCAGGCGATGGAAAAGGTTCAGCCTAAACCTGACTAAGAGAAAACGTTCATAGCTGGTGGTGTTATAAGTAAGGTAATGCTGAATGGCGAGTGTCGTTTGGACCGCCAAGCTATGTATGACTGATGGTTTCATAACCTCACTCATCAGTCGCAGTTCTTCGAGGTGAGCAAGACATTTCACCTGGAGGACCTTCCTTGTGACTTCACAAATTGAGGGGGGTCATGATAGAATTTTTCCCATCCTAAATCGTAAAAGAACCTTTTCACATATGAGAGCCACCTGGATTTATCCGCATTCTCCATCGCCATACAGTTGGAAATTATCATCTGTGAAAAGGTTGTTTTTTCCGATGACCAAATTCGATGCCACAACAAAAGAGGTTGGATCTTCGCTATGTCCGTCACCTGGGAGATCCCCAACTCGATATGACAGGAGAAAGTGCTCGTGCTCTTGGGTACTGAAAGAAGGTACCTCAAAAAGGTATTTTCTACCCTCTGAATGCTGGCCAGTTCCACAAAACCCCAAACTCCCGCCCCGTACAGTGCCACTGAGGTACATTTTGCTGTGTAAATCTTAATAAGTTCCTGGGGGGCTCTCTTCCCCAATTTCCTCGAAAAATTAATGAGAGCTGTGGTGGTTCTCATAAAAAGGAGTTTCCTGGTATCTATGCCCGATTTCCAGGAAAGATTACGATCAAACATTATTCCCAGATAGGGGTATTTCTGGGTTGACGCCAGTTTTTCCTGCTTCAAATAGATATCCCTCATTTTGCCTTTGTGGCCTGCGCCCGCCCTCATAACAAAAGTTTTTCCAATATTAATATTAAGGTCCAGGCCAGCCATAAATGTGGAGTATCTATTCAGAGCCTTTTGGAGTTCAAGGGGGGTGCGGGCTAGTATCATAGCGTCGTCTGCGTAGAGCAACGCGGGAATTGGGCGGTTGTTCACTACAGGAAGGTCCTGGCACCCCTTAATCATCTCTCTCTCCAATCCATTAGTATATAGAGTGAAGAGGAAGGGGGCCAGGACACAACCTTGCCTTACCCCTTTTTCTACTGCAAACTCCGCTGTTAACTCTCCCCCAAGCCCGAAACGCACCCTTGCCGTCTCGTTTGAATATAGTTTCCTCAGAAACTTGACCAGATTCGATGGTACCCCCATCTCTGACAGAATTGACCAAAGTTTAGAGTGGGACACACAATCAAACGCAGACGATAAGTCCACGTATACCATATACAGGTCTCCCTTTTTAATATTGACGTACTTATCTAACAGGAGTGACAAATTTAGGGCTAGGTCAAGGGTCCCCAGTCCCTCACGGAACCCAGATTGGAGATCTGAAATAATCCTGCCATCGTCCGCCCAGTCCTGACGACACTCGAGGATAACACGACCCGCCACTTTGCCAAGAGAGTCTAACAGGGAGATTGGACGATAGCAGGTTACCGATCCCACTTTTTAAAAATTGGGACCAATATTGATTTGGACCATGACTCCATAAGGCCTGTCGCGCAAGATGCATTTAGGACCCTGGTCAGGAGTGGGGTCCAAAGGTCCAGCTGAGCTTTAAAGAGGTCTATGGGAACCCCGTCTGGGCCCGGAGCCTTCCCATTTTTGCTAGCTCTCAGGGCGAGAGCGACCTGATCTATCGAAAACTCTAGATCAATGGGGTAAGGGTAGTCTGTATGATCTCCAACTTTGGCTGCGTGTATATTAACCCCCCCTGTATCATTCGCAAAGATCCTAGAAAAGTGCTGAACCCACTCCCTTTCATCTATCGCTACCTCTATTTTTGGGGAATTATCATTGTCACACAAAAAAGGGGATTTTACCACTAGCCAAAAGGCTGTGCTATTTTTATAGATGCAACTTTCGTGGAGTTGATCCCACAGCTGTTGCTTTAATTCTGCTTTCCTAACCTTTAGTGCATTATTGTATTTTTTCCTTAAGCTTGTAATCTCATGGGGTATCCTGACTGATTTCCTTAGGGTCAATTTTAAATTTGAGTAGGCAACTGTGCAGTTATGATTGAACCAGCCCTTCCTCTTCTTTGGTTTATGTTTAACTTCTACCCAAAGTGCTTCATTTATGGCATTTATGACCACACCAAAGTTAGAGATAACTTCTACATCTGTGCTATCTGTTGCTAGACACTTCAGAATGGAGGAGAAAGCCTTTGATATCACTCATTTGGTGATTACTGTAGGATCTACCTTTCCCCACTTTAGGGCGTAGCCATTTAACCTATCAAGTGTCAAATTGTTTTGTGCCAGGATGCTCACAAGGCTGCTTTTAGGGTGTTGGGACAGGGGCTAAGTGATACTAAGTGGGTAATGGTCACTCAGCACGATCGCATGTGTGGTGAAAAATGTATCTATAATCCTCTCTTCATTGGAAACGAGGATAAAATCAATAGTGGTTTGAAACCCTCTCCCATGGAAGGTGGGAGCCATTGGTGTGTCCACGTTTATCAATTTATTCGCTTGTACCAAGTCCAATTCAAACATCGTTTCATTTAGACTGGTACCTAGACTTGAATGTCTGAAATGTGGAATAGGATTGTCTCTCTCATCGTGCATACCGCAAATATAGCGATTGCTATCTAAGCATGGTCCCACGTTAAAGTCTCCCCCCCAGATAATTATCACCTCTTTAGCAGTTTTCCTTTTTTTGGATATAAGTAACGAGCGAATCCGGCATACCAGGCTCACTGAGTCTCCCTCGGTGAGATTATTATAAAAATTCACTACGAGGAAAGTGTCCCTTTTACTTAAACTTATACTGAGAACCTGATAGTTAACATCCAATTTATGGGGATTATTTCAACTATTTGGACTAAATTTAAGATGTAAATAGTTAATCCTCCCTTCGCTCGACCCGATGCCGAGGGCTGGGCCGGTGAGAAGTAGGTTTTGTACCCTTCTATATGGATCTCATTCAGCGACCAGGTCTCCTGAAAGCATAGAATTTCAAACTTATGAATAAAGCTAGTCCATACGTCGTTTGTTAACTTTGAGCGCTGGCCTGCTACATTCCAATATAGGACGGTAAATTGGGGTTTATTACCGTTCCTAGTGCATCCCACCAGGCCTGTTGTTGCTGCGACTGTTAATTCAGGATTTATATCCATTAAGGGCACAGGGACAAGGGACATCTGGTTGACCCCGGTGGTCTTGTCCGATAACTCAGTGCCCGTGACCAGGGCCAGCGTGGGCTTAAGATGGATTTGGGTTGAAAGGGGACGAATGTTAGAATCATTACTCTTAAGTATTTCCCTGTGCTTATTATCTGCATTCCCATTCGCTTTCGCTGTGGTCGGGGAATGGAGTCAATCCACTCCCTCCTGTCCCGAATGGGCAGCAAAACGATTGTAGGTGTGAATATGAAGGTTAGATCGTACAGTCTGATAATGTGGAAGAGCCCGGTAATTCGTAGTGTTTGTCAATGAGGATCGAGGGTAAAAATAAGTTAGGTCATATGGTGTTATGCCACTGTTTCCATTTTCGGGGAACCAATCGGTAATGTATGTAACTGCCCTGTGATCTCTGAAATTAATAATGATTATGTCCCCGTGTATTTCTTTAGGTCTGTGTCCCACCCAGGGGAGTCGCCGTACGTGTAGGATTTCCCCGTTGATGTTTGGAGGGAGAGGTCTATTTTGACGTAACCAATATACGACTTTGTTCTTTAATTGATAATAGCCTTCTCTATTCCCATTCTTTAATTCTGGGACCCCCGTGAGTACCACAACGAACGGCACTGCCTCCGGTGACAAATCTACTTGTGTCATTTTCGGCTTTTTCACCCCAGCCAGGTTTTCTCGAGCAGGGGGGCTCGAGGGTCCTCCTAGGGCACGTAATTGCCCTCCTACATTTGGCTCCTTACTGATTGTTGCAGCATTTGCCTTCAGCCTCAATGATTTGGCATTTACTGCTGGTGGGCATTTATTAAGCTGTGGATTGGTTGACCTAGTTATGTCTGTTCTTTGTGTTCAACTATTTTTGTTAATGAGGCAGTGATTGGGTGTGTCAAACTACTCTTTGATAAATCGTTAATTAGCCCAGAGTTTTTTTCAATTGCTAATTCTAGTGACCCCAATTGCTGTGCTATTCTCTTCATCCTCTCCGTGAGGGGCAATAGGAGCGACCTGAGTAAGTGTTCGATATTCCCCATTAAGTCATTAGCTGGTGTGTCTATGGTTACGTGTTGCTCAGATTGGGTAGATCTAGATGTTACAGTTATATTGGTTAAAGCCTTCTTAGTATGATTACCTTGTTTGTTTTGGTGGCTACTCCCCCCCTTTCTTCTTCTTTTCGGTGGCGGTCCCTGGGTGAGACTATTCTTCTTACGCTGCTGGTCCATTTATTGGTTTTTTTTTACCATAGATACGGGCATCTCCGATAACACTTCCACCTCTAATAACGAGCTAGTAAGAGAACTTGAAACATTGATGTTTTGCTTGGTGGGTGTTTTAGTTGGGGATGTTCTATTTTGGAAAAGTAGTGGGATGCTTTCCTCGCTGGATGAATCATTCCCTACG
Source organism: Lissotriton helveticus (assembly GCF_964261635.1). Lineage (NCBI taxonomy): Eukaryota > Metazoa > Chordata > Amphibia > Caudata > Salamandridae > Lissotriton > Lissotriton helveticus. Next base: position 145,784,355 of record NC_136073.1, read on the forward strand.
ATGTCCGTTTTTTTTGTGATATGTGGGGTAGTAGCTAATTGTATCAATCCCAGTGATGAGCGCTTATTCTTAAGTAGTTCCTCGGACAAACGTCGCTCTGCTAATACAATTTCCTTTTCCAACACTGAGGTAGCCCTAATAATAAAGCTATCTAGTGTTCCTCTAATTGAACCTCCTAGTGTAGAAGGTCTGCCTATAGACAGGCGTGAAGCCATAATGTAAAGCGTTCAAAACTTAAATCCAAACAGTGTGAGCCACTTAGTAGATAATAACGTGCAGGGGATTGCCTAATTCCAAATATTAAAATAGTTACAGGAGATACCAGAGTCAATAATAACAGGCAGATAGCTTACTTATTTAGTCCAGAACAGAAATGCGTAAAGCAAAATCGTAGTGACAGGGCCCAGGCCGGCCTCCTTCGGCCCACGACAGGCTCAGACGGGCCCGCCCTTGGCAAGGGCTTCGCCCGGCACGCCCCGCGCGCGGCCCACGTCACGGGAGGGATCCGTGCTTTTTATGCGCCTCCGGGCACCAGGTGTAGGTGGCGGCGCAAAGGCTCTTGGGGGCTGTAGTCCCCCCCCCTCGGCGACCGCGACGCGAGATGTTATGGTGTCACTGGCGGCAGGGGGAGACCTGGGCAGATGTCAGGAGCCCACAGCGAACAGGCAACAGAGCAGCAAAGAGCCCGGGCGAATGTCAGGAGCCAGTCAATGTTTCCAGCAAAGGAGCACCAAATGTATGCAGGCGTTTAGAGCAGAGGTTTCCCACTTTGCCGTGAGGGTCCGTGCTTTTTATGCGCCTCCGGGGGCCAGGTGTAGGTGGCGGCGCAAAGGCTCTTGGGGGCTGTAGTCCCGCCCTCTCGGCGGCCGCAACGCGAGATGTTATGGCGTCACTGGCGGCAGGGGGAGACCTGGGCAGATGTCAGGAGCCCACAGCGAACAGGCAACAGAGCAGCAAAGAGCCCGGGCGAATGTCAGGAGCCAGTCAATGTTTCCAGCAAAGGAGCACCAAAGGTATGCGGGCGTTTAGAGCAGAGGTTTCCTAAGTTTGCGTAATATTTTTGAAAATGTGATTTATGTGTTTTTGAAATGAATATTATATGTTATATGTTTGTTGAGCGCGACAGCTGCCCCAGCAACGGGGCGTCCCGGCGCTAAGAACCATAGCACAACCTACTGGGGGAAAAGAAAAAGGAGAGGCTTACAGAGGAGGGAAGAGGTGAGTTTTTATTGCTTTGCGAAAAGCGGACAGGTTGTCAAGGCGGCGGATGTGGAGGGGAAGGGAGTTCCAGAGCCTTGCTCCTGGTAGTCTGAAGGAGCGACCTCCGATGCGGCAGAACTTCGTGCGGGGAACCACTACTAGGTGTTGCCCCGTAGAACGAAGGTTGCGTTGGGGGGTGTAGGGTGTTAGAAGCGAGCGGAGGAGTTCGGGGCCATCCGTTTTAAGGATTTTGAAAGCAGTGGTAAGGGCCTTAAATTGAATGCGGGCTTCCACAGGAAGCCAGTGGAGTCTGTGTATGGTGGCTCTCGCAGAACACCTTCTGGGGAGGCCTACTATTGCCCTGGCCGCTGATTTCTGAATTCGCTGCAATCTAGTTGTCTCAGCTTTGTTAGCGCCCAGTAGTAGGACGCTCGCGTAGTCCAACTGGGCAAGGATGGTGGATTGGACGATGAGCTGCCGCGTTTTGGGGTCGAAGAAGCCTAGAATGGGATTAAGGCTTCTCAGCAGCCCAATACAGGTGGCGGCTACTTTTTTGGTGTGGGTCTGATAGTTAAGCGCGGAGTCCAACCATACTCCTAAGTTTTTAACCAGAGATTTGGGAGGGGGAGTAGGGCCCAGCAAGGGGGGCCATCAAAGGTCATTCCAGCAACTGGGGTTCTTGCCCAGGAGCAGCACCTCGGTTTTCCCTGCATTCAGTTGTAGGCAATTTGCAGTCATCCAGTTGGCGACAGCGGCCAGTCCATCCCTAAATCTTGTGGCGTCGGTGGAGGGCACCTAGGTGAGGGTGATTACCAGCTGTGTGTCATCGGCGTACGACACCAGCGTGAGATCCCATTCTTTGGCCACTGCCGCAAGAGGCTGCATATACAAATTAAAAAGGGATGGACTGAGGGCAGAGCCCTGTGGGACTCCTTGGCCGATAGCTTGTGATTGGGAAATAAATGGGGGGGCTGACACACGGAAGGACCTGCTCGTAAGGAACGAACGGAACCATTCAAGTGCCAGGTCCTGGATCCCAATGCTTTCCAGGCGACTCAATAGGATATCATGGGAGACCGTGTCAAAGGCTGCGCTGAGATCGAGCAGTATCAGCGCGGCAGCACTCTGACCGGTGTCCATAATCCTCCGGAGGTGTTCAGTGGTGGAAAGAAGTGCGGACTCCGTACTATGACCAGGCCTAAACCCGTGTTGGGAGGGGTCCAAGATGTTATTTTCTGCCATATGGTCATTAAGTACGGTGTTCGCATGGGCCTCTGCTAGTTTGGACACCCAGGGGAGCAGTGAGACGGGCCTGTAGTTCTCCGGTTTTGTGGGGTCTAGGGTAGGTTTTTTGATTATGGGAGTGACCCAGGCCTGTTTCCAACATATGGGTACTGTGGCCGATGAAAAGGAGAGATTGAGGAGCGAGGCCAGAGAGGGGAGAAAGAAGTCCAAAGCTCCTAGAAAATGGGCTGGTCTCATGGGATCTGAGGGGGCACCGGATTTCACCTTCCTGCAGAATTCAGCTAGGTCCTCATGAGAGATAGCTGGCAGACAGGTGAGCCTGGAACCCTTGAAGGGGACGTTGGGAGAGCTAGTGCAATCAGTGGGGTTGTGTGAGAAGGTGTTGTAAATCTTCCTCACCTTTTCTGTAAAGAAAGTGGCGAGGTCCTCACACTGCTGAGTGGAGGAGATATACGAGGCAGGGTTGCCACCGTTTTGTAGTTTTTGGACTAGTTAAAAAATTGTTTTCATGGGGTTGGGGCTGGAATCGATTTCCTTGGCATAGAAGGATGCGCGGGCAGCGCGTATAGCTTTGTGATATGATTTGAGTATGGCCAAATAAGAATTTTTGTCCTCGTGTCTGTAGTCTTTCCTCCAGTGACGTTCTGCTCTTTTGCATTCCTTTCTAAGTACTTTCAAGTTCTCGTCATACCATGGGTTAGAGGGGGTGTTACGTCCTCTAGTCCACTTGGCCGGTATAATAGTGTCCAGTCCTTTGGTGATCCAATCTTGAAAAGCAGCATACAACGCGTTAATGTCGTTTGTATATTCGAAGTTGGGTTCTCCTAAGCTGGCAGAAAAGTCCATATTATGGAGTTTGTGCCCGGGCCGTTTAAGACAGGAGGCGGGTGCCGCCCTGTTGGGTTGGGTAGCGACCGGAATCGCAAATGTGACGAGGGAGTGATCAGTCCAGCCCATGGGTTTAGGAGGATCAGCTCTGGCTTCTGGAATGTTAGTGAAAACCGGGTAAAGTATGTGACCAGCAGAATGAGTAGAGGATTGTATAAGGGGGGTCAGCTGCAAGGCTGTTAGGTCCGCTAGGAGATTACTAATGGTTGGATCCGAGATGGCATCAAAGTGAAGGTTTAAGTCCCCTAGGATCGTGAAGTTAGTGGAGCTAGTGATCAATGCATGGGCTATCTCTAGGAACTCCTCTATGAATTTAGAGGTGGGCCCCGGGGGTCTATAGATAAAAAGGCCAGAGAGGGAGAAGTGAGGGCTAGTGGTGATTTTAAAACGTGTGCATTCGCAGCCCGTAATGTCTTCCTTTAAAAATGAGCAGGTATAAGATGTTCTATAGATGGCGGCAATGCCGCCTCCCCTAGAGTCTCTGTTAATGGAGGTCATAGAGAACCCATCCGGTAACGTTAGATTAGGGATGCTAGTCAGTTCATCCCTAAGCCAGGTTTCCCACAAGAACATAATATCTGGGTTCTCGTCTATCAGTAGCGTTTTTACCTCAGCATGGTGTTTTACCAGGGACCTGACATTGAGCTGGGAGATAGTGAGCGAGGCATGGTTCCTTCTGATGGCTTTGTGTAGGGGTAGTCGTGGCTCCGATATAACTAATTTACAGGAATTACATTGAAGAGCAGTTTGTCCAATGCAGCCCTCTAACTTGTCACAGCGAAGGCCCGGGTTGAGTGCAAAGAGAAGATCCTTGTCATAGTGGTATGCCGTCCGTGTTTTTTGAGCAGGGGGACTGGCGAGAGGCGATGACTTGGCGAGGACGGGCGAAGACGGGCTTGCCTTAGGCGCGCCTTCGGCGCGCAAACGGCGCACCCGCTGCGCGTACGGTGGATGCACATATTTTCAAGAGGTAAAGGAGGGCGGGGGCGTGGCCTCGGAGTGGGCGTGGCCTCGCGCCTTGCCGGCAATGGCGATCTTGTTTGTTTTGTATCTCGGGTCCGCTGACAGCGATTAGATCCGCTGTGCGGTGAGCTAGGAGTTCAACCAGTGAAGTCCTGAGGTGCCAGGAAACAGAGTGATTGCTTAAAATACAAAGTTATTCGTGACACATGAAATTTTAAAAAGGATCGTGATGCTCCCGGCTTCCGCCTCAGGAGGTTACAAGGTTCCAATGAAAACACTCGCAGTCAGTGTTTTTATACCGGTGAGGGCGGGGGCGTGGCCTCGGAGTGGGCGTGGCCTCGCGCCTCGCCGGCAATGGCGATCTTGTTTGTTTTGTATCTCGGGTCCGCTGACAGCGATTAGATCCGCTTTGCGGTGAGCTAGGAGTTCAACCAGTGAAGTCCTGAGGTGCCAGGAAACAGAGTGATTGCTTAAAATAAAAAGTTATTCGTGACACATGAAATTTTAAAAAGGATCGTGATGCTCCCGGCTTCTGCCTCAGGAGGTTACAAGGTTCCCAGGTTCTACAGACATATATAGATATCTGTAGTTTATTCATCAACACACAGTACACCATGGGCCAGATGTAGGTAGCCCTTTACCGGTCGGAATCGGCCGAAAATACCGATTTTCGGCCGTTTCCGACCGGTAAAGGGCTATGGAGATGTAGGGGCACAAAAAACTGACATATTCGGTAATTTTACCGAATCGGTAATTTTACCGAATCGTTAAAATTACAGAATCTGTAAATTTACCGATTCTGTAAAGTTTACCGATTCGGTAAAATTACCATTCGGTAAAATTACCAAATATGTATTTCAAGATGTAGGTAGCACTTCTAACATTGCTGCAGGGCCTTAAGAATTCGGTATTTACCATGCAATACAATTGCATGGTAAATTACGAATTCTTGTGTACATGCACATCTGTGCATGTACACCTGTGCCATGTGGCACACAGACATGCCCTAAGGGCATGTATGTGTGCCACATGGCGCAAAAGCCAGTTACAGGGGTGCAACAGGGTGTCAAAGTGACACCCTGTCCCCCTTAGCAATTCGGTATTTTTACCGATTCGGTAAATACCGAATCGGTATTTGCTATTGAATCCTGAGGGCTTCAAGGCCCATAGGATTCAATAGCAAATACCGATTCGGTATTTACCGAATCGGTAAATACCGAATCTTACCGATTCGGTAAAAAATACAGAATTTTAACCTACATCTCATTTACAGATTCATAAATACCGAATCGGTAAAATTCGGTATTTATGAATCGGTAAATGAGATTTACCTACATCTGGCCCCATATCACTTAGTTGTACTGTAACTCCCATAATGCATTGCTAAATTGCAGCAAACATCTACAAGGAGTGTTGTTACTAACAAACAATATGTTATGGAAAAATATATAAAAGAAAATGGTTTACCTGCAGGATTGGAGGTGTCAATGTCTGCCACTTCACAGCACTTTCAGGTTTAAGTGTCCCCTTGATAAGTGATTCCACTGGAGAGGGAGAAGGATGTTTATAGAGGGCTACCACCTGTACTACGAGTCTCAGTCATTCTGTTGGTCACCTTCTCTTTGGTAAGAATTTTTAGGTCATTCCAGCGTTTCTTTTTTTCGAGGCTGATCCTCTGAGTGACACCAAGAGAGTTAACTTTTTCCAGTATGCTGTCCCAAAATGTTGGTTTTCTGGGCCTCAGGTACAGAAAATTATGCTTTCTCATATGACGGAGGAACTTGTGGCACACATGAACCAGCTAACAACTCTAGCACCTTATCAGAAAATGCAACTTTCCGCCTACTGCCCCAAGGTCCTTTTCCCCATCATCCTTAGCCTTAGAGTTGTAGGGAAATTTGAATGTCACTGACTGAATTGCTAATAGTGAAATACTATCTTAGGTACATCTCATTTTGCAATTTCCGAATAGTGATTCCTATCAAAACGCTATTTGGTAATCGCAAACAGTAACTTTTGTAAATATGGCCCTTAGTCTCTAGATTAGATGGACTTTGTCAACTTGCTCAAACCCTCTTGAATTTAGTCTTTTTATAGATGGGTAATTATGTACAATCTCTGGTCTTGCTGCATTCTCCAAATTACTCTCCCATTCATCCTTGATACAAGGGGCCCAGAATAATAGGCCCATCCTGTAAGTTTAAGCTGCATATTGATTCCTCTGAGCATAAGGAGCAACAAGTACACCATAGGACTGATAACATGCTACTACCTTAACCACCAGCTCAAAGTGGCCCTATTCAAATTCCAACCTTCACATTCCCCAATCAGCATTGTATCACACTTCCAACATTCTGTCATCCTCGCATCACAATAGGAACCTACTGACATTCCCTCCATTACTCCAATTGTATGCACAATCTCTAGATGCTACTCTAGAGGTGACCCAGGCGTATTTCCATGGTACGATAACAAGTTGTGCAAGTGCACTCGGCGCAAAGCCACTAGTTGGGTCAGAAATCAAGCAACAATGATCTTCCAACAATGACGCCCAATCAACAGAGTTCACCTGTCCTTTCTGATAGTCTGCCTTTCCTGACAGAATGTGAACAGATACAGGGCTGGACTGGGAAATAAAACAGCCCTAGCAAAAAAGATCAAATATGCCTCTCTCATTGCTTTCTCATTCCTCTCTCACCCGGCTGTGCCTGCTTCAATAAAACCTGGGAAAATGGAGCATATTTCTGAAGGCCCACCAGGAGGGGTCAGTTCTCAAACACCTGTCTCCAGTAGCTCCAACCCATGAGGAAATGATCAATGGGTTAAATGACCAGTCTGGCCTTGCAAGAATTGGAGACTTCTGATGGGGTTCTGTGGACCATTTAATGAAAGATCTGAACTGAAATGTTGCATCCTTCCTTAGACCTTGGCTTTCATCCAACATGTACATTTAGCAGTAGGGGAAAGGAAACGTCATAAACACCATATTCTGTTGCAGAAATATGCTAGCAACCTTCCCCTCACTCACCAGTTGGAAATCAACAGAGAATTTCAACTCCAAGTTTAGATTAAAATAGGAGCTACTTCTCAGGTCCCCAGTCTGCACCCAGCAGACAACGTTTTCAAACTGTGTTTAACTTCCCCTAATAAGGCATCCGCAGGACAGAATGGGAGCTGTGTTCGAGAGTTTTTGCGAAGGCCACTGGCCATCCCCACTTCTCCCCAGAACCAACTTTGTTTTCAACATTCTCCATCACTGTTCATGATGGAGAATGTTGAAAAAAAGATGTTTTGATGTGCAAGGAGAGATTTTCTTTGGAAGAGAAGACATGAAACAAACAAAAATAGATTTCATTTTTAAGCTTCTATGGAAATCCTTATGTCTTTGTTCTGCAAGTGAGACTGTTCACGACCTGCATCCAGCATTTGAGGTGGCACTCACTTCACCTGGCACTTACAGGACTTGGAGTGCTTCATGGAACTATGTCAGATGAGCAAGCAGGCCTTTGCTAGGCCAGTGCATTGGTTAAACTCAAATTTGGCACTTGTCTTGGTCCTCCTCACTGCTCTATTCCATGGTGCTGAAGGTAATAATCTCATTGGGAAAGCCCCTTCATTTTCAGCTGTGGAGAGCGTGCACCTTGGTCTCTGCTTCACTCTAAACAAAAGTGTGTTTTTTCATAGTTTTGACGCATCAAACATGACAACCATATATGTTCCTTGAGGAATACTTCCATGGTGATAACTTGGAGTCACCTGAGCATCGTTCTAAGGCAAAGATGCATCTAAGGCAAAGATACATGAAAAGAAACTGACCTTTCACAGGACTGACAATGGCAGCAAAAAGTTTAATAAAGGGCAAGCCCTTTTTGCCTTTCAGTGGTAAACGTGAATGCTTACTGGCTGCTCCTCTAAAAGATCTACCTAGACTTGCACAACATAGCCTTTTACTTTTTACCTGTGACGTAGGACATAAATGGTGAATACATGTTTACTGTGTGGCTGTAGTAGTGTGAGCTTCAATTGCATGTATGGTGCTTGACTATATGGGGACAGATGTCCATTTTTGAATGCATGTATATAGATAACTCACAAAATGGTGACTGCAGGTGAGCCTGCTGAGGTTTTATTTTGTGTGTATTCTGGAAATTTCTTGACCAACGTTTGAACTGAGCAAGACCCATAAACTTCGGCACTGGTGTAACCTAAAATAATGGGTCCCCCCTGAAGAATGTGAAAAGGGGCCCCTGAATCTCCTATATCTCACAGCTGCATAATTGAATTTTGGCAGAATGGTAATCCTTTGATGTGTTTGGGGGTCCCTGAGGGAGTACGTGCCGCCTCCCTGTGCTAAAGGGCCAAAGGAGCCTGTGTTACTCCCAGGGCTGGAGGGTGTAGTGACAGTCCATTCTAGTTTTTATTATATCAAATACAGAGAGTCACCCACTAAAGCCAAAAGGTACTGGGTAGTTCAACACACTAAACATAAAAAGGATCCCTTTTGTGCTGAGGATTTCTGGATCAACCAATGGTCTAGCACAGTGTTTCCCAAACTGGGGTCCGTGGACCCCCAGGGGTCTGTGACACATTCTCAGGGGGTCCTCAGGCAGCAGTTTTAAAAGCACTGCAAAGTTCCTTGTAGAATTAGCAGTTTTTCAGCAACAATACAAGTGTCAAGATAACATGAGTGATTAATGTACCTGCTGGAGTTAGATGAGAGTTTTGTCTAGTGGCAAGTTTGACTTATCTAATGTAGCACAGAGGGTTAATATGCCTGCTGCAAAGAACGCGTACCATGCATCTTAAAAAACACGTATTTTAAGTGCATAGGTCAGTGGGTTCCTGCTTTTGTCACAGATATTCTTGTGTTACTCTGCAGCTCATAAGAGACAATCATAATCTAGCACAGTGACCTATAAACTGTCACCATAGAGCTGCTTACACAATGCAGGGTACAAGTTAGTAACTTATGTTTTTCCCGGTCTTTCATTATCCTGATGCTGCTAAAGTGGTTTATTTGGGTGGAAATAGATTTTTATTGTTAAAGTCAATGCTAACCACTGTGTTATGTTCTGAATCCTGAGCTTGTGCTTTTCCAGACCAAGCACTCTTTCAAAATGCCTACCAGTATGAATGGCATGTGAATCCTACACCTTGTGGTCCGCTTTGCCTTATGTAACATTTTCTCTACACTGATTTACATGTATGGTTCATTGTCTCTATATGTGTGTGATGTAAAGTGCTCTGACATTCTACAATGGTATGAGAGATGCTAATATATGTGACAGTTGTGCTATGGAGAAATGAGAGGCACTGTTGAAGGGTGAGAATAAGGGAATCATTGAAGAACCCCAACATAGATTGTTGTATCCTGGTGCATAGTAAGGTCATCATTTACTATTCTTTAAAAGCTAATACAATTCAATATATAATGATAAATTGGTTGTAGAATGCACCATTGTATCCTACATTTTCTCGAGGGGAGAGCCTCCCAAAGCCCCCTTTGTAGTGGTCAGGCTCACTCAATGCACTTAGTGTGCACTGTATGGGGACTGGTCTGAAAACATTTGCCAGGGCTGCTTTGGGTTTCCACTCTTGGCTTGGCAGGAGCAGGAGCCTTGTACTGCGAAATAAAACTAACCATTTAAAAGTTAATCACGGCGATACAGCACCAACCTTCCCATTAAATGTTTCCTTTTTTGCAAACTCTTTCAATATAAAATGCTAAAATCCTTAGTATTTCAAGTGTTTGTTTTGTGTGCACTTGTGTGTTTATTTTTGTCGAATTACTCTTTTAATGTTTGAAATTTAAATCATACAAATTGCTGGGGTCCCTGGCTTCCAGTGGTGAGTCAATAGGGTCCTCAGGAATCAAAAGTTTAGGAACCCCTGGTCTAGGACAATACACTGTGCCTGAGGTACATCAGAAAATGTATTAATTAAAAGCATGTCTAATAAACATGCATCATCCTGTTCAAAGGATTTTAATATACAATTTCTATACCAATATATTTATAAAATCATTGTTTCACATTTAATACATAGTAAAAAAAAACTAAGTTAAAAATGATCTCTTACACATTGTCCTTATTCAGTGAAGCATCTAAGTTCTAGTTAAAATAAAAACATTTAAAAACCTTTACACCAAACTTTTCTTGTTCTTCATGTGTAATAAAACAATTGTATTCCTTATGTTTCTGTTCTATCCAATTTTCTACCAAAGGAGCATTCCTTTTACCCATCCTTATGGCTGACCTATGCTCATTTAGTCTCTTTCTCAATTTTCTGCCAGTATCACTGACATATAATTTCTGCCACGGACAGATAATAAGATGAATTACGTTGTTTGTCTTGCAATTTACTAGGTCATTTATCCAGTGGTACACTCCATTTAGTTCTATTTTATTTTGCTTAATGACAGCGGTATAGTTAATACACGAACCACATGGAAACTTTCCCGTTATTTTAGCTCTATCAATTTTTCTTGTTGAACCTTAACATAATACTCAAAATACTTCATATCAGTACAATTTCGACGAATACAGAGAAATTGACTGAAAGGTATGCTGTCTTTCTGGCACTTCGTGTGGTTACTCATCTGATGTAGCAATGTGTTTCTGTCCGAGGGTTTAGAATATAACTCAACCAGTAAGCTCCCTTCTTTTTCTTTTACTGTAATGTCAAGAAAGTCACATCTGGACTGGCCCATGGTACAGGTGAATTTCAGGTTAATGTCACCACAGGTGAGCCACTCAATAAATAACACCAGATCTTCTTTTCCTCCATTCCATATAAAGAAAATATAATCTATAAATATCGACCAGTTTGTGACATTTTCATAATATCGTGCCATCTCGTTATAGATAGCAAAACACACACGATGAGGTACAGGATGTTGCACAATGGCAAAACATTCACCCCCAGTCACAAATCTGGGTTTAATCCATCGTTATTTTGCTCACCAAGCCACCCAGTTCAGACATGGCCATATGCAAATCAGTCTTGACCCTGTGCCTCATGGGAAAAGTCCAGACGAACTGCCAATCCATGTCTTCCCTGGAGCGGAATCAAGCATCCTAGGACCGGTTTCTGGCTATCAGCCGTCTTCAGCCAGGATAGCTTGACTCCAGTGGCGTAGTGAGCACGGGACCCATGCCTGGGCATACCCTTCCCATATAGGGTGAACAGCAAAACACACAGATGATGGACGGAATGTTGCACAATGGCAAAACATTCACCCCCAGTCACAGATCTGGGTTTAATCCATCATTATTTTGCTCACCAAGCCACCCCAGTTCAGACATATGCAAATCAGTCTTGAGCCTGTGCCTCATGGGAACAGTCCAGACCGAACTGCTAAGCCATGTCTTCCCTGGACCGAAATCAAGCATCCTCAGCACAAAAGGGATCCTTTTTATGTTTAGTGCATTCTAGTTTTAAGACAGCCCCACAGCATTTTCTTGTTTTCCCTTCCCCGAAAGTGTAATTGCTGAAAAAATGGTGTAGTGACTTGGATGTCTGTGTGCTAGTGTGTATAAAAAAATTTTTAAAAGAGATTTATGGCTCCTTTGACTTTGATTGGAGACATTTGTGTCCAAACAATAGTATGATGGAGCTGTTGGGTGGGGAAGAATGCAACAAGACAGCTCAAAAATGATAAAATGGCAAAGAAGAGAGGTAGGGCTGGTGAGCAGAATTGAGGTCATGGATAAAGTAGGGATCAAGTAATCGAAATAAGATGTGCAAAAAAGATGGATGTGTGGTCAAATTCATTGGGACTTGAACTTTAAAAGGCTCCATTTAGCCACATGGTGCTAATAGGGATTTTGTCACAGGGTGGGGTATTGTAGATTTCTGGCTACTCCTTTGTCTAATGATGAGGGGCCTGGTCACTGAAAGGCAACCTGGACTCAAACGTGCACAGCCTAAGAAGATACATACTAACTCGAATCCGTTTTTACCTTAAATTATTACAATGCATCACAAAAAATGTGACTGCTTAGGCTTTCCATTTAATATTTGTTACACAGTCATTCTATACAAATTACATTTCAAGAACTGAATATTTCAAGATTCAAATGACCATCATTAAGTGCACATTGCTTTTTTGCAACAAAATGAAAACAAAGAAAAATAAAATAAAAAACAAGGCCCAATGCATTTCGGGACCAGCTGTCCCTTCATCAGGGGCCAAAACCTGAAAAGAATACAGAACGAGTAAAATCATTTCTTCTGCACATTGTGCAACCATCATCTTGAGAATGTTTTTTTTTTAAAAAAGCTAACTGTTCAATGGTGCGCTATCCTTTTACATAAAATCTGAACGTGCCAACCAGTTCTCCACATGCCAAAAGCCCTTTGTTGAAAAGTGCTCCAGGAAGTGGTGGTATTATCATGCAAACAACATTCAACAAGTTCGAACATCGTCTACCCAATTACAATGGTGTGCCCAAAGTCACACAACCAAGGGAGACACTCTTTGAACTAAACAACACTTTCTAATTCTCAAAGCAGTAATCCACTGCCCAATACTGGGGTGGATGATTCCTGAATGACAGAAGAAATCTCCATGAGAACACCAGTTATACACCGAACGTCATACACTGTCATGAGTTATGACATGTTCACCCGTGACTTGTACCTTAATGGTTGACCCGTGAGGGGTTCCAGGTGGAGCAGTGAACACTTAGAGAGTCCACGCCATCAAAAAGACACTGTGATTGAAAACAATGATCATGTTACTAGAACTTCACTGCACATCTCTTACTAAATCGACACCAGATTTGCTCAAGCTCTTACCGTGAGAATACCGCTACTCTTCTTAGAGTGCTTCTCACCTTCTATGCCCAGTATTTACACTGTAAATAGATTAAACAAGCATTTACAATGCAATAGGTTTCGCAATGACATTATTTTGAGCTATTGGCATTGTAAATGACATTGCCTTTTCTTTTTGCTTTTGTTATTAAAAACATAAAGAAAACACGTTGTCATTTACAATGCCAACAGCATTACCGAGAGTTTAAGCTATTGGCATTGTAAATGACAACGCCTTTTATCTATCTGTGTTGATAATTAACACATATAAAGGTAGTATGATTTACAATGCCAATAGCTGAAAGTCTTGATAATTTCTTCAATTTCTGTCAGAAATACAGAACAACTTCAACCCTCAATGTATCTGCCCCGCTCAGGCCCCGGCTCACATGGCCCTGTTAAATGCGTTGTACATTCTACGCTCCAGCCTCAGAGTGCCTCAGACTCCATGAGAGACAGTGAATAGTACTCGAAGCTTTCTACAGCAGTCAGATGTCCCAGTCTTCCTGAGACATTGAATAGTACTCAATTCTTAATCCACTCTGCCAAGCACATTCATTGTTACGTGACTATTTTAAATTAGCCGATGTGACCCCCTTACTCATAAACACACACATCTTTCCATTCGCTGTGCAGGAGTGCACAACCCCGCATGCAGAGGTGCACAGCCTCGCGCTCAAACACTGTCTGCTGGCGACCAATTGATATACACACTAAGCCATACTTTATTCTGTTTTGGTAAAAACGTAAGGAACCTAAAGGCGCTTAAATTCTGCCTGAAATTGCACGGAAATGTGAAATCCTTCATTAGCACTATTTGTGCCTTGAAATTAGATCTATCATAACATGGTAGAACTGTTACCAATATTCATGCAAACACCAGAGCAAGCAACGACTGTACCTGTGTTAGAGTTATTTTATTGCTGAAATAAGTATACAACGATCAGAGACTTCCTCAATTAAGACTGGTAGATGTTTTTTTTTAAAAACTGACCTTTTTTCTGAAAGGTGAATGCATAACATAACAAGCATTTACAATGCAACGGTCTTGCCTTTGGAAAAGTTAGAGCTATTGGCATTGTAAATGACAAAAAATGTTTTTATGTGTTGGTTTTGAAAACAAATAAATAAATGGCATTGTCATTTACAATGCCAATAGCATAATCTCTCGCAAAAGCGAGACCTACTGCATTTGCACACACACAGAGAGCCACACAGACACACACACACACCGAGCCCCACACACACAGAGCCCCACACCCACAGAGCCCCAAACACACACAGAGCCCCACACACACGCAGAGCCCCACACACACACCGAGCCCCACACACACACAGAGCCCCACATACACACAGAGCCACACACACACACAGAGCCACACACACACACAGAGCCACACACACACAGAGCCACACACACAGAGCCACACACACACACAGAGCCACACACACACACAGAGCCACACATACACACAGAGCCCTCCACACACACACAGAGCCACACACACACAGAGCCACACACACACAGAGCCAAACACACACACACACAGAGCCACACACACACAGAGCCAAACACACACAGAGCCACACACACACAGAGCCACACACACAGAGCCACACACACAGAGCCACACACACACACAGAGCCACACACACACGCAGAGCCACACACACAGAGCCACACACACACACAGAGCCACACACACACACAGCCACACACACACACACACACAGAGCCACACAAGCACAGCCACACACACACACACACACACACACAGCCACACACACAGAGCCACACACACACACACACACACAGCCACACATACACACACAGCCACACACAGAGCCACACACACACACACACAGAGCCACAAATGCAGATGACCAGACAGCAAGTGCCTGCCCCCAAGCTGATTACTACAGTCGAGTTGCGCAAACGCATGACGACAACCCCTGCAATCAATACAGTTAGAGGAGTACAGTACAATATGCGAAAAGTGCTACAGTCGGCGAACAACCCTAGGTGGGTGCTTAGAATTGACCTGAACCTCTGACAGCGCTTTGAAGTGACCTGAACCTCTGACAGCACGTACATATATATTATTAGCGATGCACCTTTACAACACCCTACAGACACCTACGGTTGTCATACCAGAGTAATACGAACATACAGAACAATAGACAATAGACCAATCATTCACTACATCCATAAAACGAAAACAGAAATCAAAAGTTTTAAAATCTACACCTACACAATAAAGTCAATCGTACAGAATGTACCATTAAAACAACAACATACTAAGCAATAAATGAACCAAACAGCACCTATTCATAAAAGTAACCACATTATGAGACAAAGACCAAACAAACATATTACACACTGAACTAATGACCACAGAGGTAAAAGATCCATGCAATACCCGCATACCCAAGGATAGGTGACAGCTGAGACTGCAAATTCGAACTGACAAGAGGTTGAGAAAGGACAGGTATGCAGGGGTTAACACCGATGGTCACAAGGGTGAGGAGTGTTCACAAAGCCTTTACTTGTCTGAATTCATGGCAATGTAGTAAGACATGAAATGTGAACACTCGTGCTGATATATTTCCCCTTCTCTCAACTACTCCTACAATACGTAATCCCCGTTTTTCCGTGGCTTATTTAACGTGTATACATGTTGACGTTTTAGACGAGTGTTTTTCGGTACTTGGTTTATATATAACTCAATCCTGGCTTGGGAGGAGACCTTTTGACATAAAAATCCCCACATAGGCGGAGAGTGCCCATCTTGACAAAGTAACTCCACGGTGAAAATCTCAAAACGGACAACAGATACCGCTAGTGAAAGCGTAAACAAAGAGCTTCCCTGCCCCCTCCACTCCTTCTTTCCATAAGGCAGCACTCTGAATTAGAATAGACACGTGGGAGAAGACGTCTCACTTCCCCTTAGGCAATACGTGATCTGTGGAATGGCAATGTCCCACCCCCGATCTGGCCCAGATCTTGAACAGGATGTAAACACCAAACACCCTTAATGCTCGACACCCAACAACAAGCAGGGCACCTATCTCTCCAGCTTTCAAAAGCAATTCTGACTGAGTCTGGGTTATGACTAAAAGCCCCTAAATAAAAAATGTAACCTGCCCCCACCCCTCTAACCGCTACATATATGTTCCTACTGCCTCGCAACAATTAGGGCAATCTTTAGATAGTAAAGCACACACTCTCTGCTGCACAATAGAGTGGGACGCACACCTCAAAACAAGGGGGAGTCCTCCTACCTCCCACTCTCAATATTTGACAGGGAGCAAGTACCCTCTCTGAAATCTCACCATGACAGGCCGGAAGTGTCTCCAGCCTCTGGCAACAAGATGCTCACATGCCTTCTCTTGCCCCAAGGCCCGCACACTTACCGACTGGGGCTCTGAAGCACCCCGCGCCTCCCCTTTGGCTCTCAGGGCCCCCTTTACTTTATCTTTACCTCCATGGGAGCGTTCAACAAGAAAACTGCCTTCACCGGGAAAAGATGCCCGCAGCTCCACCGCAGCCCCTGCTCGGTCACCGATTGCCGCTCCCTGCAACCTCTGATCACTTTTGAACAGCTGATCCTCGATGTAGGTTTCCCGTTCGGCAGATCCTGCTGTAGCAACCCCAGCTCCTTGCCAGGATCACTGCTCCGGACGACAGCAAGCCGATTCCCGTTCTGAAAATCTGACGCCCTAAACGACCTGCAACGAGAAAGAAACAAGCGAGCTCTGGCTGGAAAGCGGACCACGCCATGACACCACCATGTTTCTCCGAGGTCAAGCAGAAATTCTTTGGAGAAACACACCATATTTCTCGGATTAGGGGGCGTGTTTTTCTTTCTCTCCTCTTCCTATTGGCTGGAATGTAAAATTCCAGCCAATGGGAAGAGGAGAGAAAGAAACTAAAAAACACACCCCCGAATCCCAAAAAGACGGGGCTTAAATGGACAGACGCCCCTCTCCTCCAATGGCTGGCCTCCGTTAAGGAAGCCAGCCAATGGAGAAGAGGGGCGGGTTCAAACCCCACTCTGAAAAACATAAGATCTCCCCAGCGAGACTGCGCAAGCGCAGCCTATGCAGGCTGAGACCTAAAAACACCCGTGTGTTTAGACAACAATAACAAGGGCAGTGTTTTCATAGAAAACGTGGTTCAGTTGTCAATATGTGCTAAATACTTCTTGAATATACTAAAGACTCCAAATATGGAGGACTGGGGTTGTAAATTTAATCTTTAAAATTACATTTGTGTAATTATTTATTCAGGGCTGGCGATAAACTACACGCTCATATTTTGTTGAAAATAGATTTCGTGAAAGGCCGTCGAATGCTCTCCACAGGCTGTGTTAAAGTTGGTCATTCGATGCCATTTCCCTCCCCCTTCCTCGGACAGCAACCCCTCCACTCCCCAGAACAGAGCTCTGGTCAGATAAGGAGGAGTGAGGCCTCCAGCAGGGCGCTTATTTATGAATGTTCTGTGCTTGTTAGTAAAGTTACCCGACTCACAACCGAGCACCAACAGGTTGGTCTCCTCACACCACACAAATCCACAACAGACCTGGTAGCAAAGGAGAGGGGGTCTGGGGAGAACCCCTGCAGTCTCTGCCCATCAGGGGAGCCTAGTGCAGCAGTGGCGGGGCATTCACACTGGCCTTCTAATTGTTTCACCGGTGACACCCCATCATCTTCACAGAGCTGTGAAGATGATGGCTTGAATTCTGTATGCCATGTGCCCAAACACAAGCACTGGGGCAGCGCTTCCTGCTCCCCCACCCCCGCTCGAGGGCACAGGGATTCTGGTTGCAGCCCAGGGCGTGGAAGTTTAAGCCAACAAAGTCTGCTCCAGAAAAATATCCAAGTAGCAGAGGGTGTTGGGGGCCCTGCCTTTAGGGGCTCCTGTTTGCACTGCGTCCCGGGCAGGCCCTGTGCGCACTGCAAAGTGCTTCACAGCACTTCAGAGGCCGCTCACTGCTGTGGGGGTTAGGGGAGGGGTGCAAGCCCTGCAACCACACACTCCTTATTGTCTGTGAAGGGAACACAGTAGGGGCATGTTCATGTGTGCGTGTACCCGCCTACGTGTACACACTGGTGAGTAGTCGTTAACATAACAATATGTCCATGCCAATGTGTTCTTGTATAACGTAATCGGTGCTAATATAAAGCGCTCACACATTTTCGGGTTGAGTTTGCGCTATATTGAATATATATATAAACAGAGACAGCAGCAGCAAAGTGCTTCACAACACTTCAGAGGCCGCTCATTGCTGGGTGGAGGGGAGAACGGGTGCGAGCCCTGCAACCAAACACACCTTATTGTCTGTGAAAGGAACACAGTAGGGACTTGTGCATGTGTGCGTACCCGCCTGCGTGTACACACTTGTGAGTAGTCGTTAACATAACGATATGTCCATGCCAATCTGTTCTTGTATAATGTAATCGGTGCAAATGTAAAGCGCTTGCATATGTTCGGGTTGAGTTCGTGCTATATCAAATATATATAAATAAAAACACTCAGCAGGAAAGGGAAACATCCTTAACAACGACGTTTTAACCACGACTTACCTGAACAACGAAGCCAGAACAACTACTTTCCTAAACCACGACTTTTCTTGAACAACGAAGCCCAAACACCGAGGAAAGGAAAGTACATTGCAAGTCACTCCTCTCCTCTCTCCACCCCTCATCGACCCTTGGAATCATTCTTTTGGCAGTGCAGAGGACTGCCAAGGCATGACATTGCATACACTTCGCCCCCTGGAACAATGCGTGGCACGTCACTCCTGTCCTCCCCCCACCCCTCATTGACAATTGGAATTGGCTTTCGCAAACCAGCAACACTTAATTATCTGCCATGTATTAGAGTGAAAACCGGGGGGAAACACCCCTGCATAATTTAAAACAAGACTTACTACACGGCAAAGTATGGAACCAGATCGCAAGGAAAAAATGTTATCGTTATCAAAAATAACTTTTGTTCTACATTATTGCAAAAATCACATACTTATTTTGTGTAGAAAAGCGATTACATGTCATGCAGATTAAAGCGGTTAATAAACCAAAGCAACTTTGTTCAATTTGATAGTTTTGCATCATAAGAAAGTCATAGATATTTTAGTCATTCACTGTCTTTTTTAACCAAATACTCTTACTTGCTTGGTCCTCATTTTTTATTTGAAAGACGCACATTGTTTCTATAAAAAAAAAATAATAACAAGGTTCTCGGTTCTTCATTTACGATCTCATCTTTCAGTAAAATGTTGACAAATCATTTTTTTATGATAGATGAAATGTAGCTCAAGAACAGTCGACATGCCACTAGATGGCGCATGTGAGTTACAATTTAAATCTTAAATAATTCATTATGATAGCTGGAATATAACCTTTTTAACAATGAAGTTGCGAGTATTGAAATGAAGGACAATATTCAAGCATGCATGAGAATAGATATCCACAAATGGGTTCATAAAAAGTGCACAGAACGAAACCAAATAGAACTGTAGGTCACTTGAATCTAGTTTCTATAAACTAATCATATTCGTGGTTTAGGAACTCGTTGTTATCAATGTCGTTGTTTGGCATTGCTATTTGTTAAGCCTTCGTGGTTCAGGAATTCGTGGTTTAGGGAGTAGTTGTTCAATCATACAACCAGCAGGGAAGTGCTTCACAGCACTTCAGAGGCTGCTCACTGCTGGGGGAGTGGGGGGAGGATTGCGAGCCCTGCAACCACACACTCCTTATTGTCTGTGAAGGGAACACAGGGGGGGCGTGTACTTGTGTGCGTGTACCCGCCTGCGTGTAAAAACTTGGGAGTAGTTTTTAACATAACGATATGTCCATGCCAATGTGTTCTTGTATAACATAATCGGTGCTAATGTAAAGCGCTCGCATATATTCAGGTCGAGTTCGCGCTATATAAAATATATATAAATACACACACACAGCATCAAAGTGCTTCACAGCACTTCAGAGACCGCTCACTGCTGAGGGATGGGGGGAGGGGTGCGAGTCCTGCAAACAAACACTCCTTATTGTCTGTGAAAGGAACACAGTAGGGGCGTGTGCATGTGTGTGCATACCCGCCTGCGTGTACACACTTGTGAGTAGTCGTTAACATAACAATATGTCTATTTGAATGTGTTCTTGTATATCGTAATCGGTGCGAATGTAAAGCGCTCGCATATGTTCAGGTTGAGTTTGCGTTATATCAAATATATATAATAAAAATACACAGCAGGAAAGTGCTTCACAGCACTTTAGAGGCCGCTCACTGCTGGTGGAGTGGGGGAAGGGGTGCGAGCCCTGCAACCACACACTCCTTATTGTCTGTGAAGGGAACACAGTAGGTGGAATGTGCATGTGTGCGCATACCCACCTGCGTGTACACACTTGTGAGTAGTCTTTAACATAACGGTATGTCCTTGCCAATGTGTATAACCTAATCGGTGCTAATGTAAAGCACTCACATATATTCGGGTCGCGTTCGCGCTATATAAAATATATATAAACACATACACACGACAGCAAAGTGCTTCACAGCACTTCAGAGGCCGCTCACTGCTGGGGGAGTGGGAGGATGGTTCGGAGCTCTGCAACCACACACTCCTTATTTTCTGTGAAGGGAACACAGTAGGGGCGTGTGCTTGTGTGTGCGTAACCGCCTGCAGGTACACACTTATGAGTAGTCGTTAACATAACGATATGTCCATGTCAAGGTGTTGTTGTATAACGTAATCGGTGCTAATGTAAAGCGCTCGCATATATTTGGGTCGAGTTTGCACTCTATAAAATATATATAAATACACACACACAATAGCAAAGTGCTTCACAGCACTTCAGAGGCCGCTCACTGCTAGGGGGATGGGGGTAGGAATGCGAGGCCTGCAACCATACACTCCTTATTGTCTGTGGGGGAACACCTTAGGGGCGTGTGCATGTGTGCACGTACCTGCCTGCGTGTACACACTTGTGAGTGGTCGTTAACATAACGATATGTCCATGCCAATGTGTTCTTGTATAACGTAATCGGTGCTAATGTGAAGCACTCGAATATATTCGGGTCGAGTTTGTGCTATACCAAATATATACAAGGTAATAGATTTTGCATTGACGAAACCTATTGCTTTGCCAGTGCTTTCTATAAAAACATTTCCTAAATCATGTTCCTGCATGAGTAATATGAGGAAGCGTACGGAAAGATGGCCTAGAGAAGTTGTGCCTATTCTGAATCTCCCTGCAGCCCAAAGCCAGGGGAACGAATACAGTGGAGGAGAGAACAGGAGATTGAGAGGTGAGGCCATACACTGATGAGTAAATATAGCGTGAGAACAAATACTGAGCTGGGCCATAAATTAGTGAATGATGCCACAATACAGGGTGGATCTAGCAAAATCTATCTTCCGTACTGAGGAAACAAACCCTCACATCTTTCAAAAATTATAGAGCTCATTAATTACAGACTTTAGGAGCTAATGAGTGTGAGAGACTTCAAAACAATACATAAAATGTGTACTCATTTGGAGAAAATGCAAAATGATGGCAACTCCTTCTACTGAGATACAGGGCAGCACCTGGAAAGCGCTCCTCAGGTTTTCCATTAACACAGGAGCAATGATTGATAGAATACTGGTGCAGGTATGAATTCACAAATGAGAGTTTTATTTAGCTTATAGCGAAGTACAAGCACCCTCGGCCGGAGGAAAAAGTAGAAATCGGTGTTAGTGCCTCGACGAAAAAGGCAGTCACCTAGGATGCCATGTAAGGTGAGGTATCATTCGATGAAAAAAATCAACGGAACATTTTAAATTAAAAAAAATAGTACAGATATGACTGCATAATTCGCTTCCGGAGGTAACTGCTGATAAAGTTAGTCTAGGGCAGGCAGGATCCAGAGTTTTGACTGACCTAGCTCTGAAGGTTTGCGGTCTCAGAATATCCTGCAATACTTCCAGCATTTCACGCAGTGGCACACACATAGAAGTAGGGTGACTGGGATTGCTGCCTTGGGATGGAAACAGTACCGTTTAGCCTTCTAGCCATAGTTTTCTTCCCCACAGGACCCTTGCAAGATTTTTTTGGGATACCTTGCATAGGTAGGTGGAAGTCAGCGACCCTTGCAGAGCACTTTAAACTCTGCGTAAGCCTGCTGTGGCGGCAGGGCACGCTGACATCCAGGCCTGCAGCAGCTAGTTTCCTTTACTGTAATGTGATGTGATTGCCCTTGCGCCCATACATAATTTAAGCTGTGTAATTGTTGAAGATTCCAGCAGTATTTCACGAGGCCCGTGGCCGTGTATCAGCACTGCCCCAGTAATAGAATAGGAATTGCCATCATGTCAAAATTAAATAAGGTTACCTCAATGATGCCTTAGTCCTAGTCCATATGCAGTACCCCCTATTCTAACAAGCGAGTGGTGCGGGCGAGCAGTCCACCTCTCTTTCTTTCCTTCATTTAGTTGCTTCCCTGTGAAATCGATCCAAAAACAGAAGAAGCCCGCGAGTGGTGTGCGCGCGCTTGCCACAGCGAGACATGTGGTTTCAATTATCGTGCCCGTGTCTGGGCACGGTAATTGAAACCACATGGCGGCCGGTGCACGTAATAGATACCAATAGGCCGCAGGTGGAGCAATGCGCCCGCCTTTGGCTAATTGCGTGCAGTCTTTTATAAAAAGACGCACGCAAAGGCCAATAGCGTGGCCCAAAAGAAAAAGCACACGCACGAGCATGTGCGATCCCTAGGGTCATTTTCAAACCCCCTCCAAGAGGTCTCTCGCTGCGCAAACAATGCTGCGCACTGCAACGCAGGCGTGAGACCTAAAAAACAAAAGACCTGTCAAACACATGTCCCTGTTTCTGTTCTAGTAGCGTGTCCAAAGAAATCTCAAACACGCGTCTTACCCGATCAAGAGCGACGTTAGTGGTTCAATAAATCCAATTCACCAGTATTGTACACGGACTTCCAAAATGCCGTGTTTGCAAGTACAATGATTACAAGCTCTCCACGATCCCAAGAACATTTGCTTCCTGCTCTCGCAGGAGCCCGTCAAAAACATCACCAAAACAAGCTCCATCTTTAAATGGGTAAAGCCAACCATATCACTTCCTAAAACATCAACTGCACAATAAGCGCCATCTTTGAACGTGAAAATCAATGCAAACCACCACTGTGTATCCCACACACTCATCCACACAGGGCACTTGGCACACTTACAATCTCATTAGAGATTTCGTGATTAATTTCAGGTAGTAGAAACATATTAGTGGATGTGATCTCTGACAACTCCTTGCATTTTGGAACAGTAACTGTCAGCGATGTAAATCTACATGTGCTCAGACATCTAGTAGTAGTTAGACATGGATCTCTCGAATACTAACATGACTAATCTTGTCTGATCAACAGTCTACTAACAGTTACACACATCGGTTACAATATGATCTAATGTGTTATTACATTACCCATGAATCAAATGACCAATGGTGATGTGTTATGACTCCTGACGACACAATTATCAGCATGATGGTTAACCCCTACACAAAAACACAGTTCACATCAAAATGAAAACGATACAAAATAATCATGTCTTGTGATGTATGCAATGATAACTAGGGTAATCTCTGGGTTCTTCTTATGTGTGGTGTATCTTAGTATAAAAGTATTATAGATGCTTCAAAGGAAACATGTCATGTCCAGTTTGTCATTCAACCCGGTTGTCATCTCGGTATTAAGCTGTTTAGTCCAATGAGCTTCCCTTTGCAACAGTAATTTTTAATTACCCACCCCTTCACGAGGGGGTATATGGTCATTAATTTGAAATTTGATATGCGCGATGGTGTGTCGGACTTCCTCCCAATGAATCGCTAAGCTCGAGGTTGTGTTTTTGTTCCTGATACAACTCAAATGTTCCGTCAAGCGGGTCTTAATTTTTCTGTCGGTTTTCCCGACATATAATAGACTGCAAGGAGATTTGATCGAGTAGACTATGCGAGTGGAATTACAATCGAATGCTTGTTTGATTTTAATTCGTTCTCCAGTTCTTGGATGTAATAACGTGTTGCCCACAATAGCATTATTGCAATGAATGCAATTTCCACATCTGGTCGTTCCAGGTTTAGCAACTACTGTGTTAACCTTTTGGCTAGATACGATTTATTTTAAGTTGCATGCTCTTTTGAAGGCAAACAGAGGTTTATCGTTAAAAAATACATTGAAATCTGATTCTTCTTTATGCAATTCCCACCGTTTGTGGATAATTTGCTTTATTTTGGTAGAAACTGCTGAATATTTCAAAACGAACACCATTCTATTGCTGATCTTTTTGGGTTGCTTCAATGAAAGAAGGGCAGCAGCGGCGGGGAAAGGTAAAGGGAAGAAAGAAGGATCCCTTCTTTCCTCCCTTTACCTTTCCCCACCGCTGCTGCCCCCGCGGCCCCTCCCCCCCCAGCGCGACCGGCCCAATCCAGCTCCTCTCCCCGCTCCCGCCTCCCAGCTGTCCAGCCCTCCCCGACCCCTACTTAATGCCGGCCACTGCGCGGCCGCGCCCAATCCAGCTCCTCTCCCCGCTCCCGCCTCCCAGCTGTCCAGCCCTCCCTGGCCCCTACTTAATGCCGGCCACTGCGGGCGCGCCGCTGGTGCACCGAAGGCGCGTCAAAGGCAAGCACGTCTGCGCCCATCCGCGACCCGTCTGCGACCAGCACCAGGAACCCTGGACCTCCGCCCCGCCACGCTACGACCCAGCAGCACTCCACGCACTCAACCCAGGCTGCAACAACAACTGCAAGCTAGCATCACCAGCCGACACCCATGGACCCTTCAGCTGTCACCGCTGCCGGCACACCTGCAGCACCGCCAAGAACACGGATCCAGCACAACCCGCCCACAAGAACACAACCGTACCGAAGACCCTGCAATGCATCCTCCTCAACGTCCGATCCCTCCACAAACACGCCACAGAAATCTGGGACGTCCTTGACAGCACCACCCCGGACGTAGCATTCTTCACCGAAACCTTGACCAACGCCACCTCGGGACCGGAAATCGCCATTGCCATCACCCAAGGATACAAGATCTCCAGGAAGGACCGCCCCACCCACCCAGGAGGAGGAATCGCCATCGTCCACAAATCCAGCCTCCGCCTGAGCACAGTCCCTGACGAGTCCACAGAACTGATGGAACACCTTCACTTCAAGATACTGGCCAGCCCCACCGCCGCCCTCCGAGGAACCCTCATCTACCGACCCCCTGGACCCCGCGGATCCTTCGCCAACTCCATCACGGACATTATCTCACCGCAGGCCATCGCATCCACCAACTACACCCTGCTGGGAGACCTCAACTTCCACCTCGACAATTAACTGGACCCCAACACCACATGCCTCCTGGACAACCTCCACAACATTGGACTCTGCCAGATCGTGACCGAGCCCACGCACTCAGCAAGACACGCCCTCGACCCCCTCTTCACTACAGGAAACTCCATCACCTTCAGCCACACCACCGAACTCCTATGGACCGACCATCATTGTGTCCACTTCACCTTCAGAACACCCACCATCCACAGACACCAGCACCTGCTTCCACAAAGAAACTGGACCAAAATCACCGACGACCAGCTCACCTCCTCACTCAACAACTCCACCCCAACCATCGCGGAAAACAACGACCCCAACACCGCAGCCCGAACCCTGCATAGATGGATCTCAGACAGCACCAACACCATAGCCCCCCTCAAGAAAAACAACAATACCCGTGCCAAGAAAGCCAGATGGTTTACCACCGAACTTCGAGAGTCCAGGCGCACATGCCGCCACCTCGAAAAGGCCTGGAGAAACACCAAATCCACAGAAGCCCACAACAACTTCAGAGCCGCCACCAACGCCCACCATCAACTCATCAGAGAAATGAGGAAAAAAGCGATTGAAGACAGAATCTCCACCCACGCACACAACAGCAAGCAACTCTTCAGCATCATCAAGGAGTTCGCCCAACCCACCAGCGAGTCTACCGACATCCCTCCCTCACAAGACCTCTGCGACAAACTCAGCACCTTTTTCCACCACAAAATCAAGAGCATCTACGACAACTTCGACGAAGACAACCAACACACCGAACCCTCACCAACCACCCCGACACCCGGAAACCAGCGATTGATGACTGGACAGCCCTCACCACCGAAGACACACTGAAGACAATGAAGTCAATCCACTCAGGGGCCCCCAAGAACCCCTGCCCCCACCACATCTTCAACAGAGCCGCCGACACCATCGCACCCATGCTCCGCCACACCATCAACCGCTCCCTGGCGACCGCCTCGTTCCCCGACGACTGGAAACACGCCGAGGTCAACCCCCTCCTAAAGAAACCCTCAGCGGACCCCACCTACCTAAAAAACTACAGACCCATCTCCCTGCTCCCTTTCCCAGCGAAAGTCATCGAGAAAGCCATCAACAGCCAACTCGCCACATTCATTGAAGAACACAACATCCTCGACTCCTCCCAATCCGGCTTCAGAAAAAAACACAGTACGGAAACCGCCCTCCTCGCCGCAACAGACGACATCCGCACCCTACTGGACAAAGGAGAAACAGTAGCCATCATCCTCCTAGACCTATCAGCGGCGTTCGACACAGTCTCCCACCGCACCCTAATACGCAGACTCTACGACGCAGGAATCCAGGACAAGGCCCTCGACTGGATCTGCTCCTTCCTCTCCGGCAGGACGCAACGGGTCAGACTCCCCCCTTTCCTCTCAGACCCCACACCTACCACCTGCGGAGTCCCCCAGGGCTTCTCCCTCAGCCTGACGCTCTTCAACGTCTACATGGCTCCACTTGCCCCCATCGTCAGAACCTACGGACTCAACATCGTGTCATACGCAGACGACACCCAGCTCATCCTCTCCCTATCCAATGAGCCCAACACCGCCAGACGCAACTTTCAAGAAGGCATGGAAGCCGTCGCCAAATGGATGAAAAACAGCTGCTTACAACTAAACACCAACAAAACAGAAGTACTCATCATGGGCTCAAACCCCGACGCCTGGAGCGACACCTGGTGGCCCACCGCCCTCGGAAACCCGCCAACCCCCACAGACCACGCACGCAACCTGGGAATCATCCTGGACTCCGAGCTCAAAATGGACCGCCAGATCAACTCTGTCTCATCTTCCTGCTTCCACACCCTACGCCTCCTTCGTAAGACCTTCAAATGGATCCCCCTCGAACACCGAAAGACAGTCACTCACGCCCTGGTCACCAGCAGACTCGACTACGGCAACGCACTCTACGCCGGAATAAACAAAAACCTCATCCGCAAGCTACAGAACATCCAGAACGCCGCCGCAAGACTGGTCCTCAACATGCCAAAACACTGCCACATCTCCCAGCACCTGCGCACACTCCACTGGCTCCCCGTTGAGGCGAGAATCACCTTTAAGATGCTCACCCACGCACACAAGGCCCTCCACGGCACCGGACCAGCATACCTGAACAGCCGGCTCAAATTCCACGCACCCCAAAGGACCCTACGATCAGCCCAGCTCTCCTACGCCGTGGTCCCCCGCACCAGAAAGACCAGATCGGGAGGCCGCTCCTTCTCCTTCCTCGCGGCCAAAGCATGGAACGCCCTTCCGCTCCACCTCAGACAGACAACATCGCTCCCCATCTTCGCAAGAAACCTCAAAACCTGGCTCTTCGACAGACCCCCTCCTTGATGGAATGGAACCTGCACCCCCCCACCCCTAGCGCCTTGAGACCCTTACGGGTGAGTAGTTGCGCTTTAACAAGCTCCTGATTGATTGATTGATTGATTGATTGACAAATGAAGGTCTTTGTCTCAGGTTACCTTCAACCACAATGAAAGTTTACATTAATCTACATGGGTATCCTTTAAGTTCGTAAGACAGCTGGCTCCCTGTAGCAAGTCATGGAAAGTTTTACTAATCAATAATTTTTGTTAGTTACTTGCATTTATTCATAAAGCTCACATATGCTCATTTACAGAGTCTTTTGGAGCTAATGAACTACTTCCCCCAGTTTAGGAAAGCTCCAGTATTGTGCTTATGTAGCATAAGGCCAAGTTTTTAACATTTTACTGAATTCAAAATTATTTTATTGAACACGGATATGAAGAGTTAGTGAATTCCAGAGTGCTAGTCCTCGAGCATGTAGTGATCTGCCTCTCCATTTGGGCAATTCAAAATTTAGAACAAGAAAAGTGGTCTAAATATAAAATTTCAACAGATGAGTAGGTGAGTATTTCTTTAATCTGCGAGAAAACAATGGCACAGAGCCCAAAATCTTTTCTGTGCATCAGACAGGCAACCTTAAACTGTGTAAGTTTGTCCACTGGAAACCAATTAAAATATTCCATATGGGGTGCTATCTTTGGAGACTATACAGACCATTTTTCAGGAAACCCAGAAACATTGAATTTCCATAACATATTATCCAGCATAGACTGGTTGAAGGAGTTGGGTTAAAAAAATATATGGGAAAATGAAATCTATGAATATGTTCGCCTAAGTTGGGTCAGCTGACAGATACAAGATTGTATCACAGCCAAAACCTGCAAATCCAGCAAGAGATTGTCAATAAGTTTAATGGAAAGATTTAAGGCAATTTTCACAAGTGTGGGACCATGGCCCATTGCTTGGGGTCAGAGTTGATTCCCACATATGTTTCCTACTGGTAATCAACAATATTTTTATCTTGCTAGAATGATTTATTTTTTACTAGCTGTACCCTGCCACGCGTTGCTGTGGCTCAGTCTGGTTAAATGGAAGAGAAAGAAAAGAGTAAGCGCACATTTCTAATATCTTTAATTTCACAATGCTTGTGGGCACACAAGTTTTTGTGACTATTGTCACGTTATATATAAACACGCGCTAATGTTGCAAAGTGAACCAACTCCTCCCCGCTCCCTCCACCCACTTCCCTGTGCCATCCTGACACCAACTGTTCATTCTAATATGTAGACTATTGTCTCTATGCGTCCTTTCTTAATGTTACAAAGTGAACCAACTCCTCCCCCCTCCCCCCACCCACTTCCCGGTCTGCCTTTCTGACAACAACTGTCCATCCTAATATATGTAGACTATTGTCTCTATCCATCCCTTGTAGTTGCTGCGCAGCAACCAAATCGATAGGGTGTGGTCGGCCTTTTGTTTAAAAACACACGCGTTTTGGACACACGCGTATTCTATTCCCACGTTGTGTATATATAAACACGTGCTTAATTGAATCCTACGTTGTGTCAAAATTTCAAATCAATCGGTGAAAAACTTTCGGAGATTTGAAATTTTGAACAAAGGAACATTGACATTTTTATGTGTCTGTTAGGGCTTTCGATTAAAAACACGCGCATATTCAACACGCGCGTATTGGAATCCAACGTTGTGTATATAAAAACACCCCCCTATTCTAATCCAACTTTGTGTCGAGATTTCAAAGCAATCGGTGAAGAACTATTGGAGATTTGCGATTTTGAACAAACAAACATTTACATTTTTATGTATATAGATCATTTCTAGCGCAGAGGCCACATTGGAAATATTCTTACCTAAACTGCCTGAGAAACAGGAAATAAATTGCATGTCCTCTGCATAAAAGTAGGTCTTGGGTCCATATTCGTAAAGTAATCATGCATATGGATTTAAATATGAATTTAAAAAGTGAAGGGTATACAGTCTGTCCTTGTGCCACCCCCATGAGCAGAGGTTTTGGAGGCAAGCAATAATTCTCTGGGTAATTTCTGTTAGATTAAAAGGAAATAATCCATTGTAGATTAGTCCCACAGATTCCTAGACCTCTAAGACTTTGAAGAATAGTATGATCAAGCATGTCAAAAGCAGTGGACATGTCCAAAAGAGTTACGACAACCCCCATCCCCTTCATCGGCATTCACAATTTGCTGTGCTTTGTCACTCTAGCTCAACTACTTTTAAGAGTATTGCTCGAGGTATACTGCAGACAAGTGCTGCCTAGAAGAGGTGAATTACAGCCTAGTGAGTTCAATTGAGGACAGAGATATTCAAGTATGCAATCTGCCACAACACTGCTTGTGGAGGAGCAGCCCTAAAATGACTGTGGTGAGGTCTCTACTCTTCGGTCACAGCCAGTATTTGGCCCTAGTTGTTTCCACTTGACCTCAGGCTCACTTCGGCTCCCTATCTCAATATGGCGTTATAATGATTGCCAACACCCATAAGTATTCAAAGCTGCAAATCACATCCAAAACCATGTAGCAGCAGCAACAATAGTCACACTTTAAGATCCACTTCATGGACCCTCTGTGCTGCATACCACAATGTCTTTAACAGTGTGTATGATCTATGGGCAAAAATAAATCTTGACTGTTTGAAAGGTGCCATGGCAATGGCCATAAAGTATCCCTCCCTAACCACATTCCTGTAATACTACAGATTTAAAAATTAAGCCAGATTTCAGGTTGATCTTGTCCCCCACCACCTCCAGCAGTTTTAAAGCACTATGTAATGCATAACCGCAGCTGCATTTGACCCCCAGGCCTAGGAATCTTAGTGCTTAGGCACTGCTAACCATCTGTAGCCACCCCTTGTTATACTTCTTCTTTGAGACTACCTCTCATCTCCTCTCTTCATGGCCAGGAAATGGTTTACCACAGTGGACTTGACATTGTTTGGGTGAGAGGCAAGTGTTCAGGGAGTACTATAGAAGTTAAGAATAAGGGAGAAATGTCATCATAAACTGTCTGTGGAAACTATGATGAGCAGGTTCTTCTCTTTCACCTTTAAGCCTTACATATATCCAGCATGACTGCACTCTGTCCTGCCTCACCACCCTCATCAGGCACATGTGTGAACACCATCAGATGAGGGCTGTGAGAACACCTGAAGGAACCTGGTAAATATTTGTCAAGAGTGTTCTATCCAGAAGCATTGTCTTGAGTGGAGAGCTCAGATAGTTGTGTTAAAGAGATTGACTTACTACATGAAAATCCTGTTAACTTGATTTCATCTAATTTTCTTCCTTTGTATTTTTTATTTTATGTGTAGTATAAAGTATAATACTAGTTTAATATCAAAGTTCTTATTTTATAGTTTGATAGTCCACTGATGAGTGTTATACCAGTTGTTAATGGCCCTGAACCCCATTTTAGGCCTGAGACACAGGTGAGGCACTATGAGGTACAGGGTTTGTATCAATGGGTATAGCGTAAGGGCTATAAGACTCTTGGAGCATTCTATCCTCAATGGGTGGAATGTTCTAACAATAAACAGGGAGTATCAGAAACACATTGGAATGTTGGAGCTGAATCCACTATTGACTTTGAGCTACTCGATTGCCTTCAATGAAGCACTAAACACTCCAGTGTTCTAATAACACAAAATCTAATTTCATTTTATCTCTAGCAGTAAAGAGAAATCAAAAAGAAACCTGGTGAGTGCTCTACAATGAATCTGATAAAAAAATAACAATAATAAATATAAACACACTAGCTTGCCAGCCAAGGAAGAAAATCAAAAGCACCATCATTATTTCCATCTAGGTTAAAATAACACAGACTAAGGATCAGTTCCGGAAATGAGGAGCTCATGGAAATAGATGTAGAATTTGCAGCATTAATGCTGTTGTGCTCAAAGCTGTACGAAGCACAATTGAAGTTCCAGAAGAAATAGTCAGACAATTAAGATACCTAACCATAACAAAATGATGCCTATACATTTCCGCAAAGTCATTTGAGGAGTTCATTGTCCAGCATCTCTTTCACTGTTGCTGTGAGATAGACGATCATTAGTTGAGGTGGATAGTAGTCCCCCTAAAAGTAATAATGTCACTATTTTTGTTAGGTCCCAATAGAAATACCGTTTCAATTTATAAACCTAAAGAATCTTTTAATGAACAAAATAACACCAAAACAATGAAAATGCAATGAGGAAAAGCAAAGAGATGAATTTTCAATGAGGAGCAGCAAAGCGATCAATTTCCAAAGTTTTAGATTAAAAAAATAGTGCCAAAAAGCACAAAGGGCCAACTAAGGGCAGGGTCATGTTAGATTGGGGTAGAGGCACTGGGTGGATACAGAGACTGGATTTGTCCTGGTCAACATTTACCTTCTTTGCTTTGAACCAGTTCTGGACATGGATGGGATTGTTAGTGCGAAGGCAGGAGACGGAAGCTGGAGCAAGGTTCGATGACACCAGATCCCATCAAGACCGGTTCCCGATGTGGTGGTCAACAGCAGTGGGAGAAATTTGGGTTTCCATGCCATGGAGATCTTCAGTGTTAATAGAGTTCTCCTCGATGGCTGAGTTGACAAAGCCACAGGATGGAGTCAAAACGCCCTCAACTAATCCTAAGGTAGAAGGGAGAACTACGCAGGAGCTGTGGAGAAATCAGGCCTACCCGCGCTGCACATTCAGCAGATCAGCTTGGTGAGTTGGTCCCAGACTTCTGTCAGTTCACCAAGTAAAAAAAGTATTGAAAACATTTCTGAACTCCAGTTTTTTGGGTTAGAAAGGAGACTTACGCACTGATGCCAGCCAAGTTTACCAGGGCTTCACGAACAGCACTTGGGAGTCATGACGCAGTTCAACTGAAGCCACTAGCAATATCCAGTTGAAACTGGTCTGCTGAACTCCTTTGTGAAAATGGGCTTCTTGCAGCTTTTGTGTCCCTGTAGCTTAATAGGAGGAAAGCCAACTGACCCCTGGATTCAACTTATTTGTCCTGGGTACAAGTGGGAGCAGGTCAAGTCCTCATACACAGAACTATGCACAGGAAAACAGGGCCTCAGTGTATAGGGGTGTACCAACCTATTACCTTAGTACCCAAAATCCCAAATCCGACTATCTATAGTGTCTCATTCGTTCTCCTCCAAAAATCACAAAGCTACAAATGATTAGACAACCCACAACACAACACTCCAGACTCTCCCAGGAATCGCGGTAGCAAGACATACTCTTTCACTCACTTACTCATACCTGTCCACAATGAGAATTGGCAGAGTCACTGAAATAGTTCAACATTTTTATTTTAACTATTGTGCTCTACAATACAGTATATGAGCCACTACCAGCAGCAAAATGCATAAACTCAAAACAATTTGCATTGTTACAATTCCATTGAGTACAAAGGGGAACGTCATTATATAAAGACAGTGGAAAAAGGACTTTAAGGCCTAACAACCCTCCCCTTGACTGGAAGAAGTTTATTTATGTAATGGAAGATCTCTGGGCTTTGACAGCAGACCCCATACTTAAAGCCTGGATGTAAGTTTTACATCATAGGGACAGCACAGCTCTTCTCCATGGAAAGCCTTTCTCCAAGTGTGTTAAAACAACATGCAACCCCCTAATATCAAAGCACGAGTCTCCAGCTTTGCAGTTGTGTTTAGCATGTTATGTCTAGGTGCTAGGGATTGACAAGAACAGAATAATAAGGGGCATTGTTTATTGACCTTACACATCGTGTTCAGACTAAACTCCAGGAACTTAGCAGAGAATGCGAAAAGCAGACCGTTCTCATTTGAAAGGCACAGAGTCTTGCAAAAACAAAGTCACTTAGTAACATGCGCAAAAGCAACATCATAGCAGCAAAGCTCATGCTAACTTAGAAATATCGACAATGTCCCTAAGGGTCATATAACACTCTCCCCTTGGTAAGGTCATAGGACATAGACAAAGGACAAAAAAGAGTTAAAAAAGCAAGCAGAGTTCAAAGAGTTTGAAAAAAAACGAGTTGGAGAAAATTGAAATAAAAAAATCAATATTCTTATTACGGCTATTGAAAGAGTGCTGTCTCTGGGATAATAAAGGTATTATGAAGAAGATGGTGATTAAAGTGAGTGAACCTAAGAATGCAATTCCCTCCAAAAGACAATACCTATCATTGGTAAAAAGGGATGCCATCCAATTTAGCAGGTAAAAGGAACAAACGTGCTCCTCATTATCAGCTGGCTCCAAAAGCATAACTGGACAACTTGCCTGATATTCGATGAAACTCTGATGTAGGAAATTCTGCGCAGCCGCACAGATATCCCATTCAGCCAATATTCCAAGTGCTGCCACACGTGCCATACAGCCCTCCCCAGAACAAGCCTGGTCATAAGTCTCTAAGGGACCCATCAACTTAATCCATAATTCACGCCAATCGTTGCTAATGGCAAGCATCCAAAAACCTGTTGATTCTGATTATGGTACAGTTGCAACTGGCCTGTTCTGTGCATTACCACAAGATGAGCAGCCATTGCGCAGCAGGAACAGAAGAAGCAGGATTCCACCACCCAACGCCAATACTAAGGGAAACCCTTCGAAGACGCTGGAAAAAATTGAATGAATAAAAGCTGGTATTACTCCAAATATCATCGGAAAAGAAGTCACAAGGCTGGATCCCACACATTAAAAAAAATATGAAAGTCCTTTAGTGTCAGAGGCACTATATATTTGATGTATGAGCTCCCCAAAGTGAAGTGGGAGGTTAGTGTTCAGAAGGGACTGTATCTCACTTGATATCCTAGCCACCTGTAACTCGAAGGTCTCTTGAGCCGAAGTAAGAGCCACCTCTTGTTGGAATAATATCGCTTTGAGCCAGCTCTATTTGTTGAAATTTGTTTTCAAAGTCAGAATGGAAGACCAAATGGAACAATCTAGACTCCCATGCAGGGGAGAAAAAAGCACATTGCTACAACAAGTTAAACGCTGTGAAACCATTACTAAATATGGGATTCCTACCCGTAAACCACAGCAATCTTAGTTGTTCAAAATAACATAACTACTGTTAGTAAGCAAGGTAAAAGTGGGAATTATTGACGGCACTGGTGTTCCTTTTAACCCCTTCGGTGCTGGTCGTCATCAGTTACGGTGGACGTGTGCTGATGACGGCCGGGAGCCGTCATGACCACGCCCGCGATCGGAATGTGCCGTACAGGCGCAGATACATTACACGTGCTGTGCAACTTAATGTGTTTGTGAACCAGGAATGGCCTACTGTAGAATCGCAGCCCTCCCCTAGTAAAACCTCCTTATCCTCCCTCTGACATCTGTAAGTGGAAGTGGAAGGTAGGGACCATAATTCATGGAGAAATGCACTGCCCAGGTTTAAAACAGCAAATCGGAAAATGTTGCATATACGATTTAAATTGAAACAGAGAGAAAGGGAGAGGGATAACCCCATAAAACAGTGGAGTCCATTTCCGCTACCAAGAACGGCAAGGGATCCAATTGTTCAATATACAAATGTGTATATGCAGCATCTTTCATGGACATAAATCTCTATGTATAAGTCAGATTAAACGGTAAAAACAAAGCATAAGCATTTGATTAATCCCATGGGACTTTCCCATTTTGAGAGTTTGCAATGTCCATGCATATTGCATAACAGATCGTAATTGAGTTTTTAACATGACATAACACAGATACATCACTTTGAACAATATCAATAACAGATTAAAAAATATTATACAATATATAAATGCGTGATGAAAGTGTATTGATGCTGTTGTCGATCACCGCAAGGACTTTTTCAAAATTAGCTTGATCAATTTGGCACAGAAGTTGCCGCCACAACATCTAGACCATCAAGATCTGGCGCACACATTTTAATGCCAAGGAGCATTTTGTATGGGGTCTGCACACCCAGAGATCTTCTAGGGAGATTATTATGTGCACGTTGAACCCCATACAAGTGGGCCAGACAGTTTCTGCCAGTACCTAAGACTCTAGCTGTCAAGGATTGCTTTAAGTCATTAGCTCCACAATTGAATTTCCCTCAGGCCTGTATGGAGACGAAAACTGCACCAGCACCCCCATTGACTTCATCGCGTCTTGTACGACTTAGAGGCGAACGCTGGACATTGGTCAGAATGCAAGGTGCCACAAGTAAACATCCTGACAAAGACACCCAAATCCCTGATGACATTTTGAGCGTCAGCACTGCGTTGTGGCCAAACCCAAAGGAATCTAGTCCGTGAATCAACTGCAACAAATATATATTTATACGCAGTATCAGAAGAGAGTGGGGAGCGTGGCTTGGCGGTCCAACATGGAGGACGATCCTTAGCGAAGCTCCAGGAGCCCGCTAATTAATGCTTTACTAATCCTGCCACATCTATATAATAAATGCAAATCCCAGAATCGGGGGAGCTCAGAAATACTCAACCAAGCTATATTAATAGCTCCGGAGAGTGTGATATAGTGGATTGGTGGCTGGGGGCAGTTGCTCAGTGGGCGGCCCTGACTTGGGGGTGAGACACACATCCACGGAAGATGCACTGCTGACATACCTGGACGCCTGCCTGGGAGGGGCTTGCAGGGGCAGCTGCGCCCAGCGAGGTGAGGCAGCTTGTGTGCAGCATCTGGAGAGAGTGGAGTCGGCTGTCCCTGATTGAATCCTGTTGACACCTCGGTGGCCTGATTGTGCCACGGTGTGGGATAGTTGTGGGCTGTGGTGGTCTTCCGGGCTCTGCTGCGGAGCGGCTTCTGCCCATGGCCCTCCCTGTTGGGTGCTGGGAACAGCGGTGGAGAGTGAGGCCCCCGGGGGCAGGCGGGGTGCAGGCGCCACTCTGTGTCTGGCCGGGAGAAGAGGCGTTTGTGGGGCTGGCGATTCTAAGCCATCCTGGGCGCGCAGCAGAGTGTGTGGAGGGGGTGCCCGAGTTTGACTGCCATGAGACTGCAATCCCGTTCTGTGACGCAGCCTGGCTGGATCAGCTTAAATGCGTCTCCCCCACTCCAGCAAATGTCATGTCTTGAGTTGTAGAGACTGAAAGTGCCTTAATGAGGCAGCGAATGCTGGGGTCTTGCAGGGTCCTGTATAAGAAAAAGGTGGCAGAACACCCTCAAATTCCATACCTTTACATTGTTCCAAAAATTCATAAACATTCCACCAGACCGCCGTTCAGACCAATTGTGAGTGCAGGCAACTCCATCCATGAACCGATTGGCATTTACATTGACAAACATCTGCAACCCAGTGTACGAAAAATGTCTAGTTTTATTCAAGACACAACAGATTTTCTGAGAAAAATGAGCAACATCCAAATGGAGCCTAACCAACAGATTTATCTCTGTACTATTGATGTAAATTCGTTATATACGTCCGTCCCCCACAATCTGGGACTCCAACCTATGGAGGCATTTCTGTTAAACAGCGACAAACCATTGGATTTACAAGTTTTTTTGATGGAAATTATGCAGCTATTTCAGATGCTTTGATAGATTGCTGACTTGTCTCTGTTTGTTGCCGCCCCGCCTGCCTGCGTTCGTCACTCATTGGAGAAACGCGAGCGCCGCCGAGAACGTCGAGCTGAGCCAAGCACTGCCAGACCAGGAGAGTGTGCACTCTGGATCCCTGAGCCCGCGAATTACGGAATACTCGGACTCAGGAACGGAACCCCGAAGTGTCACCGCGCAGTGTTGCCATAGGTGGGGAGGCACTTTTGAAGACCGCCCGGAGCCTCCAAGCAGAGTGAGCCGCGCCGCAGGGGTTAAAGCGTGAGGCTGCAGGAGGCTGTAGGACGCCGCTGGAGGCTGCGAGTGGCAGCTGGAGCACGGGCTCGGAGCCCCAAAGGAGGCATACCGCGGGGGACTAATATATTTTGGCAGTACGATGAACTACTGAGTCCCCCAGAGCTGCCAGAGCCGTCGGAAGGCAGTAGGGGGGGAAAGGAGGTTAAGTGTTAGCCCCCTCCCCCGGTAGCCCTTGGATGCTTAAAGTGGAACTTTGCAAACTAAAGGAGGACAGCAGGAAAAACCTATTCATCCCCTTGCAGGCAGGCACGGGCCCATGGCACAGCAGAGGTAAGTGGATATAAGTGAATGCTTGTTTACCCGAAAACGCCATAAGGGATCCGGGTTCATCAAAGAGTACCCCATAGCCCCTATTAAAGCGTATATACTGAGAGGCTGCCTAGGAAGAAATTGCAACTGCAGGAGATTAAGGAAAAGGCACATCTCCCTCGGCAGTGTCATAGCCAAAAGTGCCTACGAGAGGAGGAGCAACGCTGAAGAAAGGGGCCATGGCGCCAAAGAGGGAACCAAAGTCTAGGAAGGAGTCTGGGGAGGCAAGCCCCGGGAGAGAGCAACCAGGGGAGGCAAAGACTCAGGAGGAAAGCCAAGAAAACCAGACTAGCCCCGAGGGGGTTAGTACTGGCGCTCGCCAGAAGAGAAAAAATAAAAAATCCATTAAAAGGACCACCCCAGTGCACAACCAAAAAGGTAGCTCTTTAGTAAAGAACCCCGTAAATGACTTCTTAGGGAAACACTATAAAATCCAAGAGTATCCAAAAGTACTGTCGGTATCAGGAGGAGAGGAGGAGGAGGTCTTTACGAACATTAATGGGTCAGGGAATGATACAGGAACAGCTCCGGAGGAGATACTGGTGGAACCACTCTTATTAACCCACTCTCTTCTGAGTCTAGATGATCAAATGGAGGACCCGCGGCTATCATCTTCCCCAAACTTTTTTCCAAGGCATGTCCTGGAACCTGTGGGCTCAGGGCGGATGGAAAATGCCAGTCAAGTATTAAGTAGTGCTTGGGGGGAATCACTAAATCACTTAGTACACCATATTAATAGGTCAAAAACCTCAACCCAGCAGGATGGATCAAGAATTGGTGGACCGACTGACTCAGAGAGAAATAGCCTTCAGGAGGTGGATATCTCAGCTACACCATCCTCATCTATGATGGACCTATTATTGATGCTACAGAAAACCCTTCAGGGGATTTTGGAAGTATTAATGCTGAATAATGGGGTATTGAAAGCACAAAACTGTTTCTAAAAAAGATCGAAGAAGAGCTGGTAGGAATTAAAGGGCAAATGCCACATATGCTCAGACCAGTGATTGACCCACAGCCCACGGAATCGAATGGAGGCAGTGAATCTATAGAACCCCCACAAACCGTCTATATTTCCAAATGCCCAATGCTGATAAGAAGAAGAGGGGAATGTGTAAGGGGTCGTAGGAAAAGAAAGATAAGTAAAAGAAGTGAGAAATTGAAGTCAAAAGTAGTAGCAGAAGAAAAAACAGAGGTAAGGGAGGAAGATGCAGATTCTAGCCTAGATTCGCTAACTATAAATGCCGTACCTTTAAAGACATCCATAGTAGAGGCTAGGAAAAAAGGCTCTAACGTCCTAGCAAAAAGTTTGCATAGTAAGGGTACAAGAAAGGAGCAATTAAATCTCAAAATCCAAAATAGAAACCCGACAATAGATGACGCCCAAGCAGGTCAAATCAGGAACACCCAAAGGCACTTTAACCACGCTGAAGTATTAAATCAACAAGATAAACCACAAATAAAAAGTAAAATGGGGGGCACCGAAGAGATAAATCTGAGGCAGCAGGCCTCTGAGGTACCTAGAAGGGGGTAGAGACTGGTGGAAATAAATGGTTGTACTTGGAGCCAGAACAATCCGGACAAAGGGGAATGAAGTCAAGGAAGATAAACCCCATAAACAGGTCACAGATTCTACTCTCATTCTCAAATTGTCCTAGTCTGAGGGGGATAGGCACTAAAGATTTGAAACAGGTGGGCTTTATAGAAAAAATAAATGGGAAAGAAGTCACAAGTGTACTAGTTTACTCAGACTTGGTAAAACTGGCCATTGAGAAAGCATCCAGTGAGATACTTCAGGAGGGTATAAGGTTGATCCCAGAGAGCGAACTAAGGGGAAACTCCCAATTAGGAAGTAGTTTCTTAAAATGTCACGCTGGCCTAGGTAAGAGACAGGTGAGGCTATTGAGGGATATTGAAGAAGGGGGTAGTGTCCTGAATAAAGTAGTAAATCATTCAGTAATTGATCAGGCATGGAGTAATTGGAGTCAAGGTAGTAGTCTCGTAGGTCCCTCCCAAAAGTATAGGGAGGCAACTGACGAAGTTGGTGACCTTAGTGAGGTGGAATAGGAAGTGGGGGTGTCGCATGGCCTAAATCTCTTATCTTGGAATGTCAATGGTTTAGGAAATGAACTAAAACAAGAGCACATAAAGAAACTAGTAAACAATGCAGAAATTGCCTGTTTGCAAGAGACATGGCTATGCGACGAATCCCCAATCTTCGATGGTTACCTGCAAATAATTCGACCAGAAAAGAAAAAAAGATTTGGTCGCCCGGCGGGAGGGATTATGACCCTCCTCTCGACAAAAGTGACAAGAAATTTATCTAGAGTAAATGTGAAATGTAAATGGCTATTAGCATGTAGACTATCCCTGTTGACCGAGGATAAGAAATGTGAAAATATAATTGTGATAAATGTATACATGCATTGGGTGAACGGCGAAGAGAATGGAATTGAGATGGGGAATTTTAAAGAGGATATAGACCATCTATGTGAAAAGTATGAGGCAGATGTGTTTCTCATCATGGGGGACTTTAATCATAAGTTGATCCCTAAGGAGGTTGACCGTTGGCACAAGGAATTATTGGATTCTTACGGTATAAACCAAGCCATGTTCCCGGATTGTGAAATCCCGAGGCAGGACAGAGACCTAGTGAATTTTCTAGGGTCAAAAGGTCTCCTCTGCCTAAATGGCAGAGTTAAAGCGGATTGCCCCGCGAAAAAATCATTTAAAATCGGCGCACAAAACTGCCCAATCGATTACATATTTATATTTGCCTGGAATTTTTATTTAGTGCGAGAATTTAGTATTCCCCAAAGCAAAGACAGCAACCATAATCCTCTGCAGTAGATTTTAGATGGGGGATCTAGGGAACATAGAGATAAAGTGATCCCACAACTAGTTGATTATCCAAAGCGAGCAACAACAAGGCTGTTGACTCCAGAAACAGATTGGACGGGGGGGTATAGGGAGTACTAATCTGGAATGGTATGCGAAGAACTTAGACAAAGTCGTCCAATTCCTTAGAATAGAACTAA
Organism: Lissotriton helveticus; assembly: GCF_964261635.1. Classification (NCBI taxonomy): domain Eukaryota; kingdom Metazoa; phylum Chordata; class Amphibia; order Caudata; family Salamandridae; genus Lissotriton; species Lissotriton helveticus. The sequence continues at coordinate 145,825,336 of NC_136073.1, forward strand.
AGAAAGGTAAAAGAGAAGAGCCAATAATCCCGGCTAATCGTCCAAAATGGTTTACGGTGGAGTGCCAAAATAAAAAAAGGGAAATAAGGTCATTAACTAGAAGCCAAAGGAGAAAATGTAAACGAGAAAAACAAAGCCATCTAAATAAATTAAAAAAGGAATATAAAATGATGGTTAATAGCGCAAAAAGGACGTGTAAAGAAAAATGTTGGGCGAACCTACTAGAAACAATAGAATCAAAAAACTTAAACAGTTTTGGAAGCTGGTAAAAACAGTGTCAGCCCCCTCGACAGGAGAACTGAACAGTGTAGTTAGTGAGGCAGCCTGGGTAAAGTATTTAAAGGAATTGTATGGAACAAGAGGAGATCCCGCAGTTGAAGAACCCCAAGCTTGGCAAGCACCAATGGAAGATTTTAGAATAGACTTTTCTGCACAGAACGTAGAAAGTACAATATTGAAATTAAAACTAACACGGGCGGCAGGGCCAGACAATCTTCCGGGAATAATCTTAAAGTCGGAAATTAAGTGGTGGGCGAAACTCTTCTCTCACCTGTTCCAAATAATATTGGCCGAGGGGAGAATGGCAATGAACTGGAAGGGTGCTGTAATCAGGCCTATCCATAAAAAAGGGAGCATCTAGGAGCCACAAAATTATAGGCTGATTAATCTCATAGACATTGGCGAAAAAGTTTTTTACAAAGATAGTCCTGAACAGGTTAAACAGATGGGTAGAAGAGTTCTCCATAGTCCCTATTTAGCAGGGCGGATTTAGAGAAGGGCACTCTACGATTGACCACTGTTTTGCCCTATGAGCATTAGCACGAAAGTCCATGGAACAAAATGGGAAGCTTTGCTGTTGTTTCGTGGACTTTCAGGCAGCATTTGATTCTGTAGATCGGAATTGCCTCTGGGAAACTCTCAAAAACAACAACATACCGAAAGATCTGTTGGCCATAATAAAGGAATTACACCAAGATTATTGGGCTCAAGTAATCAAGGATACTGAGGGGTCATTGACACCAAAAATACTGATTCAAAATGGCCTGAGACAGGGCTGTGTCTTGGCCCCCCAGCTATTCTCTATATTTTTAGCAAATCTCCCGGCTTGTTTAGAAGTAGAAAGAAGTGCAAGTCAGAGAATGGATGGTAAAAAGGTACCCTGCCTATTATACGCCGATGATTTGGTGATTTTAGATCAGAACGAATCAGGACTTCAAAGAAAGTTGAATTCCTTTAAACAAATACTGTGTTAGGTAATTTTTAACAATTAATCTGGAGAAAGACAAAAATGTTATGTTTCGGGAAAAAAGTCAGCAAGTTTACTTTGTTTTTGGGCGATTTGAAACTGGATTTGGTTAATGAATACCGCTACCTAGGGATGTGGTTTCATAAATCCCTAAAGTGGAATTCGCATCAAGAAGCCCAGAAAGTGAAAGCCCATACATCGATCGCTGGCTTGAAAATCTTTAACCGCGATTACGGAGATATGTCTCACCGTCCGCTGGTAAAGGCATTCAGTGCAATGATCCCCCCACAGGTACTCTATGGTGCAGAAGTCCTTTATTTGAGCGGCAAAGGGGTCTGGGACCTGGAGGAAGGAAAGTGTCTGAAATCCCTGTTGTCCTTGCCCATGTCATCAATGATCAAATCAATTAGAACGGAGCTGGGAACAACAGCCTGGGGGGTCCAATCCCAATTAGCTTTGCTAAGGTTCTGGAACCGGCTGGATAATGAGAAAGGCCAGAAAGTATCCCAATGGTGTAAAAGTGAGATCCAATCTAGTAATCTAAGTTGAGCAAAAATGAATCGGAAGATAATCGAGCAGGTATGTGCGGATATAAAGGTTGAGTTTAGCCAAGACTCACTAAGAGTAGAGTGCACTAAAAGCGCTTTGAAGTATCAGGGGCAAGAAGTCTCAAGAAATATAGATATGGAATACTTGGCCAAGAAAAAATTGGTCCAGTTTATGATTGAATCCTGGCATAATAAAAATTGGTTCCCCTACCTAGATCGTCTGCCGAACCTCTGGTATAGTCAAGTCAAGTCAAGTCAAAGGCATTTGGAACGCGCACATATCACGTCCAAAGAGTCTCATGGCGCTTGCAGACGGCTCTGACAAGAAGTGGAAAGCTTAGTTTGCAAAAAGCCATGTCTTCAGCTTCTTACGAAAGCAGCTGTGTTCTAAAGGGGCGCGAAGGCTGAGGGGCATTTTATTCCAGGAGGCGGGGGCAAGAGAGGAGAAAGCCCGACCACCATTTCTGGAGGTTCGTGTTCTAAGAGGGGTAAGCAAGGACTCGGCACTGGATCTGAGTTCTCTTCGGGGTACATGCCATGTGAGCTTTTGGGACCAATATTTTGGGCCCTTTCCATACATGTGTTTATGGACTAGGCATAGTATTTTAAAAAGGATTCGTTTTTTTACAGGGAGCCAGTGAAGGCTCTTCAGGCATGGGGCAGAGGGAGATCCTCGCGGAAGGTTTAAAATCAACCGCGCTGCGGTGTTCTGAAGAACCTGTAGTCTTTCCAAGTGATACTCGTTTATGGCTAATAAGAGCGCAATCCCGTAGTCCAGTCTGTTTATGATTAGAACCTGGACTAAGGGTTTCCGAGCCTCTGCCGGGATCCACTTGAACACTTTGCGCAAGCTGCGCATGAGTCCAAAGCAGGTACCTACAATGTAGTTTGTTTGGTTCTTCATGAATGAATGAATGAATGAAAATAATTTATAACGCGCAAAACAATAACCCGAAGGTATCAAGGCACCTAACAATAAGATCAGAAAATAAAACCATTCATCCACTACACATAAGCTTGCAGAAAGAGGCGAGTTTTAAGTGCACCACGAAATGCCTGTAAAGTGGGTAGGGACCTAAGGTCGAGAGGGAGTTCATTCCACCATTTGGGGGCAAGGGTGGAAAAAGCCCTGCCACCCCATTTAGCTTTTCTTATACGAGGGGCTGACAGAAGCAGTTTCCCGGAGGAACGCAAGTTCCTTCCAGGGATGTAGTTGGAAACGATGGAGCTTACTCCCAGGTCACTGTTATTTGTGATGGCTCTATATGTCATACACAGGACCTTGAACCGTACACGGTATTCTACCGGAAGCCAGTGCAATGTTTTCCTGGCTAACGTGGACGATGTACGTCTGGGGGCATCCAGGACAAATCTTGCCGTGGCGTTTTGGACCACCTGTAAGCGCTGCAGCAGGCTCTTATTCAGCCCCGCATACAGCGCATTACAGTAGTCTAGCCGCGAGCCTATTAGAGCCACAGCTACCTGCTTTCTGGATTGGAGCGAAAGATATTTCCTGATCCTCCGCAGGGTGTGTATTAGGCCCCAACAGGTGGAGATGGTTCTACTCACCTGTCCATTCATGTCCAGAACTGGATCAATCATCACCCCCAAGTTCTTGGCAGAAGTGGTGGGGGAAGGACAAGCTCCAAGTGAGTTAGGCCACCAACTATCTGACCAGATGTTGTTGTTCCCTCCAAACACCATTACCTCGGTCTTCTCTCCATTCAGTTTAAGGGAGTTCTGAATCATCCAGTGACCAACCGCCTCCATACAAGATCTAAACTTGGAGGCGGTCTGCACATCTGAATGGGAGAGAGAGACGAGGATTTGGGTGTCATCAGCGTAGGAAACTACCTCCAGACAGTTTATTGTCCATGTGAAAGCCCAGGTTCCTCACTGATTCCTTGGGAGTTGGACAATTGCCTACATTTGTTGGCCACCAGTCTTGAGTCCAATGTTCTACAGCTTTACCAAAAAGCATGATTTCGGTTTTGCTGCCGTTGAGCTGCAGGTGATTGGTACTCATCCATTTCTCAACCTCCGTCATGCAATTTTTGAACCGCTGCTTTGTCTCATTAGGGTCTGGGCCTAGAGTGATTAGGATTTGAGTATCGTCGGCGTAGGACAAGACATCGAAGCCAAAGGCTCTAATCACTCTGGCCAAAGGTGTCATATAGACATTAAAAAGCGTAGGGCTTAAGATGGAGCGCTGCGGAACACCCATTTTGGCAGGCCTTGTACTTATTAAATTTTTGCCAATTTGGACGGCTGTTGTGCGGTCAGATAGGTAGTTGGTAAACCATTTTAGGGCTCTTTGTCTGACACCAATCTCCCACAGCTGTTGGATTAGGATGTGATGGGAGATGGTGTCAAATGCCGCCGATAGGTCAAGCAGGACAAGAATCGTTGATTGGTGTTTATCTAGGGCCAGTCTAATATTGTCCGCTACCTCTACCAATACTGTCTCCCTGCTGTGTGCTGCACGGAAACCTGATTGGGGTGGATCTAGGAGCTCACCAGCTGTTTATTCACAAAAGATTCAAGTATTTTTCCGAAATATGGGAGCAGGGAGATCGGTCGATAGTTTAAGTGGACATTAGGATCCGCTGAAGCCTTCTTCAGTATTGGCCTGATTCTTGCTGCCTACCATATTGTGGGGAAGTCTGCCTCCAAGAGGGATTTATTGAGGAGACTGGTCAGACATTCCACCAAGGCAGGGGCAAGTAAAGGGAATAATTTAGGGGAGACCTGATCGGTAGGGGACCCAGACTTTATTTTCAGTCCGACTGACATGGTCTTATCGTTGTCGAATTTTTCAAATTCCCTCAGAATATGTGGGGGGTTGCATGGTGTAGATGCCGGCACTTCAGGCAATGCTGGAGTTTGAGAGGGGGGAAAGATGTATGTATGATGATTATTTTTTCCTCAAAGAATACTGAGAGAGCCTCAGTCCATTCTTGAGAATCAGGAGTTGATGATGGATTGGTAGAGGTGGTAAACTCTCTCAGAATTTGATACAATTCTTTGGAGGAATTTTCCGCTTTGTTAATACGTTCAGTGAGATATGCTCGCTTTGAGGACCTTATGTCGCTCATATAACCGGTGAGCAGAGCTTTATATGCATTACGGTTGGCCTGATCTTTACTGTTCCGCCATTTTTTCTCTGCGGCTCTAGTTAGGGATTTAGTGATTTTTAATTGTTCAGTGAACCATGGGGCATTTCTGATCTTGCATTTGACATTACGCCGGGGGGCAATTTTATCCAATGCACTCTCAATGGCTTTGTCGAGGTGCTGTGCAGCTGTACTGGCACTCATGCTGGGGGTTATAAAATCGGGCAGAAAGTGTTTAGAAAATGAGGAGAGTGTGATTTTTTTCAAAGACCTACGAGATATAAATTCCTCTTTGGGAGCTATTTCAGTTGCAGGGATCGGGATGGTAAACTTCAATAAATAATGCCGTGATATCAGAGGAATTAGAGAAAAGTAGATCAAGAGTATGGCCAGCCTGATGTGTAGGGCTGGTGATCTTCTGAACAAGATTGAGGGTGTACATATTAGATATTAGCTTTTCAGTATCTATATTCCGCTGCACTTCCACATGGTAATTGAAATCACCGATCAGAAGGAATTTATCCGAGGTCAGGACATGTGGCGCAATAATCAACTCTCCCTTAGTGCCGGGTGGTCGGTATAGTAATGCTCCCTTCCAGACCCTATTTAAGGGTCCAAGTATCTTAAACACAACAATTTCAGCACGTTTAAAAACAAGGTTTTCCACACTAATAATGTTTAAGTTGTGGATAGCTGCAATTAGTAGTCCACCCCCTCTGGAGTCATTCCTATCATATCGTATTATTTTATACTCAGGAGGAAAGGCATATGTAAATCGGGAGTGGCGTTCTCGTGTTACCAGGTCTCAGACACAAAACAAAGGTCAGGGGCTTCTGAGTCAAGGAGACTCCATATTTCTAATGCATGTTTAGGAATAGACCGTGCATTAAAATAGATGGCAGTAAGTTCTTTGGAGACCCTACTGGACGTGTTTGAACAGAGGGGAGCTGTGGCCGTAGTCTGATAGGGGGGGGCTAAACAGGAGATAGATGGGATCCTGCCAATTTCAGCTGATAGGGCGTCGGAAAGTATAATTTGAGGAGTGTTTATTCCTTTTAGTTCTTTGCTGGAATACCTAAGACTAGACATGTTGTTAAAAATGTTAGGAGACATTGAGGGTATAATACAAAGTAGCAAAAATAAATGCAAGTGTCCTGGCGTCTGGCGGCGTTGAGGCGTGGACGGGCGCAGACGGGCTTACCTTTGGCGCGCCGCCGGCGCGCCGCTTCACGCGTCCGCGCCTTACTCCCGCTTAAATAGGGAGAGGACAAAAACAGGCTGGAGCGCCTCTTGCTACTTCGGGTAGTGCAACCGGAAGTGAGATCTCGCCCGGACTGACCCTCCGTACAAGTGGCACAAGCCGTGACGGACCGGGGTCTGAGGCAGAGACAAGAGGCGGAAAGAATGTCAGGCAGTTAAAATAGAAGGTATGTCGCAAATAAAATAAACCAACACAAAGTTTAAAAATACACAGTTTCACTTAATGCATATGCATGCGTGCAGACCTTGGTCAAGAGTTAGGTTCGCAAACAGCGTGGCCCTCGAGTCAAAGGAGCCGCTGCGCGCGTCCGCGCCTTACTCCAGATTAAATAGGGAGAGGACGAAAACAGAAGAGTTAGGTTCGCAAACAGCGTATAGGCAGGAGATCCTAAGGTTGAGAATTGGTATTAACCCTTGGCTAGCAAATGAAGAATTAAAAACAAAGATGTTGGACCGAAAATGGTGTTGTAGGTGCCGGCTGAGTACAAAGGGGGACACAATGCATATCCTTCTTGATTGCACTTTAATCCTTGAGCAGCGAAAACAATGTCTTCACCCTAAATTTTAAAAATATAACACAAGGACACGAATACAGGCGATCAACTTACTCACAGAAATGCCCACCATTGAAATTGCAATTGCTCTAGGGAATTTTATAAAGGTAATACGAAGATTTTTAAAAAACCTATGACCAAATTTTTAGAAATTGGATTTGTTAAATAGATGAACTCTGAAGTTTTTAAGAAAATGGATATCTTAAGTCTATACATTTTTATACTATTTCGGTTAGGACAGGTCGGCCCTAAGAATGTTTGCTGCTATTGCTACTTACTTGAAGAAACGTTTTAAAGTGTGAATTTTATAAATGGTTTTGTAGAATGTTTTATCTGTATACTTTTGAATTGTTTAAAGACTAAAGTCTAGATAAACACAATCTTGACTGACTGACTGACAGATGCTTAAACAAATTTTTCATTCAACTATCTGGAGTAGCCATGGGCAACTGTGCCGCCCCGGCGTATGCAAATCTATTCATGCAAAAATATGAACTGGACTACATTCTCTCAAACCCTGAGTGGCAAGAACATCCAAGCACGTACTACAGATATATTGATGACATTTTCCTGGTTTGGAAAGGTACGAATACCCAACTGCTCGTAGCTATTAACAATTTGAACCAGATTAATGAGAGAATCCAATTTACTCACCACATAAGTCAGTCTCAAATTGCATTCCTATACGTCAATATCAGAATTACTGACAACGGGTTAGAGACCTCAGTGTATACAAAGCCCACAGATCGCAATAATTATTTACACTTTCGGATTTTCCATCAAATGAGCCTGAAAAAGCATTTTCCATATTCTCAACTATTGCGAGGCAAAATAATTGCATCATCCGATAAGCTGTTTGAAGAAGACTGCCGCATCATCACCAACAAATTCACACAAAGAGGTTATACTAACTCCGTTATTCAAATTGCAGAAAACAGAGTGAAAACAACGGATCAAGCTCAATTGCTAGCAATCAAACCTGCGCAAACCACATAAGAACGTGCTGTATTTGTTTCCAAGTACTCTACTCATCGTACCAAAATCAAACAATCAATTCGCAAACACTGGCAGTTGTTACAGACGGAACAGGACTTTAATAACATTTTTCAAAATCATCCCATATTTGCTTATCAATGCACAAAAAACTTACAACAATTAGTGAACGCCCATAAAAACATTACTGAGACAACATACAAGGGGACAATTCCCTGCCACAATTGTCGAAATTGTAACAGTATTATCAAAGGCACGACCTTACCTCATCCTAACCAGGGCACTCCAATTAAATTGAGAGTGAATGCCACGTGCAATACCACCAATGTTGTTTATCTCCTTAAATGCCCGTGCGGTCTTCTGTTCGTGGGCAAAACTGAATGTAAAGTTAAAACTTGACTAACGGAGCATAGGAGCAACATCCACACGAAAAATCTGAAATCCTGTGTGGCCGCGCATTTCGTAAACTAATCTCACAACGTCAGCCAAATACGGTTCCTGGTATTGGAAGTCGTTAACAAGACAGAGGGCAGAGAGAATAACAAGTTTTTACTGCAACGTGAACTTTATTGGATACACAAATTGAACGCCTTACATCCGAAAGGGCTTAATGAGAGACTGGAATTTAGTTGTTTCCTATAATACCAACTGTTCACCTTGGCCTGCTCCCCTGGCTTTTGTTTCTCTCTGTCCCTGTGACATTCAGCAAATATTTTTCTCTCTATAGCTTTGAGCTGTTTCCGCTTTTTTCATTTCATACTTTAGCACATGCATTCCTCTTACTATTTTTTTCGTTGTCGGTAATGATTCGTTTACATTCATAATTTCTCTTCACCTCACCTCTCTGATTCACTCCTTTTCTTCCGTAGCTCCATCAGATAGTTTCCCCCTTTTTTCTTTCTTTTTTCTACTGGTAATGCTTATATGTTCTTTGCCACTTCCACCTCCCATTCCGTCATCCTTTAAGTTTATATATTTTTAATTGAATGTTTGTACATGTACAACTTTATTAGTTCACTTGCTGACCAACGCGCGCAGTGCTCACTGGACTTCGCTTTAGAAGTCCTCTTTCTATATCTACACCGGCCTACTCCTTGCATTTCAACCAATTCCGGTTTCACCGTAAGGGCTAGCTGCGTTAGCTTTGCCACCACGGCGTCCCTCGAATTTCGGTACACCCATGAGACTGCGTTGAGGTAAGAGGCTACGCATGTCTTCAGCCTGTTATAGCATGTACACTTATAATTTGTGAGCACTTTGGCACTGCATTTCGCTTACTGAGTATTGGTACTGACTTCACGCTCTGTTCGCGAGTTAATGACGGCGTATCCGAGCTCGCACGCTGCACCTTTTATATATCATCGGCGTTTCTTAACATACGAGTTTGCAGTGCTCACCACGTTTCTATTCAGTCACTTAACACTCGAGTCTCTTCCCATTCCCGTACGCCCTGCAAGCGCTCACACCTGGTTTAACGCTTACTGTTAACTCCCGTTTCTTTTCCTTCATTAATGTTTGGTTCGATTGAGCTTTTTCACGCGGGTTTCCATTTGGTTGGGCAGATATGTAATACCCGTTGCACATCACACACCCTCGGGCTTTACTTTGACCATCTTCCCTTCGTTTTATGATTATCACCTGTGTGCACCAGTATCATGCTCGTCTGTTTAGGTCACCCCCTGATTAGTTCCCCAGCATGTGTCAGTCACCCCACATTCATTGGTACTTATAGATAACTTTCTGGTATCTTCCTTGATGCATTCCCCCTTGGATAGCGATATATGTGGCTTTTTGTATTTTTTCCATATATTTCCCCTGAAGAAGAGCTACGGCTCGAAATGTATCGGGGATACACTTTCAACGTGCTAACATTATACTAATGGATTACTAAAGATTCTATTGACGTTTTCCCACTTGAATGAATTTCCAGATAGAATATCGATCATATGAAATAATATGATTCAAACTTAAGATTGAATAAATTTGGGACCATCTCAGAAAACTCAACTGGCTTTTTCTCTTATTCTTGAACACAGCGATTTGGATTGCTAAAGGAGTGCTCTAGATTTTACCTTTCACGGTGAAAGGTCTCGGCCATTGGGAGAGCAAGAGGGAACTCCTGCCCCTGGACTGATAACAGGCCCGGAATTGGGACATCCCGGATAGCAGTATAGCCTAGACACCTGCTTCCAGGGGATCTTCATTGATACTATGCAAACACCTCTAGAGACTTACCTATTGGGACAGTGTCTGATTGGGGGGGTGCATAGGCGCCCGCTAGGGCAGGTGGGGATGCCCTGCCTACAGACGCGGTTATGCTTGATGCAATGCAGCTTAGGGGCTTGGCACTCTCACCTGGCTGACCCTCCCCAGTGCAGACCTGCCAGAGAGGTCAAACCATTGCCATTGCTCTGCGCTAAGTGTGGGACCTTGAATCGCTCCCGGCTATACACTCAGAGGACCGTCCTTTCAATACCACTACAGAATGGCCAAAGATAAGCCACAGGATACACCAACCAAGCATAGAACAATGGATAACATATACTGGCGTGGGTTCCCAGGGACCTGCTCCGAGAGTCGTCCATGCCAGATAATGCAGCACTGCTTGTAGCGATCACATAGTCTTGGGAAACGCTTGAGGCCAAGATAGGTGCTGTGGGATTGGACATTATATTGCTCAGCCAAGATCTAAGAAATGCTGTGCAGCACATTGCAAAATCAGAATCCCAGACCTCAACGGTGGAAGATACCGTAAACAGCCTCCAAAAGAAAATATCCACCCTAGAGACACTCACAAAGGGCCTGGAGATGCGAGTAGAGGATGCAGAAGGACGCGCTCAATTTCATTTAGTTGGATTCCCTGTGGGCTGTGAGGGTGGCAGCGTGGAGGACTTCCTCATCAATTGGCTGACAGAATGGCTCCCTCCTAACGCAGTCTCTCCATGCTTTATAATCGGGCATGCACATCAGGCATTGCCGTAGAAGTCCCCGCTTGGTGCTCGTCCCAGACCAATCATAGCGAGGCCCCTAAACTATAAAGATAGAGATGTTATATTGCAGCAAGCCAGAATTAAAGCTACCCTTCAGTTCGCATCTCATCATATCATGATTTTCCCTGACTATTGTAAACTGGTACAACAACGTGTGGCCTCAAGATCCAATATTCTTTGCTGTTTCTGGCTCACCTGAGGGTGTCTTACCAGTCCCGCACGTACTTCTTTGAGACAATAGGGCTGATACTCCACCCAGGAGCGAGTCTAACTCTTTGCCAGGAGGCCAGGCCGTGGATCCCCTGGAGAGACTGGTAAACAACGCTGCCGTTCATGCTCCAAGAAACAATCAAAAACTTGCAGCAAGTCCCGCAGACGATTGGCAGAAGACCAGCCGGAGCCTGCAGCATCCTAACCGACGCTCCCCAAGGACAGCATAAAACCGTTACATGGCAGATGTCTAACATACTTGGGCTATAATTGTAGATATGTTCCTCTGTTATTAGATGTTATTATGTGCAGGGGATTCATATGGGGGATCCAGTGGCTTAATGTTGCTTTTACTCCTTGTTTGGGATGGGAGACAAATAATGCCGATACTTCAATGTGTATGAGGTATTGGGGTGTGGGGGAAGGGTAGGAGGGATGTTGGGGATTTGCTGTTTAGTTTTAGTGCCATAGTTTGTTCTTACACATGTAGTCCCTGGATCAATCGGAGCATTCAAGTACATATGTCCATTGATATACTCCACAGCCAGTCATGCCAACGAATCTTAGGGGCAGCAGTCCAAGAGAACTTTGAATCATTAGCTGGAATGTCTGTGGCCTCCTGGACAAGATTAGCAGTGGAGCTGTACTCCTGCAGGCTAAATGTTATAAAGCAGAAGTCTTACTCCCACAAGAAACCCACCTGCTGGACACTAAAACACCCTGCCTGGCACGCTTTGTATTTGTTCAGACCTTTCACTCCGGGTTCACTAGGGGATCCCGCAGGGTAGCAATCTTCATCCATCGTAGTGTTCCGTTTATTCACTCAAAGACGTGGTCCGAACCACAGGGCAGATTTATAGTTTATATATTTTTGCATTCAGGCTACTAAAAAATTGGATTAAATTAGTGGGGATTGAGTGGAGCCCATTTAGTGACCACAGCCCTTTGGTACTAGAGCTTATGTACCTGGGACGATCGAGGATAGGCCCTGTGGGAGGCATCTCCCTGAGGGCAACGGACTAGGGAAGACGGCTTAGGTGGTCAAAAATTGATGGGAACACGTTCTACAAATCCCTGATGGATAAAGTAAAACTACCGATCGAGGATTGTCTAGACCTCGCAGTAGAAGGGCAATCACTAGCTAGAGCGTTTGGACAAGTAACTAGTGTAGTTGAGGGACTTTTAATGTCAAGCGCACCCATGAGAAATAACATCATGCCGAGATGGTTTGATGGGGAAGGTGCACGCGCTCTAAGGGAATTAAAACATAGTTTAAAGAATAGGCCTAGGGATAAACAAAGAGTAGTCCAGTGTAGACAGGTATACAAGAGTGCAGTTAAGAAGAGGAAATTAGCACTCCAGGCGGAAGCATGGGCAGTAAGCATGGGCGTAAAATCCGCTCCGATCGCGGATTTTTCGGATTTTCGGCAAATTCGCAATCCGCGAACTCTCGCGAATTTGTCGAAAATCCGTGAATCCGCTCGCGGCGGATTTTTTGCTTGGTTGCGGCGCGCGGCGTGGTGCACGGCGTTCACTTTCCGTCATTTAGCGTTTGCCGAGTTGTTTTTCTTTGCGAGTGCCGCGCCATTTTGGATCTTGCTGCGTGATCCCGAGGGAGTTTGGCGCCCGCGAATACGTAATCGCGGCTTGCCACCTTGCACAGCACACCTCGCGAGAGTTCGCAATTGCGAACACGTAGTTGCGGCGGAAAGGAACAATCTCGCACTCGCGAAATAGAGATTTTGCAATTCTGCACAAGAAAATCACCAGCAAACAGGATAAACCTTCAGAAAATTATGATTTTTATCAGAATCACTGCTCAGGTTGACATTTGCATGGCCTTTTTTTTTGCAAGGAGTCCATTTTTGGGGGGGGGGAAGGAAGTGCCCCACAGTCTCCAACTTCCTGTTCCTGTCCAGCAGGCTCCTCCCAGTGCTTTGTCCATCTCCTGGTCACTTTCATTTGGATCTGGAGCTGGAAGGATTACTTTTTGTGGGTGCTGCTGGATATTTGGATTTGAGGCCTTTTTGACTGTCTTTGGATCACTTTTGGATTAGAAATCAACTTTCACAAGTAAGTTTGTTTGGGGCATTACAGTTGCTGCAAGTACAATTTTGGAACTTTTTCAGAACATTAAATAAATTATATTGTGGGTAGCCACAGTATCCAGTAGGACCAGGGTTGGTATGGGGTGCATGATACAACTGTTTTGTTGAATTTAAACACCATTGAGGCCATGGATGGGCTGGGATTGTGCTGATTTTATTGTTTTTTGTTGTTTTTTGGGGGCTGCTGGTGTGGCCTTTTGCCCAGGGGTGGTGGTGCATGGACTGAGTGTGCCTGTGGTGTGTTCTCACTCTCTTTAATGTAAACATCATGGATGGCATTGGATTGTGGTGATTTCTGGCTGTTTTTCTGTTTTTTGGGGGTGTACTGTTGATGTGGACTGGCCATGTGGGTGGTGGTGGTGGCCATCTTGAGTGCTGGCTGGTACAGGCAACATGTGCTTGGGGTGTAAGGGGCCATTTTGAGGAGAGGCAGTGTCTGAGGCCTGCACTTATTTTGCCTACTTTTCATCCATTATGCCCAGGGGTAGTGAGTGTTGCATGGGCCTAGTGTTTCTGAGGGGTGTCTTCTTGAATTTAAACACCATTGAGGCCATGGATGGGCTGGGATTGTGCTGATTTTATTGTTTTTTGTCGTTTTTTTGGGGCTGCTGGTGGGGCCTTTTGCCAAGGGGTAGTAGTGGTGCATGGACTGAGTGTGCCTGTAGTGTGGTCTCACTCTCTTTAATGTAAACATCATGGATGGCATTGGATTGTGGTGATTTCTGGCTGTTTTTCTGTGTTTTTTGGGGTGTACTGTTGATGTGGACTGGCCATGTGGGTGGTGGTGGTGGCCATCTTGAGTGCTGCTGGCTGGTACAGGCAACATGTGCTTGGGGTGTAAGGGGCCATTTTGAGGAGAGGCAGTGTCTGAGGCCTGCACTTATTTTGCCTACTTTTCATCCATTATGCCCAGGGGTAGTGAGTGTTGCATGGGCCTAGTGTTTCTGAGGGGTGTCTTCTTGAATTTAAACACCATTGAGGCCATGGATGGGCTGGGATTGTGCTGATTTTATTGTTTTTTGTCGTTTTTTTGGGGCTGCTGGTGGGGCCCTTTGCCCAGGGGTAGTGGTGCATGGACTGAGTGTGCCTGTAGTGTGGTCTCACTCTCTTTAATGTAAACATCATGGATGGCATTGGATTGTGGTGATTTCTGGCTGTTTTTCTGTGTTTTTTGGGGTGTACTGTTGATGTGGACTGGCCATGTGGGTGGTGGTGGTGGTGGCCATCTTGAGTGCTGCTGGCTGGTACAGGCAACATGTGCTTGGGGTGTAAGGGGCCATTTTGAGGAGAGGCAGTGTCTGAGGCCTGCACTTATTTTGCCTACTTTTCATCCATTATGCCCAGGGGTAGTGAGTGTTGCATGGGCCTAGTGTTTCTGAGGGGTGTCTTCTTGAATTTAAACACCATTGAGGCCATGGATGGGCTGGGATTGTGCTGATTTTATTGTTTTTTTGTCGTTTTTTTGGTGCTGCTGGTGGGGCCTTTTGCCAAGGGGTAGTAGTGGTGCATGGACTGATTGTGCCTGTAGTGTGGTCTCACTCTCTTTAATGTAAACATCATGGATGGCATTGGATTGTGGTGATTTCTGGCTGTTTTTCTGTGTTTTTTGGGGTGTACTGTTGATGTGGACTGGCCATGTGGGTGGTGGTGGTGGCCATCTTGAGTGCTGCTGGCTGGTACAGGCAACATGTGCTTGGGGTGTAAGGGGCCATTTTGAGGAGAGGCAGTGTCTGAGGCCTGCACTTATTTTGCCTACTTTTCATCCATTATGCCCAGGGGTAGTGAGTGTTGCATGGGCCTAGTGTTTCTGAGGGGTGTCTTCTTGAATTTAAACACCATTGAGGCCATGGATGGGCTGGGATTGTGCTGATTTTATTGTTTTTTGTCATTTTTTTGGGGCTGCTGGTGGGGCCCTTTGCCCAGGGGTAGTGGTGCATGGACTGAGTGTGCCTGTAGTGTGGTCTCACTCTCTTTAATGTACACATCATGGATGGCATTGGATTGTGGTGATTTCTGGCTGTTTTTCTGTGTTTTTTTGGGGTGTACTGTTGATGTGGACTGGCCATGTGGGTGGTGGTGGTGGCCATCTTGAGTGCTGCTGGCTGGTACAGGCAACATGTGCTTGGGGTGTAAGGGGCCATTTTGAGGAGAGGCAGTGTCTGAGGCCTGCACTTATTTTGCCTACTTTTCATCCATTATGCCCAGGGGTAGTGAGTGTTGCATGGGCCTAGTGTTTCTGAGGGGTGTCTTCTTGAATTTAAACACCATTGAGGCCATGGATGGGCTGGGATTGTGCTGATTTTATTGTTTTTTGTCATTTTTTTGGGGCTGCTGGTGGGGCCCTTTGCCCAGGGGTAGTGGTGCATGGACTGAGTGTGCCTGTAGTGTGGTCTCACTCTCTTTAATGTAAACATCATGGATGGCATTGGATTGTGGTGATTTCTGGCTGTTTTTCTGTGTTTTTTGGGGTGTACTGTTGATGTGGACTGGCCATGTGGGTGGTGGTTGTGGTGGCCATCTTGAGTGCTGCTGGCTGGTACAGGCAACATGTGCTTGGGGTGTAAGGGGCCATTTTGAGGAGAGGCAGTGTCTGAGGCCTGCACTTATTTTGCCTACTTTTCATCCATTATGCCCAGGGGTAGTGAGTGTTGCATGGGCCTAGTGTTTCTGAGGGGTGTCTTCTTGAATTTAAACACCATTGAGGCCATGGATGGGCTGGGATTGTGCTGATTTTATTGTTTTTTGTCGTTTTTTTGGGGCTGCTGGTGGGGCCTTTTGCCAAGGGGTAGTAGTGGTACATGGACTGAGTGTGCCTGTAGTGTGGTCTCACTCTCTTTAATGTAAACATCATGGATGGCATTGGATTGTGGTGATTTCTGGCTGTTTTTCTGTGTTTTTTGGGGTGTACTGTTGATGTGGACTGGCCATGTGGGTGGTGGTGGTGGCCATCTTGAGTGCTGCTGGCTGGTACAGGCAACATGTGCTTGGGGTGTAAGGGGCCATTTTGAGGAGAGGCAGTGTCTGAGGCCTGCACTTATTTTGCCTACTTTTCATCCATTATGCCCAGGGGTAGTGAGTGTTGCATGGGCCTAGTGTTTCTGAGGGGTGTCTTCTTGAATTTAAACACCATTGAGGCCATGGATGGGCTGGGATTGTGCTGATTTTATTGTTTTTTGTCGTTTTTTGGGGGCTGCTGGTGGGGCCCTTTGCCCAGGGGTAGTGGTGCATGGACTGAGTGTGCCTGTAGTGTGGTCTCACTCTCTTTAATGTAAACATCATGGATGGCATTGGATTGTGGTGATTTCTGGCTGTTTTTCTGTGTTTTTTGGGGTGTACTGTTGATGTGGACTGGCCATGTGGGTGGTGGTGGTGGCCATCTTGAGTGCTGCTGGCTGGTACAGGCAACATGTGCTTGGGGTGTAAGGGGCCATTTTGAGGAGAGGCAGTGTCTGAGGCCTGCACTTATTTTGCCTACTTTTCATCCATTATGCCCAGGGGTAGTGAGTGTTGCATACTTGCATGTCCCTAGTCTTTCTGTGGGGTGTCTTCAATGTAAACATCATGGATGGCATGGGATTGTGCTCATTTTTCTGTGTTTTGTCGATTTTTTGGGGTGTATAACTGAACTGATGTTCCTCTGTCTTCCATTGCTTTTAGGTGCACAAGACTCAAGAGAACCACCAGTGCCAGGAAGAAGTCCTGCAGCGGTGTGTGTGTGCAGCATAACGTCACGCGACGTCACGTCTGGACACAGACAACTCTGCAACTCGTGCAACTGCTGCCTGCTGTTCTGACCTGCTCTGAAGAAGATGGCCCCAAAAAAAGTAACCCGTAGCTCCTTTAGCAAGAAAGGTGCCAGTAAGGAGCAGAAGAAGCAAGTTACCAAGGAGACTGGTGTGCCGCCCGCCCCTTTTTTTGGTGGTAAAAAAAAAAGTATGCCTGCAGCAGCAGCGGGATCTGCTGGGGACCAAGCTGGCAGCAGCACCCCCGCTCCATTGGGCTCAGTGCCACCACCACCACCACGCCAACTTAAGTCCAAGCCCTTGAGTGCTGCAGAGGCAGCCAGTATAGTTCTTCAATCACCATCGACCAGTGATGTTGGCTCATCGCAAGAAAGCAGCAGCAATGTCCCTCAATCAACACAGGTTGTTGTAGCTCATCTGACGAGTGTTGAACAACCACAGCCGCAACAACAATCACATGTGCAAGTACAAGCCCAAGTACATGTGGAAGGAGAGGCAGCGCAAGGAGATGCGCAAGCAGAGGTGCATGGAGGGTCACAAGTGCCCACAATAGTTGTCCCTCCCGAAGTAGGGGCACATCAGGAAATCGACAATCAAGGCGAGGTATCATTTGAGGAAGCCACTCCTCCTGATGATCCTTCATTGTCTTCCACACCCCTAGCAAGGAAGAGATCAAGGGTGGTGTCTACATCTTCTTCAAGCACACCTCCTTCTGATGATACGGATCAAACTTGGGAACCAGCACCACTGCCGTCTGAGAGTGAGGCACACCATGATCCGACAAAGGTAGTTAAGCGTAAAAGGAAGCTCGTCCAAAGTCTCAGAGTTATGGAGTGTGATGAGGCTCAACAAGAAGTGGCGGATACTGCTGCTGATGAAGACTCTGCCAACGACGACCCAGTCATCATAAAGGTCACTGCAGCCCCAGCGGGCATGCAGCAAACAGACATTTTGACCCTAGCCCGAAGAGCTGCTGAGCGTGATGATGATGATGTTGTCGATGAGGAGGCAGTGGAAACACCACAATCATTGGAGTTAAGTAGTACACCAACTCGTCCCGCTTCCATATTTCTTTCTGGCAAGAAGAGACCTCCATCCACCTCGACCTTAATTAGTGGCGGTGAAAGTGCACAACGTACAAAAGTTGGGCAATCCAGATCCTCCACTTCATCTGGCATTAGCTTCATGACCACCACCACCAGTATCGCCGCCTCCTCCAGGTCCCACAGACACTTCAAGTCCCCAGTTTGGGACTTCTTTACTGTTTGTCAAAAAAATCCAAAGTTTGCCATTTGTACCCTTTGTAAGCTTGCAGTTAGTCGTGGTAAGCCAGGTACCAACTATGGTACCGGAGGCCAGAGAGGTCATCTTAGGAGACAGCACACTGTCCAATGGTTTGCGCACCTAGATGCGATCAAGAAAGGCCGAATTCAAGGAAACGTTGATGTTGCATCTGATGATGACGAGGAGGAAGAAGACGTGTCAAACACTTCCCTTACACCCAGTACCCCTGTCAGCAGCACACCCAATGTGAGGCACACTAAGAGTGTTGGAGCGAGTGAGACACCAACGCACAAAAGTTCACCAGCGAGCAAAATTGGGTCAACGAAGTCATTATCAGCCCGTAAATGCTTGGTCCAGGGCAACATTAGAACAATGCTTACTTCAGACGTGCCATATGAACGCAACCACCCACTGACGCGTCTGTATAACACTAAGCTGGCTAAAATGCTAGCTGTGGACCTTCTCCCTTTTTCTTTTGTAGAAGCGGTAGGTTTTCTAGAATTAGTGGCAACGCTCTGCCCTAAATGGAAGGTTCCTAGCCGGTTCTATTTTGCCAGAGTTGCGGTTCCAGCACTACATGAAGATGTGCTGGAGGCGATTGGGGCAGCTTTGCAGAAGAGTGCTGTTCACACAATACATCTGACAACAGACATGTGGACCAGTGGCGCAGGCGCTGATTACATGTGCATCACTGCACACTGGGTCTCTTTTTCAGGTGTTAAAGCAAAGCTAAACGCAGGTGTTGACCCGGACAAAGTTTTCAAAGCTGCTCGGAAACATGCAACACTAGCCATGTTTGGCTTGGAGAAAAGTCACACATCCCAAAACATTTTGGACGAGTTTGACAAAAAGGTCTTGAAAATGCTATCTCCAATAAAACACAAGATTGGTTATGTTTCCACGGATAATGGCGCCAATATAGTTAAGGCCATGTCGCTGGGTGACTATGTTAGAGTGCCGTGTTTGGCGCACTGTATCAACCTGGTAGTTCAAAAATTCTTGAGTGATAGAGACAGTGCAGCGTTCGCGGTAATGGCCACCTGCCGCAAAATGTGCAACCATTTCAGCCATTCTTTTAAGGCCCGGAAGCATCTGAGGAGGCTGCTACTTCAAAGTTGAATACCAGTGAAAGCACTCATCCAGGAGGTGGCAACACGTTGGAACTCAACCTTCTACATGCTTGCGCGTCTGTATGAGCAGTATACGGTACTCGATCACTATTTCTTAACAGAGGGTACAACTCAGAAGGAGGACCTGCGGATGGCTGCGGCGCAATGGGACATAGTTAAAAGCCTGACAGACATGCTTCGTCCTTTTGAGTTTTTCACGCGTGCAGTCAGCCAGGAGGACTGTAATTTGGGAAAAGCTATCCCATTGTTGTGCATGCTGGAGCACCAACTGATGGCGGTGTCTTCTGAGTTTCAAAAAGATGTACAAAAAAAAGACCATTTTATTTTGTCTGAGAAATTATTAGAGCGCCTACGTGGTGATGAACGTCTTCAAAAGATCAAGTCAGATCAGCATTACATTTGTGCTACTATTCTGGATCCACGCTACAAAAAGGCGCTGGCAGGCGAAGCATTCTTTCCTTTTGCTGATGCAGATGTTCAAAAGTACAAACATTGGTTAGCCTGGTCAGCCAAGAGGTTTGAAAAAGAACGGCAGGTTATTGAAGGAGAAGACAGTACATCAGCATCAGCAGGCCATCCCCAGTCACAAGAATCCACTTCTGCACCTGTGGCTGGGGCACAAGTGACCTCTCAGCCGTTAAAGACACCGGCAACTGGATCATCTGCACCACACACAACACTAACAGTGGCTGCTGAGGAGGATTGGCTAAGTTTGCTTGGGTATGGTTCTCGAAAAAATGTCAAAGGCACAGCAAAAAGTAAGCAAAGTGGAGGAACCGTTGATGACCTTGAGTCGATGGTGCAGGACTATATGAATGACTCAACAGAGGTCTTTCTTAATGATGAGCCATTGCAGTATTGGCATGGCAAAAAACAATTGTGGCCACAGCTCTCCAACCTGGCTATAAACTATTTGTCTTGCCCACTCGCAAGAGTGTCTTCTGAACGTGTTTTCAGTGCTGCTGGTGGCATTGTAACTCCCAAAAGGAGCCGCCTCTCGCCCAAAAATGTGGAGCGGCTGACAATGATCAAGATGAATCAGCACCTCATACCACCAGATTACAAAGTACGAGAAAGCACGCCGCATGAAGACGAGGAGGACGGCAACGTAGATGAGGGGATTTGTTCTCTGTTCGGTGGCACTGACCTCATCCTGCCTGAATTCGCAGAGTATGATGACGAAATCTTCTTCTTATTCCCTGACACCGAGCCCTGAAAATTAGACAATGAATCAAGAACTTTCTTTTTCGTCCTTATTCACTTTTATTCCTGTGTGTCTCTCTTTCTTTGTTTTGCACAGTTAATTTAATTCAAAATTTAATCACCTAATCCCAAAAACAAGACCATCAGCAGAACTGTCTTCAGTTGTTTGCTTATTGATTTGAAGGTCCCGCAGTCTACATTCCTCAGGTTCACAAGTTCTGAAGAACATGCTCCTCTATCCTCCTCCTCCAGACTGCGATTTCCCTCAAAGCAGAGTGCTGGATTACGCCCAATGAAGAAAGACTCAGCACTTGTGGGGGTGTTGTACTTCTTTGCGGGTGAGTTGACGGATTTGGGCCCATTGCTGTGAAGCTCTAATAATGGACAAAAGTTTTTTGGACCAAATATGAGGTGGAAATTTCTTGCCGTTTTTGCTGACTTGCTTGCCTTTGAGGTGCTCTTTGGCGGGGTTCCGGGTGTTTGTGGGTGATTTTTGGTGTCTGGGAGCACTGCTGCGACAGTCTAATCTTGATTGCATTTTCTTTTCAGGAAATCCGTGGTGGAAAACAGGAGTTATGATGATTGATGATGATGACCTAGCTGCACAGCGCCGCGTTTGGACCGAAGGCCGAGAGATATTGTAAGTATGAGATTTAGCATTTTCGCTGTTTGGGGGTGTTGTCGGGTGGTTTTTTGCAGGTGGGTTGGCGGGTCTTGCCTGGGGCATTCCTGGGAAGGTCTAATACCGGATAGAAGTGTTTTGGACAAAATCCTTAAGGAACAGCTTTTTTTTGCTATTTCTTCTGACATCTTGCTCAATGTAGCGTTTTGGGGGGCTTCCTGCTGTTCGTGGGTGGGTTGCGGCCGGGGTCTCTGTCGAAGCACTGCTGCGACAGTCTAATCTTGATTGCATTTGCTTTTCAGGAAATCCGTGGTGGAAAACAGGAGTTATGATGATTGATGATGACCTAGCTGCACAGCGCCGCGTTTGGACTGAAGGCCGAAAGATATTGTAAGTATGAGATTTAGCATTTTCGCTGTTTGGGGGTGTTGTCGGGTGGTTTTTTGCAGGTGGGTTGGCGGGTCTTGCCTGGGGCATTCCTGGGAAGGCCTAATACCGGATAGAAGTGTTTTGGACAAAATCCTTAAGGAACTGCCTTTTTTTTGCTATTTCTTCTGACATCTTGCTCAATGTAGCGTTTTGGGGGGCTTCCTGCTGTTCGTGGGTGGGTTGCGGCCGGGGTCTCTGTCGAAGCACTGCTGCGACAGTCTAATCTTGATTGCATTTGCTTTTCAGGAAATCCGTGGTGGAAAACAGGAGTTATGATGATTGATGATGACCTAGCTGCACAGCGCCGTGTTTGGACCGAAGGCCGAGAGATATTGTAAGTATGAGATTTAGCTTTTTCGCTGTTTGGGGGTGTTGTCGGGTGGTTTTTTGCAGGTGGGTTGGCGGGTCTTGCCTGGGGCATTCCTGGGAAGGCCTAATACCGGATAGAAGTGTTTTGGACAAAATCCTTAAGGAACAGCCTTTTTTTTGCTATTTCTTCTGACATCTTGCTCAATGTAGCGTTTTGGGGGGCTTCCTGCTGTTCGTGGGTGGGTTGCGGCCGGGGTCTCTGTCGAAGCACTGCTGCGACAGTCTAATCTTGATTGCATTTGCTTTTCAGGAAATCCGTGGTTGAAAACAGGAGTTATGATGATTGATGATGACCTAGCTGCACAGCGCCGCGTTTGGACCGAAGGCCGAGAGATATTGTAAGTATGAGATTTAGCTTTTTCGCTGTTTGGGGGTGTTGTCGGGTGGTTTTTTGCAGGTGGGTTGGCGGGTCTTGCCTGGGGCATTCCTGGGAAGGCCTAATACCGGATAGAAGTGTTTTGGACAAAATCCATAAGGAAACACCAGTTTTGGCACTTTTTGTAAGTTAGGGTTCGTTGGGGTTCGCCCTAGCAGCAGGATTGCATGTGTTTCGGGGGGTTCTATTGCAACGCAGTTCTGGGGTTTTAGAGCACTGTTGGAGCGATGCTGGCTATGGATACTTTTGCTTGCTTGCAAGTGGTTTGAATACAATCCACGGTCTGTATTTGGGCCTACTGTTACTTTCAAAGTACGTTTTGTCACCATTTTTCTGCTAGGCATCGTTTTTGGAGATCTGATTGGGGGTCTTCTACATTTTTGCGACTGGCTTTAGTAAGGGTCTTGGTGGGAGCATTGCTGGGAAGGTCAAATTTTGTTCTAAAACACAGTTTACAGTACACCTACCTTGAGGGGAAAGATCCGCTATAATATTTTGGCCATACTTATTTATCCTTAAAAAGGTGACTCAGACAGAGCACGCAATTTCAAAAATATTGTACTGTCTATTAGGGAAATCAAAGTGTCACTTTTTGCACCACACAGCGTACATACCTTTCATTTATTTATCAGTGGTATTGTAATAGCACTTCCTGTTTTCCGTTCAATAATTACAGGCCGGGTTTCAGTCAACATCCGCCAGGCAGGCAGTGGACAGGGTGTCTTCTGTCAGTGGTCACCAACATTGATGGACGAAGCGTCAGCTGGAATGGAGGAGTGCCGCCAATAAGAGGAATTGTTTGCTGCATGCAACTTACTTACCAAATTCAACAGGACAACTCCAACAACATACGCAATACAGATACAGTATCCATTGTTTTATTCTATGAGTGTGACTGCATGTGCTTAGCTTTAGTTTGTACCCAAAGATTCTCTTTATCTTCAATTATTGTTTGTCCATGCTGTGCTTTTTTTTTCTTCTCTCAACAAAACCTACCCAAAAAGAAACCCCCATTCCCATCCATTTTGCAAACCCTAACCCTCTTCCCCCGGGCTGTGTTGTTTTGCTTGATGTCTGACTAAAATGACATCAATAATTCCACACACTTGCTGGGGAGGATAAGGTCATAGCAACAGGCTGGTGAAGGAATACGAGGATATCTTCTAGACTTACTCAGCTTCAGTACTATATCTTCTAGTAGTAGGAGCCAATGTCAAATAAATTCAACGCAAGTACTAGTTATACTTGCAAGCAAATACTTTACCATTTGTTAGGCTACATTATGGCACTGTTCTAGTGTACTGTCACCTGCTATATTCTCGATGGTACCGTAACCGTTGTAATGCTACAGTAAGGACAAACCAGGTTTCGTTTTCTTTTTTTCCAAAGGCATGCAACTGCCACTGTGTCACACCACTAGTACCACCGCAATGAGGAAATTTCACCCGCCCAGGATTGCCAAAGTTAATCCCCATTTTACGTGGAGCCAGCCCTGGGCCTAGCCCTAATTTCTAACACAAATTACAGGTAAGATAAGCGTTTGGTGGGAGGTAGTATAATGGAGTATTATTTAGGACTAGACGAGAGATTGACGGTAGTACTACTAAAGTCCTACGACTGTTCAGGAAAACAAACTTACTGTTACACCCCCGTCCCCCACCCACCAGACTGAAAAGCAGTAAAAAACAGGTATGGTCAGATAAAGTTTAAAAATGTATATTTATGTAGCCCTAACAAAATAATCTCCCTCAAGACCCACCCTAACCCCAACGATTGTCTTTGAAAAGTCCCAAAACGATCCCAACTCCCAAATCCCACCCCCCAAAAGTATATAAAAAAAGGGCAAGGGACACTCCACTACTGGAGGGTGCTGGACCTGGTGCATTTTGCGGCATGGGCATCATACTCCTTGCGGAGGGTGGCAAGCTCGAAGCGGAGGCCCTCTACCAAGTTCTTATAGTTCTGGACCTCCTGCTCCAGGTAGGACATTCGGACTCCTAGGCGGCGTTGGCGTGCCTTGCAGCTCCTGTGGGGGGCAGCTGGTCTTTCTGTTGCTTGGCGGTGGCGGTTGGCTTTGTTAGCCCGGCTCGGTCCCGCTGGAGCACTGCGCATGCTGGCGTCCCGTGGGGTCACGGAGGAGGATGCAGCGGTCCCAGTCGAGGATGTTGTTGTTGCACCGGTCGACTGCGTGTCCTCCTCCTCCTCCAGGGCCACCAGCCGCCGATATTCGGCTACAGTGGCATCCAGCCTCCGTTGCCGGGCCATTCGCGCCTGCTCCCTCCGTGATGTTGATTTGGAAGGAGCAACTATATGAAGAAAGAAAGACATAGTCTGTAACCAATGCTCCTTAGCATTAATAACACAAAGTGATTGAGCCGAAAGTTGGGTCACAGTACAAGTAGCAAATTGAAAGCACAGTACATAACTATTGAGGACAGTATCTATGTAACCTCCCACTTCTGCATCCTTGCTCTAACATTAGTGGTAGTTTAATGAACAAATTCTACGACCACTATGGACTTCCATTACAGTCGACTATGACAGTACACCAGTCTTATTCTTCTTCTTCTCTCTTGTTTAGGAAAATTGGTACGTTATCTTATGCAAGCCGGCAGAATGGCAGCACAGTGAACTTGCACCCGAGAAAAACAGTTGCACACCATGATGAGTGAGACAGACTTGCGTTACTGTACCCGTCCAGTACATGCGGGTGGTGAAGCTATTACTTTTCTATTACGGGTGGCACTGAGAATACTCTGTTACAAGGGCTACTGCTTAATTAATTTACCTTTCACCCTACAGTGCAAATGAGTACTAGAAAAGGAAAATGAAGAAGCTAAATAATTTGATTATCTATCACTTCACATGGGACGTATTTGATGACATATGGGATGACTTTAGGTGCTTTGCTTAATATTGAGTGAACAGTGATACACCCACACATGAATGACGCACTACAACTAAACTAAAGTTATTAAGAGAGGTACGGAGTGTCCACCGTAATAACCAGATATATGCTGTGCTTGCAGTTGCAATACAAAGTACTGCTACTATTCATGGTAGTATTGGACACATTTACAATTTCTTTTCCTTGCCTTCCCTACACTGGAACGGACGTGCGGGTGCGGTGGTACATGCTCTTCAAGGTAACACTTAGTTCATCCAGCGACCATCTACTCTCTATAGATACACATGTGCTATCTAAGAGTCAGAGAATACCATGCTCCAGGCATCCATTCATTCAAAGTATACGCACACATACAGTTTCTGTTTCACCCACCCAGGCTGATGTCCTTCCACCCATCCTTGCTTCATCATTGACCCAGCCATGCACCATACCATATTCTTTCCTTCCCAGCCACCTCGGGGGCCAAGCAAACACATATCGTTCTTCTTTGCCAGCCATCATACAATTTCGCGTCCCACTTACTTACACCCTTCTTTCCCTTTTCGTTCATCCCATCCATCACGTTCGTCTTAGAACTTATTGGGATTCTTCTCACCAAAAACTTCACAGCTAAGTCGAAGTACATTTCGAGGAGGCTACTACCTGGTTGATTTGTAATACACCCGTGCAGAAAGCACACTATGCAGTCTTCAATCTCAATAAGTAAGGAATATATAGCTTACCTGTTCCCGCCACCACCGTGCGAACTCCCACAGGACCGTCCGCCGGCTCTTGCACCGCCTCCTCCCCAGAGTCCTCCGAGTCCTCGCCCAACACCGCCACCTCCGCGCTGGCCCCGTCACCAGATGTTACACCTACAAAGTACATTTAAGAATGTTAGAATACACCACTCACTACTATATAATATTTGGTCTAGGAGAAATGTTAAAAAAACAGAATACAATGTAATAATTTGTGACTGTCTACTCTAAAGTAAAAATGTCCCTTTTTCCAGGGAAGGCTGTTGTCTTGCTGCACTTTTATGCACAACTGATGAATGCTTGCTTTTTATTTTTAACACGCACCACTTTTTCTCCTAACAGACAGAAGCTTGACTCCTAAGAACACGACCAGGATCAAGTTCAAACCAGGTGAGAGCTCGGCTCGACCACAAGAAATGTGTCCAATTAATCGTCAGCACTAAGCACTTTTCCGTTTTCAGTTAAATAGTTTTATGACAAAGTAGATTTTAATAAATGTGTTTACTTTTAATAAAGCTTTTAAACTTAAATAGACTCTGTGGTTTTTGGTCCTCCAGACTAGAGTGGATGAGCTAAAGGTTTTGGAATTTTTGCAAGCATGAGTGCCTCTGACACTTCTTGACTGTGCTGTGACTCCGTAATCTCTTGTCCTGCGTACGATAATCTAGAGATCATTGGGGATCAATCATCGGTGACTTCGGGAGCTGAATGACTCTGCCACACTATCTAGTCAGTAAGGAGACAGTGCATAGAGCTATTGCTGAATAGAATGGGAGTCCAATGGAATTGCCAAATGTCCAATCTTAGTTAGCTACACAGACAGACTAATAAGAATAATCTAGTAATACCACAGGGAGTCATATTCGAGCCAGGATAAGAATTTATATCCAGTCTACAAGAAGATCAAAGACGATTTAGAAAAAATCGAATGAGGAATGCTAGGAAAAAATAGGTACTCTTTATTACAATTAAAACTTACTGGGGCCAGCAAAGGAGCCCTCGCCTGCCCGATCCTGGCCTGCATCCTGAACAGCACCCTCCTCCTCCTGTGTCCTCTTGCCCTTGGGGGGAGCTGATGTACAACATGAAAGAAAGAAAGACCAGAAAACATGGATGAGATTTGTCAACCAAATCAACCATTTCAAAAGAACAATAACAACATTTTTTGGAGAAATAGCAAATAGATAGACAACTATTCCACGGGATCTATCTCATGTGGTATACTACGTTATTCGTATTGCCTGATTTGCGGACCGTTGACTTAGAAAGTTCCTATATAACTCAATAAACAGACTACTAAAGAGGTTTGCCTAGGCCTGGCACTGCAGGCAGCAGTCCGCAGCACGCGAAGTGACAGACAAAGTCCATCCTGCTTGCAGATCAGTGAATACTCAAACTATCAATCCACCCACCACCACCACCACTATTTCTTCTTATAGCCATGTGTCTAAAGGAAGGACTGGACTTCAGTCTGTTGGGGCTGATTTAGAAGTCCCTTGCGGCTCATTTTCCTCCATTGTTGCGTGACTTTTGTGACGCAGCGGCAGAACAAAAGACTCGCCATGGTGTTGGTGCGGCGTATATATTAAAAAAAAAAATTATGGGCGATGCATCACGTTGTAAAGCCCTGCGCCATCAGGGGGCGTTCCGGCGCAAGGGAGGGCGTACCTGCGCAGGGACGAATCCTAAAAGTGGCTGAGGGAAATCTACAAGATGTCAATCAGTCACTTTTAAGACAATGATGCATGAGTCAAACCCTGCGCGCTTGAAGCCGACGTACGGCTTGATGCAGCATTGGGGAGATAGGGTACCCCAGAGCATTGCTGGAGCTGCGCCATCGTTGGCACGCAACTCCAGCAATGCGCCGCCTTTACGGCACAGATGCGTAAGGCTTCTGTGACGTTTTGGGCCAATGGGTGGTGGTGGCATGGCACACAATTACTGCCGCATCCCTGCTACTTTGCAGGGATGCGCCGGTAATTGAAAATATGACCCTTAGTGTCTAGCATTACGCAGTTCTTATCTTTACACTACACTCATACCTAATTTCTCAGGCCAATGAAATGAACACAATTTACAAAACAAATAAGCATAGTAGCAAGCAAGGCTACTGAGAAGGAGAGCAGTGCACCTGAAATGCATAGAAGATTTTGAAATATAATTTACCTACAATGTAATCGGCAGCATTATTGCTCTTGGTAAAGAACAAAGATTTGCAAATAACAGAGCCGGATAAAACAGAGTAGTGATGAATAGCTACTACTACTCACCAAGCCCGGGGACCTCTACGCCGAGCGCATCCAGCAAGTCCCGTTCCCGGTCCATGACATCGGTCCAGCGGTGGGTGGCCTGGTTATATGTGCGCCGGACCCCAGAGAGCTTATACATGGCCCGGCACACCTTCTCCCACCGCTTCCGGCGCTCCCAGATGCCATAGCCAGTTGCGATCTTGCCGCCTCCCAGGATCGTCTTGGGGAGGCGGCGCTGGACGTGGAAGATGAGCGGGCCACCTCCTCCGTGCTGAAGATCTCCCGTGGCACCACTTGCTCCCCCCTCAAACGCCCGCACGGGAGCCGGGCACGGGGTGCGGTACCCTTCCCCTTCTCAGGGTGCTTCCCGGCTCCCTTTACCATGGTCTGGGCAGAAATAAACTTAAATGATAAAGAAGAAATAGAATAGTGAAGAAGAAAAGAAAAGAGTTTAAAAAAGTAGTTTAAAAGTAACTAAAAGTAGCAGAAAACACAAAAATATACAGCTAGAAAAATAGAGGGATAGATAATAAGTAAAATAGAATAAATAAACTTCAAACAAGCAAAGGATGGCAGAGATTCAGAGAGGATACAGAAAGCATGCCCAGAACCATAGCGATGAATGAGAAACAAGATGGCCGCGCCCGTTCACGACCGCGTGGGTAAGTTCGCGCGAGATTTTCCTCGCGAGCACGCGCGAAATTGTACTAGCGAGCAGCACAGTTTGCGAGATTACACATAGCGGCCGGAAACGGAATTACGTCACGCAAACAAGATGACCGCGCCAGTGTACGACCGCTAGTGTAACTTGGCAAACGTATAGCTACAAGCGCCTCGCGAACACGCACAAAAGCACGCGAACATACACGTCGCAAAAAAAAAAATTGTGTATTCGCAAGCATTCGCGGCTTCCGAAATCGATCTCGCACGGATTCGCGCCCCAAAAAACGCGCGAAATTGCAGAAAAAACGATTTTTGCTAAACTGAAAGCAATGAGCAGGTGCAAAAGTTCAAACTTAACATTTGTAACATTCACTGTAGTACTTCCTGAGGGGCCCCTCCAGAGTTTGCAACTATTCTATGACCCTGGTATGACCCAAACAGCAGGCTCATAGAATAGCTACAAGTTGACCATAAAGGTCCTGTGAAAATTTTTTTCACTGCAACAGAAAGCAATTTACAGATAAGGAAGGAAGCAGGTGCCAGCCAGACTGGAACTTTCTAAATAACTGACACATTAATCAACCCCAAATTAATTCATGGCAGTTGAAGTAGGGGAGGTGTGCTTGCTTTTTTCACCCCCCGTAAACTACAGTGATAAACAAACCTAATGGGTGGCAGTGAGGATGTACCAGAGGGTGGCATGGGTGTCCCAGAGGGTGGCAGTGGTGAAACAGAGGGTGCTGTGAACCTGTGAGATAAACCAGACGTAGAAACAACATAGTCGCGGCCGTTGCGTGCCGAAAAGTAAGTTCGCAATTGCGAAATTGTCCCAAAATCGGCGCGAACGCTCGCCAACACAAAAAACGGGAAAATCCGCAAATCCGCGAGAGTTCGCGTATCTTCGCGGATTGCGAATCCGTAAATCCGCAATTTCGCGTACGCGAGATCCGCTAGATCCGCCCATGCTTAATGGGCAGACCTAAGGGAAGCGGCGGATAGAAGGGACATAACCGAGTTCTGGAGTATAATTAATAAACCATGTTTCCAGGACAGTAGTGCCCTGGAGATTGGGACAAATATTTTGCCAGAACAGTGGTTTACATATTTTAAGGGTTTGTACAACCACGGACAGGAAAGTCCTTCAGAGGTGGGGTGGGTTGTCCAACAGGGCCAAGTAATAGACTTCACTTTAGACGAAATAACTGTTGGAATTAAGGGCTTGAGTAAAAATAAAGCCCTCTGCCCTGACGGTACACCACCTGACTTGTACTTGTCTAATGTTGAGTTATGGGCCCCAATTCTCACCAGAGTGATAAACGCGGCAACTAGGTCTGGTCTACCCCAGTCCTGGTCCACTGCTACGATAGTCCCGGTTTTTAAAAAGGGCGATAGGGACAACCCCCAGTGCTATCGACCTATCTCATTGATAGATGTCTCAGCCAAGATTCTGGGCCGCGTAATCCTTAATCGCCTTACTGAGTGGACCGATGACTATAACATCATCTCGGACATCCAGTATGGCAGTAGGGCTGGGAGGTCCACAAGTGATCAATGCCTGAACCTTTACATGCTGGTTGCTAAATATACTAAAACCATCAATGAAGCTATTTATCTGGGGTTAATGGATTTGGCAGCCGTTTTTGATCACGTCAATAGGGACAAGCTCTGGTCCCTAATGAGCAATTTGGGAATCGACCCTGGCCTGATTAATATCCTGAGAGAATTACATAGGGATACCACCGCCAGAGTACGCTATAACACGAAGGGGGGGAACACCGATCCGTTCCCGTGTACTAGCGGGGTGAGGCAGGGTTGTATCCTGGGCCCTTTTTTATTTTCGCTCTATATTAATATTCTAGAGCAGGCACTGATAAATTTAAAGACAGATTGTCCGAGAGCAGGAACGCATCATATACCGGTACTTTTGTACGCAGATGACGAGGTCCTGCTAGCCCGTACCCCGAAGAGCTAACAGATCTTAATTGACGGATTCGCTAAATTTATGGAAACCCTAGACCTTTCTGTGAACCTAAGTAAGTCATATGTTATGCTGGCAGGCAATAAACCTTGCACCAGTTTCTCTTATAGAATAGGAAGTCACACATTAGAAAGGGTGCATTCTTTCTCCTATCTTGGCTTATTATTCAACGGTTCACTTAAATTCAACCCTTTGGTGGAGGACCGTTGTTCTAAACTAGTATTTTCAAATGGGGCTATTGCAAATTATGGGCGCAGACTGGGTCGCTGGTTCCCTGAACAAGTTCTGAACTTATATAGCTCTATATGCTGCTCCAAAGTCATATATGGCTCTGAAGTGTGGGGTTTTGTAAACATTGACCAATTGCAGCGGGAGGAAAATACATTTTTTCGATCTATTTTGAAAATACCCCAGAGTTCCCCAGCTGTAATTGTTCATCGGGAATTAGGGAGGCCTTACATTGAGGATTTGGTTAAACTTAGACCTATCTTAGCCTGGATAAAAATATGGATAAACCCTGAAGCAGCCCTGAGTAGACAAATCTTAAAAGATTGCCTTGATAGGGACAAAAGTATTAATATCCCGTGGCTAAGATATGTGAAGAATAGCCTGGAAAGTCTAGGTTGCAAGGAGCTTTTCAAAAACCCCGCAGTAATTGTATCTCACCACAAGGTCAAAATAAAGAGATCTTTTTTGGACCAGAGAATCACACGTAGAGCAGCTGTTAAAGGGACTAAACACTCAGTAAGCGCCCATTGCCTTGTTAAAACCACCGAGGGGATGGAACCGTATCTCTTTCTCATGTATAATGCCCAAGACAGGTTTTTAATGTCTCGTTTTAGGCTCAATCTTTTATCACATCTACTAGCTGATCCGCCAGGTTTTACATTGACAATTGAGCAGAAGGGTGCCTGCGGTTGCGACAATAAGTCTCCGCAGGACACCCTTCATTTTGTACTTTTGGGTTCCTTTTATACAATACCCAGGCGTAGATTTCTGGTAGGAATTTTAAAACAAGCCAAATTGAATCACGCTAAAGATGCTCTACTTTTTTTGCAAAGGGCAAATGAGCCTAGGACACTCTGTTGTATTATGAATTTTATTAAAGTCTCGATGAGATTAAGGGTAACTATGGGGCAGGCTTGATACTGATTGTCGTAATTAATTTTTAATCCTTTTTTAACCCATGTGTAAAAATCAGTCAGGCTCCAGATAATGATTTAATTGTATTTTAACTTGTATATAATTGTGCTTTTATGGTGTTTTTTAATCACGGAATAAAGAATTACTGACTCACTGAGTCCCCGCCTTCGGTTGCAATATGGAAAATTGGCCTGGATTTTTCTATGGGTCTGGAAATACCGATTTTTAAGTCAAGGGGATGCCCCAAAAACATTCTAAAATATGGAAGAGATGGGCAGATTATAGAGGGCTTTGCTTAGAACCCATTCCTCTAGCTTCAGCTATTGAGGGACTGCCAATTTGACTGTACTGTATTGGGACCTAGATCTTGAGAATAACCGTCTTCATATTGGAGGGCCTAGACCTGAGTCTCCAATTTCTTTACTTCTTCTGTAAGCTTAACATGGTACGTTTGTTTGGTTTAAAAAGTTGTATTCCAATATTCATATATCAAAAATGGTGTAACTGTTATTATGAAAATGTTGATATCAGTATTATTAACAAGCTTTGTGGGTTTCCGGCCCCTCTGGTGGAGCCAGATTTGTACCGGCTGTCAACAATAAAATATGCTGGGAAAAAAACAGAAGAGAGTGGACTGCAGTGATGAAGATACACACAGCCAAAAGGTTGATTGTATATACACAGCTGTGTCTGAGCTGGGTGTGTGACCGTAGACAGTTTAATTTGTTGACAAATGTCACAAGAAAGTACATAGATACGGGTCTGTTTATATAAATCACGCCACCAGTAACGTTGCTGTAAAATAGAGACTGTTGCTGACACACCACAATGTTCTGTCGCAAAGCCCTCGTGTGCAGCTTTGATCAGAGCAAGTCTGCGGTCCAAGTTGGGAATCAGTCGATCCTTTACTGAAGGAATCTTAATATAAGGAACCTGTTTGAGAGTTATATGATAAGAGTATTTCGAAGGTAAAGCCTGAGGATAAGCAGTTCCCTCCCTTGTAGCAGCCACCGCTGCCAGTATATCATTATCTATTTTAGTCATGGACCTTGTAACTGCTGCTACAGACCACATGGCTACTGCAGATTTGGTCGCTTCATCAGCCAAAGAATTATCAAGATCATGTGCTCCCACACACTGATGGCCAAGAGGATGTATAACATGTGTGAGGGGCATACATTCTTTAAGGTCTGCCTCTCAAACCTAACGCGTGTTATGTCTAATTGCGCTGCCTTTAGAGTCTCAAAAGTCATTTTTAGACCCAAAAATAAGTTGTATTTAAAAGACTGGACACAGTAATAGAAATCGCACACAATAAGAGTATTCACATTTGGATCAGCAAACTCGAGAGCAAGAACAAGACCACGCAGCTCCACCAATTGTGCCGTACGGTTCCCAAGTTCCTGAGTGTGCACTATGGAAGACTTAAAATCTCTATTGACAATTGAGCCAGCAACAATTGCAGAAGCCGCTGAATAAGCGTGGTTGAAACGTGTGGCCGGTTGAGCCGAGCCATCAGTATAAATGATGCATTTGTACTCGTGTAGAGTAAGCAACGACAAAGAAAGAGGACGAATGTGTTCATACTTTAAAAACTCCTGTGTCTGACGTGCAGTCTCAAAGTTAAACGTAAGATCAGAGGTTGTCATAGAATTAGCCCATTGTATCCAATGTGGTGCAGTGCCTTCGAGTTAGGTACACTTGCCTTGGTCAAAGCTTTCAAAGCAGGGAAGGGCGTGACCATAAGAATGCGTTTACCTTGCGCAAGTGAGCGTTTCTTCAGAACCGCCATCTGTACCGCCGTCAAAATTTTTTCAACAGTTGAAAAACGCATTTCAGCAGCAGTATATAAATGTGACTTGTATGTAATAGGTATTGTGTCTCCCTCATTGCACGTTAAGTAAGTAAAACCCACAGACCCTGAAATTATATGTATCACCAGGTTTGTGATGTTATTACGCATCAACAAGTAATTTGTTGCAAGCATATCAGATTGCAAGCAATGCAGGATAGAAGTATGTTCCAGAAGCCAGCTGGCAGAAGAAAATGTGGGCTGTATCAACGCAAAAAGTGGTTTGAAATGCTGGGCATAATCGGACATGTACGTCCTACCAAAATTCAAAAATCCCAGCAAGGACTGAAGTTTCGTCAGTGCAGAAGGGGGTTGCAACTGTGCACATTTCTCCAAGAAGTGGGGGGCTAGCCCCTTTCCTTTATTATTAAGCTTGTAGCCCAAAAAGAGTATCGCCAAATTGGCGATGTGCGATTTTGCTAAATTGAACCTGTATCCATAGACGGTAAAGGATAAACTAATTCCATCGACTCTGACCTGATCCGGCATAAGTCCGTCATCCATTAGACTTATGTATGAGTGCGCATCAGGGTCTATGTCATGTAACAAAGACACAACATGTGCCGCAAATGCCCCGGGGCTATTCTTATACCACATAGGCAAACATGTAAACGTTTTTTGATTTCCAATGGCGGTAAAAGCTGTCATTTCAAGTCATGGCTCTCAGGTGCGAGAATATGTCTGTAGAAACCATTGGAAATATCTAGTGTAGTTTTGTATTTTTTATGGACAAGATTGTTCCCAGATCAGAGCTATGTGTGTTCTGCACCGCACAAGTGCAACAATGACTATTCAAATATTGGTAATTCAATATAATCTGATATGAACCGTCAGGTTTTGATACCGTAAAGAGAGGATTATTCATTGGTGATGTACATGATTCAATCACTCCTCGATACTCAAACTGTGATAGAATGCCACAAACATGAGCCTTAGCTTCGCGTCTGATTGAATATTGCGTTTGTGGCTGTGGCATTAATCGTAAATGTATTTAATGAGCCATTGAATCAACATCCCAACCCACCTGATTACGATACACTGCCGTGGCAAGGGCCAAGGCCCACTCCGCTGCGAAACCTTTTGCATGCTCCTCAGCGACGTAACACAAAAAACTCGGAAGTATCAAGTCCTCCCCTCTAGAAGTGGCTAACACAAAGAGTGGAGGCCTGCCCGCCTCTGCTAACAAAATGTTATACAAAGAGGTTAGATTCTCCCAGGAAACCGCCTTGATTGGACGAGGTCTATCCGCTTCAATCTGGAAAATAATCTCTTAGAGCCTATCCGGGGGGGGGGGGCAACCTGGGCATCTGCTGTCTCTACTGTAATGAATGAATCAGTTGCTGTCACCTTCAGACAGGGACGCAGAGCCTCCCCCACTATGGTAACCTCCGCTACGCTGTTGAGCAGAGTAACTCCCATGTCCAATCCAGGAGTTGCATTCTCACCATCTGAAGCATACCTTGCTATTAACGTGCCAATTTTTTTTCTTTTGAAATGGGGGTTGAAAACGAGGTAGATCTTCTTGTTTTCCTTAAACATCAAATTGTCGAGGCTGATCTCATCCCTGTGTTGCAGGTTGAGTTTTGCCATGATCCTGGTGTTCTCCTCCACCGACTTGAGAGCCTGAAGGTTTCTGTAAAGAACGAGGAGAGCACTGATCAGGGACCTGAAATCTATCAGGAGTCTTAATTTTTGCGCGGTCGCATATCATAAGTACGCTCAGAAGACTCTGGTGGTGGTGAACCAGCATGTGAACCTTGCTTCTGCTGTTGCTGCCCCTGTTACTTGTTCTTCCAGTTCTTTTTAGGAAAGAACGGACGCCCGTCTTTATCAGACTGGGCCCTTTGTTGAGATTGAGTGTGTGTTTGCGTTTGAGTAAAAGGCTTAACTCCCAGACTATTGCGGCCTATGGTCTTATAAGCCTTGGTAATAATCTTTGGTAATTTGCGTGGCTTGTCTGCATCTGGGATTGTAGTGTAGTTCCTATATTACCAATAGGCTCTGCGCATTGGAATAATATATTCAGCAGTGTAGACGTAGGACTGAGGTTATCTAGGTCTCTACTGACTATATTAGACTTAAGGTTTGCCAGCTAGCTCAGAGGTCATTAGATACTTTCTCGAATGAACAAGGAGGAGTTTAACCTCCCTGGATAGACAAGAAGGGATTAGCTTCTGACAACCATATAACATGACAACTTTGCTCTCCCTGAATAAGAGTGTATCTCTAGAGTCGTGTGAAAACAAAAGACAGCTATTTCACTCAGTCAAATGTGCGTACTTAGTTTCACCAGAATGCAGAGAAAAGAGAGACGGGCGTTTTCAATAAAAGGTGTTATTTATTGAGCAGTCTTCTTCCTCATACAAGAGAAATGAATTGCCACGATTGTAATACTCATGGTAAAGTAAAGTGCGTACAGTAAAAGGAGGATTTATAAAAATAATACTGTAAAAGCATTGATATGGTTTCTTAGCCGTATGATATTTTAAAATAGATAAAATATATACATACTTATATACATTGACTAACGTACTCAACTGGTGCTTCTAAATACGCCTACCCCGGTGTACCTGACCTAAGCCTAATACGTGGGAAGGAGTAAGTAAGTAGCAGTTTAAGTTAAGTTGGTTTTGCCAAGAATCTGACTCAAGAATTCTCTGTAAGGGTTTAGTCAGTTCCGTACCTGGGTAATAGAAAGCAGGAGGTCTTGTATCTCTCTCTCAGGACTCGATATCCCAGCAACCCGCAATGGTAGGCTGGAAACGCCGGAGCTGGATTTCTCGGCAGGAGAAAAGACAGCGTCTTTCTCAGCGCGTCAAAGAGGAGGGGCAGCGTCCGTGGGCTCTCGCATCAGCTGGGCTTACGGGCAAGTAGATAGCTGCTCTGCTCCAAAATCAGCACCGTGTGTTTGCTTAAGGCAACGTTGGTATATTTATACCTGAAAGGTGCCGGGTTTGACGTAAGGTTGGACATAAGACGTCAATAAAGATGTCACTAAGAACTGGTCGTTCTTACAGTGCTTTACAGGAGTTCTAGGACGAAATCAAAACAAAAGCAAGGGGGATTTCCCAGGTTGCTGGAGGCTTGGTTTTGTTTAGAGAACTCGGTGTGCTTTCTAGGGGGCCGGAGAAGTAGCCTTGCTTAATGTGACAATTGCAAAAAACACAGTTGATGGACAGAATGTAGAACAATGTCATACATTCACCCCAGTACAAGGATCTGGGCCTAAATCCATCGTTTTTTTGCACTCCACATCACCCTGGGTTAGACACTTGCTATATGCAAATCAGCTCTGACCCTGTGCCTCATGGGAACAGTCCAGTCCGAACTACCAAGCCATGTCTTTCCCAGACCGGAATCAAGCATCCAAGGACCGGTTTCTGGCTATCAGCCTTCATCAGCCTGGATAGCTCGACTCCAGTGGTGTGGAGAGCCTGGGACTCACGTCTGAGCATACCCAGCCCACTCGGGGTGAAAATTGCAAAAAACGCAGTTGATGGACAGAATGTAGAACAATGTCATACATTCACCCCAGTACAAGGATCTGGGCCTAAATCCATCGTTTTTTTGCACTCCACACCACCCTGGGTTAGACACTGGCTATATGCAAATCAGCTCTGACCCTGTGCCTCATGGGAACAGTCCAGTCTGAACTACCAAGCCATGTCTTTCCCAGACCGGAATCAAGCATCCAAGGACCGGTTTCTGGCTATCAGCCTTCATCAGCCTGGATAGCTCGACTCCAGTGGTGTGGAGAGCCTGGGACTCACGTCTGAGCATACCCAGCCCACTCGGGGTGAAAATTGCAAAAAACACAGTTGATGGACAGAATGTAGAACAATGTCATACATTCACCCCAGTACAAGGATCTGGGCCTAAATCCATCGTTTGTTTGCACTCCACACCACCCTGGGTTAGACACTGGCTATATGCAAATCAGCTCTGACCCTGTGCCTCATGGGAACAGTCCAGTCCGAACTACCAAGCCATGTCTTTCCCAGACCGGAATCAAGCATCCAAGGACCAGTTTCTGGCTATCAGCCTTCATCAGCCTGGATAGCTCGACTCCAGTGGTGTGGAGAGCCTGGGACTCACGTCTGAGCATACCCAGCCCACTCGGGGTGAAAATTGCAAAAAACACAGTTGATGGACAGAATGTAGAACAATGTCATACATTCACCCCATTACAAGGATCTGGGCCTAAATCCATCGTTTGTTTGCACTCCACACCACCCTGGGTTAGACACTGGCTATATGCAAATCAGCTCTGACCCTGTGCCTCATAGGAACAGTCCAGTCCGAACTACCAAGCCATGTCTTTCCCAGACCGGAATCAAGCATCCAAGGACCGGTTTCTGGCTATCAGCCTTCATCAGCCTGGATAGCTCGACTCCAGTGGTGTGGAGAGCCTGGGACTCACGTCTGAGCATACCCAGCCCACTCGGGGTGAAAATTGCAAAAAACACTTAATGTTTACTTAATGTGACAGCATGTGCTACGACTGAATTATGGATATGATTATTATGCCGTTGTATGGATATTATTGATTATAACCGGACAAGGGCATAAAATAGGACTATCGATTCGGGTTTCCTAGATGAAACACTACACCCACTCCACGAATTAATGTCCATCATTACTAAAACTAAGCAATAGTAACATTTAAAAGGTGCATGTGTATACCATCCCACCCCAAAATACATTTTTGCATTTGAAATGGTGGATGCAAAATACATGAAAATGATTATAGGTACTGTACGCTTTTCAAGCAGTGTAATCATTCAAAAAAAGATGCATATATATATATATCAGCATGAATGATTTGCGAAATTTGCACATGAAATGGCTCTTAATACAGAAAAAAAGTGCGAGACCATTCCATCACATATAAATACAGTTAATTGTAAATATGCTAGAGGCTGAGGTAATATATTGTCTCTAGAGTTCCTAAAAATAGAAGCTCTGTTCTCTAAGAATAGTTCTACTTCAAGCAGAGTACATGTGCCAACAAAAAAACAACAACAATATATTGGATCCAGGGAAAAAAATAATTTCGCTTTCAGGGGAGAGAGAGAAAAAATATAGTTCCAAATATGTTCAGTAGCTTTTGTTTATCAAAGCCGAAGGCCAAATTCAGAGTTCAGGGAACGCTGTGTACTAGTTTGCTTAAAGTTATTCTTTTTGTTTGGGGGAAAACATAATTTCAGACAGACTTTCAAAAAAGTGGTCTACCGCTTCAGGTGAAAGTTCGACCAAGTTGGAAAATGCCGCAACTGTGCAGTCGTGAGAATGATTGCTATCATCGATGTCTTGATCAGCAATGCTCACAGAAGGTCGTACCTGGGTGATGTTGCTCTCATTTCGTACTTCACTACCCTTTAATCGCAGTGGTGAAGTCTCAACGAATACCGTCATCAGGATTGGTAACCGCTGGGGACAACACGATGCATGAGCCGTTACAGGACTTAGCAAAGTATCTGTATCCCATGGTACTGCTGATTGTAGTGTAAGACAGACGTCCAACACGCATTCTTCTCCGCACAGCATACATCGTAGCACAGGTAAGATACAATTCTGCCAGATGGGTCTGAATGAAAGAAACCAGGTCATATTCAGATCTCTTAGCCGGGCTAATCCAAGGACTTTAGTTATGCGGTCCCGATAGCGTATAGCTAGGATCGTTTCTTCCATTGTTGCTGGAGTCTTGTCTGCGTTTTGGCTTGCCATAACGAAGCAGGAGAATCAAAAATAAAATGCCTGCTACGAGTCCCAACAGGAGTGGTAGGCCGCCAAAGACAGAATGGACAAAATTGGGAAAAATGCCCAGAACTGTTGTGAATGGTGTTAACAGTCCCGAAAAAATCGTCTTAAATATATGTGGGATACTGGTCGTATCAGACATATTTAGGATTTGGCTTAACATTTCTGCGAAATGTAGGGGGCAATTTGTTGATAAAAGTGTATTTATCTCTGCAGTTGTCCTTGCAACTTGAAGATCATACGTTTCTTTTGATGACGTCAAGGGCACAGGTGTCTGCAAAAGGACAGACTTCATTCTGCTTAAAGTATCAATTCGAATAGAAGAGATATTCAAAATGGGCCAAATTTTTGCCTCCCTTTCTGGAGTGCTGTTTGGAAACAATACTTGCATACAGCAAGTGACCATGGAACTAACGCTCACGAGATAAGCTTTTCCTGGCACCATGCCACAACATCTGTGGTCCACTATTAGAATGTAGCTCCCGTTAGAAAGCCGTCTACAGAATGGCTCTATTCGAGTTGCAGGTGTGCCATGCTGGTGACATGAAAGGTTATTTGAAGTCCCCTTACAGGCCCCATGCAGGTTAATACCTTGACACAGAAGTATACCACTTAGTGATCGTTTACAATTATTACCACTAAGAAATACATTCTGTTCCTTTTCACTATCACATGTGTGTGTATAAGGTAATTTCCATGATGAC
This sequence comes from Lissotriton helveticus, assembly GCF_964261635.1. Classification (NCBI taxonomy): domain Eukaryota; kingdom Metazoa; phylum Chordata; class Amphibia; order Caudata; family Salamandridae; genus Lissotriton; species Lissotriton helveticus. The sequence continues at coordinate 145,865,511 of NC_136073.1, forward strand.
TTAATGTACCCTTTACCCAACCTTTCATACTGGCCTGCTGGTATATACTCTTGACAGTATTTAAATCGGAAAGTTGTTATCGGAATAGTTATTATTCCGTGTATTATCCATTCAATGACAGGTCGTTCTGACATTGTCAATGGTAATCTCTCAAGTTTTTCAATGCTCAGAATTGTATATTCTGCTCCTTTCTGTGCCAAGCTGATTTGCGTATCAGTAAGGTTAAAGATAGAGAATAATGACGTTGTGTTGATTAAACGCCATGGCACGTAGCCTGAACGCAGATTTTGGAACGTCCAGCCAAGCTGTACAATAGAACGTAATTGGGACTGACCGTGTTGTAACATTAGTAAGTCCTGCTCTATTATATCTATAGCAGATGATACAATGCTGTCCAGTGAATATATTCTGGAAGACAGAGTCATTAACCCATTGTCCACAACAGAAAGTGATTTTTCCAAATTAATACGGTCAATTTCCCGTATTTTTTCTGCTGTTTCAATTTGCGTTTCTTTCCAAGCTTCGTTGTAAGCTGCGTATATACCGGCCGCTATGAAACGTTTTTGACGCTGTTTGCGTGGTCCCATTATGAAATCACGTAAGTCAGCACCGTCTTTAAGTAAAGTCAAGTGTTGCTTAATTTCTGCCAGTGTGGATTTCTGTAGCCATTCGAGGCAGAGTTTTCCTACACTGTATGTTGTAACTATCCCTGGATGTTGTCTCTGGGAGTATCTAGGGTCTGGCCTGGTCAATTTGAACCCCTGTAATTTGTTCAGGAATCTATCTTGACAGTTATTTGTGTCTGTGGGCCAGATCAACCATTTTTTCCAATCAGGATGTGTTCTGTTTTGGTTAAAAATATGTGATACGTCTATCTCAACATCTGTAGTGCTATTACTGTCAGGTGTTGGCTTTGGAATAGACGGTTTGTTTAAGTCTTTAATTTTGGCTAGGCCAAGACAGGTTGTCTGTTGAATTGTGTCATTCAAGAATATAATTTGTTCTGGGATCATGCAGGCTCTAAATAATGATTCTATACCTTGGACCTGCCAATCTTTGGTACCCCAGATGGTTTTTGTTTCTATATTGTTTTTCCAAAAATCAAAACCAAATGTATTCATTTGTTCATAAAATGCTTCTGAATAGAATAATTTAGTGTTTGTCAGCATTGTTTTCATTCCTGTCTTATTTAACACCTTGAAATAAAAGGCTTCTGCTTCACTTGTGTTAAACCCTGAGAAGTATGGGAATTTCTCATAAAATGTTTTTGAACTGCCTTTTGGTGGAGTTGCACAATGTTCCTATTGATTATAATTTAAAACATTTCTAGGTTGAGCAGATTTATGCAAATAGTGATGTGCAAAGTGGTTGTAGCAGTACATTTGTTCATAATTAGATGAACCCTGCAAGTAATCATGTTCTGTAAATTTTGCTGACATTACTAAATCTGACATCATATCATTAATACTTTCAAAGTCCCAATCATCAGAGAATGTGCTCGGTTTCACAAAGTCACTCAATGAAATCTTGAACTGGTGTGGATACTTCAAGAGCTCGACCGGGCCATAAATATCGTAATCTGTTTTGTCCCAAGCTACCCCACCGGGTATTGGATTGGCTGTGACATTCACGGATGATAGTTCTCTTTTCTCGATGTGAGATGACTTGTGTGGCTTCAGGACCAAGTTGATGTTCTGACTTGCTGTGTCCATTGTACTATATTTTCCCTCAATGAATTTTCCCAAACAAAGAACCATGATGAGCCAAAGCAGGAGGAAATGTACACCTAACACAATCCAAAATTCAATCCATGGAGAAATTAGATAGGTTTCTTTGAGTTGATGAAAGAGTTCTGTTGCTTTGTCTTTAAAAGATTTTGTTGTCGGCTGTTCTTCAGGTTCGCTCGGATCCTCAGAAAAGTCATCAAAGTTGATGAAGTAGCCAGATGCACTTCTGTCAATTGTTGGAATCGCTTCCGGATTTTTATTTGCTTTTGGAATTTTCTTTGTTTCATTAGCATAGGCTGTGGCTACATCGTTGTAGACAGGTGTTTCTTGACGAACTGTTGCAATTTGGGTTTCAAGAGGCATAAGTTCCATGGCATTGTTGCATAGTCCTTTTTGATTCACTGTAGGTTTATCAAATGTGATTAGTCTCTCAGTTTGAACCTCTTGTATTGTAGCGAACTTTGGTGTTCTGCTATTTCTTGGGAGTCCACTGGACCTACTACTTATTATTGGCCACATGATTGTGGTTTTACCAGGTCAATTTATACAACTCGGTTCTCCTTTTTACCAGCAAGGGGCGGTAGTACAACTGATCTTGTTCCGTTGACAGCTAAGACAGGTACTGCTTTTCTGTAAGAAGGCCCAAATTCCTTCTTCACCGCGATCTTCTCTGACCAGATCCCCAATCTTTGGAATCCAGACAGGCCTTGCTGGGACAGGTGGTTTTTCTTCAGTGGCTGTTGGCTGCTGTTTTAGCTTTACGTTGCTCAGGTCTTTTCTTCTTTCATTTAAGTCCTGTAAAATAGCCAAACGATCTTTGATATCAAAGCATTTTTCTTCTACCACTGAAGTCTGACTATCTAAGTCCTGAATATGCATTCTAGTACCGAACAATAGTTCATACGGACTGAAACCTTTTAGAGAATTTCTTGGCAGATTGTTGAGACTACGTTGGACACTTGTTAAATGTTGGACCCACCCATCACCCGTACCTAATACCCTCGCCGTTATAGATTGCTTTATGTCTCGTTTTTTTCTTTCCACAATCCCGTTTCCCTCAGGATGGAAGGGACAAGAGTACCGCAATGCAATGCCCATGCTGGTCATGGCCTCCCTATAAGCTCGAGAGCTAAAAGCAGGACCATGGTCAGAATGTAGCATGCCAATTGCGTATGTGCCGATATAGACTCGCAAATCTTTTATAACAGTTCTGGCGTCAGCCGAGCGCTGGTGTCTACATTTTAAGTGAATCTAGTCTTAAATAATATACATTGGGACGCATGTTTCCATGCGTATAGATCGCCTTATGCTTTCTATTATGTGTTCTGGCACTACTTCGGCTGGTTCGCCACTGCGATCTCTGTTGCAGTTTTCACAATTTTTTGCAAATTTGTGATTATCCACGCTCATTCCCGGCCACCAGTATTCTTGATTGTAATTCTGTCAGAGATTCTTTGATCATCTGATGCCTTAGACCTAATCCCATATGTGCTTCTTGTATTAAGAAGATTCTCCTGTTCGTGTTTGGAATCACTCTATCCCCCACTCCAGGGATTCGAGCAAAAGGAACGGAGTTTGCATCGATTATGTATGTATAATTGAGTGGATAGTTCACGGGTAGTGCTGCACAGTCGCCTTTTGAAGACGTTTTTACTGCCAGCATGGTTTCCCCGTCTATGTATTTTTCTGAACGCTTTTTTGTGGCTACGGAAGCCGGATTAGTTGCTTCTGCTGTGGCTGTCTCAGCCAATGAATTCCCTGCAGCGTGAACGCCATCACGCTGATGACTCAGTGTATGTATCACGTGAGTCTTTTGTAGTTCTTTCTGTAAAAGAACTACTTGTTCCCAAAGCGATTTTTGCTTTATTGTGGCACCTGTGTCATCTTTGTAACCATTTTGAACCCATTTCTGCAAGTCATTATTGTATGATTTGACGCAGGAATGCGAATCGCACACTATTAGTGTCGGGAATTCGCGATCGGCAATGTCGAGCGCCATTTTTAAAGCTATTAATTCAGTTTGTTGACCTGAATTGTCTTTTACAGATTGTGATATTGTTATGTTAGGGTTTTTTTGTAAAGCGCACGTACGCCCGTGGGCTTCATGGCGCTGTTGAAGTAGGAACCTAACACAACAACTTACTGAAAATAAGCCTGTCTGAACAGCCAAGTTTTATAAGAACGTCTAAAAGTTAGAAAGTCTGGGCTGAGCCGAAGGGAAAGTGGTAGGGAGTTCCATAGGACAGCAGCTAAGTAATGGAAACAGCTGCCGCCATGACGCTTTCTCCTGTAAGAGGGAACAACCAGCAAGTCTTTATTGATGGATCTAAGATTGCGAGTGGGCTTGTATTTGGAGACCAACTGATTGATGAACTGAGGCCCTATGTTTTGTAGACTCTTGTATATGATACAGCCGGACTTAAACATGATTCTTTGAGATACAGGCAGCCAGTGTAATTGTTCTAGGCCAGGCCTGATGGAACACCGCCTAGGTTGTTTAAGAACAAGTCTGGCTGCCTGGTTCTGCACTAGTTGGAGTCTTTTTAAAAGGCCAGATGGAAGGCCCAGGTACAGACTATTAGAAAAGTCCAGCCTGGAGAGTACCAGTGCGATGGTGACCTGGATAAGGGCTGAGTATGTCAGAAATTGTGCAATCTTTTTTATTTTCCTAATCTGGTAAAAACTAGCAGAAACAACTGCTCCGACTTGAGCTTTTAATGAAAGATCCGATGCAAGTGTAACACCCAAGCTCTTCACTGAAGAAGCAGGGACTGGGGCAGGACCAAGGCTCAAAGGCCAATAATGAGGGCCCCAGCTGATACTGCTGTCCCCGGGAAGAATTAACTCGGTTTTACCCGGGTTGAGCTTGAGGTGGTTTAAGCTCATCCAGCGTTGTATCATAAGCATAGTTTGGTGAAAGTGGGCGACTGAATCAGGAGTATTCAGAGGGAAAATTAGCTGTAAATCGTCAGCATAATTCAAGATTGTGACATTGAATTGTTTTAGGAGGTGAAGGAGGGGGCGCAGATACAAATTGAAAAGCAAAGGGGAAAGTGAGGATCCCTGTGGGACCCCACAAGTGGAGGTGGTTCTTGAAGCAGTGAAAGGCCCTAAGCGAACCGCTTGAGTGCGGTTCGAGATAAAGGAAGTGATCCACTCAAGGGCAGCGCCCCTGAGGCCGGCCTGCTCGACACGGCTAATTAGAATAGAAAAATCAACCGTGTCGAACGCGGCCGACAAATCAAGGAGAACCAGTGCCTGGTGGATGCCTTTATCCGCATTTGATCTTAATGTGTTTTGAACGGCCAAAATGACAGATTCCGTCGAGTGACAGGGATGGAAACCTGCTTGGTTAGTTTCAAGATAGTCACTATCCTCTATAAATTTGGAAAAGGATGTGGAGATGTGCGCTTCCAATATCTTCGACAAATATGGAAGTAAAGAGATTGGTCTATAGTTGACCAAGGCTTGAGGATCAGCCCCAGGTTTTTTTAATAGAGGAATAAGGAGGGCCTGTTTGAATCGGGGGGGGGACCATGCCACTCACCAGTGAGGAATTCAGTACAGATAGAATAGTTTGAGGCAAGGTTTGTCCTATTTCTCTATATATATGTGGAGGACATACATCCTCAGGGGAGCCTGATTTAACTCGGGTAAGCAGTTGGGACAGCAATTTGTTGTCAATTGATGGGAAAACTTCAAGTGTGTGAGGATTGAAAAAAGCGTCCTCCAATGAAGGAGGGACCGGGAAGTTGATAATGCCTTGTTTTATATCCAGAATTTTATGATTAAGAATGTGTTTAAAGAATCGCACATATCTTGAGTGGGGACAACAGGAGGAACAGTTCTATCGCTGTCACACAACTCGTTCACCATCTTAAAGATATCTTTGCTTTTGTTTTGCGAATTTGCGATAAGCTCAGAGAAATAAGTGGTTTTCTGTGACGAGATGATTGTTACCAGTGGCATCAATTTACCTCCGCGCCACCGGCATTTAACAACCTCGCATGTAGCGTTATAGGCTTGTTTTCCCCAAACTGAGGGTTGTGCATATCCGTCTGTATATATTACACAGGCGTAAAGTTGTATGGGCAGAATTTTGATTGGCAGAGGATATTCTCTTTCATATGTTAGATATTTCATTTTTTTCATTTCCGGGTCAAAATAGTATTTCACTTTGTCTGTAGCAAGAGAATTTTCCCATTGTATCCATTTAGGATCTAATGCCACGGTAGTTAAATTACACGGGCTTGTTAACGCCTCGAAGGCTGATTCTGCTGTTAAAACAGTAATCCGTCTGCCTTGGGCCTGGGCTCTTTTGTTTGCTACAGCTGTTTGAATCGCATTTACAAAATATTTCGCAAGACTGAATGTTTTTTCAGCTTGTGAGTACCAGTGTGATTTGTATGCTATTGGTACCTTTTCTCCCTCATTAGAGGTCAGGTACGTGAATCTGCATCTTCCTGGAATGACTCGGATTACAAGGTTGCGTGTATTATCGCGAGTTTGCATTTTTGTTTTAGCTAACACGTCTGTTTGCAGTGATCTCAAAATTTCTGTGTGTTTTTGAGTCCAATTGATTGGTTTAAAATCAGGTTTTATTAATTCATAGAGAGGTTTAACCCTCTCCGCATAATTTAGAATGTAAGTTCTTCCGAAATTCAGGAATCCTAGTATTGATTGTAAGTTCTTCAGCGTTTTAGGTGCTTGGAGTACAGCACACTTCTCTAAGAAATTGTCTGCTAGGCTTTTGCCTTCACTTGATAATTCATATCCTAAAAACAGGACAGTTAGATGGGCAATTCGTGACTTTTTAAAGTTGAATTTGTAACCCTCTGCTGCGAACCCAAGTATTATGGTGTTCACTCTTTTCAAGTGAGTATCCAAGTCATCAATTGTTAGATAGATGTCATCGACAAAAGATAATGCCTCATCATCATATATTTGTAGTAACTCTGCTACTCTTGCTGAGAATAATCCTGGGCTATGCTTGAACCCCTGTGGGAGTCGACAGAAATTTTTCTGCGAGCCCATTATTGAGAAAGCGGTCAAATACCTGCTTTCAGGTGCAATGTTTTGACAAAAGAATCCATTAGAGATGTCTAATGTTGTTTTGTATTTTTTGCGCACGATGTTATTCATTAGTGCTGCACTGTGTGAGTTTTGTACTGAAAATGTTTTACAACATGAGTTAAGGTGTCTGTAGTCCAAAACTAGTCGATATGAATCGTCTGGCTTGGAGACAGGAAACAAAGGATTGTTTATTTGTGAGGTGCATGTTTCAATCACCTCCTGGTATTCAAGTTGATCTAAGATCTCCCTGACCTGTTTTTTAGCTTCTTGCTTAATTGGGTACTGCCTTTGTGCAGTTGGTTGACATTTTAATTGGATTTGTGAGGAGGAGAGACCTCATCCCATCCTACATGATTTTTATATAATGCAGGTGCTTGGGCTACTGCCCACTTCCTTGCAAGTGTATATTTTTTATGAATTAGAATGTGATTTGAGAAGGCAGGCATAATCATTTATTCGCCACGAGGGCACTCCCTGACAAACTCTGGTGGCCAGTCTTTCTCAGCTAACAGAATATCATAGCCTTTGGAAAGGTTTTCCCAAAATAGACCCCTTACTTTTCTAGTCTTATCTCCCTCTATACGTAATGTTATCTCGTATATTTTATGAGGTTTACAAACTCTGCTGTCTGCAGTTTCCACTTGAATGTATTCATTCGTGTCCACTGTCTCCAGATGATTCATCAAGATCTTGCGAGCTATGGTCACTTCTGCTGCGCTGTCTAGCGCTGTCTGGGCCCACTCTCCGTTTTTCAGCTGTGTCCTCAGTATCACCGGCATGTTTAACTATTTTAATGCTGGCTACCTTCTTTCTTGGAATTTGTAATTTTTTACTTTGATGAGCAGGTTCCTTGTCTGTGGACTTGACGTGCTCTTCCCTTTGTTCTGACCGTCCTCTTCTTTCCGATTTCTGCGAGGAAGTCTGAAAAGATCGAGAGGGACGTGTATCAATATCTTGATATCTATCAGGTTTCTTTAGATTATCCCTATTTCTAAGGTTGTATTTTTTCTCAGAGGGCTCCTTTGGGGAGACTTGTGTCCTTGGTCCGGAGATCTTTCTCTCAGCCGAGGAGACCTTCCTCTGGACTGGAATCTTTTTTCTTTGGGAGTGGATTGTTTATTTCCATCCCAGCTCTTTTTTGGAGTGTTTAGATTATTTTTAATAAATATCTTTTCAGGATTTTCAGTTAGTTGGGGTTTTACTGGTTTCCCACCCAAACTATCTCCTCCTAGTTCTTCATAGCATTTTTCTATGATTCTGGCAAGTTCAAATGGTTGTTCTGCTATATCTGTTTCCTTTAATGTCTGGCGGATCGCTACAGATGCTGCTTCTCCTTTTATGTTGGCTAATAATATAGCCGAGACCTGCTTGAAGTCTTTTAGTAATTTCATACCCAGAGATAAAGCAGGTTCTGGACCGTATTCATTTTGAATCTGTCTTAGCACATCGGGTATTACCGCGATGGACGGAACACCATGTGTTTTTGTGTAAATGGAAGCAAAGACTGTGCCCCAAGTGTCACAGTCCTCCACATGTGGTGCGATCCCCATTGGAAGACAGATAGTCAGAATTCTGTGTTTCTCAGTAGGGGTAGTATCCGGAAATACTGCCTCTATTTGAGTGATTTTTTGTGCTAACCAGAATGGAATTTGTTCCCGTTTTATGGGTACTTTACCCAGACATGATTGTATGTTCTGTGGTGTAATTTTGTTTGTGTTCCCCTGATGAGGAGTCAGCTGTGGAATGTTAATAGCTGGTTGGACTGTTGAAGTCCGCATTACATGTTGGACTAATTGTCTATGTATTTTAATTATTATTTTTAGCTGTGCTAAAAGTTCTGGTGCTGACATTTTTTCAATGTCTGGATGTGGGGTGTAGCTGGCTAGAACTGGCCACGTTGCTCCTGGTCTACCTAGTGGACCGAGCCTGGTGATGTGATTATTATGTTTTAGGGCGCCTTTAAACCAGAGCAGGTGCTCTTGGTATTTTATTGGGATTTCCACCTCCTCGAAAGGGGTGTACTCTTCCGGAGGTTCCTCTATTTTGTAATAGTGGAACTCGTGTGTGACAGCGTTTGCTGCTGGAAAGTTTATCCATGAATAGAATACCTCTGTCTGCCGATATTCGTGTGCCTCAATTACGAATATGACTGTACCACCTCTCGATGTAAGTCCATTTTCTATAAGTTTCAAGAGTTATAGTTTTTCTTATGTTGACCGGAATGAGTATTGCATTCGGGTCATTCTGTAGGAGACTTGTGTCATCCTCTAGGAGTCGAGCTGCTATTCTTGCTGTCTCCCTTTCTTCTTCACCTTCTGACATTTTACTGACAGAAAGGTTTTTGTTGCAGATCAAGTTTTGTAGTGTAGTTCCTATCTTCCCAATAGGCTCTGCGCATTGGAATAATACCTACAGCAGTAAAGGCCTAGGCCAGACGTAAACTAGGTCTACTACTGTCGATACTAGACTTAAAGTTTTGGGTTTGCCAGCGTAGCTCAGAGTTCGCTAGAAACTTTCTCGAATGTTCAAGGAGGAATTAACTTCCCTGATTAGACAAGAAGGGATTTAGTTTCTGACAACCATAGAACATGACAACTTTGCTCTCCCCTAATCAAGAGTCAATCTCGAGAGTCGTGTGAACAAAAGGCAATTTATTTTACTCAGTCAGTACGTGCATTCTTAGTCTCATCAGAATGTAGAGAAAAGGAAGAGACGGGCGTGTTCAATAAAAAGGTGTTATTTATTGATCAGTCTCTTTTCTCATACAAGAGAAATGGATCGATATTATTGCAATACTTATAGCTAAGTAAAGTGCATACATTAAAAGCAATAGTATAAAATAATACTGTAAAAACATTGATATGGTTACTAAGCCATAAGATGTTTTAAAATGAATAAAATATATTTACATACACATATACATTTGACTAAACGTACTCAACTGGTGTTTCTAGATACGCCTACCCCGGGTACCTGACCTAAGCCTAATACGTGGGCGGGAATAGAAAGTTACAGTTTAAGTTAAGTTTGTTTTTGCCAAGTGAATAACTAAAGAATTCTCTGTGAGGGGTTATTCAGTTCTGTACCTGGAAGTTAGGATGAATGAGGAATGGTATCTCTCTCTCTGGTCTCGATATTCCAGGCTGCCTGCGAGGGCTACCCAGAAACACCGGTGCTGGATTCTCGGCAGGAGAAAGCAGCGCGTCTCTCAGCGCGTCAGGAAGGCGGGGCTGCTGCCAGCGGGGTCTGCTCTGCTCTTGGCTTCGGCAAGTATGGCTGCTCCGTCTCGTCACCACGCGTGTCTTTGCATATGGTTAGATTGGTAATATTTATACCTTTAAGGTGCCGAGATTGACGTAAGGATGGACATAGATACGTCAATAAAGATGTCATACGATTTGCTCGTTAGCACATTCTTTTACTAAAGTTCTCGGTGAAATCAAAACAATGGCCGCAGGGTTTTGCCCAGGTTGTCATAGGTTTGATTTGTTATGAGAACTCCGTATGCCTTATCAGGGGCTGGAGGAATATCGCTTGTCTAATTAGATCGCAAGCGTTATGACCTAATCAGATAACACGTTCCTGTGCCGTAGTGTGACTGCGTCAGATAACGGTATCTGCATCATGGGGGTTTTCTGCCTCATGGGCTGACTGCTAGTTAACTTGTTGGTTTGTTTAACTAGAATAGGGTCAGGAATAGGGGGATCGATTCAGAACCGATAGGAATACATGACACCCACTCCACGCTAACTATGGACATATTTACTAATCTAGGCATAGTATAACATAGTACAACATACTATAGAGTAGTGTGTATACCTTACCACCCCAAAATACATAAATGCATTTCGAAATTTTCAAATATACTGAAAAAAAAATTGCAGACATATATATATGGTATGCACTCAAGCTGTAGAAAAAAGTTTCGAGACCATTCCATCACAGAATAAAATATCTTTATGAACATGCCAGCGGGCAGCTAATGTCTATAAGCTATCTAAATTTTAGAAACCTTAGTTCTCTAAGAATAGTTCTTACTTTAAGCAGAAGATAGTGTCCCGAAAAATATGCAAAAATATTTGGGGCTGCTGGAAAAACTGCTGTCCGTGAACTGGAGCGAAAATGTTCATGTGACTTTATTTTTAAAGTTGAAGGCCGAATTCAGGGAACGCCGTGTGCGAGCTTGCTCAAAAGTCTCTATTTCTGTTCGGGTGAGAACATCATATCATTTAGGCTTTCGAAAAAACTGTCAACAGCTTCCTGGGAAAGTTCCACTAACTCGGAAATAGGTGTGATCATGCATTCTTGCGCATGATTGTCTCAATTGACATTCTGATTTGCATTACTGACAGAAGGTCGTACCTGTTCGATGCTGCTTTCATCTTGAACTTCACTACCCATCAATCGTAGTGGTGAAGCTTCCACGAATGCCGTCATCAGGATTGGTAGCCTTTGAGGGCAGCACAAAGCATGAACCTTGATCGGGCTCAACAATGTTTCTGCATCCATCGGCGCATCCGATTGTAGCGTCAGACAGGTGTCTAACACGCATTCTTCTCCGCATAGCAGACACCTCAATACAGGTAAAACACATCTTTGCCACATTGGTCGAAATGATAGAAACCAAGTCATGTTCAGGTCTCTAAGCCGGGAGAGTCCCAGGATTTTTGATATCCGGTCCCGGTATCCAATGGCTAGGATTGTTTCTTCCCTTGTCGCAAGAGTTTTGTCTGTGACATGGGTTGCCATAACGAAAAATTAGGACTAAGAATAGGATTCCTGCAATTAGTCCCAGGATCAGGGGAAGTCCGCCAAAAATCGAATGGACGAAATCTGGAAAAATACCCAGTATGGCTTTGTATGGTGTTAATGCCATCGAAAATACTGTCTTAAATACCCCTGAGATCCCATTGGTATCAGAAATATTTAAGATTTCACTTAGGATTTCCGTGAAATGTACGGGGGAATTAGTTGATAATAATGTATGTATCTCTGCAGTCGTCCTTGCGACTTGTAGATCATACGTTTCTTTTGATGACGAGAGCCTGGTAGGCGTCTGAAGAAGGACTGTTTTCATTCTGCTTAAAGTATCTATTCGAATAGAAGTAATTTTCAAATCGGGCCATGTCCTTGCCTCCCTGTCTGGGAAGGAGCTGGGGAACAATGTGCGTCCACAGCACTTGACCTTCGCAGTAGTAGTTACTAGATAAGGAGTCCCGGGCATAAGACTACAACATCTGCGGTCTACAATAAGAATGTAACTCCCATTATAGAGTCTTTGAAAGAATGGTTCTATTTCTGTTGCAGGTGCGCCTTGCTGGTGACATGAAAGGTTGTATGAATTCCCTTCACAGGCTCCATGCAAACTAATTCCGTTACACAGAAGCCTGCCGCTTAGTGACATCGCACAATTGTTGCCACTAAGAAACACTTTCTGGCCTTTATTACTGACACATGCATGTGAATAGGGCAGGTTCCATGTTGTTTTAAGGTACCCCTTTCCCAATTTCTCGTACATGCCAGCCTGTATATATTTTTGGCAGAATTGAAACCTGAAGGTTGAGATTGGAATATTTATGATTCCGTGTATTATCCATTCACTGACAGGTCGTTCTGACATTGTCATTGGTAATCTTTCTAGTTTTTCAATGCTCAAGATTGTATAATCAGCACCCTTTTGCGCCATACCGATTTGTCTATCAGTAAGGTTAAAGATTTGGAATAGTGACGTTGTGTTGATTAGACGCCAAGGCACATAGCCTGAACGCAGATTTTGTAACGTCCAGCCAAGCTGTACAATAGAACGCAATTGTGACTGACCATGTTGTAATAACAGTAAGTCTTGCGATAATATATCGATTGCTGAAGACACAATGCTGTCCAATGAAAAAATTCTGGAGGACAGAGTCATTAACCCATTGTCCACTACAGAAAGTGATTTTTCCAAATTGATACGGTCAATTTCCCGTATTCTCTCTGCTGTTTCAATTTGAGTAACCTTCCAGGCCTCATTGTATGCTGCATATACAGAGGCTGCTATGAAACGCTTTTGACGCTGTTTGCGTGGTCTCAAAGTGAAATCACCCAAGTCAGCACCATCAGTAAGTAAAGTTAGGTGTTGCTTAATTTCAGGCAGTGTGGAAGTTTGTAGCCATTGAAGGCATAATTTGCCCACACTGTAGGTGGTAATTATCCCTGGGTGATGTCTTTGGGGATATCTAGGGTCTGGCCTGGTCATTTTGAACCCCTGTGTTTTGTTCAGGAATCTGTCTTGACAGTTATTAGTATCTGTGGGCCAGATCAACCACTGTTTCCAATCAGGATGTGTTCTGTTTTGGTTTAATATATGGTTTACGTCTATCTCTTCATCTGTATCAGAGTTATTGCTAAACATTATCGGCTTTGGAATAGACGGTTTATTTAAATCTTTGATTTTGGCTAAGCCAAGACAGGTGGTTTGTTGAACAGTGTCATTTAAAAATATCATTTGTTCTGGGATCATGCAGGCTCTAAACAAAGCTTCTATACCCTGTACTTGCCATTCTTTTGTCCCCCAAACACTTTTCAATTCAACATTTTTGTCCCAATAATCAAAACCAAAAGTATTCATTTGTTCGAAAAATGAGTCTGAATATAACAATTTTGTGTTGGTTATCATGGTTTTTGTTCCTGTCTTGTTTGACAATTTAAAATAAAATGCTTCAGCATTACTTGTGTTAAAACCTGAAAAGTATGAATATTTGTCATAAACGGTTCTTGAGCTCCCTTTTGGAGGTGTTGCACAATGTTCCCATTGATTATAATTTAAAACATTTCTAGGTTGTGCAGATTTATGTAGAAAGTGGTTACCATAGTGGTTATAGCAATACATACTGTCATAATTTGTAGAACCCTGCAAATAATCATGTTTGGTAAATTTAGCAGACATTATTAAGTCAGACATCATGTTATTAATGCTTTCGAAGTCCCAATCATCAGCAAATGAGTTTGGTTTTGCAAAGTCACTCAATGAGATCTTAATTTGGTGTGGATATTTCAGGATCTCGACCGGACCATAAATTTCATAGTCAGTGTTGTCCCAGGCTACCCCACCAGGTATTGGATTGGCTGTGAAGTTGGCTGAAGAAAGTTCTCTTTTCTCGACGTGTGAAGATGTGTGTGGTTTGAGGATCAAGTTGATTTTCTGACTTGCTGTGTCCATTTTAGCATATTTTCCCTCAATGAAGCGTCCCAAAGTAAGTACCATGATGAGCCAAAGTATGAGGATAAATGCACCAAAACCCACCCAAAATTCAATCCATGGAGAAATCAGATATGTTTCTTTCAGTTGTTTCAAAAGTTCCTTAGCTTTGTCTTTAAAGGTTTTTGATGATGGCTGTGTCTTTGATTCGCTGAAGCCCTCAGAGGAATCATCGAAGTTAATGAAGTAGCCGGATGCAGTTCTGTCAATTGTTCCAATTGGTTCAGGATTTTTGTTTCTTGCATTGTCACTTGGTACTTCATTATAGATTGGTGTGTCTCTGCTAAATGTTTTTATTTGGGTTTTCAGAGGTCTGAGTTCTATTGCATTGTTGCATAGTCCTTGTTGTTCTTCTGTAGGCGTTTCGAATGTGATGAGCCTCTTCGTTAGGACCTCTGTACTGGTAGCAAACCTTGGTGTTCTGCTACTTATTGGGAGTCCACTTGGCCTACTGTTTGTTATCGGCCACATGTTGTGGTTTTACCAGGTCGATGGATACAACTGGGTTCTCCTTTTTACCAGCAAGTGGCGGTAGTACAACTGATCTTGTCCCGTTGACAGACAAGACAGGAACTGCTTTTCTGTAAGAAGGCCCAAATTCCTTCTTTACCGCGATCTTTTCCCTGACTAGATCCCCGACTTTTGGAATCCAGACAGGTCTTGCTGGGACAGGTGGTGGTTCTTCAGTGGTTGTTGGCTGTTGGCTGACTTAATGTTGCTCAGGTCTTTTCTTGTTTTGTTTAAGTCCTGCAAAATAGCCAAACGGTCTTTGATATCAAAGGTTTTTTCTTTCACCACTGAAGTCTGACTATCAATGTCAGAGATCATCATCCTAGTTCCAAATAATAATTTGTACGCACTGAATCCCTTCAGAGAATTTCTTGGCAAGTTATTGAGACTACGTTGGACACTTATTAGATGTTTGACCCACCCAGCTCCCGAACCTAATATCCTTTCCGTTATAGATTGCTTTATGCCTTGGTTTTTTCTTTACACCGTCCCGTACCCTCAGGAAGGAAGTGAGAAGATTCCCGCTGGACTGTGCTCATTTGACCATGTTTCCCCCCAGGCTGGAGGGCTTGAGTGAAAATAATAGTCAAACGTAGCATGCGCTTAGTGTATATGCCATTTAGACTCGCAAATCTTTGTATAACAGTCCGGACGTCAGCCGAGTGCTGGTGATTTACATTATAAGTGGAAACTAGCCTGTATATGTTAATCGCAAGCCATTCTTTTTACTGGTAATATTATCTGCCGTAATACGACGAGGTATCAAACTGTTTCTTTCCCCACTGCGATCTCTGTTGCAGTTTGGGCAGTTTTTTACAAACATGGTATGACGCAGGCTCATGCCTGGCCACCAGTACCGTGATTGTAATTCTTCCAAAGAATCTTTTAGTTTAAGGTGTCTGAGACCCTCGCCCATGTGTGCGTCTGCGATTAACAAGTTTCTCCTGTCCATGTTTGGAATCACCCTATCCCCCACTCCAGGGATTCGAGCAAAAGGGACGGAGTTTGCATCGATTATGTATGTATAATTGAGTGGATAGTTGATCGGTAACGCTGAGCAGTCGCCTTTTGATGACGTTTTCACTGCCAGCACTGTTTCACCGTCAATGTATTTTAATGTACGCTTTTTTCGATCTACGGGAGCCGATTTAGTGGCTGCCGCTGCGGCTGTTTCAGCCAATGAATTCCCTACAACGTGAACGCCATCACGCTGATGACTCAGTGAGTGAGTCACGTGAGTCTTTGGTAGTTCTTTTTGTAGGATCACTGAAAGAATATCGACTACCACAATATCGAGTACCCAAAATATCGAGGTGAAAATATCTACTACAAAAATATCGAGTTTGTATGTACAAACAGGTAAGTACAAAAATATCGACTACAAAATATTGTTTACAAAAATATCGTTGTAAAAAATATCGACTTTACTAAAAACAATGTTTAATTACATTAATATAAAAAATTAATTACTAAAATATAATTAACAATACTTAAAATAACTTTTAATAATTAAATATTTAATGAAAGTAAAAAAAATATATATTTTTAATCATATTTCTTAAAACATATATATATAGTAACAACATTTAATTAAATAATAGGCAATATTGTATATGTACCCCAAAAACCCAAAACTGACCCTGAACCCTAAAAATACCCCTTTACCCAAAAACTAAAAACTGACCCTGAACCCTAAAAATAACCCTTTACCCAAAAACTGAAAACTGACCCTGAACCCTAAAAATACCCCTTTACCCAAAAACTGAAAACTGACCCTGAACCCTAAAAATACCCCTTGACCCAAAAACTGAAAACTGACCCTGAACCCTAAAAATACCCCTCTACCCAAAAACTGAAAACTGACCCTGAACCCTAAAAATACCCCTTTACCCAAAAACTGAAAACTGACCCTGAACCCTAAAAATACCCCTTTACCCAAAAACTAAAAACTGACCCTGAACCCTAAAAATACCCCTTTACCCAAAAACTGGAAACTGACCCTGAACCCTAAAAATACCCCTTTACCCAAAAACTAAAAACTGACCCTGAACCCTAAAAATACCCCTTTCATTTAACATAATTAGCAATTAATCAATTAAATAAAATTAATTACCAATTACATTTTAATTAATTAACAAACATTTTTTAATTAACAATTAATTAAATATTACTACCAATTATTAAATTAACATATTTAATTAATTATAATTAAATTACTTCCCACCCTATTCCCCTATAAACCCACAACCCGCTAGAGAAAATACATTATTTTAATTGACATAATTAGCAATTAATCAATTAAATAAAACTAATTACCAATTAAATTTTAAATAATTAACATATATTATTTAATTACCAATTAATTAATTATTACTACCAATTAATAAATTTACATATTTAATTAATTATAATTAAATTACTTCCCACCCTATTCCCCTATAAACCCACAACCCGCTAGAGAAAATAAATTATTTTAATTGACATAATTAGCAATTAATCAATTAAATAAAATTAATTACCAATTAAATTTTAAATAATTAACATATATTATTTAATTACCAATTAATTAATTATTACTACCAATTAATAAATTTACATATTTAATTAATTATAATTAAATTACTTCCCACCCTATTCCCCTATAAACCCACAACCCGCTAGAGAAAATGAATTATTTTAATTGACATAATTAGCAATTAATCAATTAAATAAAATTAATTACCAATTAAATTTTAAATAATTAACATATATTATTTAATTACCAATTAATTAATTATTACTACCAATTAATAAATTTACATATTTAATTAATTATAATTAAATTACTTCCCACCCTATTCCCCTATAAACCCACAACCCGCTACAGAATTAAATTACACAATAATTAAAAAAATAATTAATTAAAAAAAAAAAAAAAAAAAATTGACACTTTTCACACATATTATAACATAAACACACTATAAATAATTAAATATTATTTAAAAAACTATATTTTTTACTATCTAGATTATATACTTGGATATTTTCACTGTCTATATTATTTACAGTCGATATTACTTCACTTACCTTAAAAACGATATTTTGGCTGTCGATATTCTGTCTAGTCGATATTTTCTCTAAACGATATTTAAAACTCGATATTCTGTCCAGACGATATTTTGGAGTCGATATTATGTCTGTGCACCCTTTTTGTAAAAGAGCTATTTGTTCCCAGAGCAGTTTCTGCTTTATTGGTGCGTCTGTGTCATCTTTGTAACCATTTTGAATCCATGTCTGCAAATCCTTGTTGTATGATTTGACGCAGTAATATGAATCGGACACTATAAGTGTCGGGAATTCGCGATCCGCATTATCTAGCGCCATTTTTAATGCTATTATTTCAGTTTGTTGTTCTGAATTAGTTTCTACTGAGTGTGATTTTGTTAATAGAGGTTTTAGTTTACCTCCGCGCCACACTTCTTTTGTAATCTCACATGTGGGGTTGTATGCTTGTTCTCCCCAACCGGAGGGTTGAGCATGTCCGTTTGTATAGATTACACAGGCGTAATGTCGTAGAGGCAGAATGTCGATTGGCAGAGGATATGTTTTTTCATATTCTAGATTTTTTAATTCTTCTAGTTCTTAAAAAATTGTCAACCAGGCTATACTTGATAATTCATATCCGACGTATAAGACTGTTAGATGGGCAATTCTGGATTTTTTAAAGTTGAATTTGTAACCCTCTGCAGCGAACCCAAGTATTATGGTGTTCACTCTTTTCAAGTGAGTATCCAAGTCATCATCTGTTAAGTAAATGTCATCGACATAAGATAATGCTTCATCATCATATAGTTGAAGTAATTCTGTTACTCTCGCTGAGAATACCCCCGGGCTGTTCTTGTACCCCTGGGCTAACCGACAGAATTGCTTTTGAGTGCCATTTACTGAGAATGCAGTTAAATATCTGCTCTCTGGTGCTATGTTTTGACAAAAGAATCCATTGGAGATGTCCAAGGTTGTTTTGTATTTTTTGCGCACTATGTTATTCATTAGTGCAGCACTGTGTGAGTTTTGCACTGCAAAAGTTTTGCAACATGTGTTAAGGTGTCGGTAATCCAAAACTAGACAATATGAATTGTCTGGTTTGGAGACCGGAAACAAAGGGTTGTTCATTTGTGAGGTGCAAGTTTCAATCACCCCCTGGTATTCTAGCTGATCTAGTATTTCATTTACCTGTTTTTTAGCTTCTTGCTTAATTGGGTACTGCCTTTGTGCAGTAGGTTGTGATTTTAACTGGATTTTGTGAGGAGGGGAGTCCTCATCCCATCCTACGTGATTTTTATATAAAGCAGGAGCTAGAGCCACTGCCCATTTTCTGGCAAGTGTGTATTTTTTATGAATTGGAATTTGATTTGAGAAGGCAGGCATAATTACTTCTTCGCCATGAGGGCACTCCCTGACAAACTCTGGTGGCCAGTCTTTTTCAGCCAGAAGGATATCATAGCCCTTGGAGAGATTATCCCAAAATAGTCCCCTTATTTTCCTAGTCTTATCTCCCTCTATACGTAATGTTATCTCGTATATCTTGTGGGGTTTGCTAACCCTGGTGTCTGCAGTTTCCACTTGAAGATATTCATTCGTGTCCACTGTCTCCAGATGATTCATAAGGACTTTGCGAGCTATGCTCACTTCTGCTGCACTGTCTAGCATTGTCTGAGCCCACTCTCCGTTTTTCAGTTGTGTCCTCAGTATTCTCGGCATTGTTAACTACCTTGATACTGGCTACCTTCTTTTTTGGAAATTGCAATTTCTTTTTTAGTTGAGCAGGTTCCTTGTCTTTGGACTTGGCGTGCTCTTCTCTTTGTTCTGATCGTCCTCTTCTTTCCGATTTCTGCGAGGAAGTCTGAAAAGATTGAGAGGGACGTGTATCAATGTCTTGATATCTATCAGGCTTTTTTATATTATCCCTATTTCTAAGGTTATATCTTTTCCCAGAGGGGTCACTCTGGGGTGACCTGTGTCTCTGGTTCGGAGATTTCTCCCTTCGCCTAGGAGACCTTCCTCTGGACTGGAATTTCTTTTCTTTAGGATTGGATTGTTTGTTTCCATCCCAGTTCTTTTTTGGTGAATTATTATTAAAAAATATTTTTTCTGGACTTTCAGTCAGTTGCGGTTTTACTGGTATTCCACCTAAACTATCTCTACCTAGTTCCTCATAGGATTTTTCTATGATTCTGGCAATTTCAGCTGGTTGGTCTGCTATATCTGTCTCTTTTAACCTCTGGCGGATCGCCACGTTTGCTGCTTCACCTTTTATGTTGGCTAATAATATAGCCGAGACCTGCTTGAAGTCTTTCAGTAATTTCATACCAAGAGTTAAAGCAGGTTCTGGACCGTATTCGTCTTGAATTTGTTTTAGCACATCTGGTATTACCGAAATGGATGGAACACCGTGCGTTTTTGTGTAGATGGAAGCAAAGACTGTACCCCAAGTGTCACAGTCCTCAATGTGTGGTGCGATTCCCATTGGAAGACAGATAGTCAGAATCCTGTGTTTTTCTAATGGGGTGGTGTCAGGAAACACCGCCTCTATTTGGGTAATTTTCTGTGCCAACCAGAATGGTATTTGTTCCCGTTTAGCCGGTACTTTACCTAGGCAGGACTGGATGTTCTGTGGTGTAATTTTATTTGTATTCCCTTGTTGAGGGGTCAGCTGTGGAAGTTTAATCGCTGGCTGAATTGTTGATGTCCGCATCACATACTGAACTAATTGTCTATGAATTTTTATTAATTGTTTTAGCTGTGTTAACAGCTCTGCTGCAGACATCCCATTGATGTCTGGATGTGGTGTGTATCCGGCTAGGACCGGCCACGTTGCTCCTGGTCTACCTAAAGGACCGAGCCTGGTGATGTGATTATTATGTTTTAGGGCGCCATCAAATAAGAGCAAATGCTCTTGGAATTTGAGTGGTACTTCCACCTCCTCGAAAGGAGTGTACTCATTAGGAGGTTCCTCTATTTTGTAATAGTGGAAGTACTTTGTTACAGCATTAGCTGCTGGAAAATGTATCCATGAATAATATACCTCTGTCTGCCGATATTCGTGTGCCTCAATTACGAATATGACTGTACCACCTCTAGATGTCAGTCCATTTTCTATAAGTTTTAAGGTTATAGATTTTCTTTTAATGACCGGGATGAGTATTATCTCCGGGTCTGCATTTTGTAGTGCAGTATCAGCTTCTGCTATGTCAGCTGCTAATCTAACTGCCTCTCTTTCTTCTTCATTTTCTGACATTTTACTGTCCTGAAGGTTATTTTGTTTGCAGATCAGGTTTCTTATGGAACAAAGGTTAGATGCACAATATTTTGGAACTGTTTATCCTTCAACGTTTACTATACCAAGAACCATACATAGGAGTTCCCTCCTACGAGGTCTGGCGGATATAACCTTTCACCCACTCCAGACGTCTTTGGAGTATGTGGGAAAAGGGGTCTGAGTGAGAAAGCACGACTGAGTTACTCTAAATGTCTTACGTTAGTTTTATCGCCCTTTCCAAACGCGTTGGGCGCCATGTAGTGTAGTTCCTATCTTCCCAATAGGCTCTGCGCATTGGAATAATACCTACAGCAGTAAAGGCCTAGGCCAGACGTTAACTAGGTCTACTACTGTCGATACTAGACTTAAAGTTTTGGGTTTGCCAGCGTAGCTCAGAGTTCGCTAGAAACTTTCTCGAATGTTCAAGGAGGAATTAACTTCCCTGATTAGACAAGAAGGGATTTAGTTTCTGACAACCATAGAACATGACAACTTTGCTCTCCCCTAATCAAGAGTCAATCTCGAGAGTCGTGTGAACAAAAGGCAATTTATTTTACTCAGTCAGTACGTGCATTCTTAGTCTCATCAGAATGTAGAGAAAAGGAAGAGACGGGCGTGTTCAATAAAAAGGTGTTATTTATTGATCAGTCTCTTTTCTCATACAAGAGAAATGGATCGATATTATTGCAATACTTATATCTAAGTAAAGTGCAAACATTAAAAGCAATAGTATAAAATAATACTGTAAAAACATTGATATGGTTTCTAAGCCATAAGATGTTTTAAAATGAATAAAATATATTTACATACACATATACATTTGACTAAACGTACTCAACTGGTGTTTCTAGATACGCCTACCCCGGGTACCTGACCTAAGCCTAATACGTGGGCGGGAATAGAAAGTTACAGTTTAAGTTAAGTTTGTTTTTGCCAAGTGAAGACCTAAAGAATTCTCTGTGAGGGGTTATTCAGTTCTGTACCTGGAAGTTAGGATGAATGAGGAATGGTATCTCTTTCTCTGGTCTCGATATTCCAGGCTGCCTGCGAGGGCTACCCAGAAACGCCGGTGCTGGATTCTCGGCAGGAGAAAGCAGCGCGTCTCTCAGCGCGTCAGAAAGGCGGGGCTGCTGCCAGCGGGGTCTGCTGTGCTCTTGGCTTCGGCAAGTATGGCTGCTCCGTCTCGTCACCACGCGTGTCTTTGCATATGGCAAGATCGGTAATATTTATACCTTTAAGGTGCCGAGATTGACGTAAGGATGGACATAGATACGTCAATAAAGATGTCATACGATTTGCTCGTTAGCACATTCTTTTACTAAAGTTCTCGGTGAAATCAAAACAATGGCCGCAGGGTTTTGCCCAGGTTGTCATAGGTTTGATTTGTTATGAGAACTCCGTATGCCTTATCAGGGGCTGGAGGAATATCGCTTGTCTAATTAGATCGCAAGCGTTATGACCTAATCAGATAACACGTTCCTGTGCCGTAGTGTGACTGCGTCAGATAACGGTATCTGCATCATGGGGGTTTTCTGCCTCATGGGCTGACTGCTAGTTAACTTGTTGGTTTGTTTAACTAGAATAGGGTCAGGAATAGGGGGATCGATTCAGAACCGATAGGAATACATGACAGTTTCAAGGAAACAAAGATTAGGTGGACAATATTTTGGAACACTGTATCCTTCAACGTTGACTAAACCAAAAACTATACATAGAAATCTCTTCCTACTAAGTTCCGGCGGATTTTTAACCTTTTACCCACTCCAGACGTCTTTTGGAGTATTTACGGGGAAAGGGTATGTGTGAAAAAGCACAACTGGGTTACTCTAACGTCTTGCGCTAGATTTATCGCCTTACCAAACTTTGGGCGCCATGTAGTGTAGTTCCTATATTCCCAATAGGCTCTGCGCATTGGAATAACATATTCAGCAGTGTAGACGTAGGACTGAGGTTATCTAGGTCTCTACTGACTATATTAGACTTAAGGTTTGCCAGCTAGCTCAGAGGTCACTAGAAACTTTCTCGAATGAACAAGGAGGAGTTTAACCTCCCTGGATAGACAAGAAGGGATTAGCTTCTGACAACCATATAACATGACAACTTTGCTCTCCCTGAATAAGAGTGTATCTCTAGCGTCGTGTGAAAACAAAAGACAGCTATTTCACTCAGTCAAATGCGCGTACTTAGTTTCACCAGAATGCAGAGAAAAGAGAGACGGCCGTTTTCAATAAAATGTGTTATTTATTGAGCAGTCTTCTTCCTCATACAAGAGAAATGAATTGCCACGATTGTAATACTCATGGTAAAGTAAAGTGCGTACAGTAAAAGGAGGATTTATAAAATAATACTGTAAAAGCATTGATATGGTTTCTTAGCCATATGATACTTTAAAATAGATAAAATATATACATACTTATATACATTGACTAACGTTTGATTGATTGATTGCCACATACTCCTGAGGCGGAAGCCGGGAGGTTTTACTGCTAGATAACAGAATACTTGTTATTTCTATCTTTTAAACGCACTGCACTTTACACCAGCACTAGCGCTTTTAAATTGTTTTTTATCACAGCTTTTACTGTGTATTTTGTGATCTGTGTTACTTTGAGGAATTACCTGTTAAAACTCTCCCAAACGACCGCTTGTAAGCCGCTTTACTGTACCCAAGAATAAAAAGGCACTTAGCCATTTCGAGGCCCCCGGTCTAACAAACAATCCCCTCGAGGCAAGGAATCCACGGCCGCCATCTTGAATTGGGGCCTGGACAGCGCTCTAGTGGCTGGGCGATTTGGGCCCAATACACTATAAAAGAGCCGACTTCAGTCCTTCCTTTAGATTGATTGCCACATACTCCTGAGGCGGAAGCCGGGAGGTTTTACTGCTAGATAACAGAATACTTGTTATTTCTATCTTTTAAACGCACTGCACTTTACACCAGCACTAGCGCTTTTAAATTGTTTTTTATCACCGCTTTTACTGTGTATTTTGTGATCTGTGTTACTTTGAGGAATTACCTGTTAAAACTCTCCCAAACGACCGCTTGTAAGCCGCTTTACTGTACCCAAGAATAAAAAGGCACTTAGCCATTTCGAGGCCCCCGGTCTAACAAACAATCCCCTCGAGGCAAGGAATCCACGGCCGCCATCTTGAATTGGGGCCTGGACAGCGCTCTAGTGGCTGGGCGATTTGGGCCCAATACACTATAAAATGGAGCCTCCTCCCCGTTCGCGCAGCGGGCGGGCGCAGCGGGCGCGCCGATGGCGCGCCGGAGGGGCCAGGCCGGGCACAGGGCCATCCACTATGCCCGTTTCACACAGTTCCCGGATCAGACACTCACGTGACTACCTTCTGCAATTTTGTACGGCAGCTACTTCCCCAGGATCCCAACCTTTTACCAAGCCCCATAATGAGCCTGCAGAGACATCCATCCACCAGTCCTCCAATGGTATTAGCCTAGCTCTGCTGAACTGTAGATCAGCCCCTAAACACGCTATAGAGATCAAAATACTGATCCAAGACTTAAAATTGGATATTCTCTTCCTCCCGGAAACCTGGCTAACGTCTCACTCCGAAGCAGACATTGTCAATGTGCTACCCCAGGACCACCTTATACAATATCAGAATAGAAGGGAGGGAAAAGGAGGCGGACTAGCGATTGTCTACAAAAACTCCTTCGTATGCAGGCTACAAGAAGGAGGAATTGAGGACTGCGAAAGCACCCATTTCTCCCTTCAGATAACTCCTAATAAATCACTTACGGGCACTCTGATATACCGTCCACCCGGCAGCCTAGGAAGTTTTGTAAGCTCACTACTAGAGTACACTATTTCCTCCTGCACCTCGACCCCTAACTTCATCGTGCTCGGTGACTTAAACTTACATTTTGAGGACAACACAGATAAAACTGCTGGGGACCTCACTTCAGAATTAAAAGTACTTGACCTTCATTTAATTAATTCAGAAGCTACTCACATAAAAGGTCATCTTTTGGACCCTCTCTTCACCAATCTGCCAAAAACTGAGGTTCAACCTGCGATCCCTCTCCCTTGGACTGACCATTTTCTCATCCCATTCACCTGGCAAACTCCAGTAAAAAGGGTCCACACCCCAACCCCCAGAGAACACGATAGAATATGGTCTAAATTATCATTTGAGCACTGGACACAGGAGCTAATCCGCTCCGCTCCTCTACCACACCCTGACCCGGTAAAAGCAGACGAGAACTTTACCAGCTGGCTCACTTCCACTCTGGATATAATCGCCCCTAAACAAGATCTAAAAAAGAAAAATAACTCCTTTAAATCTCCATGGTACTCACAAGAACTCAGGAACCTACGAAAAATCTGCAAAATCCATGAGAGAAAGTGGAGAAAAAAGTGGGACCCCCTTATCAAGGAAGAGTATAAAACTGCAATGAGGACCTACAAAGCAGCACGAAAAGCAGCCCAAGCCTCCTTCTTTGACAAAAAAATCAAAGCTGCATCTAGCTCATCCCGAGAGACTTACAAAATAGTCAAAGAGCTTCTCAAGATACCCAACCCCCCCTCTTCTCAACAACCCTCAGTTGCCAGATGCAACCAAATAGCGGGCTTCTTCCAAAACAAGATCACTAACATTCTGCAATCACTTCCGCCCAAAGCAGACAACAACCCCACGCCTGCTCCCCCCCTACCCCGAGACCAACCCTGGACAGCTTTAATCAACTGTCCAATAAGGACTTCCTGAAAGCCCTCTCAGACCTGAAAAGTGGCTCCCCCAACGACCCTGCTCCCATTCGAATTTTAAAACAAGTTGGACCTACCATCTCTCACCTGGCCTCTAACCTTATTAACACCTCGCTGCGCCAAGGAATAGTCCCCCCCAGTTGGAAGCATGCCATGGTCAAGGCACTACCGAAAAAACCAGGCCATGACCCCTCAGATCTAACCAACCTTCGACCGATCTCTCTCTTGCCTGGCATGAGTAAGATCGCAGAGAAGGCAGTCAACCAGCAATTGTCAGCCTTCCTCGAATCCAATAACCTCCTTTGACCCTCACAAACAGGCTTCCGTCCAGGCCAGGGGACTGAGACAGCCCTCCTGAAAGTGGTAGAGGAGGCCAGATGCATCTTGGATTCAGGGGGATCGGTTCTACTGCTCCTCCTGGATCTAAGCGCTGCATTTGATATGGTCGACCACAAGATTCTAATCCAGCGACTATCTGAGCTAGGAGTGAGAAACACAGCACTTTGTTGGCTCTCATCCTTCCTAGGAAACCGTACCTTCCAGGTCTGTGAAGGGAACATGCGATCAGATATCCTTTCCCTCCAGTGTGGGGTTCCCCAGGGCTCTTCATCGAGCCCTACACTGTTTAACACATATATGGCCCCCCTGGAGGATGTGGTCACCCCATTTGGGATAAAAGTCGTCACTTACGCTGATGACACCCAAATGATCGTATCATTCTCACTCGAAGAAGAAAAAATCAAAAACCTCCATGACTGCCTAGAAGGTATATACGTTTGGATGTCCAACTCAAGGCTTAAGCTCAACGGGTCAAAGACCGAGCTTATGCTCCTGGGACACCAACCACCGTCCCTCCCCATTGCTATGTGGCCTTCATGCCTAGGACCCCTTCCCCAGCCCAAGACCGAAATTAAAAGTTTAGGCTTCTGGCTGGAACAAAACCTCTCCATGATAACACAAGCAAAAAAAACAGCCGGTACCTGTGTTGGTCTACTTCGATCAACCAGGAAGATTCTTCCACTACTCCCTGCAACCTCACAAAAAATGCTCATGCAAGGTCTAATACTATCTAGATTAGACTACTGCAATGCCCTTTTTTTGGCCGCCCCTGAAGCTACGCTCAATGTCCTGCAGCGAACACAAAATGCCGCTGCAAGGATACTCACGGGAACCCCCCGTAGAGTTTCAGCCAAACCTGCCCTAAAGACATTGCACTGGCTGCCGATCCGAGACAGGGTCAAATTCAAAACCTTATGTACCACCCACAGAGCCATGCAAAATCAAGGACCCCCAATGCTGAAATCTATGATCTGCCCATACATACCTAACAGACCCTTAAGTTCAGCGCAAGGCAACCTGGCTAAGGTCCACCGAATTAAAAGAGCTCGAACCGGTGGACGCCATTTTTCGGTGATCGCCTCAACCCTCTGGAATTCTCTTCCAATCCAACTCCGGTCTGAACCTAATCATATGAGATTCCGAAAACTTCTCAAAACTCACCTCTTCCCGCAATAACCTTTCCTCCGCTGCTTCTATCCTCAGGTGTTTGTCCGCAATCTCCGCGCTGGGACGCTTCCGGGCAGCCATGCGCTATAGAAGTCCCATATTCATTCATTCATTCATTCATTCATTCATTCATTCAACGTACTCAACTGGTGCTTCTAAATACGCCTACCCCGGTGTACCTGACCTAAGCCTAATACGTGGGAAGGAGTAAGTAAGTAGCAGTTTAAGTTAAGTTGGTTTTGCCAAGAATCTGACTCAAGAATTCTCTGTAAGGGTTTAGTCAATTCCGTACCTGGGTAATAGAAAGCAGGAGGTCTTGTATCTCTCTCTCAGGACTCGATATCCCAGCAACCCGCAAGGGTAGGCTGGAAACGCCGGAGCAGGATTTCTTGGCAGGAGAAAAGACAGCGTCTTTCTCAGCGCGTCAAAGAGGAGGGGCAGCGTCCGTGGGCTCTGGCATCAGCTGGGCTTACGGGCAAGTAGAGAGCTGCTCTGCTCCAAAATCACCACCGTGTGTTTGCTTAAGGCAACGTTGGTATATTTATACCTGAAAGGTGCCGGGTTTGACGTAAGGTTGGACATAAGACGTCAATAAAGATGTCACTAAGAACTGGCCGTTCTTACAGTGCTTTACAGGAGTTCTAGGACGAAATCAAAACAAAAGCAAGGGGGATTTCCTAGGTTGCTGGAGGCTTGGTTTTGTTTAGAGAACTCGGTGTGCTTTCTAGGGGGCCGGAGAAGTAGCCTTGCTTAATGTGACAGCATGTGCTACCACTGAATTATGGATATGATTATTATGCCGTTGTATGGATATTATTGATTATAACCGGACAAGGGCATAAAATAGGAATATCGATTCGGGTTTCCTAGATAAAACACTACAGGATAGGCCCCATCTATCGATAAAGGACTTAATCAGACTGATGTAATTGGGTGAGGAAGACCGCCATTTAACCAAATTTGGTGTTGCCAAGCTGTGAGCGGAACCTCAAGAGTACTTTACGGTCGATAAGCTTGAGGCAGGGCCGTGGCAGTGTATTCATCAAACAAATTATGTGTTCCATCCACCGCCGGAAAGGTGACGCAAGAATAAAACACCTCGAAGTGGTATGCTGCATCCGTTTCTCCTTATTTTGTCAAATATGCCCCGAGTGGCACGCGGCTATGAGGCTCAATATCTACCACCTTAATGAAAAAGAACGAACAACAACCAAAAGTGGGGCAGTGCAATAACGGGTCCTAAAGAGAAAGAACTTTTTAAAACTTCAAGCTTGAAAGAACCTATATAACAGCAATGTAGGAGGTTACACCATCACAGCTGCCTAAGAAAACAGAAGTGAGGGTTTTGTGGACAAGCACAAGCACTACTCAGGAGTCTTGTAGATAAGAACCAGACCAAATGTTGGCAGCGCCATGTTGCAGGGACTCTACACATACACAAAACTATGCGCAGGGAAACAGGACCTCAGTGTATAGGGGTTTACCAACCTATCCCCTTAGTACCCAAAACCGACTAGCTACAGTGTCTCATTCATTCTCCTCCAAAAATCATGAAGCTAAAAAATGATTAGACAACCCAGAACACAACACTCCCGACTCTCTCAGGAATCACGGTAGCAAGACATACTCTTTCACTCACTCACTCACTCACTCATACTTGTCCACAATGAGAATTGGCAGAGTCACTGAAATAGTTCAAAATGTTTATTTTAACTATTGTGCTCTGCAATACAGTATATGAGCCACTACCAGCAGCAAAATGCATACACTTAAAACAATTAGCATTGTTACAATTCCATAGAGTACAAAGGGGGAAGTCACTACATAAAGACAGTGGAAAAAGGACTAAAAGGCTTAACCACCCTCCTCTTGACTGGAAGAAGTTTACTTATATAAAGTAAGATTTCTGGGCTTTGACAGGAGACCCCATACCTTAAAGCCTGGAAGTACGTTTTACATCATAGTAACAGCACAGCTCTGCTCCACGGAAAAGCTTTCTCCAAGTGTGTTAAAACAACATGCAACCCTGTAGTATCAAAGCACGAGTATCCAGCTTTACAGCTGTGTTTAGCATTTTATTTCTAGGTGCTAGGGACTGACCAGATTAGAATCACAAGGGGCATTGTTTATCAACCTTGCACATTGTGTTCAGACTTAACTCCAGGAACTTAGCAGAGAACGCGAAAAGCAGACAGTTCTCATGCGAAAGGCACAAACAGAGTCTTGCAAAAAACAAAGTCACTTATGTTTTGGCAATTTTTATATTTTGGCAATTTTTATAGCGCGCAAATACCCAGGGGTGTCTCGGCGCTTAACTGATCAGATGATAGCTATAGCAGATCTTAATGTGGGAACAGCCAGGTTTTTAGTAACTTAGTAACATGCGCAAAAGCAGCATCATAGCAGCAAAGCTCATGCTAACTTAGCAATGTTGAAAATGTCCCAAAGGGCCATATAACAGTCCTGTCTCCCACAGTTCCAATAGTGTTCTGAAGAGTGTGCCCAGGGGTGGCAAATTTCAGCCTGGCACAATTCTGGCCCCTCCATGACTAATAGGGATAAAGTGTCCATGGGTTACCCTACACACATTTGTAGCAGTGCTTGTGTGCCCTACTGCAAATATTCCCCCAGTGTCCCCCTACACCTAAATCATGACTCCAGCAAGGCAGAACCTCTCCTCCCTTGTTCTTGCTCCTGTGCCCACCCCAGAAGAGTGAGCAGGAAAATAAACAAACACTCCCCTGTGATCATTTAAAACTAGCAAACCACAACATTCCACATCATCTACTGAAGTGTGGTTTGAATTCACTCATGAATTAGACCTCGGAATTAGACCTTGCTGGAATTACCTTTTCAGAATCTCACACGAGTGCAATTCAAAGCAACCAGGAAACTCCTATTTTTATGTGTAAACTTTAAGCACATTCAAAACTTCAAAAGAACATGGCTCAGGTATGAAGCCTTGAAGACAGAAAGTAAAGTCTCAAACAAACCTGCTTGCATAACGGATCACTGACATAATATAGAATGACAAAATATAGATTTACCAAAATATAGTCACCAAAATATAGAATGCCAAAATATCGAATTCCTATCTACAAACAGGTAAGTACAAAAATATCGAATCCAAAATATAGTCTGTAAAAAATATAGTCAGTCAAAATATCGAATTTTTTTAAATGTCTTAAAAGTAATTTAAAATGAATGAAATAATAAATATAATTAACTAAAACATACTTAAAAATACTCAAATAACCTTAAAATTAAGATATAATTGATTTAAGTTATTAATAAAAAATGTACAATATTTTACCGTAGGATAGCAGGAGGGTAACATTTAATACTACCACTCCAGTGAGTGCAACAGTAGGGAAAGCGTTGGATAGCTTAGGGGTAAAAAATACTATTCCCACTCCAGTGAGTGCAACAGTAGGGAAAGCGTTGGATAGTGTAGGGGTAAAAAATACTATGCCCACTCCAGAGAGTGCAACAGTAGGGAAAGCAATGGATAGCGTAGGGGTAAAAATTACTATTCCCACTCCAGAGAGTGCAACAGTAGGGAAAGCGTTGGATAGCGTAGGGGTGAAAAATACTATTCCCACTCCAGTGAGTGCAACAGTAGGGAAAGCGTTGGATAGCGTAAGGGTAAAAATTACTATTCCCACTCCAGAGAGTGCAACAGTAGGGAAAGCGTTGGATAGCGGTAGGGTAAAAAATACTATTCCCACTCCAGTGAGTGCAACAGTAGGGAAAGCGTTGGATAGCGTAGGGGTAAAAAATACTATTCCCACTCCAGAGAGTGCAACAGTAGGGAAAGCGTTGATTAGCATAGGGGTAAAAATTACTATTCCCACTCCAGAGAGTGCAACAGTAGGGAAAGCGTTGGATAGCGGGAGGGTAAACATTACTATTCCAACTCCAGAGCGTGCAAGAGTAGGGAAAGGGTTGGATAGCGTAGGGGTAAAAATTACTATTCCCACTCCAGAGAGTGCAACAGTAGGGAAAGCGTTGGATATTGGAAGGGTAAAAACTACTATTTCCACTCCAGAGAATACAACAGTAGGGAAAGCATTGGATAGCGTAGGGGTAAAAATTACTATTCCCACTCCAGAGAGTGCAACAGTAGGGAAAGCGTTGGATAGCGTAGGGGTAAAAAATACTATTCCCACTCCAGAGAGTGCAACAGTAGGGAAAGCATTGGATAGCGGGAGTGTGAAAATTACTATTCCCACTCCAGATAGTGCAACAGTAGGGAAAGCTTTGGATAGCGTAGGGGTAGAAATTACTATTCCCACTCCAGAGAGTGCAACAGTAGGGAAAGCGTTGGATAGCGTAGGGGTAAAAAATACTATTCCCACTCCAGAGAGTGCAACAGTAGGGAAAGTAATGATTTAATATATTATTAAAAATAAATTAAATATCAATACCAATAAAACATTAATTGAAATTAATCACCCATTTAATATTATGTAATAATTAATTAGAAATACAACTACATATTAGTTATTAAAAATTAATAACCTATTCCTAATTATTTAACAACTAATTAATTTTCAATAACAAAAACTAATTAATAATAAAAATTAATACCAAGTAAAAATTAACAGTAAATTAATTATCAATACACAAAAAGTATTTTTAATATGTAATTAATTACAATTACATTACTTCCCACCCTATTCCCCTATAAACCCACATCCCACAACAGAAAATACATGAATACAATTATCATAATTATCAAATATTTAATTAATACAAAATAATTACCAATTAATAAAAATTAATTGCCAATTAATAGAAATTAATTACCAATTAAAAATTAATTAACAATAAATTTAAAATCAATACCAATAAATGAAAAAAATATTTACTTAATTACAATGAAATTACTTCCCACCCTATTCCCCTATAAACCCACAACCCGCTACAGAAAATAAATTTAGAAAATTAACATAATTAACAATTAATCAATTAATACAAATTAAT
This sequence comes from Lissotriton helveticus, assembly GCF_964261635.1. Classification (NCBI taxonomy): domain Eukaryota; kingdom Metazoa; phylum Chordata; class Amphibia; order Caudata; family Salamandridae; genus Lissotriton; species Lissotriton helveticus. The sequence goes on from NC_136073.1 coordinate 145,897,578, forward strand.
TGGCCATTAATACAAATTAATTGCCAATTAAAAAATAACAATACATTCAAAATGAATACCAATAAATAAATAAAAACATTTAATTAATTACAATTAAATTACTTCCCACCCTGATCCCCTATAACCCCACAACCCGCTACAGAACTAAAAAGCTAAATTTAATTAAAAATTAATAATAATTGCTAAAAATTAATATTTAATTTACTATAATTAAATTAGTTACCACCCTAGTCCCCTATAAACCCACAACCCGCTACAGAATTAAATTACGCAAAAATGAAATAACATAAAATTCATTACTTAAAATACATTAAACATACATTACAAAAATTAATATACACTTTTCACACATATACTAACATACAAAACACTTTAAAAAAATTGATATTATTACAAAATCGATATATTTAATGCCTATATTGTATACTTCGATATTTTGACTTCTATATTTTGAAAATCGATATTACTTACCTTAAATTCGATATTTTTAACCACTATATTGTGTCCATTCGATATTTTGTCCATTCTATATTTTTACTTCGATATTATGTCCATTCTATATTTTGGAATCAATATTATGACTGTTTACCCTTGCATAACATAGCACTGGTCTGCACTCTACATTTGAGATGGCAAAAAATTCAATCAAAATGATGACAATCTAATGTGAATAAACTAAAGATTTGCAGAACTGGCTTATGAACACTTTACACATTACAGAACATTCTAATGAGAATCTATAAAAAGTTCTCATGGTAGAGAACTAATCTTTTAGTCAAACAAACTACACAACACTGGTGGTTAGCTGAGAATTCCTCACCAGTCTGTCACATTCAGCTACTTGGGTTCACTATTAAGTGTTCCCCTTACACCTGCTATGTTGAGTTTCATCATACTAGGAGTGCTAAAAGTCCATACTTTAATACCTTACCCACTGTTTCACTTCTCCACATTTAACTTGCTTTGCTCATTCTCTTATTTGGATATCTGCTTCACCTTTGTATGGTGGACACTCATTGTTCTACATTTCCTTTCAGTCCCTTACCCAGCCCCAATGTTTCTGCCTGTCTAAAGGCTTTTAGATGACAAATCGTAAATCAAATCATAAATCATATATAGCGCCTTTTCACCATAAGGTCTCAAGGCGCTTGCTTTGGGAACCCGTCCTGGCCTTTCCCTGCGAGATTACTCCTACTGGGCATCCCCAAGGTGAAGACCAGGCATCCCATCGTGGTGGGGCCGTAGTGGAGATTAAGCAAGCTATTGCCCAGAGTTGCAGAGTGTGAACGCATGATTCGAGTAGGCACCGAGGCGAGAATTATCGAGTCCGTGGATATTTTGAGCTCAAGACCCTGCCGCATCGGGGATTGAACCATGGTCCCGGGTCTGACCTCTGCATCAGGGACTGCCTCCTCTAACCGGTGAGCCACACTTTTCCAGAAGTTGATTCCTCTGCGGTCATCCCTCTTGCGTCTGTGGCTCACAAACTTCGATGCAATTGAATCAGAAAGAACATTTCATAAGCCTATCACTCAGACTTGATTCTCTCTAACTCCCAGTTTCAAGCATTGGTAGTCACATACCTCAGCTAATAATGTTCTGTATGTAGGCTGCCAGGACAGTATATTTCCTCTTTTTTCTGTCATTCTCAGCTGACCACATTCTATGTAGGGAATTTACTCATATTTTTTCCCTCCATCCATTTTTACAATGACTTCTTACCCTCTGTGGGCTTCAATGTCATTGCTTATTAAATCCTAAGCACATCGCTATGTCATCATTGATCTTTGATTTGTCAACCATTAACCCCTTTTTGATTAGCTTCTTACCTGTGTTTAGGTGGATTTGCCAATCTCCAAAAGATATCTGGACCCTACATTTCTGCCCCTTACTTTTCATTTGGCACCCTAATGCATTCTGGGAGTAGTCGTTTTAATTTACTGTCAACTGGGACAAGAACAGCTAATGTCAATGATATGTAAAATAAATTCAGAGGATCAGACATCACAATAAAATGGATTGTGGGGACAACTCTTCCAAAGGCCTCCAGTGCCCTCTCTATATCTTGGATGTTTCCAGCATCAGCCTCAATCTGTGGTAGGTGTTATCAATGGTTCTTTAACGTTTCTCCATGCTAACACAGGGTGAATCATTTTTTTTTTTTATACATGACCTTTTCCTCCTTTCAGCTATTTGGTTGTGTGTCTCATTTAAATTTTCCTATCAATCAGTCAATAGATTATTCTTTTTCATTTGCAACTGGACTTTGAGCTATTCATATTTTACGTACAATGCTTTGTATCAAGGTATTCTGTAAGAATTCTTAAAAAGATTATAACCCATTACTGGAAGCAAACAAAAAACTACCAGGGACAAAGAAATCATGTCTCACCTCTCGATGGCTGACCAGATCTTCAACCCATCATCTCTGTAGTAAAAGTTGGGCAAGGACTCAACCTCACGGGATTTGAGATCGTCTGCGATGCAGATGGAAGTGTAGGTCACGGATTGCATTTCTCTCGATATAAGCTCAGTAAGACCTGCTACACCAATCCCCGTGCCCTGTAGTTGAAAATTGTAGTTTCTGGTTAGCTCCCTTTTCTAGCATGCACCTGACTGATTCACTGCCAGATCAAAGTCATCAATTCATACATTTTGGATATTTTCTTTTGCTCAGTATCTAGGGTGTGTGCCACTGATTTATTCATGTAGCTTTGGAGAATAATATGCCACAAAGGTGGTACTGGAGCATATATCCAATTGTTAATACATTCCACAGGACAGAAAATCCAGCTGCCTTTGGTTACAGATAGACTGAGTTTAGGTTAAAGATAATGTAGCCTATTTGACTGTTTTGGGCATTACTGTTGCTCTACCAAATGTTTTCCTTGTGAAGCAATGGCACTTAGGATGTGTCCAGGTACTTTAGTAACAAGCATTTGGAGTGGTGTCAAAATGTGTTTCTGTGTTGTCTGCCAATAGTGGATGCTGTATATAACTATGTTGAAGCTTTTCTATACTACTCTGGGTAGTTGAAATTTTGTGTTTGAAGTTACAAATTGTGCTTCAGCGTCCCATAATTTTAAGCAACCAATGTGGTATTTTACCAGCAGACTGGACTACAGAAACACTCTCTACGTAGCAAATACTGCACACCCCCTGAAGAGACTCCAGGGAATACAGAACTCAGCAACAAGACTCATACTGTACCAGCCAGAAGGACCCACATCACACCACATCTCAGAAATTACACTGGCTCCCGAATCAGAAGTGATGCCAGTTCAAGATGCTGACCCATGCCTACAAGGCCCTGCACAACGAAAGACCAGCATACATCAACAAACGCCTGACTCTCCACCAACTGACCAGACACCCTTAATCAGCTTCCCTCTCCCTTGCAGAAACCCCACAGATCCGTCGAGCCAACAGTGGAGGACGCTCCTTTTCACAACTAGCAGCCAAGGGTTGGGGAAACCTCCCCCTGAACCTCAGGACCGCACCATCGCTCCAGCAATTCAGAAGAGAATGAAAGACCTGAGGGTTTGAAGGATCAAACCTCCAAGCAGCAGCAAACAGCTCCAGTGCCTCGAGCCTCTCACGAGTGATTTGCTGTGCTCTATGGATGTTTGAATGATGGATTGATTAATGTAAAATATTCTATTGAATGTTTCAGTAAAAAATAACTGGTAGTAAATGCTTGTCAGAGCACCACAATAGACAATTATACGACATATATATTATATTTAATGACAATACCTTCAACCTATTCACATGTGTGAAATAACTTATTTAGTGAAAGATGGTATAGGTGAAGGTCTTTTTCCAGTCATCAAAATGCCCACAAATCTGTTAGTGAACCAAGTCCAGTGGGAATGATGTGAGGATATGGCACTGAAGCAACATTTGTGAATGATCAAGGCAATTCCAAGAGGCCATGAGCCAGACTACAGAGGAATGGAGGTGGCAATCTAAGAGTAAGGACAAGATTGGCTTTAATTTACACAATGAAGCCTTGTATGAGGGCAGTACTGGTCAAAGCTAGCTGGTTCCTGTCTAGATTAAGAGGCATCCACCTAAAGGACAGGAGACAAATAGATGTTTTCCAGAATGTGCAAGGTATCTATAGATTGGAATACTTTACTTTTCAGGGTTATGTGGTGTTCTTGTATAAGCAAAAAAATCACAAATATCAGAGCATCAAGCCTCCATGTCATACTGCTGAGAGTATTCTCTCACTTCAGGATTAAAAACCCTACTCAGAGACAGCCTCTGAAAAACACCCAGAAACAATTCAGGTATTAGTGATAGGTTATGGAAATGTTCTACTTCACTTCAAGTAGACCTGCCCAAGGCAATATTTAAATCCCAATCCACTGTATGGGCTTCCCCAACTACTTCAGGCAAAGTGAGTGAAGAGATAAAAGTACTGCCAGGTGATATCTTCAAAGCTTATTTTATCAAGTACAAACATCTGTCTACACTCCGTGGCCACAAGGCTTGTAAAAGACCAAATAAGAATCCTTCATCCTGCATCATTTATGTACTGTTTTTATATGTCTGGTGGGGACTGGGAAGATTCCTTTTTAGTATGTCTCTCTATAACAATGTGTTAACAAACCTTTGGTAAAGAGAAAGTAATTAGTAGCCTGTGTGAAAAGGCTGCAGGTGGATGCACTGTGCAATTATGTTTAATAAGGTCAGGTAAGAATATGTCATAAGGTAGTGAAAAAGCTCATCTCATTCCAAGCAGGTTCCATCTATTTTTTTTCTGAATGCTGTGCTCCTCTACCATGGCATCATAGCTTTCATTCCATCCAACTCATCTAGCTGGGTCTGGTGGGTCAGTGGACTAATGCATTCACTCCATGGATCTGTGTTTGGCCTCATGGTCATAGGATTAAAAACAGGATGTCCCACTTAGCATTTCATACTTCAGAGGTCAATGAAATGAGTAGCACTGAGTTGAGCATCAATAAACATCTGTTATTTCAGCACCAAGCGGCCGAAGTGTGAACATGTGCTTTACAATGTCCTGAGCCATGTTTATTATTTTATGTATCTTCATCATGGCCTCTTCTTGAATGCCAACAACAGAGGTGGTCTACAGATATGAGTTCTAATCTTACCTTATCGAAAGATCCTCCTGGTCCAATAAGGACTTCTCTGGCGAGAGCATTAATTTGCAAAGTATCGCGATGGTGGGGAATCAGGAGCTAAAGAGAGACCATTTGAGTTATTAGAGACACAGGTACAGTGATTGCTTAAAACAGACCTTATATTCTCACTGTCTATGCTCTTCTATAGCATGTAGCTATATACTCTGTATCTCAACCATTCTTGATGTTTTGTACCCAACAATGCTTGGGCATCATGACCCTTGAGAGTCCATTTTTTCATCTTGGAATTAACAGTCTCTTTGTGCTGTCCAATTTGTCTTTCTTACCTTGTACAGAGGATGAGCCATGGGGAGCTGCCTCAATGTAGAAATGGAGAGCACCTCTGCAAAGACGTGTGTACGCAGGAAGTGGGAAAGAGCCTGGTGGGTAGAAAAATTGGAGTTCCTCACCCACATTTTGGCAAGCAACCAGTCCCACTCATTATCGCTCGGCAGGAAGATGGGATTCTCTGGACCTGGAGTCTGATTTAGCTGCAGAGGAAGATGCACAAAGAGGTAGTTGCTGGACTTTCATGGATACTGACCTAGCGCTGTATTCAGAACTTAGCTCAAGAGTGAAACACAACACAGTAGACTCAGAGAATGTTTGCATGATGTTTACTGAAACAGAATGCCAATAACATTGCACACTTTCCAACAATACGCATTCTTTGATTCTCAGAAAGCAGCAGCTAAAAATTGGTTGGGACCTATTGTGAGACACAAATGTTAAACCAACACAAAAGTGAGGTACAGACACTGGCAGCGTCTTAGCTCTCGGAAAAAAAGAGCTGCTAAAATTAAGTGACTATCCACTCATATGATTTAGTACACTGTGGGAACCTTGTACACTAAATGTGACAAGCAAGAACCATTAGAACAATCAAGATGTGTCTTGCTGCCATCTAATAGGAACTATTTAATGAGGTTTTTTTGGACAATGAGTTGATTGACCTCCTCTTTCAATTGAGGAGTAAGTCAGCATACTCACAGAATAATGCTTATGAATAAAGCACAAGATAAGCAAGAGGGTTCTCTTGTAAAATATATTTTTCTACTTGAAGGCAGACACCACTGATTACATTTTGAAAAGAGAGAGGGAAAAATGTGCCTGAGAGATGGGAAGGACAGAGGCCACCTACAAAATGAGAAAGAAGATGACAATACATTGGCCTCTCGCCAGGAAAGCAACGGCAACTATAGAAATAAAGTACATTGCCCATAGTACTGGTCGATACTCAGAGGTAGAGCACGGATGAGAAAGATATGAGCACTGAAATGGGCTTAGAGGAGGGGGGCGGAGCTAGCCGGCGTCCATGTAAGACGCGCGAGCGCGGAGCTCCTCGCCGATAACCCGCCAAACTCCGGCATACTTATCCTAAACTACCCTGCTGGCGTTCAAAACAGTGGCGGACCTCAGCACAAAGCCCCGGCGGGACGGCGACCCCTTTGTCCGGCGGGGAACGGGAGCGGTGAGACTTGGCGACGGAGCTGACGGAGCAGCGGCAGCCCAGGCCGCGATCCCCGACCTCCGCTGAAGAGCTGCCCGGGTTACGTCGCAGTACGTGCGGCGAGTGTGATCGAGGCGGTCCCGGCCACCTACAAAGACACCTTGCTGGTTGGCGCGCACCCGGACGGTGCTGGAAGCAACAATAAGGACCGGCCCGACCCGGTAACCACGGTGTGCAGGAGCACACGGAGTGCGGAGCACACATTGGCGGTGGGAGCGTCCCAGAAGGCGAGAAGCACAGCTAGCCACCACCGCGCGGTGAAGGGCCATTGGAGGGACGGTGAGTGCTCACTCCCAGGAACCGGAGCAGCTCCGCCATCCGCTAGAGAAGCGGCCAGCGGGGGGCACTGCACGGGGGTGAGGCCCACGAGGCGACTGCCATCTGCAAGCCGGTGCTCGCGGCCGCCATTTTGGGCGCCGGTCCCGCTGTGTACCACCCTGGTCGTGGGGATCCCCTGACGCTTCGCCCACCGCAGAGCCTGGTCTCTAATCACGTGTGGTGGACCTCACAACTCTGGCCGGACGGCTGTATGTCTACTAGAAATACCATGGGGAAGGGGGACAGATCGCAGCCCAAGCTCTCCTTCGATCAGAGGAAAGCGAAGGGGGCCGAGGGGACAGCACAAACCACCCCTCCGCGCCCGGCGGCATCTGAGAACTCTCTGTGCACGGAGATCCGGGACATGCTGGGAAGCATGGAAAGAGGTCTGCAAGGCAGCATGGCGGAGATCAGCACCAAGATCGATGCGTTGACGTACCGGATGGACCGCATGTCCGAGAGGGTGGACAAGCACGCGGAGAGGCTAGACATGGCGGAGAGACGACTTACAGAGGCGGAAGAGGCCCAAACGGAGTGGGATAAGGACCGCAGACAGTTTGGCCGACTGCTTCAGGTGATACAAGATAAGACGGAGGATTTGGAGGCGCGCTCGAGGCGCTCCAATCTACGCATTACGGGAATAGCGGAATCCACAAGTACCGGTAAAATGGAGCCGTTTGTGGAGAAGCTCCTTCAGACCCTGCTGGGGGAGGATGTCTTCTCCCCTATGTTCATTATTGAGAGGGCTCATCGCACCCTGGGGCCGAAGCCACAACCGGGCCTCCCCCCGCGACCGATTATAGCGAAGCTATTAAATTACCGGGACAGGGACTTGGCGTTGCGACTGGCCAGAGAGAAGGGGAAGCTACAGTACGAGGGCATGAACATCTCACTATTCCCAGACTTCACGGCGAGAGTACAGGAGGAAAGAAAGCGGTTTGCCCCCTACAAGAAGCAGCTGAGAGACCTAGGCCTCGACTACGCCATGCTGTATCCTGCGAGGCTTCGCATCAACAGACAGGGTCACTCCCATTTCTTCACCGACCCCGCTGAACTTAAGAAATCCTTGAAGGACTGGGAGAAGGACATCCGCAATAAACAGAGGAGTCCGCGGGAGGACTTGGAGGACACATCCCGCTTGGATGAACAGGAGTAGCCGGACTCGAGAGCGTCGCTTCTGACCTGGAGGCGCAAGGAGGAGCTGGAGTGGCACGCTGTCACTGCGGCCCCGTAGAGATATGACTTTGGGGTGAGATCTACCTGGTTCTTACCGGGATGGTTTATCTGCGCTGTGGTCTGGGGGGGTGGGGGGGTTGCCTGATTTGCGGGAGGTCGGCTGCGGGGTAGTCCGCCGCACATAAGGGTCTGGACTTAACAAACTGCGAAGACTGGAGCTGGCAGGGCTCAAAGACACTGGGCGGGGGGCGGGACGGGAGCGCGCGTGTGGTTACTAGCTCTGGTCTCACTGCTGAGTAGTTGGCTGGCTAGATTCCTCTGCCCCTGCGCTTTTGGCTTTTAGCTCCCTCGGGGGCTACTTGGGGTTCAGTAGAAATCATTGTTGAGTAGGGAGGGATGGCGGGTGGTGATGAGGCCTGTCTGACCGGGTTGGGGATGGTCGGCTGTGGGTGGGTGGGTGGCTGTTCTTTGGTTCACCTGTTTGGTCTGTTGTGTGGGACGTATGTGGGTGGTGTTCGGGGGGGGTTTTCGTGTGTTCATAGTTGTGGAAACGCTCACGGCAAGGAGTGTACATGGTTCAGGGGGACGCAATGTGTAACGCTGTGTGTTGCTGCTTATCGGATGCCCTTGGTGGCTGCCCTTCTGGTGGGGAAGACTACCCCTGCTGCCCGTGGTCTAATGATTGAACAGTTGATTTGCAATGTCGAATGTCGCCCTGACTGATCGCACACATGCCCCGCACTCTCTCAAACTGATGACGTGGAATGTACGGGGCCTAAATGATCACCGCAAACTGAGGAAGGTTACCAGTTACCTGCATCGCCATAAGGTGGATATTGCCCTGTTGCAGGAAACTCACCTACCCATTCATAGCAGGATGTTACAGACGCGAGGGTTGGCGGGACACATAGTGGCATCTGGCTTTACAACACACTCTAGAGGGGTACTGACCTGGGTTAACCCGTCCTCACAACTGAAACTGTTCCCGGTGGAGGTAGACACTGAGGGGCGGTATGTCCTGTCCAGATGTGTAGGCAGAGGGCTTGATCTCATGCTTGTTAATGTTTACGGCCCTAACTATGTCAACGCTGACTTCTATGCAGCCCTGTCTGCACTATGTAGGAAGCACAATCACCCAGGGTTGTTGTGGGGAGGTGATTTTAACTTTATCTTTGACCCCGAGAAGGACCGCTCCTTAGGACCAGCCCGAAGGCCGGTGGCCTCAGCTGTCTATATGACCACCGAAATGCTTAAACTAGACTTGGTCGATGTCTGGAGGGAGAAGCACCCCTCGCTCGGTGGCTTCACCCACTACTCGGCCTTCCATAATGTCCACACACGTATAGACTACTGGTTGGCGTCATCTTCGGTCCAGCGGAGTATCGACAAATGTGAGGTGCTGCCACGCACCCTCTCTGACCACTCTCCTGTGTTGTTGCATATCACCACCACCAGGAAAGGTATTCCAGCATTTACCTGGAGGTTCCCCCCCTTTGCCCTGCTTGACGAGGTGTTCCGGGGTGAACTGGCGGAGGATATTGAGGGGTTCTTTGCTGCGAATCTGGGCTCGGTAGATCACTTCTCTACGGTCTGGGAGTCGTTTAAGGTCTTCACCAGAGGCATGGCTATGTCCAAACACTCCAGTACACTGCGCTCTATTAGAAGGGAGTTGACTGCGCTGGAGGCCAAATTGGCGGACTTGGAGGATAAACTGCTCAGAGACCCTGGCCCAGAGGCTGACTCAGGATTCGCTCCTCTGTTAACAGAATACCAGGAACTGGCGGACAGAGAGGTCCTCTTCATGGGGAAATATGCTACGGCCCGCGCCTACGGTGAAGGGGACAGGCCAGGCGCACTTCTGGCACGCATGGTGCGGAACTCGCGCAAACCGCTAGTTGTAGAAGAACTGACCACCCCCGAGGGAGGCGTGGTCACGGATGAGGTGCAGATCCTGACGACTTTCCGCCGATATTATGCGGACCTCTACCAATCCAGGTCCCTGGGCGTGGAGGACGCTATAGACGACTACCTGGGGCATATAGCTATGCCATTTTTGCGGAATTCCGACAGAGAGTTCCTTACGGCCCCCTTTCATGGGGACGAAATACTGGAAGCCTTGGCGGGCATGAGGGCGGGCAGCGCTCCGGGTTCTGACGGGCTCACGGTGGGCTTCTATAAAGCCTATGCTGAGATCTTACTTCCTCATTTGATCACTCTCTTTGATGAGATTTGCGAGGATGGGGAAATGCCCCTCACGATGCGGGAGGCATTGCTTGTTACAATCCCGAAACCGGGGAAGCCATTGAACATGTGCAGCTCCTACAGGCCCCTCAGTCTGCTGAATGTGGATGCTAAAATATACGCGAAGGTACTGGCCAATCGGCTAGCCCTCCTAGTCCCGGAACTGGTAGCGCCTGAGCAGTCTGGGTTCGTACCATGTAGAAATCTGACGTACAATATACGCACAGTCCTGGGTACCATGCAACATGTGCGACAGGAGAATAAAGCACTGGCGATTTTCCTGGATATGGAAAAGGCATTCGACTCTGTCGAATGGCCGTTCATGGTCCGGGTGCTTCGGAAGCTAGGTCTGGGTGAACCATTTCTGCAAATGGTTGGCGCGCTGTATCACCGACCGTCAGCCAGACTGAAACTGGGGGACAGGGTGTCCGCACCGATCCATATCGGCAGAGGGACGCGGCAAGGCTGCCCCCTATCACCTCTTCTTTATGCGCTGGTGGCGGAACCGCTAGCTTGTGCCATCAGGGAGTACCACAGCTTGGAGGGGATCAGCTTCCCCAGCTATAAGATAGGCATATCTACGTACGCAGATGACACCTTGCTATACGTCCGTGACCCGGAGGCTAACCTGGCATCAGTCCTCAGAGAGGTGGTTCGATTCGGCGCGCTCTCAGGACTACGTGTGAACTGGGACAAATCTATTGCATTCCCCCTCACACCTGTGACGCAGCCCTTCCCTGTGGAGTACCCGCTAAAGTGGACGACTGACTCGGTGAGATACCTGGGCATCCACTTACACACCGACCCGGAAATTCTTGTCCGTGATAACTACGGCGTTGCCTTCGCCAAACTGGTGGAGGATGTGGACGTTTGGTGCAGGCTCCCACTGTCATTATTGGGCAGAATAGCTATAATGAAGATGGTTGTCCTGCCCCGGTTTCTGTTCTTATTCACGAATCTACCGGTGGTGCTCTCGAGGGCCTTCTTTACACAACTCACGCAGGTTCTCATTCGGCTGGCGTGGGCTGGCAAACAGCCCAGGATACGATGGGCGACACTCATTCTCCCTTGCGAAATGGGGGGCCTGGGGGCCCCTGACATGGAACGATACTATCGCGTAGCACAGGCTACCCACTTGCACTCCTGGGTTCATGGAGAGGCGCGTACACCGCACTTGCTCCTGGAGCGACTGTTCGCGGACCCACTCCCACTGCCAGCAACGATTAGTCTTCCGCTTGATCGGTCGGTCGGGCGCCTTGACTCCCTTAAGGCGACTAACCATGCATGGCATGCACTGGTGCGCGCCCGTGATTGTGATCGATTGTATTCACCCCTGATGCCGATTGAATGGGCGCTGTGGTTGAGCCCCTTGAGAGAAAAGGGCGTTGTAGAGTCCCTCCGTTCTTTAGGCCTGGAAAGGATGGAGGATCTGTTCGAGGAGGGCACACTTAAAACTTGGGGTCAGTTAGCTTTGAGGACTGCGAGCCCCACACTGCTACAACAGTTTCAGTTCCACAGACTGCGATCGGCTTACCGAGACGAGTTGGGCCCGTCTATGGAAGAGCCTGAGGAGATCCCAGAGTTGTCCTATATTATTAAAACTAAGTCCTCGGCTAAACTGCTCTCGTCGGTCAACAAGTTAGGCGTAGCACACCAGAATCTGATGCAGTCTAAAGCCAGAGAGGCATGGCAGGAGGATCTGCTATCACCCATAGATGATGCCATGTGGGGATATTGCTGCTCCAGCACCCGCAAGATCTCACTCAATGGCAGGCACAGGCTGGTGCACTTTAAGTTCCTCCAGAGGGTGTACTATACCCCAGAGCGACTGCACCGCTATGGCCTGCGGCCCACGGCGGAATGTGAGCGCTGTCGCACCCAGGTCGCTGACTTCTTCCACATGGCGTGGCTCTGCCCCGGTGTGCGAGACTTCTGGAATGCGGTATTTGCGGAACTTGATCAAATGCTGGAGGAGACGCTCCCCAGGACACCGGCGCTTGCTTTGCTGGGCTTTTCTAAACCGCTCCCGCCATCACTTCGCCGACTAGCGGATATGGCGTTGTTGCTCGCCAGGAGAGTAGTTGCGTCCTGCTGGATGCGCGGACCGCTGCCCACCGTGGCGAGGTGGAAGAGGGATCTGCGCTATTGCTGTACCCAAACTGAGCTGTACAGTGAACTGTTGCCACCTAGAAGTAGGCCAAAAAACTTCTGGGACCTCTACAAGGAGTACTTACGAAAGGGGGAGGAAGGTGATTCCGACACATCTGAGGTGGTGGATCTCCAGGACCAAGTTTTGGAATAGAGGGCTGGGCGGACGGGGGGGCTCCCCTATGGGTAAGACAGTGGGGAGATTGCTGAGGGGGGCGCTGGGACACACAAGTAGTCACCTACGTGGGAGGGCTTAACAGGGGGGGTCACTAGAGGCTTAGGCCATTGATGACGTGGGTTGGGAAGTGACACGGGACATGGTTTTTACACGACACGTTTGCCCGGCAGGTTTACTCTGAATCAGACTGACTGGGCATTCCACGGAACACACTGGGGAGGGAGGGTAGAGTGGGGAGTTGGGGTTAGGGTAGGTCTATGGGTATTTTCGTTCTACTATTGACCTTGCACACATCAGACCTTCCCTGCGAGCTGTTGTTAATGAATAATCAGAAGTCGTGCTGTGATTAGTGCTGCCTTGATGGGGAATTTACTATCACTACAGCTGAGCTGAGTCCACTAAATGACGCCGCCGGGCCCCCGGGATGCCGGCAATCATGGCTGTGTAACATCTTTGCCTGAGAACTTGTTTGGTCCCGGTAGCCACGAACTGTATGCTTGCTAAGGTATTTGTAACGACGCTGGTATTGTTGCTAATAAAGGTCTTTAAAAAAAAAAAGAAATGGGCTTAGAGGAAAAGACATTTGCATTGCCTGATAGTATTCTGTATTAGTCGTTTATATAGATCACGGTGTACACATGTAAAAAAACAACTATTAGTGGTTACAAATACAAGTGCCTAGAAGAGTGTTTGATATAGAGTGGGTTACTGAGTTGTTTTCATTTCTTTCTTTGTTCAACCAATTAAAATAGAACTGTGCATAGGTAAAATGTTCAAACAGATAAAGTCTAATTCCATAGTACAAAACATCCCCGTCGTCATAAAGGCAAACTTTTGTGACAATAAAGAGGTGTGTTGCTTCTAGCTAACTGGAAAACTATTAGTCATTATTGTTCAATTAACACCTGACACATTCTCTCAGAATGCTGATCACTTATATTTATTCCCATTCTGAATAAATTAACTAATGTTTTGACATTTCAAAGTTTTAGACAGGCTCAATGGCTCAAAGATAATACCTTACCTGGATTGCTAGGGGTATCATCTCATCCTGGGGTGAGAGGTAGAGAAGACACAAGGGAGCAGCTAGGTACTGCTGACGACCATTCAATATATTTGCAGGAACGCCTTCCAATATCTTAAAATCGGCAATGAAGATCTTTCCTCTCTGCAAACAGAGAAAACAATGCAGGTGAGCTCGGATCGGAAGTAGACATACCATCAACACACTCCTATAGAATTGCAAGAAGGCATGGTGGTGCAGGTGCAGAAAATATCATATCTGATCACTCACACGCTCATAACTTCATTCTTGTCCAGATACAAATAAACATGAAATTATAAGACACCTTTGATGAACATTCAATAGTGTCTGTACTTGAAAAGTACATATAATTTCTAACTAGGACTCTTTATAAATGGGCACTGTATACAGACACATCTTGTAAAAATATCCCTTCTGGCTTATCAAGCAACGTATTCCACTAAAATAACCTTATTTAAGAAGAGGACTGTATAGAAATCTGTAAAGAAAATACAGATTTCTAATCTGCATCTCTGGTATTACATTTCCCCTATTTAGTGGTACAATTGCTAAAGTTAGCTTCAGTCTCAGACACGATCTGAAGTTAACTTTGTGCTGCATGCATTCCAGGAGCTTCCATAGGGAGGAATGTGTTCAGAAAAAGATGGAGCACTTAATCAATCAATCAATCATATCACTTGTATAGCGTGCTACTCACCCGGAAGGGTCTCAAGGCGCTTGGGGGAAGGGAAGGGGGCCGCTACTGCTCGAACAGCCAGGTCTTGAGTTGTCTTCTAAAGGCGAGGTGGTCCTGGGTCAGCCGAAGGTGGATGGGGAGGGAGTTCCATGTCTTGGCCGCTAGGTAGGAGAAGGATCTGCCTCCGGCGGTGGCTCTTCGGATGCGTGGTACGGCGGCGAGGGCGAGGCTAGCGGATCGTAGCTGGCGGGTGGGCGTGTGGAAGGTCAGGCGGTCGTTGAGGTACTTGGGGCCCAGGTCGTGGAGAGACTTGTGTGTGTGGGTGAGGAGCCTGAACGTGATCCGCTTGTTGACGGGGAGCCAGTGCAGGTTCCTCAGGTGGCCGGAGATGTGGCTGCGTCGAGGGATGTCTAGGATGAGTCGGGCGGGGGCGTTCTGGATGCGTTGTAGTCTTTTTTGTAGCTTGGCTGTGGTTCCGGCGTAGAGGGTGTTTCCGTAGTCCAGCCGGCTGGTGACGAGGGCCTGGGTGACCGTCTTCCTGGTTTCGATCGGGATCCATCGGAAGATCTTGCGGAGCATGCGGAGGGTGTGAAAGCATGAAGAGGAGACGGCGTTGACTTGTCTGGTCATGGAGAGGGAGGAGTCCAGGATGAAGCCCAGGTTGCGTGCGTGGTCTGTTGGCTTGGGAGCGGTGCCCAGGGCGGGGGGCCACCAGGAGTCGTTCCAGGCGGAGGGCGATGGTCCCAGGATGAGGACTTCCGTCTTGTCTGAGTTTAGTTTCAATCGGCTGTTCTTCATCCACTCGGCGACGTCTTTCATCCCTTCGTGGAGGCTGGTTCTGGCGGTGTCGGGGTCTCTGGTGAGGGAGAGGATCAGCTGGGTGTCGTCGGCGTAGGAGATGATGTTGAGGTTGTGTCGGCGTGCGATGGCTGTAAGGGGTCTCATGAAGACGTTGAAGAGGGTGGGGCTGAGTGATGATCCTTGCGGGACGCCGCAGATGACTTCGGTGGCCTCGGAACGAAACAGGGGGAGGCGGACTCTCTGTGTTCTTCCAGCTAGGAACAAGATGATCCACTTCAGTGCCTTCTCTTGGATGCCGGTGTTGCTGAGGCGCTGGACTAGGGTGCGGTGGCAGACAGTGTCGAACGCTGCAGAGAGGTCCAGGAGGATGAGTGCCGCTGTTTCCCCGTTGTCGAGCAGGGCTCGGATGTCGTCGGTGGCTGCGATGAGGGCGGTCTCGGTGCTGTGGGTGGCTCTGAAACCGGTTTGCGAGGGGTCGAGGGATCCATTCGTCTCAAGGAAGGCGGCCAGCTGTCTGTTGATGGTCTTCTCGATAACTTTGGCAGAAAAAGGGAGGAGCGAGATGGGGCGGAAGTTCTTGAGGTCGGTGGGGTCCGCTGTTGGTTTTTTCAGTAGGGCGCTGAGCTCGGCATGCTTCCAGCTCTCCGGGAAGGTGTTGGTGTCAAAGGAGGTGTTGATGACGTCACGGAGTTGGGGTGCGATGGTGGAGACGGCTTTGTTGAAGATGTGGTGGGGGCAGGGGTCAGTCGGAGATCCGGAGTGGATGGTGTTCATCGTGCGGGCTGTGTCTTCGGTGGTCACTGCAGTCCAGGTGTGGAGGGTGGCGGTGGGGTGCGTTGGTTCGACGGTTGGGCGCGAGGATGGTGTGCCGAAGCTGTTGTGGATGTCGGCAATCTTGCGGTGGAAGAACGAGGCGAGGGAGTCGCAGAGATCTTGTGAAGGGGTGATGTCGTTGTTGCTGGTTCTGGGGTTGGAGAACTCCTTGACGATGCTGAAGAGTTCCATGCTGTCGTGGGCGTTGTTGTCCAGCCGATCCTTCAGTGATTTCTTCTTGGTGGTGCGGATGAGCTGGTGGTGCTTGTGGGTCGCGTGTTTGAGGGCGGTCATGTTGTCAGTGGTCTGGTCGAGGAGCCAGGCTTTCTCGAGGGTGCGGCAGGTCTTCTTGGAGTCCTTGAGTTCGTCGGTGAACCAGGGGGCCTTCTTGCTTCTGGGTTTGCTGGGGGGGTTCTTGAGTGGTGCGAGGTCGTCGGCGCAGGCGGTTAGCCATTGCGTGAAATTGCGGGCTGCTTCGTTGGGGTCCGGTGTGCTGGCAGGTGGGTTCTGGCTGAGGGAGGCGGTGAGCTGGTCGGCGGTGATCTTGCTCCAGCTCCTGTGAGGAACCTGTTTCGGGTGGTGGTGGGTGGTGGTTTTTCTGAAGCTGAAGTGGACGCAGCTGTGGTCGGTCCAGTGAAGTCCGGTGGAGTGGCTGAAGGCGATGTGCTTGCTGGATGAAAAGACGGGGTCGAGCGTGTGGCCGGTATAGTGGGTGGGGGTGTTGACCAGTTGCTTGAGTCCGAGGTTGGCGAGGTTGTCCAGCAGGGTGACGGTGTTGTGGTCCTTGTTGTTCTCCAGGTGGAAGTTGAGGTCCCCTAGGAGCATGTAGTCGGCAGAGGGGAGGGCGTGTGGGCTGATGAAGTCTGTGATGTCTTCGCAGAATTGTGTGCGTGGTCCCGGGGGTCTGTAGAGGAGGGTTCCTCTGAGGGTCGTCTTTGGGTCGGTGTGGATCTGGAAGTGGAGGTGTTCGGCGGCAGTGTAGGTGTCATCGGCGGCGGTCGTGATGCGGATGGTGTTCTTGTGGACGATGGTGATGCCTCCTCCCGTCTGGTTGACGCGGTCCTTCCTGATGATCTTATTGTGCAGTCTGAAAGTGCATCTCAGGACTCTGCAAAGGGCCAGGCATCCTCTTGGGCTAGACTGCACCAGCGTTTAAGCATTGGTGGACACCCCAAGTGCTGCTCTGCTAATTGCACAGAGAATCAAAAGGGAAGAGCAGTGGTTGAAATATAAAGCCCTGCATCAGAGGAAACATCTCAAGTTTGGGGGTTCTTCATGTGCCTAGTTGACAATAGGAATAAAACGGGAGGAGGGAAGGTGGAGAAGCCTAATGGAAGCCCCTTTCCAAGATTGTGGTCTGTCTAGAGATTATTACCAGAAGTTTCCAACAGGGGTGGCTCTAGGCTCATGGCAGCCCTGGGCAGGGAGCGTAGGTAGGGGGCCCCGGAAGAGGGCATCCGGGCGGGGAGGAGCACGGAGAACAGTGAAGAGAGGGGGTCAGGGTGTTTGGAAGTGGAACAGAGCCGGAGGCCGCCAAATCCCTGCCAGGGGCCGCCACGCAAATATGTATCCATCCTCAGAGGATTATTATATTAAGGATATATATTGCCGTGGTGGCCCCTGGGGTTGGGTGGCCCTGTGAAGGTGCACAGCTTGCACATGCCTAAGGCCGCCCCTGTTTCCAACTCAACATGACGGTATCTTTTTCTGTCATGTCAGTTCCTATCTAAATCCGATATAAAGAACGCTTTGAAAAGTAATTGGGATACATTATTCTCTTGAATTTCTCACACACCTGCTACTAATGTTATCTCTGATTATTTCTCTTTTACAGTCAGATTTCCTATTGGATTTTTATCTGAAAGTCTTTGCTTGCGTCTTTTTCTCTGTCCAGATGAGAGTGAGAGTTTGGTACCTTGCTTACCTACTTCTACATAAATTAACATCTCCAAGCAAGAGCGCCACTTGACAACTTTTGAATGTACTAATGAGTGCAGGGTGGCACACTGGCTACTGGGTGGAGCCACACTTTCCACAGGCATTCATGATTTAAATTTAACAGACCTTAACAAAGTTGTATGTTTGTCATGGTTCCGTCTCAATAGTAAAAGTGATTTCAGGTCTGGGTAAACATCTGACAACCTGGCATGTTATGCAAGATGTACTGATACCTCAGAGTATTTCACAGCTGGGGGCACACTTAGAAGTAAGGGTCAACCACACATAAAATAGCAAGATGCAAAACTCTTATCCAGGTTACAGATGGTTTTTACTACCGAGATGGGGGCTTGACGCATATATACAAGTGTATGTTCACAACCTTCCATCACATATTTCCTTGCACTAAAAGAGCCCTAAGGTTCACCATTGAGAGCACACAGCAGATCTACCTAATTTACCATTGTGGCAGTGGGCACCTGGAGCTATCTGAGGCATTTGCTGCATGACTTATTGAAGTAGACTTAATGTTCACACATTAGGTTGTTGAGTCCTGAGGTGATGGAAAGTGAATAGAATGAAATAATCAACCATATGTAATGCGGAGTACACCATGGAAGGCTAAAGAGGGATGTAACTGAAGTTCCCAATAAAAACTGGGAAAACTAGTCGCTATTACACAAACTGGAAACTTGATATTTTCTGGACTATCTACAGGTGGGCGATTTTCAAGTTATAGGACTGGACGTCTCTTGACCAAATTGTGATATTAACAAGAAAAGTGCAGAATTCGAATGCATGTACTGTACATAAAGTAAAATTAAATTTTAATGGAGAACTTTCCAATAAGTTGACATTTGGTTAGATTATTTTTGTCTACTCAACCAGAATAAGATTAGGCGGGAGAGATCGATTGGCCTAAGTACAACCCATATCTACAAAATACAATGTCTAGTAATACTCAAGTGTATTATTGTACCACAGGGAATTTTATGCTAGATAACCATGTTAGGTACTTTTTTCCATTCCAGCAGCATTCCGATGTGAG
The DNA here is from genome assembly GCF_964261635.1 of Lissotriton helveticus. Lineage (NCBI taxonomy): Eukaryota > Metazoa > Chordata > Amphibia > Caudata > Salamandridae > Lissotriton > Lissotriton helveticus. Next base: position 145,916,626 of record NC_136073.1, read on the forward strand.
AGTGGAGGGAGCACTGTTGTATATAAAGTAAATATAAGGACCCCCTGTTATTAATAAATGTTCATAGGACAGGGAAAATAGAGTTGTTCACATGAGAAATCCCTAGGCAACTAGTTGGTCATAATATATATCAGACAATAAATCTACAGTAATATCACTAAACTCAATGCACCACTGTTAATTTATACAAATAATCTATTTTATTAGTACAAACAGTTGCTCAATACGCTCCAAATCTCATGAATTCATGAGGTGCAATATCGATAAACAATAGACATACATGAAGTAACAGAACAATAAAGCACAATTTCAGACAAAGAATATTTGAAAACGATGTCACAAGAAGATTGTTGCAGCCATAAGTGCCTTGATATTATTTCACAAAGAAAAGTCTAAGTAATCAAACAAAATAATGCAACATACCAATATATACATACAGGCAAATCAGAGGAAATATAGGGACAATAGAATTAATGGACTACATAGTAATAGATAAAAATGATGCAATGTTGGTTCTTCGAGGTGGGTTTCAGCGAACATGGCGCCTTCATCAGGAAAACCACATTGAGCACTTATGCCGGGACCATACCAATCAGGTCTGTTTGAATGCACTCCCAGTCGAATAACTGGAGAACATCCAACAGATCCAGGACGAGATATATCTTGTCAATAAGATGATAGGCCAGTATATAAGGGTATTGTGGATATCCAATCATGTGGGGTAACATCAAACAATAGGGCAAGATCTTTAGAGGGTATCAATGGCTGATACAAAGGTTGAAATATAGGGGAAAAGCATTCCTATATCATTGATTACCAGTAAATTATTTTATAGAGCGAGACAGGGAGTCTTAAATGTAGCGTTAGCATTTGCAAATGCCCAGAGTCTCAACGCCTCAACAGGTGTATGGGTCAATGAAGGATATTTCAAAAGGAGCGCTGTTGTATAAAGTCTACCCACTACTGATTTGCTGAATGATTTAAATCATAGCAAAATTCACTTCCTTTCTCAAAAGTATAACACAATTCCTCTGAATACATATAAATGTCATCCTACAAGGCCATGGTCTACAGTTTAGAAAGATAGCAGTTGAGATCCTTGGCAAAAATTCTATCTGCCTACCACATAACTCCTCTCAAACGAGGTCAAAAGAGAAAAAGGTGGCAGAATACCATACTCTCCCTTTAAAGAGGCTGTTGAGACAGAAGGCAGAAGCAAGCAGTCTATCCTTTATCACAGCAGGTCTTTGAGCCTAAAAATCCAGTGACATGTGCCTTTCAAACTGGAGGCAGGGTAAAGCTCAAGGGGCTAAAGCTCAAGATGTCTAGTGTTCCGAGAGAGAGGGATGTATGTGGCCTATTCACAAATTTATCACTGCTGCTTTTAAGAAATCCAAGCCAAGGAAGTAAATTATATGCACAAGGTTAAACCTCGTTTAACTGAAAGCAGGACTTGTGTACAAATTAATGTTTACATTGTATGAAAATACTGGTTAGAACAAGAACTACATTGATGAACTCTTATCGCCTCACCATCTTGTCCATCCAACATGCCCTCACCATGCTATTGGGTGACCTCAACCTCTCAGAAAATACAAACTCAAAAAAAACATCCTCATCGATATACAACATGATACAGTGTGTCACACAAGCAATAAACTAAAAAGGCCATGTCTTCAACCTTGACATCTCAGCGTCACCAGCAATCCAAAGCAAACCACTAATGCCCTTGAGCTGACCAACCAATTTGCCATCCCTACCTTCCTGCCAATGGACTACTTATAATTCAAGGTCAACACCAAAGAGAACACCAAACTTTCAGATCCTTTAAGTGCTTTAGCCATGGACATGCTTGAATACATTTTTCACCCCATCAATACCAAATCTGATGTAAACACCGTTCTAAACAACATCAAGATTGTTTGGGAAATCTATGTGAACACCCACACCCCAATACCAACACAGTCTTCAGCATCTGGTATTCTGAAGATGCGGTTGAAAAGTAACACATCTGCAGACACAAAAGAAAAATAACTAGAACATATGAGGAACTCTTGATACTGAGGTCCCTCTGTGCAACATACAGAGAGCTTATCACATTAGCCAAATAAAGTAATACCATCAACATCAATGATGCAACAAACAGAACAAGAATGCTGCTAAAGACATTTATCACATCAACTCCCTGCTGGACCCAGTTACTCCACACAGAAAAGTTCAATGCCATCGACGTCTGCCACAGTGAATAAATATAGAAAAGTCATCATCACATCAATGATACAAATCCTGATTCATCTTGTACACCCAACTCTTCCTGTAGAATCCCATAATGGTCAGCCTTCACACCCTTAGCTCTTCGAGATCTGACTGACATTCTTGACTCCTTCAAAGGCACTTCTTATTATGATGTCTAATCATCTTTCAAAGTTCTTTGGGGAGGAGGCAAGATGGCGCCCGCTTAGGAGGCCGACGGCGGAGCTAGCTGGCTGTGGCAGAGTTTCTGGAGTAATGACAGGATCAAGACTTAGTTAATCCTGGCAAAATTAGGAAATTTTTAATACCTCCCTCAGGATCCCCCGAACCCCTCCACCTGATGCTGAACCCCCGCAACAGGAAAAGCTTAAAGCAAGTTGTGCTGCCGCGACTCAAGTGTCTCATTGAGAGTTACCTGTTTTAGTTCCTCCAGTAGCTGCTCAGAGACGGCTTTTTGATGGCCCCGAAAGTGATGGCACAATCCGCTAAGGCTGCAGCAGCACGGAAAACTCAGATGGAGCCAGCATCGGAGGCAGCGACGTGGGAGGACTCACCCGGCCTCCCGCACCAGCTCTTCTCCCCAGATCCGCCGGTGCATAGGAGAGGAAGGGGTGGGACAAGCAGCAAAACTCGCCTGGCGGGTCCTACGGTAGCCGAGCAGCTCCTTCGGATGAAGGATGCACAAGCAGGAACAGAGGTGGTTGTGCGGGCGGCAAACGCTGGTAATGGGACTGGTGAAGACGGCATTGAGGTGAGCCTAAGGAGTGCAATTGTTTGCGAGGAGGGTCAGGAAGGATTAGATGCCGATACCCCCGAAGGCTTAAATAATTTAGTTTTGCAGCAGAAGGAAATGGCCACGTGTGGAACCGGGGAGCTGGGGGCAGAAATGCCGAAAGTGAATTAGCTTTGACATCTAGAGAGATCAGCTCTGTCCCCCCCCCCCCGCACCCTCCCCTCCCAAGCATGCGTTCAGGATGGATCTGCTTAGGGGTAAAAGCAAAAGTGGCAGTAATAATGATAATAGCAACAGCAGTAAGACACTGAAGAACAGACATAAGGTGGATGAATTAGAAACGCTTCAGGAGGAAGCTATTCAAAATCAAAACCGAAATAGCAAGCAACCTAGCTGCGCCGCCAAGGCTGTTAATGAAGTAAATAATGTGGCGGTTTCACCTGGTGCAACTGATCAAAGTAGGGCTGATGGCAATATAAAACCCAGTGACTGCTTCTTTTCAGTATCAGAAGGGGCAGAATGGTCAGATGATGGTTTGAGTGCATCGCAAGGGGGCAGCAGCCTAGAATCAGATACTGAAGATAGCGATGAAAATCTCCCTTCGTTGAGTAAAAAATCAAGGAAAACGGCGATGCAGAGCGGAACGCAGAACAGGGAGAGGAAGGATTTGAGATGGGACCATTCATCAGCTATGTCTCTATCTGGTTCACTCCCTGGTAAATCTCCATTGACATTACCTGATGGGGGTCCCCCACATTGGATACAATTCATCAAGCAAGCCGAGGGGGGGTGTTTTTCACTTGGGTGGGGGTGGGGGAAAAGGGGGAAAAATCAAATTACCTGGTATGATCGTGTGTGCATATGGATTCAAGGAGTTTCTGGGAGTTATTTGAAGAAGTGGATATTAATGGTAGGTGAGAAACTACAAAGAAGTAATGGGGAAGCTTAAGGTTTGCTCTATTAATAATGGGGGCTTGAATGATTGGGGTAAAAGACAAAGGATGGGTCATTTTGTTAGATCAAATCAATTGGATGTCGTCTGTCTTCAGGAGACACATCTTCCCTGGGCTAAAAACATCTGCTTGATATTGGAAGTTATGATATATTGGCTTGCTCCTCACAAACATCTAATATCAGAGGAGTGGCTATACTGGCTAAGTCTAGTTTGGGGGGGCTAGACGCCATCTGGCAGATCCGCATGGTCGATGGGCACTCGCTGAATTTGAGCTGGGTTTTACACTGTGCACGGTATATGGATCTAACCATGATGACCCAGACATTTTTGATAATTTGGAGGTAGAACTTGCAAATTGTCCAAGCCCTCTTTTAGTATGTGGTGACTTCAACATCTTAGCTGATTTTACACAAATAGGTATTAATACCCCGTATTTGGGCCGTAAGCCTAGGGTTTTTCGAGCGGTGAGCTCATTGATTAAATCTCATGGGCTATTGGATGTGTGGGGAGCAAAAGAGCCAAAGAACCCGGGGTATACGTACTTTTCATGCCCATTCAAAAAATATTCTAAGCTAGATTATGTTTTTTATTTCAGTTATGGAGGTTAGTAGGGAAGGAATTTAAAAGTACCCGAAAGTTATATCTGATCATAATCCGCTAATACTACACTATGATGTTGATACTATATCGAGGCCACCTTTAAGGTGGACTTTTGAGGGGATACTGCTTGCAGACACTAAATTTAGGGAACACTTAAAGATTTGGGCTCAACATTTTTTTTATATTAACCGGTATAGTACATCCCGTAATATGGTGTGGGACTCATTTAAAGCAGCCCTGAGAGGTGAGGTAATTAGTTATTCCACCAGGCTAAGGAAGGAGGCTAGGACTCAGAATGAGAACCTCTTGATTCAACTAGCAGAGGCAGATGAACTGCATGTGAGGAATATAGTAGGGGGGCTTGAGGCCACTGGGAGTCAGCAGAGATTCCTAGTAATTAAAGCCAAATTAAATAACAGATGGCTCATAAAGCAGCAGTCGAGTACCAAACATATAAAGGTAGGATGTATGAGACTGGGCAGCAGGCGGGTAAATTCTTGGCTCTTAGGATTAGGCAGGATCGTAGCAGGAATATTATAAAAAATATTCGGGAGGGGGCTCAGGATTTCTCAGATCCAGATCATATCCGGAATGTTTTTAAAAACTTCTATCACGCTCTATATGAAGAGGAGGCTAGAGTGGATTATCCCCACTTAACGAACGATGATTTAGGCCCTAAGCTGATGGAACAGGATGGAATGGCGTTGGATGAAGATTTCTCAATGGAAGAAGTAGTTGCAGCACTTGAGGGTCTGGCAATAGGGAAGGCCATAGGCCCGGATGGTATTCCATTGGAGGTATATAAGTGTCTCCAGGATGTTATAGTACCTATACTGTTGGATCTATTTAATGGCATAATCTGTAATAAGGACATCCCGGCATCTTGGAAAGAAACAAATATAGTTGTTTTTCATAAAAAAGGTAAGCCTAAGGAGGACCCCAGTGCATATCGTCCAATATCCCTCATAAATTCCGATACTAAGATCTGCGCTAAGGTCCTGGTCAAAAGGATAGGAGGAGGAGTCGCAGGTCTGGTCTCCCCGTGGCAGCATGGGTTTATCCCAGGTTGAGGAACAACTGATCATGTAAGACGGGCTATTGCGTTATTTGACATGCATGTTGCCTCGGGGGGCGGATGGCGATGATCCTTCTGGATGTCGAAAAGGCTTTTGACCGCGTAATGTGGAGGTATTTATGTGGGATATTGGAATAAAGAGGGTTTGGCCCCAAGATAATGGGAGCGGTAAAGGCTATGTATGTCGATGCCAGGGCCAAGATTTAGTTGATGGGAGGCAGTTCGGAAGAAATTTTAATTTCCCGTGGGACACGTCAGGGTTTCCCCTGCTCCCCGATTCTTTTTGCCTTTTTTATAGATCCATTGATACGTAGCATAATAAGGTGTGAGGCTATCAAGCCAGTAGTATGCAAGGGCTTGAGACCAAATTATTGGCTTATGCCGATGATCTGGCTATAACTACTACAGATCCATCAGAGGCCATGACAGCTCTCACACGGCTAGCTGTGGCATTCGGCAGCTATTCTGGATACCTCCTGAATGAGAGTAAAACACAAGTGGTGTGCACCCACAATGTGGAGAGACAGGATGGGAGATTTGTTGACTCAGCAACCTATTTAGGGGTCAGGATTAACCCTGTAATTACCTTACTTATTGAAGAAAACTTTGCTCCGCTGGTGGCGTCTATTACACAGGAGTTAAAGCGAATAGACACTATTCAGTTATCTATAATAGGTCGAGTCAACATAATTAAAATGACTATGCTCCCTAAAATTTTATACCTCTTTTGCTCAATCCCTCTTATGGTAGGTGAGCGGTGGTTAAAAACTATAGAGTCAGTATTTATTAACTTTATTTGGCAATACGGCAAAGTTAGAAGATCCATGAGATTTTTATCCCTTCCACAAGAAAGGGGAGGGTTAGCTATCCCCAATATAAGATTTTATCACTGGGCCTGTTTGCCGAGTCAGATGGCGGTATTATTTGATCCAGCTGTTAATTCGGCTGACTCCCCTTTTGCGAGTGGTAATCTACCATCTATTTTTGAACTACTTGTTGGTGGAGAGGCATATGGCCTCCTGCTACGCAGGACAGAGAGACATTATTATAGTAAGACCCAATATAAGATACTGGATGGAATTTGGACAGTATGTAAAGGTGTTCAAAAAATGTTGGGAATCCCAAAAATTAATTATTACACGCCTCTATGGAACTCTAGTATTTTCCCACAATTCAGTAGTGATAGGATGGGCATTGTTTGAGAACAACGGGGAGTTAAAAGAGTAGGGGATATTTTTAAAACAGATGTAGATAACCTGCTGGGCTTTGATGATATCCAATGCAAATTTGGAATACCCTCTAATCATGGATTTAAATTTCTCCATATCTGCCATACGCTTTCCGGTATTAGGTTGCGCATCCACCCAGGGGGGAGAATAAACATGATTGATTATCTATTAGGAGGTGGAACTAGAATTAAAATGATTTATAAAACATTCATTGAAATGCTACAAGATGATATGGATAAATGTGAGTCATCATGGTTGGAGAAACTAGGGGATCCGGATTTTGATTTAGATAAAGCATTATTATTTGCGGGCAAACTGTTTCGTTCCACGAATTTAAGAGCGCAACAATATTAGACTCTTTTTAATCTGTATTTTACCCCTGCTAAGCTATTTCAATGGGGTAAAAGAGAGCATGACAAGTGCCCAAGGTGTCAGGAAGGGCCAGCTAATCTTATCCACATGTTTTATCAATGTGAAAAATTGAAGGGAATTTGTGCTGAGATTGAGAAGTTTTGGGTGGGGCTGCTAGGTATTGAGATCTGCCTATCCCCTACCCTTATGATATCTGTATCTGATAGTAATTTAGACCTTGACACCGATAAGGAGGCCTTTGTGTTTATATGTGTGGCAGTCATTCGTATTATATTGGCGGCAGGATGGAAGGATAGCTTAGCACCTACTTTTCAGATGTGGTTAGCAAGGCTTATGGGAATTCACAACATCGAGTCCTCTCTTTATACGCGGAGAGGTAAAAGGATGAGAGAGATGGGCCAGCGTATCTGGGCTCCCTTTAAAATCTGGAGGGAATCCCATAGCTAATTTAACCCATTGTATATATATATATGAACTTTTTCCCCTGATTTTATTATGGTAATTACATATGTATATAATATGTATGTTTTTTACTGTATTTGTTGCTGAATTTCTAGTGTCTTAATATATTTATATCTATGTATCTATGTATTGATCATATGAAGATTTTGTTTTTTTGGACCGCTCTGCATATTGTATTGTACCCGGTATTAATAAAAAAAATAAAAATAAAAAAAAGTTCTTTGGGGATGCTCCTATCCCAACTTACAATTGTCAATGGTTCCCTAACTCAAGGAATCTTCTCAGAAGTTCTCTAGACAGGCCAGATTCTCCTACTCCTAAAGAAACCTACACTAGACCCGGGTGACCTTGCCAACTACCAGCCCATCACTCACCTACTCTGCAATATCATTAAAAAAGCAGTGTATTTCCAACTTCACAATCATATTACTTATAACTATCCCCAATCTGGCTTCAGATCACGCTGCAGGATCGAAACTACAAGGTACACCTTACACATGGTAGACCTTGCCCTCTTGATAACAGAAGATGAAGATAAACCCTGTCTCCTGCTAGTGGTGGAGCTCTCAGCTGCCTTTGACACAGCTGACTGTACCACCCTAATACACACAATTGGGCTGCAAATGGGAATCACTGGCAAAGTCCTTCACTGGTTCTCCATTTACCTTTCCAAACGACATCAGTTTGTTCACATGGGCACCTCAGATCACAAAAGATCCCCATCGTCTGTGGAGTCCCAAAGTTTCATACTATCTCCTGTCATCTTTAACATTTATATGGAACCATTTGGTGCTCTACTCAAACAGCATAATGGTTCACCAGTACACAATGAAACACAGCTCTGGTTGAAAGCCTTCTTTGCTTCACACATCAATCACCTCAACCACTACCTACACATCATCCGGACCTGGTTTTCCAGATCCTACCTGAAGCTCAATCCAACCAAGACAGAATCTCTTTTATTTGCTAAGAACAACAAACAAGATGCAGTACATACCAGACTCAATGACATGAACCTTGTCAGCTTGATCGCAAACTCTTGCTCAATGGCAATGTACTTGGATGCACTTTAGACACCAAGCTTGCCCTGACAGGAAAAAAACAGACAGCCTGGCAGCAGCTCTCTCTAACAAAAGAGAAAAGGTTTCTTCCAGAAAGCAACATCAGAGTGGATATTCAAGCCCTTCTACTCTTATATCTGGATGGTGGTAGTAGCCTACTCCATGGTCTACAAGCATCTGCATTGACACACCTTAAAAGCATCCACCAGCCACAGTAAGTCTCATCTAGGTGACTGAAGAAACAGGACTACATCACCCCCATCATGAAGGCCCTTCGTTGGCTTCACTTGCCAGCCCACATCATTTTCAAAACAAGTCACATTTACAAAGCCATCATGACTGGGACCTACACTTCTCATGTAGATAAGCTCACCATATCTGGTGGTTCATGGCACACATGCAGTTAGGACACTATCAAACTGCAGACCAAGTAAAAATAAGACAAACAATGCAAACCTTTTTCATCTATGCAACAAGGGTTTGGGACATCATCCATACATTTATCAGGGACACCCCAATGCTGTTTTAATTCAGAAATACGATAAAAACTCACTTCTTTAATTACCACTACATCACAATTCATTAATCATCCACATCACAGCTTTCTCTCACATAACTTATTGACTACAAGTTCGACTTTTAATCATGTATGCTCTGCTGCCTTTAGGCTAGGTATACGCTATAGAAATACCACATACATCCCTAAGGTCTGGAGTGTACATGGGGAAGTGGAGCCTGTCCTCTCATCCTTACACAGGGCCTCAAAAGAGCTAAATGGTTAAGATGACTGGCACAGAAACATAGAGCATGTTCTGTGCCAGGATGAATACCACAAAGATTTGAAAAAGGCTATGGTTTAAGAGTGTCATTTTGAAGGGTGAATGGAAGCATGTCACAGGAGTAAAAGGCCTTATAACTCTAGGGATATATGATCGATCACAGGAAATAGACACAAGAGGATGCAAAGCATGTCACCTTCAGTGCTTTGACAGTGCAAAAGGGCAGAACATCATCTGAAACATGGTATCTGTCACTAAAGAGCATTAATAGGTAACTCTGAGACAAGTCAAGTAATATATTCTGTAGCTGCCTCCTCGTAGACCTGTCATCATCCAACCTAGTAGCGTCTAATTGTTCTGAAACAGACTCCAGTGTCAGGAACAAAAACCTAGCATCCATTATTTGCGGTCGGACTAAGAGAAATTTTAAAATTGGCCAAAAAAGGTCAAAGGACATAGGCATGAGATACCTTTATGGTTCCTTACATTTAGTCAATGATAACATTTATATCTTAAAATATTGAATTCATGTCATTCATATTGAATATAATTTTAAGCAATGTTCTATATTTCAGAGATGGAAGCCAAAATGGTGAATGTTTGCTATATAATTCCCAAACCAAGGAACCGTACACATGAAAGTCACATTGCAAATGTAAACACATATTACCTAGAATGTGGTGGCCATCTTTGAACTTTAGTAAAATATGGTAACAGAAGGATGTGCTGACAATAAGACCCACTCCATGACAACTGAATGTGGGAGCCTATATCTGGAGAAGAAGCTCTTTCTGGCACACCTGTTTGGTTTGTCTGCCACCCAGATTTTGCACTGCTCTGTTTACAATTTTGTGATTGGGCCTGGTGCTATCCAACAGAGCATTTTAAAGCTGTTCCCAAATTCTGAGCAACTTACATCCGACTTCATAAAGATGATACAGAGTAAACTGCCCAATATAAGCTCAGATTGCTAATCAAGGCCAGGGCATTCATGGGCATCAAGCTCTATTTTAGCTAAAGGTATTCCAATATCATCATGATTAGCAGCATCAACAAACCCAACAAAGGGAGGGTTGGAACACATCTATACCCCTCACTTATCAGGCTAAGCTTCTTGCAGAGGGCATCCTACCCATACACCTCTCCTGTCTCCAATATAATTTCTCAGAATACAGATTTAACACCGCAACCATTCTAGCATGCTGAGCCAATGAAACCTAAGCTGAGCACATCTCCAGCCCTCAGGCACAAACTAACTCTACCCACAAGAGGACAGCACTCACCTAGACTTTTCAAACCACTCAGATTGGTTCTGGCCTGCAGCCTCTCCTGGCCAAAATACTACAAGACCACACAAATGATATCTGCACCCTAAACAAATAATAGTTGACATTAAGGGCTATAAAATGTTGGTCAGGTCTCAAGGGAATAGGAAGCAACATACTTTAATTATCAATACACATCCAGAGAGCTGAAATACAATACAGACTCCCATATGTTGCAACCCCCGAGAAAGAGTGGTTAAGTAACTAACATTTATCTTATGATATTCTAAAACAAGCATTGGCAAAGTTAATAGGTCTGCCTTTTGACATGCTGAGTGTCTAGAAAGTAACAAGAAATTTCAGTGTTTCAAGCTAAACGATATTTCATATTTCTGCATCTGCTGAGGTTGTCTATATGTATGTATAACTTTACTGCTAGTGCCTGTGCTGTATTGAGCTATGTGTGTGAAAGAAGCTTGCACTGTTGCTGCAAGTGCAATACTTGAGCAGTTTGCTGCAGTGAGAAAAAAATATATAATGTGTTTTCATTCAGTGTACCTGCGAGATGTCAAGTAGTAGGTCATGAATCTAAATGCAAACACTCCATACATTACACTAAACAGCCCAAAACACGAGGAGAGAGAGAAACAGTCATCTGGTCAGAGATCAACCCAACTTTATGTGAAGGGTTAAGAGCTAGTAGCAATAGCTCTTACAGACAGTTGCACTATAAAGCGACACTTAAAAACAAAAAAGATGGTGAAGCCAACAGCTGAATGCATTTTATACACACACCAGTTTGCAGGTCTTTGAAACCAAGAACAAATGTGCATACCTGTAACTCCACTGCAAGGTTTGTCTCTGGCCCCAGGATGTTTGCCAACATGCTGTCCGTCACTGGAAAGTTGTCCGGGATTTTGTTACACTTCTTTATCATCGTTGGATCAACACCATTGAGGAACTGGTACCCAAAGAAAGCATCTTCTTCCCAGTGTTGGGATACATACTCTAAGTGACAGAGTACAGTAATGTGAATAAGATTACACTGTCAAGAAAATATGTTGCTGTTATCATTAGGAGGATAGGTTCTTAGTACCTATTCCTTCAGAATATGCTACCCTACTTAGAGCTTTTTACTTTCCAGTGGGTGTATTCTTCCTTTGTTGGAATTGGAACGAAGAGTCTATTACCATGGAAAATGGTAATTAATACATATACAATATTTGTGAAGTATTGACATGGTACAATTAACAAAGCTAAATTCATTTATTCTTAACTCGGGGAGCACAGAGCATGAACTGGTACTAACAGACTTAGGGCCCGATTTCGATCTCGTTCAGGTAGCATACCGATCGACTCGGGTCCGAATGCTTTCCGTACGACTCAGAATGGGGGAGTCTAACTGAATGATTATGATGCTTTTGAATGCATCGGATACGATTCAGGCAGACTCCCGTTGACTTCAAAGGGAGCCTGTGTGCTCAACGCGTACACAGGCTCGCATTGACAAAAAGGGATTGTTGGGGACAATGGTGCACCATGTGGTAGGCACCCCATGGCGCCTGCCACCCTGTGCATGATTGTGAAGATGGGACCCATGGATAAACCCATGGGCCCTATTCAGATGGCCCCAGCTGAACCGGAGCCTGCAAAGAATGATTTCAGAAGCCTTTTCTATCCGGGAAAACCAAATCGGAAAGGCTGTCTTAATTGGTTATTTTACTTGCTCATTTGGAAAACCTAGTCCATAGAGCTGTACAAATCAGTTGCCGAGGTTCTATCTGTTCGAATGCCTTTCAGTACAAATTCGGTCAGCGTTAAGATTTTACAGGCATCGTACTTGGTAGTTCGGAACTGGGAATGATTCGTTCAGAAACAAGGGCTCTGGATCGGTTTAGGCAATTCGGAATCCGATTCGGAGCCATTCTGACCGAAATTAGAATCAACCCCTTGGATGCATGGAATTTTGATAAACTTAAGGGTTTTCAGGTTACTCAAAGAGAATGAAGTGGTCATGATTTGCTAAAATGGGAACTAATTAGAGGTGAAATGAGTTTGTGAGATACAGTAATCCCTGTACCAATTAACTACCCAAAGCACCTTACCATTAGAATGGCAGATGAATACATGGTGAAATTGGCTAACTTCCAATAGAACCTAACACTGGAAAATGCCTGTGCAATGAATCTAGAGTGGCATGAATATACAATCAGCCAAGTGGTTCAAAGTTTTAGGGTTAATTTAAAAGGAAAATAAATCAGGGATAGGAAGTACTGGATCAACAGTGGAAAAAGAAAGGATTGGTTCAGTGAAGCGTGTAGAAAATTAAAGGCGCTGATAAGGAAAAGTGAAAGAAGCCTTAAAGAAAGACATGTTATTGAAAGTTATAATAACCTTGCAAATATAAGGAAAGTGTATCAAACGCTTATTATAAATCAGAAAAGACATTTTAAAGAGAAATGTTGGGGAAACTTGCTGGAAGCAATGCAAACAAAAAAATGCAAGAAAGTTTTGTAAGTTAGTGCAGAAAGGCTCAGGTAAAAGACAGATATCAATGAATTGTGTGGTGGAAGAAGTTGCATGGGAGGAGGATTTGGAGGAAATATATGGTAAGATGGCAGAGTCAGTGAAAAGAAGTATAATTCCCTGGAAAGGGGTGGATGGTGACATCAGATCCCAATTCACACTATGTAATATAAGACGCATTATAGCGAATTTAATTTTTGACTCGAGCAGTTGCACCTAATAACCTCCCCTCTATCATAATAAAGACACGGCAGGAGTGGTGGGCAGAATTTCTATTTCAGAAGTTCTCTGTCATTTTAGACACAGGGCAGATCTCTGATAGCTGGAGAGGTGCTATAATCAGACCCATCCATACGAGGTGAGACATAAAGGCCCCAAAAAATTTATAGGTTGATTAACCTTAGTATTTGCAAAAAATATTTTGAGAATATAGAGGGAATGGTTTGAATCAAGACTAATTTTGCCCTCCACAATTGATCATTGTTTTGCCATCTGGTCCATTGCACAGAAATCATTTGAGCAGAGAGACAGTTTGTTCTGGTGTTTTGTAGATATCCATGCTGCATTTGATCTGGTGGACCAGAACTGCTGATGGGAAACCTTGATAAAACTTGATATCCACAAGAGAATTAGTCTTAATCCAGGATTTGCATAGGCATAATTGGGCCCAGGTCATTATGGATACTGAGGGGACAATGACACAGAAAATAGCAATTAATAATGGATTAAGACAGGGTTCGTTTTGGCTCTACTACTATGGAAGATGGTGAGTTTGTACTTCTGAGAACCATGCAAGCTGGTTTGGCTCTTCTAAAAACGCAGGGGCATATTCTCGAAGACTTATCGCTGAGTTGTCGGCACTTTAGCGCAGCAAAAGTGGGGAAAGAATCATCACCCAATTCTCAAGCTGGTGATATCGCCAGTTTTCCAGCGATAGATTCCGCAAAAACCATTGCCACGGATGAGAGCGACAACTAACGCTAATGATATGTAGAGTAGGCATTTCCGTGCAAACACACATGAAAATGCCACTTCGCAACATGCGCAACGACCAGCCAGGTCTGCGATGCGATCCAAAAACAGGCGATTATGACGCATTTGCAGCAGGGCTTTAACTCCTGCCTTTTACTGGTGTAAAGCAGGACGAATACCTGCAGTATGAAAGGGAGCCCAGCCCAGAGCCACATCTGAAGACCAACACATGTCATGGAGACACTGATCATGCAGGTCGGAGACCCAAGAGGTCCACAGCTCCCACCGCCACCACCCCCATGCCCCCCCAGGACAACACCCCCAGGACTACCACCGAGGCAGCGCAGATCAGGACAGCGGATTTTCCTAACACGCACCAGCCTCAGAGACTCAAAGCAAGAGGAAGTCATTGCCGACTACAGGCACAAAAGGACAACCATCCCCTGCATCCGGACCCACATTGCCCACAGGCTGACGGTACCAACACAGTGGACAACCAACATCCCTCCACAGACAAAGCTGCTGGGTGTGCTGCACCTGTTGGCCCCTGGTACCTCCCAACCAACAACTGCGAGAGTCGGAGGAGTCTCACAGCCAGCCCTATCAAACTTCCTCACACATGTCTTGGATGGATGTCCACAACAGCAGTGGCGGGCCCCTGTATCCGCACCACACAACAGTTCCAATTTGTAGTGTTCCTGCGCAACCAACCCCAACGCCAGCCATTGCCAGATGCCTTAGTGCCCCAGATCCAAGATTGTAGTAACTGAAATGGGGGTGTGCACGGTCATGAAGTCCAGAAGTCAACAGTAGTGCAAAAACAGTTATTTATTACAAATACACAAATAAACAAAATGAAAAGCACAGCCAACGCCCAACGGGGAACTTCATCAGGGCAACGTGCGGATTCAAGTAACTGCATATGCTGCGGGAACTCCCCAATACCATTCTATACTCCAGAAGTCAATATTCAGAAACCTGCTGGACAAATGGTGACAATAGTCAAGCATCCATATGGTCACAAACCCAATCTGGTACAGTTTATAGCACTTGGACAAACCAGAATGCTTACAGGAAAGACAAATCCTGCTAAAAAAGACCGTAACACAAGTACGTGTGGTCGTAACCTTCGTTGGAAAGAAAAGGAAGTTTACGGTCACACGACCTTCTGTTACTGTCTCATGATGCAGGATTTCTCATACCTGTAAGCATCACGGTTTATATCAGCTTGATACCTATGCACCTTCGCTCCCCCACCCAGCCATGAGGGTGCAGCTGTGACCGGTGGTGCCTACGCGACCCTGTGCGCCTGCTGCACCCCAGCCCTGGTCCCAAAAACCAGTCCGCCGCCCAGTGATGACTGCCCGCCCCTGCGCACCCAGGGCTCAATGCTCACCTGCCGCCACGGGCATGTCTCCAAGAGGGCCCACCATGTGCTGGTGCAACCTCCTCAGCCGATCTCTGGATTCCTTGCCACAGGCCACCAGTGCACCCTGCTACACCGCTCAGCAGAGTCATGTCTGTGCAGCCTGCTTCCTTTGGCGTACACTGCGGTCCAGCTGGGCACACAATTCAAATTGAATGTTGAGTGTCAGGGCGGCGTATCAAGGCCTCTGCATCATCGCAGGCTGCACATTCTCTCAGCTCTAGTGCCACTAATTCAGTGAAGCGCATGTTATCGCCACGTGGCAGGAGGCCCGTGCCGGCCAAAGTGCCTCGGCTGCCACCAACTCTGTGCACCGCAAGTCATGGGC
The DNA here is from genome assembly GCF_964261635.1 of Lissotriton helveticus. Classification (NCBI taxonomy): domain Eukaryota; kingdom Metazoa; phylum Chordata; class Amphibia; order Caudata; family Salamandridae; genus Lissotriton; species Lissotriton helveticus. The sequence goes on from NC_136073.1 coordinate 145,932,662, forward strand.
CCTTTATGATTGATTCTCGTGGTGCGGACTCCATCATGTCACCTCTAGCAGTGGGGAATGTGATGTGGTAGGGCCCTAGGTCCTCATGCATAAATAATGACCACACGGACACACTCAGATGGATAGTGGAAATGGCCTCGAACACTTGTGCCTGGCCCGTTTTGTTGGCAGGATCACATGTCCTGTGACACCTGTGCTGGATGGGTGTGGTGTGGGTGTTAACCAGTCCTCCAGGAGTGGCTGTGGCATGCTGACAACCAGACCTGTGATCAGAAGATCACTACAGGGAAGACCTGGGACATGTAGCGTTGTCATCCCCCCTGTAAGCGTAAGTGGAGTGGGCTTGCCTGGAGTATGCCAGTTCAGTGTAGGGTTGTGAACAATGACCCCGGGGCTCTGGGTGTGGTTCCGTTCTGGGCTGAACAAGGAAGTAACTAATGCGTGTGTCTCTGTTGTAATGTTGGCGCCACCGGGACCGCAATTTGTAATGTTGCACCCTGTGACTCAAGTCCCACACATGAGCAATATGGACTAAGGGGGAATCACTGACCCTACATTCATCCATACTTACACACTTGAATGATCATAGACATGACACATCTGTGTGAATTTGAATGTTCAATGCACATTCAGTGGAGTGTTGGAGCTGGAGCAGTATAGAGCCATGCAAACCCCACTTTACATTGTTGCCCCGTGGAGGGACAGCCAGAGTCCTTTAGGGAATGACAAGTTCATCGGAAGAGTTCAATCTGCAGTCTGATTGCTGTGTCATTGGTAACCAAACAGAATATGTCAGTCCATGTCGAGGTCCAAGGTTAGTTTCGCAGAGGGTATCGAGGACAGTGGAAGGTGATGATGCAGAGAGCAGAAACAGGCCATGTGGCGGAGATGAATGCTACTGCGTCCTTCTTACCATTGAGGCAGAATCTTCTGCATCATCGTCCTCTGATGTATCATGTGCCTCCCATGTGGGTGGTGTTGTTTTGTCTGCATCACTGTGTGGCAGTGACACATCAGGGGCTAGAGGTGGAATGTCTGCCACACTGTGTGGCACTGACACTTCAGGGGGCAGAGATGTGGATGGAGTGGTAGCAGCAGTGTTCATTAGCGCCAGGCCTTGTGGCAGCAATGCCATGATGAGGGTCTGCAAGGCATGGAAGAACCCAGCTACCTCTCTCTGGTGTGCAGCTGTGGCAGCCGTTCTTTCCACCTGCATCTGCTCCATGCGCTCCATGATCCTCCACATGTGTCCCAACTACAAGTTGACATCACTGGAGTCACCTTGACTAGACAGCTGTTCTTGTCTTCGAGTCAGGACTCCATCGATGTCAGCCATGGATCATTGGAGAGCATGGAGCGGACTGTGGGTGTCCGTTAAGGACTGTGAGTTGTCCCTGATGGGACTTAGACACCCACGTACAGCACCTAGTTTGGATGCCATGAGGATGAACCCCAACCACACCTCTTCAGCCATCTTCTCCTGGCACCCCAACACATAGCATTTGAAGGCCATGCATTGTTTTTGGAGCTCCTGGGAGATAGCCGTGGTGGTGGGTGCTTCCTGCTGTGTGGTCTGTGCAGGGGGCAGGGTCTCCTCGATACAGTGGGCTGCCCTGCTCCTGGAGTTTGGGTGCCGAAGCTCTCCATGAGCTCTTGGAGGGTGTCGGTGTCGAAGGTGGGGAGGTCCTCTTCGTCATCAGTGTAGAGTTGTTGGTTCTTCTCTACAGGAGGTATTCATTCTCCCTCTGCAATGTGAAGGGGAGATGCAGTTTAACATTGTGTTCACATGTATGTTGATGTATTTTACATGTTTACATACAGACTACATAACAGTGTAAATTGTGACTGTTTGGGAGGAGCTGCCTATTTGATGTGGGACAGTGGCCATTTCGATGTGTGTCTGTACTTAAACATTATCAACTCACATTTTCCTGCTATGCCAAGCGTGATTGGCTAGTTTCTACACACAAGTGGCACCAGTTGTGTCGTCTGTTCTGTTGTGAACGTGTTGCAGTTTGTACCACATTGTTGTCAATGTAGATGTGCTCTGACTGTTATGTGTGTGTGCTGCATTTTGGGAGAGTTGCCCCTGCAGCCCTGATTTTGCTGCCCCTTATCCCTTTCATGCTGTGTGCCTTTGACTTCTGTGCTTATACAGTGCTGAGATGTTGCATACTTGGGTACATTGGGCTCCTGGTGGGAGTTGGGAGTCTGGGGCATGGTTTGTCCGCAGATGTGTCGTTGACATCAAGGGTTGTTTGTGCACGTGGATGTGTCAGAGTGTGAACTGTTCCTTTATTGATGTGGTCCACACTCAGCCACCTCAGTATCGTGGCGTGCAACATTTAATGATATATTGACTGGAGCAATGCTATTCGTCATACAGTGTCAATTGCATTGTCAGTGATGCTCACAGACACGCCGCTTTGCTGGGTTTAGCACATGTGCATGCGTTGGTTTTGAGATTGGTGGTGTGTGGGAAGGGCCCCTCTGGGCACATAGTCGACGGGGCCTACTTGCTCACTGGTTAGAGGTGGCAGACCCGGAAGCAGAGAACGGCCCGGGACCAGGGTTCAATTCCCGACGCGGCAGGGTCGTGTACCAGGGTCAGCGGACTCGATAATTCTCGCCTTGGTGCCTACTCGAACCAGGGATCACACTCGGCAACTCTGGGCATTAGCTTGCCTCATCTCTACAACGGCCCCCCACATTCGCCGGGGATGCCTGGTTTCACCTTGGAGATACCCAGTAGGGACCATCTCACAGGGATAGCCAGGACGGGTTCCCCAGCGGTCTACAGCACCACGACGCCTCAGGGCAGCAGTGCGCTTTACAAGACACATACATTTACATTTACATTTACATTTGCTGTTTCTAGGTGTGCTGCAGTGTGCCAAGGGGGTCAGGGACGTGATCCAGATTCATTGTGGGTGTGCACTGTGCTATACTTAATTGTGCATGTGTGCCATTGTGCCTGTTGGACTTGCCCTTCTGGCAGGTTCTCCCCTGAAGTTTTTGCTTGTTATATGTGACCTGAGGATGGTGATTCCGACTCCGAGTGCGTGTGGTGAGAGAGGCCTGCCCTCCCATAGGAATGCATGGGGAATGTATGTGTCCCTGGTAGTCCCCGATGCGTGGGGGGTGCAGGCTCGAGTCTGGTATGTGCGGAATCGTGTGATTGAATGCTGCGAGATGATGTATGCGGCGTGTATGTGTCTAGTGTGGAAGTGCCACTTCTAGACATGGGTGTGCGTGTGCAGTAAGTATGCTGGCGCGTGATTGGCTGAAGCTGGCAGGGGAGCCTGGCTCCAGGAGTCTGTGTGGGTCTGCCCCGGTGGTGAATGGAGAGATTAGCATGCTGATGTGAAGGAGGGGCTGCACCTGGGTCCTGAATAGGGCTGGGCTTTTCCCACACAATGCTGGCTCCGCCCCCTGTGGTGCGACTGATGACCCTAGCCTGCCTGGTGAATGGAAAGGGTGGCTGGGGAAAACAAAGTACTCCCAAAACCAGCTGCGACTGGTTTCTCCCCCACCCTGCACCTTTAGACAAAGGATTTCAATGTATAAAAAGGGGCTGTGTCTCCTGACAAAAGCTTCTTGTTCCCAACTTGAATCTACCAGGGGCATTCTGCTGCTTGGGCCCGGGGGAAGGCTTGCCTCCATGGGCCCTGCCCAGCCCCTGGACTGCTGAGGTCCTGGACCCCTGAAGGACTTTGATGCTTGCTGTTGCCCTAGCGCCTGGGAGCGCTTTCCTTTGGCCCCTAGCGCTTGAGAGCACTTTTGCTCCTGCCTAGCGCTTGGGAGCGCTGGTTATTTCCTTCTAGCGCTTGGGAGCGCTTCATTTCTGCCCTAGCGCTGAGAGCGCTTTGTTTGCCAAGCCGGTGCCCACCCGGCATTTGCCCCGTTATGTGAAGGTTTCCTGGACCCCCAGCGAGTGGCTACCTCGCTTTGTTTCTTATTTAATTGATTCTCGAGGGAGCCTACCCCTCATCGTCCCCCCGAGTTCACCGCCACTGGCCCGGGACCCCTCGTGACGTCCTCCCCGGGCCACGCTGAGATTGGCTGCCAGCCCAGGATTCCCTCACGACGTCATTCCCCGGGCCGCGCCCTGATTGGCCGCCGGCCAGAGGAGATTCAGAGTCCGGACCACGGACAACGGCGAGGCAGGGAGCGGTGGAGCCTACTCCGTGCTCCTGCATTTCCCCCAGAAGCTGCTGTCCCCCCCCCCCCGGGGCTCCCAAGAGCGAGGGAGAGCCCCGGAGATCGAGAGGAGGCCGCGGCACCCGAGAGTCCCGAGGAGGGGAGCTCTCCTGACGGTGCTACAAGACCCGGTGAGTGCAGTGAAGGAGAGGAGGGGCGTCGGGGCACATTGTCGGTGCCCGCCCCTCCCCTCCAGCGCGAGTGCTTGGGTGCTCAGAGACCCGTGGGGCCTCCCCTGATGCCGAGTCCCCCGAGAGGGACTCCACCTATTTGAGTCAGAGCCCGAGAGGCTCAGGGGGCAGTTCTCGATCTCGAGTCCCACGAGAGGGACTCCACCATCCCCCCCCTTGTTTATTCACGAGCTCGAGAGGCTCCCCGGTGCCCCAGTGATCTCGAGTCCCCAGAGGAGGGACTCAAACGAAGGCCCCCCATTGTTCTCGAGCCGGAGAGGCTTCACCATTTGCATTTGTTCATCAGAGCCTGCGAGGCTCCCACGTTGGCCCCATCATCTACAGCTGCCCAGCACTTCGTGGGCAGCTGCCACGTTTAGGTTGGTTCTGGGCTACCTGCAGCCTGTCCTGACATTGCAACATTGGGCGTCCTAGCCCAGAGAGGCCAGTTGGCCTGGAGAGAGTATGAGTTCATGCTAATGTGATTCCTGAGAAGTATTTTGTCCTTTCACCTCTGAATGTATTTCTGATACGTTATGTGCATTGTCCTTTCCCCTGTGATTGTTCTATGCTTCATGTATGAAGCTTCTGGTTGTTATATGTTCTAAATGCTAGTCCTACCAAGTGCATATTCCTGGCAGTGGTCCTAGGGCCCTGTCCTGTACATAATCCCCTGTAAATTCTGCCCGTGCCTCTGGCACATTGTAAAGTGTGTGTTCCTATCTAATGTGTTTTTCAATACAAAGGCTATTTTTACATATACCTTGTGTGGAGTTCCTTTTGTGGGGGGCCCTGGAGGTTGTTGCTGGTGGGTGTGTGCGCAAATGCTTTACACATCACCTCTGAGATAGGCCTGACTGCTCGTGCCAAGCTACCAAGGGGGTGAGCAGGGGTTGTCTTGGCGGGTGACTTCCTTACCCTACCTTAGGAATGGTGGTTTCTGCCTGGCTTTGGCGCAAGCCTTAGCCAACCAGAGATCCCATTTCTAACAGTGCCCATCTCCTCCTGTCCCCTAGTCCCTGGTCTCTGCTTGGTTTTGCACATTACAACATTCCAGCGCCTCTGGACCTCTTCCATAGTCCCCCCAGCACTCCGACTGCATTCACCTTGTCCACAATAGACTGCTATATCCAATTTTATGTTTCCAATGACACAGTGGAGGTGACGAACAGTAATTGATGGTGTTCTATTACCTCCGTTATCAGGATCCTGTTTTCCTGCCGAGTGAACCGCTTCCTCCTCTTCTTCTTCTCCTTGCCCTTCCCTGACCCCAAGGTCCCAGGTTGGTCTTCCGCGGGGCTTGTGGGGTTCTGGTTGTCCTCTGTGCTTGCTCCAGCTACCTCCATTGTGCTTTGCAGTAGTTTTGGTTTTGTTTGTGGTTTTTTCTACTTTTACAGTGATTTGCCTGATGTGTGTGAATTGCAGGCCTGGCGCAGATTATCGCAGAATTTTTTATCGCGGGTGGGCCCATTGCTACTATTTTCACGTTTGGGTTTAGATTTTTTCGCCATCCCAGTGATTTTATCATGGACATTTGACGCGTTATTGGAAAACTATGGCATGTTACTGCCGTGTTGTGAATAGGACGTTAACACTGAGTAATTTTCCCACGATAGACGGTGGTATGAAACATTGCATTAACCTATTTTGGTGATGATTATTGCACGTTCTTGAGAATATCCCCCGCAGTTTTTAAAAGCGACAGCAGTGTCAAGGGCCTCAATAATCCAGTTGCGAAAGCCCTCTACCATGGAAGGGAACGGGCTGTGCCTCCCGGCACCGGCTGCGGCCAAAGCACGCTTCTATTTGGTAGCCAAAAGCTTTTTCAGTCCCCTACAGGGAATGCACCTAGGGATGGTGCATTCCTTCGCAGTGATGGGAAGTGTAGGAGAGACGTTGAACTCAATCAGCCAATGGTCAACCCAACTAAGGGGCAGAACATTCTTGATCACTAAATTATCATAGTTGGTGAAAATGCCATCTAAGGTAGGACTGGCGGTGAGCGTGGGGGATTGAACAAGTTGCTCAAGTCTCAAGTATGACATGAGGTCTAGGAGGTGTGCTGAGTCATTGTCTTGTTTGTTTTCGAGATGGTAGTTAAAATATACTAGGATGGTGAGGTGAGTAGTGGTAACGAATGGTTCCAGTGTTTTGCACCATGATTCAGTATACCTGGTTCTGGGACCTGGCGGCTGATAGACTAGCAGGCCAGAGAAATTATAGGTATTGGACAGCTTAATCCTAAAGAGGCGGCTTCTAGTGGCTTCTAGTGGGGAGCCAGGATCCCCATCCACTGTAGTGAGGGTGCAACTAAGAGAGTCCCGGGCCACCAAAGCCAGACCGCCACCTCTGCGCTCAAGGCGGTCACATCTGAGAATAGTATATCCAGGAGGGACAAAATCCACCAGGTCGGGACCCAAATTGTCCCTGACCCAAGTCTGGGTGACAAACAGACAGTCCAAAGTGGGTGTTTGATTAGTCAAAGCAATTTTGATTTTATGTTTGGGCATGAAGCGAGCATTTATCAATGCCCCCCTAATAGAACTGATCTTGAGACCAGCCGTGGTGAAGGTCCTGGTACTGGTCCTTCTTAATGCCCTACCAACCCCCCCCCCCAGTTCCTAGGGCCCCATGCGGGAGCCAATTGCAGGTGCCAGACCGCTGGTGGGTCTGAAATTGCAATGTTGGCAGTGCACCGGTTTCCCAATGGAGATGTCCAACTTATCTGCACACTCCCTGTGTTAAGGTTTAGCACGTAATTCAAGGAGACCACTCCTGAAAGAAGTTCTTGCCTGGGCGCCCTTGTATCCTGGGGGAAAATGGGAAGCATACCTGACCCCTGGTGCTATCCAGGCAAGGACGGGTGCAAACAGGATTGCCTTTGGCGTGCCAGTGGGGTACCAGCTGCTCGGGACTGCTGCTTACCCGGGTTTTGTCAGCATTTAATGCCCCAACCCGAAAGTATATGTGAGGCTGGACCGCCAACCTCCAAAATGGCTGGCAGCCAGGGGAAAGTTTTGGTACAGGGGACCCTTGCGGCACATTCGGGAAATCCCGTGGCAGACTGGAGAGACCCTGAGGGAACGAGGGAGAGAGGAAGAATATGCCAGAGATGCCACCCAGACACCACCGTCTGTGAAGGTGAGGCAGCAAAGTGTATGTACACAAAATGTGGCAGAGTAAAAGCCCCACACACCCCAAAAATAGTTTTTTTAAAACACTAGCACTAGTAATTAAGAAGAATTAAAATGTGAGAGCACTAGAGTAATTTAAAAATGAAGTAACTTGAATGACAATAAATATCAGCAGAGGCGCATCTTACTGCTCCTTGCATCCGCTGTGTGCCCACGGTTGTTTCAGCATTTAATGCCCCAACCGGGAAGCATATGTGAGGCTGGACCACCAACCTCCAAAATGGCAGCCAGCCAGGGGAAAGTTCCGGTACATGGAACTCTCTCCGCTCAATCGGGGAAACCCGTGGCGGACCGGAGAGACCCTGAGCGAATGAGGTAGGGAGGAAGAAATTCCCAGAGACTCCCCCGGGACGCCTCCGTCTGTGAAGGTGAGGCGACAAAGTGCTCTAAAAGTGCAGAGTAGAAGCCCCAACACACCCCAAAAAATGTTTTTTTTAAACGTTAGCACTAGTAATTAGGCATTATTAAAATGCCTGCATTTCATAAGCGGAGGAATGGAGGCCATTTTCCAGTTGAGAAACCCCTGTAATAAACATTGTATTGAAGATGGCTGCAAAATGTGCACCTATCAAGTCAGGGATAATTTTCAGAACCAAGGGGATGCACAGGTCAGATGATGAGCCAGCCTTGGTCTTGCTCACCAGAATGGCTATCTGTTCACTGGTAACCAAAGGGAATTCCATGAAAGTGGAGACCTCGGGCAGCTCCTTGCCTGAATCTGATGCTATATCGGGACAGGCAGAAGCCTCAAAATTGGACTAAATTTGGTGTACTTTAGTCTGGAAGCACTGTCCTAAAAAGTCACAAAAAGCTTGTGTAAAGATGTTAGAATGGCTCGCTGGTGGTGACGTGAGTTTAGACACCACCTGAAACAATTGTTTGGTGTAATCCTTAGCAGTTTCTATTTCCTTCGTAAAGTAATCACACTTTTCCTTAAGATTTCAATTAGCCAGAGTCTGCTTATAACAAGTTTTTTCTTGGGGAACGTAATGCAACCGCCAATGTCTTTTCTGTCTCCTGTATTGCTATTGTTCAAGGCAAAGAGCATCGGAGAACCATGGAGCAGAGGGAGTTTTCCTGTTTTTGGAGACTTCGTTTATGGAAATAGTTTAGAAAAGGCAGCTTGGAGCCAGTCTATGTAGCTTTGAGAGGCCTGCTCTGTGTCAGGAGGAAACTCAGTTTGGGTGTTAATTAACTGTTGGGTGAGGAGAGACCTATTTATGTTTTTCCAGGATGGAGACTGCTTGGGCAGGCCTGGCCTGATATTAGTAGAACGTTCTCACAGTTTTATCTCAAACAAAATGTTTGTGGTGGTCAGGCCAGGCTAAAGGAAGCACCTCCTTGGTAGTAATCAGCTCATTATTAGTGAACAAGCCATCTAGGGTGTGCCAGGCTGAATGAGTGTGTATATTGATTTTTTGAGTGAGCCCTAAAGATTCCAAAGTATGCTTATCCTAAATACGATGGAGGTGGAAATTAAAATCATCTCATAAGGTGAAGTTCCTTTCACACATGGTAGCCTCTAAGAGGAACCCAACAATAACCTTGCCCACAAAAGGCCACTCTATTCTATGTCACATTTATGGTGTCCGGTGCCTCCTCTAGGGTCCTCTATGGTTTAGTTAATTAGCTTAGCTTAGCTAAAGTTCAATACTACAGCTGATACCAATTAATAGGCCATTTATTAGGCCTGGGTGGTAAATTCCGTTCAGTTCTGCGGAGAACGCGAAATTGCCCAAAATTCTGCGTTCCGCGACTTCGCAAATTTTTTTGCTTGTTCGCGTTCTCAAATGCGTGTTCGCAAGATATTCCCCCCGAGCACGCAAACAGCAATTGCGAACAGTAAAAAAGCATCGCAAACAAGCAATTCTGCGTGTGCGTGTAATTTCTGCGTGTTCCCGGAGATTTTTTACTGTTTTGCGGAGATTTAAGTAACACGATTACGCAAATACCGCCCACCCCTGCCATTTATTAGAATGGATACATTTTATATCATTGTCATGCTATTCTGAGTGCGATGCAATGGATAAGACTACATTGATGTAGGCTTCTCTCCAATATGATCATATTTTTATTGAGTTTAAATAATGTATCTGTCAACTTGGTTTTCAGTTAAAAAACTTAAAGGGCATGTTTTCGTATAAGGTGGGCAGAAGCCTAATATAAGTGCTCTCCCTATTGTGACTATTATTGGTGATAAACCTATTATGTATATGTTGATAAAGTCCTATCTGGTCAGTTGCATGGAACCTTAACAAGTGAACTGCAATTCAATGAAGCAATCTTTATTATAAACCCAATTTGTTTTCAATGTTGGTTATTATTATAACATGATACTGTTATGATCAATTGGTTTAGTATACATATTTAAGTACAGGGACATACAAATGTTAAACATTTTTATATATTTTCCTTTATAGGTAAATTCACAACATAAGACATTCCATATTTTATAGATCAAAGACACAACATAATAGTTTGTTAAGTTCTGGTTCCTATTCAGACAAGCCTGTCCTGGTGCTCCCTCTTTAGTCCTTAAATCCAAGGGTACATAATTAACTTCAAATTATTATTATTTCTAAATTCATAAATTCTTCATCTCACATTTGTGAAACAACATTCTCTTAGTCAAAATTAATTTTTATCCTATTGTTTTCTGCTATGTTCTTTTTCTGAATAGCGATATTGTATATTATGTTGCCATTAAAAAAATGCTCAAAATGGCTCTTCTCATCTTTTTTTGAGCAAACATATTCTACTGCAGATGCAGGAATTGTTATATATACAAGTGGTTGTTATACAATTAATAAAGCACTTGATGTCATTCATTCTGTGATGTCTGTCATATACAAATGGGTTGGTTTATGATTTGGGTGATTGCAGTTTCAACATTTGTGAAAGCCCTCCAAATTCATTGAAATTCATGAATGTATTTTTGCTTTAATACGTTGATACGTAACACTATCACTTCAATTGAGAATGTTCCTGAGAGTTTTGGTTTTTATCTGACAGTTGTGTTTTTGCTCTTATGGCGATCCAGTTTCAAAAGGTGCCAATGTTTGATAAAAATTCCAGCTGAATATTTAGTCACAAATCAGACTGAATGCACTGCAACAGTTTTGGTTATCCTTTTGTATCTGTTGATGTTTAATAACTCATTATGGTCAGAGAGGAAAAACATGGCGGCAGCTAGCTGAGCTGCTGTGGTACTCCGTGACGAGCTCCTGCTGGGCTTACCTCTTGACCGCGTTACCAGCTATGAAGCACTTTTACGGGGCGCCGAGTTGATCCTAGCGTTTGAGTAGATGTGCGCACTACTGGCCTGGCACTGAAAATCGATTCTTGCTTCTTTCTGTTGTTTTTGCTGTTTTTCCCCATTTCTGCCCGTGATCCCGTATACCTGCGGCGGTTGAATGCCTGCTGACGTCTTCTCGGAGGTGCCGCTCTGGGGTGTCCACTTTCTGTTTCCATGCTTAGAGGCGGCTGGAGGTGGATGCCGCGACTGCACTATTCTCGGTGCTCCTGACCGGAGTTTTTCCGACTGCTCGGGCGCTGGCTCATTAACTTTAAAGAACTTGCCGGGAAGTGCTCCAAAGGGTCTGGGGCTGAGGCTGTGGTCTGCCGCACTGGAGCTGAGAAGGGGGGGGAGGGCACGGAGCCTGGTACAATCTGCTGCTGGTTCGGCAGTCACTGCAATACTTCCAAAAGAGCGGAGCAAGGTATCTAGGGGTCCTACAGGCAAGCTACGGGCACAGGCGGACTTGATTGCGACAGTGGAGGGGGCAGAGGCAAGCAGCGCTACTGAATGTGTTAAGGACATTAAGTCTAATTGTTCATTGCTAACATCACTGCTAATACCCATTACACCACCGTTTGGGACAGTATCCGCTGTAATACCAGCTGTAGTATCGGTTGCATTACCGGTTGTACCACCTTCCCCCTCGACCCACTACAATAAAGGCAAAAGTAAACGAGGCCGGAAAAAGAAGGAGGTAGCAGTCGAATCTGTACCTTCTGTACCTTCTGTAACTTTTGAGCGGAGCCCTGAGGTATTAGCAAGGAGCAAACCCTCTTCATTTCTGTCCACTGAGGTAAAATCAAAACGGACAAGATCCTCTAGGTTCACTAAAAACCTTAAGGCAGTATTAACTTCGGGGTCTAAAATCACTCCGTCATTACGCTTATACTTTAAGGTAGTTCCCCAGGTGTTGGACCTTTCGGAGGATCGCACAATGTCTTCTGTCGGGGTCACAGCCACTCCATTAGACTCTGTCTCAGCATCTACACTGTCGTCTCTTACACCTATCTTTGAAGTTGAAACTGAAAGCATGGCATCGTTACTGACTACCCCTGATTTGGGAGTTGTTCTGGTATCACAGAAACATACTGATTATGTTGTCCAGGAACCCCTGGAGACGGGAGAAATACAGAACCATTCGCTTGTAGTTGATCCCTTGTCACAGTCAGTTAATGATTGGGGGACATCGGGCGCGTGTAGTAGCTCCTCTGTTGATTCCTCTAATAAGATGGAGGGGGTCACACCCGACTCATTTGCTGTGGAAGTGGGTGCCGGAGTGGGAGCCGGTGCGGTCACTGAAGTAGGGGTCGATGCGGACGAATTGGGTGAACAGCATGTTGGCTCTCTGACACACATCCCAATACCAGTGTTGAGAATGAATTCTGTAGTTTGAATGAGGGTATGATCGAGGCTATGAACCTGGGCACAGATTCTGCTATTTCAGCTGCTTCCCTACTGGCTATGTTTTCTTCACTGTCCCTTGATATAAGGAAAGGGTTTAATGAATCTTCTGCGAACCAAGCTGAGATAAGAAATTACTGTGAGTCTCTGGATAATAAGATTGACGGGCTTACTTCAAGAACGGGAGTCCTGGAAGAGACAGTGACTGTATTATCAACACATTTGGATCAGGCTAAAGTAGACATCGACAAACTCACTCGGGAAGACTTGGCGCTTAGTGAAAGGATGGAAACACTGGAAAATAACACCAGGCGCGGGAACATTCGCATCCTGAACGTCCCGGAAGGATCAGAGGGCTCGGACATCGAACATTTTATCACTGTTCTACTGAAGGAATCCCTAGGCTTAGATCACTCAATTGAGGCATTAGCTTTCGATATCCAGCGGGTGCATAGGGATCCCTTTAGGCAAAACCCTCAAAGGTCTAAACCACAGAAGATCTTGGTAAACTTTCACACCTATACTTTGAAGGAGCAGATTCTTAACTTGGCCCTAAAACAGAAATCACTTGCCGGGAAGGGGTTTACTTTTTTAATCAGGTCTGATTTGTCCAGAGTCACTTTAGAGAAGCAATGGGAGTTTGGGAGGCGCTTAGAGGCCTTTAGGAAGCTGGGTGCCACTGCCCAGCTCATGTTTCCGGCTGCCTTAAAAGTCATGCACAATAACAAGATGTTTTATATAAGATCTGTGCAGGCAGCCGATGAGTTATTACAGGAGCTGGGTAGTAAGAGCAATAAGGGTTCGTTAGCGTAGGTTAGGTTGGTATTACCTTTTTGAAGGCCAGTCTACTTTGCTAGCCACCATCGTAGGTTAAAGTTTTGAGATCACACTAAGATCACTACAGTAAGAGTATTTGTAAAAGTAAACCTAATGGGAATTTTTATTTTTTTTAAATTTTAGAAACATATTTAATATGGTGGAGGAAGGAAGAGATAATTATAAAAAAAATATATATAAATTTTTTTTTGTCCTCACAATATATTCCTTTAATCCATCTTTCCTCCTGTTGGCTGCTGGGGCCTTCGCCCCATCTTCTATCTTCTTACTATTCCATCTTTCTAGGAGTGGCCTGACGGTTATTTTCCTTCTTGTTAGTCTACCCTGGTATTAAGTTGCCTTACACGCTACAAAAATATAGCTTCATGACTGTGCGATGGGGGGACCTGGTGGGAGCTCGAGGAGGGTTGCTATCTACTGGACTTGTCCGGTTAGATAACGCAAGGGTTTTTCATGGGGAGGGAGGAGGGGGGAGGTGGGGAGGGGCGCACACGGGTAAGTCAGGTGTGGGGGGTGGCAAAAACTTAAAATGCCCTCATTGTCCAAATAGGTTTTCTGTGGATAGGTTTATGGCAGGTAATGGTTGTCGACCAAAAGACGTATTTATGTACTCTCCATTTTTGTTGTCTCAAAGGGTTTATGCGGTTTGGTCAAAGTCAAGTCTGGGTTTGTTGCTATGGGTAGCTTAAAGTATATCTCCTGGACCGTTAATGGCCTGCGCACCAAGCCGAGAGCTAATAGAATTATGCAATATCTACGAGATTTTGATGCACAGGTCATTATACTCCAGGAGACCCACCTTACTCAGAATGAAATGCTTGCCCTTGTTAAGAAAAATAGGTGGATTGACTTTGCTGTATCTTCATCACAATCAATGAATAATAGAGGTGTGGCAGTTATATTTAAGAAACAGATAAAAGCCAGGCTACTATCTCAGGCAGTTGACCCAGGTGGCAGATGGGCCATAGCATCGGTCATTATAGCGGCTTCACAAATTACAATCGTGGGTTATCATGGACCCAATCATGATGACCCCACAACCTTAGAGTCTATATTTCGCATCTGTTGTCATTTCCAGAACCCATCATCTTGGCAGGTGACTTTAATGTTGTATTAGATCCATTGCTCGATAAATCCGCTAACAGTCGCCCTATCGTACTATCTAAAACTAGGTCCCTTCTGTATAGTTCCATGAAACAATATGGTTATGTCGATATCTGGAGAGTAAGGTCAGGACAGCAACAGGGTATCAGGGTATCTCCTTCCGAAACTACAAATACCATCATCAGTCTAGGATAGACTATATCTTAATTATCTTAATTAGTCAGAGGTTAGTGGATACTGTCAAAAGTATTATATATCTCCCCTTATATCTTTCTGACCACTCTGCAGTAGTAATGGAACTGGAGGGGCCCACTAAAAGTTCCCCCAGTGCTTGGTCTTTCGACCGTTCTCTTCTTTCTCAGCCGGACGATATTTTGGTTCTTAAAGCTGAGGCTCATAATTTTATGGGAATTAATATTGGTTCAGCGTCCAGTGGAGTCGTTTGGGACTCCTTTAAGCCCTTCTTGAGAGGTCTTATCATGGGTAAAGTGTCCTATCGTAGGAAACAATATAGAGAGGAAATCCTTTCTATTGAAGCCAAGATAACTAAAAAACAACTAGAATTAGATGCTAATCTTATTTCTCCTGAGCCCGTGCTAAACCAGCTTCAAGATCAACTTTTGGTGTTGAAAGGTCAACTGGCTTCCGTTCTAAATCATAGAATCCAGCAAAAATGGTAGGCTAGTAAACTAGCCCATTTTGAATACGGTGAGGGGGCAGGAAAATTATTGGCTTGGAAAACCAAAACAGACCAGCTCCACAACAACATAGCCTCTATTACAGTGGATAATACTACTTTTTCTTCTGATGTAGATAATAGGCGGGCCTTCAGGGTATTTTTCCAAACAATCTACCATGAGGACAATAATATCGACCCAGATTCTATTAATGGCTAGCTGAGTGAGATCCCTCTTCCTTCTCTTTCCATCGAGCAGTGTTTAATTTTGGATAGCACTATCTCTGAGGAAGAGGTTAGGTCAGCTATTAAAAAGGGTAGGAAAGGGAAGGCTGCAGGTCCCGATGGGCTTCCTGCTGAGATCTATGGAGCCCTGGAACAAGAAATAGTGGCCTTTCTTACCATGTTTAATCAAATCTTACTAGAGGGCCAACACCCGCCAGCATCTTGGGATAGCGCTTCAATCACCCTTATGTTGAAACCTGGGAAACCAGCGGATGCGTGCGGCTCGTATAGGCGAATATCAATCTTGAACGTGGACTATAAGATCTTTGCCACAGTTCTTGCTAATAGGATGGCCTTGGTTGCCCCTTTTGTCTTACATCAAGATCAGATGGGATTTGTGAAGGGGCGCCAATTGTACGAGTTAACATACGATCTGATAGGGGCCATTGATATGGCATCGGCTGAGTCCCTCCCGTTAGCTGCTCTTACGCTGGACGCAACCAAGGCCTTCGTCAGGGTTAATTGGGCGTACCTTCGGGGGCCTTGTCCAAGTTCAACGTGGGTGAGGATTTTTGCCGTGCCGTTGGTCTTCTATATCGGAATCCATCTGCGTGTCATCTGGTCAATGGAGAGCTATCCGACCCCTTTACCATCTCTAGGGGGACGCGGCAGGGCTGCCCTCTCTCCCCTCTTCTGTTTGATTTTTATATCGAACCCTTTGCTCAACAACTCAGGGAGGATGTTAACATCAAATCTTTTGTGTATAGAGGATGGGAGAGAAAAGTAGCCCTATATGCGAACAATGTCCTTATTCTCACATCCGATGTCTGCACTGCACTTCCTGCAGTTTTAAAAATTGCCCAAGAACTTAGGCAAGTATCGGGCTATGAGATTAACGCTGCAAAACTGAGATGCTAGTATGGAATGATGACGCTAGCGCCACTAGTATACAGTCAAGTTCCTCCATGCGGTATCTGGGCCTGAATATTGTGAAAAATATTAATCTAATTGCTTCAGTAAATTTTTCCGCAATAGCTAAAGACTGTCAGAAACTGATGCAGGCATGGGTCCATCTTCCGCTTTCACTAATTGGGAAAGTAAATCTGATTAAAATGTCGATTTTACCTAAAGTTTCCTTTTTATTTAATACCATCCCTCTTTATTTCAGCCATTCTTTATTATCTAAATTACAGTCGGAAATTTCCTCTTTTATTTGGAACAGGAAGCTTCCAAGAATTGCTTGGAAGAAACTCAGACGGCGCAGGGAGAAGGGAGGGTTGGCCGCCCCAGACCTAAAATTATATGCATGGGCATTTCAGCTATCACACACCCGTATGTTGTTAAAAATGCCTATCGACTGCGGGGTGGGGACCATGTTTTCAGCTCTGTTAAAGGGGAGGGAGTCAGTCAGTCTGGGTTGTTATTTAAATTCGGAAGCCCGAAATTAAAAAAAAAAATTATGCTGAAGGTCTTGCAAAGGATGGCCAAAACATGGTCAGAACGGGAAACGGCCATTACAACGAAGCCGTTTCCACGAAATCGTTAACCACGCATGCAGTACAACGCATGCGTGGTTACCACGAAAGCCTTTACCACGCATACCTTTACTACGAGGTTTGTAGTAAAGGTATATGTGGTAAAGGTAAAAAGAAAAAAAAGGGGAGTTTGGGGGGTCTCCCCCCCAAAAATAAGCTCACCTGAAGTCACGTCGGATTATGTATTTAAAAAGCGTCATTTAAGAGAAAACGGAAAATAAACTTCCGCTTTCTCTTAACGACGTATGACGTCACAACGCATGCAATCGAGGTAATTGTTATGCGTGGTAAACGAATTCCGTTGTAACGCATGCGTGGTAAAAGCATGCGTTGCAACGGAATTCGTTGTAACGTCATATATTCGGTCAGAACTAACAAAATCTATAAAGTTGGGGTACTTTTGCAATAGGACTCCTTTATGGGGCCTCCTGGAAAGTCTCGCCTGGTTAGGAGATAGCTTAGCGGTCCCTTTAAAAGTAGCTGGCCTGGAAGTGTGGGGTGACCTTTTTGTTGATTGGGACCTGCTTACATGGGAACATTCTAGGAATAAAATCGGCCCAAATTTTGCAAGATTTAAATATATGCGAATTGTTAGCTGGACTCATTCCTACAACTCCTTACCCGCTCGAGGGATTAAGTCTCCTCTTGGGGGGTATTGTCAGCTAATCTCAAGTTTAGTGGACATGGCTCCTGCAAGGAGGGAGATCTCCCTGTGGTATAAACTTATACTGGAAGAAATAGATGGAGACTTTATGCTACCGGACCAGATGTGAGGATCTTCTTTTACTGGTCACAATCTGCAAGAGCTGTGGTCCGCCTCATTTGGCCTTTTATGGAACATCGGTAAGCCTGCTTGGTTACGAAGAAACCATCTTTTTACCCTACACAGGGCTTATTATTCTCCCCTTAGACTTTCTAAATTCACTGAGGGAAAGTCGGTAGCTTGCGCCAAGTGTGGTTTGGTAGCAGCTTCGGATGCCCTCATGTTCTTTGACTGCCCCCGTTTGTCTACCTTTTGGGATGCGATCAGTAACATTCTCACGGCATCGCTGGGCCTTCAAGTAGTTATGGAGCTTCCCCTTGTGATTTTCGGGATCCTGGATGGGGTCCAGACTGCAGCTGAAAATCTGGTGTTCTATTCTATTTTATTGGCCAGAAGGGAGATCTGTAAAAAGTGGAAGGACCCTCTTCCTCCCTCTCTTAACCACTGGCAGGTATCCGTCTTGCAGGTCTCACGATTGGATCTGGCTAGGGCCGGTTATCGAAGTAGTAGGTCCTTTTGGCATCTGCTGTCATGGGAGCATTAAGTTGCCCGGGGGGGGGGGGGTTTTGTTGTTTTTTTTTTTCTCCCCGGGTCCAATGATTACGCTACTGTGGTGTGCACACCATCTGTAGAGCCTCAGTCTGGTTCTAAGCCCGGCCCGATCTGGCTGTAACTTCCACCAAATAGTACCTATTTTTAGGTACTTTGGTTTTCTAGATGCATGTTTTAGAGGGAAACGTCAGTGCTGAGGGTTGTTGGTCTCTATCTTGTTTTATCCCTGCCAGTTTTGATAAACTGTGACTGCATGTCGTGACCCCACCTGAGTGTGCATCAGTAACCATGGTGGTATATGAGGACACAAAAAAAAAGAAAAATAACTCATTATGGTTGGTAGGCTGTACTCTTGTAATGCTATAGTGATGACTTTGTTTAAATACGCCTTTGTGTAGTGAAGATTCAGCCTATTAAAAACACAAATCTAGAATTGATTCAAACAATATTGACTCTGTGGCAGATTCCAATCTCGTTCGTAAGGGCTTTGAATTAGATTTGTAATTGCATAAACCATTCCAGAGCCCTTGTTCCTGACCGATTCGTTTCCCAGTTCCGAATGAGCAAATATGTGCCTGGAGAGCCTTAGCACTGACCGAATCGGTTCCGGAAGCTATACGGAGAGATAAAGCCCTCCGGAGCTAAATCATACAGCGCTATGGAGTAGGTTTTCCAAGCGAGCAACTACGATGAACGATTCAGACAGCCTTTACGATTTGTATAGCCTGGATTCAAAAGGCTGCTGGAATTGGTCTTTGAGGGACCATAGCAGGCCCCCCTTCACCCGGGGCCCTCCGACTCATGCCTTGGGTTATGCATGGATCCCCCCTTTCAGACTATACACAGTGTGGCAGGCACCAAGGGGTGCCCGCCACAGGGTGCACGATGATCCCCAACCACTCCTTTTGTCAATGGGAGCCTGTGTACGCTTTTGGTACACAGGGTCCCATTGAAGTCAAAGAGAGTCAGACTGAATCGTATCCGGATGCATTCAAATGCATCATACTTGTTCAGTCGGACTACCCTGACACGAGTCGTATGGAAAGCATTCTGGACACGAGTCATTCAGTTAGTGTTCTGAACAAGACTGGAATCGTCTCCTATGTGTTGTGATATGGAGGTATTACTATCAATTTATAAATATGGATTGGAATGGAATGGAATGGAAGGACATTTATAGAGCGCAGGGCTACCCGGAAGCATCCCAGCGCTAGTAACTGACACAGGGGAACAGAAGGGCTAAGGAAATAGCATGGTCTTTAATTGCTCCCGGAAAGCCAGGTGGTCAGGGATTGAGCGAAGGTGGAGAGGCAAGGAATTCCAGAGTTTGGAGGCATTATAGGGGAAAAGCCTACCACCACTCCTAGACCTCTTGATCCTAGGGATCTCTGCCAGGTACAGATCATCTGAACAAACATTACGATTGGCTTTATATGGACGAAACATGGTGGAGATCATGGGTGGGCCAAGTCCCTGCCTTTCCTTATGTACTAAGCACAAGGCCTTGAACCTAATCCTTTACTGAACTGTGAGCCAGTGGAGGTAGCGGAGGGCCAGTTTAGCTGATTGCCTATTGGTGGTTCCCATCTACAGTCTTGCGGCACTGTTTTGTACTGATTGGAGTTTTCTGATTGCGGAGATGGGTGCGCCCAGGTACAGGACGTTCACGTAATCCATTCTGGAGAGCATTAATGATTGGACCAGTACTTTCTTAGCCACAAAGGGAAGGAGGGGCAAGACCTTTCGGGCCATTCTAAATAGACTGTAGTGTGGTGGTGAACCTCAGCAAGGCCTACCAGTGCAAGGGGTTCGACCTTCTCTACACAAGTCATCAGACCAATAGGAAGAAGTTGGTCCAGAAACTGGAATAGAAAATACAAAATATATTAAACCTCATGAGGTGGAACTACATTCACACAACACCCTTCGTCAATGTATGAAGTAGCACACTGAATGAAAGGAGCTTGGTCCTTTTATACCCACACAGGGGCTCAAAAGAAGGCGGTACAAGTACAAGAAGTAGATTTTAGGCACAAATAAGGTCATACAGAAAATGCACAGTTAACACGTGGGAGGAGCTAACAGTTGCTAAT
Organism: Lissotriton helveticus; assembly: GCF_964261635.1. Classification (NCBI taxonomy): domain Eukaryota; kingdom Metazoa; phylum Chordata; class Amphibia; order Caudata; family Salamandridae; genus Lissotriton; species Lissotriton helveticus. The sequence goes on from NC_136073.1 coordinate 145,952,710, forward strand.
TCTGGTGAACACATCCTGACATTTACAGACTAACAGCAGCTGCATGGACAGCTGCAAGCCCAACTGAGCATGTGCAAAGTGTAAGAGGCTAAATATAACCTATCTCTAGGCAGATTTCAAGATTTGACAACAGCAAGGTAGGACAGAGCACATGGCATGCACGTGGTAGCACATGGCAAACAAAATGGCTGCCAGAAATACAAAATGGATTCCACAAAACGGACAAGATAACCTTTAAATAATGGATGGCTTCTGCTAATGCTAACCCAATTGCTGCCAAATTACAACAGACAACCCTTTTAGCATTAGCTGAAGACATTCGTTCATCTGGGGTAATCTAGATATGCATCCTGTACATCGATGCTCATCAGTTCAGTTACCTCTTTATTTAGCATTTGTTGGGCTTTCATTTCTGCAACATTTCTTTTAGCAGGTGTACAAGCAGTGATGCAAATAGAGCAAAGCATGGGACCACATTGTATACAAATACAGCATATAAATAGTATCACCAATAGTATACATAGCATAGTCAGTAGCTTCCAGCCCCAAGTAATAAAGAGTGTCCACAACCAGTTCAAACAAGTCCACGTACCAGTCACTGGGTGAATCTCTGCAGCAATCTTATATAGTTTAGAGATTGCATCATATACTGAAGGCGAGTGACCCGGAGTGAAAACACAGCAACTGCTGCCGATGATACGACATGCACCACCTCGATCAGCCAAAATCACATCAAGTACTATGCGATTTTGGAGTGCTACAATCCTCGCCGCTTGCAGCTCCTCTGTAATGTTCCCAAGTGCCATGGCTGTCTGATTGGTAACAGCTTCCACAACACGAGTCAATCGCCTTATCTTTCTGCTGTTCAATGCAGCATCCATGAAGAAAAATAAGCCCAAGTTAAAGTCGACACACCAGACAATATTGTGGGTCTTGATATGCTCAAGTATTTCAGGGCTACTGTCATTAGTGTTGTAGAGATGATCATATTTGTGGCTGAATGTCAAAATTCTTCTACTCTCATAATCGTTGTAGTCCCGATCTAGCTTCCTCTCTTTCCTTGCCTTGATATCCTCCTCATACTTTTTGAGGGGCTCCTTCATGTTATTAATCAATTTGTCGACAGCGCCTGTATCGAGCTGTTTTCTAAGATCATCCATGACATTCTGTATTTGTTTTAACAGTAAGTCTCTATCAATCCAAGCATATTTAACTAGGATTTCTAACATCCTGCGTGAACTCAAGGCAGAATTTGCTGACCATTCGGTAAGCATAGCAGGATTGGGGACCTCATAAGTTGGTGTAGTGAAGATTCGCAACCCTCTGGGACCATTTCCTGATCTATATAGTTTTGTAGGGAAATGGCTTCCCACCATTTTGATATCTTCCCTTTCTTCAATTTTTTCAGTTTGTTAATTTTGTCATTTGTAGTTTGTAATTGATCCGTTTTTGCCTCTGTTGCAGCTTGGGGTGCTTTTTTTCTCCTTGTGAACAGCACCTGAGCAGCTTCTCTGCATTCCTCCTCCTCCTCCATAATGCACAATTCTCTTGTGATACACTCTGAGATAGGCGGTAGTGATTTACCCCTGAATAATCACAGGTTCCCCCTGCGCGTTCGATTCCCAACCCGTGCACAGTATTATGTGTGGGTCGATGTTATAACATCCAAAGTCCAGCCGGGATTATTTGTCCCCACTTCGTAAAGACAGCACAAGTGTACCACAAATAGCACGTGCGGCCAAAGCCGACAACAGAAACCAAGTAAATGAGCAAGCACGTCACAAGCAACATAAATCAGAGCAATTAAACCTGCAGACATATAACACGTAATAGGTAGAATAAACAGGAACCAATAGAAATGCAGGCTACATAATAATGGGAAATAACTGCCACAAGGATAGAAACATAGAGAGAGAGAGAGAGAGAGAGAGAGAGAGAGAGATCAATACACTGTAAAAGTAAAGTAACCACTGACACAGAGGCTTGGAGTGTATGGCTTAGGTATGGTTGCTCCGAGAAAGATCAGTACACAGAAGCGCGCATTCAGTGGAGGTTTCTCGTTTCTGTGCTCACCTGGTTACTATCATGCTGTTCCAGCTCTTCTTAGATTACGATTCAGAAAAGGGGGGGGGTGGTGATGAACAGAGTGTCTAAATTAAGCAGACCACTCTTACCCAGTCCAAAGATCAGGGCTTGATCCATCACCGTTATTTATCTCACTGCCCCATCCCAGCTCAGAACCTGGCTATATGCAAATTAGTCTGTCCCTGGCCCAGTGCATCATGGGAACAGGGCAGACCAAACTACCAAGCCAATTCTTCACCAGAAAGGAGACAAGCTACCGGGGACCGGTTTCTGGCATTTCAGCCTCTTCGGCCCGGCTTGCTTGAATCCTGATGGAGCAGTGAGAAAGGGACTCATGTCTGAGTATACCCTGCCACACCTATAGTGGCCAAAAACGATTCAGAAAAGGGGGTGGTGATGAACAGAGTGTCTAAATTAAGCAGACCACTCTTACACAGTCCAAAGATCAGGGCTTGATCCATCACCGTTATTTATCTCACTGCCCCATCCCAGCTCAGAACCTGGCTATATGCAAATTAGTCTGTCCCTGGCCCAGTGCATCATGGGAACAGGGCAGACCAAACTACCAAGCCAATTCTTCACCAGAAAGGAGACAAGCTACCGGGGACCGGTTTCTGGTATTTCAGCCTCTTCGGCCCGGCTTGCTTGAATCCTGATGGAGCAGTGAGAAAGGGACTCATGTCTGAGTATACCCTGCCACACCTATAGTGGCCAAAAACGATTCAGAAAAGGGGGTGGTGATGAACAGAGTGTCTAAATTAAGCAGACCACTCTTACCCAGTCCAAAGATCAGGGCTTGATCCATCACCGTTATTTATCTCACTGCCCCATCCCAGCTCAGAACCTGGCTATATGCAAATTAGTCTGTCCCTGGCCCAGTGCATCATGGGAACAGGGCAGACCAAACTACCAAGCCAATTCTTCACCAGAAAGGAGACAAGCTACCGGGGACCGGTTTCTGGCATTTCAGCCTCTTCGGCCCGGCTTGCTTGAATCCTGATGGAGCAGTGAGAAAGGGACTCATGTCTGAGTATACCCTGCCACACCTATAGTGGCCAAAAACGATTCAGAAAAGGGGGTGGTGATGAACAGAGTGTCTAAATTAAGCAGACCACTCTTACCCAGTCCAAAGATCAGGGCTTGATCCATCACCGTTATTTATCTCACTGCCCCATCCCAGCTCAGAACCTGGCTATATGCAAATTAGTCTGTCCCTGGCCCAGTGCATCATGGGAACAGGGCAGACCAAACTACCAAGCCAATTCTTCACCAGAAAGGAGACAAGCTACCGGGGACCGGTTTCTGGCATTTCAGCCTCTTCGGCCCGGCTTGCTTGAATCCTGATGGAGCAGTGAGAAAGGGACTCATGTCTGAGTATACCCTGCCACACCTATAGTGGCCAAAAACGATTCAGAAAAGGGGGTGGTGATGAACAGAGTGTCTAAATTAAGCAGACCACTCTTACCCAGTCCAAAGATCAGGGCTTGATCCATCACCATTATTTATCTCACTGCCCCATCCCAGCTCAGAACCTGGCTATATGCAAATTAGTCTGTCCCTGGCCCAGTGCATCATGGGAACAGGGCAGACCAAACTACCAAGCCAATTCTTCACCAGAAAGGAGACAAGCTACCGGGGACCGGTTTCTGGCATTTCAGCCTCTTCGGCCCGGCTTGCTTGAATCCTGATGGAGCAGTGAGAAAGGGACTCATGTCTGAGTATACCCTGCCACACCTATAGTGGCCAAAAACGATTCAGAAAAGGGGGTGGTGATGAACAGAGTGTCTAAATTAAGCAGACCACTCTTACCCAGTCCAAAGATCAGGGCTTGATCCATCACCGTTATTTATCTCACTGCCCCATCCCAGCTCAGAACCTGGCTATATGCAAATTAGTCTGTCCCTGGCCCAGTGCATCATGGGAACAGGGCAGACCAAACTACCAAGCCAATTCTTCACCAGAAAGGAGACAAGCTACCGGGGACCGGTTTCTGGCATTTCAGCCTCTTCGGCCCGGCTTGCTTGAATCCTGATGGAGCAGTGAGAAAGGGACTCATGTCTGAGTATACCCTGCCACACCTATAGTGGCCAAAAACGATTCAGAAAAGGGGGTGGTGATGAACAGAGTGTCTAAATTAAGCAGACCACTCTTACCCAGTCCAAAGATCAGGGCTTGATCCATCACCGTTATTTATCTCACTGCCCCATCCCAGCTCAGAACCTGGCTATATGCAAATTAGTCTGTCCCTGGCCCAGTGCATCATGGGAACAGGGCAGACCAAACTACCAAGCCAATTCTTCACCAGAAAGGAGACAAGCTACCGGGGACCGGTTTCTGGCATTTCAGCCTCTTCGGCCCGGCTTGCTTGAATCCTGATGGAGCAGTGAGAAAGGGACTCATGTCTGAGTATACCCTGCCACACCTATAGTGGCCAAAAACGATTCAGAAAAGGGGGTGGTGATGAACAGAGTGTCTAAATTAAGCAGACCACTCTTACCCAGTCCAAAGATCAGGGCTTGATCCATCACCGTTATTTATCTCACTGCCCCATCCCAGCTCAGAGCCTGGCTATATGCAAATTAGTCTGTCCCTGGCCCAGTGCAACATGGGAACAGGGCAGACCAAACTACCAAGCCAATTCTTCACCAGAAAGGAGACAAGCTACCGGGGACCGGTTTCTGGCATTTCAGCCTCTTCGGCCCGGCTTGCTTGAATCCTGATGGAGCAGTGAGAAAGGGACTCATGTCTGAGTATACCCTGCCACACCTATAGTGGCCAAAAACGATTCAGAAAAGGGGGTGGTGATGAACAGAGTGTCTAAATTAAGCAGACCACTCTTACCCAGTCCAAAGATCAGGGTGTGGAAAAGTAAATTTTGCCATGTTCTGTGTCCCTACGCCTCATCCATCATATGTTATGTGTGCATGACCAATATGCATATGTTATTCCCCATTTCTGATTAAAGACGCAATTACAGTTGTGTCCACCTCTAGTATGTTAGTTTCCAGTCCTCGTGAATACTACGAATATCAGGCCTATGTAAAGCTACGTTGCCACGTTTCTCAGTGTGCATGTTATTCTATTGAAAAGTCCCCGTTTCTAGGCCTCAAAAGGGCCCGGACCACAGATTCAGCTCCTGTCTCCTGAAAGCCTCGCTGAGGAGCGATACAGCCCCCACCTGTATCCTCGACCCTTCACTTACTTCCTGCCTCGCAGTGCCCGGTGCATCCCGGCTCTGCCTCTGAGTCTGCCAAAAGTATGTTATAGTTCCTGCTATCAGTTCAGTCCTCCTCCTCTGCATTCCTAAGCTACTGAACTGCATCAATAGTTTCCGTCATTGTCTAGCCTTCTCGTCTCCACTTTAGAGAAATACTGTATTAATGGTCATTTAATATTCTTCACGCACTACATATAGAATAATGCATGGTCCAGTCTTAAAATCAGGTTAGCTTCTCCCCTCATGACTTCTAGTTTATATCAACATGTTCCCTAAACATTAGATACCAGATAGGGTTTAGGTACATGTCGCTCCGACCCTCCAGACTCTAGTCTCTGCTCCTAGCACAGAGTTCGTAGCCCCCAGCTTCTCCTAGTAACACGTCATTGCTAGTTTTCGCGCACCATTAGGTTAGAGGTCCCGGCTCCTTAGGTAGCCCCCTCCAATGTTTCCGCCCATTCATGACATATTCTGTTACGTTTTGCATCACATGTCTATGTATACTCCCAGTTACACCTCTTTTTACTGTTATCTCTCGCGACTGCTACGCGTCACGCCTTCTACTCCACCTACTGTTACGCCTACTGCAATGTAATGCTATGTGTTTGCGCTATGTATATAAGTCAATGTTTTGTTATTAAATGTTAGCGCGCTCATCCCAGACCTAGCCCCAGCAGCTGCTGGGCCTCTTTTCCCCTGCTGGGCCCCAGTTGTCCTGCCGGGCCTTATTGTCCTATTCCCATGCAGGTTGTCCTGATCCTGTCCTTATGCTGTAATAAACCTGCAGAAACTCCTACTACCTCGAATCTTGACTCTTATTTATTGAGCTATCTGTTATGCTATAAGTCTAGTCAAAAATAGGGTATTATTTATTTATTTACCACATAATGGCGCCCGAATAGGGACTTGCCCTTTCCCCACGCGTCGGTGAAGCCACGCCGACCCCCTGACCCTCTGCAGTCGTGACGGAACCATACCGTGCACTGGCAGATATTTCTGCTCCAAGTATCCCTCAGGCCCACGGAGGAGACGGAGGAGGCGGTCCAGCATCCGAACGAGACGGTGGAGGAACGCGGCGAGTCCCGACCAGAGCCCAAGCCGAGAGTCCAAGGTCCGAGGTATCCGGAGGCCCACCCGTAACTGAAGTCCGAAGTCCGAAGTTCGTCGTCGTAGTCCAGTCCCGTCCGAGGCCTTCCGTTCCGTGCTGCCCGGTGAGTACCATTGCTGGGGTAGTGTCTAGACAGGGTCAGTCTAAATTGACTCTGGTCCGTGGGTTGGTGGTACCCAAGCCCACAAACGAAGTGTTCACCTAGGTGGATACGGGTCTTGATGCGTTCCTTTATGGGACCGGTATGTTCCGTACTGTTACAGCAGTGCATCCAGTAACTCTAGTCTGTTCCGTTCTCGAGAATTCTGTTCTGTTTCTGTTTTCAGTATTTTCAGGTAGTATTCTGTTCGAACTGTTATTTATAATGTTGTTTAATGTATTTTCAATGTCGTGGTATGCCTGAATTTGTTTTCCCAATTGTTATTGTTTTTCGTGTATTGTATTGTGTTCCGATTCAAGTTTAGAATGCCGCTCTTTTCCAAGTTACGTCAGTTAAAAACTAGAAAGGGTCTGCTGGAAGCAGCAGTTCCTGTTCCGCCTAGGGACAGTCCAGGTCACTTTATGTATCAGAAACATGGCATAAGCGCCATATTGTATCTAGATTTATGGGTAGAGTATACCAAACAGTTAGAAGAAAAGTATAGATGGCCCGTATCGGGTACATGGGATGCCGAATGTATCATGCGAGTAGAAGAAGCATTATGGAAAAAGAAAGCCAGACAGTCGCAGAAAGATGCCATCGAGTTATGGCGTAAGGAAGCGCATAGAAGAACGGAAAAGGAAGTCAGAAAGTCAGAGTTAAGTAGAGAATCCCAAGAACGAGCCCAAGAAAGAGAATTAATCAAGATAGGTGAACAAGTTAAAGCCGAACAGTCAGACAGACAGAGGCATGCCCTTATTAAGGGTATGTATCCTCTTCTTGCCGAAGGAGTGCCAAAAGCGACCCCAGAGGCATCCAGTAATTTCCCGCCACCATTAGTTCCGACCAAGCTACGTCACAAACCGACCGCAGCTGATATTTTTATTTCGTCCTATTTGGACGACACAGTTCCAGAATATGCAAATCCAGTTCGCGCTCCACCTGTCCCTGTAAATCAGGCACTTCCCGTTTCTCTAGACACCGGAGTACCTGTTACGGTACCCCCGGGTCAGCCAGCCATACAAGTTCAGCCCACGTTACAATTACCGACCCTGCAAGCACGAAGAATGTCAGTCGACGATTCTAGTCTAGGGGCCGCAGGAGGAGGTCCTCCTCAAACCCCGCCGCCACACAAGCGTTTATCAGCACTCGAATTACATGCTCAAGCATCACAGCGTACTCCTAAAAGTAATAAGTCTGTTACAGAAATCAGACAAGCCCTTGCCGAATGTGTCTATGACACAGTCCCAGGCGAGTATAATATGGTTTTATATTCCGTACGCGTAAGAAGGGTGACCGAGTATCTAGTCACCTTACCAAATATGAAAGAAGATCTAGACAGAATATATCGTTTCATCCGTACAGGGGATGATCCAGAAAGTATAGGCGAGATTATGTCTCAAAGGAAAGCCGAGATTCAGCTCATGATATTAAAGTTCCTGATCAATTGTCTAATAAGAGAACAAGATTACCCGTCTAAAGATCCCGCCGAAATGAGAATCCTAACAAGGTGGAGTGATAATATAGCCGAGGGTAAGCACAAGACCATTAGTGCCATGGAAAGTATGTACAAGAAAATTCGTAAAGAAATAATAAGGTTACACGAACAGCGTAAAGCAGCACAAGTAAGCGAGAAAGAAAGTATCTCTGATCCTGAAGAGGAAGACGAGAATCCCGCCAGAATAGCGTATGTAGGAAAATCCAGATTTCCAGATCGCCATTTACGTCCAGAACCTAAGTCTATTTTTCATCATCCAGCACCAGAACGAGGCTCTCTAGAACAAGTATTTCAAGCTACCGATCACATTCTGAAATCACGAGTCGGTTATAGCGAATTAAGTACCATGCACGAACAAGAACTAGCCCGATCAGCAGTCCGATGGATTACTGATTCTACCACTTTTCCAGACGAAATAGTGGCACAAATGTTTCTGAAATTGCCCCCAGCCGAGCAACGACTGGTGGGTATGTATATGATCCAGCACCTCATTACCCTGTATGAGGGTCAACATTCTGATCCAGGCCCGTTACATGATATCCTGAACGAGTTACTCCAGTACAGATGGAGAGGTCTAGGTACCGATTTAATTAGTGTCATTCTAGAACAGCGTCACAAGTATAGAACGTTCCTGAACCCGCATTTTGTTCATGTCTCACCCCCAGAAAGTAAACCATTCTACATAGACAGACAGAATCCGCTACGAGAAGTCCACCCAGTCCAAGGGGCGGGTGGCGTAATGCAACGAGTGTTTGTATACACTCCGATTTCAAAGATGGAACTTCTTGAAATGAAGAAACTAATCCCCTGTCATGACAAAGATCCAGCGGGGTTCCATAGAGAATTAAAAGACATGCTCCGTATGGGAGAATACACTTACCCAGATATCATTAAAATGTTAAAGGTCCTGCTACCCGCAGGGGTGTATGAAAAGTTAAAGGAAAAAGAATGGGAGGTGGGAGAGAAAAAGATCGATTGGACAGCTCTAGAAGCTGAAGACAAGGCACGAGTACCAGGTACCGGTCTTGGAGATAAATGTAAAGAATTACCAGAATTATTGATTCAAGTTTTACCCAGATTATTGACAACTAGGAAAGAAGACTGGGATGCAATCTCAGCCTGTAAACAGAAACAAGATGAGGACATTAGTGATTTTTATTCTAGATTTGAGAAATGTTTCAGTATTAACAGTGGTCTCAAGACAAGTAGTGAGTCATACCCTCATCTTTTCGTTACCAAATTAGTCGAGAATTCAAGTCCACAAATTAAAAACCGAGTTTTGAAAGTCGAAAGCACCTGGCAAGCAAATAGTCCGTCCCAGATGCTCCAGATGCTCCAGTATCACCAGAATAGAATCAGAGAAGAGCAAGAACACGAAAGAAAACGTATGAAAGACACGAAAATGAAAGTGCTAGTTGCACAATCTATTCCTCAAGACAGTCAGAAGAGGGGTCCGAATCAAGCCAGTCATCCTGCGGCTCCCGTTAAAGGGAACTGCAATTATTGTAAACAGCCAGGTCATTTTATAAACGAGTGTGCAGTTCTGAAACACAACATAGCTACTGGTAAGACTAAAGAAAGACCACGTCCGCCGAGACAAGAACAAGTTTCACAGACTCCTCAGTCACAGAATGCACCACAGACAGTTACAGTACCGCAGCCTATTGCTGCAACACAGCACGTTACATCGCAGATGTACCAGTATGCACAGTCCGAGTATCCAGAGTACCAGTCATATTCATGAAACAGCCTAGAGAGGGAGGTAGGCTTGCCTCTCATCGAGATACCTGTAGACCAAGAAGGTCCCTATGTTCATAGTCAAGTATTAGGGAAAGACAGAAAGTTTTTGATCGATACAGGGGCAAGTAGGACCACAATTAGTCACGCCGAAGTTCCAGGGGCTCCGCTCTCAGGCTCAAGAAATGTTTCCCTTGGATTTTCAGGAAAACCCATAGTTAATGAGATATCAAAGCCAGTTACTCTAGAAGTAGGTCCATTGTCCCGTACTACTGACCTGTTACTTACTAAGTCATGTCCAGAAAATCTATTAGGCATTAAGACATTGAAAGAATTAGGTGCAGTTATTTGCTGTTCTCCAGAGGGAATACGTCTGTTCCTACGTGACTTTAAGGGTCACTATGTATTACGAGATTTTGATTCAAGATTGTCTAATGTTCCGCAGCATTTATGGGCGCAAGGTCCAACTGATGTAGGTTACATGCAAATCACACCCCATCGTGTGACTCTCAAACCAGGTGTAGTGTTACCACGAATTAGGCAGTACAGATTGCCACCTGAGGCTGTAGCAGCCTTATCCAAAATTATTGACGAGCTCATGGCTCAAGGAGTAGTTGTAGAAACTGACTCCAATGTGTGTAATTCTCCGATCATTCCAGTCATGAAACGTACTGATCCGAATGCACCCCCAGTATATCGATTAGTGATTGATTTACGAGAGCTTAATAAATGTATTATTCCTCAGTACCCAGTTGTCCCAGATATTTCTTCCCTGTTAACAGCCATTGATTCCGAAGCCATGTTTTTCACTGTTATTGACCTCAAAAATGCATTTTTTAGTGTTCCAATTCATCCAGACAGCCAGTTTCTTTTCGGATTTTGTTTAAATGGAAGGAGCTATATGTTTACACGCGCTCCTCAAGGTTTCACAGAAAGCCCTAGTATTTACAGTCAAGCACTCAAGAGACAACTAGACAACATTCACATGCCAACTGACACTGCCCTGCTCCAGTATGTCGATGATCTACTGATCACAGCCCGTTCTGAACGTGTTTGCGAGCGTGCATCACTTACAGTTTTGTATTTCCTTGCCGAGATGGGGCACAAGGTGTCACCTTCGAAGCTTCAATTCTGTGTCCAGCAAGTGGTATACTTAGGACACTTGCTGTCCAAGAGGGGTAGGCAGTTGACACCCGACCGTATCCAGTTAATAGCGAGTCTTCCCCAGCCCAGAACCCAGAAGGAGGTACGTGCTTTTATCGGCCTTACTTCTTATTGTAGACAATGGATTCCCCAGTATGCATTTCTAGCCAAGCCACTGATACAGTTAACGACACAGGAGGCAGCCGTATCGACTGTCCTCCCTTGGACATCTGACCATACACTTAGTTTCAACGAGTTAAAGAAAGCCCTATGTCAAGCTCCAGTTCTAGCTACACCGAATTACAGTAAGCCTTTTACACTTTTCGTTACAGAACGCAAAGGTACAGCATTATCTGTTCTCACACAAGATCAAGCAGGTCAATACAAGCCCTGTGCTTATTTTTCGAGCACATTAGATCCAGTCGCCCAGGCGTTGCCTGCGTGCCTCAAGTCAGTTGCAGCCACAGCACTAGCTATCAGACAAAGTGATTCCATAGTTTTAGGACATTCCCTGACAGTACAGGTCCCACATTCAGTAGAAGTTCTTTTAAACCGAACACAAACTCAGCACTTGACAATTGCACGTTTAACAGGTTATGAATTGACACTGTTCCAGCCACACATAGAAATTAGACGCTGCAACGTCCTGAATCCTGCTACACTGTTACCATCAGTTAGTTCAAATCCAGACACACATGATTGTGTGGAAGTAGTTAACATTACGACAAAGCCAAGACAAGACCTGACAGATATTCCGTTACCAGATCCTGACCTGACACTTTATGTGGATGGTTCATGTATGAGAACTAGTACAGGAGAACTAGTCGCCGCGTATGCAGTGACTACTGACACTGAAGTTATTGAAACACACCGTATTGACACTCTGTCCGCTCAAGCAGCAGAGCTAGTCGCTCTGACACAAGCCTGTATACATGCCAAGAACCTGAAAGTTAATGTTTACACAGATTCACGTTACGCATTCGGAGTTGTACACGACTTCGGAGTGCTCTGGCAGGAGAGAGGTTTTATGACTTCTCATGGAACCAAGATTCAGCATGGTCTCCTTATTCAAGCCCTGTTAGATGCCATACATTTACCGACATCTATTGCTATCATGAAGTGCAAAGCACATACGAAAGTTACAGACATTATTTCCCAAGGTAATGATTTAGCAGACCGCACAGCCAAGCTTACAGCACAGACTCCAGACATTCCAGTTAATCAGACACATATTCCAGATCTGACTACATGCATGACAGTTAAGGACCCTACTCAAGATGTCATAGATATCCAGTCACATGCTACTCCCGATGAAATCAAGAAATGGTCTGAACAAGGAGGGGTCCAGACAGATCAAGGATGGTTAACGAAGGGTAGAGCCACATGGTTTCTCCCCGATTCTATGGTTCAAGTAATTATCAATACCGCCCATAGTCCAGCACATTTAGGAGAAAAAGCCATGTTAGACAGTATCCAGAACATTTGGTTCAACAAGCATTTACGAGCTGCAGCCAAGCAGAAAGTCCGTACCTGTATGATATGTTGTCAGTTTAACCCAGGTAAAAGTGTCCCGGTGGAACAAGGTGGTTTCCAGCCCCCTGACCACCCTTTTGAGGTCCTCCAGATGGATTATATTCAAATGGAGCGATGTCGAGGTTTCAAGTATGTCCTTGTAGCTGTATGCGCTTTGTCCAGATGGACAGAAGCATATCCAGTCCCAGATTACACAGCCGCGACCACTGCCAAGCAGTTGGTTCGTGAATTCTTCCCTAGATATGGACTCCCTAGAGTCGTATATTCTGATAACGGCCAGCCATTCTCATCTGAACTCATGAAACATGTTTCCCTTTTGTTAGGGTACCAGTGGAAGTTCCATTGTGTACGCCATCCAGAAGCAGCTGGACTAGTCGAAAGGCATAATCAGACTCTGAAAATCCGCATTGCAAAAGTCTGTAAAGACAAGGGTGTGGACTGGTTAGTAGCTTTGCCAGTCGCTCTGTTTTACATGCGTATGGTCGCACATTCCAGATCAGGTCTGTCCCCGTATGAGGTCGTATTCGGCCGCCCCCCTAATATGTGGGGTACTCCTAGACCCCGAAGTATTACCGATGTTTCATGTAATATGCTGACAGATTACCTAGCTTCCTTGATGTCTGCCCTCAACTCATGTCGTTCACAGGTTGCCGCCGCATTTCCAGACAATACCGAGGTGGCACCGCACGAGATCGTTCCAGGCTCCCTTGTGATGATCAGAAATTTCGACAGATCAAGTCCGCTGGAACCACGTTGGAAGGAGCCACGTCAGGTCCTCTTGACCACCCGAACTGCCGTCAAGTTGGAAGGCAGGAAGGGGTGGGTCCACCTTTCTCATGTAAAACTTTTCAAAGGACCGAAACCAGTCTTCAAAAACATTTCCAAGAACATTTCCCAGGATTCGAAGGATTGCCAGAACATTGTTTTAAAGGACTGTCCCGCACAAGACATTATTACAACCCCTCCCTTGTTAGAGAAAACTCCGCAACAGGAGTATAAGTTAAAGCTCAGGTCTAATAAGTCAGCCAGTTTGATTGTATAAGTCCTCCCCTAGGTGAAACGGTTAGACTGTTTCTGACATGTATAAAATAGACCCCCATAGTGAGAGAGTCAGTCAAAGCTCAATCAAATGTATCGTTTTTCTGAGTTTCATATTATTTCTCAGCATAATGATTTCCTGCACCAGCTACGCACTTTTCCTGTGTTTTCCAGTTCCTCATGTAAATATATCTGCTCATGCTACAGTAGAGCACACGTTTAGTGATCTGCCTCCTCACGAATATTCATACCGCCTCGCCATGCGTAATAACACATTTATCCGTATGTTACATTATTCACACCAGACCAGCAATGCCACTAATTGTTGGGTGTGTGGTCGACTCCCCCCTTTCCAGACACCGAAGGGAGTTCTGCCACTCTTTCCTTATCCATTCTCACACAATGGTTCGTGTGGAGCATGGTCCACGTTAACGTCATCCTCAACAGATATGTCTTTTCTTAACAGTACATGTTTCCCTGACAAACAAGGTTTCCCCCACAGAACAGGTTTAGATTTAGAAAACGAAGTATATAATTTAGGAAATTATTCGTCGAATTTCATGGTTCTGAATGTTCAGTCTGATACTACTCCAGACTCACCCGCTATTTCAGTACTACCAGTCAAAGGCGAATTATGTGTCCGTAGTTATGGTTCTGTACATATAGGTCATAGTGAATGTACTACTGTTATCCAGTATAGTGACAGTGGGAAATCTATTTTCAAAGCTTCACGTCATTCTTATTTTATTTGTGGTCAAACTGCATATGTCCGTCTGCCCCTCGATTGGGAGGGAACCTGTTACATTGCTTTCCTACTGCCACCTGTTTTTCTAGCCCCACCTGACTATCATAGGAATTCTTTCTTAGTACACACTAGACACAAGAGAAATCTCCCGATTGTCGATTATACTGAAACCGCCGCAGAGCAATTCATTGATATTGATAAAGGTGTTTTCCCTTATTTAGGTACAGTTGTAAATAGTAAGCTTATTCGTAGGTTAACAAGAACCCTTGAAGCAGTAGTAGATGAGACTGCCTCTGCTCTAGGTAACTTAACTGAAGAGCAATCCTTTATGAGAATTGTCGTTTTACAGAATCGTCTCGTCCTTGACGTCATACTGGCCGATAGGGGCGGGGCCTGTAGAGTTCTCGGATCCAGTTGTTGTATTTTCATTCCAAATAACGCGCCGTCTGTTTATTCAGCTATAACCAGACTCCATAAAATTGCCCATCTGTTACACCAAGATCCAGGCACCTGGACATGGTCCGGTTGGTTCTGGAATATAATTTCCGCATGGGGTTGGAAAGTCCTGTCCTTTTTAGGTATTGCAGTAGCGATCATATTTAGCTGCTGCCTCTGTATACAATGTGGCCCTGCGATTTGCAGCATGTGTGCTACCTCTTGTATTCCCAGTCCCAAGCCCTGTTCTAAATCCCGTTCCAAGACAATTCGAGACGAGCAAATGGTACTGTATGAAATGATAGACGGTATCATGAATATTGATGTTTCCTGATGGAAACGTAGTGACAAGGAGGGAATGTGGAAAAGTAAATTTTGCCATGTTCTGTGTCCCTACGCCTCATCCATCATATGTTATGTGTGCATGACCAATATGCATATGTTATTCCCCATTTCTGATTAAAGACGCAATTACAGTTGTGTCCACCTCTAGTATGTTAGTTTCCAGTCCTCGTGAATACTACGAATATCAGGCCTATGTAAAGCTACGTTGCCACGTTTCTCAGTGTGCATGTTATTCTATTGAAAAGTCCCCGTTTCTAGGCCTCAAAAGGGCCCGGACCACAGATTCAGCTCCTGTCTCCTGAAAGCCTCGCTGAGGAGCGATACAGCCCCCACCTGTATCCTCGACCCTTCACTTACTTCCTGCCTCGCAGTGCCCGGTGCATCCCGGCTCTGCCTCTGAGTCTGCCAAAAGTATGTTATAGTTCCTGCTATCAGTTCAGTCCTCCTCCTCTGCATTCCTAAGCTACTGAACTGCATCAATAGTTTCCGTCATTGTCTAGCCTTCTCGTCTCCACGTTAGAGAAATACTGTATTAATGGTCATTTAATATTCTTCACGCACTACATATAGAATAATGCATGGTCCAGTCTTAAAATCAGGTTAGCTTCTCCCCTCATGACTTCTAGTTTATATCAACATGTTCCCTAAACATTAGATACCAGATAGGGTTTAGGTACATGTCGCTCCGACCCTCCAGACTCTAGTCTCTGCTCCTAGCACAGAGTTCGTAGCCCCCAGCTTCTCCTAGTAACACGTCATTGCTAGTTTTCGCGCACCATTAGGTTAGAGGTCCCGGCTCCTTAGGTAGCCCCCTCCAATGTTTCCGCCCATTCATGACATATTCTGTTACGTTTTGCATCACATGTCTATGTATACTCCCAGTTACACCTCTTTTTACTGTTATCTCTCGCGACTGCTACGCGTCACGCCTTCTACTCCACCTACTGTTACGCCTACTGCAATGTAATGCTATGTGTTTGCGCTATGTATATAAGTCAATGTTTTGTTATTAAATGTTAGCGCGCTCATCCCAGACCTAGCCCCAGCAGCTGCTGGGCCTCTTTTCCCCTGCTGGGCCCCAGTTGTCCTGCCGGGCCTTATTGTCCTATTCCCATGCAGGTTGTCCTGATCCTGTCCTTATGCTGTAATAAACCTGCAGAAACTCCTACTACCTCGAATCTTGACTCTTATTTATTGAGCTATCTGTTATGCTATAAGTCTAGTCAAAAATAGGGTATTATTTATTTATTTACCACCTTGATCCATCACCGTTATTTATCTCACTGCCCCATCCCAGCTCAGAACCTGGCTATATGCAAATTAGTCTGTCCCTGGCCCAGTGCATCATGGGAACAGGGCAGACCAAACTACCAAGCCAATTCTTCACCAGAAAGGAGACAAGCTACCGGGGACCGGTTTCTGGCATTTCAGCCTCTTCGGCCCGGCTTGCTTGAATCCTGATGGAGCAGTGAGAAAGGGACTCATGTCTGAGTATACCCTGCCACACCTATAGTGGCCAAAAACGATTCAGAAAAGAGGGTGGTGATGAACAGAGTGTCTAAATTAAGCAGACCACTCTTACCCAGTCCAAAGATCAGGGCTTGATCCATCACCGTTATTTATCTCACTGCCCCATCCCAGCTCAGAACCTGGCTATATGCAAATTAGTCTGTCCCTGGCCCAGTGCATCATGGGAACAGGGCAGACCAAACTACCAAGCCAATTCTTCACCAGAAAGGAGACAAGCTACCGGGGACCGGTTTCTGGCATTTCAGCCTCTTCGGCCCGGCTTGCTTGAATCCTGATGGAGCAGTGAGAAAGGGACTCATGTCTGAGTATACCCTGCCACACCTATAGTGGCCAAAAACGATTCAGAAAAGGGGGTGGTGATGAACAGAGTGTCTAAATTAAGCAGACCACTCTTACCCAGTCCAAAGATCAGGGCTTGATCCATCACCGTTATTTATCTCACTGCCCCATCCCAGCTCAGAACCTGGCTATATGCAAATTAGTCTGTCCCTGGCCCAGGGCATCATGGGAACAGGGCAGACCAAACTACCAAGCCAATTCTTCACCAGAAAGGAGACAAGCTACCGGGGACCGGTTTCTGGCATTTCAGCCTCTTCGGCCCGGCTTGCTTGAATCCTGATGGAGCAGTGAGAAAGGGACTCATGTCTGAGTATACCCTGCCACACCTATAGTGGCCAAAAACGATTCAGAAAAGGGGGTGGTGATGAACAGAGTGTCTAAATTAAGCAGACCACTCTTACCCAGTCCAAAGATCAGGGCTTGATCCATCACCGTTATTTATCTCACTGCCCCATCCCAGCTCAGAACCTGGCTATATGCAAATTAGTCTGTCCCTGGCCCAGTGCATCATGGGAACAGGGCAGACCAAACTACCAAGCCAATTCTTCACCAGAAAGGAGACAAGCTACCGGGGACCGGTTTCTGGCATTTCAGCCTCTTCGGCCCGGCTTGCTTGAATCCTGATGGAGCAGTGAGAAAGGGACTCATGTCTGAGTATACCCTGCCACACCTATAGTGGCCAAAAACGATTCAGAAAAGGGGGTGGTGATGAACAGAGTGTCTAAATTAAGCAGACCACTCTTACCCAGTCCAAAGATCAGGGCTTGATCCATCACCGTTATTTATCTCACTGCCCCATCCCAGCTCAGAACCTGGCTATATGCAAATTAGTCTGTCCCTGGCCCAGTGCATCATGGGAACAGGGCAGACCAAACTACCAAGCCAATTCTTCACCAGAAAGGAGACAAGCTACCGGGGACCGGTTTCTGGCATTTCAGCCTCTTCGGCCCGGCTTGCTTGAATCCTGATGGAGCAGTGAGAAAGGGACTCATGTCTGAGTATACCCTGCCACACCTATAGTGGCCAAAAACAATTCAGAAAAGGGGGTGGTGATGAACAGAGTGTCTAAATTAAGCAGACCACTCTTACCCAGTCCAAAGATCAGGGCTTGATGCATCACCGTTATTTATCTCACTGCCCCATCCCAGCTCAGAACCTGGCTATATGCAAATTAGTCTGTCCCTGGCCCAGTGCATCATGGGAACAGGGCAGACCAAACTACCAAGCCAATTCTTCACCAGAAAGGAGACAAGCTACCGGGGACCGGTTTCTGGCATTTCAGCCTCTTCGGCCCGGCTTGCTTGAATCCTGATGGAGCAGTGAGAAAGGGACTCATGTCTGAGTATACCCTGCCACACCTATAGTGGCCAAAAACGATTCAGAAAAGGGGGTGGTGATGAACAGAGTGTCTAAATTAAGCAGACCACTCTTACCCAGTCCAAAGATCAGGGCTTGATCCATCACCGTTATTTATCTCACTGCCCCATCCCAGCTCAGAACCTGGCTATATGCAAATTAGTCTGTCCCTGGCCCAGTGCATCATGGGAACAGGGCAGACCAAACTACCAAGCCAATTCTTCACCAGAAAGGAGACAAGCTACCAGGGACCGGTTTCTGGCATTTCAGCCTCTTCGGCCCGGCTTGCTTGAATCCTGATGGAGCAGTGAGAAAGGGACTCATGTCTGAGTATACCCTGCCACACCTATAGTGGCCAAAAACGATTCAGAAAAGGGGGTGGTGATGAACAGAGTGTCTAAATTAAGCAGACCACTCTTACCCAGTCCAAAGATCAGGGCTTGATCCATCACCGTTATTTATCTCACTGCCCCATCCCAGCTCAGAACCTGGCTATATGCAAATTAGTCTGTCCCTGGCCCAGTGCATCATGGGAACAGGGCAGACCAAACTACCAAGCCAATTCTTCACCAGAAAGGAGACAAGCTACCGGGGACCGGTTTCTGGCATTTCAGCAGAGAGTATTCTGCTTAATTCAGAAACTCTGTCCATCACCACCCCCTGTTGTTAAATATTTTGTCCACCCTAAGCGTGGAAGGGTATACTCAGATGTGAGTCCCTTGCTCATTGCACCATCAGGATTCAAGCAAGCCGGGCCGACGACGCCTGAAATGGCAGAAACCGGTCCCCGGAAGCTTGTTTCCTTCCCAGTGTAAGAATTGGCTTGGTAGTTTGGTTTGCCCTGTTCCCATCATGCACTGGGACAGGAACAGACTAATTTGCATATAGCCAGGTTCTGAACTGGGATGGTGCAGTGAGCTAAAAAACGGTGTTGGATCTAGCCCTGATCTCTTGACTGGGTGAGAGTATTCTGCTTAATTCAGAAACTCTGTCCATCACCACCCCCTGTTGTTAAATATTTTGTCCACCCTAAGCGTGGAAGGGTATACTCAGATGTGAGTCCCTTGCTCATTGCACCATCAGGATTCAAGCAAGCCGGGCCGACGACGCCTGAAATGGCAGAAACCGGTCCCCGGAAGCTTGTTTCCTTCCCAGTGTAAGAATTGGCTTGGTAGTTTGGTTTGCCCTGTTCCCATCATGCACTGGGACAGGAACAGACTAATTTGCATATAGCCAGGTTCTGAACTGGGATGGTGCAGTGAGCTAAAAAACGGTGTTGGATCTAGCCCTGATCTCTTGACTGGGTGAGAGTATTCTGCTTAATTCAGAAACTCTGTCCATCACCACCCCCTGTTGTTAAATATTTTGTCCACCCTAAGCGTGGAAGGGTATACTCAGATGTGAGTCCCTTGCTCATTGCACCATCAGGATTCAAGCAAGCCGGGCCGACGACGCCTGAAATGGCAGAAACCGGTCCCCGGAAGCTTGTTTCCTTCCCAGTGTAAGAATTGGCTTGGTAGTTTGGTTTGCCCTGTTCCCATCATGCACTGGGACAGGAACAGACTAATTTGCATATAGCCAGGTTCTGAACTGGGATGGTGCAGTGAGCTAAAAAACGGTGTTGGATCTAGCCCTGATCTCTTGACTGGGTGAGAGTATTCTGCTTAATTCAGAAACTCTGTCCATCACCACCCCCTGTTGTTAAATATTTTGTCCACCCTAAGCGTGGAAGGGTATACTCAGATGTGAGTCCCTTGCTCATTGCACCATCAGGATTCAAGCAAGCCGGGCCGACGACGCCTGAAATGGCAGAAACCGGTCCCCGGAAGCTTGTTTCCTTCCCAGTGTAAGAATTGGCTTGGTAGTTTGGTTTGCCCTGTTCCCATCATGCACTGGGACAGGAACAGACTAATTTGCATATAGCCAGGTTCTGAACTGGGATGGTGCAGTGAGCTAAAAAACGGTGTTGGATCTAGCCCTGATCTCTTGACTGGGTGAGAGTATTCTGCTTAATTCAGAAACTCTGTCCATCACCACCCCCTGTTGTTAAATATTTTGTCCACCCTAAGCGTGGAAGGGTATACTCAGATGTGAGTCCCTTGCTCATTGCACCATCAGGATTCAAGCAAGCCGGGCCGACGACGCCTGAAATGGCAGAAACCGGTCCCCGGAAGCTTGTTTCCTTCCCAGTGTAAGAATTGGCTTGGTAGTTTGGTTTGCCCTGTTCCCATCATGCACTGGGACAGGAACAGACTAATTTGCATATAGCCAGGTTCTGAACTGGGATGGTGCAGTGAGCTAAAAAACGGTGTTGGATCTAGCCCTGATCTCTTGACTGGGTGAGAGTATTCTGCTTAATTCAGAAACTCTGTCCATCACCACCCCCTGTTGTTAAATATTTTGTCCACCCTAAGCGTGGAAGGGTATACTCAGATGTGAGTCCCTTGCTCATTGCACCATCAGGATTCAAGCAAGCCGGGCCGACGACGCCTGAAATGGCAGAAACCGGTCCCCGGAAGCTTGTTTCCTTCCCAGTGTAAGAATTGGCTTGGTAGTTTGGTTTGCCCTGTTCCCATCATGCACTGGGACAGGAACAGACTAATTTGCATATAGCCAGGTTCTGAACTGGGATGGTGCAGTGAGCTAAAAAACGGTGTTGGATCTAGCCCTGATCTCTTGACTGGGTGAGAGTATTCTGCTTAATTCAGAAACTCTGTCCATCACCACCCCCTGTTGTTAAATATTTTGTCCACCCTAAGCGTGGAAGGGTATACTCAGATGTGAGTCCCTTGCTCATTGCACCATCAGGATTCAAGCAAGCCGGGCCGACGACGCCTGAAATGGCAGAAACCGGTCCCCGGAAGCTTGTTTCCTTCCCAGTGTAAGAATTGGCTTGGTAGTTTGGTTTGCCCTGTTCCCATCATGCACTGGGACAGGAACAGACTAATTTGCATATAGCCAGGTTCTGAACTGGGATGGTGCAGTGAGCTAAAAAACGGTGTTGGATCTAGCCCTGATCTCTTGACTGGGTGAGAGTATTCTGCTTAATTCAGAAACTCTGTCCATCACCACCCCCTGTTGTTAAATATTTTGTCCACCCTAAGCGTGGAAGGGTATACTCAGATGTGAGTCCCTTGCTCATTGCACCATCAGGATTCAAGCAAGCCGGGCCGACGACGCCTGAAATGGCAGAAACCGGTCCCCGGAAGCTTGTTTCCTTCCCAGTGTAAGAATTGGCTTGGTAGTTTGGTTTGCCCTGTTCCCATCATGCACTGGGACAGGAACAGACTAATTTGCATATAGCCAGGTTCTGAACTGGGATGGTGCAGTGAGCTAAAAAACGGTGTTGGATCTAGCCCTGATCTCTTGACTGGGTGAGAGTATTCTGCTTAATTCAGAAACTCTGTCCATCACCACCCCCTGTTGTTAAATATTTTGTCCACCCTAAGCGTGGAAGGGTATACTCAGATGTGAGTCCCTTGCTCATTGCACCATCAGGATTCAAGCAAGCCGGGCCGACGACGCCTGAAATGGCAGAAACCGGTCCCCGGAAGCTTGTTTCCTTCCCAGTGTAAGAATTGGCTTGGTAGTTTGGTTTGCCCTGTTCCCATCATGCACTGGGACAGGAACAGACTAATTTGCATATAGCCAGGTTCTGAACTGGGATGGTGCAGTGAGCTAAAAAACGGTGTTGGATCTAGCCCTGATCTCTTGACTGGGTGAGAGTATTCTGCTTAATTCAGAAACTCTGTCCATCACCACCCCCTGTTGTTAAATATTTTGTCCACCCTAAGCGTGGAAGGGTATACTCAGATGTGAGTCCCTTGCTCATTGCACCATCAGGATTCAAGCAAGCCGGGCCGACGACGCCTGAAATGGCAGAAACCGGTCCCCGGAAGCTTGTTTCCTTCCCAGTGTAAGAATTGGCTTGGTAGTTTGGTTTGCCCTGTTCCCATCATGCACTGGGACAGGAACAGACTAATTTGCATATAGCCAGGTTCTGAACTGGGATGGTGCAGTGAGCTAAAAAACGGTGTTGGATCTAGCCCTGATCTCTTGACTGGGTGAGAGTATTCTGCTTAATTCAGAAACTCTGTCCATCACCACCCCCTGTTGTTAAATATTTTGTCCACCCTAAGCGTGGAAGGGTATACTCAGATGTGAGTCCCTTGCTCATTGCACCATCAGGATTCAAGCAAGCCGGGCCGACGACGCCTGAAATGGCAGAAACCGGTCCCCGGAAGCTTGTTTCCTTCCCAGTGTAAGAATTGGCTTGGTAGTTTGGTTTGCCCTGTTCCCATCATGCACTGGGACAGGAACAGACTAATTTGCATATAGCCAGGTTCTGAACTGGGATGGTGCAGTGAGCTAAAAAACGGTGATGGATCTAGCCCTGATCTCTTGACTGGGTGAGAGTATTCTGCTTAATTCAGAAACTCTGTCCATCACCACCCCCTGTTGTTAAATATTTTGTCCACCCTAAGCGTGGAAGGGTATACTCAGATGTGAGTCCCTTGCTCATTGCACCATCAGGATTCAAGCAAGCCGGGCCGACGACGCCTGAAATGGCAGAAACCGGTCCCCGGAAGCTTGTTTCCTTCCCAGTGTAAGAATTGGCTTGGTAGTTTGGTTTGCCCTGTTCCCATCATGCACTGGGACAGGAACAGACTAATTTGCATATAGCCAGGTTCTGAACTGGGATGGTGCAGTGAGCTAAAAAACGGTGTTGGATCTAGCCCTGATCTCTTGACTGGGTGAGAGTATTCTGCTTAATTCAGAAACTCTGTCCATCACCACCCCCTGTTGTTAAATATTTTGTCCACCCTAAGCGTGGAAGGGTATACTCAGATGTGAGTCCCTTGCTCATTGCACCATCAGGATTCAAGCAAGCCGGGCCGACGACGCCTGAAATGGCAGAAACCGGTCCCCGGAAGCTTGTTTCCTTCCCAGTGTAAGAATTGGCTTGATAGTTTGGTTTGCCCTGTTCCCATCATGCACTGGGACAGGAACAGACTAATTTGCATATAGCCAGGTTCTGAACTGGGATGGTGCAGTGAGCTAAAAAACGGTGTTGGATCTAGCCCTGATCTCTTGACTGGGTGAGAGTATTCTGCTTAATTCAGAAACTCTGTCCATCACCACCCCCTGTTGTTAAATATTTTGTCCACCCTAAGCGTGGAAGGGTATACTCAGATGTGAGTCCCTTGCTCATTGCATCATCAGGATTCAAGCAAGCCAGGCCGACGACGCCTGAAATGGCAGAAACCGGTCCCCGGAAGCTTGTTTCCTTCCCAGTGTAAGAATTGGCTTGGTAGTTTGGTTTGCCCTGTTCCCATCATGCACTGGGACAGGAACAGACTAATTTGCATATAGCCAGGTTCTGAACTGGGATGGTGCAGTGAGCTAAAAAACGGTGTTGGATCTAGCCCTGATCTCTTGACTGGGTGAGAGTATTCTGCTTAATTCAGAAACTCTGTCCATCACCACCCCCTGTTGTTAAATATTTTGTCCACCCTAAGCGTGGAAGGGTATACTCAGATGTGAGTCCCTTGCTCATTGCACCATCAGGATTCAAGCAAGCCGGGCCGACGACGCCTGAAATGGCAGAAACCGGTCCCCGGAAGCTTGTTTCCTTCCCAGTGTAAGAATTGGCTTGGTAGTTTGGTTTGCCCTGTTCCCATCATGCACTGGGACAGGAACAGACTAATTTGCATATAGCCAGGTTCTGAACTGGGATGGTGCAGTGAGCTAAAAAACGGTGTTGGATCTAGCCCTGATCTCTTGACTGGGTGAGAGTATTCTGCTTAATTCAGAAACTCTGTCCGTCACCACCCCCTGTTGTTAAATATTTTGTCCACCCTAAGCGTGGAAGGGTATACTCAGATGTGAGTCCCTTGCTCATTGCACCATCAGGATTCAAGCAAGCCGGGCCGACGACGCCTGAAATGGCAGAAACCGGTCCCCGGAAGCTTGTTTCCTTCCCAGTGTAAGAATTGGCTTGGTAGTTTGGTTTGCCCTGTTCCCATCATGCACTGGGACAGGAACAGACTAATTTGCATATAGCCAGGTTCTGAACTGGGATGGTGCAGTGAGCTAAAAAACGGTGTTGGATCTAGCCCTGATCTCTTGACTGGGTGAGAGTATTCTGCTTAATTCAGAAACTCTGTCCATCACCACCCCCTGTTGTTAAATATTTTGTCCACCCTAAGCGTGGAAGGGTATACTCAGATGTGAGTCCCTTGCTCATTGCACCATCAGGATTCAAGCAAGCCGGGCCGACGACGCCTGAAATGGCAGAAACCGGTCCCCGGAAGCTTTTTTCCTTCCCAGTGTAAGAATTGGCTTGGTAGTTTGGTTTGCCCTGTTCCCATCATGCACTGGGACAGGAACAGACTAATTTGCATATAGCCAGGTTCTGAACTGGGATGGTGCAGTGAGCTAAAAAACGGTGTTGGATCTAGCCCTGATCTCTTGACTGGGTGAGAGTATTCTGCTTAATTCAGAAACTCTGTCCATCACCACCCCCTGTTGTTAAATATTTTGTCCACCCTAAGCGTGGAAGGGTATACTCAGATGTGAGTCCCTTGCTCATTGCATCATCAGGATTCAAGCAAGCCGGGCCGACGACGCCTGAAATGGCAGAAACCGGTCCCCGGAAGCTTGTTTCCTTCCCAGTGTAAGAATTGGCTTGGTAGTTTGGTTTGCCCTGTTCCCATCATGCACTGGGACAGGAACAGACTAATTTGCATATAGCCAGGTTCTGAACTGGGATGGTGCAGTGAGCTAAAAAACGGTGTTGGATCTAGCCCTGATCTCTTGACTGGGTGAGAGTATTCTGCTTAATTCAGAAACTCTGTCCATCACCACCCCCTGTTGTTAAATATTTTGTCCACCCTAAGCGTGGAAGGGTATACTCAGATGTGAGTCCCTTGCTCATTGCACCATCAGGATTCAAGCAAGCCGGGCCGACGACGCCTGAAATGGCAGAAACCGGTCCCCGGAAGCTTGTTTCCTTCCCAGTGTAAGAATTGGCTTGGTAGTTTGGTTTGCCCTGTTCCCATCATGCACTGGGACAGGAACAGACTAATTTGCATATAGCCAGGTTCTGAACTGGGATGGTGCAGTGAGCTAAAAAACGGTGTTGGATCTAGCCCTGATCTCTTGACTGGGTGAGAGTATTCTGCTTAATTCAGAAACTCTGTCCATCACCACCCCCTGTTGTTAAATATTTTGTCCACCCTAAGCGTGGAAGGGTATACTCAGATGTGAGTCCCTTGCTCATTGCACCATCAGGATTCAAGCAAGCCGGGCCGACGACGCCTGAAATGGCAGAAACCGGTCCCCGGAAGCTTGTTTCCTTCCCAGTGTAAGAATTGGCTTGGTAGTTTGGTTTGCCCTGTTCCCATCATGCACTGGGACAGGAACAGACTAATTTGCATATAGCCAGGTTCTGAACTGGGATGGTGCAGTGAGCTAAAAAACGGTGTTGGATCTAGCCCTGATCTCTTGACTGGGTGAGAGTATTCTGCTTAATTCAGAAACTCTGTCCATCACCACCCCCTGTTGTTAAATATTTTGTCCACCCTAAGCGTGGAAGGGTATACTCAGATGTGAGTCCCTTGCTCATTGCACCATCAGGATTCAAGCAAGCCGGGCCGACGACGCCTGAAATGGCAGAAACCGGTCCCCGGAAGCTTGTTTCCTTCCCAGTGTAAGAATTGGCTTGGTAGTTTGGTTTGCCCTGTTCCCATCATGCACTGGGACAGGAACAGACTAATTTGCATATAGCCAGGTTCTGAACTGGGATGGTGCAGTGAGCTAAAAAACGGTGTTGGATCTAGCCCTGATCTCTTGACTGGGTGAGAGTATTCTGCTTAATTCAGAAACTCTGTCCATCACCACCCCCTGTTGTTAAATATTTTGTCCACCCTAAGCGTGGAAGGGTATACTCAGATGTGAGTCCCTTGCTCATTGCACCATCAGGATTCAAGCAAGCCGGGCCGACGACGCCTGAAATGGCAGAAACCGGTCCCCGGAAGCTTGTTTCCTTCCCAGTGTAAGAATTGGCTTGGTAGTTTGGTTTGCCCTGTTCCCATCATGCACTGGGACAGGAACAGACTAATTTGCATAGAGCCAGGTTCTGAACTGGGATGGTGCAATGAGCTAAAAAACGGTGTTGGATCTAGCCCTGATCTCTTGACTGGGTGAGAGTATTCTGCTTAATTCAGAAACTCTGTCCATCACCACCCCCTGTTGTTAAATATTTTGTCCACCCTAAGCGTGGAAGGGTATACTCAGATGTGAGTCCCTTGCTCATTGCACCATCAGGATTCAAGCAAGCCGGGCCGACGACGCCTGAAATGGCAGAAACCGGTCCCCGGAAGCTTGTTTCCTTCCCAGTGTAAGAATTGGCTTGGTAGTTTGGTTTGCCCTGTTCCCATCATGCACTGGGACAGGAACAGACTAATTTGCATATAGCCAGGTTCTGAACTGGGATGGTGCAGTGAGCTAAAAAACGGTGTTGGATCTAGCCCTGATCTCTTGACTGGGTGAGAGTATTCTGCTTAATTCAGAAACTCTGTCCATCACCACCCCCTGTTGTTAAATATTTTGTCCACCCTAAGCGTGGAAGGGTATACTCAGATGTGAGTCCCTTGCTCATTGCACCATCAGGATTCAAGCAAGCCGGGCCGACGACGCCTGAAATGGCAGAAACCGGTCCCCGGAAGCTTGTTTCCTTCCCAGTGTAAGAATTGGCTTGGTAGTTTGGTTTGCCCTGTTCCCATCATGCACTGGGACAGGAACAGACTAATTTGCATATAGCCAGGTTCTGAACTGGGATGGTGCAGTGAGCTAAAAAACGGTGTTGGATCTAGCCCTGATCTCTTGACTGGGTGAGAGTATTCTGCTTAATTCAGAAACTCTGTCCATCACCACCCCCTGTTGTTAAATATTTTGTCCACCCTAAGCGTGGAAGGGTATACTCAGATGTGAGTCCCTTGCTCATTGCACCATCAGGATTCAAGCAAGCCGGGCCGACGACGCCTGAAATGGCAGAAACCGGTCCCCGGAAGCTTGTTTCCTTCCCAGTGTAAGAATTGGCTTGGTAGTTTGGTTTGCCCTGGTCCCATCATGCACTGGGACAGGAACAGACTAATTTGCATATAGCCAGGTTCTGAACTGGGATGGTGCAGTGAGCTAAAAAACGGTGTTGGATCTAGCCCTGATCTCTTGACTGGGTGAGAGTATTCTGCTTAATTCAGAAACTCTGTCCATCACCACCCCCTGTTGTTAAATATTTTGTCCACCCTAAGCGTGGAAGGGTATACTCAGATGTGAGTCCCTTGCTCATTGCACCATCAGGATTCAAGCAAGCCGGGCCGACGACGCCTGAAATGGCAGAAACCGGTCCCCGGAAGCTTGTTTCCTTCCCAGTGTAAGAATTGGCTTGGTAGTTTGGTTTGCCCTGTTCCCATCATGCACTGGGACAGGAACAGACTAATTTGCATATAGCCAGGTTCTGAACTGGGATGGTGCAGTGAGCTAAAAAACGGTGTTGGATCTAGCCCTGATCTCTTGACTGGGTGAGAGTATTCTGCTTAATTCAGAAACTCTGTCCATCACCACCCCCTGTTGTTAAATATTTTGTCCACCCTAAGCGTGGAAGGGTATACTCAGATGTGAGTCCCTTGCTCATTGCACCATCAGGATTCAAGCAAGCCGGGCCGACGACGCCTGAAATGGCAGAAACCGGTCCCCGGAAGCTTGTTTCCTTCCCAGTGTAAGAATTGGCTTGGTAGTTTGGTTTGCCCTGTTCCCATCATGCACTGGGACAGGAACAGACTAATTTGCATATAGCCAGGTTCTGAACTGGGATGGTGCAGTGAGCTAAAAAACGGTGTTGGGTCTAGCCCTGATCTCTTGACTGGGTGAGAGTATTCTGCTTAATTCAGAAACTCTGTCCATCACCACCCCCTGTTGTTAAATATTTTGTCCACCCTAAGCGTGGAAGGGTATACTCAGATGTGAGTCCCTTGCTCATTGCACCATCAGGATTCAAGCAAGCCGGGCCGACGACGCCTGAAATGGCAGAAACCGGTCCCCGGAAGCTTGTTTCCTTCCCAGTGTAAGAATTGGCTTGGTAGTTTGGTTTGCCCTGTTCCCATCATGCACTGGGACAGGAACAGACTAATTTGCATATAGCCAGGTTCTGAACTGGGATGGTGCAGTGAGCTAAAAAACGGTGTTGGATCTAGCCCTGATCTCTTGACTGGGTGAGAGTATTCTGCTTAATTCAGAAACTCTGTCCATCACCACCCCCTGTTGTTAAATACTTCTTAGATTACAGCCACAACCAGAGGCCTGTGCAGGGGGAGGGTGTCGGGGGCTCTGTGCTATCATGGACATATTCATTTCAAAGGTCCCACATGTCAAAGAGATATACTTGTTTTAAGTTGTGATTTGGCTTCATCATATTTTATCTGTTTAATGATGTGAGATACTCATAGAAAACAATTTCAAGGCTCGGCTCGGCTCGGCTCGTGCAAGGTCTCTGAGGGCCAAGCCAGAACCTTGGCTCCAGGGCACAAGTCCTAAAAATAGAAGTGGGGGGATACTGTCACTGGAAGTGATGTCACAACAGGAAGTGACGTCACAAAAGGTGGCTTGCACCATCGGGCTCATTGCCTCTCCTCCCTCACCCCTTAGATGCGATTGCATCTGAGAAGTCAGCGCGTGAGCAGCATGCTGTGAGCTCCGAGCTCCACGTCCCAGAGAGGCCAAAAAGTGAAGTCCAGCTGTTTGGCAGAGGGGACGGCATCCACCCAGTAAAATAAGTGGGGGGACGCCATCCACCCGCGTCGTACCCCGACTCAAGCCCTGCTTGGCTCGGCTCTGACTCGGCTCACCCACCTCTGCATGAAAACCGCCTCAGCACAGGCCAAGCCAGTAGCTGCCACTCACACAAAGCATCCCCTGCAGCAGCTGCACTACCCGTTCAGCTATCTTGTCGGTTTACGGTGTTCCGACCCTGACACATAACCATGGCCACAATCAAGGGCTTGAGATTAGGCACAGGGCTTCACTTTCCTTATTTATGTAGATTTATGCATGTATACCCGAGAGAGAGAATAGATCTGGCTACTGCCTTCTTTGTGCCCCCTTTACACTCTGCCTACTATTACAAATTCACCTGTCAGCTCAATAGTGCTCCGTAGGCGTGAGTAAATGAAAGCATCAGGGCTGTCTCTTACCAGGGTTCTCTCCCAAGAGCAGGAGCAGTGCACACAGACTTTGCATGGTGGTGGGTGCTGTGTCAGCTGCGGTGCTCCCACAAGAGCCTTCGCTGAGTCTGTCTGGTGCCCCCGACCCTGGTGTACAGCAAGCTACCGAGGCCAGGCACTGCGGGGAGGCGCCAAACACACGCTCAGGCGCACAGTATCAAAGGAAGCCTTTAAACACTCCCATCTGTCTCGAGGGCTGCCCTACCCCTGGCAGACTCGTGCCTCACTCTGTCCCGGACCCGGCCAGGCTCACAGGAAGCCGTAATGAAACAAACTGCAAACAGGCCCCAACTCTGGGCAAGGGGTGTAGAGGAGGGCTATCTTGCAGGACCGTGCTGACCTGCAGCTCGGTGGGTCAGTGCACCGGCTGCGGAGATCGGAGGTAACACGAAGGCAGTCACTGGTGCCAATCTTCTCCGATTGTTACTTCAGTCACACGTCCCGATATGTCAGTGCCGTGGCCTTGCCCCACTGAGTCTCTTCTCGGCCACGAAATACTATTCCCCACCTCTAATGTGTCTATCCTCCCCAAAGTGTCTCTCATCATTCATTCCACAGTGTCTCCCCTCATCATCCAGAATCTCCCCTCTACCGCACTGCATCTCACCTCATGTCCTACATGTATCTTCTTGTCCCTCTAAAGAGTCTTCCTCTTCCCCAAATGTGTCTCTCATCCCCCTCAAAGTGTCTCACCTCCTCCCTCAGAAATGAAAGCATGTTCATCGCGCGAACATGGGGCAATACATTAATCAGATCATACGACTAACACACAGTCATATGATCGCAGGAATACAACCTGTAGAATGTTTCATTCAAATCATTTCCCTTGTGCTGTCGCTGGCACTGGGAGCGGCGGGCCATCTCCTCTGCACATGCACAGTAACTCCAGCGGTGCAGCCAGGGGCTACAACGTGTGGTTGGGAATGAGTCCTCTGGGCTAGCGGCCAGCACCCACCTTTTCTTCTAACTGTAACACCGAGCGCGGTGTCCTTTATGCGGGCACTGCGCTTAGTGTTAAAGTTAAAAAACAAACAAAAAACAGAGAGCGGTGTCCCTGAAGTGGACGCCACGAAAACACACACAAGCAAAGGGCAGAGGCAGACTTTAAGCGCGCATGTGTACAATGTATTGCATCGCGCGCATTCAAGTTCGGACAGGTCAGGCAAAAATAAGTGCAAATGCAGGGAGCCAATGAACTGAAAAACAAGCATTTACAAATGCAATAGGACTCGTATTTACGAGAGTCCTATTGCATTGTAAACAAAAATGCGGGCGCCGAAGAAGACAGGAACAGGAGTGGGTGGGGTGGTGGGGGTGGCCAGAAAAGTCACGGACTGCAGGAGGGAGCAGGGGGAGGCAGGGGAACAAAAGAGTGGCTAAAGTAAAGGGGCTGATAACCATGGAAGGATAAACATGACATCATGGCGGTAAGGAGGCGGAACTAATACACCTGCAACCAATCAGAATGCAGCTTTTGAGATTTTAGCTAATCAAAAGCATGGGCAGAAAGTGGGCGGAGCTTCCCCCACAATACTGTTTACAGCATCTCTCTGAGGAGACCGCGTATGCGCTGCCTAGTCCGAGACCTAAAAAAGAATGCACAGCCTTCATGAACATTTGAACCAAGTAATCACATAGGCCCTAATTAAAACCATTGCCCTGGTTACACAGATAATATTTGCATGTGAAAATAAATCGTGCTGCATTATTCTTAAGCTGCAGGTGAGACTCCGCTTTACAACATTAATTCTTTACGTAGGGGGGGCGTGGCTTGTGCGCCGCTACGAGATGGCGTGCTGCGCTTGAGCTCCAGGGAGACGGAGACGGTCGGGCTGATTTAAGATCCCGGTCGTGAACAGTTTCTCACCAGTTACGGCCATGAAGAGTCGGAAGGTGCCGTGAACGCTCTCCTGTCTCTTGACACAGCGTACGACGGCTGAAACTGCCTTTTTTCTCACTCGTAGTCCTCACTGCCAGCACTTCAGTGAGCGGCCGCCATTTTGTTTTTGCGGTGGCGTCGCTCGTTTTCTGAGAGACAAGACCCTGGAATTCCAGCACAACATGTTCAGGCAGAACATTGAGGTGACATTTATTATATTTTTATTTCGATGGTCCTCTGCAGTCGTTATTTACTACCTGGAGTTATTTCTGCTTACTACCTTCTATGGATTCTTGGCTGCTTTTTTCACCTCACTCGATTCCTCTATGATAGGTCCCTGCCTTCCCTGAGGGATTTGCGCCTTGTGACCTAATTGCGACGTTGCTTATTATGTGGCGCAATTTGTTTTTGGCGCTCTAGGGTCTCTCTGGCTTCTTTTCTTTATTCCTTTACCTGCTATGGTCCGCCATTTTGTACGCTGATTTTCTGGACTTACTCTACGCCTATGGGGATTTTTCTTCGTGGTACTTGGTAAACTATAGTTTTTTGCTGATTTTTGGTCCTTGCTCAACTATATTTACGTCAAATACCTTTGGTGGGGGTGTTCTTGAGCTGTTTACTGTGGTCTATTCTTATGGCGGACACCATGGGGCCTCCCCCTACTGCGAAAGATTCTAAAGGGACTTTGAAACGCTTGAAGCAACAGTCCCCCTCTCCTGAATCCTCTCAGAAGGATACTAATTCCACTTTGGATGTTATTCTGTCACGTCTCAATGCCGTCCATGATATTGCGCAGTCTACTAAAACAAATACTGACTTATTACAAGTTGAGGTGGCTGCTATCAGGAATGACTTTAAAGCCTTGTCTGTCAGGGTTACGAATGCTGAATCTCGTATCAGTGTGGTAGAAGACTCTTCACACCAGCATTCGAGATCTGTTCTCCAACTAGAACGCTCAATGGCGGCCTTACGCAGAGACCTTACAGAGCAGGAGGACCGTAATAGGAGAAGCAACCTGCATATTTTTGGCCTTCCTGAAGGTGCAGAGCAGTCCGCTTCCTCCATGATCGAATTTCTCTCCAAATGGATTCCTGCTACTCTTCAAATCTCCTTTCAAAAACACTTTGAAATTGAGAGAGCTCATCGGGTGCCTACGTTCAAGCCTAAAAATTCCACTTCGCCCAGAGCTGTTATCCTTAAACCTATGCGCCATCAGCACTCAGAACAAATTTTGGCCCATATGAGGAAAGTCAAGTCAGTGTCTTGGGAGGGCCATCGGATTAATATTTCCCAGGACTTTGCCAGAGACACTGTAATTCGCAGGAAAGGTTTTCTCAATCTGCGGAAACATTTGTTAGACATGCAAATTCCTTTTTCCTTTGCTGGTCCATCCAAGTTTCGTATTACTTTACGGGCCGCTATCGGATTTTTGATGAACCTGCTGATCTTTCATCTTTTTTGGACAATCAACTTGAATCTCAGATGGAGTCTTCTTCAGCTCCTGGATCTTCTGGGACTTGAGTCTTTTGTCTTTGTTATTTCACGTGGTTTACTGAGTCTTGTTGTATAGCATATACCTTTGTTTTTTTGCTCCATATGTTGATTGCTGGTTGTTTCTTGTTTTCCGAAGGCTTTGTTTGTCACTTGTCCATTTTAGCTTAACTTTTATCGGTATTTTTCCAATTTTTCCGCTATTTGTCTGTGGTCATTTTGTGTTTCCTGCTTGTTCTCCTTGTTTGGGAGATTTTTGGCTATTTGTTTTTGCGTCTCATATTTTCCGATATCTGTTTAATATTGTACTTTTTCCCACCATTGATATTTGCCTGGTTCTTTTGGTTTTTGAGTGTTCTTTTGTCTTTCTTGTTTCTCGTGGCTTAGTGCGTCTTGCTGTTCGCCATCTGTCTTTGTTTTTTTGCTTCATACGTTGATCGTTGGTTGCTATTTAGTTTCCATGTGGTTTGTCTGTCACTTGTCGGCTTTAGCCTGACTTGATATTGGTCTTTTTCCCACTTTTTCCCGGTATTAGTTTGTGGCCATTTTGTCTTTCATGATTGTTCTCCGTGTTATGGTCGATTTTTAGCTCATTGTTCGTGCGTATCATATTTGCTGACCTTTGTTTCATGTTGTCCTTTTCTGGTTCCCCACTTTGGCGGTTCTTTATTCTTTCCTTTTTGGGGTCGGCTTATACGTCTGTTTCTGTCAGGAGTTCGGTCCGTTAGCGTCAACTGTTCTCTTGGTGCTTATTCTCTTAGTTTGTTTTTCTTTATTTACTTATTCTGTTACTATTTTATGGTTCCCTTCCTCTTTTTTTCCTTTTGTCACCAAGTAATGATTTGTTCTTACCTTCGCACT
Organism: Lissotriton helveticus; assembly: GCF_964261635.1. Taxonomy (NCBI): domain Eukaryota; kingdom Metazoa; phylum Chordata; class Amphibia; order Caudata; family Salamandridae; genus Lissotriton; species Lissotriton helveticus. The sequence goes on from NC_136073.1 coordinate 145,986,471, forward strand.
ATTCTTCAATTTGCGAGCTTTATTCCTACTGTTGTTTCATATTGCTTGGTATTTTTATGCTTAATTCCTTTATTTTTCACATGTATTGTTTTCTTCTCTTTAACTATGTACCATGTATTATTGCCTAGTTGTTTATATATTTGCAAATTCTGACTTTGTACCATTTTCCGCTTTCTTGATATTTTTTTTTTTTTGCTCTGTGTATGGCATTTATAGTTATCGCCATTCGCTTCTTCTATTCATGAGCTTGTATTTGATATGCCTCCTATTGCATCTCTTGTTGTTTTCTTTTTTCAATTTTTGACCGAGTTGCCTGTTCTGTATTTACATATTGTAGTTCTTCCCTCGATTTCAAGTATATTGTAAGGTCTGCTTTTATTATTCTACTACCCTAGCTTTTTGCTTCCTTCTCTCTTGTTTGGGATCTTTCGCTATCTCTACTGTGTTTCCTGACGGTCCTCTGTTTCCCTCTCCATGTTCCCCCTGGTATGACTTTGGTCTCTTACAGACCTACCCTAGCGGGTCTTTTTTTCCTTCTTTTTCCATTCTCCTCTTTCTCTTTTTCTCTTTTTCTGTTCTTCTCTTCTCTTCTTGCTTTTTTCTCTTCCCCCTTGGATCTCCTGGTGGTGCTTTTCTTTTTTGTGTCAGATGATTTTGTTCTGTTCTTACGTTCATTCTTATTTCTTAATTTGTTTGTTTTTATGGTCCTTCTATGCCTGGTTTAAATGTTGTTTCCCTTAATGTTAAGGGATTGAATCATCCGGTCAAAAGGGCTAAAATTTTAGATTATTGTAAGTCTTTGTCTTCGGATCTGATATTTTTGCAGGAGACGAAACTGTCTCATAAAGAGGCTCTGTGGTTGCGAAAGGACTGGGTGATGGATGTGGCAAGCTCTGATGCTCTTGGTAAACGTAATGGCGTGATCACTCTTGTTTCTAAGAATTCTGGTTTGTCGATACTTTCTTCAGATCATGATTCTGAGGGCCGTTGGGTATTATCAAGAGTATCTGATGGAATTAATGATCTTTATGCTTTGAATATTTATGCTCCCAATAATGATGATCCTCTTTTCTGGCAGAAGATCACTAACTTACTTTCCCACACGCCTCATAAGGGTAACCTAATAGTGGGGGGTGATTTTAACTTGCCGTTGGATCCTCTGTTGGATAGGAGTTCTGCTTTTTCTTTTCGCCCTCCTAGAGCTCACAAGCATTTGTTAAATATGTGCTCCTCTGCTAATCTTCATGATCTGTGGCGTCTCCATAACCCTACTGGCAGTGAATTTTCTTTTTTTTCCTCTCCTCACTCTAGTTTTTCCCGTATTGATTACCTCTTGGTTAATTCGTCTCTGCTACAATCTTCATCCTCGCCGTACATTCATCCTATTCTTGTTTCAGACCATGCTGCGGTTTCCTTTTCCCTTTTGGGACTTGCTCCTAAGAAGTCCTCCCCTTCGTGGAAATTAAATACGGAGATTCTTTATGATGACGCTGTGGTCAGTGCTTTGCAAGCCGAAATTGAACAGTTTTTTTCTATCAATGAAGGTTCCATTGAATCCCCAGTGGTTTTATGGGACGCCTTTAAATGCACACTTCGCGGCTACATCATTAAAGTTATGGCGCAGAGGAATGCTGCTATTAAGAAGGAACTTTCTGATTTAGCGGATACTATTAAACAATCTGAACTTCTTTTTCGCCAAACGAGAGATCCACAGATTTTATAATCTATTAAACACTTAAAATATTCCTATAATGCTCTTGTTACTAAGAGGGCTCATATTGGTGTTCAAGCACAAAAATCTAAACGGTTGCTATTGAAGAATCGTGCTGGTAAGATTTTAGCGGCCACGTTAAAGTTTCAAGATTCCGGTTTTAAGTCATCTCAAATTTCTTCTATCTCAGATAGATCTGGCGCTAAAAAATTTCAAACTAAGGAAACCCTTGAGGTCTTTCGCGATTTTTATGATACTTTGTATACTCCTACTAATCCATCATCTTTTGAGGCTTACCAAGAGTTCTTGGAAACTATTCCTATTCATTCAGTTTCTGAGGTGGATGGGGAAAAACTAGGTGCCTCAATCACAACTGAGGAAATTACTCTTGCTATCAAGGCTACTTGATCTGGCAAAGCTCCGGGGCCCAATGGATTTCCCATTTTGTTCTATAAAACGTTTCTCCCTTTCATGGTCCCTCGGTTAAAACTCCTTTTTGATGTGTTTATTCAGCAAAGTGCAGTTTCGGGTACAGCGGCGGATGCGACTATTGTCATTCCGAAGGAAGGGAAGGATATCACGGATCCTAAAAATTTTCGTCCTATTTCCCTCCTTAATATGGAGGCGAAAATTTTTGCCAAGATTCTTGCTAAACGTCTGGAGTCCTATGTCCCTTCTCTAGTTCATCCATCACAGACGGGGTTTGTTAAAGGAAGGCTGGCTAGAGATAACATTCATACCTTTTGCCATATTTTGGGGGCTGCTAAACGTTCTACGCTTCCTGCTGCAGCTTTAGCCCTTGATGCCAAGAAGGCTCTTGGCCTTTTTTGCATGCCGTTCTTCGTGCTCATAATCTTGGGGATTACTTTGTCAACATGGTGATGTCCCTTTATGCCCAACCTCGAGCGAATATAAGAGTAAATGGGGCAACTTCTGAGTTTTTTAGTCTCGGTCAAGGCACTCGTCAGGGTTGCCCCCTATCCCCGCTTTTGTTTTTATTAGCGATTGATCCACTCCTTAGGTTAATTGATCTTCATCCAGACATTAAAGGGTTTACGTTTGGTTCACAGTGCATGAAGTTAGCGGCCTCCGCGGATGATGTCCTTATTTTTTCTGATGACATTGTCTCAGCTATTCCTGCGATCACAGACACAATTGCTCTTTTTTCTAAGGTCTCTGGGTACACGTTAACCAGAGACAAGACGGAGATGTTTCCCCTTAATGCTTATTGTTTTCCGGACCATATGGGTTCTGCTGGTTTCAAATGGCAGTCTAAGCAACTCAAATATTTAGGGGTCTAGTTTTGTAGTACTTTGTCTGATACCGTGGCGTACAATGAGGCACAAACCTTAACTAAAGTTCGTCACCTTTTGGATACTTGGTCTCCTAAACACATTTCCTGGTGGGGTCATGTTCAAACTTTAAAAATGATGATTACTCCTATTATTAACTTCATTTCATCTATGCTTCCGTTGAATGTATCCGCTTCCTTTTTTTGAGAGATTGATTCCATCACCTCTTCGTTTCTCTGGAATGATAAGAGGGCTCGAATCGCATATGAATCCTTAAGGAAACCCTACGATATGGGTGGCTGCAATTTCCCGGATTGGGGGAAGTATCAGGTGGCTTTTTTAGCTTCTCAAGGAGCATTGTGGTTTTCCTCACTTCCTGGTCATACACCTTCTTGGTTGGTCATCGAACAGACCCTCTCTTCTCCTCTTCCGGTTTCTTCATTTTTAACCACATCTTCATTATCTATTCTTTTCTCTCGAGCTATTATTCTGGATACTGTTACAGCTGTTAAATTGCTTGATCGGAAAATGGCTACTCCGATTCATAAATCTAGGTGGTAGTCTTTGTGGCGTAATCCCCGAATAAAAGTTCTTATTGATCCCCCGCTAATTCAGTATTGGTCTGCCAAAGGTATCACGTTGGTGCGTCATCATTATGACTCCACTGGTGACCCGCTACCCTTTTCTTCTTTAGCTAGACAATTTTCACTCTCCAATGTGGATTTTTACACTTTCTTGAAAATTAAAGTTGCCCTTGCCAAAGTGCGTCTTGTCCCTGACGCCCCTTTGATTTCTTTGCTTTCTTTGTGGCTCAAGACTGGTCATGTTGCTTCTCGCATTTATACATTTTTGACCTCAACATCTTCGGATTCTTTTACCATTGCGCAGCTAAAATGGTCCCGCCATTTTGGTGCCGCGCTAACGGAGCTTGATAGGTACGTTCTCTCTGCGTAATAAAATTGCTCCCTCTTTATTTCAATCCAAATTCTTCTCTATCAACCTTCTTCATTGGACTCCTAAGCGACTTTGTTCTCTCCACTTAAAGGATGATGATTTATGTTGGAGTTGCGGCTTGGAGGTTGGTGATTATCCACATATGTTCTATCATTGCTCTCTTCTCCAACCTTTTGGGGATATTATTCATAAACATCTTATGTTAATCTTTCAAATTAAGTTTCCTCTTTCCTTTCCTATGGTCTTATTGGGACCCTTGGCTTCCCAGAATCCTCTGCCGTTAGATACATTAGATATGCAATTGTTGGATCTTTTATTAACTGTGGCAGTTAAGGGGATTCTTATGGATTGGAAGTCTTTTGCTTCCGTTTCTTATCACACATGGTGGGTATGGGTATCCTTCTTGAGAAGTGCACACTCCTCTGTGGATAGGGCTCATCTCACTCCTTCTATTTCTTCTAATGTGTGGAGAACTTTAGATAACTATATGGATTTGGCCTCAAGGGGGTTGGTCGACCAATACCCCTTTGTGACGTCTGATTAACTGTTGTTTGTAGTGTCTTGTCTTGTTGCACCATCAAGAGAGATCCTTCTTCTTTTTCCTCTTTCCTCTTTCTTCTGTCTTCTTCTTTCTTTCCTTTCTTCTGCTCTGTTCCCTTTTCTCTTTCTCCTTCCTTTCTCTATTTTGTATATAATGATGCCGTTTATGAGTTCCTCTGATTCACTAATGCCACTCTGTTCCATGATTTTTATTTTACTTTTAAGAAGTATGAGTTGTGGCAATTTCTCTGTTATTCATGATATACTCTGATGCACCTGTGGATTTTTCCTTATTTTTCCTATCGGTATCATTATGAACTGTACCTAACTGCTTTTATCTTTTTAAAATCTTAATAAACATATTGAACTCAAAAAATTCTTTACGTAGGCTGCAGGCCTCTTTCAAAGTAAACTCGAAAGGTCCCATTTGGTTCTTATTTTGAAATGAAAGACAGATATCAATGTGCATTCTCGGGGTTGGACGTACTCACGCTCTTAAACAAACATTACTTTCTAATAGCTGTCTGCATGATTCCACACAAGATACAGGAGCCAACATACATATGAAAATATAGCATTGCAAATGTGTACCACGTGCCTCCTTTATACTTCATAAACAGTATCCAAATCTTCCAGCCGGGACTACTGCTTCCATAATGCCTTGGTCTGTATCATGCAAAGCGTTACGAGGCTTCATCAGTATGCCGACACCAAAGAACAAACAGGTACACAAAAATACCATGGCGTTCTTATGCTCTAAGGTAAAGTCTAAAAATCTCCCCAATTTGTAATTGTATGTCTTTCATTTCTGAGTTCGAGCCTGGACTCTCTGGGGCTGTAAACATGAGTGAATTGATCATATATATATCAGGTGTAAGATCAGGGAGTCTCTACTTATTGCAGCTGCATGCATTGTGTAAACACATAAGCAGGGTCGGGAGAGAATAATAAATAAAAATGGGTCAGCCCAATAGTCCTCACCGCTGAACACGGTGTTAAGTCACCACGAGGCATGTCAGCCTCCCGAGTAGGGCATTTTGAGACAGGAGGAGGACTGGATCCTGTGCTGAATGTACAGTGACTTCCTCGCTGCAGGAACACTGCCTCTGATTCTGCTCTCATCCACAACTTCTCTTACCGGCGGACATCATGGGGGCCGTCAGTATCGCATTACCATGCTTGCTGCCTCCAGATTGCAGCTGGAACTGGTGGCCCTAAACAACTAGTGTTGCATGAACGGAGCCAACTGCAAACGCTGATAAGTATCAACATGAAACCTCTGCTCCACTTAAGGAAAAGGGCACGCACACAAGGGCTTTTCAGGTAAAGGCTCTTTTATTCAATTTAGGCCTCCTCCGACCCAGCACAGAGAGATGCGTTTTGGCTGTTGCAGCAGCCTTCTTCATTCTGATTGGCGCCAATTTGGTATCAGCCTATATACTCTACTATAATCATGTGATGTATTTCCTATGGGAACTGTATCAATATTCCTGCTTCTGACCCTTGTCCGGTTAATAAATCAATAGTGGCCATACAACGGCACAGAAACCCATTTTCTGATTAGGTCATAGCGCATGCTACCACATTAAGCAAGCACTATTCCTCCAGCCCCCATAGAAAGCATACCGAGTTCTCAAAACAAATCAAACCTCCAGCAACCTGGGAAATCCCCCGCAGCTATTGTTTTGATTTAGCCAAGAACTCCAGTAAAGAATGTAAGAACGACCAGTTCTTATGACATCCTTAGTGACGTATTCATGTCCATTCTTACGTCAATCTCGGCACCTTTCAGGTATAAATATTACCGACATTGCCCTAAGCAAACACACGGTGGTGGTGACGAGATTGGAGCAGAGCCACTTGCCGAGGAGCCCAGCTGATAGAGAAAGCCCACGGACGCTGCCCCTCCCTTTTGACGCGCTGAGAGAGAGACGCTGCCTTTTCTCGTGCCGAGAAATCCAGCTCCAGCGTTTCCAGCCGCCCTCGCAGGCAGCTGGGATATCAAGTCCTGAGATTGAGATACCAGCCCTCCAGCCTTCTAAATCCCAGGTACAGAACTGAATAACCCCTTACAGAGAATTCTTGAGTCAGACCCTTGGCAAAGCAAACTTAACTTAAACTGCTACTTATCTACTCCCGCCCACGTATTAGGCTTAGGTCAGGTACACCGGGGTAGGCGTAGTTAGAAGCACCAGTTGAGTACGATTAGTCAATGTATATATGTATGTATCTATTTTATCCATTTTAAAGTATCATATGGCTAAGAAACCATATCAATGCTTTTACAGTATTATTTTATAATTCTGCTTTTACTGTATGCACTGTACTTAACCTTAAGTATTGCAATGATAGCGATTCATTTCTCTTGTACGAGAAAAGAGACTGATCAATAAATAACACCTTTTTATTGAACACGCCCGTCTCTTCCTTTTCTCTACAATCTGGTGAAACTAAGAATGCACGTACTGACTGAGTAAAATAAGTTGTCTTTTGTTTTCACACGACTCTAGAGATATACTCTTGATTAGGGAAGAGCAAAGTTGTCATGTTCTATGGTTGTCAGAAACTAAATCCCTTCTTGTCTATCCAGGGAGGTTAAACTCCTCCTTGCCTATTCGAGAAAGTTTCTAGTGAACTCTGAGCTAGCTGGCACACATAAACTTTAAGTCTAATATCGTCAGTAGAAGACCTAGTTAACCACAGTTCTACGTCTATACTATTGAAGATATTATTCCAATGCGCAGAGCCTATTGGGAAAATAGGAACTACACTACATGGCGCCCAACTGTTTGGATAGGCGATAAATCTAACGTAAGACATTAGAGTAACTCAGTCGTGCTTTTTCACTCAGACCCTTTTTTCCCATAATACTCCAAAGACGTCTGGAGTGGGTGAAAGGTTAAATCCGCCAAACTTAGTAGGAGGAGACTCCTATGTATGGTTCTTGGTTTATTCAACGTTGAAGGATACACTGTTCCAAAATATTGTGCATCTAATCTTTGTTTTCATAGAAACCTGATCTGCAAATAAACAAAATAACCTTCCTGTCAGTAAAATGTCATACAGTGAAGTAGAAAGGGAGACAGCTAGAGTAGCAACTCAACTCCTAGCAGCTGACAATAGTCTCCTACAGCAACACCCGGAGGCAATACTAATCCCGGTCAACATAAGAAAAACTATAACCTTAAAACTTATAGAAAATGGACTGACACCGAGAGGTGGTACAGTAATATTCGTAATTGAGGCACACGAATATCGGCAGACAGAGGTATTCTATTCATGGATAAACTTTCCAGCAGCAAACGCTGTAACAAAGGATTTCCACTATTACAAAATAGAGGAACCTCCGAATGAGTATACTCCTTTCGAGGAGGTGGAAATACCACTCAAATTCCAAGAGCACCTGCTCTTGTTTAATGGCGCCCTAAAACATAATAATCACATCACCAGGCTCGGTCCACTAGGTAGACCAGGAGCAACGTGGCCGGTCCTAGCCGGATACACACCACATCCAGACATTGAAGAAATGCCTGCACCAGATCTTTTAGCACAGCTAAAACAACTAATCAAAATACACAGAGAATTAGTCCAATATGTAATGCAGACTTCAACAGTCCAACCAGCTATTAAAATTCCACAGCTGACCCCTACTCAGGGGAACACAAATAAAATTACACCACAGAACATACAGTCCTGTCTAGGAAAAGTACCCGCAAAACGGGAACAAATTCCATTCTGGTTAGCACAAAAAATCACTCAAATAGAGGCGGTATTTCCGGATACCACCCCTGTTGAGAAACACAGGATTCTGACTATCTGTCTCCCAATGGGAATCGCACCACATGTGGAGGACTGTGACACTTGGGGTACAGTCTTTGCTTCCATTTACACAAAAACACATGGGGTTCCATCCATGTCAGTAATACCAGATGTGCTAAAACAAATTCAAGATGAATACGGTCCAGAACCGGCCCTAACTCTGGGTATGAAATTACTAAAAGACTTCAAACAGGTCTCGGCAATATTACTAGCCAATATAAAGGGAGAAGCAGCAAATGTGGCGATCCGCCAGAGGTTGAAAGAGACAAATATAGCAGACCAACCATTTGAAATTGCCAGAATCATAGAAAAATCCTATGAAGAACTAGGAAGAGATAGTTTGGGTGGGAAACCAGTGAAACCCCAACTAATTGAAAATCCTGAAAAGGTATTTATTAAAAATAATCTAAACACTCAAAAAAAGAGCTAAGATGGAAATAAACAATCCACTCCGAAAGAAAAAAGATTCCAAACCAGAGGAAAGTCTCCTCGGCGGAGAGAAAGATCTCCGGACCAAGGACGCAAGTCTCCCCAAAGGGAGCCCTCTGTAAAAAAATACAACCTTAGAAATAGGGATAATATAAAAAAACCTGACAGATATCAAGATATTGATACACGTCCCTCTCAATCTTTTCAGACTTCCTCGCAGAAATCGGAAAGAAGAGGACGATCAGAACACAGGGAAGAGCACGTCAAGTCCAAAGACAAGGAACCTGCTCATCAAAATAAAAAATTACAATTTCCAAAGAAGAAGGTAGCCAGTATTAAAGTAATCAAACATGCCGAGGATACTGAGGACACAGCTGAAAATTGGAGAATGGGCTCAGACAATGCTAGGCAGCGCAGCAGAAGTGAGCATAGCTCGCAAGATCCTGATGAATCATCTGGAGACAGTGGACACGAATGAATACATTCAGGTGGAAACTGCAGATACCAGAGTTAGCAAACCTCATAAAATATATGAAATAACATTGCGTATAGAGGGGGATAAGACTAGGAAAATAAGGGGTCTATTTTGGGATAATCTCTCCAAGGGCTATGACATCCTTCTAGCTGAAAAAGACTGGCCACCAGAGTTTGTCAGGGAGTGCCCTCACGGCGAAGAAATAATTATGCCTGCCTTCTCAAATCATATTCCAATACATAAAAAATATACACTTGCAAGAAAGTGGGCAGTAGCCCAAGCTCCTGCATTATATAAAAACCATGTGGGATGGGATGAGGACTCTCCTCCTCACAAAATCCAGTTAAAATCACAACCTACTGCACAGACGCAGTACCCAATTAAGCAAGAAGCTAAAAAACTGGTAAAAGAGATCCTAGATCAACTTGAATACCAGGGGGTGATTGAAACTTGCACCTCACAAATGAACAATCCTTTGTTTCCTGTCTCCAAACCAGATAATTCATATCGTCTTGTTTTGGACTACAGACACTTGAACTCATGTTGCAAAACTTTTGCAGTGCAAAACTCACACAGTGCAGCACTAATGAATAACATAGTGCGCAAATAATACAAAACAACATTAGACATCTCTAATGGATTCTTTTGTCAAAATATAGCACCAGAAAGCAGATATTTGACCGCGTTCTCAATAAACGGCTCGCAAAAAAATTTCTGTTGTTTATCACAGGGGTTCAAGAACAGCCCAGGATTATTCTCAGCGAGAGTAACAGAGCTACTACAAATATATGATGATGAGGCATTATCTTATGTCGATGACATCTATCTAACAGATGATGACTTGGATACTCACTTGAAAAGAGTGAACACCATAATACTTGGGTTCGCAGCAGAGGGTTACAAATTCAACTTTAAAAAGTCAAGAATTGCCCATCTAACTGTCCTGTTTTTAGGATATGAATTATCAAGTGAAGGCAAAAGCCTGGCTGACAATTTCCTAGAGAAATGTGCTGTAATCCAAGCACCCAGAACACAAAAAAACTTACAATCAATTCTAGGTTTCCTAAATTTCGGAAGAACTTACATTATAAATTATGCAGAGAGGGTCAAACCCCTCTATGATCTAATAAAACCAGATTTTAAAAGAATCAACTGGACTCAAAAACACACAGAAATGTTGAGATCTTTACAAACAGACATGTTAGTTAAAACAAAACTACAAACTTGCGACAACACGCGCAATCTTGTGATTCGAGTCATCCCAGGAAGATGCGGATTCACATACCTGACCTCTAATGAGGGAGAAAAGGTACCAATTGCATACAAATCACACTTGTACACAAAAGCTGAAATGAAATTTAGCCCAACGGAAAAAATTCTGACCGCGGTACAAACTGCTGTAGCGAAAGAAAGAGCCCTAGCACAAGGTAAACGAATAATCATCGTGACACCAATACCAGCCCTGGAGGCGGTAACAAAGGCCAGCATTCCGAATGCTAAAGCCCTACATCTGAGATGGATACAGTGGGCCAATTCCCTTGCTGCAACAGACGTAGTATACGAATTCGATCCTAATTTAAAAACACAAGAATTTCTCCAATATGAATATGAATGTCCTCTGCCGACCGAAATTCTGCCTCTAGAACATTACGGCTGTATAATATACACGGACGGATCAGCACAACCCGCAGTCGGGGGTAAACAAGCTTACAGTGCTGCGTGCGCGATCGTAAAAGGTCGCTGGCACGAAGGAAAATTTAGACCACTGGTCACTAAAACGCAATCTCTAGGAGATTGTACAGCTCAGCGAGCTGAATTACTAGAATTTAAGATGGCACTTGAAAATACCGATCGAGAATTCCCCACACTCATAGTGTGCGATTCGTACTATTGCGTTCAATCTTACAATGAATACTTGCAGATCTGGGTTCAGAACGGTTTTACAGATGCAAAAGGTGGCACAATCAAGCATAAAATGCTTTGGGAACAAGTAGTTCTTTTACAAAAAGAACTACAAAAGACTCACGTGATACATACACTGAGTCATCAACGTGATGGCGTTCACGTTGCAGGAAATTCATTGGCTGATGAAGCCGCGAAGGCAGCTGTGCAAACGGCTTCCGTAGCTGCCATCACTCGGTCAAAAACAAAAATAGACAGCGAAATATTACAGGCTGTCTGCGCTACGGTAAAAGGTGCGATAGAAACACTCCCGAAAGGCTTTCCAGTAAAGTACTCATACATAACTGATGCGAATAACGTTCCATTTGCTCGAATCCCTGGAGTGGGGGATAGGGCTATTCCAAACATGGAACATAGGTTAGGACTCATTATAGCGGCACATGAAGGGCTTGCTTCTGTACATGCTGGCGTTTCAGCCACAGTATCGTTATTAAAACAGAGATACTGGTGGCCGAAAATGAGAAGACAAACTAGGAACTATGTTCTAGAATGTGAAATATGTCAAAGAATGAAGGTATCAACAGTGAAACGACCAGCCCAGACGCCCCTTCTAATCTCGGATAAACCATTAGCCTGTGTTTACCTGGACCACTGCGGTCCCTTACAAAGGGATGGTAACTATAAATATATCATGGTCGCAGTGGATTCATGCACGAGATTCATATGGATGTGGCCCCAGCGATCGGCTGACGCCAGAACTGTTATAAAAGATTTGCGAGTCTTTATCGGCACATACGCAATTGGCATGCTGCATTCTGACCAGGGTCCTGCTTTTAGCTCTCGAGCTTATAAGGAGGCCATGACCAGCATGGGCATTGCATTGCGGTACTCTTGTCCCTTTCATCCCGAGGGAAACGGAATTGTGGAAAGAAAAAACCGTGACATAAAGCAATCTATAACAGCAAAGGTATTAGGTTCGGGAGCTGGGTGGGTCAAACATCTAATAAGTGTCCAACGTAGTCTTAATAATCTGCCAAGAAATTCTCTGAGAGGTCTCAGTCCGTACGAACTATTGTTTGGGACTAGAATGTTAGTCCAGGACTTAGATAGTCAGACTTCAGTGGTTAAAGAAAAATGCTTTGATATCAAAGATCGCTTGGATATTTTACAGGACTTAAATGAAACAAGAAAAGACCTGAGCAACATAAAATTGAAACAACAGCCAACAACCACTGAAGAGAAACCACCTGTCCCAGCAAGGCCTGTCTGGATTCCAAAGATCGGGGATCTGGTCAGAGAGAAGATCGCGGTAAAGAAGGAATTTGGGCCTTCTTACAGAAAAGCAGTTCCTGTCTTGTCTGTCAACGGGACAAGATCAGTAGTACTACCGCCCCTTGCTGGTAAAAAGGAGAACCGAGTTGTATCCATCGACCTGGTTAAACCACAATCATGTGGCCGATAACAAGTAGTAGGCCAAGTGGACTCCCGAGAAGTAGCAGAACACCAAAGTTTGCTACATCCACAGAGGTTCAAACTGAAAGACTAATCACATTTGAAAAATCTACAGTGAATCAACAAGGACTATGCAACAAAGCAATAGAACTTGAACCTCTTAAAACCCAAATCAAAACTTTTCATCAAGAAACACCAACCTACAATGAAGTAACAAATGACTATGCTGATGAAACAAAACAAATTCCAAAAGCAGAAAGTAATCCAGAAGCAATTAGAACAATTGACAGAACGGCATCAGGCTACTTCATCAACTTCGATGATTTTTCTGAGGATCCAAGTGAACCAGAAGTACAGACGACAACCAAAACTTTTAAAGACAAAGCAAAGGAACTTTTTCATCAACTCAAAGAAACCTATCTGATTTCTCCATGGATTGAAATTTGGGTGGCATTTGGTACATTTATCCTCATACTTTGGCTCATCATGGTACTATGCTTGGGACATTTCATTGAGGGAAAATATGCTACAATGGACACAGCAAGCCAGAAAATCAACTTGGTCCTTAAACCACACACATCTTCACACGTCGAGAAAAGAGAACTTTCTTCAGTAAACTGCCCAGCCAATCCTATACCCGGCGGGGTAGCATGGGACAAAACTGAATACGAAATATATGGCCCGGTTGAACTCCTGAAGTATCCACACCAGTTCAAGATTTCATTGAGTGACTTTGTAAAACCCAGCACATTTGCGGATGATTGGGACTTTGAAAGTATTAATGATATGATGTCTGATCTTGTGATGTCTGCTAAATTTACAGAACATGATTATTTGCAAGGTTCTTCTAATTACGATCAAATGTTTTGCTACAACCACTATGGTAACCATTATCTGCATAAATCTTCTCCACCTAAAAATGTTTTAAATTTTAACCAATGGGAACATTGTGCAACTCCACCAAAAGGCAGTTCAAAAACGTTTTATGATAAATATTCATACTTTTCAGGGTTTAACACAAGTAATGCAGAAACATTATATTTCAAATTTTTAAATAAGACAGGAGTGAAAACCATGCTTACAAACACAAAATTGATATATTCAGACTCATTTTTTGAAAAAATGAATACATTTGGTTTTGATTTCTGGAACAATAACATTGAAACGAAAACGATCTGGGGCACAAAAGATTAGCAAGTGCAGGGTATAGAATCATTGTTTAGAGCCTGCATGATCCCAGAACAAATTATATTTTTGAATGACACGATTCAACAGACTACCTGTCTTGGCCTAGCCAAAATCAAAGACTTAAATAAACCGTCTATTCCAAAGCCAACAACGGACAGTAATAGCACTACGGATGTTGAGATAGACGTAACCCATATTTTAAACCAAAACAGAACACATCCTGATTGGAAACAATGGTTGATCTGGCCCACAGACACGAATAACTGTCAAGACAGATTCCTGAACAAAATACAGGGGTTCAAATTGACCAGGCCAGACCCTAGATACTCCCAAAGACAACATCCAGGGATTGTAACTACTTACAGTGTGGGAAAGCTCTGCCTTCAATGGCTACATACATCCACACTGGCAGAAATTAAGCAACACCTAACTTTACTTAAAGAAGGTGCTGACTTGCGTGATTTCATTATGGGACCACGCAAACAGCGTCAAAAACGTTTCATAGCGGTCTCTATATATGCAGCTTATAACGAAGCTTGGAAAGAAACTCAAATTGAGACAGCAGAAAAAATACGGGAAATTGACATTATTAATTTGGAAAAATCACTTTCTGTTGTGGACAATGGGTTAATGACTCTGTCCTCCAGAATATATTCACTGGACAGTATTGTGTCTTTAGCAATCGATATAATAGAGCAAGACATACTGATGTTACAACACGGCCAGTCTCAATTACGTTCTATTGTACAGCTTGGCTGGACGTTACAAAATCTGCGTTCAGGCTATGTGCCTTGGCTTTTAATCAACACAACGTCATTATTTAATATCTTTAACCTTACTGATAAACAAATCAGTTTGGCACAGAAGGGTGCTGACTATACAATTCTGAGCATTGAAAAACTTGAGAGATTACCATTGACAATGTCGGAACGACCGGTCATTGAATGGATAATACATGGGATAATAAATATTCCGATAATAACTTTCCAGTTTCAATACTGCCAAAAATATATACAGGCAGGCCAGTATGAAAGGTTGGGTAAAGGATACATTAAGTCAACATGGAACTTGCCCTATACACACACATGTGTCAGTAATAAAGGACAGAGTGTATTTCTTAGTGGCAATAATTGTGCAAAATCACTAAGCGGTATACTTCTGTGTCAGGGTATTAATTTGCATGGGGCCTGTGAAGGGACTTCAAATAACCTTTCATGTCACCAGCTAGGCGCACCTGCAACACAAATAGAACCATTCTTTATGAGACTCTCAAACAGGAGTTACATTCTAATTGTAGATCACAAGTGTTTCGGGAGCTTTGACCCCATTCAAAGCCATCCTGGGTATTTTTCCAAACTTCGTCCATTCCATCTTTGGCAGACTTCCTCTCCTGTTGGGACTAGTAGCAGGCGTCCTATTTTTACTACTTTTGCTTCGCTATGGCAAACCATGTCACAGACATGACTCCAGCAACAATGGAAGAAACGATCCTAGCTATCCGCTACCGGGACCGCATAACTAAAGTCCTTGGACTAGCACGGCTACGAGATTTAAATATGACTTGGTTTCTTTCATTCAGACCCTTGTGGCAGTCTTGTGTTATGCCTGTATGAAGGTGCTTGCTATGCGGCGAGGAATGCGTGTTGGACACCTGTCTCACACTACAATCAGAAGTGCCAATGGATGCAGAGACTTTGTTGAGTCCAGTTAAGGCTCATGCATTGTGCTGTCCCCAGCGGCTACCAATCCTGATAACGACATTCGTGGAGACTTCACCACTGCGATTGAAGGGTAGTGAAGTACAAGATGAAAGCAGCATCGATCAGGTACGACCATCTGTCAGCAATGCTGATCAAACCATCACTGAAAGCGATCATGCTCATGACTGCATGGTAGCGTCATTTTCCATTTTTAAATGTGTTTATTAAATTTACATTTTAATTTAGTTTGCTTTTGCTGTCATTTCATGCCTTATGTTTTCCAGTGTGTTACTGCCTAGGAATTTTCTCACGCACATTGTATAATACATATATACAGTGTAAATTGTGTCTATAGTGGGAATTATTGTTGTGAACAACCACTAAGGCACCCAATCGATTATCTCTACTTGCATAATGTACAGAAGTAGCCACTGTGACATATAGAATAAAATCTACTAGAGGCACCAAAATAGTAAAATAGAATGAACAGCCTTCATGAACATTTGAACCACGTAATCACATAGGCTCTAATTGAAACCATTGCGCGGGTTACTATGATAATATATATATATATATATTACCTACTGGCGGTCGCCAGTAGGTAGTTATAGTTAGGACCTAGTTACCATAGGAAAATCGCAACATTCTATTCCCAATGACTTTGGCACCGATTGACGATTCTTTTCGCAATTTTCAAAACTTATGGCCTGCTTCGGTCCGCTACTATCTTGAAAGTTTTGGGGTGATTCGGCAAGCGAGGTCCCAGAAAAAAAGGGGGGTCCCAAAACGTGTTTTCTCCATGCAATTTTCAATAGGAAACTTTAGACACAGCTACAGCCCGAACTGGTGAACGGAATTACACCAAATTTGGCAAAAAGGTAGCCCTTGGTTCAGAAAGAGCCCTTTTTGTTAAATGGTGTAAATCCATTCAGTAGTTTTTAAAATATTAATGACAAAAAAAAACAATATATATATATATATATATATATATATATATATATATATATATATATATGGGCGTAGACTAACCACACATCTCATTGTGAGATCTGATTGGCTGTCAGCACTTCATCCAAGAAATGTTGGCAGCCATCTTGGGACCAATATACATGATAGCACCTCATTCAAAAGCATTGCAGTTAATAGAAGGTTTTAAGACATTAGTTACATTATAAATCATTTGTTGATGGTACCATACCCATTTTAGGAATTGAGGTGTGTTCTAAGGTGATTTTACCATGTGAAAAAGCCTTCTGCTGGGATGTCATGAATCATATTTGAGAGAAAACTGTTTTCTCATGCTTTTCCCACAGAGGCTTGGAAGGTGATCAATAAGCTAAACTGAGAGTATATTTTCTGTAAATTCACATTATCTTTCTCAGTCATGTGAGAATGAAGTCTGACATTCTCAGTAAAACATGTACATCCAACAAGGGCAGAGACTGTCAGTTGATTCCTTTGTGTTTTACTGCAGCTTATCCAAGTGTTCTAAAGAACAACTAGAGCGCTAACAGTCCTACTTATGACAAACGTATTGCACACCTGAAGCCATCTTGATTGGAATAAAGTGGTAACTCTTAAAACATTTAATTTAAAAAGGAACAAAGTGAGGGGGTTCATTTTGCTATAGAAAGTATGATTAGTGCTGCAGAAAGAAAAATTAGGGCACATTGTGGGTGACTTCTCAAATCCTCTTCTATTTCATAAAAAAATTCTGACATGCAGACTGAAACACGCACTTTCAATACCAGCAGCAGACTACCCTGGTGAGCAGTAGCTTTACTACAGTAATCTAAGTGCTAACATTCTGTATTTATGGCAAATGAGTGACACATATGAATGCCTTCTTGATGGAATCAAAGTAAAAAACTGAAATTATTTCCTACTGAGGAGACTGTTGTAAATGAGGAAATTAGGAACTTCATAACAAATAAGTCTCCCAAGATGGCCACCAGAGACAAAAGAGCCCAAATGTAGCACAAATATCACCTAGATGTAGCCCAATTATAGCCCAATGACAGAATGTCCCAGAGTGTTCTAAAGAACAACTAGGGCGCTAACAGTCTTATTTATGACAAAACTATGGCACACCTGATGCCATCTTGAATGGAATAAAGTGGTAACACGTAAAACATTTAATTTGCAAAGGAACAAAATGAGGGGGTTAATTTTGCCATAGAAATTATGATTAGTGCTGCAGAAAGAAAAATTAGGGCACATTGTGAATGACTTCTCAAATCCTCTTCTATTTCATTAACAAATTATGACATGCAGACAGAAACATGCACTTTGAATACCAGCAACAGACTTCCCTGGTGAGCAGTAGCTTTATTACAGTGATCTAATGAGCAAATAGAGTGATAACATTCAGAATTTATGGCAAATGTGTGACACATCTGAATGCCTTCTTGATGGATCCAAAGTAAAAAACTGAAAGTATTTCCTACTGAGGAGACTGCAGTAAATGAGGAAATTAGGAAGCTTCATATCAAATAAGTCTCCCAAGATGGCCACCAGAGATAAAAGAGCCATAGAAATGATGATTAATGCTGAAGAAAGAAAATGTAGGGCACATTTTGAGTGACTTCTCAAATCCTCTTCTATTTTATTAAACAATTCTGACATGCAAACTGAAACATGCACTTTTAATACCAGCAGCAGACTTCCGTGGTGAGCAGTAGCTTTACTACAGTGATCTAATGAGCAACTAGAGTGCTACCATTCAGAATTTATGGCAAATGGGTGACATATCTGAATACCTTCTTGATGGAATCAAAGTAAAAAACTGAAAGCATTTCCTACTGAAGAAACTGCAGTAAATGAAGAAATTAGGAACGTTTATAACAAATAAATCTCCCAAGATGGCCACAAGAGACAAAAGAGCCCAAATGTAGCACAAATATCATCCAGATGTAGCCCACATGTAGCCCAATAACAGAAGTGTGCAAAACCCTTTTTATTTTTTGCATTTCTGCAGTTTTATATAGTGCAGTCTTGTCAGGTATTAGAGTGTCTTACATGACCATTGGTTACATCACACAAGAACAAATTCATTTTCGTTTTAGACATGGGGAGATTAAGTGGTTTGACCAGAATCACAGAATGTCAAGCTGAGGCAGAAACTGCAACCGGGTTCCCCAGTTGCAAAGTCAGCAGCTCTGGAAGTAACACCACATCCTCTCCCCTAAGTGCAACATTTAATCAAGTGGTAAACTGGATAAAAAAACATAAAGATAGCAAATAATTTAAAAATGCTTTGTTGCTATTTGAAACTCAGAAAATATGTCCTCATTCTAGTTTTTTAGAGCACTAACCATAATTTTGATGCAAATAGACCCTCTCATATATGTAAATTCTAAAGGAAATGCTCCAGGTATTACAGTTTTGATGACATCAAGATGACGTCTCGCGTTCCCCCCTTTTGTAATAAATAGAGAATGTTAGCAATCTAGTTGTTCATTAGGATACTGTTGAGAGGCAGAGGCCAGGGGTACAGACTCTGAAAATTGAAGGCAGGTAGGAGGGTGCAGAGGCAACAATTTGACCACACTGGGCAGGCAGGAAGGGCAGTGGCAGCACAACAGACTATGGAGGGCAGTGGAAAGGGGGGCAGGGGCAACAAACAAACAATACAGGACTGGCAAGAGAGGCTGTGGCAATATAACAGATCATTGTGGGCAGAAGGAAGAGGCAGTGGTATTACAACCATACATGCCAACATACCCGATTCAGCCAGGAAACGTCCAATGTTTTTCAGCCCAAATTGGCTTTATTTTATCTGTCTCCTGTCTACAATCTCCTCTTTTTCAATGTAAGTCAAAAGGGAAAATCAACACCCCACTATTTTTCCGAAATCTCCCTCTTACCAAGTTCAAAATGTTAGCAAGTATGCTACATTGGATCATGGAAGGCAGGAGGAATTGGGTTAGGGACATGGACTCGGATAACACAGGACAGGAGGTACATGGGGAGGTGCACCAAACTGACCCTACAGGCCAGGTATTAGGGTTTGCAGCAGCACAATCCACCACACAGGGCATGCGGGACGGGAGTGCAGCACAACAATCCATAGAAAGCAATAGGGAGGGGACAGGACCATGCACATGGACAACAGAGAACATAGGGGAAAAAGGCAATGGTAGCTAGCTAACCATAATGGACAGACAGGAGAGAAAGCTGCAGCATAACGGACCATAAAGTGCGGGAGGGACGGATCAGGGGCATTACAATGGAACAGACAAGCCAGGAGGGAGGTAATAGGGGCCTGCACATGGAAACAGAGGGCTGGGGGCAAGGGGGCAGGGCAGGAGCAGCAAGATGACCATGGAGAACAGGCAGGATGGGCACTAGTAGCAAGACACACCATGGAGAGCAACAGTGAGACTATAATGGCATACACACAGACCATGGAGGGAAGGTGGGAGGGGTCAGGGGCAGCTGGCTGAACACACAGGGAAGGTGAGGGGGGTCGTGGCTGCACAGAAGACCATTCATGGCAAGTGGGAGGGTTAGTGGCAGCACAATGGCTATGATGGGCAAGAAGGAGGGTGCAGGGGCATGCACAAAGGTCCATGGAGGATAGAAGGAAGGGTCAGGACCACCTGTTCACAGACAAGAGAGTTCAGGGGAAGGGGCCACAACAAACCACGTGGGGCAGGCAGGAGGAGAAGTTGCAGCACAACAGACTAGGGAGGGCAGAAGGGTGTGGAAGTAAAACGGACCATGGAGGACAGGAGGAAGGGGATAGGGGCATGGAATGTGAACAGGCAGGGTAGAGGTGGCAGGGACAGGTTACAGTCATCTGACAATACTAGGCAGGTGGGAGGGGAGTGGCATCTCAACAGAACACTCAGAGTAGATAGGAGTGGCAGGTCCATGGAACATGGTGGGCAAAAAGGATGGAGCCGGGGCATGCACACAGACATCGGATGGCAGGGGGAAGGAGAATAGGGGCAGCAAGCTAAGCACAGAGGCTAAGCAGGATGTCAATGACGGGCATAGAATTGGGCAATTGAGGGCAGGAGGATTGGACTTGTACATCATTCTAAATAGAGGGCAGTGGCAGCACATCAGCCAATGCATGGCAGGAGGGAGGAGGCTAGTCCATGGATTCAGACAACAGAGGGTAGGGAGGAGGTGGATGGGGAAGCAAGCTAACTGTTCAGAGAAGGCGGAAAGGCCAGTGGCAGAACAAGGGCCACACAGGGCTGTAATAAGGGAGCAGGGACATGGACTTGGCCAATGGATGGCTAGGAGGAGGGAAGGCAGGAGAAACAATCTTGGGTGGGGACAGCACAATGCCAGGTCCTGCTTCCAACCCCCACCATCCATTGTGAAATGCATCTTACTTAATTCTAAAAAAAAACTAGAAATTTGCTGAAAAAAACGAAGAATACAGAGACGGTATAATTAGATTCAGATTTCACTCATACACAACCAGTGAAATTCAGCAGTTATAGTTACCTGAGCTAACTGCAATATACATTACATCATTCATGACATGGTCAGTTACATCACTCATGACATCACTCATGACATCTCAAATGAGCTGTGAATGGAATGGCACTACAATCGCCAGAACTTTATTTAGGGATAGTGTGTGTGTATTAACACCCCTTTTTTTATTTTCTATCGTGTAAGAACCATTATAATACGCAACAGGCCCAAATGGATGTATGACGGTACGACGCGTACCATCACAACGCGTTCCTTTACAACGCGTCCCTTACAACGCAAGTCATTACAACGACTTGCATTGGGGGCGCGGATTTAGAATAGTATAATTTACTATTCTAACACCAGTCCCCGTGGACACTAGGGAAGGTGTTGGAATAGTAAATATACTTTTCTTAATCCTGTAGCGCCCTCCAGCGCAAGTCGTGGTTACGACTTGCATTGTAACGGACGCGTTCTAAAAGCCACGCGGAGTAAAATCCGCGTGGTAAAGGATGTTTCCCTGCCCAGATTAATATGGCCGATAGCCTTTCACTTTAAAGTAATGTGTAGTCCATTGTTTATGTTGATGTTTGTAATCCTAAGTATGTTTATTATGAATAAGTCATGTTGACGAACATACAGGTATGGCGGTCAAGGGGCAAGATATGCTGAAGTGACATTGTGTGCATATTAACACTTGTTTTCTTTTCTTTATTGTATCAAATCCTGAATTTTCACATTGTGACCAGGCCAATATGTCCACCAGCTTTTTGGATTAAAGTAATGTGTAGTCCTTTGTTAATGTTGGCAACTTTAGGCATTTGTACATTTAAATAAGGATGCTACAATGACGTCTTGTATCGTTATCAAGGTTCGGATGAGCCGAAATGCGTGGATCACGTCCTTTGCAGATTAAATACTTTGACACTACAACCTGAGTGTTGATTCCTTCCTTGTAAGAGTGAGAGGAGATTAAATACATATATATAAAATTGACTGAAAAAACCACAAGTTTCAGGGACATTATAGTTAGAAATAAGCATTAACAACACCTCAGAAATTCACTGAAAAAACCACTGGTTAAATGGACGTCATAGTTAGTTGGACATTTCACTCGTACAAAACAAGAGAAATTCAGCCATTATAGTTAGTTGTGCTAACTATAATTCATGCCCCGCAATGCACTGCTGATGACGTCACGTATTACATCACTCATGACATGGTCAGTGACATCACTGATGACATCTCAAATGGCATCACTGATGACATCATCCACGTGATCATCTGATGCACCTCCTCACACCCTAAAATACAGACTACCATTCTCGAAACCATAGACGCACCAATACTAGTACAGCTACAATATTCTGTGCACCATGCATGCAGACCTCTAACCAGCTACATATTATTGATACGCTCTTCTAAATACGCAGTTAGTACCTATGCAGTCTAGGAATCCTTCTGTCTGTCCCATGCACTTCTCCATTCACCCATCCAGCACTATCTACGTATCCTATCACTCCACCAATACCTAAGCACTTATAAATTCAGCACACACTTTCTTTACAACACTGAAATTACTCCAGTTACTAGTCATATACTTAAGGAATGGCGTAGAAACTAACACAAGTGCAGGTACAATATTTTGTACACTATGCATGCACACCTCTAACCAGCTACAAACTATTGATACGTTCTTCTAAATACCCAGTTAGTGCCTATGCAGTGTAGGAATCCTCCGGTCTGTCCCATGCATTTCTCCAATCACCCATCCAGCACTATCTACTTATCCTATTACTCCACCAATACATAAGCACTTATAAATTCACTATACACTCTGTTTGTAATACAGTAATTATTCTAGTTACTAGTCATGAACTTATGGAATGGCCTAGCTACTAACACAAGTACAGCTGTAATATTTTGTTTACTATCCAAGCAGACCTCTAACTAGCTACATACTATTGATATACTCTTCTAAATACCCAGTTAGTACTCATGCAGTGTAGAAATCGTCCAGTCTGTCCCATGCACTTCTTTAATCACTTATCTACCATTATCTACTTATCCTATCACTCCACCAATACGTAAGCACTTATAAATTAAGTGTTCACTCTGTTTGCAGCACTGTCATCATTCCAGTTACTAGTGGTATTCTTATAAAATGATCTAGGCACCAACACAAGTACACATAAAATATTCTGTGCATAATCCCTGCAAATCTCTAAGCAGATACATACTATTGGTCCACTCCATTAAATACTAAAGTAGTACCCATGCAGCGTAGTATACCTCCTGTCAGGCTCATGCAATTCCACAATCACCCATCTAGCTCTATGTTCTTATTGCATCAGTCTGCCAATACCTAAGCACTTATTGAGCAGATTTACAAGTACCCTGCGCCACCAGTACATCACTTTTTGTAACGTAGTGATGGCGCCAGGCACTCCTACATATTTACAAGGAGAGGAAAAGACACCCTGCATGGTTTTTCCTCTCCCTGTAAATACAACCCTTCATACACAGAACTTTGCGTTAAAGGGGCGTTCCAAATGTGTTGCTGTGGGTGTTCCCACGCAACAACCATAGAACAAGACACATCTCCAGATTTATGAGAAATCGTAAATCTGGAGATGTGTGTGAATGCTGCGTCATCCTAGAGTTGGTGTAGCAAGGCGCAATGAGGAGCATTGTTTTAATTTCTCCTCATTTTTTCCTCTTTCAATGCATGCTGCATTCCACAGCATACATTCCAAGAGGAAAATGTGTTTACTAATTGTTTTTGTGCAGGAAGGTGTCCCTTCCTGCACAAAAACAATCTCCGCAAGACACAGACATCCTTGCACCATGGTGCAAGTGTTCCTGTGTCACCGCATGGCTGCAGTTTGTGTACGTATGTCACATCCCTGTGCTTCGGAAGTGCCACAGTGCAGTGCAGCTAAAGATCTTGCAGTGTCATGCTGCAGTACTTCCTCATAAATCTTCACCTATAAATTCACCATACACTACTAATGCATTCTTATAGTCAATCATGCTGTATACATATATTCAAACAAACTTTCACTCATTACCTTGCAATTATAGTTCTTTCTTTAACCAGATAAGGTCGTTCTGATAAGAACTTTTTTTCTTCTATTTTCTTTTGTATTTTTTTTAACAAGTTTGTATTTTTTTGGGTGTTTTTTCAAAAAATGAACAACAAAAAGAACAAATAAAACAGGAAAGTTTTGGAATTAATTATAATTCTAAAAACAACAACAAATCTTTTATCAACAACGGTTGCGCAGCACACACTGCATCCACGGACTGCTCACCGAAGCATATACGTTTCTTACACTTCACGCAGTCTTGCTCGAGAAAGGCGTATTTTGGCCTAATGTCCATTGCAGGTGTTCCTGAGGACGCTCCACATGTACTTGCCACAGCAGGTGAGGGGTTCAAAGCAGCACGCCTCATTTTCTCCCGAGCAAGATTGAGAGGATGTGTGGTCCGGAGATGCTTGTACATAGAAGCAGTGCCACAAAAGTATTTTCTTTCACTGCCTCTTGACAGGACTCGGTCATAAACTTTGCGCGTCACCTTTCTCGTATTTACTTTCTACTCTCCAGGTGGAAAAGTGAAGAATTTCCACACGACAGATTCCGGCCTCTGTGGACGTGGTGCCTCCTGCAAGAATTCTTCTTCAGAATATCACCAGTGATGTCATTTGAGATGTCATCAGTGATGTCACTGACCATGTCATGAATGAGGCAATATGTGACATCATCAGCAGTGCATTGTGGGTGCGCAAGTTATAGTTAGCAGAACTAACTATAACGGAGGAATTTCAATGGTTTTGTACATGTGAAATGACCAGCTAACTATAACACCCCTGAAACCTATGTTTTATTTCTGTGAATTTTTTTAGGTTTTAAGGTTTTTTTAAATGCTCTTTCTGCACCCCTGTTGCTTCATTCTGCACTTTCCATGCTTTTTTCTTCACCTGTCTTCCTTCTGCACCCCAGTTGTCTCCTTATGTCCCTCTTTTGCCTCTTTCTGTACTTTACTTTGCCTTTTTCTGCAGTTCTATTGCCTCTTTTAGTACCTCTGTTGCTTCTTTCTGCACCTCTCTTGCCTCTTTCTGCACCCCTGTTGCCTCATTCCGCACTTTACATGCTTCTTCCTGCTCCTGTCTTGCTTCTTTCTGCACCCCTGTTGTCTCTTTATCTACCTCACTTGCCTCTTTCTGCACTTCATTTGCTTTTTTCGGCACCTGTCTTGCCTCTTTAGGCACCTCTGTTGCTTCTTTCTGAACTTCTCTTGCCTCCTTCTGCACCTCTTAGTTAGAGGTAGTTTTAATCCCCCTGCCCTATTATGTACTAAGGCCATACAGGGGAGGTCATGCAAATCACAGAGGTAGTGTACCCTAGTGTATGTAGGTGTTTTCACTGTATTCTAAGTGTCTTGCAGCACTTGCTCAGGGCCTGGTTAGTCAGAGTCAGTTACCACCAGTACCCATCAGCAAAAAGTTGGGGGCACAGGATGACTTTGCTACAAGGCCTCTTTCTGCTCCTCTGTTGGTTCTCTGTGCACATCTCTTGCTTTTTTCTGCACCTTTCTTTGTCTTTCTGGACTTCTGTTGCCTCTTTCTGCATTTCTCTTGCTCCTTTCTGTGCCTTTCTTCCTCTTTCTGCACATGTCCTTCCTCTGTAGGCATAGTTAGAAATTAGCATTTAAAAAACTTTGAAATTCACTGGAAAAACCTTAGATTTCAGGGACGTTATAGTTAGAAATTAGCATTTAAAACCTTAGAAATTCACTGTAAAAAACACAGGTTTCCGGGACGTTATAGTTAATTGGACATTTCACTGGTACAAAACCAGAGAAATTTGGCTGCTATAGTTAGTTCAGCAAAACATAACTCGCACCCCCGCAATGCACTGCTGATGACGTCACATATTACATTATTCATGACATGGTCAGTGACATCACTGATGACATTTTAAATGACATCACTGATGACATCACTGTTGACATCATATACATGATAATCTGATGCACCTCCTCATACCCTAATATAACCTTTGATTCACCCACTTTAAAATATAGACAACCATTTTCGAAACCATGGACACACCAATACCAGTTAGTATATACCCACTCACTAATCCCTAGGTCAACACACGCATCCACTTATTCACTCATACAGTATAAGTATAAATTTCTTTATTCGGTATTTCATGATAGAAATCCATAAAAGCAACATTATCCATATTATTACAGAATAAAAAATCAATTACACAATAAAACTGAATTACTGTAAGAAATGATTAAAAGAGAATCTCTGCACATTTCATTGACATCGTTGTTCTGCGTTTTAGATGTGTTCCTCACAGGTTTTTCCTATGCCTAAAAATACATTTCAGGAAATTGACAACATGATAGCAGGTAGATTCGGACTCTAAAAGCTGGCGGCGCAACATAGCAGGACGGCACTGTCTAAAGCCCCACAACTTTAACAAAGATAGCAGCCAGAATTTGCGATGGGCATGATAAAACTTGCAAAACAGTACAGTGTGTATGGTAGTCTGTACTGATTTGTCATCGCAAGGACAAAGTCCTAGAGTTGGCTTCCAGGCATTCCTCGTTGGAAAGGCTACTAACCGATGAAAGAGATTTAATCTAAATCTTGTTAGTAGAAATCAGTCAAAGATACTAATGTCGAGTGTTAAGTAGGGCTGAATCATGACGGTAGTCTGAACCATAGTTGCATGGAGGACAGAGGCTTTTCCTATTTCGCTAGCGAGCCTTAGTCTATCTAAATGGCTCAAGGCCATTACTTTCAGATCCTTCTTAGATATTTCACTGATCTTTGCGGGTGTTATGTAGTATGTCTCTAGGCCTAGGTCAGTGAGAAAGTTTCTAATGTAAAGAAGCCATCTGATTTTCGCCGAATGATCTACTGCCATTGAGTCTGCCACAATTCCCTTGGTTAGCATATTTTTTTCAGAAGTCCAAATACGCCGCCACAGTAGCAATGATTGGATTTTTGCCAAATCCTCTATATGTGGTATCCCTAATTCTATGTGGCATGCATATGTAGAGATTCGTCTAGGTGCTGCGAGGAGGAATCTTAAAAAAGAGTTTTCTGCCACCTGTAGAGCGCTAACATCCGCATGCCCCCAGACGCCAGCCCCATACAGTGCTATTGTCTGACATTTAGCGTTGTAGATTTTTAGTAGTTCCACAGGTGACCTTTTGCCCAATTTTTGTGAGAAGGTTATCAGGGCGGCTATAGCTCTCTTCAAAAGATATTTTCTAGCCTCGACTGCTGCTTTCCAGTTCAGTTTTTCATCTATTGTGATGCCTAGGTAAGGATAGTGGGCCGTCACTTCAAGTTTTTGGTTGTTAAGGAATATATCCTTAGGCCGTTTTCTCCCTATGCCTGCCACCATTACAAAGGTCTTCTTAATGTTTATATGTAGGTCAAGACTGCCCATATAGTCCGCATACCTGGACAGAGCCTTCTGTTGTTTTGCTTGCGGGAGATCCTGAGCCCCCCTCAACAGCTCCACCTCCAAGCTGTTTGTATACAAGGAGAAAAGAAAGGGGGCCAGGACGCATCCTTGCCTAACCCCACGCTCCACTCCAAAAGGTGCAGACAACTCACCATTCACACCAAAGCGGACTCTCGCGGAAGCTTTGGAGTATAACTCCCTCAAGAAATCTAAAAGAGGGGGATCCACTCCCATTTGCCCCAGGACTGACCAGAGCTTTGAGTGGGACACGCAATCAAAAGCAGCGGACAAGTCCACATACACCATGTAGAGCTTGTCCTGTTTTGTGATATATTTACCTAGCATCATAGATAGGTTTAAGGCCTGTTCTACTGTGCCAAAACCTTCCCTGAAGCCATATTGTAAGTCGGACAAAACACCCCCTTCCTCCGCCCACTGCTGGAGTCGCTCAAGGATGACCCTGCCAGCTACCTTGCCCTGCGAGTCCAGCAATGAGATAGGGCGACAGCAAGAAGGCTCCTGGCGGTCTCCCTTTTTAAATATTGGGACCATGATGGACTTGGTCAAAAATCCAGCAACCCCTCTTTTGCAACTGCCGTACACACCCTGGTAAGTATAGGGGCCCAGAGGTCCACATTATGTTTAAAAATATCCACCGGGACCCCGTCAGTCCCCGGTGCTTTGCCATTTTTACTTACTTTTAGGGCCAGAAGCACCTCAGAAATGTCGAATTCTATAGAAATAGGGTATACGACCACTGGATGAGTTACATCCAACCCTGCGATGTGTGATTTCTTCTGAAAAATTTTAGAGAAATGGGACACCCAAAGTCCTTCTTCAATGGCCACTCCAATCTTAGGAAGGTTATCATCAGCTAGAAATGGGGATTTGACTACCCTCCAAAAGGCCTCACTATTTTTATCTAAGGCACTTTTGTGCAATTCATCCCACAGAGCCTGCTTTAGTTCAGCCCTTCTCTGCTTACGCACAGACATGTACTCTTTTCTAAGTCTGGCAATTAGCTGTGGATCTCTAGCATCATTATTCAGAGCCACTTTTAGCTTAGAATGTGCCACAGTACAGCTATGGTTGAACCAGCCTTTCTTAGTTGATGTTTCTACTTTTGGCTTTGCTGTCAGGGGCCCCTTAATGGTAGCTAGTATTATAGAGAAGTTACTTAGAACTTCCTCCTCTGTTGCTGTTAAATCTAAGCATTTTATAATATGGGGGTAGGCTGATTTTATCAGCTCTTCGGTAATTTGCCCAGGATTTATCTTCCCCCATTTTAGAGTGTGCCCGTTTGACTGAGCTATATGTAGTTTGTTCTGGCTCAGAGCTTTTGCTATCGTTAGGGTATGGGATTGTTGGTGCATTAAATAGAGTTCTATCCTAAGGGCCGAATGGTCACTTAGTATATTTACTAGAACTTCAAAGTGCTTAGCTCTGTTTGACAGACCATCCGATAGGAGGATATAATCAACTGTTGATTGGTGTCCCCTCCCCAAATATGTTGGTGGTAACTGGTTAGTGTTAGAAATCGAATTATTAACTATTAGGAGGTCCAGGTCTGATAATACATCATTCATGGCTATGCCCAACTTAGTATGGCTGAAGTGAGTGAGGGGGATATCCTGCTCGTTCACCATCCCACCACAAATGTTTCCATCATATGGGCAGGGATGTAAATTAAAATCCCCCCCCCATAGGAAATACACAGCGCCTTTTCCTCCTTTAGCCTGTCTGAAGTGGGAGAGTTTCTCGTAAAGATTAGATACCACCCTCAAGAATTCTCCTTCCTCTAAGTTATTATAGAAATTGAAAAGCAGGACTGTCTCGTTGTTGGAAAAGGAGAGGGAAAGAAGCTGGAAATTTCTGTCCAGTTCAACAATAGTTGTTTTTAGTTTATGGATGGTATTCGCTATATAGATGGTCAATCCTCCCTTGGGCCTGCCCATGCTTCCTACCAAAGCTGGAGAAAAGTACGTCCTAAATCCCAGGAGGTGAAGTTCCGTAGACAACCATGTCTCCTGGAGGCAAATAATTTGTTGTCTCCCCAGGAAGCTCATGGCGCTCCCATCTTCGATCTTGGGGCGAAGGCCGGCGATGTTCCAAAAAACAACGCTTAAAGCTTGGGAGTCCTTGTTGAGAACGTCAACTATTTGAGGTTTAGGCTCTGGCTCCACTAGCTGGGGCCTAGGGGGGTCTTCAACCAGTGGTGGTCAATCAACTGTCTCTAGAGCGCTGTATCTGTTCATCGTTGGAATACCACTCCAGCCCTCCCAGCGCGGTGCCTCTCTATAGGAATCCCTCTGGTGATGTCCTCCCCACTCTTCCCTGTCTCCATCCCGATACCGAGGGCCCACTGTGTGCCAGGATTCATCATAATGAGGACCATTACAAAATCTCGGGGGGTAAAAGAAGGAAAGGCGCTTTGTTCCTATTCTACCAGTTAGACTAGGATGTTCCCATGAACAAATATAGTCAACCACTCTGGGATCTTCAAAGGTAATACATAGATTGTTAGTCAACCATCAATATGGTA
This sequence comes from Lissotriton helveticus, assembly GCF_964261635.1. Lineage (NCBI taxonomy): Eukaryota > Metazoa > Chordata > Amphibia > Caudata > Salamandridae > Lissotriton > Lissotriton helveticus. The sequence goes on from NC_136073.1 coordinate 146,016,408, forward strand.
CTATCATATGCACTCACATATCTATACAGACACTCACACACCACCACTCATCCATAGAGTTACTCACACACCTAGTCAGTCATGCAAAGAATCAATCACACTCCGATTTACTCACCTATATAGTTATACACACACCACCTCACTTATTCAAACATATACTAACACATACTTACACTCTTATACAATTACTAATACAAGTACACACTCATCCATACAGCCACTCTAACAATCACTCACTCGCACATATAGTTATTTATATACTCCAACACTCACATATACTGCCTTTCACATAGGCAGTTACTCACACATGTACTACTGAGACATCCATTCACTTACCAATACACCCATAGACACACTCACCCACCCATACACCCCTTCACAGATGCACTCTTGACCCCATGCACCCAGTGAATAACCCACTCACATATCTATGCACAGAGCCACAGCCCCCACTCACCCACACAGATACTCAGGCACCCATACAGATACTCAGACAACCAATCAATAACCCCTATAGACCCTCATTAAGCTTCTCACCAACCCACGCAACAGCTTACACACCAACTGACAAACTAAACTGTGTGAACTAACCCATGCATTAAGTAAGACACATTTAATCACTCACTTATACAGTCAGTCAAGCACCTACTAAATCATCCATTCAGACACTTATACACCCACTTGTTTGTTAATACACCTTGGCCAATATACATATATATATATATATATAAAACATAATTTAACTTTACAAACACACAGTCACAGGATGATGTCATCAGTGATGTAATCAGTGATGTCATTTGTGATGTCGTCAGTGATGCCATCAGTGATGTCACTGACCATGTCATGAATGATGAAATATGTGACGTCATCAGCAGTGAATTGCAGGGGCGTGAGTTATAGTTAACTGAACTAACTAACTAACTTTCTCTTGTTTTGTACGAGTGAAATGTCCAACTAACTATAACTTCCCTGAAACCTGTGTTTTTTTCAGTGAATTCTAAGGTTTTTTACATGCTAATTTCTAACTATAACGTCCCTGAAACCTATGGTTTTTTCAGTGAATATGTATATATATATATATATATATATATATATATATATATATATATATATATACACACATATACCAATACCATAAAATCTAATAAAAAATCATTCTATTATAGATTAAAACATTAAACTATTTAAAAATCTTTAAACTTAAATGTCCCCCTCCAGTCAGTGCAACAGTAGGGAAAATGTTGGATAGCAGAGGGGTAAAAATTATTATTCCCATTACAACAAGTGCAACAGTAGGGAAAGTGTTTCATAGCGGAGGGGTGAACATTACTATTCCCAATCCAGTGAGTTAAACAGTAGGGAAAGTGTTGGATAGCGGAGGGTTAAAATGTACTATTCCCACTCCAGTCAGTGCAACAGTAGGGAAAGTGGGTGATAGAGGAGGGGTACAAATTACTATTCCCACTGCAGTGAGTGCAACAGTAGGGAAAGTGTTTGATATTGATGGAGTAAAAATTACTATTCCCACTCCAGTGAGTGCAACAGTAGGGAAAGCCTTGGACTGCAGAGGGGCAAAAATGTATATTCCCACTCCCGTCAGTTCACATTTAAAAACAAATAAAATATCAACAACAACAAAATATGTAAAAAACAAAATGAATATAAAACATGTATATACATGTTACAAATTAAAAATACAAATATATTCCATGTTAAAAACTAAAAAAATAACATATTATAATGTTAAATACATATGAGAAATACCTACAAATATTGAATTCATTAAAATGAAAAATAATTTTCAAACAAATATTTAAAAACACAATCAATAATTATTACATCATATTTTTCATTTCCTACTCTATAACACCACACAATTCAATTACTTCCATAATTAACATAATTAATTATCAATTAAAGAAATATTAGTTAAAAAACAAATTAAAACCCCTAAAAATTGATTAACTTCCCAACCTTTACCCATATAATCCCCACAACCTACAGTTAAAATTAAACTGTAAAAGAATGAATTGCACAAGTAAAATGTATTTTCATTTTAAAACTAATAGTATTTAACAACTAATTATAAAGTGAGTAAAACTAGTTTACTCCCCACCCTTTACCCGTATAAAACCAAAACCAACAGAAAAAAAAGAAAAATACTTTAATTATCAATTAATTTTTAATGAATTAAACATAAATTACTTCCCACCCTTTACTCCTATGAACCCCACAACCACACCTAAAATTAATAACACAATCATATCTAATTTTCAACTCATTAATTATTAATACCCCAAGGTACCCCGGATTAGGAGAGCAAGGTTAGGAAGGAAAGCCTTGCCTCACCTTGCCCCGTCTTATTGGAATAAGCTTCCCATTCAACTTCGACAATGCTCCGATTACCTTTGCTTTAGAAAGCTTCTCAAAACCTTTCTTTTCTAGCCATTGGTCTTTCGAATTATCTTTCCATGTCCTTTGTGCTGAGATACCCCTCTGGGGATGATTCAAGTGCATTATAAAACTTACAAACAAATAAAACAAATAAAGAAATTACCAACAAACTATTAATTATTTGAACATAAATTACTTCCCACCCTTTAACCCCACAACCGGCACCAAAAAGGAATTACACAATTTCTCAAATTAATTTTCAAATAATTAATTAATATCATTTAACTTCTCATTTTTATTAATAAAAAATAATTTTCTTCCCACCCTTTAACCATATAACCCCCACAACCCACCTCTAAAATTAATTAGACAATTTCCGCAATTAATTTTCAATTAAATAATATTAATTAACAACTAATTAATAATTAATTAAAGATAAATTACTTTCTACCTTTTTCCCACTATAAACCCCTCATACCCACACCTAACAAAAATTACACAATTGCCATAACTAAATACCAATGAATTAATTAATATTAATTAACATAAAATGTAGAATTAATTAATAATAAATTACTTCCCACAGTTAACGCTATAAAATCTCAATTAAATAAATATCAATACATAAAAAAATTATTATAATCAAATTACTTCCCACCCTATTCCCCTATAAACCCACAACCCTCTACAGAACTAAAAAACACAAAGGGGTCTATTCAGATTCGGGAAACGAATCCGTACGATGATTCGTATTCATAGCCGTTTACGAATCGTACGAATCCGTCCGAATCGCGTAGTACAATCAGTTGCGAGAAAATACGTCTGAATCATTGCGAACCGTACGAAAATGAAGGGTAAATCCGTACGACATCGAACCGCACGATTCGTAAAAATGCCGTATGACCCGACAAGTACGATCCGGACCGGGGAATGAGTACGTGATTCGTACGACAAACGTCGCGTATGAGCAATTCGTACGGAGGGCAACACTATCACATACGCACCGTATCCCTAAAATCAAGGGGTATAGGCACGGGGTGTACGCACCGTACACCTACGACCTTGGGGTGTACGAAACGTACCCCTACGGTCTGTACACCTACGATCATGGGGTGTACGCATGGGGACATACGCACCTGACCCCTGGAATCAAGGGGTGTACATTGACAACTACTAAAACATTGATAACTACTAAAAATGTAACACATATATTAAAACACATAAACAATACTTATACAAAAAAGTCACATACATTTAAAATATATACTAAAATACATAACACTAATTTAAAAAATCGATATTTTAAACAACTATCTGGCACATGCATCAACCAAAATTGCCCCAGGTAAAATAGCGAATAGGTAAAACAGGCCGTTAATGAACACAAAACCTAAAATCGCAATGCATCACGCGCTAAATTACCGAATCGCAAAATAGCGATTCGGAAATACCGAGAAAAGCATCAGCCTCAGGAAATACCAAATCGCTAATAAAAAACGGAATGCATCAAAAATCGCAAATACCGAAAATCCCCTAAATCGCTATTTAGCATGAGCAAATAAGGGGAATCTCAACCAGGAGGTGAAGTTGGTGAAAGGAAATACATTTTTTTTTTAAATCCTACAGGTGGACACAATCAGAAACCCTTCAATATGCCACTGGAGACCTTACATGTCTTCCAAAATGGCTGTCCTCTACGTGCTTGCTAGGAGGATGAGAACCAATGCAGCAGCACAGCGCAGGAGGAGGATCCAGGAGAGGGTATTCAGGGTGCGCATCACATTGCTGGGCCAGAATGAGGACCAAATCTATGACAAGTACAGACTGAATCGTGCCATGATCATGCGCCTCATTGCTGACCTGGAACCACTACTGCAGCACCAGACCCGTAGGACCAAAGCCATCACTGCCCACGTCCAGGTCCATTGCAGCCTGCACCCGCTGGCATCTGGAAGTTTCTAGGGAGTTGTAGCGGTTGCCGGAGGCGAATCGCAAAGCGCACTTTCACGCTTCTTCAGGTAATTCCTAGATGCCATGCTGACAATGATACATGCCCACATCACCTTCCCCACAATCCCACAGCAGTTGAACCGGACCAAACAGAACATCTACCAGGTGGCACAAGTTCCCCATGTCATAGGATGCGTTGACTGCACGCATGTCCCCATCTGTCCCCCCTCAGCCAATGAATACATATTCCGTAACCGGAAGTCCTATCACTCTATAAACGTGCAGGTCGTGTGCAATGCCAAGCACATCATTACAGACATTGTAAAGCAATTTCCTGGCAGCACACACAACGCCTACATATTCAGACACAGTGGCATCCACAGGCGTCTGCTCAACGGTGAATTTGGAGAGGGACACCTACTAGGTACATACTTATGCCTAATCATGAACTCCATCCTCACATATGTAATTGTATTGTATTGTAATTTGCTCCCCACCCTGCAGGTGACAGCGCATATGCCTTGCCTGAATAACTCCTCACTCCCTACCTCAACCCAGCAACACCTCAGGAGCAGCACTACAACGCAGCACGTATCAGTACCAGGAATGTGGTAGAGCGAACCTTTGGTATCCTCAAGAGTCGCTTCTGGATCCTACACAAGACAGGAGGTGCATTGCAGTATAACCCTGTAACCTGCTGCCAGATAATAGCAGTGTGTGCCATGCTGCACAACATTGCCACAAGAAGGGGGATACCAATAGAAGTGAACGGAGATGACAACTTTCATGCACAGCAACCCCCCCCCAACACCGACAGGCACACGTGCCAAACACAGCTGAAGGTCAAAGGGTGCGGACATACATCACACAACATCACTTCAGAGTCAGGTAAGAATGAGCCATCACTACATTATCTGTTGTGAAAATGTTTAATACACGTGAGCACTTGTCAAGTGAAGATGAAAAATATGTCAACATGACGCAGACTCAAAACATTGTAAGCGATACATATCCGTTGGCATCACTGGAGTATCTTGACGAAATGTAGGTGGCCCATGGTAACATCACCATGGCCAAATAGCCGGTAGTACATGGCTATTTGCGCCTTCCACCTACCCCCAGCCTCCTGTCACGTGACTCCTCCACATCATCACAATGTGTGTCGGTGGCTGTAGAGCTGCTCGAACTGGGCCTCCTATCGCTGGTCTCCGGCACAGAGGCGCAGCTGACGCTTGATGCCGCCTCACTCCCCTCCTCCACTCCCAAATTGCTGGCACTAAATGTCCCAGACTGCAGATGCTCTACTGCAGTGGTCACTTGGGCCAAGGCCTTGGCCTCATCACCACAGTAATGGCCCCGGTTGACCTGCAGTGACACCGACATGCGAGACAGTACTGCTGTGCTGTTGCAGAGCTTGGTGATGGCCCTAATAGATGCATTAGAACAGAGCAAGTTCTGGCGATGCCTCCTGCGTTCGCTGTGTTGCCCTGCTAGAACGGCACTGGTTAGCTCCTGCCGGAACTGTTTGATGTCTCTATTCCCCTCTGCTATGGCTGTGGTCATTTGATGCACAGCGTCTGTCATCATGCACACGTTGCTTGCCAATTTTGCTATGTTCATTGCTCCCATGTTTCTCCCCTGCATGTGCTGAACACGCATCATCTGGGACTCTTCCCCACCGTAACCGTGGTGTGTAGGCTCTTTTGATCCCTCAGCAAGTCTTCCCAGGGGCCTGCGCCACTGTCTGACTCGAACACGTGATGCTGTTGGAGCTGGCGGAGTGACAAGTGACTGTTGGGAGACATTTATGGCTGCTGGCCTATGCTCCGTTTCCATCACCTGCAGGGAGGGGATATTTGCCCTGCGTCTTGGTGGTGTTAACCATGGTGGTGGTGATGGTGTTGATGTTGGTGGTGGTGGTGGTGGTGGTGTGGATTGACGTCCCTGCGGAGTCTTTCCATCGGTCCCTGCCGGTGTTTCTGATATGATGAGGCGTTCGCTGTCATCAGAGTCCACGGGTGATGCATCTGTGTGTGAAACAGTGCATTGTTATTTTTATTTCAGACTGTATCTGTTAATCATTTTGCATACTTTCTACTTCATAAATGACATATTTAGACAGACTGTTGGCCCTGTGCTACTGGTCTCATTTCTTGCACATTGGGGATCATACATGCACACTTGGATGACATGACTACAACTGCCATGATGCAACACTTCTGTGAGGGTATATGTGTTAGGCACTTCTACCTGTACACTGTGATTGGCCTGGGGGGGATGGGCATGGGTATATTACACGCAGCGTATCAGCACAGGCATGCATCTTACCTTATTCTCCAGTTGCTGCGCCGAGAGTGTCCAATTGGGTGACTCCCACGACTGTCGCAAGCTCAATGGTACCCTCGACGAGGTCCTCCAGGGCTGTGTTTGGGAGTGACTTTGGATGTCCCCCCTCCTGTGGCAGCTGCATTCTTCACCCTTTCAGCGATTCTCTCCTTCGCCCTTTTTCTGAGGTCATACCACCTCTTCTTCAGGTCGTCTATGCTGCGGTGCGTGACTCCAACCGCATTCACCCTCTCCTTGATGTGCAGCCAGATCTTGCGCTTCTCCGCCTCAGGCACCTTTAGTGACAGCTTTCCAAACAGCTTGTCATGCTTGCTGCTTACTCCCTCAATCAAAAGTTCAAGTTCCTTATCAGAGAACTTTCTCTTCCTCTGTCTGGGGGTGTCTGAGGTTTGGGGTGCATCCTTGTCCATCCTGGATTGCTGTGGTGTTGCTGGTTTGTGAAATTTGAGTATCTCTGTTCAGCTCCTGTGCTCTGCCTCCAACTCTCAGCTCCTCAGGGCACTGAATGAAGCATGGGCTGGATGATTTCATGGTTGTGATGTCATCAACCTGCTTCCAATACGACTCGTTTTTTGCGAATTCGCTAATACCGAAATCGCTAATACCGATTCGGTATTTGCTAATTCGGTATTTGCAATTCTTTATTTTGCGCTCTCGCTGTCGTGTTTTCGGTATTTTATGACGATTTTTAGCGATTTGGTAATAAATACTGAATCTGTTGATGCATCGCGAAAAACGAATCCTTATTTGCGATTCCTTATTAATAAGGACTTGTTTTTCCGAATTTTGATGCATGGGCCCATATATTTTTGAAAACAATATTAATGTGTTCTATATTTTAAAAACGACATTTCCTACCTCAAAATGAATATTCTTGATCACAATATTCTGGCAGTTGATGTTTCTGTGTCACAATATTTACAATTCGATATATCTGTAATCTGACATTTCTAACACAATATTTTTTCTTAAAACCTATAAACATGTGTCATTGATTAATGTATACACTGTTGAAGGCTGCCCCAATGATGTCTCTTGTAAAACCTGTCTATGAATGCCAGCAGATGAAGCATTTGTTCACAGTATGGGCAGATGGCAAAGAGAAGGGAGGAAGGAAAGACCAAAGAACCTGCTTTAGGCCAGAGGAGGAGAGAGTACCACATGGGAAAGGAGATAAATTGTCAGAGGAGCCATTCAGTCCCAGATCAAGCAGATGGTTTACACCTCATAGAGCAATGTCTATTCCCATGTGGAAACATTTGAACTGTCAGGGAAAGAGGATCGGAAGTGAAATCACTGTGGTGAAGAGCCAGTGAAGGCAGGAAATGGAAGGGCCCAGGCAACAAGCAAAATGCCTTGAGCGGGGAGACCAAAGAGAATATAAGAGTGAATCTTAGGGCAATAGATCTCCACCTATTGAGATTGTCCAGGGGCAAAACAGATTGATGGAGTTCAGATGTGTCAAAGCTGAAGAAAAGGAATGTAGAATACAGATTGGCAGGGGCAGAGAGCAGAATTGCAGATGATCTTCAAACATGCACCTGTAGTGAGAAGAATAGGGATTGAGGGATTCTCTGGGAGACAGCATGTGGAATGCCTTATGCTGTGAGATGATTTAAAGAAGAGGCTAATCAGTAAAGTCTCAAGAGTGTGCTAAGAAAGAATGAAAAACAACTTTAAACTGGGTAGCATGGAGCAGGGCTCTCAGCGCGTTAAAATACAATGGTGCTCTAAGCTAACTACTACCATATAGCATTGATAAATTGACATTTAATTTCCTGCAGCCTACCTCCTCAGCACCTCTCATTGATGCCACCCAGAGGCAGAGTTCCCTAACTTTATAAATATTAACAAAGCCAATCATTCATAAGCCATCTTCATTTCCTTTATTGACCATCACACATGCACTGATGGACATAAAACATTATTTCCGGGCCTATTCATTTGTTTAGAAGTCTAATGTGATACACACATTCCATTGGTTAGCACAGTGACACTCCAAAAGAAGTTTCAGGGTGTCAGATCAGAAGGATGTCAATTCCCAGCACAGTGTGCTTGTCCCAATGTCTTTCAACATTCATCAGCATCACCAAGGAGTAATTTCAATCTCTTTGAAAACTTTGAATATATAGACCCATCCACAGATAGCATCTGCCTAGAGAATATCCTTAACCTATGCATGATGTACTATGCTTAAGGTTCATTTCAACATTCATTATATGTACTATATACTTCTATAAAAATAGTCCAATGTAATTTGAAAACACTTCGGGGGATATTCTCAACAACGTGCGATAACTACCGCAAAATTAGCTTAACGCAACTCTTCACTCCGCAGTCTATCACGGGAAAATAACACTGTGTTAACGTGGTATTCCCAACACGGCGGTACCATGCGATAGTCTCAAGATAACACGTTAAAATCAACGCATGGCAGCATAAATGTGAAACACAGATGCGAAAATAGTAGGGATGATGCCAATCGCAATACAAAAATCTGCGAAAACCAGCCACAGGCCTGCAATTCCCACACGTCAAGTGAGAAAATGCACCATAAAAGTAAAATAAAAACATACAAACAAAAGCCAAACCACAGCGAAGGACAATGGAGGTAGCCGAGCAAGTGCAGAGGACAACCAGAACCCCACAAGCCCCCCGGAGGACCAGCCGGGGGACCTCGGGGTCAGGGAAGGGCAAGGACAAGAAGAATAGGAAAAAGCAGTTCAATTCACAGGAAAACAGGATCCTGATAGCGGAGGTGATAGAACACCATCAACTACTGTTTGTCACGTCCACTGTGTCACTGGCAACTAAAAATGGAATATAGCAGACCATCGTGGACAAGGTGAATGCAGTTGGAGTGCTGAAGAGGACAATGGAAGAGTTCAAGAGGCGCTGGAATGATGTGAAGAGCAAAACTAAGCAGAAACTCACAAACAACCGGACGGCAGCAATGCAGACTGGAGGTGGGAGCCCAGCGCCACAGGAGGAGCTGGATGAGATGGAGGTAATGGTGTCCACAATCATCAGTGGTGAGATGGTGGGAGGAGTTGGGGGACCGGGCACTGCTCAACATGACCGGACACAACAGCAACAGGGTGAGTAATGACCAGGGACTGAGGGGACGGGGAGATGGGCACAATGTCACACATGCACAATTAAGCATAGCACAGCCATGGACAAACCATGCCCCAGACCCCCAACTCCCACCAAGAGACCAATGCACCCAAGTATGCAACATCTCAGCACTGTATAAGCACAGAAGTCAGAGGTACACCGCATGTAAGGAATAAGGGGAAGACAAATCACCGCTGCAGGCGCGACTCCCCCAAAATGCGGCACACACACATTACTTACAGAGCACATCAACATTGACAACGATGTGGTACAAACAGCAACATGTCCACAACAGAACAGAGGACACAATTAGTGCCGCTTGTGTGTAGAAATTGGCCAATCACATTTGGCATTGCAGGGAAATGTGAGTTGACAATTTACAAGTACAAACACACATCCGTGATGTTGTCGTAATGTCCACTGTCCCGCATCTAATTGGCAGCTCCTCCTAAACAGTTACAATGTACACTGTCATGCAGTCTGAATGTAAACATAAATAATGCGTCAATATACATGTGAACACAATGTTAAACTGCATCTCGCATTCACATTGCAGGGGGAAATGCAACACCTCCCGCAGAGCAGTCCGAACCTCTCTTCTCTGATGACGAAGAGGACCACCACACCTTTGACTCTGACGCCCTCTAACAGCTCGTGGAGAGCCTCCGCAGCCCACTTCCAGGAGCAGGGCAGCCCAGCTGCTACGATGAGAACTCACCCCCTGCACAGAACACACAGAAGGCAGCACCCATCACCATGGCTGCGTCCCAGGACCCCCATGATGAACACATGGTCTTCCAACACCGTGTGTTGGGGTGACAGGATAAGCTGGCTGAACAGGTGCAGGTGGGTTTCGACTGCATGGCAGCCAAACTAGATGCCATACATGGGTGTCTAAGTCCCATCAGGGACCACTCACCGTCCCTAACGGAAACCCACAGTCCGCTCCATGCGCTCCAATGAACCATGGCTGACATCGCTTGAGTCCTGACTCTGAGAAAAGAATGACTGTCTAGTCAGAGTGGCTCCAGCGAGCTCGTCTGGGAGTTGGGACACATGCATTGGATCATTGAGAACATGGATTGGACGCAGGCAAAAAGAGCGGCTGCCACTTCTGCACACCAGCGAGAGGTAGCTAGGTCTTTCAATGCCCTAAAGACCCTCATCATGGCATTGCTACCGCAAGGCCTGGCGCTGATGCATGCTGCTGCTACCACTCCATCCACATCTCCGGCCCCTGGTGTGTCAGTGCCACACAGTGCGGGAGACATTCCACCTCAGGCCCCTGAGGTGTCACAGCCACACAGTGCTGCAGACAGAACACCACCACCCACATGTGAGGCACATGCAACAGCAGAGGACGAAGATGCGGATGAATCTACCTCGGTGGTCAGAAGGACGCAGTAGCATTCATCTCCGCCAAATGGCCTGTTACTGCTTGGTTCTGCCCTCTGCATCATCACCTTCCACTGTCCCTGGATGCACTCTGTGACACTCACCTTGGACCTCGAAATGGACTGCCATATTCTGTTTGGTCACCAATGACACAGCTATCAGACTGCGGACTGAACTCCTCTTCTTCTGATGTACTTGTCATTCCCTGAAGGACTCTGGCTGGCCCTCCATGGGCCACCAATGTAAAGTGGGGTTTGCATGGCCTGTACTGCTCGAGCTGCAACACTCCACAGAATGTGCAATAAACATTCATATTCACACAGATGTGTCATGTCTTTGATCTTTCAAGTGTGGAAGTATGGATGAATGTAGGGTCAGTGATTCCCCCTTATGTTCCTGTTGCTCATGTTGTGGGACTAGGGTCACAGGGTGACATGTTGTCAATCGCGGTCCTGGTGGCGCCGACACTACAACAGAGACACACACATTAGTTACTTCCTTGCCCAGCCCATGACAGAACCACGCCCCGAGCCCCGGGGTTATTGTTTACAACTTTACGCTGGACTGGCATATGCCAGGCCAGCCCACTCTGCTTACGCTCACAAGAGGGGGAGATAACGCTTTATGTCCCAGGTCTTCCCTTTAAGGATCTGCTGCTCACAGGTCTAGTTGTCAGCATGCCACAGCCCCTCCCTCACGGCTGGTTTACACCCACACCATGCCATTTCCACTCTCTAACTGGGTGTCTCCGTGTGGATATCATTTATGCATGAAGGCCTAGTGCCCTGCCACCTCACATTGCACAGTGTCGGGGTGACATGATGGCATCCACACCTTGAGACTCAATCATAAAGGGTCGATGGCTTGCGGTGCACAGACTTGGTGGCACCGGATGCACAGAGGCAGGCACAGGCACACAACCAAGGGACGGTGTCTTTCAGTGCACTGAAATAGGGGCATCTAAAGTGCTGACCGGGTGTGCAGCATGCAATGATGCACTGTCCTGGCTGTCCGGACTGGGAGGATTAGTGTGAGCCCTGCTGTACCGCAGTGTAGGCCTGAGCCAGCGGGCGGTGCAGGGATGCATGATGTGGAGGGTGCCATGGTCGCGGGCTCCGGGCTTGGAGCTCCCACCAGCACGAAGTGAGCCCTCTTGGAGACACGCCGTTGGCAGAAGGTGAGCAGTGAGGCCTGTGTGAGCAGGGGTGGGCTATCATCGCTGGGCAGCGGGAGGGGCTGGGGTACCGCAGCCTGTGTACGCAGGGGCGGGCAAGCGATGATGGCGTGTGCAATTGTATGGACTCTGCCATTCATGTCTCTGGAAAGTGTTTCAGATAAGGGACCTGGGGGACTGCAGTGCATACCAGCATGTGGTAGGAGACACACCGGTGGCATAAGGTGAGCAGTGAGGCATGGGTCTGCAGTTTCGGCACTATCTCTCCCTCTCTTTCTCTCTCCCTCTTTCTCTCTTTCTCTCTCTCTCTCTCTCGCTCTCTTTCTCTCTCTCTCTCTATCTCTCTTTCACTCTCTCTCTCTCTGTACTTTAATAAGCGCATGACACACCTTCTTATCTAAGTTTTTGTCTTGCAGGCTGTGACTTAAAGAATGTCCTGAGAAGACCCGCCATGACTCCTCAGAATAGTTGTTTGGGTTTATTCTGAAATAAACAAATTATTTGGATATTCTAAGATGAATGTATGATTCTCCTTTTTCTGGCCACACATGTATGTTAGGTTTTGTGATTGTGCGACTTCAAGCGAATTGTTTGGTTCATGATTTCGTAGAGTTGATGTGGAATATCTTTGTCCAAAGGAGGGTGCCCGGAGTAGGCGCTGTGGGGGGAGTAGTGGGGTTCTGAGGGTGGTGGCGATGGGTGTTGTTGCCCTATTGGGGCTCCGAGCTGCATGTTCATTTGCTCCGGGGCATCTGTAGTACTTCATGTGTGGCTCTGGGCTGTGCTCCTTTGTCTGGTGCCAGTTGTCCTCCACCTTCACACCAGGTAAGAGCAGGTGTTAAAATCCTGCAGCTAACCCGCCTTATCACACACATGTTTTGGGAACTTATCGCCAATCTGGCTGGTTGTCGAGAATGTTGCGAAGTGGTGTTGTTGCGGCTTTTTGCACGGAAACGCCTACTCTGCAAATCATTAGTGTTAGTTGCCGGGGCCATCTGTGACGATGTGTTTTCCAACTGCTATCGCAGGTAAACTGGTGATAGGGGCTTTTAGCACCTGCTTGTGAATGGGGCGATACATTTATAGCCACTTTGGCTACGATAAAGTGCTTTTAACTCTGCGATAAATCCTTGGGAATATGCCCCTTCATCTTTATACGATCCATACATTTGCATGGACCAAATCCCTGGAAAACACATTTCCGGGGGTTTGTAAACATTTACCCAAATAAAATGGTACTCCCACTGCCAGATATTTCTGGGACTTTGCGTTACATTTTCGGGAGGAAAATTAATCATTTTAAAACTCAAGCTAAGTCACTCTACATGTTCTTCTCTTAACAATCTAGGAGGGTCTTGCAGAAGGCTTTCTCAAATTATGGTCAGCAAAACCAAGTAGACGAGCGGATATTTACACTTCTTTTGATTTTGAACATAGTTCAAGGAATGTAGACATCTTAACCTTAATATTGTCTTTCCTCTTTGAAGTGTAACTTAGTCTTAACGTATTATTTTTACATGTCTATGTGGCTGCTTTTGAAACTGCAGGTCCATCATACGTTTTACCATAGGAGTAAATTAAAACGACAGCTGCCAAGACTGCAAAACAATTTATAAACAATGCCTAAAACTCTTCCCTGATGTTGAGAGTTGGGCTATTTTGTACTATGTGGAGCACCATGCTAGAAAAGGGCCATGGCACTTCATCTAAGCATTGTTTTATTCAAATGTATTGAGCTATGATTGTTTACAAAATAAAATGTAAACATTATTTGTAGTGTTCTGTAGTCCAGAATCATATAATATGGAAAACAACAAAGCATAATACAATAATGTAATGAGATTCCCTTTCATGCAATTGGTAGCTTTTCTTTCACATTTGGGATCCAATTACAGGACAGCATTCATGGCATGAGCAGGGTGGTAGCACAGTTCAGCCACTAACGTTGTTGTCAATGTCATTCATATTTTGGATCAGCCAATAGCACAGCCACTTAGTGTTTGAGGTACTATGCAGGGTGAGAGACATTGTGTTGCCTTACGTAGGCTTGCACTGGTAAGTGGAAAACATAAAACAAAAGAGTTCCGTTCTACGACCACCACATAAATTCAGCACTCCATGCTGCTGTGTGTGGGACAAGTGGTGTGGCTGGAGAAAGCAGCATAGCCCTCACACAATGCAAAACGAACAATTGATGGACGGAATGCTGAAGAATGCAAACATTCACCCTCAGGCACAAGGATTAGGGAGCAAAAAAGCGATGGATTTAGGCCCAGATCGCTGTCCTGGGGTGAATGCTTGACATTGTTCAACATTCTGTCCACCAATTGTTCTTTTTGCATTTGTCACCCGAGTGGGACTGGTATAGCCAGACATGGGTCTAGTGCTCTCTATGCCACTGGAGTCAAGCTAGCTTGGCTGATGATATTTGCAACCCCAAAACCGTTCCCAGCATGCTTGTTTCCGGTCCAGTGAGGACCTGGCCTGGCAACTCGGGCTGGACTGTTCCAGCAGGGAGCAGGGTCAAGACTGATTTGCATATGAGTGCATTTAAACTGGAATGGCACATGGCTGAGACAGTGTCTAGGCGAGTGTGACATTTCTCCAACCCGTCTGTGTAACACAGCCGGGTTGGAGAAACCTAAGTGTGCATGTCTGTTTGGCCAGCCAAAGATGGCAGGCCAAATAGACATGCGCATGTGCGCTGCGCCTACCACTCCACCCTGCTGTGCCAGGCCCTGCCAGACCCCACACTGCTAGCATCAGCTCAGTCATTCTGCGGTCTTTTGCTAGACTGCTGGCTGACTGACCAGTCGGGTGACGTTCTGTTGTATAGCTCCTATATATCCTTATATCGTGTTAAGTTAGCATAGGTACATTTGAGATTTAAACGCCATTTTTCCTTTCTTGCAACTTCTGCACACGACACTTAATTGTTGACTTAGCTTTCAACCTAGTGGTTTGCCGTGGTGTATGTGAGAATAATATGTTATTGCTCTGATATCAGTTTTGTTTAATAAACCATGTCTGCACGGAGAGTGCTGAAGTTTCAGGAGCAACACGATATGGAATTGTTATGAGGTCTGATCTCCACGCCTTCATAGTCATAACACAAGTGCAGCCTTTGCCAACTTGGGCTTGAGGCGGGATTGATATTGCTTTGCACGAGAATTGTTAACACACTTGATGCGGTGCACATGCAGAGAGAGCTGGTGTATGCTGATGTGATTCCTTCATGCTAGGACACTAAGGTATGGGCCCGCCCTAAAACAACCCAAAGAGACCTTCTTAGCTAATAATATAATATATGTGTTAGGGAGGGTGAGATATAAGTGTTGTTAACTCTTATTCATTACAGCATGTTAACATGCTGTCACCATTCGCTTTTTATGTCTTAGTAACTATGCTGATAATTTTGCTACTGATAATAAGTATACTTGTATTATCTAAGATACTGCGCCTGAGAAGACGGCATTAGTAAATAAACATTTCAAATGCACATGTGTCTTCTTTACTCCATGTTCTGGTTTGTAATGATAATATAACGAAAGAGTGTTCATGAGTCCCACGTACCCTGAGGTACTGTAAGTTCATGTTCTGGTTTGTCTAAACATTGGGAGTTTGATATGTCCAATGAGACACTGTAGCTAGCTCGGTAAGGGGTGAGTTGGTTGCTAAGGTAAGTTTTGGGACATCCTAATTTGCCGAGGTTCCACTCCTCTGTGCACAGTTCTGTGTGAGTACAGAAACCCTGCAACATGGCGCCCAACGGTTTCGGTGGTCTTATATCATGACACTCGAGTAGTTTATCGTTCATGCCTTAACCCCTTCACGTCCGTTTCCGGAAAACGGGGTGTTGGTGAAACCTACCTATTTTTTAAAATAGGTCTTTATTCAAGCTTGATTCTCACTTAAACGGTTTCTTTGAATTACTACCCAGTTGTGCTACAAAGTATTCTTTGTGTTTTCTTGTTTCCAATTCTGTGATGGCGGCAGCGGTGGCTATTGCACAGCATAGTCGCGTAGCGGTACGCAACCATCTTCAGGCGTACCAGGTCCCAGTAGATGGGATGGCTGTGATTTTCGTGGTAAGTGCAGATCCGGCGTTTCCTTACGAGTTGTTTTACTCTTGGGTTACGTTTCCGGCTGTGGACGCTAATTCTGGTTTGTTCCACTCCTACACCGCCTCGGATGTCCCGGCTGAATATACGCCATACAGGGCATTGGAAATACCTATAGATCATTGGCAGCATCGAGTTTGGTTTGATGGCGCCCTCCCCCACTCTTTGTCCCGTGCGAGGTTAGGTCCACTCTCAATTCCAGGTACTAATTGGCCTGCGTTGGGTGGCTTTACCCCGCACCCGAATCACGGGGCTTGTACCCTGGTAGAAATTCGCAGGCTACATGTAGTCTCCATTTCCGTGATTCGTGCTTTAGTGCAATACATCGGTCGACATCTTCCTGGTGGTCCCCAGGGGGGTGCGGCCGCTCCCATGGAACGAGGCGGAATGCGTCTCAATCCAGTGATGGTAAATTCGGTTTTTGGTGCGCGTCCTGTTGACAACGATGACTTCCCATTCTGGCTAGCAGAGAAGTTTGATCAACTGGAGGCGGTTTTTCCGAATTCTACTCCTGCTGATAAACATAGAATGTTGACGATTACTCTACCGAAGGATATTACTCCTGAACTTGCTGACTGTGACAGCTGGGGAAAAACATTTGCGGCAGTTTATACAAGGTGCTTCGGCACCCCGTCTATGACTGCCCTGCCTGAAATCGTTAGACGTGTTCAGAATGATCACGGTCCAGAGGCAGCGGTTGAATTGGGTATGCGCCTGTGTGGTTCTTTTGAGATTGTAAGTGATCTCATTCTCTCCAATGTTAAAGGAGATGCAGTTAACTTTCAGGTGTCGAATGCTTTGGCTGCTCTGCCCGATGCCGACAAACCCCGCCAGTTAGCAAAGATTGTGGTGGCCGCTTATAAAACGATTGGCCGCACAAGTAGAGGTCTGAAATATTTTCCAGTGAAGGAGAAAAAACAACCACAGGGACAATCTGCAGTGACAGATGCCCAGCCCAAGTCCAAGAAACAAAATTGGCCTAAAAAACAGACACAGGGGAAGCAGACAACGCAGACTCAGGGGACTTTTCCTGCAATACAAGCTCCCGCGCCACCCGAAAAAGTTTATGATTTGCGCGACCGCGCGATGATTAAATCGCCTGATCGTTTTCAGGGTTCTGATCAACGCTCTCCTCGTTCCTTTCAGGACACATCGGCCCAGAAGACCGGTGGAGGAGGAGGGGGTGGACGTGGACGTGGTGGCCAACAAGGACGTGGCCAGTCCCGCCAGACGGACGGCGCAGTGAAGCAGGAGGATTCTACGCCTAGGCGTCCGCAGTTTGCGAAAAAGAAAGTCGCAGCCTTAACAGCGCATCGATATGCCACAGATAGTGAGAACGCGGCTTCGGAATCTGACGTGGGCTCTGACCTTGCTGGACAGCGCGGCGGAGATAACCATAGTCAGAGAGGCGCTGCGTCCACTACTGAGGGTGACAGCGACTGATGTCTACGTTGTGATAGAAACAGCGGATACGAGACTTGCTCCCCCTGAAAGACTATATGAAATTGTCCTGTTAATTGAAGGTGACATACAGCGTACCGTTAAAGGTGTATTTTGGGAGAATCTGTCTTCTACATATGATATTTTACTTTCGGAGGCTGACTGGCCCCCACCTTTTGTGCTCGCGGCGCCGCGAGGGGAGGAGGTGATCCTGCCCAGTTTCGCGAACACTGTCTCGAAAGAGCATGCGCAGCATTTTGCAGAAGAGTGGGCTCGGGCTCTCGCGCCGGCTCTGTACCGTAACCAATGTGGTTGGGATAGATTGTCGCCTTGCCACGAAATTCCGTTGCGGTCTCAGCCGCAGCCTCAACCGCAATATCCCATTCGGCGTGAAGCAAAATCTTCCGTCGCGGAAATCCTTGAACAATTGGAATATCAGGGAGGTATTGAAACGTGTGTGTCACCGATGAATAATCCCCTTTTTACTGTGAACAAACCTGACGGATCATATCGTTTGGTTTTGGATTACCGGCATTTAAACTCGCATTGCCGTAACTGTGCTGTACAGAATACCCACGGCTCTGCCCTAGTGGATAGTCTCGTGCGTAAGCGTTTCAAGACAACGCTTGACATATCCAATGGTTTTTATGCCCACAGATTGGACAGCTTTAGCTCCCAATGGACCAGTTTTACGAGCGCTGGAGTCCAAAAGCAATTCCGGCGTCTTCCAATGGGCTACAAGAATAGTCCTGGTATATTTACCGCTCGCATTGTCTCTATTCTGGAGGCACTCGACCCTGATGCTTTTTCGTATGTGGATGACATATATCTCACAGACGATGATATTTGGGAGCATCTGTGTCGTGTAAATTCTGTTGTTTGCAACTTCGCAGACATGGGTTACAAATTTAACTTTGCAAAATCGCACATTGCTGAACACACAGTGTTGTTTTTGGGCTATGAGCTCAACAATGAAGGTAGAGGTTTGGCTCCTCACTTCTTAGAGAAGTGCGCACAATTGCGCGCACCAACGACACTGAAAAAATTACAGTCTTTACTGGGCTTTTTGAATTTCGGCAGGACTTACATTCCGGAATATGCCCAGCGTATCAAGCCTTTGTATGCTTTGTTACAACCAACTTTCTCTAAATCATGCTGGCTGCCTGAGCATTCAGCCATTTTGCAATCCTTGCAGGCTGATCTGCTCGCTTCTAAATATTTACTGACTCGTGATAACCACACCAACCTGGTCATAAGAATAATTCCTGGGACGGTGGGTTTCACGTACCTCACTTTTAATGAAGGTGACACAGTACCTATTGCTTACAAGTCACACTTGTACACCTCGGCTGAGATGCGGTTTCCCACCGTAGAAAAGGTTTTAACTGCTGTACAGATGGCTATTCTAAAGGAACGAGCCCTGTCACAGGGGAAACGCATGCTAGTGGTAACACCCTGTCCTCATTTGGAGGCAGTCACGAAAGCCAGTGTACCAAATTCAAAGGCTTTGCACCCTCGGTGGATTCAGTGGGCTGCGTCATTGTCATCCACGGATGTCATGTTTATTTTTGACGCTTCCTTACGGTCGCAGGAGTACTTGCAGTATGAATTTGTTCATCCTGCTCCTCTGGCGATGCGACCTTTGGAGGACTTCCATTGCATCATTTACACTGATGGGTCGGCGCAGGTTGCGCATGGCTCTAAACATGCCTACGTTTCCGCTTGCGCCATTGTGGTCGGTGCTATGTTGAATGATGAGTTCGTTTCCAGGGAGGTACACACGTTGCCCCTGGGCGATTGCACCGCACAATTGGCAGAGCTTCGTGCTCTCTTACTAGCTTTGGAGTACGCAGATCCAAGTGTTACTACTCTAATTGTAAGTGATTCTTACTACTGTGTCCAGTCTTACAATGAAAACTTGTTCTTTTGGATTCAAAATGATTTTCATGATTCCAAGGGTAGCACAATCAAACATAAAATGATCTGGGTTCGAGTGGCAGAGCTTAAGGCTATGTTGCCACTCGTTTATGTGATTCATACTCTCGGTCATCAGCGCGTGGGAGTACACGCTGTTGGCAACTCGCTTGCTGATGAAGCGGCGAAATCAGCAGTATCTACATACTTAGTTGCAGCAGTTACTAGGTCTAAAACCAAGATTGATAGCGACATCTTGGCAGCTATTGCTGCCTCTGAGAAGGGAAGTAAACATCCTGCTGGATTCCCTTCGAAGTATAAATACCACTTAAGTCCCGAAAAGGTTCCTTTTGTGACAATTCCTGATGTTGGGGAACGGCTGATTCCCAACTCGGATCGCAGAGCAGACTTGATTACAGCGGCTCATGAAGGTGTGGCGTCTGCGCATGCGGGCGTCTCGGCCACTGTAACTCAATTACAATTACGTTTCTGGTGGCGGGGACTGTACAAACAGACGCGTGATTATGTCCTTCTTTGTGACATATGCCAGCAGATTAAACCTTCAACTGCTACGCGTCCGCCTCAGACTCAGTTGTACATTTCTAATAAACCGCTAGGCTGTGTTTATTTAGATCACTGCGGTCCATTTTCATCTGATACTGCGTATAAATACATCTTAGTAGCAGTTGACTCATGCACACGCTTTGTGTGGGTATGGCCACATCGCAGCGCTGATTCACGGACTGTCATTAGAGATTTGCGTATCTTTATAGGGATTTTTGCCTGTGGTACCTTCCATTCGGATCAGGGTCCGGCTTTCGCCTCTAAGGCGTATAAGGATGCCATGACTTCGATGGGGGTCCAAGTCAAGTTTTCGTCACCCTACAGACCTGAGGGTAATAGTGTAGTTGAACGAATGAACCGTGATTTAAAGCAATCTTTGACAGCCCGAGTTATAGGCACTGGCAGAAACTGGCTGGCTCACCTCTATGGCGTGCAGCGTGCTCTTAATAATCTCCCTAGAAGGTCTCTGGGTGGGCGGACCCCATACGAAATGCTCTTTGGCATCAAGATGTACGTCCCTGACCTTGACGGTCTAGACTCAGTGGTTCGCGCCACTTCCTTTGACGCAGATGAACATTGCAATGTTTTACAGAATCTACAAAAGACCAGAGACACTCTTGCAAAGGAACATTTGCCCTCCACATCGGATGATGCGTTGCAGATCCCGGTAGTTGGCTGGCTACCCCAAGTTGGAGAGCTGGTTCGGGAGAAGATCGACAACAAGAAAGAGTTTGGTCCCTCCTATCGAGCTCCAGTCCCAGTGCTTGGAGTGAAGGGCACAAGAACAGTCATTTTACCACCACTTCCAGGTCGTAAGGAAAACAGGTTTATTTCTATTGACAATGTCAAGATACACAGAGTGTCCGATTCTTCTTAGCATGACACCGGCTGTTTCCTGTCCTTCCATTGTGAGAAATTCAATTATGCCCACTGCTTCTAATAATGAACCTGAGGTGGCCATCGAATTACCTGCTGTTTCCAGTCCATTATTGAATAATTTACCAGGAACTAACCTTGATGAGACAGACTATACATACCCCACTGATTTGTCCATGCCTGACCTGCAAACTCGTTTAGCCACGGAATCCAGATTTTCATTTGACTCTGCTTCCCTTGCCTCGAAAAAACCCTCTAAAATTGCAGTATATGCTAGCCTGTTTAAAAAACATTTTTTGATACCTCCTTGGATATACATTTGGCTGGTCCTTTTTTCGGTTTACCTTTTTATGTCAATTGGTTTTGTGTTTTATTTTTTTCGGATTATGAATGGACACTATGTCGAGGAGAGAACTTGCATTACTCATTTAAACGGAACATTGGCCCCACTTTCCTCTTCACATTCTACACACAGATTAAAAAGAGACTTGACTTTGGTTAACATCACAGCCTGGCCTGTTCTGGATGGAATCGCGTGGGATGCAGTTCGGTTTCAAATTCATGGCCCAACGGAAGTCGTTAATGTTCCTAATGTACTTAGAGTGAATATGGGGGATGTGGTGAAACAAAACATTCGTTCTGATGATTGGGATGTTAATGCTGTGGAAAGTTTGTTTTCTGATTTGAAATACTATGCTGCTTTTGATGCTGAGGATTTATATTTAGAATCTGCTAATTATGGTGAATTGTTCTGTTACCAACATTATGGCAATCACTTCTTACACAAAACATCTTCCCGAAGGGATGCTGTTAATTTTACTCAGTGGGAACATTGCCCGGCACCTACACAAGGGAGTTCAGAAACGTTTCTTAAAAAGTATACTTATTTCACTGACTTTAATCAGTCCAATCCCGAGTCCTTTTATTTTAGGTTTCAACGACAGCCACTGTCCAAGGTTAGACTTACCGATACCAAATTGTTGTATTCGAAGGCCTTCCTAAATCAATTAGTTACTGGGGGCTATGAGTTATGGAAGGAAACCATAGACCTTAAATCGGTTTGGGGTTCAAAGGCCTGGCAGGTACGAGGCACTGAGGCTTTGCACCGTGCATGTCTCATCCCGAATCATATGTTGTTTTTAAATGAAACCATTTCCCAGACCACATGCTTTGGATTGGCTACATCTAAAAGGTTGAACACCCCGTCTTTCCCGGAGTTGGAGGATTATGAGGATTGGAGTAATTTTACTCCATTGTCCATTAAAGATATACAGGCTCTGCTTCTTAATTCCTCCTTTAACATTTCCAGTATGAATCCTAAGGGTTGGCTGCTTTGGCACCGTAGTGCTGATTCTTGCCAAAAAAGATTTTTGAATATAACTGACGGTTTTAAGACTGTTAGATCTGATCCCCGGTTTGATTTGAGTCATACTGTCACCTCTTACTCTGTGGGCAAGTTGTGTCAAGCTTGGCTGAAACATTCAACTTTACCTGCGGTTAAGTATCACCTTTCCAAACTGAATGCAGACGTGGATTTAAATGATTTCATTAAAGGCCCAGCTAGTGGCAGGTCGAAAAGGTGGTTATATGGGGTTTACAATGAAATTTGGAAACTGTCACAGATTGAAGCTGCTTCACGCCTTAGGGCTATTGATCAGGCGAATCTTGAGAAAGTGCTTGCAGTTGTTGACAATAGCATTAACGTGCTTTCCTCTAGAATTTACACATTAGATAATATTGTGTCGTCTGTTGTTGATATTGTGCATGATGAAGTGTCTGTATTATACCATGGTCAAAATCAATTACGGTCAATCATGCAGTTTGCATGGACACTTCAGACTCTGAAAATGGGTAAAGTTCCCTGGGGATACATGAACGTTTCCTCTTTGTTTGCACCGTTTAATTTGACAGACAAACAACGCTTGCTTTCAATGCGTGATGCTTCCTTTTCTATGCTACATATTGAAAGGTTGGAATCTTTGCCTTTTTCTGTGGCAGAGGCCACTGCTGCTACGTGGCTTATCCACGGTTTAATAACACTGCCTTTTGCTTTATATAAGTTTTCAAATTGTATGAAATATGTGCCAATAGGTCGTTTTGAACCCTTGGGTAGCGGTTTTCTTCATGAGGTCTGGTCACTCCCATACACATACAGATGTTTCAAGGATGAACAGGAGGTTTATCTAACAGGGGATGAGTGTACTGAGACGCCAGATCATTCTTTAATGTGCAGACACATACAGTTACACGGTTCATGTAACAAGGACCGACCGAATATGGCTTGCGTTTTACAGGGCACGCCAGTTCCTGCTATCATCCCCACGTTTAAATTGTTAGAGAATGGTAGTTATTTAATGCTCAATAATGAAAACTGTTGTGGTTTAATTAAAGGTATAGCTTTCATAGTAACAGTAAGTGAGCGAGTTATTTGCTGCAGAAATGTTCTTTATCCTCCCACACGTGAACATAGGGAGTCTTCCATTTGGCCACAGATACCGACCTTGGGAGCAGAATTCAGCGGCATGGCTAGAATAAGAGCTCTATTGTCCCAGAAAGAGGTGGCCTTGAGCTCGGCCCGTGAAACTTTCAAGCTTCACATTGCTAACACCCGTACGGAGGTTCAGGCTCTTTTAAACACTGATTTGCCTTTGCATTTCGGAGCCATGGTCCGTTCTATCTTTAACGCGTCCTCCACAACGGGCCTAGCACATTTTTTTAAAGTTGTTAGCGGTGGTCTCGTGACTTCCTTTGAGAAGATTTTTGGAGTCATCCCTGCCTTCTTCCATTCTATTTTTTCGTCCTTATTTGGAGGGTTCCCGTTTTTACTTGCATTAGCGGCTGGCGCATTGGTGGTTTTCTGCCTTTTTAAATATGGATGCCCTTCCTGTGCAAGACCACGCTCAGCTGCTACTGACGCGGTTTCGCAACCGCATGCTTGATTATTATGGCACACTGCCGTTGGCGACTCTAAGCACGGCGTTTGGATTATCTTTTCGGTTCTCCTATTTCACCTGTGTCCAGCCTGTATTTCGCTGCCTGACCTGTGATTTCCTTTGGGCCATTGATTTGTGTCTCTGCGGACCAATATCTTCTGACGTCGATTTTGATCAACTGATGAGTCCTATCATTGCTCACGAGTTGGTTTGTTCTGACGAAAGGATTATGGCCTTGGCGGTGGCACATGGACTAATGGGTCCCTGGGATGTGTTGTCGGCAGCGCAAAATTTCTTGGAACAAAGTTTTCTTGAAAACCCACCGAGCTGTCCTCTGATGGTTATAGAGGATCCGGTGCTGGAAGATCACGTATGTTCCTTTCATCTTTTAAATTGGATGGCTGAACTGTTTTCGGATGAGGACAGTGACTTCCTCCTGGAGGCTGTTGCAGCTTACTTTTCATATACAGTCTTATCATAGACACAGCCTCAAATTGACATGCTGATTGATAGCGTTTCCTTAATTTTATTGACTTTTGGTCAAGACATTTTATTTTTGCTTGCCTATTGGCTTGAGCCACATTATACTTGTGGGCTATTTTTTAGCATTAGTTTTTATAATTGAATTTTTATTCATGCTCGTTTATAATTGGATTCTGCTCTCATGTGATGGCACTTCTGTTATCTTATTTAGTCCGTTCTCGGATCATGGGGGGGTGTTGTATAGCTCCTATATATCCTTATATCGTGTTAAGTTAGCATAGGTACATTTGAGATTTAAACGCCATTTTTCCTTTCTTGCAACTTCTGCACACGACACTTAATTGTTGACTTAGCTTTCAACCTAGTGGTTTGCCGTGGTGTATGTGAGAATAATATGTTATTGCTCTGATATCAGTTTTGTTTAATAAACCATGTCTGCACGGAGAGTGCTGAAGTTTCAGGAGCAACACGATATGGAATTGTTATGAGGTCTGATCTCCACGCCTTCATAGTCATAACACAAGTGCAGCCTTTGCCAACTTGGGCTTGAGGCGGGATTGATATTGCTTTGCACGAGAATTGTTAACACACTTGATGCGGTGCACATGCAGAGAGAGCTGGTGTATGCTGATGTGATTCCTTCATGCTAGGACACTAAGGTATGGGCCCGCCCTAAAACAACCCAAAGAGACCTTCTTAGCTAATAATATAATATATGTGTTAGGGAGGGTGAGATATAAGTGTTGTTAACTCTTATTCATTACAGCATGTTAACATGCTGTCACCATTCGCTTTTTATGTCTTAGTAACTATGCTGATAATTTTGCTACTGATAATAAGTATACTTGTATTATCTAAGATACTGCGCCTGAGAAGACGGCATTAGTAAATAAACATTTCAAATGCACATGTGTCTTCTTTACTCCATGTTCTGGTTTGTAATGATAATATAACGAAAGAGTGTTCATGAGTCCCACGTACCCTGAGGTACTGTAAGTTCATGTTCTGGTTTGTCTAAACATTGGGAGTTTGATATGTCCAATGAGACACTGTAGCTAGCTCGGTAAGGGGTGAGTTGGTTGCTAAGGTAAGTTTTGGGACATCCTAATTTGCCGAGGTTCCACTCCTCTGTGCACAGTTCTGTGTGAGTACAGAAACCCTGCAACAGTTCCTCCGCCATTATGAAGGAACCGCCCCTGTTTGGAACTGGGAAGCAGGTTCAAGTACCCGTGCCGGCTCAATATACTGTGATTCTTGGAAAATCATTTAAACTTCCTCTGTCCCATAAACTGAATCTGACCTTGTGTAATGTAGCTGGTGCTCGTCTAAAGCAGTCCAATGCCCCTGGGCCACTGCGTGCTACATAAACTGATAAAATAGCTTATACTTCACACAAGCACACACAAACACTGATGCTTCTTGCTGCCCTGTACTCGCACAAGCTCTAAGGCTATTTCTGAGGTTAAGAGATACTGTGGGCCTGCTTTTCAGCCTAACCAAGGTACTCCAATTTTAATCATGATAATTTTCAGTTCCAGTAAGATGACACCCTGTGTTTTAAAATCTGCATATGTAATGGGTTGATCAGCTGTATAAATCACAGTGGTTAACCAGATTAAATAGCGATGTACCTAAGGGTTTCAAGTGCCAAGATCACTCATTCCTCAGCCATCTACAATCAAACACTCATTTGTTCTACAAGCAGGAAAAGGAGGCAACAAGGCAGATTTCAAATAGATAACAATCCTGACAGCCAGATAAATATTCATAAATCCTCTTGTTTATACTGAAAAACACATCCGGGAGTGGGGTCGCTGGTAATCCTTAAATTCTAATTTAATTGTGAAGTATTGGAATGCCTGTAAGCCTCAGAAATCAGATTGCCTAAAGTGAGCTAGACACACAATGTACACACTGCCTTTTGAAAGGAAATTTCCTACCTGAATTAGCAGTTTTATGAGTCCAAAAAACCCTCTTGAGGTCTTGAAGTGATTTCCAGGATTCCTGACATCCCAAAAATCCTTTCAGTTTGACTTCCAGCATTCTAGGAGGAAGAGAGACCATCACATCACGATGAGTATAATGCATAATGAAAAGTTCATTTGAACATGGTGTTCTGTTGTTTTTTAAAAGATATTTTTTATTCAAATATGAATGATGTCTCTAGTTTGAAAATTTGTGGATTGTGACAAAGCAGTTCAAAATTGAAGCTGAGACACAAACCCAGTTCCCCAGCTTCTAGCTGTTAGTCTACATCCTCTTCTCTATGCTAGCATAAAGGAGAAATAACAATGTATGAAATACATCTGTTCTACAGTGAGGAAAGAGTACATTTAAACATTCAAAAAGCTTTATTCAACAGTATGTCATAAAAGCACGCACACTACATATATCACAAGACAAAATAAATAGTACATAACTATACACAAGATAAAAAGTTATTAAATTCCAATGATTACTGTCGATTAAAAATCAAATTAAAATAGATATACTATCCAATAAAAATGATTCATAATAAAGGAGCATCATTCATCGTACTAGCAAGCAGCGGTGGCAGTAAAGAACGTGTACGGATAATCCATGCCCACCTTAAAAATGTGGCTACAGAAACAACTATGCAAGGGGTACAATCTGACTCAAATATCCTTAAGGCTTCTATGTGCTGCCGGGTGCCCAAGTTTAAGCAAGTAGGTTTCAGCCATTTACGTCGTGGACTAACATAGAGGGGGCATACAAAGTATAGGTGGGCTGTTGTCTCAACCATGTCTAAACACTTATGACATTTGTCATCAGGGGGATGCGCCCATTTGTAGGTAAAAGTTTTAACTGGAAGTGATCCTACACTAAACTGAAAAAACAGTTTACGATCTAGTGGGCTCTCAATGATATCCCAATAAGCTTCACAAAAAGGCCGTGATTTTTAATGTAAAAAACGGCCAGTTAAATTAGTGTTCATGCAAGCTCTATGGGATAAAGTCAGGACCATTTCCCAGTATATGACTTTCAATTGATCTTTTGAGGGGAAGGTTGATATGTCCAGTTCATCCCATAAAGGGGTTAGATCTAGCTTTATCAAAAGCTTCCTGAGCTCTTTGAGCCAGTGGATTTTGTGAAAACGATCCACCAAGATCACATCCTTCAGGGCCTGGACATAGTGTGTGAGTTCAGGAGTGGTCCAAATTCGCCTCCAGTACAAAAGTGGGCGTAACCTCGCTATATCTACAACATTTTTCCTGCCTAAGTCAAGTAAAAGCGGAACGGTCGGAGTGCTTTGGGGAACACCGACTAAACTACGTAAGGTTTTATTCTCTGCTTTTGCTAATCGACTCAGGTTGGTTAATCCCCATAGCTCTGATCCATACAGGGTAGCACTTAACACTTTCATGTTGTATATCTCCAAAGCTGGCGTGATTGGCTTTGTAAGAGAGGATTTATGTTTAGACAATAGGGCACCTGCAAGCTGGTGAAATTTTAGAGTGGCCATGTCCGTGTGACGTTTCCAATGCATGTTATTCTGGAGTAGAATACCTAGGTAGGTGAAAGCCTCCACCTGCTCTAGGGGTGTATTGTTCAGAAAAATTCTACCTTTAAAAGATTTGTGCTGATTGAGGGACATGAACTTGGTTTTTGTTGTATTAATCTCAAGTCCACGCAGTTGGCAAAAGTCCCCGAAGGAGTTGACAGCCTTCTGTAGCCCACTTGGAGTTTGTGAGATTATCAATGTGTCGTCCGCGAACATGAGGACAGGAACGTGAACCCCAGCTATTACAGGGGCATCAGTGGGGGAACTACAAAGATGGTCAACTATTCCGTTAATATATAACGAAAACAGGGTAGGGGCCAAGACACAACCCTGCCGAACACCGCGCTCGACAGGGAATGTGTTAGTGGCCTCACCCTGTGCCCCCCATCTGATTCTTTCAAAGTTGCTCTCATGTAAACGGACGAGGATGGTCAGTAGCTCAGGGGCCATTCCTAACTCAGCAAGAACATTCCAAAGTTTACAGCGAGGGACCAAACCGAAAGCCGATTTTAAATCGACAAAAACTGCGTAAAGTGACCCTTCAGTCAGGACCACGTTCCTCCAATATAGTGTAATAAAATAGAAGACTTGGTCTATAGAGCTAGTGCAGGGGCGGAAGCGGCTTGAAAAGGGGATAAAATATTATGTTCATCTATCCAAGTCTGGACTTTGTTTTGTACTAGTCGCCCAATACGTTTTTGTGCAGAGTCAATAAGACTAATGGGCCTGTAATTACTTGGGAGGGATTTATCACCCTTCTTAAAAACAGGATTTATTTCGGCTCCCTTCCACGAAAATGGAATGGGAGCACCCCTGGCCACTGAGTTCACTAAAAGTCCGAAATACTGGCACCAGGACGATCTGTCACTTAAAAAGACTTCGGCCGGTATACCATCCATGCCTGGAGCTCTGCCGCTGGACACACAATCTAATGCTGTACTAACTTCTTTAGTGGTAAAAATCTGGCTTTGGTAAAAGATGGCAGGAGGTAGAGGGCACTCCTCCTCTACTAGGCTTCGAGCATATTGGGGCTTAAAGAATTCTACCCACTGGGACTGAGCAACATTATTTTGTGGAGGTTCTGCTAATCCTCCCCTGTCCCATTTTATAATGTTCCAAAATTGCTTGGAATCATTTGCTTCACAAGCGTGTTTCAAGTCCCGCCACCTATCCTCATCCCACTGTCTTTTTGCCACCTTCTGGGCATGTCTATATAGATCTCTAGCCTCTCTCACTCTGGTGGTATTCTTTGTTCTTAATTCCGCACTCAGATTTTGGCGTGCAGATTTACATGACTCATTACACCACTTGGCCATTGGCGGATTTTTGCCTCTATTTCCTGGGTTCCAAGCCCTAAAAAAAAAGGGTTTAAGCCTAGAAAACAGGTGGGAATGTGCCTCTAACATAATTAGAGGAAAATCCGAGCTACTAATTTGGAGATTGAGTCGGGCCAGTTCACTCACGACCTCTGCTTTGAGCGCGACCAGATTTGCAGGGTTCTCAATAAGTTTATTCCATTTAACATGGCGCATGTTATGAGAAACAACGATATCTAGTGTACTCTTGGAGGCTCATCTCTGACCCCCTTTTGGGCTTGGAATATCGAACAGAGAGGGTTATGGTCACTTTCCAACCGGGGTTAATGACCATATCCACTAGACAATGCCATAGCCACCAGGAGATAGTCAATACGGCTGCTGTTCCGTCCATTGTCAGGTCTGAAGGGGTTCTTCCGTTTGCTGCTCTAAGGCCTCTTTCTAGGCATAGGGCTTTTAATTGAATAGCTGTAGCTGTCCATCTTTTTATAGCAGGCACTTCAAGTTTAGGGATACCCCATCAAAGATCCTGGTCTGTTGAGAGATCTTGGTCCTCATGGCCAAGTGGTTCATAAGTGGTCTTAAAATCTCCACCCACTATCGAAAGAATCTTCTCCGGGAGAGCCTTAAGCTGATTGTCGAGAGCGGCTATTACCTCAGAAGTATACCCCCCTGTTAGCCCCCTGGCATAGACATTAAAAATAACCACCCTTTGACCGTGGTACCATTCAAGTCTAATCATCATAATGTCGTTCGCCAGGAACCCAGTTTGATGCACCTTACATCGTAAACTCTGGCGAACCCAAATCACCAGTCCACCTGCAGGCCGGCCTTTTGATTTTTTTGTTGCGGGGACATAGAAATTAAGAAATCCCACGCGAAAGACTGGGGTTATTGACCAACACTCCTGGAAAAGGTTAATGTAATTTAGATCTATGAAACTACACCATTCAGGTGACAAAACCTCAATACCAATTCCCGCAAGATTCCATGAAAGCAAAGACAAGCCTTTTTTTGTTTTTTGCAGAGTTATACTCATATTAGGGGGACTCTCTGTTCGTCCCT
The DNA here is from genome assembly GCF_964261635.1 of Lissotriton helveticus. Lineage (NCBI taxonomy): Eukaryota > Metazoa > Chordata > Amphibia > Caudata > Salamandridae > Lissotriton > Lissotriton helveticus. The sequence continues at coordinate 146,047,022 of NC_136073.1, forward strand.
TGATGTCACTCTCCCTCATTAATGTGTGTTTGACAAAGTTAAACTTAGGTAACTGTAGGTTTGGCATGGTACACGGTCCTTTCTTTTTTTTGCAGGGTTATACTCATATTAGGTGGACTCTCTGTTCCTCCCCTCATGTCACTCTCCCTCACTAGTGTGTGCTTGACAATGTTAGACTTAAGTAACTGTGAGTTTAATGGGGTACTATTTGTTGTACTAGGACCACCCTCACTGATGGAATACAAACAGGTCACTAGGGGGGAATTAGTGTCATAAGTGGTCCCAACATTGGCCAGCAAACTTACATACAGATGTCTTGGGATCTTGACAGACAACCGCTTTACCCTGTGCCCGATGGTCATTCACCCGACCATTCCAAGGGATATTTCCCAAAGGGTTATTAGAGTCGCCCTGGAGTCAATCGCATTCTTCCAAATCGGTGAGGACCCCAAACCGGTTCCTCATACTTATTCCATCCCACAAGGATGGGGTCATCCTCCCGCTTGGCATGAATGCGAGCGCACGTTTTGACCTACACCTACAAGAACTCTTTGCACACCAGAATTTATCATACAAAAACTCCAGGGTAAGTGGTATTATCATCGAATCCCTTTGTTGGGGGGGAGTACGTTTTCTAACACATTAATCAGCGCTTGTCCGCTAGAAAAGTTCATAGCTATACAATCGCCCTCAAATCTTTTCTTGTGATTGCCTAACCATGTCACCCTTCTAGCCATTTTAATTTCCCTGGCTAATTGCTGGCTACCCCTTGCAGATATCCTCATGTTATTGGTCAGCCAGTGCATTGCTTTGTCAATTAAAGTGGTGGCTGTTTCCACTTGACCAGGACCCAAAGGAGGAGCATTAGCTAAAACAAGTACTAATGGGAGGGCCTCCAGAATAAACTGAAATGCTGCTCTCTCTAATGAGGGTTTATGAGTAGCTATAGGGGCAGTCGAGCTTGGAGGAAGGGTAGCACAAGGGGCCCCTTTCTCTAGGTTTACCATATCGCTGGGGTGTTTGGGAACAGCTGATTCAAGGGTTAGGACCTTGGTGGTTAAACCCTCAGCATTAAGAGGAAAGTCATGTATAGACTGAGATGGGGGCATCAGAGTGGACTGCCTCTTAGGAGTGGATGGCTGCCCGACAGACTCCAGAGGTACTGATGTTGGTCGTACGGAGGGGGCGTTATGCTGCAGTATTGGCCCGCTATTCTGCTCCAAAGCTATCATCCTGCCCTCAATGGAAGTTAACCTGGACATGATGGGAGCCAGAGTAAAATCTAGTTTCTCTTTGAGGATTACCCAGAGTGAACTAGATAAATCCTCCAGTGATGGCTGAATGTTTGCGGGTAACTGTCTAGATAATTTAGGCTTTGCTTTTGGAATCCGTCCCCTCTTCTGTTGTATGGCCTTGCTAGGGGGAACCAGCCCACCAGCCCTTGTACATCGTCTCATAGTTGGAATAGGCGAGGGAAAAGAGCTGGATGAGTCATCTACAATGCGGTCTAGGGGGAATACATTTTGGGACTGATCGTGACAACTCAGAGACATGTTGGGTGGTTCAACCAGGTCAATCAAGTCCCGTGCTAGACATGGGGATGGAGTCTCTAGCTGGGAGGTAAGGCACTCTGGAATGTCATGTACCATGGCGTCAACAATACGGTCTGGGTCCAAAGATAGCCTCCTCTCGGTTCTTTCGATTTCATCATTGATCATGCTAGAAACTTTCACCAAGTATGAATCCAGGGTCGCCACTCCCCCTCCATTGGGTTTGAGAACCTCGGTTCTCTTTTTACCCATGATTGCTTAACAATATAAAATTGATGGGAGACAGTACCCTTCCTTGAAGCCAATGTTATGGGGGTGGCCCAGCCCAGCCTCGTCCTGCCCCGGATGGCCACAGACGGCCCGCCCTTTGCCCGGGCTTCGCCCGGCACTGCCCGCGCACGTCCCTCGAGGCGGGAGGCGTTCTGGTCTTTTCAAGCGCCTCCAGGCGCTGCGATGTCATCACAGGTGCGCCCTGACCCCCGGGGCACCTGGGAGTTGAAGTCCCGGCAGAGGGAGCACACAGGATGCAGGAGCCATTGCCCTCATGGCTGGAGCTGCGGCCAGGTAAGTGCTGCCAAACATTTCCCACCCGGAGCTCCCGGCGCTCCGGTCTTTTCAAGCGCCTCTGGGCGCTGCGGTGTCCTCACAGGTGCGCCCTGACCCCCGGGGCACCTGGGAGTTGAAGTCCCGGCAGAGGGAGCACACAGGATGCAGGAGCCGTTGCCCTCACGGCTGGGACTGCGGCGAGGTAGTGAGCACACAGGATGCAGGAGCCGTTGCCCTCACAGCTGGAGCTGTGGCCAGGTAAGTCCTGCCAAACGTTTCCCCCCCCCGGAGCTCCCGGCGCTCCGGTCTTTTCAAGTGCCTCCGGGCGCTGCGGTGTCGTCACAGGTGCGCCCTGACCCCCAGGGCACCTGGGAGTTGAAGTCCCGGCAGAGGGAGCACACAGGATGCAGGAGCCGTTGCCCTCACGGCTGGGACTGCGGCGAGGTAGTGAGCACACAGGATGCAGGAGCCGTTGCCCTCACGGCTGGAGCTGCGGCCAGGTAAACATTTTCTAATGCAAGACTATTTCTAGGACAAAGTGTCATCACAAAATCCATTAGGTTGGGGCATTGGGTTAGAATAGGATGAGAAAACTATGTTTTCACTCATATATTTATTGATTGCATGGAACCAGTGAACATAACATAAATTCAGTTCAATGAAATTATGAACTACAAAAAAACCCTGATAGAGCCAAGGAAAGAAAGACAAGTCTGATTAATAAATCAGGCTTGTGTCCTTATGAGTCGAAACTGAAATGGAAATAGGAGATGGTCCTTGTGGTGTTTCTACGTTGGGTGTCATGCCAAACTATTGACAACCAAAATTGGTCAACTTGTAGTGTTTGCCAAGTACTGTTAACTGAAACTGACCACCGTTGATAATGGGTGCTTGCCATCCTCTGATCACTCACTAGCTGTGTGTCTGTGAGCAGTGCTGTGCACCACCCACATTTCAGTGGATGGGCAGTAAGCTCAAGTATGACTTTAAAAATAGCATAGTAAAATTTAAATATTGATTTGTATGAGTATTTAGAGTTAAATGACTTGATTTAACACCATCATCTCTCTGGTAATTCAGTTATTCTAGGAGACAGGCAGCATGCAGATACAAAGCTTGTGCATAACATGTACATGCCATATCTATGAATGCTTAGATGGAGAACATTAAAGGGCATGTTAGACTTATAATGACAGAATGAGTTTAGAAATAAGACCAAATGTTCTTTCACCCACTCTTAATTCCATTTGGCATGGACGCAAGACACGGTTCATCTTAAAATGTGTTTAACAAAATGGCTGCCCATTCGTAGTATGGCTCTTAAAAAGGATCCATGCTTTATGAGCAATCTACAGTTCGCAGTACCAACTACGGTAAAAGAAGTTGAAATTCTAAAGAAAAACCTTAAACGAGTCATGCATGATTTCAATTACAAGAGGCCACTCTTATTGTCTTATTAGGATTCCAATTGCTATAGAGAGTATGGCTCCCTTTGTAGCACCAACGTATATTTGTTCTGAATGCCATGAGACTCAATACTTACGACGTTTTCAGCGTGAGGGCAAAATTCAATAATTTGGTAGTGGAGTATTTAACGTTCGAGTCTAGTTCCTTGGTGTCATCCACATCAATGCATCTTGGAAAGGCGTTGTGGTACACTTTCCACCTAGCAGAGGTAGAAGGATAAAGAAAAGAGAATAAAAACATATCAATGAATACTTCAGTCTGGAAAAGTGTTCTAGAACCCTGCCTTATAGGCATAGCAAAATGGCTGCCATTTGTGTCAAAATTCTTTATTGAATGAACAATCATAAGTAATCAAGAGATGAAAAGAAAGTGTCTGTGTCTGAAAGCGAAGGGAATGGGCAGAGGTAAGTGTGTTGTGTGGTGCAAGAAATTGGGCTGTTGGTTGACTGGGGTGTGAGCTTTGGTCAAACAGCGCACATAAGCCTTGTCATGAGGAGGCACAGTCTAGCCCTAAATTAACCTGTGCTCAACCCCCAGGTAGCTTCAAACCATAATAAAGTGAAAAATACCACACAAAAAGGAACCCACGCCAAGTTGGAAAAAGAGTCTAATATTAAAACAAGACCAAAAATGACAAAAATCCAAGGAGTATAACCGGAGATATGCAATTGTAAACGTTTTAGTGAAAATAGCGCCCGGAAATATAAAGCATCCAACTGTGGTTATCTGTTTATGCCCGCAGGGCGTTGCGTTACTTGGCGTCTATTCCAATGGAGCTTGCAGCTGTGAGGTGAGGCTATGAGGGGCTATGCATCTGTCCCAATGGGTACCAAAGCTGTACTTTGCAGGAGCCCTTCAGGTCCATTCAGAAGGGCCCATGGCTGGGTGGCACCATTTAGGATAGCAAGACTCAGATAGTAGAGCCCATGTGCTGGGTTTGAGGTTGTTGGAAACCTGGTGTGCCCCTGAGGCGTCTGATCAGGAAGCCAGACAACTAGCTCTTGGAGTCACTCTGGGTTCAAGAGATGAAAGTCATGACCCCACCCAGGCCAGAGAGCAGCAGGTCAGCAGTCCTCCAGGGCAGCAGTACAGCCGAGTGGCAGTCCTTCCTGGCAAAGTACCCACTTGTCCAAAGTTGTACTGAAGAGGTGGTGTCTGAGGCCCAATATTTATACCTGGTGCCCTTCCCTTGGAACTGGTGGAGGGGGGACTTCAAGAAACTCTCTTTGAAATCCCCAGGAATCTTGCCTTACATGCCTTGGCTTCAGATTAACTACATGGAATGTGTGGCCCAGTGTGTGGCAGAAGGACACACCTATTCAAATATAAGTATGGCTGTGCCCAGCTCCTCCCTCCCATCCTGCTATTGACAGGCGAAGTTTACCGCGGAGCAGCTGGCGGACTGTAGGAGTGTCAAACAGCGATTTCCTCGGCGATTTCTCGGCGATTCCTCAGCATTTTTAGAGCGTTGGAGCAGCGGTGGTAATCAGCGTCCTGGAGCCTGTTCGGGCTGAGCCGCGCGCACCTGTACGGAGTTGTGCTCACGGCGTTAGTGGAGCTCAGTGATTTTGCCGAGAAAAGGAGTTGGATGTAGAAAATGTTTACCTGGCATTGCTCATGGAGCAAAAATCTGTAGCGGAGTAGGGGCACAAGACTACTGCGGCTCAGCGCTGTCTGTTGAGCAGGGTAGAAACAATATTAAAAGCGCAGAGGTTTAAGTGAATTGAGTGGAGCAGAAGCTGGCTGGAGCCCCGAGAAAGGCACAATACGTAAGTCCGGCTAATTCTTTCTTTACGAGACTTTTTTTTTGTGTACGGCATATTGAAATGCTGATCTGGGATTGCGTAAGGACCTCTGAGAGTCACCTGCTTTCTGGCTATTTTCTAAGCCCAGGAGCCTTGGGGAGAGCACGCACCTGGGACCACTTGCCACAAGCCTCATTACCTCTCACGGCCCCCGCTTCGTGGGAGCCGCTCGCAAAGGTTGACTCTGTGTCCACGCTGCTGGTGGTTGCTGATAGCGTGAGGACTACGAGGTCCAGGAGCCTTGGGGAGAGCACGCACCTGGGATCACTTGCCTGGCCACCGGCTCTATTTTTTTTCGGCGAATTACCCGTGCGGGTGCGTGCCGTGCGAAGCCCGGGCAAAGGGCGGGCCGTCTGTGGCCGTCCGGGGCTGACCGAGGCTGGGCTGGGCCACCCCCTCTGGTTGTACCCTCAAGGACAAATGGGGAACATCTGACGGCTGAGGACAATTCATCCTGGTATTTTAGCACTATCACATATTATTAATGTACACAACTATATAAATAAATAAATAAATAACTAGGGGAAGCACACCTGGAGTGGGGATTGCTGTGCACCTAACAAGTGGTGAAGGCCTCAAGGTGAAGGCAGAACAACATTCATCAGAGCACCCCCCCCCCCCGAGTACAACCCTGCAGCCAGCGCCGGGATCCGCCAGGTCAGCAGGCGCAAAAGGGGGGTCGGTGGTATCAAAAACCATTAAGGATTTTATTGGCAAACATTTTAAAGGAAAGGAGATAGCAGAAAAGGAGACAAGTGTAATCGAGACCACGCAAAATATCGAGGATTTGGCTGCATCAAGCATCGAGGCCTTGAATCAGACTGACTTTAATATCGCTGAGATACCAATGGAACCTCGTTTATCATCTTCGCCAAGGATGTTCCAATCGAATTTCACCCAGGACATAGGAGCAGATGCGGTGAATGGAGAACGAGTAGATTGTAGCGACTCCATGGGCGAAGGGAACATTACTGGGGAGGTACCCAGCCATAAGGGACATGAAATACAAGAGACCCCAAACATTGCGGATCAGATGTATCTGGCATGTCTTTACGCAGCCTGGAGGTGACGGGTTCTACCGGCCTATCCATGCTCGAGGTTATGCTAATGCTCCAGAAACCTCTGCAGGGCATTTTAGAGGTTACAGTCCTAAACAATGACATTCTAAAAAGACACGGTGACCAATTTAAGGGTATAAATAGGGAATTAGCATAGATCAAAAACTTGATGCCCTCAGTAGTAAGACCAGTAGAAGCCCAGGAGGAAAATAAAGTGGCCAGGGGGGAAGAAGTGGAAGAGGAGACTGGCCCCCAGAGAATGCACCCACAGAATATGTATCCTACCGCCCCATGCTTATAAAGAGGTATGGGGATAAGAGGTATAGAAGGCAAAATATACTAAGGCGAAGGAAAGGGATTAAGGCCCGAACTAATTGCCACCCCATAAAGCACCAGGATCATAGGGGGGGGTAACTCCGGTATATAAGACAATAGATAAGGTAGTAAGACAAGGAACTAAAAAGCTAAATTTCGTAGAGAAAGGTGCAAGTAGCAGTAGACCTGAAGAACAATTCAGGGGGATAAAGAGGAATGACATGGGAGAGAACAAAAAGGCTACCAGGAGAAATCCCCCAGGGGTAAAGAAGAGTGTAGGAGTAGAGTGGGAGAAGGTGATGTCCCCAGGTGCGGAGGGACCCCACCCAAGTTATGGGAAGGGGGCCAAAATAGGGAGAGGAGAAGAAGTTAGTAGGCACATAAGGGGAGAAATGTTAGAAGGGAATTGCCAACATCAGCTGACAGAACTACCTACTGACACTTGGATATTTGTAGAGCCAATAGGACAGGTGAAAGGGGGGAAAAGAATCAAGAAACTAAACCCCTTGAATCGCTTCCAGCTACTATCCTCATTTGGAAAGTGCCCCAGTCTAAGATATGTTAGCACTGCTGATCTAAAAGAAGTGGGGTTCACGGTAAACAGTAAGGGGGAGGAAATAACCAAGGTTTTACTCCACTCAGCCCTAATAAAGGATGCTATAGAAAAGGCAGAAACCGAGATGCTACGGGAAGGCATTAGAATACTAAAAAGGAAGGAAGTACTATCGGATAAGTAAGGGAATTCATTCCTCAGGAACCACGCAGCATTAGGCGAGAGACAAATAAAAATGATCAACCTGGGGAGAGGCACTAAAGACACCCTAGAAATCACGATAGGACCTAAAGATCAAAGGTGGGACATGGAAGAATAGATTCAGAGAGCTGGCATACATGAGTGGTGAGGAAGATGGTTATATGAGTGAGATCGATTAGGAAGTAGGGTCGCCGCACAGTCTAGCCTATCTATAACAACCTGGAATATGAATGGGTACAATAGAATAGTGGCACAGGAAGCACAGGAAGATTTTAAAAATATCTTAAGGAAAAACTATATCGTTTGTCTCTAGGAAACCTGACTGTGCCGCGGAATCCCTGCTACCGTAGGTTTTACTCATAATGTAAAAAGCAGCTAAAAGGAACATAGTGGGTAGACCTTCAGGGGGTCTGATGACGTTAGTTTCAACAAGGATAGCCAAAGACATTGAACCCCTGGAACTAAAGTGCAACTGGGCATTGGGCAATAGAGTGCGAACAACAAATAATATGTTGGGGGGTGAAAGCCTATGCATTATAAATGTGTATATTCAGAAAGGGAAAGCAAACGAGTATAAGGCGGACTTGGAACGTTTAAAAACTGACCTGGAAGAGGTATGTGACCGTTATCCAAGGGATGTTTTTCATGATATTGGGAGACTTCAACCATAAATTGAACCCCAAAATAATGGACTCCTGGTTGAAGGATTTGTTGGATGCATATAAAATAGAGCGGGCGCAATTTCCCTGCTGCGATACTTCAACTAAAGATGATGAGCTGGGGCAACTGTTGGGTGTAATGGGATTTGTATGCTCCAACGGTAGAAAGAAAGCGGACAGGCCTGCGAAGCGTACTTTTAAGGTAGGGCAACAATTGTGCCCCATAGATTACGTATTCACACAGGCCTGGCACTTCCATCTTATCAAACAGTTTGAAATTCTGGGGGTGGAGGGTAGTGACCACTATCCATTGCAGGTAGAACTCCAGGTAAATAGCCCCCTGCAAACACAAAAAGTGCTATTAGTAGATGTAGAATACCCCAAGCGACTAACAACACGAATCACCGATGAATATATACAGAAACAGAGTGCATATCAGTTAACTGTGAATTTGGGTAACCTTGTACCAGGAGAGAGCATAGTCTGGTACGAGGGTATAATAAGGCAACTGGTGGAATGCCTCCAGATTAAATTAAAGTGTAATAATCACAAATCAGTACATAATGCGACATTACACCCTAACAATACCAAACATTGGTTTGATGCAGAATGCCGGAAACTAAAGGCCGGTATTAAGAAACAAGAAAGATGCCTCAGAGGTAACTATAGTGAGGAAGTGGTATTAGAACTTAGAAAATTGAAGTTAAAATATAAGACAGTTATCAGAGATAAAAAAAAAGGAGTTTTAAGGACAAATGTTGGGAGAACTTACTCGAGGTAATAGAAGATAAAAATTTGAAAGGCTTTTGGAGGTAAATACAGGACTGTACGGGAAAAGTACAAGGGACCATGCAGTGTTCAGCGCCAGAGGACAAGTGGCTGACCTACCTAGTGGAAATTTATGGTAAATGGCCAACGAGGGAGGGAATAATGGCAAAGGTTTGGCCAGGAATAAGTGAAGAATTAAAAATCCACTTTTCCCCAGACCGAATTAGAGACATAATAACTAGGCTAAACCTAACACGGGCAGCTGGCCCTGATAACCTGCCAGCTGTCATAATAAAAACAAACATAGAATGGTGGGCAGAGTTCTTTTCAAATATGTTTCTAGGGATCCTAAATACTGGTGAATTCCCTGCAAATTGGAAAGGGGCTATTGTTAGGCCAATTCATAAAAAAGGAGATGCAAACTCCCCCAAAAATTACCGCTTAATAAACCTTCTGGATATAGGCGAAAAGGTCTTTTCCAAGGTAATTCTAGGGCTACTAAAGGAGTGGGTGGAAGATAAACAGATAATATCCCCAGAGCAGGGGGGGTTCAAAGAAGGCCACTCAACGATTGACCATTGTTTTGCTCTTTGGTCCATTGCACGGAAGTCAATTGATCAGAGGGGTAATTTATTCTGCTGTTTCGTTGACGTCCGTGCTGCCTTTGATCTTGTGGACAGGGAGCAGCTGTAGTCAACACTAGTAGGGTATGAACTACAGGATGACCTGCTGGTCCTCATCCAAGCTCTGCATACAGAAAACTGGGCACAAATAATATTGGATACGGACGGAGGACTGACTGGGAGAATCCCAATTGGGAATGGTCTAAGGCAGGGGGTGCGTTCTAGCCCCCCTGCTGTTCGCCCTGTTTTTAGCTGACCTACCCCAAGTATTAAGAGATGTCAGAGGGGCGAACCCGAAATTGGGAGGAAACCACATATCGTGCCTCCTTTATGCCGACGACCTAGTGATTATGGACCAGACGGAGATAGGCCTCCAGAGAAAACTAAATAGGTTTAAAGAATACTGTACGAGTAAAGAATTAGTGGTAAATATGGATAAGACTAAAATTGTATGCTTTGGGAGAAGGAAAGCAAAGTTCTCGTGGTATCTTGGCACAGTCTTGCTTGAGAGGGTGACCGACTACAGATATTTGGGAATGTGGTTCTCAGGTAACGTGAAATGGCACACACACCTGCAAGCATTAAAAATAAGGGCATTGGCGTCGGTTAAAGGCCTAAAAAGATTTAACAATACCTATGGTGAAAGGTCAGATAGGCCGGTCTTAAAAGCCTATCAAGCAATGGTTCCCCCACAATTTTTGTATGGAGCCGAGGTTCTTTACCTCAGTGGCAAGACCTCCTGGGATAGAGAGGAGGGAAATATACTAAAAAGCTTATTTGCGCTGCCTAAATCATCTATGGTGCAGGCAGCACGATTGGAGCTGGGAATTACCTCCTGGGCTATAACTGCTTGCATGAGCCTTGTACGCTTCTGGCAGCGGTTGGGAGCAGGGGAACTCACTAAAATCTCCCAATGGAGGAAAATACCATTAGTGAGCTACCCTGGGCAAAAGAGGTGAGAGCTTCAATAAGCAAGGCTTATGGGGTGCTAGATTTGAAGGTATGCTTGCCGCAAGACCCCATAATATTTGGGAAAAAAGAATTAAATATTCAAGGGGTCAATATGTCCCGTAGCTATGATCGGGACTACCTTGTTCAAAAGTCCTTTGTAGCACACATGAAAGTGGCTTGGGAGAGCAGTCAACACTTCCCCTATGTGGATCGGCTACCCAGCCATAGTCTGAGGCGGGAAGTCTTGAAAATGCGAATTGGTATAAACCCAGATTATGCGAATAACGGGGTTCGAAACCTAATGATAGGATGTAATGTTCTATGTTCTATGTTAGGGGATTTGTAAAGCGCACTTACACCATAGGTCTCTTGGCGCTGTTCCTACATAAGCTGCTGCGGGGGCCGGATTAAACAGTTTGTCCGAAAAGCCAGGTTTTTAAGGCTTTCCTGAATGCCAAAAGGCTATCACAGTTCCTGACTGATAGAGGAAATGAGTCCCAGAGTCTGGGGGCCAAATAGGCAAACCTACGCCCACCTAGACGTCTTAGTTTGATAGATGGAGTGGGCAGAAGATGAATATGGGCGGAACGAAGATTGTGAGTAGGGACATGTTTCGAGATTAGGCTGTTGAGAAATCTGGGACTGGTGCAATGCAGAGCCTTAAAGATTATACAGCCCGATTTGAATGCAGAGCGTTGCGCCATAGGTAGCCAATGTAAAGTGCGCAGCAACATCCTGGCAGACTGCTATCTTGGCTGCTTATAAATCAATCTCGCCGCTTGGTTTTGAATTATTTGTAGGCGATTTACCAGACCAAGAGGAAGGCCAGTATACAGAGAATTGGAGAAATCAAGGCGGGAGAGTACCAGCGCAATCACCACCTGAATCAAGGCTTGGTGAGATAACAGATGGGCGATCTTTCTTATTTTTCGAAGTTGGAACAGAGAAGAAGAAATAACCATGCCCACATGGCCCTTCAAGGAAAGATCGGAGTCTATTGTTACTCCCAGGCTTTTCACTGATAGGGACGGGACAGGGGGGGGGGCCTAAGGCACCCGGCCAGAAGTGGGGTCCCCTGCTAGTGAGACTCTTCCCAGGCAGAACCAATTCGGTTTTCCCTGGGTTGAGCTTTATTTGGTTCTGGTCCATCCAGCCTTGGATATGCAGCATTGTGTCCTGGAATTCAGCAGCTGCATTTTGGGAGTCCAGCTTGAAAACCAGCTGAAGATCATCAGCGTAGTTAAATACAATTGCGTTCCTGGCCTTGAGGGAGTGGATCAGGGGGCGGATGTACAGAATAACCAACAGTGGAGACAGGGATGAGCCCTGAGGGACTCCACATGAGGTAGCCAGGTTAGGGGCCGTATAGTTCCCAAGATGTAGCGCCTGGGTTCTACCTGTCAAAAAAGATTCTATCCACCCATAGGCTGTTCCCCGAATCCCCGCTTGTTCGACACGGTGCATTAAGATGTTATGGTTGACCGTGTTGAACGCAGCCGACAGATCAAGCAGTACAAGTGCCTACGGGATGCCCTTATCAGCTTTGGCTCTTAGTGTGTCCATCACCGCCAAGATTACCGATTCTGTAGAGTGGGCGGGCCGGAAGCCAGCTTGGTTTGGTTCAAGATAGTTGGAATTTTCAATGAACTTTGACAAGCATCTAGCCACATGGGCCTCCAATATCTTCGAAAGATAGGGGAGGAGCGAGATCGGGCGGTAGTTAGCAGCGACGGAGGGATCTACTCCTGGTTTCTTGAGCAGGGGAACTAACATGGCCTTTTTCAAAGCAGTACGCACTTCCCCTTTGCTTAGAGATTCATTGAGAAGGGGTAAGAGACTGTATGGTAAGGCCGAGAAGACTTCCTTCAAAATAGTAGGGGGAAAACAGTCATTGGGGGATCCCGACTTAACTCGAGACATTAGTTCGAGTAGAGTGACAGAATCAATTTCCATGAGTTGATCTAAGGCAAATGGATTATCAGGGTTGGCCCCAGGGGGTTCCTCCTGGGCTGCCAGAGGTATGCTAGCCCTAATGGTCTCTATTTTCTCCACAAAGAAGCTGTTCAGTGCGTTACACCGCTCTTGTGTAGGAACCAAACAGGGAGTAATTCTGTCTTCGCTACTAAGGACATTAACAATCCTAAAGATTTCTCTAGATTTGTTAGAAGCAGCGAGTACCTTTGTGGAGAAATAGGAGGTCTTTGCAGCCAATAGGGCATTCCTATAGTCCCTGCGGGCAGTGAGATAAAGTAATCTTTCGTCACTGGCATAGCTGCGCCTCCACTTCCTTTCTGACTGGCGTAGAAGTAGTTTTTGCGATTTTAGGTCCGCAGTGAACCATTTGTGGGCTACGGCCTGTCTCGCCCGGGGAAAATTGACGAGGGGGGGCATGGATGTCACTAGCCGCTAATAGCCACTTAGAAATGCCCTTTTCCATGAAGTCGACATTATTATTAATGTCAGCAGAGGGGAGGGAGCTGGTTAACGTGGCCATGAAATCCTGGACGGCAAGCGATTTCCAATTTCTGGTCATACCTCCTGCAACCTTTGATAGCTTAGCCCTCCCATTGAAAGTAACTGTGAATTCAATTAAGTGGTGATCCGACCAAATGCACGGAGAGATCAACAGGGATGACAGTTCAACATTGTACGACCATAATTGGTCCAGGATATGGCCTTTTATGTGTGTAGGGGCCAAGATATGTTGGACCAAGTTTAAGTTGGTGAGTGTTTCAGACAGTTCTGCCGACTGGGTCCCACCACCAACATCATTAAACCAGTAATTCAGATCTCCTATGAGCATGATTCTGGTGTGGTTCATAGCAAGATTGGCTATCTGTTCGCTAAGAGAAAGGGGAAAAGAGGGCATGGACTGGGAAGGACGATAAATGAGTACTAGCGCCAAAGATCCTGAATTTGTGTCGAAGTTGATAACCATATTCTCGACCTCGGGAAGGGTCAACGAGTTCAATTTGTTGAACTTATAGCTTTTATTTATAATAGCCGTGACTCCCCCTCCCGACTTCCCCGCAGGCCTGTTGACTGAAAAGATGTAATAGTCAGCAGGAAGGGCGGCTAGGATGTCAGGGGTGGAATCGGGGGTGAGCCACGTCTCAGAAAGCAGCAGGATGTCTGGTTTCGCTGACGTCAACAATAAGAAAATATCTAGTTGGTGCCTCACCATCCAGCGGGTATTAAGATACATAACCCGCAGGGAAGTCGACTTAGGTTTTGTTGGTGACTTCACAATTTGTTGGGGAGGGGCAGGATAAACTGCATTATCATGCGAGATACCGTGCATCCTAATCCGGTCCAGAGTGTCCGATGGAAGCCCGGATTCATGGTGCTCAAGGGATCTAAGCTCTTCTGAGCAATAAACCATAGTTTGACCAGGGTTTGTGGCCCCTGGGCCCGGGCAGGCGCGGACGGGCGCAGACGGGCATGCCCGCTGCACACGTCCGCTGCGCTCCCTCGTGCCTATACACATTTATACGTGTACTGACCCCGCCTCTGAGCTCCGCCCCGCTCAAGCTGATTGGCTAAGGCCGCTAGGAGGGTGTCAGGCAGTGTAGGCGATCAGTTTCAATGCCCCATGCGATTCGATAGTGAATTTTAAAAACACAGTATGTCACAGATAAAAGATTCCCACAAAATTCCTAGCACAATTTTACTTTCTAGTTTTAAATTAGCCCAACAAATGGACCGCGCAGCAGCAAGCAAGTAGTGGCTGGCCCCTCGCGTACTTCCTCCTTTTGAGGTCTGACCCCGCCTCTGAGCTCCGCCCCGTTCGAGCTGATTGGCTAAGGCAGCTAGGAGGGTGTCAGGCAGTGTAGGCGATCAGTTTCAATGCCCCACGCGATCCGATAGTGAATTTTAAAAACACAGTATGTCACAGATAAAAGATTCCCACAAAATTCCTAGCATCATTTTACTTTCTAGTTTTAAATTAGCCCAACAAACGGACCGCGCGGCAGCAAGCAATGGGAAATGCACTTGCACTTTAGGAACTACCTGTGATATTTTGCATATTTTATTAGATTGTATGAGATTTTTAGACTTTCGAAAGGAGTTTTTATGTCCGATTTTTAAAAAATATAAGATTACGCACAGAATGCAAGCCACTACTCTTTTGGTGGAAATGGAGAATTTAGCTATAGCCTGTGCGTTGGGGAAATATATGAATAAATTCAAGGCATTCCTCAAGTGCGCAGAAGAGCACGTATAGTGCAGCCCTTACCATCGAATAAAGGTAGAGATACTAAGGTCAGCATACTAAGACACCGGAAGACTGCAATAACGCTGGGCGCTTCTGATCGCGCTCCTCTTTTTAAATACTCCCGTTTGTCTATTTTATTTATTTTAGGTTTCTTGTACCCTGTTTTTAGCGGACAGTTTCTAGGGCCCTTACCTGCACGTTTAATTGTTTATCACCGCATTTCGCGGGTCCGGTTCCCGGTTCTGGGTGGTGAGCTAGGAACGGGCGCCATCTTGGAGTGGGGTGAATGTCAGCAACTGCATGAGTGAGCAGTGTAGTGCTTTGGATGTCCACAGGGACTCCTATTTAAGGTGAGCACCTGTGGGATTAGCCCTTGATACCATACTAAGACACCGGAAGACTGCAATAACGCTGGGCGCTTCTGATCGCGCTCCTCTTTTTAAATACTCCTGTTTGCCTATTTTATTTATTTTAGGTTTCTTGTACCCTGTTTTTAGCGGACAGTTTCTAGGGCCCTTACCTGCACGTTTAATTGTTTATCACCGCATTTCGCGGGTCCGGTTCCCGGTTCTGGGTGGTGAGCTAGGAACAGGCGCCATCTTGGAGTGGGGTGAATGTCAGCAACTGCATGAGTGAGCAGTGTGGTGCTTTGGATGTCCACAGGGACTCCTATTTAAGGTGAGCACCTGTGGGATTAGCCCTTGATACCATACTAAGACACCGGAAGACTGCAATAACGCTGGGCGCTTCTGATCGCGCTCCTCTTTTTAAATACTCCCGTTTGCCTATTTTATTTATTTTAGGTTTCTTGTACCCTGTTTTTAGCGGACAGTTTCTAGGGCCCTTACCTGCACGTTTAATTGTTTATCACCGCATTTCGCGGGTCCGGTTCCCGGTTCTAGGTGGTGAGCTAGGAACGGGCGCCATCTTGGAGTGGGGTGAATGTCAGCAACTGCATGAGTGAGCAGTGTAGTGCTTTGAATGTCCACAGGGACTCCTATTTAAAGCTCGCTCTCCCGCGCAGCGGACCAGCGCAGCAGGCGTGCCTTCGCTGTGCCGGAGTCATGCCTGAGTCCTGTCCGTCTGCGCCCGTCAGCGTCCCGGAGGCGGACGGAGCGGTGGGAGACTTTGACCTAGGGCGACGTACTCAATCGTAGCAACCATGGTCAGCTACACATCTGCGCAACTCCGGTCCCTACAAAGGGTATCGTGTGGTTGCTTCAAGGTTTTCCCTGGTCGTTATAGGGGCAAGAGCAAATGCCCTGGTTGTGGCTGGTCGAAAGGCGCTGGTCTACGGCCACCCCCTTACCGGGAGGCGGTCCCGGTGAAGCATTTCTGTATGCTATTGAACACCAGGTCAGTGCGCAGTCACGCTCAGGAGCTCTTTGACCTGCTTACTTTGGAAAAACCGGTCTGTTTGATGCTTACTGAGACCTGGCTGGGAGCTTCCTCCAACCCGGATATCGCCTCGGCGATCTCGTCAGATTATAGCATCTACAGGCAAAAGGAGACAAGTGTAATCGAGACCACGCAAAATATCGAGGATTTGGCTGCATCAAGCATCGAGGCCTTGAATGAGACTGACTTTAATATCGCTGAGAAACCAATGGAACCTCGTTTATCATCTTCGCCAAGGATGTTCCAGTCGAATTTCACCCAGGACATAGGAGCAGATGCGGTGAATGGAGAACGAGTAGATTGTAGCGACTCCATGGGCGAAGGGAACATTACTGGGGAGGTACCCAGCCATAAGGGACATGAAATACAAGAGACCCCAAACATTGCGGATCAGATGTATCAGGCATATCTTTACGCAGCCTGGAGGTGACGGGTTCTACCGGCCTATCCATGCTCGAGGTTATGCTAATGCTCCAGAAACCTCTGCAGGGCATTTTAGAGGTTACAGTCCTAAACAATGACATTCTAAAAAGACACAGTGACCAATTTAAGGGTATAAATAGGGAATTAGCATAGATCAAAAACTTGATGCCCTCAGTAGTAAGACCAGTAGAAACCCAGGAGGAAAATAAAGTGGCCAGGGGGTAAGAAGTGGAAGAGGAGACTGGCCCCCAGAGAATGCACCCACAGAATATGTATCCTACCGCCCCATGCTTATAAAGAGGTATGGGGATAAGAGGTATAGAAGGCAAAATATACTAAGGCGAAGGAAAGGGATTAAGGCCCGAACTAATTGCCACCCCATAAAGCACCAGGATCATAGGGGGGGTAACTCCGGTATATAAGACAATAGATAAGGTATTAAGACAAGGAACTAAAAAGCTAAATTTCGTAGAGAAAGGTGCAAGTAGCAGTAGACCTGAAGAACAATTCAGGGGGATAAAGAGGAATGACATGGGAGAGAACAAAAAGGCTACCAGGAGAAATCCCCCAGGGGTAAAGAAGAGTGTAGGAGTAGAGTGGGAGAAGGTGATGTCCCCAGGTGCGGAGGGACCCCACCCAAGTTATGGGAAGGGGGCCAAAATAGGGAGAGGAGAAGAAGTTAGTAGGCACATAAGGGGAGAAATGTTAGAAGGGAATTGCCAACATCAGCAGACAGAACTACCTACTGACACTTGGATATTTGTAGAGCCAATAGGACAGGTGAAAGGGGGGAAAAGAATCAAGAAACTAAACCCCTTGAATCGCTCCCAGCTACTATCCTCATTTGGAAAGTGCCCCAGTCTAAGATATGTTAGCACTGCTGATCTAAAAGAAGTGGGGTTCACGGTAAACAGTAAGGGGGAGGAAATAACCAAGGTTTTACTCCACTCAGCCCTAATAAAGGATGCTATAGAAAGGGCAGAAACCGAGATGCTACGGGAAGGGATCAGAATACTAAAAAGGAAGGAAGTACTATCGGATAAGTTAGGGAATTCATTCCTCAGGAACCGCGCAGCATTAGGCGAGAGACAAATAAAAATGATCAACCTGGGGAGAGGCACTAAAGACACCCTAGAAATCACGATAGGACCTAAAGATCAAAGGTGGGACATGGAAGAATAGATTCAGAGAGCTGGCATACATGAGTGGTGAGGATGATGGTTATATGAGTGAGATCGATTAGGAAGTAGGGTCGCCGCACAGTCTAGCCTATCTATAACAACCTGGAATATAAATGGGTACAATAGAATAGTGGCACAGGAAGCACAGGAAGATTTTAAAAATATCTTGAGGAAAAACGATATCGTTTGTCTCTAGGAAACCTGACTGTGCCGCGAAATCCCTGCTACCGTAGGTTTTACTCATTATGTAAAAAGCAGCTAAAAAGAACATAGTGGGTAGACCTTCAGGGGGTCTGATGACGTTAGTTTCAACAAGGATAGCCAAAGACATTGAACCCTTGAAACTAAAGTGCAACTGGGCATTGGGCAATAGAGTGCGAACAACAAATAATATGTTGGGGGGTGAAAGCCTATGCATTATAAATGTGTATATTCAGAAAGGGAAAGCAAACGAGTATAAGGCGGACTTGGAACGTTTAAAAACTGACCTGGAAGAGGTATGTGACCGTTATCCAAGGGATGTTTTTCATGATATTGGGAGACTTCAACCATAAATTGAACCCCAAAATAATGGACTCCTGGTTGAAGGATTTGTTGGATGCATATAAAATAGAGGGGGCGCAATTTCCCTGCTGCGATACTTCAACTAAAGATGATGAGCTGGGGCAACTGTTGGGGGTTATGGGATTTGTATGCTCCAACGGTAGAAAGAAAGCGGACAGGCCTGCGAAGCGTACTTTTAAGGTAGGGCAACAATTGTGCCCCATAGATTACGTATTCACACAGGCCTGGCACTTCAATCTTATCAAACAGTTTGAAATTCTGGGGGTGGAGGGTAGTGACCACTATCCACTGCAGGTAGAACTCCAGGTAAATAGCCCCCCGCAAACACAAAAAGTGCTATTAGTAGATGTAGAATACCCCAAGCGACTAACAACATGAATCACCGATGAATATATACAGAAACAGAGTGCATATCAGTTAACTGTGAATTTGGGTAACCTTGTACCAGGAGAGAGCATAGTCTGGTACGAGGGTATAATAAGGCAACTGGTGGAATGCCTCCAGATTAAATTAAAGTGTAATAATCACAAATCAGTAAATAATGCGACATTACACCCTAACAATACCAAACATTGGTTTGATGCAGAATGCCGGAAACTAAAGGCCGGTATTAAGAAACAAGAAAGATGCCTCAGAGGTAACTATAGTGAGGAAGTGGTATTAGAACTTAGAAAATTGAAGTTAAAATATAAGACAGTTATCAGAGATAAAAAAAGGAGTTTTAAGGACAAATGTTGGGAGAACTTACTCGAGGTAATAGAAGATAAAAATGTGAAAGGCTTTTGGAGGTTAATACAGGACTGTACGGGAAAAGTACAAGGGACCATGCAGTGTTCAGCGCCAGAGGACAAGTGGCTGACCTACCTAGAGGAAATTTATGGTAAATGGCCAACGAGGGAGGGAATAATGGCAAAGGTTTGGCCAGGAATAAGTGAAGAATTAAAAATCCACTTTTCCCCAGACCGAATTAGAGACATAATAACTAGGCTAAACCTAACACGGGCAGCTGGCCCTGATAACCTGCCAGCTGTCATAATAAAAACAAACATAGAATGGTGGGCAGAGTTCTTTTCAAATATGTTTCTAGGGATCCTAAATACTGGTGAATTCCCTGCAAATTGGAAAGGGGCTATTGTTAGGCCAATTCATAAAAAAAGAGATGCAAACTCCCCCAAAAATTACCGCTTAATAAACCTTCTGGATATAGGCGAAAAGGTCTTTTCCAAGGTAATTCTAGGGCTACTAAAGGAGTGGGTGGAAGATAAACAGATAATACCCCCAGAGCAGGGGGGGTTCAAAGAAGGCCACTCAACGATTGACCATTGTTTTGCTCTTTGGTCCATTGCACGGAAGTCAATTGATCAGAGGGGTAATTTATTCTGCTGTTTCGTTGACGTCCGTGCTGCCTTTGATCTTGTGGACAGGGAGCAGCTGTAGTCAACACTAGTAGGGTATGAACTACAGGATGACCTGCTGGTCCTCATCCAAGCTCTGCATACAGAAAACTGGGCACAAATAATATTGGATACGGACGGAGGACTGACTGGGAGAATCCCAATTGGGAATGGTCTAAGGCAGGGGTGCGTTCTAGCCCCCCTGCTGTTCGCCCTGTTTTTAGCTGACCTACCCCAAGTATTAAGAGATGTCAGAGGGGCGAACCCGAAATTGGGAGGAAACCACATATCGTGCCTCCTTTATGCCGACGACCTAGTGATTATGGACCAGACAGATATAGGCCTCCAGAGAAAACTAAATAGGTTTAAAGAATACTGTATGAGTAAAGAATTAGTGGTAAATATGGATAAAACTAAAATTGTATGCTTTGGGAGAAGGAAAGCGAAGTTCTCGTGGTATCTTGGCACAGTCTTGCTGGAGAGGGTGACCGACTACAGATATTTGGGAATGTGGTTCTCAGGTAACGTGAAATGGCACACACACCTGCAAGCATTAAAAATAAGGGCATTGGCGTCGGTTAAAGGCCTAAAAAGATTTAACAATACCTATGGTGAAAGGTCAGATAGGCCGGTCTTAAAAGCCTATCAAGCAATGGTTCCCCCACAATTTTTGTATGGAGCCGAGGTTCTTTACCTCAGTGGCAAGACCTCCTGGGATAGAGAGGAGGGAAATATACTAAAAAGCTTATTTGCGCTGCCTAAATCATCTATGGTGCAGGCAGCACGATTGGAGCTGGGAATTACCTCCTGGGCTATAACTGCTTGCATGAGCCTTGTACGCTTCTGGCAGCGGTTGGGAGCAGGGGAACTCACTAAAATCTCCCAATGGAGGAAAATACCATTAGTGAGCTACCCTGGGCAAAAGAGGTGAGAGCTTCAATAAGCAAGGCTTATGGGGTGCTAGATTTGAAGGTATGCTTGCCGCAAGACCCCATAATATTTGGGAAAAAAGAATTAAATATTCAAGGGGTCAATATGTCCCGTAGCTATGATCGGGACTACCTTGTTCAAAAGTCCTCGGTAGCACACATGAAAGTGGCTTGGGAGAGCAGTCAACACTTCCCCTATGTGGATCGGCTACCCAGCCATAGTGTGAGGCGGGAAGTCTTGAAAATGCGAATTGGTATAAACCCAGGTTATGCGAATAACGGGGTTCGAAACCTAATGATAGGATGTAATGTTCTATGTTCTATGTTAGGGGATTTGTAAAGCGCACTTACACCATAGGTCTCTTGGCGCTGTTCCTACATAAGCTGCTGCGGGGGCCGGATTAAACAGTTTGTCCGAAAAGCCAGGTTTTTAAGGCTTTCCTGAATGCCAAAAGGCTATCACAGTTCCTGACTAATAGAGGAAAAGAGTCCCAGAGTCTGGGGGCCAAATAGGCAAACCTACGCCCACCTAGACGTCTTAGTTTGATAGATGGAGTGGGCAGAAGATGAATATGGGCGGAACGAAGATTGTGAGTAGGGACATGTTTCGAGATTAGGCTGTTGAGAAATCTGGGACTGGTGCAATGCAGAGCCTTAAAGATTATACAGCCCGATTTGAATGCAGAGCGTTGCACCATAGGTAGCCAATGTAAAGTGCGCAGCAACATCCTGGCAGACTGCTATCTTGGCTGCTTATAAATCAATCTCGCCGCTTGGTTTTGAATTATTTGTAGGCGATTTACCAGACCAAGAGGAAGGCCAGTATACAGAGAATTGGAGAAATCAAGGCGGGAGAGTACCAGCGCAATCACCACCTGAATCAAGGCTTGGTGAGATAACAGATGGGCGATCTTTCTTATTTTTCGAAGTTGGAACAGAGAAGAAGAAATAACCATGCCCACATGGCCCTTCAAGGAAAGATCGAAGTCTATTGTTACTCCCAGGCTTTTCACTGATAGGGACGGGACGGGGGGGGCCTAAGGCACCCGGCCAGAAGTGGGGTCCCCAGCTAGTGAGGCTCTTCCCAGGCAGAACCAATTCGGTTTTCCCTGGGTTGAGCTTTAATTGGTTCTGGTCCATCCAGCCTTGGATATGCAGCATTGTGTCCTGGAATTCAGCAGCTGCATTTTGGGAGTCCAGCTTGAAAACCAGCTGAAGATCATCAGCGTAGTTAAATACAATTGCGTTCCTGGCCTTGAGCGAGTGGATCAGATGGCGGATGTACAGAATAACCAACAGTGGAGACAGGGATGAGCCCTGAGGGACTCCACATGAGGTAGCCAGGTTAGGGGCCGTATAGTTCCCAAGATGTACCGCCTGGGTTCTACCTGTCAAAAAAGATTCTATCCACCCATAGGCTGTTCCCCGAATCCCCGCTTGTTCGACACGGTGCATTAAGATGTTATGGTTGACCGTGTTGAACGCAGCCGACAGATCAAGCAGTACAAGTGCCTACGGGATGCCCTTATCAGCTTTGGCTCTTAGTGTGTCCATCACCGCCAAGATTACCGATTCTGTAGAGTGGGCGGGCCGGAAGCCAGCTTGGTTTGGTTCAAGATAGTTGGAATTTTCAATGAACTTTGACAAGCATCTAGCCACATGGGTCTCCAATATCTTCGAAAGATAGGGGAGGAGCGAGATCGGGCGGTAGTTAGCAGCGACGGAGGGATCTACTCCTGGTTTCCAATTTCTGGTTATACCTCCTGCAACCTTTGATAGCTTAGCCCTCCCATTGAAAGTAACTGTGAATTCAATTAAGTGGTGATCCGACCAAATGCACGGAGAGATCAACAGGGATGACAGTTCAACATTGTACGACCATAATTGGTCCAGGATATGGCCTTTTATGTGTGTAGGGGCCAAGATATGTTGGACCAAGTTTAAGTTGGTGAGTGTTTCAGACAGTTCTGCCGACTGGGTCCCACCACCAACATCATTAAACCAGTAATTCAGATCTCCTATGAGCATGATTCTGGTGTGGTTCATAGCAAGATTGGCTATCTGTTCGCTAAGAGAAAGGGGAAAAGAGGGCATGGACTGGGAAGGACGATAAATGAGTACTAGCGCCAAAGATCCTGAATTTGTGTCGAAGTTGATAACCATATTCTCGACCTCGGGAAGGGTCAACAAGTTCAATTTGTTGAACTTATAGCTTTTATTTATAATAGCCGTGACTCCCCCTCCCTACTTCCCCGCAGGCCTGTTGACTGAAAAGATGTAATAGTCAGCAGGAAGGGCGGCTAGGATGTCAGGGGTGGAATCGGGGGTGAGCCACGTCTCAGAAAGCAGCAGGATGTCTGGTTTCGCTGACGTCAACAATAAGAAAATATCTAGTTGGTGCCTCACCATCCAGCGGGTATTAAGATACATAACCCGCAGGGAAGTCGACTTAGGTTTTGTCGGTGACTTCACAATTTGTTGGGGAGGGGCAGGATAAACTGCATTATCATGCGAGATACCGTGCATCCTAATCCGGTCCAGAGTGTCCGATGGAAGCCCGGATTCATGGTGCTCAAGGGATCTAAGCTCTTCTGAGCAATAAACCATAGTTTGACCAGGGTTTGTGGCCCCTGGGCCCGGGCAGGCGCGGACGGGCGCAGACGGGCATGCCCGCTGCACACGTCCGCTGCGCTCCCTCGTGCCTATACACATTTATACGTGTACTGACCCCGCCTCTGAGCTCCGCCCAGCTCAAGCTGATTGGCTAAGGCCGCTAGGAGGGTGTCAGGCAGTGTAGGCGATCAGTTTCAATGCCCCATGCGATTCGATAGTGAATTTTAAAAACACAGTATGTCACAGATAAAAGATTCCCACAAAATTCCTAGCACAATTTTACTTTCTAGTTTTAAATTAGCCCAACAAATGGACCGCGCAGCAGCAAGCAAGTAGTGGCTGGCCCCTCGCGTACTTCCTCCTTTTGAGGTCTGACCCCGCCTCTGAGCTCCGCCCCGCTCGAGCTGATTGGCTAAGGCCGCTAGGAGGGTGTCAGGCAGTGTAGGCGATCAGTTTCAATGCCCCACGCGATCCGATAGTGAATTTTAAAAACACAGTATGTCACAGATAAAAGATTCCCACAAAATTCCTAGCATCATTTTACTTTCTAGTTTTAAATTAGCCCAACAAACGGACCGCGCGGCAGCAAGCAATGGGAAATGCACTTGCACTTTAGGAACTACCTGTGATATTTTGCATATTTTATTAGATTGTATGAGATTTTTAGACTTTCGAAAGGAGTTTTTATGTCCGATTTTTAAAAAATATAAGATTACGCACAGAATGCAAGCCACTACTCTTTTGGTGGAAATGGAGAATTTAGATATAGCCTGTGCGTTGGGGAAATATATGAATAAATTCAAGGCATTCCTCAAGTGCGCAGAAGAGCACGTATAGTGCAGCCCTTACCATCGAATAAAGGTAGAGATACAAAGGTCAGCATACTAAGACACCGGAAGACTGCAATAACGCTGGGCGCTTCTGATCGCGCTCCTCTTTTTAAATACTCCCGTTTGCCTATTTTATTTATTTTAGGTTTCTTGTACCCTGTTTTTAGCGGACAGTTTCTAGGGCCCTTACCTGCACGTTTAATTGTTTATCACCGCATTTTGCGGGTCCGGTTCCCGGTTCTGGGTGGTGAGCTAGGAACGGGCGCCATCTTGGAGTGGGGTGAATGTCAGCAACTGCATGAGTGAGCAGTGTAGTGCTTTGGATGTCCACAAGGACTCCTATTTAAGGTGAGCACCTGTGGGATTCGCCCTTGATACCATACTAAGACACCGGAAGACTGCAATAACGCTGGGCGCTTCTGATCGCGCTCCTCTTTTTAAATACTCCCGTTTGCCTATTTTATTTATTTTAGGTTTCTTGTACCCTGTTTTTAGCGGACAGTTTCTAGGGCCCTTACCTGCACGTTTAATTGTTTATCACCGCATTTCGCGGGTCCGGTTCCCGGTTCTGGGTGGTGAGCTAGGAACGGGCGCCATCTTGGAGTGGGGTGAATGTCAGCAACTGCATGAGTGAGCAGTGTAGTGCTTTGGATGTCCACAGGGACTCCTATTTAAGGTGAGCACCTGTGGGATTAGCCCTTGATACCATACTAAGACACCGGAAGACTGCAATAACGCTGGGCGCTTCTGATCGCGCTCCTCTTTTTAAATACTCCCGTTTGCCTATTTTATTTATTTTAGGTTTCTTGTACCCTGTTTTTAGCGGACAGTTTCTAGGGCCCTTACCTGCACGTTTAATTGTTTATCACCGCATTTCGCGGGTCCGGTTCCCGGTTCTAGGTGGTGAGCTAGGAACGGGCGCCATCTTGGAGTGGGGTGAATGTCAGCAACTGCATGAGTGAGCAGTGTAGTGCTTTGGATGTCCACAGGGACTCCTATTTAAAGCTCGCTCTCCCGCGCAGCGGACCAGCGCAGCGGGCGTGCCTTCGCTGTGCCGGAGTCATGCCTGAGTCCTGCCCGTCTGCGCCCGTCAGCGTCCCGGAGGCGGACGGAGCGGCGGGAGACTTTGACCTAGGGCGACCGTACTCTATCGTAGCAACCATGGTCAGCTACACATCTGCGCAACTCCGGTCCCTACAAAGGGTATCGTGTGGCTGCTTCAAGGTTTTCCCTGGTCGTTATAGGGGCAAGAGCAAATGCTCTGGTTGTGGCTGGTCGAAAGGCGCTGGTCTACGGCCACCCCCTTACCGGGAGGCGGTCCCGGTGAAGCATTTCTGTATGCTATTGAACACCAGGTCAGTGTGCAGTCACGCTCAGGAGCTCTTTGACCTCCTTACTTTGGAAAAACCGGTCTGTTTGATGCTTACTGAGACCTGGCTGGGAGCTTCCTCCAACCCGGATATCGCCTCGGCGATCCCGTCAGATTATAGCATCTACAGGCAGGACAGATCAGAAGGAATGGGTGGCGGTGTAGCCATCGTGGTGAAGAACTCTGTTGTATGTTCTATTATTCCCACTGAGGCCATCAAAGGGTCTGAGTCCCTTGCCTTTTATTTATCTTTGGCGCCGAATCAATCAGTGAAAGGTTTGTTAGTGTATAGACCTCCGGGTCCAGCAGGCTCTTTTTTTGAAGAACTCCAGTCTGTTATGCTATCGCTGGCCATGAGAGCCGATCATTGCATTCTGGCCGGTGACTTTAACTTTGACATGGACGATGCGCTGGACTCAGAAGTGATTAAATTATCTGATATCACGACTCCCCTGGGCTTAGCCCCCTTTCTCTTCGAACCAACGCATGACAAAGGCCATACCTTGGATCAGGTCTTCTCTTCCTCCCCCATAGAGGTGACAGCACTTATGCCGGTTCTTTGGACTGACCATCGCCTGGTTCAGTTTTATATACTGGGCAAGGAGAAACCTCGGAGTAGTGCCCCTAGGCAGCTTGGTTTAGGGACAAGGGCGTTGCACCGGGTGACTCCAGAATTGCTGTCTAAAGCACTGTGTGAACATCCCTGCCCTCTTACGGGGGTTCTGGATAGTGACCTGGAATCCTTGCAGGCCTGGTTTGAGGATAGGCTAAATGATCTGGCCCCTTTGAGGCCTCCTCGATCATTACCCAAACGGGTTTCTGCCCCGTGGTTTACTGGCGCGCTGCTTGCTTCTCGCAGGCAGTGCAAGGTGGCGGAAAGGACCTGGCGAGCCCAGTACAACTCAGAGGCCAGACTTGAATATAGAACTAGGGTCAAAGCCTATCACCGAGCCATTCTTGTTGAGAAGAAAAGCTATTTCGCCAGGAGGATCGAGGATGCCTCGAACTCCTGTAAAGAGATCTTTACGATCGTCAGGGAATATATCGCCCCGCGGTCGAATGCGGCCCAGTCTGTTCCCTCTCAGAAGTGGGCGTCGGATCTGGCTTGCTTCTTTACGGCTAAAATCAAGTTGATACAGGAGTCTTTTCCACCGCGGCCGGCGGCTGCTTTGCCTGGCTCCGAGGTTGGTCCCGTTACATCGGTCCCCTCGGGCCTGTCCTGTCAGATTTTCTGCCTATTTCAACTGCCTCGTCTCTGACACTTCTGGCCAATCTCAAATCTGGATCGCCACTAGATCCATGCCCGGCCAAATTTTTGGCGAAGATGGCGGAGGTAGTTAACCCGCTGGTCAACCCTCTCCTGAATTGCTCTTTGAGCCAAGGCGAGGTTCCTTTGGCGTGGAAGCAAGCCATGGTTATCCCCCTTATCAAGAAGCCCGGTCTGGCTCCTGAGGTCTTGGCCAACTATAGGCCTATTTCTCTTCTTCCGGCTCTGGCCAAGACCCTGGAGAAGCACGTGCACAGCATGCTCTCCAATTTTTTGGAATCTAATGATCTGCTCCATTCCACTCAGTCAGGCTTTCGCCCTAATCTGAGTACGGAGACGGCGCTGTTGGAGGTGTCTGAGGCCATCAAGGAGACGCTAGACTTGGGTGGGAGAGCTATGCTGATCATGCTCGATCTGTCGGCGGCCTTTGACACCGTTCCCCATGAGGGCTTGCTCATCAGACTTTATGAGATCAGTCTGAGGGGGACGGTGTTCAGCTGGTTTACATCTTTCTTAGCTGGTCGCCGACAGACGGTCTGGGTTTCCTCAGCCTCCGCTGAGGTGCCGCCATTGGGAGTCGGAGTCCCGCAGGGCTCTGTATTGAGCCCGACTCTTTTTAACATCTTTATGACCCCTCTGGCGGCTCTGGCCGAGTCTTTCGGTGCCCAGATCGTATCCTACGCGGATGACACCCAGCTGCTCTTCACCTGCCGGAAAGGGGAGGATTTTGATGGAGAGAGTATCCGCGAGTGCCTTGGGGCTGTTTTTAAATGGTTCCAACTGAACAGCCTCAAGTGCAACTCAGATAAATCGGAGGTACTCTTCTTCGGCTGTCAATCCGACCCGGACTGGCAGGTGTGGTGGCCTGCGGACATGTCTCCTCCGAGGCAGTCATCTCAGCTAGCGAAGAATCTGGGGGTCAAAATTGACAACAGCTTGACCTTAAGATCTCAGATCCTCGCCCTTACGGGCACTTGCTTTGGACTTCTCCGCATGCTTCGGAAGTTTTTTCCGTTGCTTTCCGAGGATCACAGGAGGATTACGGTGCAGGCCTTGATTGGTTCAAGATTGGACTACGCTAACATCTTATATCTTGGCCTGCCCGAATACCTCCTGCAACGGATGCAGGTGGTCCAGAATGAGGCGGCGCGCGCCATCTTTGGTCTGCACAGGCGAGTTCATGTTTCCGGCCTGTTGCAATCGCTTCACTGGCTGCCTATCCGACAGCGGATAGTCTTCAAAACTCTGACCCTCGCGCATAAGGCCTTCTATTCTACTGGGGCAAAATACCTGCAGAGGAGGTTCCTGCCATACCGTCCTTCTCGATCTCTGAGATCAGAGTCGAAGCTTCTCGCCATTGTTCCTCGTGTGAAGAGGGCCCGCCTGGGAGGTCGTTCTTTTATGCTCCGGGCCCCTCAGCTTTGGAACTCTCTGCCCCTCTCGCTACGTAGCAATCCTAACCTGCTATCTTTAAGGAAGGGCTTGAAAACCTGGCTTTTTGCCTCTTAGATTTTATCTTCTTCATTCTCTTCTTTTTATTGTGTTGTGTTTGCCAGGATGTTAATAAAGCGCCGGGACACTCTTTTGAGTAGCCGTGCGCTATAAAAGCCACAAAATAACATAACATAACATAACAAGGTATAACAGTAGTAAGAGCGGCATGCGGAAGGAGTTATGTATAGGTAAGATTTTAGCGATTTTAATAAAATAAATGTTATAATACTCCATTTTAAAAGGAACATGAGAAGTTAAACTACACGTATCTTGAGGTGTAATTGCTGTTTTAATACTGTCATGTTATGCTGCTGTTCTCTCTCTATGTTGTATACTGTCATGTTATGCTGCTGTTCTTTCTCCTTTTCACGGAATGTGGTAAATATACTTTTAAGGTTTTAACAAACCAAATAAAGTTTTGTTTGACTGACTGACTGCTATTGACAGTCCATCCAGGCACACCTAAGCTTTCTATTATGAGTGACTGTTTAGAAGGAATTTCTGAAGTCCAACTGCCAACTGCACTGGCTAGGGCAGGAAAATGACACATTTCTAAAAGCTTTTAACTTGTTCTATGAGCAATAGATGCTGCACACAATGATGGACTCTGCTAGACTTGATTTATGTGCTGACTACTTAACCAGTAAGGTTTAGACTCGAACAAATTATTTGTGATTGCTCACCATATGCACTGTTGATTTTCTTTGTGAATTCTTACGGGGTCTTCCTTACAATTCCTTTAATTTAATTGTACTGAAAATGACCTAGAGAACTCTGCACATTTAGACCAAAACATCAATGCCAAGTCCTACTCTATCTAGTGACAATGTCTGGATGCACATCATCACATTGATTAATTGTGTATGAAGGAATGAGAATAATTTGAGTGGACTTTGCAGACAATAATCGTTGAGGTGTGTAATCTATCAATTGTGTTTTGCATAATCAATGTTTACATAGAACCTTATAATCTGTACCCTTAAGAAATGTCATCTATTGAATACAAGCCTTTTGTTGAGATCATTATTTTTATAAATATATTACATTTATTTTTGATCTGTTACTGTGACCTGTTGGGACAGATAATTGAAAATTGAACATAGATAATCTTATGTTCTTAGAACTGAATCCCACATTTGCCAGTGACGCTACAAAATAGTTCATACCCATTGCATACAATGGTTTATTGGGTTGCCCTTCTTTCTAAAATAACTTTCTAAATGTGGATTTTCAAAGGTATACTATAAAATCCGAATTCACCATAAGGTAGGATTTTTAAGTGCAGTTCCAAAGACACCAAAACAAGAACTAGTTACCTGCTCCATTTGGATATTACAACTTATTAAATGTAAGTAGGTAACTCTAATCTTATCCTATGGAAGAGTTAGGCTTGCGGTAGAGAAAATCGAATGGAAGGGTTTTTCACTAGCAGGACATGTAAAAGTAAATGTGCCACTTTATAAATGCACTGCATCCTGCCCTCTGGGCTATCCAGGGCCTAACCTAGGGGTGACATACTTCATAAAAGGGAAGGTATTAGCCTGGCAAAATGTGTATTTTGCCAGGTTCAAATGGCAGTTTAAACTACACATACAGGCTGCAATAGCAGGCCAGAGACATGTTTAAAGTGCTTCTAAAGTAGGTGGCACTGTTGCAGGGATTCTGCTCCTACACAGAACTGTGCATAGAGACTTGGAACCTCAGTGAATTAGGGTGTGCCAAAACTCACCTTAGTATCCAAACTCCCCTACCAGACTAGCAATCAGTGTCTCATTGGTTCTTCCATACCCCCAATGATTAGACAACCCAGAACATGGACTTAGAACACCCCAGGGAATGCCACCTTCCCAGGGATATTATTATTACTGAGGATGGGCTGACTGGACCCTCCCACAGCCCCGGGGACTGTCACCTCCCTAGGGTTATTGTGTGATATGTGGGGGCGCTTTGCAGACCCCCTGCCCCAGGGACTGCCACCTCCCTTGGGCTAATTGAAACAATATGGGAGGCCTTGTGGACCCCCCTGTCCTGGGGACCATCACCTTCCTGGGGCTACAATAAATAAATAAATAATGATGTGTGGAGGGCTTCTCCTCCCCCTTGCAGCCGTAGGGACTGCCACCTACCTGGGCCACCAACACACTAATGAAGGGGGTCTGTTGCGGACCCCTGGCCCCATAGATCACCCCCTCCCTGGGGCTATCTATACACAAGATGGGAGGGGGTCTGTACGCCCGCCCCCTGGAGCCCTACATGGTCCTGAGGATCGCCAACCCCTAGGGCTGGCCCCAGCAATATCCTGGGGTACCCTTTCCTGGGACATTACAGTTTGCTTTGGGATGTTTAGCAAACAGTGTGCTCCTTTTTGGGCAAGTGAGAGCACTGTGCTCTCGCTTGCTCAATGTGGAGCACACTTTGCGTTTTACTCCCAGGGAACTGCATGTTAGCCGCTCCCTGGGTATAAAAAGCAATGCAGGCTCCCGCTGCGGTCGCCAATGAGATGGCCATGCTCCGGGGGATGGGGTCCCCAGGGCCAAAAATGGCCCAGGAGGGGACCACACGGTCCCCTCCATGTTAAGGAAAAGAAAATGCCCGGGTCCTGGAGGATGGGCTCCCGGAGCTGAAATCGGCCTGGGGAGGGGGGCTTTGCAGTCCCCCTCCCCTTAAACCCATTTGATGTGTCGGACAGCCCCCCGCCATCCGACATCACTTTGGGCATGTGCGGAAGATGGATGGGGGCCGTCCGAACCACGCCCACTAATTTTTTCACCCGCCCCGCAGCAGAATTCACGCCGTTGTCAGGGGTTAAAAAAAAACTGCCCACTGGGGATGGGGTCCTTGGGCTGTAATTGGCCTCAAGAGGGCGGCCCTCTTCCTTTTCCCAAAAAAATAACATTAAAAGGGGCAGGTGTGGGGGATGGTGTCTGCAGAACTAAAAATGGATCAGGGAAGTGGAGGGCATGCGGCCCCCCATACTATAATCAAACAAAGAAATGAAAAGCTGGGCCCGGGGATGAGGTTCTTGGGCCAAAATTGGCCTGGGAGGTGGACCACATGGCCCCCCTCTTCTTTTTCAAATATTTTTTTCTAAAAAGATTCAGGCCTCTGGGGATGGGGTCCCCAGGCCCATAATGGTTTAGGGAAAGGGGCCATGCACCCCCTTCATTAAAATAAATGCAGGCAAATTGCCGAGGCCCAGCCCCCTTTCTCCACTATTCTGCAAACGCACCTCCTGTTGCTCTCCTGGTTGGGGATGAAGTCCCCTTAGCTGCTGAGGGTCCTTAAGGACCAAGGTGACCATGTGTTGCCTCCAGTAAGCCCCACACAGTAGCATTTCTGATAAGTGGTCAGAGGCTATGCCCTCTTTCTCCACCACTCTGTAACATGCCTCTTGGTGCCCTGCTGGTGGGGGTATGAAGTCCCTTTGCCTCCTGAGGACCTCATGACTAAAATGGACTTAATTCCCCAAGCAGCAGTGAGCGAGGAGGCATGTGTACAGAGTGGTGGAGAAAGAATTTGTGGCCTCTGAAGACCTCTCACCAGCAATCTAGCTGTGTGGGTCTTATTAGAGGTAACAGGAGGGCTAGTTGGCCCAAAGAACTCTCAAGAGCCAAGGGCACTTCATCCCCCTACTAGTAGTGTGCCATGTCTCAGCGATCAATCCAGCTGTATGGGACTAACTGGATATAACAGGAGGGGTAGCTGGTCCCAAAGACATCCTTGGGGGCCAACTACCTCTTCTGTTTCCTCCAGTAAGTCCCACACAGCGGGATTGGTAAAAGATGTTCTGAGGATGTGCCCCCTTTCTCCACTATTCTGCAAATGTGGCTTGTGGTACACTACCTATTGGGGATGAAGTCCACTTTACTACTAATGGACCTTGTGGGACAAGATGCCCTCCTTATACCTCTTGTAAGCCCTACACAGCTGGCTTCGAACAAGTTTGATGAAGACCCAACCCCTTAGAAATTCACTGAAAATAACAAAGTTTACATGGCCATTAGAGTAAGGAAATAGAATTTTAAAAATCGTAGAAATTCACTGAAAAAAACAAAGGTTACAGGGACATAGTAGTTAGCCTCAGATTTCACACACACAAAACCAGATAAATTCAGCAGTCATAGTTAGCTGACCTAACTATAACTCGTGCCCCCACAATGCACTGCTTATGACCTCACATATTACATCATTCATGACATGATCAGTGACATCACTCACAACATCTCAAATGACATTACTGATGACATCATCCACTGACTGTGAATGTTTTAAAAAAAGTTTAAGAATGTTAAATATACATACCAGGGTGCATTGATGAATCAGTGGGTGTATGAGTACCTTATTAGATGATCCAGTGGGTGTGTGAGTACCTATGTAAGTGAAAAATTGTCTCAGTGAATGTATGGGTGAGTAACTTGTGTAAATGTCGGTATCTGTCTGTCAGTTGGTGTCTATGAGGTTGTATAGGTGTATGAGTGGGTATGTGACTTTCTGTATGGGTGAGTGATTGGTTGTTTGAGTACTGGCATAGGTGTCTCAATGTCTGTGTGGGTGGGTGCAAGTGTGTGTAACTGCCTGTATGGATGAGTGTGTGGGTGAGCCAGCCAGTTGCGTTATGGGTTAGTGAGTATATATGTATGGGGCTGTATGGGTGAGTTAGCATGTGGATGGCTGTGTCGCTGAGTGAATGGATATGTCAGTGGTATAAAACTGAGTAACTGCATATGTGAAATGAAGCATAGGTAAGTGCTGAAGCATATGAGTCACTGTATGTGTGACTGAGTGATTGCAAGAGTAGAAATATGGGTGAGTGTGTGTTTGTGTCAGTGACTGTATAGGTGAGTGAGTATGTGTTAGAATCTGTATAAATAAATGAGTGTGTCTGTATAACTGTATAGGTGAGTAATTGGCCATATGATTGACTCTATAGGTGAGTGAGAAGGTGTGTGAGTAGCTATATGAGTGACTGTGTGTGACTGGCTGTATGGGTCTATGAGTGGAGATATCAGTGGCTGCATTAGTGAGTGAGTTGGCGAGTGAATGGCTGTATGGATAACTGAGTGGATGCATGTGTAGACCTATGAATCAATGAGTGGGTGTATATGTACTGGTATGGGTGTGTCAATGGTTTTGAGAATGGTAGTGTAGAAGTTGAAGTGGTTGTATGAAAGGTTGTATTGAAGTGGGAGTGGGTGCGTCAGAGATTCTGTGGATGATGACATCAGGGATGTCATTTGATATGTCATCGGTGGTGACATCAGTGATCTCACTGACCATGTCATGAGCGATGTCATATGTGAGTGAGACTATAAGCAGTGTACTGCGGGGGCATGAGTTAGAGTTAGCTCAGCTAACTATAATGGCTGAAATTATTTTTTGCGTGTGTGAAATCCAAGCCTAACTATAATGTCCCTGTAACCTTTGGTTTTTTTCAGTGACTTTCTAAGTTTTTTTTAAATTCTGTTGCACAATTATACCACCCTATAACCTTTGTTTGTAAGTGAATATATACACACACACACTTATATATGCAACACATATACTAACACACACCCAAGTCAACCAGTCGAATCGAAGATACCCACTGCAACGGAACTCTAGGAGGAGGCTCCTGGGTGAGGGATCACCATTTGGTGGATATCCCAGTGGATCCCCTGCCATCCTCTCCCCTCGAGCTACCGCTACGACAGCAAACACCCAGACATGGTAGGCTTGTGTGCACGATCAAGCTTTGACTCGACTGAGAAGCCCTCGATAGACAAAGGGAGACATCAGGAGGGCACCTCACGGCCAGGGTACAGCAATCTGTGATTAGCCAATAGCTGCCTGGGACTAAGGTGGGCACGGGAACGGCCCAGAGACATGCCCAGTGATGGGGGGTCTGGTTGTAGAATGGTCCTGGGAGCGGGCCCATTCCCAGTGAAAAAGAAATGTATGGGGAGTGACCAACCCGGCTGATCCACCTACCTGTAGCCGGATATCGGACTGGTCTCTCAGAGTGACAGGATAGTGGGTGAGTGTGGCCTGCTGGGGCTATTGTCTACTCATGGTGGATGCCTCCCCTCTCACCTTGGAGCTCCAGTCCTGAGTTGAGACACCGCCAGCTTGCCCTTGCAGTAGCACTGTAGGCCATAGAGGAAATACAGCAGTGGATATCGGTCATCATCTCCTGTGGAGCTCTGCATGCCAGACTCTTTGCAACTGCGATTTCACCCCCACCCACATCAGTGCAGCAAGGATGTCCATGTGAATTACAGTGTGGTCTGATACTGCTCTCCTGGGGATGAAACCCTTGGCCCTAGGGAGGAATCACCTAAAAGGGACCTGGCCATCATTTTGAAACATGCCCTCTTTCACTGACCTAAGGTGCTCCCTATACAAAATGGATCTTGCATAAAAACAAACAGAGGAGTGAAATCTCAGCCTCATTTATAGAAAAGAAAAAGAGGACTTCAATTTCAAATAGACTATAGGCAGCCAACTTACCCTGGTCAAAGGTAAAAAACAGAGGATGGAAACCTGAGCCTTACAATAGGACAGTTCTTTCCCGACCCCATAGCACCTACTAAGACAATTGTTCAATGTAAATACCTGTGATTATTTTATTTTATTCCAGTATTCATTATTAACATCTTTTGAATACCTTCATGACTGACCTTAGAACCCCTGCAGGATTCAGAAGGGTGCATTACTCTCCAACAGTCTTATTACAGACTACTGAGAATCATAAGTTACTAGCCAGTACAACTGTTTATACCTTTCTCCACGCTACGGGTTTAGAGATCCGGTAGAAGACCTCACCTTGGTCCTACACTCCTTGTGGTATTACCCTTGTTTGTAAGACAATGGACCCAAAATTGGAACCCACGGGCCTCAATGCCTTCACTATAAAATACCCTTCTAATCTCTCCAAAAATGCAGCAAAAAGACTTAAGCACTGATTACTCAAAACATACCCTGAAAAACTTATCTCAGGCCCATACTTATGCTCCAGCACGGGAACTCTAACCAATGACCTAATTCTTTACACTAAATGACGAGCTCAATGGAGGAATATATTATACCCCATACTGCAAATTTCCTACACCAGGAAAACACCCCATGGTCTTGGAATATCTATCTCTCCTTCGCCCTTCTGCAGGGCGGATGTTACCATATCTATATACAACAACGAAAACATTCTAATACAATCCTCGAATGAAAAACTGACAGTAGTGGACAAGATCGTACCTATCCTCAAGAATATGGTGAACAACAAGATCCACCTTCCCTCCCAAAATCCCCTTAGTGACCTCAAAGAAGCAACCTCTCCCCCTCCAACTCCCATTCCTACTCCAACCTCACGCAGCTCACCTCCAGGCTTCAGGGATTACTACTCCACCTTCTCTGTTATTATACCCATTCTAGATCTCTCCTCTCCAACAGGGCCTAAGAATCAATCCATGACTGGCAGAATTATTGCTTTGTCTTCTCTAGCCACTACTAGGGCAAGCATAGATTCCTCCATCACCGGACCCTTTCTTTCAAATGAGCTCTCACTTTCTTTCCCTACACCCCCAGCAAGGCACCCCCACTTACCCCCATAATCCCCTCTCTACCCAAAAAAACATTTATACAAACCTATATTCCCTCATCTATCTAACTGAAGGCCCCCTGGTCCCTTGACCACCCCTTATTCACCCCTACTGCGCCCCATCCCCAAGCATCAATTAATACTCAGCCAGGACCTCATCAAAACCTCCCTGACCCACAAGTACCCCATGCGCCTATCAATAGTCTCTCTCATATATCCACTCTCCTCACCTTGAATCCTCATGTGGCCTCCCTCTCTACTTGGTTTACGCCTCTCAAATCATAACTACCTGTAAACATACCTATTTGGAGATGCGATTTAGTGAGATCTCTCATAGCTTGCTCCATCTCAAGGAAGATCTACAAGGACTCACATCCATCACCTTGGAGCTAAGTCTTAATCATAGAAATAATAGGGCCTTCATGACCAGGACCAACCCTCAAACAGATACGCTACCGTATTATGTCCCCCACACTCACAATCCTGGTTCAAAAACAATACCCTTCCCCAACGCCACTTCCCAACCGAGGAGATTGAGAAAAGATCTATCAGATAATCATATCCATGACTTGCTCTTCACTTATGCCCCAAAGAAAGTTACCAATAAGGCTGGCCGGAATCAAATCCAAACAATCCAGGCTAACCCCTTCAGAGAACTGACCTGCAAACAGAGAGCGATAAACAAGGATAACCTCAAGAGTATTAACATATCACAGGAAGACTAGCCTCACACCAATAGCAAACCGAAATGTATGCTCCTCAATTGGAGATCGGCTAATAAACATGCGGCCAATATTTATGACCAAATACTCACACATAAATTTGATATTGCTATCCTCACTGAAACCTGGTTAAACAGATCATCTCACCCTATTATAGACCTACTTGTCCCCGCTAGTCACAGGGTCATTCAACTAGCTAGACCAAAGAAATATGGTCGGGAATAGTCTGCATCGACTGCAATACCCTCTCAGAATCTCAGGCAGAATCAATCAACTTACCTGCATGTGAATATTTATACATTAACATCACTAGCAATAATGAAACTAGTTGTAAACTGCATGCCTTCTACCACCCACCTGGTGATAATTTACCATTCATCAACAAATCATGGAGGTCATCACAACCAATGATAACTCTCAAGTATCCCAGATTTTCCTCAGAGACTTTAACCGCCACTGGAATGACCCAAAGGACCAGGCAGTAAATAGCCTGAAGTCTTTTATATAAGACCATGAGTTGACCCAATTCTGTGACAGTCCGACTAACTAGGGTGAGACTTTGGATCTCATCATCTCAAAGATGGACAACATTATGTTGAAGTCCATTAGCCCCTGTAACTGGACTGACCATTACTGCATCACCTTCCTCATCAATATAAAGGTGACTCAGAAGAGAGAACAACCGAAGAAAACACAACAATGGAAAGGAAATCTCCGGGACATGAATGCCAATGATTCGTTCAACCACGGTAACAATACCTTGACTCCTCAGACCAACATGGATGATGTCCATGACGTCACAGAATTCTACAATACATCCATATTGGAAGGTCTTAATTTGTTTGCCCCTTCAACAAAATAATTTATTGAGTAAAGTCTCCAAGCCCTGGTTCAATGACAACTTGAACTCTGAAAGACGCAATCTCAGATCAACAGAAAGAGCTTGGAGATCTTCTCCCTCCTTGGAGCTCCTAAAATACTTAAGATCAGTGAGGAACATGCACAACACAAGGATAAGAAACACGAAAGCTGACTTTTTTAGATCTCAGATTGACCAAGCCAAAAATTGACCCAAAACACTATTCAAAATCCTCAAGCAACAATTATGCAATGTATCAAACCCAATTGACAATGGAGCCATCACTATCCCAAATTGCAAAGAGTTTGCCTCCTCCTTCCTGGAGAAAACAACAAATAGTGAGAATGAACTTCAATCAGCAAAGGAACCACTCCTTTGGCCTCAGTCACCTTTCCACACCCCCCCCCCAGCCTGGTAAATCAAACAATCAAGCCAGGCACTTCCTCAAAAATAACGCCACCTGGCACACTTTCCCATCAATCAATGATATCTACAACATCCTATCATCCTTAAACCCACCTAATCATTTTATTGACCCTCTACCAATTTCCAACTCCTTGACCAACACCAATCAGGCTTCCGTCATGGTCACAGCACTGAATCAGCATTCACGTACGTGGTGGATGACATATAAAAATGCTGGATCCAAACGAATCATGCCTTCTGGTACTGCTTGACTTATCTTCTGCCTTATACACTGTTAAACATGATAGTATGTTGACCCTATTTGAATGAAGGAAGGGCTTATCAGGGGTCCTATTGCAATTGCTTACTTCATTCCTCCACAATGAATCCTAACGAGTCAAGATGAACCAATCCTTTCTAAGCCTTCCGCGGTCACTCTGGGTGTTCCACAGGGATCCGCCCTCTCACTAATTCGCTTCAATATATTCATGGAACCTCTAACAGACTCCTTAAAATCTGCTAACATTCATTATTATATGTATGCTGACAATACGCAATTATATCTCAAAATCTCATCCCCAGATTACATCATATCCCTTTACTCTATTCTACAAAACACACATCTTTGGCTCACCGAAAATTTCCTCGAGCTCAACGCCGCCAAAACGGAATTCCTACTCATCTCACCTCTGAACAATATCCCCAAAATTGATCTCTGGATGAAACATCTTATAGCACTAATCTGTTCATCTCACATCATGACTCTGCTAGATCCTTGGGAATTACATTAGACAAGCACTTGAATATGCAGGATCACATCATCACAGTCACCAAAGGAGCGAATTGTCAGAAGAGATTTCTAGGGAAACTTAAACCTTACCTCCCTCAGGAGTACCTCAAGCATGCAGTTTAAGCTCTTGTTTTGCCCAGAGTGGAGTACAGTAGTGCCACACTAACCGGCCTACCTAGATACAATTTGGCCCTCTAAGGGCCTCCCTTATTGGGGCTGCCAGATTTGTCTCAGAAACAAAAAGAAACAAGCACATTTCCCCAGCTCCAATATCCCTGAACTGGCTATATATTATGAGGCAAGAATTCAACTAGAGAAAGCATGCATGACGCATAAAGCTCTACATTTCAATATCCCCAGATGTTTGGCTCAAAAAAAAGAAAGATTAGGTGGTTGCAGACCATTGCGAAGTGCAAACGCCCTGCTACTGAGACCACAATGTTTCAATTAAAAGAAAACAGGATACAGAGCTTTCTCAGGTGCCGCTCCTAAGATATGGAACTCTCTACCACCGGACATTCGCCTAATCACATCTACTGCTTCCTTAAAAAAAGGGGCAAAATCTTTTCTGATGAACAAGTTTTTACCTTAAGTTATCCCTTCTGTGTTATATCGATGGTGACCATACCAGTGACTCTTAATATGATGCCAGACCTTTTCTTCACTGACTTCCTCTGATAACAAGCGTAGTAATTTGTGTATTCTCAAGGCACTTTACTCCATTATAGATGTGAACATGTAAGTTATTTTAATTATACTCTACCCTCCCTTCCTGGAAAGAGCTCTGATATCCACTAGGGTCATGATCGTGCTATACAAAACTTTATAAATAAATAAATAAATAAATAAATAAGTCACTATCCCCCACAACACCAACCAGGATTCAATTCAGTTTCTCTGCATACGCTCACCTGCAGTAATAGCCTTAACTTACTAACGTTTCATAACAAAAAAGAGTGCATTTCCGACCACTCACTTTAACTTGCATTTGTCTTTCATTTAAGGTGTGTGTTATTTTATAATCAGTTACCTGAAGGTGAAAGACCCAAAAAAATAGTTGCTGAATCTTATGTCCTTTTTAGCCAAATCCTTCAATCTTACCCGCACTACGACACAACCCTCATTGCACTCAGGATCAGTTCAGTGCTCTGCTGAACTGATCTGTCCCTAACAGAAGTGCTTCCAGCATGAAATATAAGCACAACATTCCTCTACAATATCTGTAACTGACTCCCTCACAGGCTCGGGCCCTAGGCCAGTGTCCACATTGCCCATGACTTACAAGGTCTCTAGGTGGTTGCAGGTTGCAGATGGAAGTGACTGAGCAGGGTCGATGGTGACTAGCCTGGTAATGTCCTGAGGCAGCACATAGAGCAAGCTGAAAAGCACTGGATGTTTTTGTTAAATTATAACTGCAGCTCTTTGCCACACATTAAAGTGGTTGGAGGAGCTTAAACCTGCATAACTAATGTTTGTTAGTGTGCTGATGCACACACCAGCACCAAAATGCATTAACGTAAACCAGATGTGTATGAATAAGCCACTTCGTTTTCAAATATTGCATCAGTACTGAAACAGCTGTCCTTTAAAACGTTCTATTAGGCATTCCTCAACAGGCGCCAGGGGCTGACTGTGTCAGAACATTGGTCCGAGCACTGGATTAAAAGTGGCTCCCTTAAGCGAATCAGATAGCTAAACATGGCCCACATTTCCAAATCAGAGCAGTTTTAAACTTGCAAAGACAGGTTGCACAGATGTTTTGCACTGTTTGGATAACTGTATTCACTTGCATTTTTTTGCATGCAATTTGTGTGGTAATTAGAGATAAACAATATAAACTGGCCCACTAGACCATACAAACAGATTCACAAACTGACCTCTCACACCAGCCTTTTGGGCTCTGCCAAATTGCCCTAAAGGTCAGTGTGACCCCAACAGAGGCATTTCCCTCTGCTTGGCCTATATATTATATGTATGCATGTATGTTTATATCTATATAGAGGTGCTTATTATAGCACAAAGCTCACTGGAGTAAGTGCTGAACAATGAGGCAAGTGTCAAAGGGTATATTTTGGAAAATGATCCCAAAGAGGAAAAGGGGAATTTGGTACCTAAGTTGTGGTAGTGTAGGGTGAAATCTGCAACATCGCCCAATTATTGTATTTGTAAGATTGCAGTGCCCTTTAAATTTTTCTACTAGGGATAGCCCTTCTAAAACTCTATACACATTATTCAGTCAGCACAGTAACAATACGAGGGGGTGACTCTCACAAAAATGAAAGAAAGTGACCTGAGTTCTTGTTGTACAATTAATCAGATCACCCATAGAGGATGCTGTTCAATACCAAAGATTGTCACTTTTCACTGAAGAAAGAAACCCCCCCACCCGCCAATTGAAAGCAAACCTTTCCTTAAATGCGTCTGGCTAAATTATAAATTACTTACGTTAGTGTGCCTGTATAAATTGTCATTATTAAAGTTCTGACAGTATAAGGATGACCTATAAACTACAGGGAGTTAGATTTTCGTATCTCAGTTGCTAAAGTCTTAACGCTATATAAGTTCACATAACATAGAATAACTCACTTGTAAGTTTCTTGTCTCTCTTTCAGCTCATTTTCCCTCTGCTTTAGGAGAAAGGAGTTGTGAACCTCTGCAGAGGCAAGGGTAGCTGCTCAAAAAGGTAAAAAGAAGAGTGATGTTCAGAGAAGCCTTTCATTAAGGAAATGAAAAATATCAAAGGAAAACAATAAAATGCACATGAGTTAGAATGTGATGCCTATCAAATGAAAATATCAAAGGAAATCAATAAAATGCACATGAGTTAGAATATGATGCCTATCAAATGCAAGAAAGAAGATCTGATTCAGGTAATGTTAACCTGCCCCAGGTAGAGAAAAATAGGACTAACAGGTAACACATTTGAAATTGCCTAAGGTTTAGTTGTGGTACATTTCCTTTCTATAAGGTGTTCATACTTAGCTTGGTTACTAGCTTTCTGCCATCTTCATTGGGAATAAAAACCACAAAGGATACACTTGACTCTAAAAATGTGTTCCTCCTTGACCCTCTGAACCTCCATGCAACCCCCCTTCAGAGTTCAGATTCTTTCCTCTCATACAAAGGACAACAAATTAGTCAGTGGTATCAATCTACAAATCCCCATGCAACAAAAAAGTATTCCAGTACTTCAAATGGACTGTAATTTGGAGTTGACAAGAGTTCTGGTCCTAGTACATGGGGCTACTGAAAAATCGACTTTGCTAAATTCTGAGAACCCTGTTGCCAAGCTACAGATTCAGGTAGCTTAGATTATTCATAAACTCCAACAAATGTTGAAACATCAAGCTCTCCCTGAATGTTCTTCCCCCAGAATACTAGCAGAAACTGGCCATATACTCTTCTTCAGTCACAAATCTGATCATCGTCCACCCTCCGGATTTACTAATGACTATTGAAGAGCATGATACCTTGTGACAGGTCTATGGCAGTGCAGTAACTCCGATTGTGGAGCACCATCAACCCAGTGACCAGGACATTTGCTTTTGCTAGTTCCAAAGTGCAGAAAGAGATAGGAGAGGTACAGAAGGAGGGAATACAAGTATAGAAAGAGGCAAGAGGGGTGCAGAAAGAAGAAAGAAAACTGCAGAAAGAGGTAATTGGAAGGGAAAAGAGGAAAGAGGGGTACAGAAAGAAGAAAGAGGTGCAGAAAGATACAAGAGAACTGCAGAAAGAAACAGAAGAAGTGCAGAAAGACACAAGAGAGGTGCAGATAGAGGCAAGAGAGGTACAGAAACAGGGAAGAGGGATGCAGAAACAGACAAGAGGGGTGCAGAAAGAGGAAAGGAATCAGAAAAGGGGGTGGTGATGAACAGAGTGTCTGAATTAAGCAGACCACTCTTACCCAGTCCAAAGATCAGGGCTTGATCCATCACCGTTATTTAGCTCACTGCCCCATCCCAGCTCAGAACCTGGCTATATGCAAATTAGTCTGTCCCTGGCCCAGTGCATCATGGGAACAGGGCAGACCAAACTACCAAGCCAATTCTTTACCAGAAAGGAGACAAGCTTCCGGGGACCGGTTTCTGGAATTTCAGCCGTCGTCGGCCCGGCTTGCTTGAATCCTGATGGAGCAGTGAGCAAGGGACTCATGTCTGAGTATACCCTGCCACACCTATAGTGGCCAAAAACGATTCAGAAAAGGGGGTGGTGATGAACAGAGTGTCTGAATTAAGCAGACCACTCTTACCCAGTCCAAAGATCAGGGCTTGATCCATCACTGTTATTTAGCTCACTGCCCCATCCCAGCTCAGAGCCTGGCTATATGCAAATTAGTCTGTCCCTGGCCCAGTGCATCATGGGAACAGGGCAGACCAAACTACCAAGCCAATTCTTTACCAGAAAGGAGACAAGCTTCCGGGGACCGGTTTCTGGCATTTCAGCCGTCGTCGGCCCGGCTTGCTTGAATCCTGATGGAGCAGTGAGCAAGGGACTCATGTCTGAGTATACCCTGCCACACCTATAGTGGCCAAAAACGATTCAGAAAAGGGGGTGGTGATGAACAGAGTGTCTGAATTAAGCAGACCACTCTTACCCAGTCCAAAGATCAGGGCTTGATCCATCACCGTTATTTAGCTCACTGCCCCATCCCAGCTCAGAACCTGGCTATATGCAAATTAGTCTGTCCCTGGCCCAGTGCATCATGGGAACAGGGTAGACCAAACTACCAAGCCAATTCTTTACCAGAAAGGAGACAAGCTTCCGGGGACCGGTTTCTGGCATTTCAGCCGTCGTCG
The DNA here is from genome assembly GCF_964261635.1 of Lissotriton helveticus. Taxonomy (NCBI): domain Eukaryota; kingdom Metazoa; phylum Chordata; class Amphibia; order Caudata; family Salamandridae; genus Lissotriton; species Lissotriton helveticus. The sequence goes on from NC_136073.1 coordinate 146,090,341, forward strand.
GCCCGGCTTGCTTGAATCCTGATGGAGCAGTGAGCAAGGGACTCATGTCTGAGTATACCCTGCCACACCTATAGTGGCCAAAAACGATTCAGAAAAGGGGGTGGTGATGAACAGAGTGTCTGAATTAAGCAGACCACTCTTACCCAGTCCAAAGATCAGGGCTTGATCCATCCCCGTATTTAGCTCACTGCCCCATCCCAGCTCAGAACCTGGCTATATGCAAATTAGTCTGTCCCTGGCCCAGTGCATCATGGGAACAGGGCAGACCAAACTACCAAGCCAATTCTTTACCAGAAAGGAGACAAGCTTCCGGAGACCGGTTTCTGGCATTTCAGCTGTCGTCGGCCCGGCTTGCTTGAATCCTGATGGAGCAGTGAGCAAGGGACTCATGTCTGAGTATACCCTGCCACACCTATAGTGGCCAAAAACGATTCAGAAAAGGGGGTGGTGATGAACGGAGTGTCTGAATTAAGCAGACCACTCTTACCCAGTCCAAAGATCAGGGCTTGATCCATCACCGTTATTTAGCTCACTGCCCCATCCCAGCTCAGAACCTGGCTATATGCAAATTAGTCTGTCCCTGGCCCGGTGCATCATGGGAACAGGGCAGACCAAACTACCAAGCCAATTCTTTACCAGAAAGGAGACAAGCTTTCGGGGACCGGTTTCGTGCATTTCAGCCGTCGTCGGCCCGGCTTGCTTGAATCCTGATGGAGCAGTGAGCAAGGGACTCATGTCTGAGTATACCCTGCCACACCTATAGTGGCCAAAAACGATTCAGAAAAGGGGGTGGTGATGAACAGAGTGTCTGAATTAAGCAGACCAATCTTACCCAGTCCAAAGATCAGGGCTTGATCCATCACCGTTATTTAGCTCACTGCCCCATCCCAGCTCAGAACCTGGGTATATGCAAATTAGTCTGTCCCTGGCCCAGTGCATCATGGGAACAGGGCAGACCAAACCACCAAGCCAATTCTTTACCAGAAAGGAGACAAGCTTCCGGGGACCGGTTTCTGGCATTTCAGCCGTCGTCGGCCCGGCTTGCTTGAATCCTGATGGAGCAGTGAGCAAGGGACTCATGTCTGAGTATACCCTGCCACACCTATAGTGGCCAAAAAACGATTCAGAAAAGGGGGTGGTGATGAACAGAGTGTCTGAATTAAGCAGACCACTCTTACCCAGTCCAAAGATCAGGGCTTGATCCATCACCGTTATTTAGCTCACTGCCCCATCCCAGCTCAGAACCTGGCTATATGCAAATTAGTCTGTCCCTGGCCCAGTGCATCATGGGAACAGGGCAGACCAAACTACCAAGCCAATTCTTTACCAGACAGGAGACAAGCTTCCAGGGACCGGTTTCAGGCATTTCAGCCGTCGTCGGCCCGGCTTGCTTGAATCCTGATGGAGCAGTGAGCAAGGGACTCATGTCTGAGTATACCCTGCCACACCTATAGTGGCCAAAAACGATTCAGAAAAGGGGGTGGTGATGAACAGAGTGTCTGAATTAAGCAGACCACTCTTACCCAGTCCAAAGATCAGGGCTTGATCCATCACCGTTATTTAGCTCACTGCCCCATCCCAGTTCAGAACCTGGCTATATGCAAATTAGTCTGTCCCTGGCCCAGTGCATCATGGGAACAGGGCAGACCAAACTACCAAGCCAATTCTTTACCAGAAAGGAGACAAGCTTCCGGGGACCGGTTTCTGGCATTTCAGCCATCGTCCGCCCGGCTTGCTTGAATCCTGATGGAGCAGTGAGCAAGGACTCATGTCTGAGTATACCCTGCAACACCTATAGTGGCCAAAAACGATTCAGAACAGGGGGTGGTGATGAACAGAGTGTCTGAATTAAGCAGACCACTCTTACCCAGTCCAAAGATCAGGGCTTGATCCATCACCATTATTTAGCTCACTGCCCCATCCCAGCTCAGAACCTGGCTATATGCAAATTAGTCTGTCCCTGGCCCAGTGCATCATGGGAACAGGGCAGACCAAACTACCAAGCCAATTCTTTACCAGAAAGAAGACAAGCTTCCGGGGACCGGTTTCTGGCATTTCAGCCGTCGTCGGCCCGGCTTGCTTGAATCCCGATGGAGCAGTGAGCAAGGGACTCATGTCTGAGTATACCCTGCAACACCTACAGTGGCCAAAAACGATTCAGAAAAGGGGGTGGTGATGAACAGAGTGTGGGAATTAAGCAGACCACTCTTACCCAGTCCAAAGATCAGGGCTTGATCCATCACCATTATTTAGATCACTGCCCCATCCCAGCTCAGAACCTGGCTATATGCAAATTAGTCTGTCCCTGGCCCAGTGCATCATGGGAACAGGGCAGACCAAACTACCAAGCCAATTCTTTACCAGAAAGGAGACAAGCTTTCGGGGACCGGTTTCGTGCATTTCAGCCGTCGTCGGCCCGGCTTGCTTGAATCCTGATGGAGCAGTGAGCAAGGGACTCATGTCTGAGTATACCCTGCCACACCTATAGTGGCCAAAAACGATTCAGAAAAGGGGGTGGTGATGAACAGAGTGTCTGAATTAAGCAGACCAATCTTACCCAGTCCAAAGATCAGGGCTTGATCCATCACCGTTATTTAGCTCACTGCCCCATCCCAGCTCAGAACCTGGGTATATGCAAATTAGTCTGTCCCTGGCCCAGTGCATCATGGGAACAGGGCAGACCAAACCACCAAGCCAATTCTTTACCAGAAAGGAGACAAGCTTCCGGGGACCGGTTTCTGGCATTTCAGCCGTCGTCGGCCTGGCTTGCTTGAATCCTGATGGAGCAGTGAGCAAGGGACTCATGTCTGAGTATACCCTGCCACACCTATAGTGGCCAAAAAACGATTCAGAAAAGGGGGTGGTGATGAACAGAGTGTCTGAATTAAGCAGACCACTCTTACCCAGTCCAAAGATTAGGGCTTGATCCATCACCGTTATTTAGCTCACTGCCCCATCCCAGCTCAGAACCTGGCTATATGCAAATTAGTCTGTCCCTGGCCCAGTGCATCATGGGAACAGGGCAGACCAAACTACCAAGCCAATTCTTTACCAGACAGGAGACAAGCTTCCAGGGACCGGTTTCAGGCATTTCAGCCGTCGTCGGCCCGGCTTGCTTGAATCCTGATGGAGCAGTGAGCAAGGGACTCATGTCTGAGTATACCCTGCCACACCTATAGTGGCCAAAAACGATTCAGAAAGGGGGTGGTGATGAACAGAGTGTCTGAATTAAGCAGACCACTCTTACCCAGTCCAAAGATCAGGGCTTGATCCATCACCGTTATTTAGCTCACTGCCCCATCCCAGTTCAGAACCTGGCTATATGCAAATTAGTCTGTCCCTGGCCCAGTGCATCATGGGAACAGGGCAGACCAAACTACCAAGCCAATTCTTTACCAGAAAGGAGACAAGCTTCCGGGGACCGGTTTCTGGCATTTCAGCCATCGTCCGCCCGGCTTGCTTGAATCCTGATGGAGCAGTGAGCAAGGGACTCATGTCTGAGTATACCCTGCCACACCTATAGTGGCCAAAAACTATTCAGAAAAGGGGGTGGTGATGAACAGAGTGTCTGAATTAAGCAGACCACTCTTACCCAGTCCAAAGATCAGGGCTTGATCCATCACCGTTATTTAGCTCACTGCCCCATCCCAGCTCAGAGCCTGGCTATATGCAAATTAGTCTGTCCCTGGCCCAGTGCATCATGGGAACAGGGCAGACCAAACTACCAAGCCAATTCTTTACCAGAAAGGAGACAAGCTTCCGGGGACCGGTTTCTGGCATTTCAGCCGTCGTCGGCCCGGCTTGCTTGAATCCCCATGGAGCAGTGAGCAAGGGACTCATGTCTGAGTATACCCTGCAACACCTATAGTGGCCAAAAACGATTCAGAAAAGGGGGTGGTGATGAACAGAGTGTCTGAATTAAGCAGACCACTCTTACCCAGTCCAAAGATCAGGGCTTGATCCATCACCATTATTTAGCTCACTGCCCCATCCCAGCTCAGAACCTGGCTGTATGCGAATTAGTCTGTCCCTGGCCCAGTGCATCATGGGAACAGGGCAGACCAAACTACCAAGCCAATTCTTTACCAGAAAGGAGACAAGCTTCCGGGGACCGGTTTCTGGCATTTCAGCCGTCGTCGGCCCGGCTTGCTTGAATCCCGATGGAGCAGTGAGCAAGGGACTCATGTCTGAGTATACCCTGCAACACCTACAGTGGCCAAAAACGATTCAGAAAAGGGGGTGGTGATGAACAGAGTGTGGGAATTAAGCAGACCACTCTTACCCAGTCCAAAGATCAGGGCTTGATCCATCACCATTATTTAGATCACTGCCCCATCCCAGCTCAGAACCTGGCTATATGCAAATTAGTCTGTCCCTGGCCCAGTGCATCATGGGAACAGGGCAGACCAAACTACCAAGCCAATTCTTTACCAGAAAGGAGACAAGCTTCCGGGGACCGTTTTCTGGCATTTCAGCCGTCGTCGGCCCGGCTTGCTTGAATCCTGATGGAGCAGTGAGCAAGGGACTCATGTCTGAGTATACCCTGCCACACCTATAGTGGCCAAAAACGATTCAGAAAAGGGGGTGGTGATGAACAGAGTGTCTGAATTAAGCAGACCACTCTTACCCAGTCCAAAGATCAGGGCTTGATCCATCACCGTTATTTAGCTCACTGCCCCATCCCAGCTCAGAACCTGGCTATATGCAAATTAGTCTGTCCCTGGCCCAGTGCATCATGGGAACAGGGCAGACCAAATTAACAAGCCAATTCTTTACCAGAAAGGAGACAAGCTTTCGGGGACCGGTTTCTGGCATTTCAGCCGTCGTCGGCCCGGCTTGCTTGAATCCTGATGGAGCAGTGAGCAAGGGACTCATGTCTGAGTATACCCTGCCACACCTATAGTGGCCATACTTGCTCATTGCACCATCAGGATTCAAGCAAGCCGGGCCGACGACGGCTGAAATGCCAGAAACCGGTCCCCGGTAGCTTGTTTCCTTCCCAGTGTAAGAATTGGCTTGGTAGTTTGGTTTGCCCTCTTCCCATCATGCACTGGGACAGGAACAGACTAATTTGCATATAGCCAGGTTCTGAACTGGGATGGTGCAGTGAGATAAAAAACGGTGTTGGATCTAGCCCTGATCTCTTGACTGGGTGAGAGTATTCTGCTTAATTCAGAAACTTTGTCCATCACCACCCCTTGTTGTTAAATATTTTGTCCACCCTAAGCGTGGAAGGGTATACTCAGATGTGAGTCCCTTGCTCATTGCACCATCAGGATTCAAGCAAGCCGGGCCGACGACGGCTGAAATGCCAGAAACCGGTCCCCGGTAGCTTGTTTCCTTCCCAGTGTAAGAATTGGCTTGGTAGTTTGGTTTGCCCTGTTCCCATCATGCACTGGGACAGGAACAGACTAATTTGCATATAGCCAGGTTCTGAACTGGGATGGTGCAGTGAGCTAAAAAACGGTGTTGGATCTAGCCCTGATCTCTTGACTGGGTGAGAGTATTCTGCTTAATTCAGAAACTCTGTCCATCACCACCCCTTGTTGTTAAACATTTTGTCCACCCTAAGCGTGGAAGGGTATACTCAGATGTGAGTCCCTTGCTCATTGCACCATCAGGATTCAAGCAAGCCGGGCCGACGACGGCTGAAATGCCAGAAACCGGTCCCCGGTAGCTTGTTTCCTTCCCAGTGTAAGAATTGGCTTGGTAGTTTGGTTTGCCCTGTTCCCATCATGCACTGGGACAGGAACAGACTAATTTGCATATAGCTAGGTTCTGAACTGGGATGGTGCAGTGAGCTAAAAAACGGTGCTGGATCTAGCCCTGATCTCTTGACTGGGTGAGAGTATTCTGCTTAATTCAGAAACTCTGTCCATCACCACCCCTTGTTGTTAAATATTTTGTCCACCCTAAGCGTGGAATGGTATACTCAGATGTGAGTCCCTTGCTCATTGCACCATCAGGATTCAAGCAAGCCGGGCCGACGACGGCTGAAATGCCAGAAACCGGTCCCCGGTAGCTTGTTTCCTTCCCAGTGTAAGAATTGGCTTGGTAGTTTGGTTTGCCCTGTTCCCATCATGCACTGGGACAGGAACAGACTAATTTGCATATAGCCAGGTTCTGAACTGGGATGGTGCAGTGAGCTAAAAAACTGTGTTGGATCTAGCCCTGATCTCTTGACTGGGTGAGAGTATTCTGCTTAATTCAGAAACTCTGTCCATCACCACCCCTTGTTGTTAAATATTTTGTCCACCCTAAGCGTGGAAGGGTATACTCAGATGTGAGTCCCTTGCTCATTGCACCATCAGGATTCAAGCAAGCCGGGCCGACGACGGCTGAAATGCCAGAAACCGGTCCCCGGTAGCTTGTTTCCTTCCCAGTGTAAGAATTGGCTTGGTAGTTTGGTTTGCCCTGTTCCCATCATGCACTGGGACAGGAACAGACTAATTTGCATATAGCTAGGTTCTGAACTGGGATGGTGCAGTGAGCTAAAAAACGGTGTTGGATCTAGCCCTGATCTCTTGACTGGGTGAGAGTATTCTGCTTAATTCAGAAACTCTGTCCATCACCACCCCTTGTTGTTAAATATGTTGTCCACCCTAAGCGTGGAAGGGTATACTCAGATGTGAGTCCCTTGCTCATTGCACCATCAGGATTCAAGCAAGCCGGGCCGACGACGGCTGAAATGCCAGAAACCGGTCCCCGGTAGCTTGTTTCCTTCCCAGTGTAAGAATTGGCTTGGTAGTTTGGTTTGCCCTGTTCCCATCATGCACTGGGACAGGAACAGACTAATTTGCTTATAGCCAGGTTCTGAACTGGGATGGTGCAGTGAGCTAAAAAACGGTGTTGGATCTAGCCCTGATCTCTTGACTGGGTGAGAGTATTCTGCTTAATTCAGAAACTCTGTCCATCACCACCCCTTGTTGTTAAATATTTTGTCCACCCTAAGCGTGGAAGGGTATACTCAGATGTGAGTCCCTTGCTCATTGCACCATCAGGATTCAAGCAAGCCGGGCCGACGACGGCTGAAATGCCAGAAACTGGTCCCCGGTAGCTTGTTTCCTTCCCAGTGTAAGAATTGGCTTGGTAGTTTGGTTTGCCCTGTTCCCATCATGCACTGGGACAGGAACAGACTAATTTGCATATAGCCAGGTTCTGAACTGGGATGGTGCAGTGAGCTAAAAAACGGTGTTGGATCTAGCCCTGATCTCTTGACTGGGTGAGAGTATTCTGCTTAATTCAGGATCTCTGTCCATCATGTGGTAAATAAATAAATAATACCCTATTTTTGAATGCATAAATGAATAACAGATAGCTCAATAAATAAGAGTCAAGATTCGAGGTAGTAGGAGTTTTTGCAGGTTTAATACAGCATAAGGACAGGAACAGGACGACCTGCACGGGAATAGGATGGCAGCTGCCGGGGACAGGATCGGGACAAGGGAACGGATAACTTTTTAATAACAGTACATGAGCATATATACATAGCGCAAACACATAGCATTACATTGCAATAGGCGTAGCAGTGGGTGGAGCAAGAGGCGTGACGCGTAGCAGTTGCGAAAGATAAGGGTGAAAGTAGGTGTAACAGGGCGTATACATAGACATGTGATGCAAACGTAACAGAATATGTCATGAATGGGGCGGAAACCGTGGAGGGGGCTACCTAAGGAGCCGGGACCTCTAACCTGATGGTGCGCGCAAACTGGCAATGACGTGTTACTAGGAGAAGCTGGGGGCTATGAACTCTGTGCTAGGAGCAGAGACTGAAGTCTGGAGAGTCAGGGCGACATGTACCTAAGCAGTATCTAGTATCTGATGTTTAGGGAACATGTTGATATAAACTAGAAGTCAGGAGGGGAAAAGCTAACAGACTCTAAGACTGGAGCATGCATTATTCTACATGTAGTGCGTGATGAAGAATATTAAATGACCATTAATACAGTATTTCTCTAACATGGGGCCGTAAAGGCTAGACAATGACGGAAACTATTGATGCAGTTCAGTAGCTTTAGGAATGCAGAGGAGGAGGACTGTACTGATAACTCGAATCATAACATACCCTTGGCAGACTCAGAGGCAGAGCCAGGCTGAACCGGGCACTGTGAGGCAGGAAGTAAGTGAAGGGTCGAGGATACAGGTGGGGGCTGTATCGCTCCTCAGCGAGGCTTCAGGAGACAGGAGCTGAATCTGGTGTCCAGGCCCTTTTGAGGCCTAGAAACGGGAACTTTACAATGCATTAACGTGCACACTGAGAAACGTGGCAACGTAGCTTTACATAGGCCTGATATTCGTAGTATTCACGAGAACTGGAAACTGGCATACTAGAGATGGACACAACTATAATTGCGTCTTTAATCAAACATGGGGAATAACATATGCATATTAATCATGCACATATAACATATGATGGAGGACGCGTAGGGACACAGAACATAGCAAAATTTACTTTTCCACATTCCCTCCTTGTCACTACGTTTCCTTCAGGAAACATCAATATTCATGATACCATCTATCATTTCATACAGTATCATTTGCTCGTCTCGAATTTTCTTGGAACGGGATTTAGAACGGGGCTTGGGACTAGAAATACAAGAGGTAGCACAAATGCCGCAAATCGCAGGGCCACATTGTATACAGAGGCAGCAGCTAAATATGATCGCTACTGCAATACCTAGAAAGGACAAGACTTTCCATCCCCAGGCGGAAATTATATTCCAGAACCAACCGGACCATGTCCAGGTGCCTGGATTTTGGTGTAACAGATGGGCAATTTTATGAAGTCTGGTTATAGCTGAATAAACAGACGGCGCGTTATTTGGAATGAAAATGCAGCAACTAGATCCGATGACTCTACAGGCCCCGCCCCTATCGGCCAATATGACGTCAAGGACGAGACGATTTTGGAGCACGACAATTCTCATAAAGGATTGTTCTTCGGTTAAATTACTTAGAGCAGAAGTAGTCTCAATTACTACTGCTTCGAGGGTTCTGGTTAATCTACGTATCAGTTTACTATTCACAACTGTACCTAAATAAGGAAAGACACCTTTATTGATATCTATATATTGTTCTAGAGCAGTTTCAGTATAATCGACAATCGGGAGGTTTCTCTTGTGTCTAGTATGTACTAGGTAGGAATTCCTATGGTAGTCGGGTGGGGCTAGAAAAACCGGTGGCAGTAGGAAGGCAATGTAACAGGTTCCCTCCCAATCGAGGGGCAGACGAACATATGCGGTCTGACCACAAGACGTGAAGCTTTGAAAATAGATTTCCCACTGTCACTATACTTGACAATAGTAGTACAATCACTATGTCCTACATGTACGGAACCATTATTTCGGACACATAATTCGCCTTTGACTGGTAGTACTGAAATTGCAGGTAAGTCTGGAGTAGTATCAGACTGAACATTCAGGACCATGAAATTCGAAGAATAATTACCTAAATTATACACTTCATTTTCTAGATCTAACCCGATTCTGTGGGGAAGACCTTGCTTGTCTGGAAAACATGTACTGTTAAGAAAAGACATATCTGTTGAGGACGACGTTAACGTGGACCATGCTCCACACGAACCATTATGTGAAAACGGATAAGGAAAGAGTGGCAGAACTCCCTTCGGTGTCTGGAAAGGGGGGAGTCGACCACATACCCAACAATTAGTGGCATTGCTGGTCTGGTGTGAATAATGTAACATGCGGATGAAAGAATTATTTCGCATAGCGAGGCGGTAAGAGAGTTCATGAGGAGGCAGATCACTAAACGTGTGCTCTACTGTAACATTAGAAGACATATTTACATGAGGAACTGGAAGATACAGGAAAAATGCATAACTGGTGCAGGTAATCATAATGCTGAGAAATAAAACGAAACTTAGAAAAACGATACATCGGATTGAGTTTTGACTAACTCTCTCACTATGGGGGTCTATTTTATACATGTCAGAAACAGTCTAACCGTTTCACCTAGGGGAGGACTTAGACAATCAAACTGGCTGACTTATTTTACTAGACCGGAGTTTCAACTTATACTCCTGTTGCGGAGTTTTCTCTAACAGGGGAGGGTTTGTAGCAATGTCTTTTGCGGGACAGTCCTTAAGAATAGTACTTTGGCAATCCTTCAAATCCTGGGAAATGTTCTTTGAGACGGGTTTCAGTCCATAAAACTTCTTTACGTGCGAAAGGTGCACCCAGCCTTTGCGACCCTCCAACTTCACGGCCGTACGGGTGGCGAGGAGGACCTGTCGGGGCTCCTTCCAGCGTGGCTCCAGCGGACTTGAGCGATCAAAGTTGCGAACCAAGACCATGGATCCTGGAACGATTTCATGCGGTGCCACCTCGGTATTGTCTGGAAATGCGGCGGCAACCTGTGAACGACAAGAGTTGAGGGCAGACATCAAGGAAGCTAGGTAATCTGTCAGCATATTACTTGAAACATCGGTAATACTTCGGGGTCTAGGAGTACCCCACATGTTAGGGGGGCGGCCGAAAACGACCTCATACGGGGACAGACCTGATCTGGAATGTGCGACCATGCGCATATAGAACAAAGCGACTGGCAGAGCTACTAGCCAGTCCACACCTTTCTCTTTACAAATTTTTGCGATGCGGATTTTCAGGGTCTGGTTATGTCTCTCTACGAGACCGGCTGCTTCAGGATGGCGTACACAATGGAACTTCCACTGGTATCCTAACAAAAGGGAAACGTGCTTCATTAACTCTGAGGAGAATGGCTGGCCGTTATCAGAATATACGACCCTAGGGAGTCCGTAACGGGGGAAGAACTCACGAACCAACTGCTTGGCAGTGGTCGCGGCTGTGTAATCTGGGACTGGATATGCTTCTGTCCACCTGGACAAAGCGCATACAACTACGAGGACATACTTGAAACCTCGACATCGCTCCATCTGAATATAATCCATCTGGAGGACTTCAAAAGGGTGGTCAGGAGGCTGGAATCCCCCTTGTTCCACCGGGACACTTTTACCTGGATTAAACTGACAACATATCATACAGGTACGGACTTTCTGCTTGGCTGCAGCTCGTAAATGCTTGTTGAACCAAATGTTCTGGATACTGTCTAACATAGCTTTTTCTCCTAAATGTGCTGGACTATGTGCAGTATTGATAATGACTTGAACCATAGAGTCGGGGAGAAACCATGTGGTTTTACCCTTCGTCACCCATCCTTGATCTGTCTGGACCCCTCCTTGTTCGGACCATTTCTTGATTTCATCGGGAGTAGCATGTAGCTGGATATCTATGACATCTTGAGTAGGGTCCTTAACTGTCATACATGTAGTCGGATCTGGAGTGTGTGTCATGTTAACTGGAATGTCTGGAGTCTGTGCTGTAAGCTTGGCTGTGCGATCTGCTAGATCGTTACCCTGGGAAATAATGTCAGTAACTTTCGTGTGTGCTTTGCATTTCATGATAGCAATGGATGTCGGTAAATGTATGGCATCTAACAGAGCTTGAATAAGGAGACCATGCTGAATCTTGGTTCCATGAGAAGTCATGAAACCTCTCTCCTGCCAGAGCACTCCAAAGTCGTGTACGACTCCAAATGCGTAACGTGAATCGGTGTAAACATTAACTTTCAGGTTCTTGGCGTGTATGCAGGCTTGTGTCAGAGCAACTAGCTCTGCTGCTTGAGCGGACAGGGTGTCAATACGGTGTGTCTCAATAACTTCGGTGTCAGTAGTCACTGCATATGCGGCGACTAGTTCTCCTGTACTTGTTCTCATACATGAACCATCCACATAAAGTGTCAGGTCAGGATCTGGTAATGGAATATCTGTCAGATCTTGTCTTGGCTTTGTCATGATGTTGACTACTTCCACACAGTCGTGTGTGTCCGGACTTAAAGTAACTGATGGTAACAGTGTAGCAGGGTTCAGGATGTTGCAGCGTCTGATTTCTATGTGTGGCTGGAACAGTGTCAATTCATAACCTGTTAAACGTGCAATTGTCAAGTGCTGAGTCTGTGTTCGGTTTAAAAGAACTTCCACGGAGTGTGGAACTTGTACTGTCAGGGAGTGTCCTAATACTATGGAATCACTTTGTCTGATAGCTAGTGCTGTGGCTGCAACTGACTTGAGGCACGCAGGCAGAGCCTGGGCTACAGGATCTAATGTGCTCGAAAAATAAGCACAAGGCTTGTATTGTCCTGCTTGATCTTGTGTGAGAACAGATAATGCTGTACCTTCACGTTCAGTGACGAAAAGTGTAAAAGGCTTACTGTAGTTCGGTGTAGCTAGAACTGGAGCTTGACATAAAGCTTTCTTTAACTCATTGAAACTGAGTGTATGTTCAGATGTCCAAGGGAGGACAGACGATACGGCTGTCTCCTGTGTCGTTAACTGTATCAGTGGTTTGACTAGAAATGCATACTGAGGAATCCATTGTCGGCAGTAAGAAGTGAGGCCGATAAAAGCACGTACCTCCTTCTGGGTCTTGGGCTGAGGAAGACTCGCTATTAACTGGATACGGTCAGGTGTCAACTGCCTACCCCTCTTGGACAGTAAGTGTCCTAAGTATACCACTTGCTGGACACAGAATTGAAGCTTCGAAGGGGACACCTTGTGCCCCATCTCGGCTAGGAAATACAGAACCGTCAGTGACGCTTGCTCGCAGTCACGTTCAGAACGGGCTGTGATCAGTAGATCATCGACATACTGGAGCAGGGCAGTGTCAGTTGGCATGTGAATGTTGTCAAGCTGTCTCTTCAGTGCTTGACTGTAAATACTAGGACTTTCTGTGAAACCTTGAGGAGCTCGTGTGAACGTATAGCTCCTTCCATTTAAACAGAATCCGAAAAGAAACTGGCTGTCTGGATGAATGGGAACACTGAAAAATGCGTTCTTGAGGTCGATGACTGTAAAAAATGAGGCTTCTGAATCAATGACTGTCAATAGGGAAGAGATATCTGGGACAACTGGGTACTGAGGAATAATACATTTATTAAGTTCTCGTAGGTCAATCACTAATCGATATACTGGGGGTGCATTTGGATCAGTACGTTTCATGACTGGGAGGATCGGAGAATTGCATACATTGGAGTCAGTTTCTACAACCACTCCTTGAGCGATGAGCTCGTCAATAATTTTGGATAAGGCTGCTACAGCCTCAGGTGGCAATCTGTACTGTCTGATTCGTGGTAACACTACACCTGGCTTGAGAGTCACACGATGGGGTGTGATTTGCATGTAACCTACATCAGTTGGACCTTGCGCCCATAGATGCTGCGGAACATTGGACAATCTGGGATCAAAATCTCGTAATACATAGTGACCCTTAAAGTCACGCAGGAACAATCGTATTCCCTCTGGGGAACAGCATATAACTGCACCTAACTCTTTCAGTGTTTTAATGCCTAATAAATTCTCTGGACATGACTTAGTAAGTAACAGGTCAGTAGTACGGGACAATGGACCTACTTCTAGAGTAACTGGCTTTGATATTTCATTTACAATGGGTTTTCCTGAAAATCCAAGGGAAACATTTCTTGAGCCTGAGAGCGGAGCCCCTGGAACTTCGGCGTGACTAATTGTGGTCCTACTTGCCCCTGTATCAATCAAAAACTTTCTGTCTTTCCCTAATACTTGACTGTGAACATAGGGACCTTCTTGATCTACAGGTATCTCGATGAGAGGCAAGCCTACCTCCCTCTCTAGGCTGTTTCATGAATACGGTTGATACTCCGGATACTCAGACTGTGCATACTGGTACATCTGCTGTGTAACGTGCTGTGTAGCAGCGATGGGCTGCGGTGCTGTAACTGTCTGTGGTGCATTCTGTGGCTGAGGAATCTGTGAAACTTGTTCTTGTCTAGGCGGACGTGGTCTTTCTTTAGTCTTACCAGTAGCTATGTTGTGTTTCAGAACTGCACACTCGTTTATAAAATGACCTGGCTGTTTACAATAATTGCAGTTCCCTTTAACGGGAGCTGCAGGATGACTGGCTTGATTCGGACCCCTCTTCTGACTGTCTTGAGGAACAGATTGTGCAACTAGTACTTTCATTTTCGTGTCTTTCATACGTTTTCTCTCGTGTTCTTGCTCTTCTCTAATTCTATTCTGGTGGTATTGGAGCATCTGTAACATCTGGGACGGGGTATTAGCTTGCCAGGTACTTTCGACTTTCAAAACTCGATTCTTAATTTGTGGACTTGAATTCTCGACTAATTTAGTAACAAAAAGGTGAGGGTATGACTCACTACTTGTCTTGAGGCCACTGTTGATGCTAAAACATTTCTCAAATCTGGAATAAAAATCACTAATGTCTTCGTCTTGTTTCTGTTTACAGGCTGAGATTGCATCCCAGTCTTCCTTTTTCGTTGTTAACAATCTGGGTAAAACTTGAATCAATAATTCAGGTAATTCTTTACATTTTGCTCCAAGACCGGTACCTGGTACTCGTGCCTTATCTTCAGCTTCTAGAACTGCCCAATCGATCTTTTTCTCTCCCACCTCCCATTCTTTTTCCTTGAGCTTTTCATACACCCCTGCGGGCAGCAGAACCTTTAACATTTTAATTATATCTGGATACGTGTATTCTCCCATACGGAGCATGTCTTTTAATTCTCGATGGAACCCTGCTGGATCTTTATCATGACAGGGAATTAATTTTTTCATCTCTAAGAGTTCCATCTTTGTAATCGGAGTGTAAACAAACACTCGTTCTAGTTCGCCACCCGTTCCTCTAACTGGGTGGACTTCTCGTAACGGATTCTGTCTCTCCATGTAAAATGGTTTACTTTCTGGGGGTGAGACATGAACAAAATGCGGGTTCAAAAACGTTCTATATTTGTGACGCTGTTCTAGAATGACACTAATTAAATCGGTACCTAAACCTTTCCATCTATACTGGAGTAACTCGTTCAGGATATCATGTAACGGGCCTGGATCAGAGTGCTGACCCTCATACAATGTAATGAGGTGCTGAATCATATACATACCCGCCAGTCGTTGCTCGGCTGGGGGCATTTTCAGAAACATTTGTGCCACTATTTCGTCTGGAAAAGTGGTAGAATCAGTAGTCCATCGGACTGCTGATCGGGCTAGTTCTTGTTCATGCATAGTACTTAACTCACTGTAACCGATTCGTGATTTCAGAATGTGATCGGTAGCTTGAAACACTTGTTCTAGAGAACCTTGTTCTGGTGCTGGATGATGGAAAGTTGACTTGTGTTCTAGGCGTAAATGGCGATCTGGAAATCTAGATTTTCCTACATACGCTATTCTGGCGGAATTTTCGTCGTCTACCTCTTCAGTATCAGAGTTACTTTCTTTCTCGCTTACTTGTGCTGCTTTACGCTGTTCGTGTAACTTTATTATTTCTTTACGGATTTTCCTGTACATACTCTCCATAGCACCGACGGTCTTGTGCTTACCCTCGGCTATATTATCACTCCACCTTGTCAGGATTTTCATTTCGGCCGGATCTTTAGACGGGTAATCTTGTTCTCTTATTAAACAGTTAATCAGAAACTTTAATATCATGAGCTGGATCTCGGCTTTCCTTTGAGACATGGCCTCGCCAATGCTTTCTGGATCATCCCCTGTACGGATGAAACGATATATTCTGTCTAGATCTTCTTTCATATTCGGTAGGGTGACTAGATACTCGGCCACCTTTCTTACGCGGAATGAATATAAAACCATATTATCCTCGCCTGGGACTGGATCATAGCCGCATTCATTAAGGGCTTTTCTTATTTCTGCTACAGTCTGATGTCTGGGCGTACGCTGTGACGCTTGTGCATGTAATTCGGCTGACGTTAAACGCTTATGTGGCGGCGGGGTCTGAGGAGGACCTCCTCCTGCGGCCCCTAAACTAGAATCGTCGACTGATCCTCTTCGTACTAGTGTGGCGGGAAATTGAAATGCGGGCTGAACTGGTATGGCGGGCTGGACCAGGGGGGCCGTAGCAGGTACTGCAAGGGGTACCCCGGTGTCTGGAGGAACGGGAAGTGCCTGATTTACAGGGACTGGCGGAGCGCGAACAGGATTTGCATATTCTGGGACTGTGTCGTCCAAATAGGACGAAATGAAAATATCAGCTGCGGTCGGTTTGTGACGTAGCTTGGTCGGAACTAATGGTGGCGGGAAATTACTGGATGCCTCCGGGGTCGCTTTTGGCAGGCCCTCGGCAAGAAGATGATACATACCCTTAATAAGAGCATGCCTCTGTCTGTCTGACTGTTCGGTTTTAACTTGTTCACCAATCTCGATTAATTCCCTTTCTTGGGCTCGTTCCAAGGATTCTCTACTTAATTCTGACTTTCTGATTTCTTTTTCGGTTCTTTTATGAGATTCTTTGCGCCATAACTCGATGGCATCTTTCTGTGACTGTCTGGCTTTCTTTTTCCACAATGCTTCTTCTACTCTCATGATGCACTCGGCATCCCATGTGCCTGACACAGGCCATCTATACTTTTCCTCTAACTGTTTGGTATACTCTACCCATAAATCTAGATATAATATGGCACTTATGCCATGCTTCTGATACATAAAATGACCTGGACTGTCCCTAGGCGGAACTGGAACTGCTGCTTCCAGCAGACCCTTTCTAGTTTTTAACTGACGTAACTTGGAAAACAAGGGCATGACTGAACTGTAATCTAGACACAATACAATACACAATGAACACGATACTTATTCCCCATTCATACCACGACATCAAGATACATGAAGAACATTCAGAATAACAGTTCGAACAGAATACTACCTGGAATACGGAAAACAGAATACATGAATTTTCTCGAGAACAGAACTGACTAGAACAGAAACTAGATGCACTGCTGAAACAGTACGAAACTTACCGGTCTCATCAAGAGACACGTCAGGACCCGTATCCACCGGAGTGGACACTTCGTTTGTGGGCTTGTGTACCACCAACCCACGGACCAGAGTCAATTAAATTGACCCTGTCTAGATACTACCCCGGTAACGGTACTCACCGGGCAGCAAGAACGGAAGGCCTCGGACTGGACTGGACTGCTACGACGACGGACGACGAACTTCGGACTTCAGTTACGGGTGGACCTCCGGATACCTCGGACCTTGGACTCTCGGCTTGGGCTCTGGTCGGGACTCGCCGCGTTCCTCCACCGTCTCGTCTGGATGCTGGACCGCCTCCTCCGTCTCCTCCGTCTCCTCCGTGGGCCTGAGGGATACTTGAAGCAGAAATATCTGCCGGTGCGCAGAAGAGTTCCGTCACGACTGCAGAGGGTCAGGGGGTCGGCGTGGCTTCACCGACGCGTGGGGAAAGGGCAAGTCCCTATTCGGGCGCCATTATGTGGTAAATAAATAAATAATACCCTATTTTTGAATGCATAAATGAATAACAGATAGCTCAATAAATAAGAGTCAAGATTCGAGGTAGTAGGAGTTTTTGCAGGTTTAATACAGCATAAGGACAGGAACAGGACGACCTGCACGGGAATAGGATGGCAGCTGCCGGGGACAGGATCGGGACAAGGGAACGGATAACTTTTTAATAACAGTACATGAGCATATATACCTAGCGCAAACACATAGCATTACATTGCAATAGGCGTAGCAGTGGGTGGAGCAAGAGGCGTGACGCGTAGCAGTCGCGAAAGATAAGGGTGAAAGTAGGTGTAACAGGGCGTATACATAGACATGTGATGCAAACGTAACAGAATATGTCATGAATGGGGCGGAAACCGTGGAGGGGGCTACCTAAGGAGCCGGGACCTCTAACCTGATGGTGCGCGCAAACTGGCAATGACGTGTTACTAGGAGAAGCTGGGGGCTATGAACTCTGTGCTAGGAGCAGAGACTGAAGTCTGGAGAGTCAGGGCGACATGTACCTAAGCAGTATCTAGTATCTGATGTTTAGGGAACATGTTGATATAAACTAGAAGTCAGGAGGGGAAAAGCTAACAGACTCTAAGACTGGAGCATGCATTATTCTACATGTAGTGCGTGATGAAGAATATTAAATGACCATTAATACAGTATTTCTCTAACATGGGGCCGTAAAGGCTAGACAATGACGGAAACTATTGATGCAGTTCAGTAGCTTTAGGAATGCAGAGGAGGAGGACTGTACTGATAACTCGAATCATAACATACTCTTGGCAGACTCAGAGGCAGAGCCAGGCTGAACCGGGCACTGTGAGGCAGGAAGTAAGTGAAGGGTCGAGGATACAGGTGGGGGCTGTATCGCTCCTCAGCGAGGCTTCAGGAGACAGGAGCTGAATCTGGTGTCCAGGCCCTTTTGAGGCCTAGAAACGGGAACTTTACAATGCATTAACGTGCACACTGAGAAACGTGGCAACGTAGCTTTACATAGGCCTGATATTCGTAGTATTCACGAGAACTGGAAACTGGCATACTAGAGATGGACACAACTATAATTGCGTCTTTAATCAAACATGGGGAATAACATATGCATATTAATCATGCACATATAACATATGATGGAGGACGCGTAGGGACACAGAACATAGCAAAATTTACTTTTCCACAATCACCACCCCTTGTTGTTAAATATTTTGTCCACCCTAAGCGTGGAAGGGTATACTCAGATGTGAGTCCCTTGCTCATTGCACCATCAGGATTCAAGCAAGCCGGGCCGACGACGGCTGAAATGCCAGAAACCGGTCCCCGGTAGCTTGTTTCCTTCCCAGTTTAAGAATTGGCTTGGTAGTTTGGTTTGCCCTGTTCCCATCATGCATTGGGACAGGAACAGACTAATTTGCATATAGCCAGGTTCTGAACTGGGATGGTGCAGTGAGCTAAAAAACGGTGTTGGATCTAGCCCTGATCTCTTGACTGGGTGAGAGTATTCTGCTTAATTCAGAAACTCTGTCCATCACCACCCTTTGTTGCAGAAAGAGGAAAGACGGGTGCAGAAAAAATCAAGAGAGGTGCAGGAAGAAGCAAGTGAAGTGCAGAAAGAGGCAGGAGAGTGTAGAAAGAGATAAGAGAGGTACAGAAAGAGGGAAGACAAGTATATAAAGAGGCAGAAGGGGTGCAGAAAGAAGAAAGAAAACTGCAGAAAGAGGGAATTGGATAGAAAAAGAGGCAAGAGGGGTACAGAAAGAAGAAAGAGAGGTGCAGAAAGATACAAGAGAACTACAGAAAGAGACAAGAGAAGTGCAGAAAGACACAAGAGAGGTGCAGATAGAGGCAAGAGCGGTACAGAAACAGGGAAGACGGGTGCAGAAGCAGGCAAGAGGGGTGCAGAAAGAGGCAAGATGGGTGCAGAAACAGGGAAGAGGGGTGCAGAAAGAGGCAAGAGAAGTGCAGAAAGAGGCAATTGAGATGGAGACAGAAAAGAATGAGGTGCAGAAAGAGGCAAAGAGGTGCTGTAAGAGGCAAGCCAGGGGCATAAATGGACAAGAGATGTACGGAAAGAGATAAGGGAGATGCAGAAACAAACCAAAGAGGTGCAGAAAGAGGGAGAAAGGTGCAGAAAGAAGCAAGAGAAATGCAGAAAGAGGCAAGCGAAGTGCAAACAGAAGATGAAAGGTACAGCAAGAAGCAACAGAGGTGCAGAATGAGAGAAAAGGGATACAGAAAGGTAAGAGAAGTGCAGAAAGAGGGAAGGCAAGTGCAGAAAGAGGCCGGAGGGTGAAGACAGAAGCAACAGAGGTACTAAAAGAGGCAACAAAAATGAAGAAAGAGGCAAGAGAGTGCACAAACAGGCAAACGAGGTGCAGAGAGAGGGAAGACAAGTACAGAAAGAGGCAAGAGGGGTACCGAAAGAAGAAAGAGAACTGCAGAAAGAAGGAATGGGCTGTTAAATGAGGCCAGAAAGGTACAGAAAGAAGAAGGGGAGGTGCAAAAGGAAACAAGAGAACTGCAGAAAGAAGCAACAGAAGTGCAGAAAGACGCAAGAGAGTTGCAGAAAGAGACAAGAGAGGTACAGAAACATGGAATAGGGTACAGAAAGAGGCAGGAGGGGTGCAGAAAGAGGCAAGACAAATGCAGAAATGAGAGAGTGGGATGCAGAAAGAGGCAAGTGAGGTGCAGAAAGACACAAGAGAGGTACAGAAACAGGAAAGAGAGATGCAGAAAGAGACAAGAGAGGTGCAGAAAGAGGGAAGACAAGTGCAGAAAGAGGCAGGAGGATGAAGAAAGAATCAACAGAGGTGCTGAAACAGGCAACAGAAGTGCAGAAAGAGGCAAGAGAGGTGCCCAAAGAGACAAGAGGAGTGCAGAAAGAGGGAAGACAAGTGCAGAAAGAGGCAAGAGGGGAGAAGAAAGAAGTAAGAGAACTGCAGAAAGATGGAAGATGGGTAGAAAAAGAGGGACTAGGGATACAGAAAGAAGAAAGAAACAAGAGAACTGCAGAAAGAAGCAACAAAAGTGCAGAAAGACACAAGAGAGGTGCAGAAAGAGGCAAGAGAGGTACAGAAACAGGGAAGAGGGGTGCAGCAAGAGGCAAGAGTGATGCAGAAAGAGTCAATTTGGGTGCATAAAAAAGCAAGTGAGGTGCAGGAAGAAGCAAGTGAAGTGCAGAAAGAGGCAAGTGACGTAAAGAAAGCTGCAAGAGAAGTCCAGAAAGAGGCAACAAAGGTACAAAAAGAGGCAAGAGAAGTAAATCAACAGGCTCGAGAGGTGCAGAAAGAGGCAAGTTGGGTGCAGAAAAAAGCAAGAGAGGCGCAGGAAGAAGCAAGTGAAGTGTAGAAAGAGGAAGAAGGGATACAAAAAAAAGGCAAGAGGAGTACATGAAGAAGCATAAGAGGTGCAGAAAGAAGCATGAGAGGTGCATAAAGAAGCAAGTGAAGTGCAGAAAGAGGCCAGAGAGGTACAGAAAGATGAAAGACAAATGCAAAAAGAAGAGAGTGAGATACAGAAATAGGCAAGTGAGTTGCAGAAAGACGTAAGAGATGTAGAGAAAGAGGCAAGAGAAGTTCAGAAAGAGGCAAGAAAGGTGAAGAACGAAGCAAGAGGTACAGAAAGAGGCAACACAATTCCAGAAAGACGTAAGAGAGGTACAGAAAAAGGCAAGAGAGTTACAGAAACAGGGAGAAGGGATGCATAAAGAGGTAAGAGGGGTGCATAAAGAGGCAAGATGAGTGTAGAAAGAAGCAAGAGAGGTGCAGAAAGAACAAGAGAAGTGCAGAAAGAGAAAAATGAGGTGAAGAAAGAGGTAAGAAAAGTCAAGAAAGAGATAAGAGATATAGAGAAAGAGGCACTATACGGGCAAAAAGCAGAGAATAGGGTGCAGAAAGAGGCAAGTGAGGTGCAGGAGGATGCCAGAGAGGTACAAAAAGAGTCAAGAGGGGTGAAGACACAAGCACGAGGTGCAGAAAGAGGCAAAATAAGTCCAGAAAAACTAAAGAGGTGAGAGGTATAGATAAAGGTAGAAGGGGTACAGAAAAAGGCAAGAGGTGTACATAAGGAGGCAAGGTGGGTGCAGAAAGAAGCAAGAGGGGTGCAGAAATAAGCAACAGAAGTGCAGAAAGAGGCAAGAAAGGTGCAGAAAGAGGCAAGAGAGGTACAGAAACAGGGAATAGGGTTTAGAAAAAGGCAAGTGAGGTACAGAAAGAGGCAAGATAGGTGCAGAAAGAAGCAAGAAAGATGGTGAAAGAAGCAAGTGAAGTGCAGAAAGAGGCAAGCAAGGTGAAGAACGAAGCAAGAGGTACAGAAAGAAGCAACACAATTCCAGAAAGACGTAAGAGAGGTACAGAAAAAGGCAAGAGAGTTACAGAAACAGGGAGAAGGGGTGCATAAACAGGTAAGAGGGGTGCATAAAGAGGCAAGATGAGTGTAGAAAGAGGCAAGCTAGGTGCAGAAAGCAGCAAGAAAGATGGTGAAAGAAGCAAGAGAAGTTTAGAAAGAGGCAAGAAAGGTGAAGAACGAAGCAGGAGGTACAGAAAGAGGCAACACAATTCCAGAAAGACGTAAGAGAGGTACAGAAAAAGGCAAGAGAGTTACAGAAACAGGGAGAAGGGATGCATAAAGAGGTAAGAGGGGTGCATAAAGAGGCAAGATGAGTGTAGAAAGAAGCAAGAGAGGTGCAGAAAGAACAAGAGAAGTGCAGAAAGAGAAAAGTGAGGTGAAGAAAGAGGCAAGAAAAGTCAAGAAAGAGGTAAGAGATATAGAGAAAGAGGCACTATAAGGGCAAAAAGCAGAGAATAGGGTGCAGAAAGAGGCAAGTGAGGTGCAGGAGGATGCCAGAGAGGTACAAAAAGAGTCAAGAGGGGTGAAGACACAAGCACTAGGTGCAGATAGAGGCAAAATAAGTCCAGAAAAACTAAAGAGGTGAGAGGTATAGATAAAGGGAGAAGGGGTACAGAAAAAGGCAAGAGGTGTACATAAGGAGGCATGGTGAGTGCAGAAAGAAGCAAGAGAGGTGCAGAAATAAGCAACAGAAGTGCAGAAAGAGGCAAGAAAGGTGCAGAAAGAGGCAAGAGAGGTACAGAAACAGGGAATAGGGTTTAGAAAAAGGCAAGTGAAGGACAGAAAGAGGCAAGATAGGTGCAGAAAGAAGCACGAAAGATGGTGAAAGAAGCAAGTGAAGTGCGGAAAGAGGCAACAGAGGTACAGAAAGAGGCAAGAGAAGTTCTGAAAGAGGCAAGAAAAGTGTAGAAAAAGGCAAGAGAGGTGCAGGAGGAGGCAAGAGAAGTGCAGAAAGAGGCCAGTTAGGTGCCAAAAGAACCAAGAGGTGCAGAAACAGGTATAAGGGATGACGAAAGAGGCAAGAGGGGTGCATAAAGAAGCAAGATAGGTGCTGAAAGAAGCAAGAGAGGTACAGAAATAAGCAAGTGAAGTGCAGAAAGATGCAAGAGAGGGACAGAAAGAGGCAAGACAAGTGCAGAAAGAATAGAGTGGGGTGATGAAAGAGGCAAGCGGGGAGCAGAAAGACACAAGAGAAATAGAGAAAGAGGCAAGTGAAGTTCAGAAAGAGGCAAGCGTGGTGAAGAAAGAAGCAAGAGGTGCAGAAAGAGGCAACAGTAGTCCAGAAAGACGCACGGGAGATACAGAAAGAGGCAAGAGAGCTACAGAAGCTGGGAGAAGGGGTGCAGAAAGAGGCAAGAGGGGTGCATAAAGAGGCACGACAGGTACAGAAAGAAGCAAGAGAGGTGCAGAAAGATGAAAGTTGAAGTGCACAAAAAAGCAAGGGAGGTGAAGACAGATGCAAGAGAAGTCCAAAAGGAGGGGGGATAGGTACAGAAAGGCAAGACAAGGGCAGGAAAAAGAGACTTGGGCACAGAAAGAGGCAATTGAGGTGCAGAAAGACACAAGAGAGGTACAAAAAGAGGTAAAATAGATAAAGAAAGAAGCAAGAGATGTGCAGGAAGAGAAAAGAGAGTTACTGAAACAGAGAGAAGAGGTGAAGAAAGAGGCAAGAAGGGTGCATAAAGAGGCAAGACAGGTGCAAAAAGAAGCAAGAGAGGTGCAGAAAGAGGCGAGAAGTCCAGAAAGAGGCAAGAGATGTACCGAAGAGGCAAGTGAAGTACAGAAAGAAAAGAATATGTTGCTGGAAGAGGCAAGTGAGGTGCAGAAAGATACATGATAGGTGCAGAAAGAGGCAAGAGAGGTGCAGAAAAGATGGAAAAGGGAGTCAGCAAAAGGCAAGAGAATGCTGAAAGGAGCAGGAGAGGTGTGGAAAGAACCAAGAGAAGTACTGAAAGAGGCAAGAGAAGTACACAAAGAAGAAAGACAGGTGCAGAAAGAAGCAAGAGAGGTGCAGAAAGAAGCAAGAGACGTGCAGAAAGAGGTTAGAGATGTGCAGAAATAGGCAAGAGAAGTTAAGAAAGAGGCAAGCATGGTGAAAAAAGAAGCAGGAGGTACAGAAAGAGGCAACAGTAGTCCAGATAGACACAAAAGAGATACAGAACGAAGCTAGAGAGGTTTAGAAACTGAAAGAAGGGGTGCAGAAAGAGGCAAGACAGGTACAGAAAGATGCAAGAGAGGTGCAGAAAGATGAAGGAGAAGTGCAGGAAGAGTCAAGCGGGGTGAAGAAAGTAGCAAGAGGTGCAGAAAGAGGCAACAGTATTCCAGAAAGACGCAAGAGGGGTGCATAAAGAGGCAAGACGGGTACAGAAAGAAGCAAGAGTGGTGCAGAAAGATGAAAGAAAAGTGCAGAAAGAGGCAAGAGAGGTAAAGAAAGAGGCTAGACAAGTGCAGAAAAAAGAGGCTTGCGTGCAGAAAGAGACAAGTGAGGTACAATAGCGGTAAGTGAGGTAAAGAACGAAGCAACAGGTGCAGAAAGAGGCAACAGAAGTCCAGAAAGAAGCAAGAGAGGTGCAGAAAGAGCCAAGAGAGTTACATAAACAGGGAGAAGGAGTGCAGAAAGAGCCAAGAGGGGTCAATGCAGTGGCAAGAAAGTTGTAGAAAGAAGCAAATGAGGTGCAGAAAGAAGTAAGAGAGCTGCAGAAATTTGTAAGAGGGTGCAGAAAGAGGCAAGACTGATGCAGAAAGAAGCAAGAGAGGTATAGAAAGAAGCGAGAGAAGTGCAGAAACAAGCAACAGAGGTGCAGAAAGAGTCAACAGAAATGCAGAAGAGGCAGACAAGTACAGAAAGTGGCAAGACAGGTACAGAAAGACAGGTCTAGAATGAGGGAAAAGGGTTGCAGAAAGAAGCATGAGGGGTATAGAAATATGCAAAAGGGGTGCAGAAAGAAGCAAGAGAGGTACAGAAAGAAGCGAGACAAGTGCAGAAAGAAGAGGCTTGGGTGCAGAAAGAGACACGTGAGGTACAATAGAGGTGAGGGAGGTAAAGAACAAAGCAAGAGGTGCAGAAAGAGGCAACAGAAGTCCAGAAAGAAGCAAGAGAGGTGCAGAAAGAACAAGAGAAGTGCAGAAAGAGAAAAGTGAGGTGAAGAAAGAGGCAAGAAAAGTCAAGAAAGAGGTAAGAGATATAGAGAAAGAGGCACTATAAGGGCAAAAAGCAGAGAATAGGGTGCAGAAAGAGGCAAGTGAGGTGCAGGAGGATGCCAGAGAGGTACAAAAAGAGTCAAGAGGGGTGAAGACACAAGCACGAGGTGCAGATAGAGGCAAAATAAGTCCAGAAAAACTAAAGAGGCGAGAGGTATAGATAAAGGGAGAAGGGGTACATAAAAAGGCAAGAGGTGTACATAAGGAGGCAAGGTGAGTGCAGAAAGAAGCAAGAGAGGTGCAGAAATAAGCAACAGAAGTGCAGAAAGAGGCAAGCAAGGTGCAGAAAGAGGCAAGAGAGGTACAGAAACAGGGAATAGGGTTTAGAAAAAGGCAAGTGAGGTACAGAAAGAGGCAAGATAGGTGCAGAAAGAAGCAAGAAAGATGGTGAAAGAAGCAAGTGAAGTGCAGAAAGAGGCAACAGAGGTACAGAAAGAGGCAAGAGAATTTCTGAAAGAGGCAAGAAAAGTGTAGAAAAAGGCAAGAGAGGTGCAGGAGGAGGCAAGAGAAGTGCAGAAAGAGGCCAGTTAGGTGCCAAAAGAACCAAGAGGTGCAGAAACAGATATAAGGGATGACGAAAGAGGCAAGAGGGGTGCATAAAGAA
This sequence comes from Lissotriton helveticus, assembly GCF_964261635.1. Lineage (NCBI taxonomy): Eukaryota > Metazoa > Chordata > Amphibia > Caudata > Salamandridae > Lissotriton > Lissotriton helveticus. The sequence continues at coordinate 146,115,816 of NC_136073.1, forward strand.
GCAAGATAGGTGCTGAAAGAAGCAAGAGAGGTACAGAAATAAGCAAGTGAAGTGCAGAAATATGCAAGAGAGGGACAGAAAGAGGCAAGACAAGTGCAGAAAGAATAGAGTGGGGTGATGAAAGAGGCAAGCGGGGAGCAGAAAGACACAAGAGAAATAGAGAAAGAGGCAAGTGAAGTTCAGAAAGAGGCAAGCGTGGTGAAGGAAGAAGCAAGAGGTGCAGAAAGAGGCAACAGTAGTCCAGAAAGACGAAAGGGAGATACAGAAAGAGGTAAGAGAGCTACAGAAGCTGGGAGAAGGGGTGCAGAAAGAGGCAAGAGGGGTGCATAAAGAGGCAAGACAGGTACAGAAAGAAGCAAGAGAGGTGCAGAAAGATGAAAGTTGAAGTGCACAAAAAAGCAAGGGAGGTGAAGACAGATGCAAGAGAAGTCCAAAAGGAGGGGGGATAGGTACAGAAAGGCAAGACAAGGGCAGAAAAAAGAGACTTGGGCACAGAAAGAGGCAATTGAGGTGCAGAAAGACACAAGAGAGGTACAAAAAGAGGTAAAATAGATAAAGAAAGAAGCAAGAGATGTGCAGGAAGAGAAAAGAGAGTTACTGAAACAGAGAGAAGAGGTGAAGAAAGAGGCAAGAAGGGTGCATAAAGAGGCAAGACAGGTGCAAAAAGAAGCAAGGGAGGTGCAGAAAGAGGCGAGAAGTCCAGAAAGAGGCAAGAGATGTACCGAAGAGGCAAGTGAAGTACAGAAAGAAAAGAATATGTTGCTGGAAGAGGCAAGTGAGGTGCAGAAAGACACAAGATAGGTGCAGAAAGAGGCAAGAGAGGTGCAGAAAAGATGGAAAAGGGAGTCAGCAAAAGGCAAGAGAATGCTGAAAGGAGCAGGAGAGGTGTGGAAAGAACCAAGAGAAGTACTGAAAGAGGCAAGAGAAGTACACAAAGAAGAAAGACAGGTGCAGAAAGAAGCAAGAGAGGTGCAGAAAGAAGCAAGAGACGTGCAGAAAGAGGTTAGAGATGTGCAGAAATAGGCAAGAGAAGTTAAGAAAAAAGAAGCAGGAGGTACAGAAAGAGGCAACAGAAGTCCAGATAGACACAAGAGAGATACAGAAAGAAGCTAGAGAGGTTTAGAAACTGAAAGAAGGGGTGCAGAAAGAGGCAAGACAGGTACAGAAAGATGCAAGAGAGGTGCAGAAAGATGAAGGAGAAGTGCAGGAAGAGTCAAGCGGGGTGAAGAAAGTAGCAAGAGGTGCAGAAAGAGGCAACAGTATTCCAGAAAGACGCAAGAGGGGTGCATAAAGAGGCAAGACGGGTACAGAAAGAAGCAAGAGTGGTGCAGAAAGATGAAAGAAAAGTGCAGAAAGAGGCAAGAGAGGTAAAGAAAGAGGCTAGACAAGTGCAGAAAGAAGAGGCTTGCGTGCAGAAAGAGACAAGTGAGGTACAATAGCGGTAAGTGAGGTAAAGAACGAAGCAACAGGTGCAGAAAGAGGCAACAGAAGTCCAGAAAGAAGCAAGAGAGGTGCAGAAAGAGCCAAGAGAGTTACATAAACAGGGAGAAGGAGTACAGAAAGAGCCAAGAGGGGTCAATGCAGTGGCAAGAAAGTTGTAGAAAGAAGCAAATGAGGTGCAGAAAGAAGTAAGAGAGCTGCAGAAATATGTAAGAGGGTGCAGAAAGAGGCAAGACTGATGCAGAAAGAAGCAAGAGAGGTATAGAAAGAAGCGAGAGAAGTGCAGAAACAAGCAACAGAGGTGCAGAAAGAGTCAACAGAAATGCAGAAGAGGCAGAGAAGTACAGAAAGTGGCAAGACAGGTACAGAAAGACAGGTCTAGAATGAGGGAAAAGGGTTGCAGAAAGAAGCATGAGGGGTATAGAAATATGCAAAAGGGGTGCAGAAAGAAGCAAGAGAGGTACAGAAAGAAGCAAGACAAGTGCAGAAAGAAGAGGCTTGGGTGCAGAAAGAGACAAGTGAGGTACAATAGAGGTGAGGGAGGTAAAGAACAAAGCAAGAGGTGCAGAAAGAGGCAACAGAAGTCCAGAAAGAAGCAAGAGAGGTGCAGAAAGAGGCAAGAGAGTTACAAAAACAGGGAGGAGTGTTGCAGAAAGAGGCAACAAAAGTCCAGCAAGATGCAAGAGAGGTACAGAAAGAGACAAGAGAGGTACAGAAACAGGGAGAAGGAGTGCAGAAAGAGCCAAGAGGGGTGAATGCGGCAGCAAGACAGTCGTAGAAAGAAGCAAGAGAGGTGCAGAAAGAAGTAAGAGAGCTGCAGAAAGATGGAAGAAGGGTGCAGAAAAGGCAAGACTGGTGCAGAAAGAAGCTAGAGAGGTGTAGAAAGAAGCGAGAGAAGTGCAGAAACAACAGAGGTGCAGAAAGACTCAACAGAAATGCAGAAGAGGCAGAGAAGTACAGAACGTGGCAAGACAGGTACAGAAAGACAGGTGCAGCATGAGGGAAAAGGGTTGCAAAAAGAGTCATGAGGGGTGCAGAAATATGCAAAAGGGGTGCAGAAAGAAGCAAGAGAGGTACGGAAAGAAGCAAGAGAAGTGCTGAAAAAACCAGCAGAGTTGCAGAAAGAGGCAAGAGAAATGCAGAATGAGGCAAGATGAGTGCAGAAGAAGCAAGAGAAGAGCAGAAACAGGCAAGAGAGGTGTTGAAAGAGGCAAGAGAAGTTCAGAAAGAGGCAAGAGAGGTGCAGAAAGTAGCGAGAGGCACAGAAAGAGGCAACACAATTCTAGAAAGACGCAAGAGAGGTACCGAAAGAGGCAAGAGAAGTACAGAAACAGGGAGATGGGGTGCAGAAAGAGGTAAGAGGGGTACATAAAGAAGTAAGACAGGTGTAGAAAGAAGCAAGAGAGGTGCAGAAAGAAGCAAGAGTAGTATAGAAAGAGAAAAGTGAGGTGAACAAAGAGGCAAGAAAAGTCCAGAAAGAGGCAAGAGAGATAGAGAAAGAGGCACAACAAGGGCAGAAAAAAGAGAATAGGGTGCAGCAAGAGGCAAGTGAGGTGCAGGAGGACGCCAAAGAGGTACAGAAAGAGGCAAAAGAGGTAAAGACAGAAGCAAGAGGTGAAGTAAGAGGCAACATAAGTCCAGAAAGAGGAAATAGGCAAGGGAGGTATAAATAAAGGGAGAAGGGGTGCAGAAAAAAGGCAAGAGGGGTACTTAAAGAGGGAAGTTGGATGCAGAAAGAAGCAAGAGAGGTACAGAAATAAGCAGGAGAAGTGCAGAAAGATGCAAGAAATGCGCAGAAAGAGGCAAGAGAGGTATAGAAACAGGGAATAGGGGTGCAGAAAGAGGCAAGAGATTTGCAGAAAGAGGCAAGACAGGTGCAGAAAGAAGCAAGAGAGATGGTGAAAGAAGCAAGTGAAGTTCAGATAGAGGCAAGTTAGGTGAAGAAAGATGCAAGAGAAGTCCAGAAAGAGGCAAAAGGGGTACAGAAAGAGTCAAGAGAAGTACAGATAGAAGAGAGTAGGGTGCAGAAAGAGAAATGTGAGGTGCTGAAAGAGGCAAGAGAGGTAAAGAAAGAGGCAAGAGAATATCTGAAAGAGGCAAGAGAATTTCTGAAAGAGGCAAGAAAAGTGAAGAAAAAGGCAAGAGTGGTGCAGAAGTAGGCAAGAGAAGTGCAGAAAGAGGCAAGTGAGGTGCCAAAAGAGGCGAGAGGTGCAGAAACAGGTAGAAGGGATGAAGAAAGAGGCAAGAGGGGTACATAAAGAAGCAAGATAGGTACAGAAAGATGCAAGAGAGGTACAGAAAGAAGCAAGTAAAGTGCAGAAAGAGGCAATAGAGGGACAGAAAGAGGCAAGACAAGTGCAGAAAGAGTAGAGCGGGGTGCTGAAAGAGGCAAGTGGGGTGTCGAAAGAGGAAATAGGCAAGGGAGGTATAGATAAAGGGAGAAGGGGTGCAGAAAAAGGCAAGAGGGGTACATAAAGAGGAAAGGTGGGTACAGAAAGAAGCAAGAGAGGTGCAGAAATAAGCAAGAGAAGTACAGAAAGAGGCAAGAAAGGTACAGAAAGAGGCAAGAGAGTTATAGAAACAGGGAATAGGCAATTTAGGTGAAGAAAGATGCAAGAGAAGTCCAGAAATAGGCAAGAGGGGTACAGAAAGAGTCAAGAGAAGTGCAGATAGAAGAGAGTAGGGTGCAGAAAGATACACATGAGGTGCTGAAAGAGGCAAGAGAGGTAAAGAAAGAGGCAAGAGAATATCTGAAAGAGGCAAGATAATTACTAAAAGAGGCTTGAAAAGTGAACAAAATGGCAAGAGAGGTGCAGAAGGAGGCAAGAGAAGTGCAGAAAGAGGCAAGTGAGGTGCCAAAAGAGGCGGAGGTGCAGAAACAGGTAGAAGGGATGAAGAAAGAGGCAAGAGGGTTACATAAAGAAGCAAGATATGTACAGAAAGAAGCAAGAGAGTTACAGAAAGAAGCAAGTGAAGTGCAGAAAGAGGCATGAGAGGGACAGAAAGAGACAAGACAAGTGCAGAAAGAATAGAGCGGGGTGCAGAAAGAGGCAAGTGAGGTGCAGAAAGGCACAAGAGAGATACAGAGAGAGGCAAGAGAAGTTCAGAAAGAGGCAAGGATGGTGAAGATAGAAGCAAAAGGTGCAGAAAGAGGCAACAGTAGTTTAGAAAGACGCAAGAGAGACACAGAAAGAGGAGAAGGGTGCAGAAAGAGGCAAGAGGGATGTATAAAGAGGCAAGATGGGTACAGAAAGAAGTAAGAGAGGTGCGGAAAGATGAAAGAGAAGTACAGAAAGAGACAAGTGAGGTGAAGAAAGATGCAAGGGAAGTCCAAAAAGAGGCAAGAGAGATACATAAAAGGCAAGACAAGTGCAGAAAGAAGAGACTTGGGTGCAGCAAGAGTCACATGAGGTGCAGAAAAACGCAATAGAGGTACAGAAAGAGCTAAGAGAGGTAAAGAAAGAAGCACGAGGTGCAGAAAGAGGCAACAGAAGTCCAGAAAGAAGCAAGAGAGGTGCAGAAAGAGGCAAGAGAGTTACAGAAACAGGGAGAAGGGGTGAAGAAAGAGGCAAAAAGGGTACATAAAGAGGCAAGACAGGTGTAGAAAGAAGCAAGAGAGGTGCAGAAATAGGCGAGAAGTCCAGAAAGAGGCAAGAGTTACAGAAGAGGCAAGAGAAGTGCAGAAAGAAATGAATAAGTTTCAGAAAGAGGCAAGTGAGGTGCAGAAAGACAGAAGGTAGGTACAGAAAGAGGAAAGAGATGTGCAGAAAGAGGGAAAGGGGAGAAAAGAGTTTGCTGCAGGAAGCAAGAGAGGAATGAGAAGAACCAAAAGAAGTGCTGAAAGAGGCAAGAGAAGTGCAGAAATAAGATGAAAAGTCCAGAAAGAGGCAAGAGAGGTACAGAAGAGGCAGGAGAAGTACAGAAAGAAAAGAGTGAGTTGCAGAAAGAGGCATTTGAGGTGCAGAAAGACACAAGAAGGTACAGAAAGAGGCCAGGGAAGCGATGAAAGAGGCAAGAGAGGTACATAAAGAGGCAATATGTGTGCAGAGAAAAGCAAGTGAGGTGCAGAAAGAGGCAAGAGAAGTGCAGAAAAAAGGGAGAAGGTGTGCACAAAGAGGCAAGAGGGGTGCATAAAGAGGCAAGACGGGTGCAGAAAACAGCAAGAAAGGTACAGAAAGAAGCAAGTGAATTTCAGAAAGATAAAAGTGAGGTGCAGAAAGATGCAAGAGAAATACAGAAAGAAGCTAAATAAGCACAGAAAGAAGCAAGTGAGGTATTGAAAGACGAGAGTGAGATGAAGAAAGAGGCAAAGAGGTACAGTAAAACTCAAGACAGGTACAGAAAGGGACAAGAGATGTGCAGAAAAAAGCAAGAGAGATTCAGAAATTGGCAAAAGAAGTGAAGAAAGAGGCAAGAGCGGCGCAGAAAGAGGCAAGGGACGTGCAGAAAGACACCAGAGAGGTACAGATAGAGGCAAGGGAGGTGCAAAAACAGGGAAGAGGGGAGCAGAAAGAAATGAGCGGGGTGCATAATGAAGCACGAAATATGCAGAAAGAAGCAATAGAAGTGCAGGAAGAAGCTAGAGAGGTGCAAAAAGAGGCAATATAGGTGTGAAATAGGCAAGAGAGGTACAGAGAGAGGCATGAGAGCTGCAGAAAGATGGAAGAGGGGTGCAGAAAGAGGCAAGGCTGATGCAGAAAAAAGCAACAGAGTTGCAGAAAGAGTCAACAGAAGTGCAGAAAGAGGCAAGAGAAGTACAAAAAGTGGCAAGACATGTGCAGAAAGACAGGTGCAGCAAGAAGGAAAAGGGGTGCAGAAAGAGTCAAGAGAAATGCAGAAAGAGGCATGATGGGTGCTGAAAGAAGCAAGGGAGGAGCAGAAACTGGCAAGAGGTGCAGAAAGAGGGAAGAGGGGTGCAGAAAGAGGCAAGAAGGGGTACAAAAAGAAGCAAGAGGGGTGCAGAAAGAAGAAAGGGAGGTAGAGAAAAAAGCCAGAAAAGTGCAGAGATGCAAGAGGAGTGCAGAATGAAGCAAGAGAACTGCAAAAAGAGGTAAGAGAGATACATAAACAGGGAAGAGGGGTGCAGAAAGAGGCAAGCGGGTACAGAATGAAGCAAGAGAGGTGACGAAAGAAGCAAGAGAAGTGCAGAAAGAAGAAACACAGGTACAGATGGAGGCAAGAGAAGTGCAGAAACAGGCAAGAGAACTCCAGAAAGAGTCATGAGAGCTGCAGAAAGATGGCAGAGGGGTGCAGAAAGGGGCAGGACTGATGGAGAAAGAAGCAAGCGAGGTACAGAAAGAAGCAAGAGAAGTGCTGAAACAAGTAACTGAGGTGTAGAAAGACTCAACAGTAGTACAGAAAATGGCAAGAGAGGTGCAGAAAGACAAGAGCAGCAAGAGTGAAAAAGGGTACAGAAAGAGGCAGAAGATGTACAGAAAGAGGCAAGAGGGGTACAGATAGAAGCAAGAAAGTTTCAGAAAGAAGCAAGAGAAGTGCTGAAAGAACCAGCAGAGGTGCTGAAATAGGCAAGATGGGTGCAGAATCAATCAATCAATCAATCAATCAAATTTATATAGCGCGCTACTCACCCGGAAGGTCTCAAGGCGCTGGGGGGGAGGGGTCCGCTAATGCTCAAAAAGCCAGGTCTTGAGTTGCTTCCTGAAGGAGAGGTGGTCCTGGGTCAGCCGTAGGTGGATGGGGAGGGAGTTCCTTGTCTTGGCTGCCAGGTAGCAGAAGGATCTTCCTCCGGCGGTGGCTCTGCGAATACGTGGTATAGTGGCGATGGCGAGGCTGGACGATCGCAGCTGGTGGGTGGGCGTGTAGAAGGTGAGGCGGTTGTTGAGGTACTTGGGGCCCAGGTCGTGGAGAGCATTGTGTGCGTGGGTGAGGAGTTTGAACGTGATCCTCTTGCTGACGGGGAGCCAGTGCAGGTCTCTCAGGTGGTCGCAGATGTGGTTGTGGCGGGGGATGTCCAGGATGAGTCCTGCGGAGGCGTTCTGTATGCGTTGGAGTCTTTTCTGCAGTTTGGCAGTGGTTCCCGCGTAGAGGGTGTTTCCGTAGTCCAGTGACGAGTGCCTGGGTGACCGTCTTCCTGGTTTCGGTGGGGATCCATCGGAAGATCTTTCAGAGCATGCGCAGGGTGTTGAAGCAGGATGACGAGACGGTGTTGACTTGTCTGGTCATCGAGAGGGAGGAGTCCAGGATGAAGCCCAGGTTTCGTGCGTGGTCCGTTGGCTTGGGAGTGGAGCCCAGGGCGGGGGGCCACCAGGAGTCGTCCCAGGCGGAGGGGGAAGATCCCAGGATGAGGACTTCCGTCTTGTCTGAGTTCAGTTTCAGGTGGCTGGTCTTCATCCACTCTGCGATGTCTTTCATTCCTTCCTGGAAGTTGTCTCTGGCGGTGGCGGGGTCTTTGGTGAGGGAGAGGATCAGCTGGGTGTCGTCGGCGTAGGAGATGATGTTCAAGTTGTGTTGGCGTGCGATAGCTGCGAGGGAGCTCATGTAGATGTTGAAGAGGGTGGGGCTGAGAGCGGATCCTTGAGGTACGCCGCAGATGACTTCGGTGGCCACGGATTGGAACGGGGGCAGGCGGACTCTCAGGGTTCTTCCGGCGAGGAACGAGATGATCCACTCCTTTGCCTTCACTTGGATTCCGATGTTGCTGAGGCGCTGTATTAGGGTGCGGTGGCAGACAGTGTCGAACGACGCAGAGAGGTCCAGGAGGATGAGGGCAGCTGTTTCCCCGTTGTCGAGCAGGGATCTGATGTCGTCGGTGGCTGAGATGAGGGCGGTCTCAGTGCTGTGGTTGGCTCGGAAACCGGACTGTGAGGGGTCGAGGGATCCGTTCGTCTCGAGGAAGGCGGCGAGCTGTTTGTTGACGGTCTTCTCGAATGACTTTGGCTGGAAAAGGGAGGAGCGAGATGGGGCGAAAGTTCTTGAGGTCGGTGGGGTCCGCTGTCGGTTTCTTCAGGAGGGCGCTGAGCTCGGCATGCTTCCAGCTCTCCGGGAAGGTGGCGGTGGCGAAGTAGATGTTGATGATGTCTCGGAGTTGGGGTGCGATGATGGAGTCGGCCTTGTTGAAGACGTGGTGGGGACAGGGGTCGGTTGGGGATCCGGAGTGGATGGTGTTCATCATGCAGGTGGTGTCTTCGGTGCTGACCGGGGTACAGTTGCGTAGGGTGGTGGTGGGGGGCGTTGGTTTGGTGGTTGGGTGCGTGGGCGGTGCGCGGAAGCTGTTGTGTATGTCGGCGATCTTGCGGTGGAAGAAGGAGGCGAGTGAGTTGCAGAGGTCTTGCGAGGGAGTAATGTCGTTGTTTCCGGCGCTGGGGTTGGAGAGCTCTTTGACGATGCTGAAGAGTTCCTTGCTGTTGTGGGTGTTGTTGTCTAGTCGTTCTTTGAATGTTGTTCTTTTGGTGGTGCGGATCAGCTGGTGGTTTGTGCGGGTGCCGTTCTTGAGGACAGTCATGTTTTCATGTTTTCAGAAAGAAGTAAGAAAGGTGCAGAAACAAGTGAGAGAAGCGCAGAAACAAGCAACGCAGGTGCAAAAAGAGTCAACAGAAGTGCAGAAAGAGGCAAGAGAAGTACAACAAGTGGCAAGACTGGTGCAGAAAGACAGGTGCAGCAAGAGGGAACAGGGGTGCAGAAAGAGGCAAGAGAAATGCATAAAGAGGCATGATGGGTGCTGAAAGAAACAAGTGAGAAGCAGAAAGAGGCAAGAGAGGTGCAGAAAGAGGGAAGAGGGGTACAGAAAGAGGCAATAGGGGTGCAGAAAGAAGCATGAGGGTGCAGCAAAACGGAAGAGAGGTACAGGAAGAAGTAATAAAAGTGCTGAGAGGCAAGAGGAGTGCAGAAAGAAGCAAGAGAACTGCAAAAAGAGGTAAGAGAGATACACAATGAGGGAAGAGGGGTGCAGAAAGAGGCAAGCGGGTGCAGAATGAAGCAAGAGAGGTGCAGAAAGAAGCAAGAGAAGTGCAGAAAGAAGAAACGCAGGTACAGATGGAGGCAAGAGAAGTGCAGAAATAGGCAAGAGACCTGCAGAAAGAGTCATGAGAGCTTCAGTAGGATGGCAGAAGGGTGCAGAAAGGAGCAGTACTGATGGAGAAAGAAGCATGTGAGGTACAAAAAGAAGCGAGAGGAGCGCAGAAACAAGCAACAGTGGTGTAGAAAGACTCATCAGCAGTACAGAAAATGGCAAGAGAGGTGCAGAAAGACAGGAGCAGCAAGAGTAAAAAAGGGTGTAGAAAGAGGCAGGAGATGTACAGAAAGAGGCAAGAGGGGTACTGAAAGAAGCAAGAGAGTTTCAGAAAGAAGCAAGAGAAGTGCTGAAAGAGGCAACAGAAGTGCAGAAATAAGCAAGATAGGTGCACAAAGAGACAAGAGAGATGCAGAAAGAGGGAAGGCAAGTGCATAAAGAGGCAAGAGGGGTGCAGAGAGAAGCAAGAGAAGTGCAGATAGGTGGGAGAAAAGTAGAAAAAGAGGCAAGGGGGTACAGAAGGAAGCAAGAGAGGTGCATAAAGAAACAAGAGATCTGCAGAAAGAAGCAAGAGAGGTGCAGAAGGAAGCAAGAGGGGTATAGAAATAGGCAAAAGGGGTGCAAAAAGAAGCATCAGAAGTGCAGAAAGATGCAAGTGAGGTGTAGAAAGAGGCAAAAGAGGTACACAAACATAGAAGAGGGTGCAGAAAGAGGCAAGAGGGGTGCAATAGGAGGCAAGACGGGTACAGAAAGAAGCAAGAGAGGTGCAGAAAGAAGTAAGTGAGGTAAAGAAAGAGGCAAGAGAGGTGCAGAAAGAGACAAGAGAAGTATAGAAATAGGCGAGTAAGGTACAGAAAGAGGCAAAAGAAGTGTAGAAAGAGGCAAGAATGGTACAGAAAGAGGCAAGTGAGTTGCAAAAAGAAGATAGTGATGTGCAGAAAGAGGTATGTGAGGTGCAGAAAGAAGACAGTGAGGTGCAGAAAGAGGCAAGAGAAGTGCAGAAAGAAACTAAAGAACCACAGAAAGAAGCAAGTAAGGTGTTGAAAGACGATAGTGAGATGAAGAAAGAGGCAAAGAGGTACAGTAAAAGTCAAGACAGGTACGGAAAGGGACAAGAGATGTGCAGAAATAAGCAAGAGAGATGAAAAAAGAGACAAGAAGACTGCAGAAAGAAGTAACAGTGTTGCAAAAAAGGCAAGAGAGTTGCAGAAAGAGTCAAATATATGAGTAAAAAACAAGAGAGGTGCAGATGTGTGGCAAGAGACATGCAGAAATTGTCAAAAGTGGTGCAGAAAGAGGTAAGGGAGGTGTAGAAACAGGCCTCAGAATTATAGAAAGAGGAAGAAAGGCACACAAAGAAGCAAGAGATGTGCACAGAGAGGCATAAATGTGCAGAAATAAGCTACAGAGGTGCAGAAAGAGGCACAATGGGTACAGAAAGAGGCAAGAGTGGTGCAGAAAGAGGCAAGGGAAGTGCAGAAAGACACTAGAGAGGTATGATAGGGTAAAAAAGGGACAAGAAGACTGCAGAAAGAAGCAACAGTGGTTCAAAAAAGGCAAGAGAGTTGCAGAAAGAGGCAAAGGTGTGCAGAAAGAGGTAATGGAGGTGCAGAAACAGGCAACAGAAGTGCAGAAAGAGGAAGAAAGGCACAGAAAGAAGCAAGAGATGTGCACAGAGAGGCATAAATGTGCAGAAAGAAGCTACAGAGGTGCAGAAAGAGGCAAAAGGGGTACAGAAAGAGGCAAGAGGAATAAAGAAAGAGGCAACAGATGTACAGAAAACAGAAGTGCAGAAAGAGGCAATAGAGGTGTACAAAGAGATGTGAGAGGTGCAGGAAGAGGCAAGATGAGTACAGAAAGAGGCAAGAGAGGTGCAGAATGAAGCAAGATAGATGAAGAAAGAGAGAAAAGGTTTGGAGAAAAAGGCAAGAGGGGTGCAGAGAGAATCAAGAGAGGTACAGAAAGAGAGAAGAGGGTTGGAGAAAAAGGCAAGAGGGGTGCAGAGAGAAGCAAGAGAGGTGCAGAAAGAAACAAGAGAACTGCAGAAAGAAACAACATAAGTGCAGAAAAAGGTAAGAGGAGTGTAGAAAGAAGCAAGAGTATTGCAGAAAATCACAACAGAGGTGCAAAAAGAGGCAAGAAAACTGCATAAAGAGGCAAGAGCGGTGCAGAAAGAGGCAAGGGAAGCGCAAAAAGACACAAGAGAGGTAAAGATAGAGGCAACAGAGGTGCAGAAACAGGGACGAGGGGAGCAGAAAGAGGCAAGAGAGGTGCTGAAAGAAGCAAGAGAAGCGCAGAAACAAGGAACAGATGTGCAGAAAGAGTCAACAGATGTGCAGAAAGAGGCAAGAGAAGTACAAAAAGTGGCTAGACAGGTGCAGAAAGACAGGTACAGCAAGAGGGAACAGGGGTGTAGAAAGAGGCAAGAGGAGTGCAGAAAAAAGCAAGAGAGGAGCAGAAACAGGCAAGAGAGGTGCAGAAAGAGGGAAGAGTGGTGCAGAAAGAGACACTAGGGGTGCAGAAAGAAGCAAGAGAGGTACAGAAAGAAGCAAGAGAAGTGCAGAGAGGCAAGAGGAGTTCAGAAAGAGGCAGGAGAACTGCAAAAACAGGCAAGAGCGGTGTAGAAAGAGACAAAAGAAGTGCAGAAAGACAGAAGAGAGGTACAGAAAGAGGCAAGAGAGGTGTAGAAACAGGGAAGAGTTGTGCAGAAAGAGGCAAGCGGGGTGCAGAATTAAGCAAGAGCGGTGCCAAGAGAAGCAAGAGAAGTGCAGAAAGAAGCAACAGAGAAAGAGAAATCTAGAAACAGGCAAGAGAGGTGCAAAAATAGGCAAGAGAGGTGCAGAAAGAAGCAAGAGAGGTACAGAAAGGTGCAAGATAAGTGCAGAGAGGTAAGTGTAGTGCAGAAAGAGGCAAGAAAGGTGCAGAAAGACACAAGAGAGGTACAGAAAGAGGGAAGAGGGGAGCAGAAAGAGGCATGAGTGGTGCAGAGAGGCAAGAGGAGTGCATAAAGAGGTGAGAGAAGTGCAGAAAGTAGCAACAGAAGTACAGATGAGATAAGAGAACTGCAGAAAGTGGCACGAGAGGTGCAGAAATAGGTTAGAGGGATGCAGAAAGAGGCAAGAGACATATAGAAAGAATGAACAGAGATGCAGAAAGAGTCAAGAGAAGTGGAAAAACAGGCAAGAGAGGTGCAGAAAGAGGCATGAGAAGTGCAGAAAGAACCAAGAGAGAGGTGCAGAAAGAGACAACTGAGGAGCAGATTAAAGGAATAGAAGTGCAGAAAGAAGAAACAGAGGTTCAGAAAGAGGCAACAGAGATGCAGAAAGAGGCAAGAGAGTAGAGAAAGAGGCAACAGAGATGCAGAAAGAGGAGAGAGGGATGGAGAAAGAGGCAGCAGAAGTGCAGAAAGGTGCAAGCGAGGTGTAGAAAGAGGCAAGAGAGGTACAGAAACAGAGAAGAGTGAAAAAGCCTTCTGCTGGGATATCATGAATCATGTTTGAAAGAAAACTATTATCTCATGCTTTTCCCACAGTGGTTTGGAAGGGGATCTATAAGCTAAACTGAAAGCATATTTTCTGTAAATTCACATTATCTTTCTCAGTCATGTGAGAATGAAATCTGACATTCTCAGTAAAACATGTACATCCAACAAGGACAGAGACTGTCAGTTGATTCCTTTGTGTTCTACTGCAGCCTCCTACAGTGTTCTAAAGAACAACTAGAGCGCTAACAGTCCTACTTATTACAAAGGTATGGCACACCTGAAGCCATCTTGATTGGAATAAAGTGGTAACTCTTAAAACATTCAATTTAAAAAGGAACAAAATGAGGGGGTATATTTTGCCATAGAAAGTATGATTAGTGCTGCAGAAAGAAAAATTAGGGCACATTTTGAGTGACTTCCCAAATCCTCTTCTATTTCATTCAAAAATTCTGACATGCAGTCTCCCAAGATGGCCACCAGAGACAAAAGAGCCCAAATATCACCCAGATGTAGCCCAAGTATAGCCCAATGACAGAATGCCCCAGAGTGTTCTAAAGAACAACTAGAGCGCTAACAGTCTTACTTATGACAAAAGTATGGCACACCAGAAGCCATCTTGATTGGAATGAAGTGATAAGTCTGAAAACATTTAATTTAAAAAGGAACAAAATGAGGGGGTTCATTTTGCCATAGAAAGTATGATTAGCAGCAGACTTCCCTGGTGAGCAGTAGCTTTACTACAGTGATCTAATGAGCAACTAGAGTGCTAACATTCAGAATTTATGGCAAATGTGTGACACATCTGAATGCCTTCTTGGTGGAACCAAAGTAAACAAGCATTGAAAATGCAATAGATCTCGCCCTCGTTTAAGTTAAAGCCATTCTGTTTGTAATGAGGTGGCTTTTTAGCTTTGCTTTTATTAGTGTTTTTTAAACGTTCATGTAAATAACATGCATATGTATGCATATATGTATATGTATGCATGCATTTATATTTGTATTTATATATATATGCAGATTATATATGAATATATGTATGTATATATATATACACATACATAAATGCATATGCATATATATGCATATATATATGTGTATATGTGTGCGTGTAGAGAGAGGTAGAGAGGTAGAGGTGTAGAGGTAGAGAGATAGAGGTAGAGAGGTAGAGACTAGTAGAGAAAGAAGTAGAGAGAGGTAGAGAGGTAGAGAGAAGAGAGTGAGTAATAGAGTAGAGAGTGAGTAGTAGAGAGTAGTAGAGAGCAGTAGAGAGAGTAGCAGAGAGTGAGTAGTAGAGAGTAGTAGAGTGAATAGTAGAGTGAGTAGTAGAGAGTAGTAGATAGTGAGTAGTAGAGAGTGAGTAGTAGAGAGTAGTAGAGAGTAAGTAGTAGAGTGAGTAGTAGAGAGCAGTAGAGAGTGAGTAGTAGAGAGTAGTAAAGAGTGATTAGTAGAGAGAAGTAGGGAGTGAGTAGCAGAGAGAGAGAATAGTAGAGAGTAGTAGAGAGTGAGTAGTAGAGTGAGTACTAGAGAGTGGTAGAGAGAGAGTAGTAGAGAGTGAGTAGTAGAGAGTAGTAGAGAGTGAGTAGTAGAGAGTGAGTAGTAGAGTGTAGTAGAGAGAGAGTAGTAGAGAGTGAGTAGTAGAGAGTAGTAGAGAGTGAGAAGTAGAGAGTGAGTAGTAGAGAGTAGTAGATAGTGAGTAGTAAAGAGTGAGTAGTAGAGAGAGAGTAGTAAAGAGTGAGTAGTAGAGAGTAGAGAGTAGTAGAGAGTGAGTAGTAGAGAGTAGTAGATAGTGAGTAGTAGGGAGTGAGTAGTAGAGAGAGTATATAGAGAGTAGTAGAGTAGTAGAGAATGAGTAGTAGAGAGTGAGTATTAGAGAGTAGTGGAGTAGTAGAGAGTAAGTAGTAGAGAGTAGTGGAGAATATTCCAAAGTTTGGCACAGCACCACTTGCACAATAAGTCCAATCAAATCATATCACTTAGAGTCCGTATTGAAGCGCTGAATCTTGGTGTATATTCAAATGCTTTTATTTTCCTTAAGTTTATGTATCACAGCCAGCTGACGCGTTTCGTTCTGTACAACAGAACTTCTTATTTCCTTCAAGTTATGTCGGTATCCTGTTGTCGTATAACTAGATATTTCTTGCAAATGTTAGACGAGACGTAAGTACATTCTTATTCAAAGTGACTAGGTATCAATTTTACCCACACAATTCGGGCAGACTTCAGTAATCTATAGCATCCTCAAAGTCAGTCTTTCAAAAATTCCAAAGTATAGGACATGATAATCCAAATCCAAATGTTTCTCAAGAAAAGTCATTTTCAATCGTTCGGAATTTCGGCGTTTGGGAAGATATGACCCAGGGACCCCCAGTATGCAAGGGGAATTAGTCCCCCCTCTGCAAACGCGCCAGTGGCCTGCGTTGCAGAGAGGTGTAAAAAGAGGCATAGCCTCATTACACCTCTGTGCAATGCAGCCCCCTGGTGCATACTGGAGGTTCCAGGTGGGCTAGTTGGCCCCCCGGGACCCCCAGTATGCAAGGGGAATTAGTTCCCCCTCTTCAAACATGCACGGGGGCTGCGTTGCAGAGAGGTGTAAAAAAGGGTGTGGCCTCATTACACCTCTCTGCAATGCAGCCCCATGGCGCATATTGGAGGCTCCTGGTGGGCTAGTTTGCCCCCAGGGATCCCCAGTATGCAAGGGGAATTAGTTCCCCCTCTGCAAATGCGCCAGGGGGCTGAGTTGCAGAGAGGTGTAACAAGGGGCATAGCCTCATTACACCTCTGCAATGCAGCCCCCTGGCGCATACTGGCGGTTCAAGGTGGGCTAGTTGGCCCCCAGGGGCCCCCAGTATGCAAGGGGAATTAGTTCCCCCTTTTCAAACATGCACTGGGGCTGCGTTGCAGAGAGGTGTAAAAAGGGGCGTGGCTTCATTACACCTCTCTGCAATGCACTCCCCTGGCGCATACTGGAGATTCCTGGTGGGCTTTCAGGTCTTATATAGTTAGGAATTAGCATTAAAAAAAACTTTGAAATTCACTGAAAAAAACATAGGTTTCAGGCCTTATATAGTTAGGAATTAGCATTTAAAAAACCTTGCAAATTCACTGAAAAAAACATAGGTTTCAGGCCTTATATAGTCAGGAATTAGCATTTAAAAAACCTTTGAAATTCATTTTAGATACTTGTATTGCTGTAACAATGGATTCAAATATGATACTCTGTATTTTACAAAGAGTGATGAAAGATTTTACTAGTGTATGAAAAGGTGTATGTGATTGTCACGTGGATGATGTCATCAGTGATGTCATCAGTGATGTCATTTGAGATGTCATCAGTGATGTCACTGACCATGTCATGAATGATGTAATATGTGACATCATCAGCAGTGGATTGCGGGTGCGCGAAATATAGTTAGTACAACTAACTATATAGGAGCAATTTCAGTAGTTTTGTATGAGTGAAATGTCCAGCTAACTATAACACCCCTAAAATTTATAGTTTTTTGAGTGAATTTTAAAGGTTTTTTAAATGCTAATTCCTAACTATATAAGGCCTGAAACCTATGGTTTTTTCAGTGAATATATATATGGTTTGTGTTTGAAAGGTAAAAGGTGGTTGCTTACTAATTTTTCATGAAAACTCATTGTGTTTGCTAACTTTGATTTTAGGGACGACACATTGAAATTCTTTTCTTTGGGGTTCTAGACCTATTTATAAGCTATCTGCTATAGGAAATAGGAGTACTAAACAATAAGCATTAACCCTGGACGAAGTACTATGCTGCGCTCACGTAGTTTGCGAAGTTTGTGCTACTTCGCACTACGCAGACTGCACGTAGCACAGTGCAAACATGCATAGCGGTCATTTTTTCCTTGCTCGCGGTCCTCAACGTCAAGTTGGCGACCGCGAGCGCGCAAAATGACATCCCAGCGAGACTGTTTCCTCGTTCGTGATCAGCAACATCTGATCGCGAGCGTGGAAAATAAACCTCCCGGCGAGATTCTCAACACGGGGAGGTCAGTTTTCTCATTGCGAGTGGTCGCATATGCTCACGACTGCTCATGATGAGAAACTACCAGTCCGCGTTGAGAAAGCTGCTGCTTGAGAAGAAATCTACTTGAGCGGCAGATGAGGTTTGCACTGATTGCACAGTGCCGGATGCTTGTCCGCACTGTGCAATCAGTGTGAACAGCATTTTGCACAGTGCAATGCGCAGTTCACGTAGCTACGCGTAGCTCGCGTAGTGCAAAGTGCACTTCGCGTAGCCACGCGTAGCGCTAATACGCAAACTACACCCAGGGTTACTAAGCATAGAGAAGAAAAATTATATTGTCTGGTAGAAGTGGTGTTCGAACTGGCTTTCTCCAGATTGATAATGGTGTCATCCATGTCCACATTAAAAAGAGTATATCCCAGACAGCAAACCTGTTCCACATGTTCACAAGCATTCAAGGATCACTTTTTAGGTAACACTATATTTGATCTAGAAGTAAAATTCCTAGATTGCATCATATACAAGTAATAAGCACAAAATGGCAAGTTGAGATAGAGCTTTATGAGAATGGAAACACAAGCCAATATTTCCCCAGTTGTGGCTTCTTGGAATAGATTGGTTTAATAATGTATGGAGTTTGTCGATATGATCAACTATGAATTTAGAACGACACCTAGTTGGCTTCAATGTAACATCTATACCAACATCAAATGCAGAATACACCACAACAGTGCATTCAAGCAGCGCAACACATTAAATTGGCCCTACTAAAGGTGGGCAAAGGTTACACTAAGTCAGTATAGTCTGGCATATTTGAGAGCCTGAGGTTGAATTTGGTGCTCAGAATCTTCCATTTGTGACCAAAGTCCTCCTAGGCATAGCTAAACTCAAGGCGTGGATCGAGGAAGGTGATAGAGGGTGGGATGTTAGGAGGTCTTGGGTGATGGCTTCAGAGGGTGAGACTAGATGTATCCGGGAATTTGCTGTCACAAAGGGCTGTTGAAGTTGTCTCTATTAAAACAAAATCATTGTGAGCATTGAACTTGGAAGGTTTTATTTTTAAATCAATCAATCAATCAATCAATCATAGCATTTGTAAAGCGCACTACCCCCCCCATGAGGGTCTCAAAACGCTAGGGGGGTGCTGCTACTGCTGGTCATGAGTAGCCTTCTGAAGGTAAGTCGGTCCTGGCTCTGCCGTAGGAGGTTGGGGAGGGTGTTCCAGGTTTTGGCGGCGAGGCGGGGGAATGATCGGCCACCGGTGGTCCCTCTTCAGATGCGGGGGACAGTAGCGAGGGCGAGGTCGGCCAAGTGGAGCTGGCGGATCAGGGTGTAGAAGGTGAGTTGTCTGTTGAGGTATGTCGGTCCGGTGTTGTGTAGTGCTTTGTGTGCATGGGTGAGGAGCTTGAAGGTGCTCCTCTTGTTGATGGGAAGCCAGTACGTGATCCTCTTGTTGATGGGAAGCCAGTGTAGGTCTTTTAGGTGGGGTGTGATGTGGCTGCGGCGAGGGATGTCAAGGATCAAGTGTGCAGAGGCTTTCTGTATGCGTTGTAGTCATTTCAGGAGTTTGACCGAGGCTCCTGCATAGAGGGCGTTACCGTAGTCTAGCCTGCTGCTGACGAGGGCCTGGGTGGCCGTTCTTCTTGTTTCAGTGGGGATCCACCTGTAGATCTTGCGGAGCATGCGGAGGATGTTGAAGCAGGAGGACGAGACGGCGTTGACTTGCTTGGTCATGGAGAGTGTTGAGTAGAAGATAAACCCTAGGTTGCGTGCGTGGTCGGTGGGTGTTGGTGCTGCTCCTAATGCGGTCGGCCACCAGGAGTTGTCCCACGCCGAGAGAGTGGAGCCGAGGATGAGGACTTCCGTCTTTTCTGAGTTCAATTTCAGGCAGCTGATCTCCATCCACTCAGCGATGGCTTTCATTCCTTCGTGAAGGTTGGTTTTGGCAGTGAGGGGTTCCTTGGTGAGGGAGAGGAGCAGCTGGGTGTCGTCACAATGTCGGGCTGAGGAATAATCCTTGGGGTATGCCGCAGATGATCTCGGTGGCTTTGGATCGAAAAGGGTGGAGGCAGATGCTTTGGGTTCTGCCGGAGAGGAAGGAGGTGGTCCAATCCAGTGCTTTGTCTCTGATCCCAGCATTGATGAGGCGTGTGCGTAGGGTGTGGTGGCAGACAGTGCCGAAGGTGGCTGACAGGTCCAGGAGGATGAAGGCCACGGTTTCACCGTTGTCCAGCAGGAGCCTGATGTCATCAGTGACAGCGATGAGGGCACTTTCGGTGCTGTGGTTGCTGCGGAATCTGGACTGGGACGGATCCAGGATTCTGTTCTCCTCGAGGTAGTGGGTCAGTTGTCTGCTGACTATCTCCTCGATGACCTTTGCTGGGAACGGGAGCAGGGAGATGGGTCAGAAGTTCTTGAGGCCCTTGGGATCCGCCCTGGAGTTTTTGAGTAAGGCGTTGATCTCTGCATGCTTCCAGGTTTCCGGGAAGGTAGCGGTCTCAAAGGAGATGTTGATGGCCTTGCGGAGATGGGGTGCGATGGTGGAGCTGGCTTTGTTGAAGATGTTGTATGGGCATGGGTCTGACTGAGAGCCAGAATGGATTGTGTTCATGATCTTGATGGTGTCGTCGTTGTTTATGTTGGTCCAGGTGAGCAGGGGATCGGTGAGGATGGTGGCCTTGAGGTCGGAGATCTTGGTGATTGTCGGGGCGGTAAGGGTGTTGAAGCTGTTGTGGATATCTGTGATCTTGCGATGGAAGAAGGTGGTGAGGGCGTCGCACAGGTCTTGTGAAGGTGGGATGTCGCTGGTGTTGGAGCTGGGATTGGAGAGCTCCTTGGCGATGTTGACAAGCTCTTTGCTGTTGTACACGTTGTGGTCTCGGCGGACTTTGAAGGAGGCCCTTTTGGCAGATGGTGATGGTGTCTGCGTATGGCGTTCTTGAGGGCTGTGTAGCTGTCTGGTGTCTGTTCGCGGTACCATTTCTTCTTTAGTTTTCGGCAGGTTTGTTTGGATGCCTGGAAGTCCGTAGTGAACCAACTGGCTTTCTTGTTGGTGTGTCTGTTGGAGAGTTTCTTGTGCGGGCCGAGGGTGTTGGCGCAGTCGTCGATCCACTGTCTAAGGTTGAGGGCAGCGGTGTTTGGGTTGGTGGGGTCTACGGGGGGACTTTGGGCGAGGGTGGTGTTTAGCTGGTCTTTGGTGACTTTGCTCCAGCATCGGTGAGGGATCTTCTGAGTGCAGTGGTGTGTGGTGGGTTTCCGGAGGTGAAGTGGATGCAGCGATGGTCGGTCCAATGGAGTTCGGTGGTATGGCTGAAGGAGACGTGGGAGCTTCCAGAGAAGATGGGGTCAAGCGTGTGGCCAGCAGAGTGGGTAGGTGTTGTGACAAGCTGTCTGAGTCCAAGGTTGGTGAGGTTGTCAATCAAGGTGGTGGATTTGGTGTTGTTGTTGTTCTCGAGGTGGAAGTTCAGGTCCCCGAGGAGGATGTAGTCTGCGGAGGCGAAGGTGTGCGTACTGGCAAAGTCGGCGATGGTGTCGCCGTCGTCCGGGGGTCTGTAGATGAGGGTTCCTCTGAGGGTGGTGTTGGGATCAGTGTGAATCTGGAAGTGTAGGTGTTCGGCGGTGCTGAGGGTGTCGTTGGTGCTGGTCGAGACTCTGAGGTGTTCCTGTGGAAAATGGCGATTCTCGCTCCTGTTCCGTTGGTGAGGTCCCTGCGGGTGCTCGTGTAGCCATCAGGGATGGCTATGGATGGCGATGTTGGGTGCCGAGGAGGGGTTCAACCAGGTCTCTGTCAGGAAGGCGATATCTGGGGAGGTGGAGTGGAGTAGGTCCCAGAGTTCGATGGATGGTTTCCTGACTTGCAAGGTTTTGCCTTGCACTGCTTGAGCTGTTCACAGAGCCTTGTACAGAGTTGAACTTTGGGAATTTTATAACTAATCTAGTCAGAACTGCTGAAAATTGAGCCCATGACATAGCACCATGGTACTCTGACAATACCTTTATAAAATGGAGATGGCATCAATTCACTTTATCGGTATCTTTATAGTCCTGATACTACTTGAATGATTTTTTTTCCAGAGTTACTATTTTCACGCCTATATAATGTAACTACATATATTTATGTTGTGATGGATGTGCCAAAACAATATTAGCATGCAAGATAATCTAGAAATTCCAAAAATGAAAAAGTTAATTTGTGAGTCAGATATCAGGTTTGGGAATTGGGTATTATCTTCTAATTCAAGCAGGTAGAGCACCTGTCCCTTCAGGGAGCTCCACAGTGATATATCCCTCGATCCAGCGGTAGCAGGGGAAGTGGTACATATTTCCTGCGGGAGATTTCACAGTGACTTTGTTGCAGAACCAGCTATCCTCAGGGAAGAAGGAAAAGGGCTCTTTGTGAAGGCTGATGAGCTGGATATCCCCCAAGTCCTTTTTTTCATGGATGTGGTACACGTCAGCCTGAAAATCAAGAAAACCAGAAGCATTATTTTATTGTACAATTTTTTATTTAGATATACCTGCCACAAGGACATTTAAATATCAGCAGGAATGACATTGCTCAATTTCCTCTATCTGACTAATTTTATGTTACAATAGGTAAATAAATAATTAATTGGTTTGCTAATTCATTTAAAGCTTCCCAAAGGCAAACACTTGAAAAACATTTTCACAATTACAAGTACATCATCTCAAATAACGAATGTTGTTAGATTACGCACCCATGCAAGAAATCCCACTTACATCTCATATCTTGATTGCCAAGACATGTTTTTGCAGTCTCAGTTGCTACTTTTATGTAATGAATTGAAAAATTCCAAGTGCCCCAATAGTCCTATGGGGTCCAGTGTCCAAACTTATGATGAAACAGGATCCAGGAAAAGCTATTCAGTATCTTGATAGCAGGGATTTTCCCAAGAGAGAAAGTAAAGTTATATAAAGTGTTGGGTTGTTAACCCAATAACCTCTAAAATGGAAAAAGTTTCAAGGAATTTTGGTCCATTTTATTTCACAGATAGCCATTGTAGAGATGTTTGTCAATTTAGGATAAAAAGCACAGTTGCTGGTGAGAATAGCAAAGGGCAACACACTTTCAGAAATGGACAATTTAAGTAAGCTCCTGATCAAGGCAAATGCCTCATGGCAGATATATGGCGATACAGCCACTGGTAGGTTAGCTACATTTGTATAGCCCTTATTTGGGAGTGAGTAAGAAGGCAGTGTCAAACATGTCACAATGTCCATTTATTTGGACCCATTGTTTTTAGCATAATTCACCAGGTTTTTGATGGAACCTGTCAAAAAATTGGTACATAAGAATAAATAAATCTAAACCTCACAGGCATGTGTGAAAAGATGCCATGCACAAAATCACATTTAATGTTTGTATTTTTTGGTATAAAAGACTAAACTCGTTCTTTGGACCTATTAGCTCTTTAGATTTCTTTGTGGAGCCTTTACTGAAATTCTACAGTATGCAAAAAAAAAAGATGCATTCAGAAGACTTCCAATTTTATAAAGTGTTAAACGGATGAAAGCCCTTCACCATAAAAGTTTTTTTTTTCTTTCAAATCATGCTGCATTGCTATATGAACAATCAAGGACATTTACATGATCAAGTCCAACATTTGAGGAAACAAACCAGAAAAGAATACATCTGAGAAACACTGAGTTTTAGAAATTAGGTTTCTGGTTGACAGAGTGCAGAAGCAGGAACCGCAATCCTAGTAAGGGTAAGTCATATACACATCAGAGATTACCTGTGCTCACCCTGTAGTAGCTTGGCACAGAGCAATCAGGATAATTTAAAGAGGCAATTCGTAAAGTTTTTGTGCAATACACACCTAGTAAACAATGAATACAAAACAAAAATACTCCGCACATGTTTACAAAAAAAGATTATTATATTCTGAAAAAAGCAAGGCCAATACAACAAAAATAATAAATGCAGTGCAGCGCTCAGAATCAAACTGCTCTAAAAATAGGTTATTTGGTTGCGCTGGACCAGAACAAAGTCAAAGTTCGGCAGACCGTAATGGGGTGCCGACTGACTACAGGATCCATGCAGCGAGATGCATCATGGGATACATAGATGTGGGACCCGCAGTCAATGGTTGTGTCGATCTTCTCTACGTGGTTATGGCGATGCATCAGTTCCAAGGATGGATGCTAGAGTCTAGAGGTGTTGAGAGATGCACTGAGTTTCCCCATGCTGTCACGGGGATGTGACGATCTCACCAAGCTGCAGCTGCATCAATACAATGTATGAAGCATTGATCTCTGATGATAAAGCACTTGTTCTGAATCGAAGCAACAATTTTTACTCCCGCAACCAGGTTGATGCACCATTCTACTATCCGCAGACAAGAGATGCATCCAAATCTATGTTGCAAGTATTCGGACCACTTCCAGAACACACAGGCTTGGCAGGGGTAGGCCTGAGACAGGTCTGGAAGGCTACTTCTGTGGGTGACACAATCAGTGCTGCTGCCCTCTACATTGCATTTAACATTCAGGCCCTGGGTATATGGGATACAACTTTACAAAGGACTTGCAAGAAAAATTAAATATACCAATCATGTATACACTAATTACATACATGTTTAGGGAAGAACCACATGCACTTTTTGCACTGATCAGCAGTGGTAAAGGGCTTAGATTCCTAAGGCCAACAACATGAGTCACCAAAACATGGAGGTATAAAGCAAAAAGATTGGGAAAAGACCACCCTAATGATGCCAGATCTCAAACAGAGCATCTCTTTGATCCATATCCGCACATTAAAAAAACATATGGGTTTGTTTTCCCTCCACATACAAAGTATAACAATTATTATAGACTGGATATTTACCCCACTAGTAAATAAATAAACTAACAAAATGGTCCTTGAGGGAGTTTACCAGAATAAAAATGTATATATGTAAAGTGGATAAATTAGCAAATAGCTTTGTTCCACCTTCCCTGCTCCATGCCTTTCTATCTGACATGGATGGCACTTTGATAATCCTATGCTTAAAGAATTTGATAGTAAAGCAGACATTTGATGTGAGCAGATCTAGAGTGTCACTGGTGTTGCGGGTGCTCTATACAGGAGCTGCTATATATATATATATATATATATGCATGGGCTTCACTACAGATACCAGCATGCCTCGCTTAGCTGACGCCCATGTGGGCGGGACTATTACAACTGAATAAATCTGATCCACTTAAACCCGCTGTCTGTGTCATATTGGAAAGAGCCAGTGATCAAGAGCTTACACGCTCGAAACGCGTTTGGCAGTCACGCATTGACGAGCGAAGGGCCGCTGAAAGGCTCTGCTGCCGCCTGCTGTGTGCGTTACCCCTAAAAGTGTGATCTCCTCTACCAGGGAAACCTATTTCTTTCTCATATATATATATATATATATATATATATATATATATATTTATATTTATATATATGTATATAATATATGTATATATGTCTATACATGTACATATATCATGAAAATTCCTTCTTGGTAACGCCGCGTAGTCACTCACGCGCTGCGAACATCAAGCAGGACACGGACCCATATTAAAGTGCTGATTTTTTTATTCCCAAGTCAAAGACGCGTTTCGCAGCATCTCGCCGCTTGTTCACTCGACAAATGTTTGTAGTGTGGGAAGCTTTTTAAAGTGACAGTGCTTGTTTTTTGCAGTGCTTCACGTGATCATAGTCTCAATGGTAATGGTAGACAGACTTACGTTATCGTTTCAATATTCATCAGTGCAAAAATATATACTTAGTGCAAAAAATACAAGGATTTAGTTTGATCATATCATGCTGAAATAGCAATGTGTATATATATATATTGATCATAGACAGCCAACCTGCTAAAAATATATTTTCAGGTAAGGAAAGGTTATTTCACTAAAATAGTATGAATTGTTCATGTTGAAATACCTATCGATTTAACTATTCCATAGCTTAACACTTGTGATGACATTTTTTGTATATATAAATATGCTCTATACAGGAGCTGCTATACATATATATATATATATATATATATACATATGTGAACAAGGGCTGCAAAGCCCTAAACGCATCAGGGTTGGTTGGGTCACAAGAAACTGAAAATAAATCTACCTGAAAGAACTTGTGGTCTGTCTCCTGCTTCGCCGGTCCTGGGTGATCGGAGGTGGTATTGCGGAGTTTCAGTTCATATATATATACATATATATATATATATATAAATATATATATATATATCCAGGCTCTCTGCTCCAAAGTCCGGTGCACTCTTGCAGCGGGTGCTCGTCCAAGCGCGTCAGAGCTTCGCGCTTCAATATGAAAGCTCACTCCCTCCCGGTCCCGAGAGGAAAATAAAGACCGCACACACGGGAATTCTTGAGATGGCAACTTTTACTCGCACAGACGCGTTTCGGAAGCTGCGCTTCCTTCCTCAATGTTAGTTACACCGTCACACGCGATTTGGCGCCATTTATTTCAAATCACACAAACGACCTGTATTGGCAAACACAGAGAGAGGACTGACGCGTATGCGCCATCTTGCTAATGCGTATCATCCCGCAAAAACATACTGATAATCAAACAATACTCTTTCATTAATTAATTACAACGCTTCATAATTATAAAAAAGCCTCTCGAATTTACAACGAGAATTTGCATAGTGATATATTGCCGTGGATCGGCACATCTCCTCTCACTAATGTATTGCGAAATTGATTATAAATCTTGCCGTGGATCGGCCTAAGGCAACACTAAGGTTGCCATTTAAATTTCCAATAACCCAATACAATCATTTTTGCCAGTCAATGTCGGATGTTGCATTTCAAAATATTAACAAAGTTGCAAAATATTCCACAATAATCCTGAAAAAACAAAAGAAGTAAATATATAGTACATTACATAACAGGACACTCATCGTCCCGTAGTACCAGACACTCAGTAATGATCAGTTTCTGAAAGACACTATTTACAAAAAAAAACATTACCATATAGCTGTTATTCCCTTCATATTTGCACTGGAAATGCTGTGTGGCATTATTATTTTAACTCCCTAGATGTACAGTCAGTTCCTCCCCACAATTTAATCCCCAGGGGGCTTTGGTTTGGCAATCTATGATGTATCGGGATTCTAATCTGCGAAGTTTTTGCAGTTTATCCCCTCCCCTGATATTGTCGGGGATCGCATCAAGGCAAAAGTACTGTAACAGATTCCTATCGCTCTTGTGTTTGATCGAAAAATGTCTGGCGACAGGGTATGTGAAATCTCTGTTTACTATGGCCCGCATATGCTCCAAAATGCGCAATTTCACGGGGTTAATGGTACTGCCTATGTACCTAAGCCCACAGGGGCAGAGAAGGCAATAGACCGCAAAAGGGGAGGTGCATGTAAGGAACTGATTTATTTTCTTCCTCTTTTTAGTGCCACAACCCATGATTTCGTAAGAATAGACCCTCTTACTGTTGGCACAGGCTTTGCACCGGCCACAAGGAAAGTAGCCTTTTGCATCTTTTAAATTGCTCGTGCGTGCAGGGACAGGTGACAGATGACTATGTACCAAAGTATCCCTCAGTGAGCGTGCCCTTTTAAAGGTAATTAAGGGATTGGCAGGTATATCACTCCCTATTATACTGTCCTTTTGCAAAATGTGCCAATGTCTTTTTAGGATACTCCTCAGTTGTTGACAATCTTTGGAGTGAGGTGTAATCATCCTAAATTTCTCTATGTCAGTAGAGGGTTTCTGCTTTTTAACAAACAAAGTCTGCCTGGGTTGTGTTCTTACTCTATCTAGAGTGTTCCGTAACAGTTGCCTGCTGTACCCCCTCGCCTCAAATCTATCATTGCTTTCCTGTGCAGCCAATTCGAAATCATCATTAGTGGAACAGTTACGTTTTAACCGTAGAAGCTCTCCATAAGGTATACTCCTGATGAGCTTCTGTGGATGATTAGATGACGCATGCAGCGTACTGTTTCCCGCTGTCGGCTTTCTATAGAGGGAAGTTTGGATCCTGTTGTTAATCACCTCTATTCTCAAGTCTAAATACACTGCTTCGCTTGTACTTATATTACCAGTGAAGATTAAATTACAGTTGTTATCATTCAACACCTTTACATATTGCCATGCTGTCTCCACTGAGCCATTCCACACTATGCACAAATCGTCGATATAACGATACCAGGAAACGATACAGTTTGACCACTGTTCTTTATCAGGCCCCCAGGCTTCCTGCTCCTCCCACCAACCCACGAATAAATTCGCGTAGCTGGGGGCGAAGCAGGAACCCATGGCCGTGCCCGACAGCTGTCTAAACAAATCATCCTGAAAAAGAAAGATGTTATTCTCAAGACAGAATGCAACTAATTCCATCAACATAGCATTATGTTGGGCATATTTCAGCTGTCTCTTCCCTAGGAAGTACTGGATCGCCTTCATTCCCTGTGCATGCTCAATGCTGGTGTAGAGACTGGTAATGTCGAGAGTCAGCAGGCAGTATCCTGGTTGCCAAGCAATTGCTTCAATTTTCTCAATGAAATCGGCAGTGTCTCGAATATAAGACTTGAGGCCCAACACCATTTCAAATAAATAGTGATCTAAAAATTTAGATAGATTTTCAGTAAGGCTGCCCATGGATGAAATAATAGGACGCCCAGGTGGTTTATCCATGCTCTTGTGAACTTTGGGCAGGTAGTAAAAAGTGGGGGTGACAGGATGTATCGTTTTCAAAAAAAGATATTCTTCTGTCTCCAGCATCTGTTTATCATGCCACTTTTTCAGCAGTCCGTGCAAAGTTGTGATGCTGGACTGATATCTTTGCTTAGTAGTCAACTCGTAACAAGAACCATCCTGCAATTGTCGCATAGCTTCCTGGACATAATCTTCACGCGACAGGATGACCACATTGCCTCCTTTGTCTGAAGGTTTGCAGACTATTGATGTGTCATCGGCCAGTGTTTTTATCGCGTTACGCTGTGATTCAGTTAGATTATCACGGTGTCCCCCAGATTTCCTATGTGTGCGCATTCTTCTCAGATCACGAATCACTAACTCGGAGAAAGTGTCGATCATGTCAGTTTGTGTTGGAGGCACAAATTTGGACTTTAATTTGAGACCGCTGACTGGGGCCTCTTGTTCGATTTCCACCGACCTTAGTCTCTGAGACAGGGTATCAGGTAGCGTTGACAACACACTCCCTGTGTTTTCCAAACGTAGTTCTTCTAATAGCTCCAAAGTGGTTAGTTCATTCACTTTCAATAGGTCAGTGTCTTTATAGCGTGATCGGATAATTTTAGCTTCATCAGCCATTGGTTTCGTCTTGAAGAATTTATGCAGGCGTAGTCTTCTAACGAATTGAAACAAATCGATTCTAGTCTGTGTATACTCAAGGTTACTGTCTGGACAAAAAGTTAATCCCAATTTAAGGACTGACTCCTCTGGTGGTGAAAGCATCCTTGCGGAGAGGTTAATGATGGTAAGGTTATCTGTTGATTCCTCATGCCCTACCATCTTTTTCCCCTTGTTGCTCGCGTTCTGCGTGTCTGGGCACCCGCATTCGGCGCCCTTCCTCTTCCTCTGCCTCTTCCGGCCCCCTCGTCTGGTTTTTCTTCGTTTTCTGGGGGTTTGTTCTTTCCCCCCCTCAACCAATTCATTCGGATGACTTGTACCTCCGTCTGAAAAGGGGTTTCTACGGTTTGTGGCAGGGTTCTAGCTTCGTCCTCCGACTGCTCGCCCTCAGTAACCTCGGATTCTGATGTCTCCACATCCAACGGTGCAGCCGCACCGGCAGCCTTATTTTTCAATAGGTCCTTCCTTGTCTGGTCGTACTTTTTGGAGAACGTAAGGACTCGACCCATGGCATAGTCCCTTTCGTCCCTCTCAAATTTCTCTTGTTTCCGCATGCGTATTTTCTGCTCATATTTCTCCAGTCGTTTCTTCATCTGGGCTCTAAGTTGTTCCTGCTGGTCTTTGTCTCCGTTGGTCGCTATTTCCGTTTCCATGGTTTCAATTTCTTTGAGGACCTTGTCTCTGTCGCTCCAAGCAAATTGTACCAGGATTTCCAACATCCCCTCGCAGGATTTAGCTTAGAATTTAAATTGTGGGGAGGAACTGACTGTACATCTAGGGAGTTAAAATAATAATGCCACACAGCATTTCCAGTGCAAATATGAAGGGAATAACAGCTATATGGTAATGGTTTTTTTTGTAAATAGTGTCTTTCAGAAACTGATCATTACTGAGTGTCTGGTACTACGGGACGATGAGTGTCCTGTTATGTAATGTACTATATATTTACTTCTTTTGTTCTTTCAGGATTATTGTGGAATATTTTGCAACTTTGTTAATATTTTGAAATGCAACATCCGACATTGACTGGCAAAAATGATTGTATTGGGTTATTGGAAATTTAAATGGCAACCTTAGTGTTGCCTTAGGCCGATCCACGGCAAGATTTATAATCAATTTTGCAATACATTAGTGAGAGGAGATGTGCCGATCCACGGCAATATATCACTATGCAAATTCTCGTTGTAAATTCGAGAGGCTTTTTTATAATTATGAAGCGTTGTAATTAATTAATGAAAGAGTATTGTTTGATTATCAGTATGTTTTTGCGGGATGATACGCATTAGCAAGATGGCGCATACGCGTCAGTCCTCTCTCTGTGTTTGCCAATACAGGTCGTTTGTGTGATTTGAAATAAATGGCGCCAAATCGCGTGTGACGGTGTAACTAACATTGAGGAAGGAAGCGCAGCTTCCGAAACGCGTCTGTGCGAGTAAAAGTTGCCATCTCAAGAATTCCCGTGTGTGCGGTCTTTATTTTCCTCTCGGGACCGGGAGGGAGTGAGCTTTCATATATATATATATATATATATATTGTCAACACGTTGCCTCCCACGAAGCCCTAGGAGGCGAGTTCGCACACAAACATTTGGCAAAATCCTTTATTTTCTGGATGCACGGACCAAAAAGCATTTCCCTACGCGTTTCAGCATGAGCCTTGTTCACGGGAATCCGTTGCTTTAAATCGGCACTGTGGTATGTCCCACCAAGCTTTAATTACACCGCCCTCATTCGGCCCACCCATATTGGAGCGGAGCATGGTGGTACCAGTAGTCCCGAACAAAAAATCAGTCCTTGAATAGGTTACATGGTCCGTATTATAACATCATTACTGAGGGCCAATGTTCCCTGCAAGGCGCCTATTGACATCAAAAAGGGCCCAGGAACGCAGTGTATCTGCGGTGGCACAGACAGCCCATGTGAGATCCTCTAGACTGCTCTGTGCCGTTTTGCTGGTGGTGCCAAACTCCTACTGGCACTGGGCAGTGCCGTGAAAATATTGTCAACACGTTGCCTCCCACGAAGCCCTAGGAGGCGAGTTCGCACACAAACATTTGGCAAAATCCTTTATTTTCTGGATGCACGGACCAAAAAGCATTTCCCTACGCGTTTCAGCATGAGCCTTGTTCACGGGAATCCGTTGCTTTAAATCGGCACTGTAGTATGTCCCACCAAGCTTTAATTACACCGCCCTCATTCGGCCCGCCCATATTGGAGCAGAGCATGGTGGTACCAGTAGTCCCGAACAAAAATCAGTCCTTGAATAGGTTGCATGGTCCGTATTATAACATCATTACTGAGGGCCAATGTTCCCTGCAAGGCGCCTATTGACATCAAGAAGGGCCCAGGAACGCAGTGTATCTGCGGTGGCACAGACAGCCCGTGTGAGATCCTCTAGACTGCTCTGTGCCGTTTTGCTGGTGGTGCCAAACTCCTACCGGCACTGGGCAGTGCCGTGAAAATATTGTCAACATGTTACCTCCCACGAAGCCCTAGGAGGCGAGTTCGCACACAAACATTTGGCAAAATCCTTTATTTTCTGGATGCACGGACCAAAAAGCATTTCCCTTCGCGTTTCAGCATGAGCCTTGTTCACGGGAATCCGTTGCTTTAAATCGGCACTGTGGTATGTCCCACCAAGCTTTAATTACACCGCCCTCATTCGGCCCGCCCATATTGGAGCAGAGCATGGTGGTACCAGTAGTCCCGAACAAAAATCAGTCCTTGAATAGGTTACATGGTCCGTATTATAACATCATTACTGAGGGCCAATGTTCCCTGCAAGGCGCCTATTGACATCAAGAAGGGCCCAGGAACGCAGTGTATCTGCGGTGGCACAGACAGCCCGTGTGAGATCCTCTAGACTGCTCTGTGCCGTTTTGCTGGTGGTGCCAAACTCCTACCGGCACTGGGCAGTGCCGTGAAAATATTGTCAACACGTTGCCTCCCACGAAGCCCTAGGAGGCGAGTTCGCACACAAACATTTGGCAAAATCCTTTATTTTCTGGATGCACGGACCAAAAAGCATTTCCATACGCGTTTCAGCATGAGCCTTGTTCACGGGAATCCGTTGCTTTAAATCGGCACTGTGGTATGTCCCACCAAGCTTTAATTACACCGCCCTCATTCGGCCCGCCCATATTGGAGCAGAGCATGGTGGTACCAGTAGTCCCGAACAAAAATCAGTCCTTGAATAGGTTACATGGTCCGTATTATAACATCATTACTGAGGGCCAATGTTCCCTGCAAGGCGCCTATTGACATCAAGAAGGGCCCAGGAACGCAGTGTATCTGCGGTGGCACAGACAGCCCGTGTGAGATCCTCTAGACTGCTCTGTGCCGTTTTGCTGGTGGTGCCAAACTCCTACCGGCACTGGGCAGTGCCGTGAAAATATTATCAACACGTTGCCTCCCACGAAGCCCTAGGAGGCGAGTTCGCACACAAACATTTGGCAAAATCCTTTATTTTCTGGATGCACGGACCAAAAAGCATTTCCCTACGTGTTTCAGCATGAGCCTTGTTCACGGGAATCCGTTGCTTTAAATCGGCACTGTGGTATGTCCCACCAAGCTTTAATTACACCGCCCTCATTCGGCCCGCCCATATTGGAGCAGAGCATGGTGGTACCAGTAGTCCCGAACAAAAATCAGTCCTTGAATAGGTTACATGGTCCGTATTATAACATCATTACTGAGGGCCAATGTTCCCTGCAAGGCGCCTATTGACATCAAGAAGGGCCCAGGAACGCAGTGTATCTGCGGTGGCACAGACAGCCCGTGTGAGATCCTCTAGACTGCTCTGTGCCGTTTTGCTGGTGGTGCCAAACTCCTACCGGCACTGGGCAGTGCCGTGAAAATATTGTCAACACGTAGCCTCCCACGAAGCCCTATGAGGCGAGTTCGCACACAAACATTTGGCAAAATCCTTTATTTTCTGGATGCACGGACCAAAAAGCATATATATATATATATATATATATATATATATATATATATATATATATCCAAACATAAACTGCTCGCAGTTAGAGACACCCACGCCACGTTCAAATTCACCTTATTTATTCAGGCAGCAGCAGAGGTCGGGAGATGCCTCAGGACGGCGCTGTCGTGTGCCATATATTTGCCTAAGCGTTTCAGAGTGTTTCCTTAATCATGGCATGGCATTCTGGGGGATAAGTGAGGTAAAGCGTGCAAATTTCAGGTGTTCATGTAGTCTTAGTTCCGCCCCCTGGGCAGGTACGTTCGCTGTGCATCATGGAAATCGTAGTCACAGCCAGTGTTCATTCCGTAGTGGAAGCGGTTTCCATTTTGTCTGTTGAATTTAACATCATTTAGGGCATGGGTGGCAATGCATTGAATTTTCATATGTGGTGTTTGGGGTGTAGTTAACTAGTTAACTCTTTGGGGGGAAACTCCAAAATGCCTTTGTTGTTTGTGTTGATGTGTAACTTTCAAACCTTGTAGCCATGGGGACTTTTTTTTTTGCATTAAGCTGTGATGTATTCATCCTCCTTTTTCTGGCCATATAAGGAGGGATATCGGCCTGGTTGAGTTTATTTTTTTTGGCCTTTGCCCTTTACCCATGTACCTGTGATGAGTGCCCATGTGGAGCTGTTGTGGTAGTAGTAGTAGTAGTGTGCCGTTTTGTTTTTGAGAAATTGGCCTGTGCCTTGCCATTGTTCCTGTTGGCTTACTACTGTTCACATCCCCATTGCTATCTGCTGCAGGCCACTGATGCTGCATCCATGATGCACAAATTATGGATAAACAAGTTCCACTTCCACTACATTTGCATTTTCATTCTTTTCTATTCTTACTCTTACTGGATGTACTAATACTTCTAGTAGTAATTAAAGCTAAAATAAATCCATATTTGACTGATGTTGTTCTGCCTTCTTTGCTTGTAGGTGCACAAAAGACTGGAGCAGGTGTCTGTCATCATTCATCGGCTCTTCTACTGCCAGACGGGCGTCCTTTTGTACTACGTCACGTGTGGTGTGAGTGACTAACCTGACCAGACATCATTCTCAGCAACTTGTGCAACTGAGTGCTGCTGCTGACATCTGAAGAAGATGGGCCCAAAGAAAGCAGGTACCAGGTCCTCCAAAATAGTTGCTGAGAAGAAGGAACTGACACTTAAGTCTGGTGTTGACCCAAAAACCTTTTTTGGGAAAAAAAAGTACGCCCAAGCAGATGAGTGGGGAAGAGGTAGCCAGCCTAATCTTGGAAAGCAGTGATACTGAGCATCACCTGAACTTATCGCAAAGTAGTACACATTCCACGCAAGAGGGAACACAGCAGAAAAGCGGTGAACAACAACTAGCGCCTGCAATAGTAGATGTTCAACAACAACAACTGTATGTATCAAAACAACTACCACAACCACCGCCTGCAATAGTTTTTCAAGAACCACCACTGGCAATAGTAGTTGTTGTTCCTCCTGAAGTCGGGGCAGTTCAGTAAATTGAGCCTGATGCAAAGCAAGAAGAGGTAGCACATCCTGCAGGAGATCTATTGGGTTCCAAATCCCCACCAAGGAAAAGGAGGGTTAGTCCATTGCGTTCTTCGCCAAGCATCCCTTCTGATGATCTTGATCTCAATTGGGAGCCAGAACGATCTGAGCATGAGAGGGAGGGACATCCCAAGAAGACCAGGCTAGAGAAAAGGAATGTTCCAGGAAGCCTACCACTTATGGAGTGCAATGTTCAGCAGCCGGATAATGATAATGAATCTGATGGTGATGATGAGTCAGACCCAGACATCACAAGCATTACTCCTGGCCCTGAGGACATGGAGACCAACATTTTTACCCTATCAAGAATGGCTGCGACTAGGGATGTAGTAGCACGCATACCACCAACCCAGGCCACACCAAAACTACCTCCAGCTTCCATTTTTACAATTGCACACAGCCGGCAGCGTCCTACATCCAGCACAAGTTCCACCTCAGCAGAAGGAGGTAGTGGTACTACTGCGCAGCCACATAGTGCAGTTAACCACACAACCTCCAGTTCATCCGGCATTGGAAGTGGCACCTCTAGCAGGAGACAAAAGTTAAGCTCCCCAGTGTGGGACTTCTTTACAGTTAGCGCAAATGAGGACAACATTGCTATATGTTCCATTTGTCATTCCTCTGTTCGTCGTGGTAAGCTTGGCACAAACTATGGTACCGGAGGCCAAATGACCCATTTGAAAAAACACCACCAAATCAAGTGGGAGGACCACCTACGTATCATGAAAACTGGAACCATTAATGTTGGTGGGAAAGCAGTAGAAGGTCCACGGAACACAGAGGAAGAAGAGGGAGACATTCTATCTGTTAGTGGTACACATCGTACCCATGTCCCACTCCCCAGCCCTGCAGTGGTAGAACCCAGATCCTCCGGATCAGCAACATCTCTGTGGCACCAGAGTACGAGTAGCCCGGAGACACCAAGGAGTACGGGTGCGAAGTCTGCGACACGAAGTACTACATTGGGCATATCTGAAAGAAATACCAAGCAGCAGCGTACCATTCTTAGCATGATTAAGCAGGAGGGAAAGTACGAGCGCAACCACCCAATAGCACGTTTATACAATGCTAAGCTTGCTAAAATTTTAGTACTGGACCCTCTCCCATTTTCTTTTGTTCAAGGGATGGGTTTCCTGGAATTTGTGTCAACCCTCTGCCCAAAATGGAATGTTCCCAGCCGCTACTATTTTGCCAGAGTTGCTGTTCCAGCACTACACCACGACGTGCTGGAATTGCTTGGAAAAACCTTGCAGCAGAGTGCAGTGCATAGTATCCACCTGACAACAGACATGTGGAGCAGTAGTCAAGGCACAGATTACATGTGCATCACAGCACACTGGATCTCTTTTTCAGGTGTTAGAGACAAGATATCTACAGGCATTGACATTAATGAGATTTTTAATGATACTCGCAAACATGCAACTGTAGCCATGTTTGCTATGGAGAAATCGCATACTGCTGCAAACATTTTGGATGAGTTCAACAGCAAGGTCTTTGAATGGCTGCGACCAAGAGGCCTCAATATTGGTTTTGTTGCCACCGACAATGGCAGTAATGTAGTTAAGGCCATGGAAGATGGCGGCTATTTCAGGGTCCCGTGTTTGGCACACTGCATCAACATTGTGGTTCAAGACTTTCTGAAAAGTGAAAGCAAAGTCAGCAACTTACTGACCATTTGCAGAAGAATCTGCACGCATTTCAATCATTCTTTTAAAGCCCGGAAGCAGCTACGGGTCATTCAACGTGATTATAAAATGCAAGTCAAAGCACTCATTCAGGAGGTACCAACACGTTGGAACTTTACGTATTACATGCTCGAACGGCTGTTTGAGCAGTACATACCACTCAATGCATATGTCATGACAAGATCAGGGGATAATGCTGTTAAAGACATGACCGTTGAGATGTGGCAATGGGACCTCATTAAATGCCTGACTGAGATGCTACTTCCTTTTGAGGTCTTCACACGTGCAGTCAGCAGGGAGGACTGTACTATGAGCCAAGCAATCCCACTGTTGTACATGCTTGAGCAAGAGCTGAAGGAGGTGTATGAAACGTACGAAGGTATGGAAGGAAAACGTGAAGCATTTAATTTTGCGAAGTCCTTAGCATGGCGCTTATCTCAGAATACAAGGATTCAAAATAAGATTTTGTCACATGAACATTACATTACTGCCACAATTTTGGATCCACGGTACAAATTATTTGTGAATAGTAATGCATTAATTCCTTTTTCTAAAGAGGATGTTTCCAAGTACAAAACTGTAATAGCCAAGGAAGCCACTGATTTAGAAAACGAACGGCTCTCAATTAGAGGCCTGCCAGTGCCAGCCCAGGACAGTGCAAGTACTACTGAGCATCCTACAGAGTCAAGGTCCTCTTCACAGCATGCGAGCAGTGCGTTTGCATCCCAGCAGTCAGCAACACAAACAATAACACCAACAGGATCTGATTCATCAGACACAAGCAAAAAAATAGCTGCTTGGTTTCTACAGAAAGGGATGGGGAAGTCCATTGCTGCCGCAAAGCAAAAAGAGGACGAGCAAACCAGAGCACCAATGAACATTGAGCGGATGGTCCAGGCCTATCTGGATGACACAACAGAGGTGTTCATGGAGCAAAGCCCATTGGTGTATTGGTATAGGACAAGAAGCCAATGGCCACTGCTTAGCAGGCTGGCGATAAAGTATCTAGCTTGCCCTGTTGCAAGTGTCTCTTCAGAGCGTGCGTTCAGTGCTGCTGGTGCCATTGTGACTGTGAGAAGGACCAGTCTCTCGCCCAAAAGCGTGGAGCGGTTAACCATGATAAAAATGAACCAGCACTTGATACCACCAGACTACAAAGTCCGTGAATCACAGCTGGAAGAGGAGAGCGAGTCGGAAGAAATAAGTATTGGGTTACAGGACCTACTTCTGTCAGAAGAACCACCAGGGTTTGAGGACGAGCTCCTCTTCCCTGACAACTAGCCCTTGCGGTGCCAAACGTAATCAACATCAACCACAGGTAAGAAGAGAAGTTTCTTGGGAGGTATACTGGAGGAGAGGATGGTAGTACTAATAGGACAAATATAGCTTTCAGTGAGGGGCACAGCATCTATCTGTTTGCATGTTACACATGTGGTCAGTTAATAAACTATTTCAATCAAACACTGGCCGCTGCCCTGCATCTAGAGTAAACCTTGTGACGTACAACAGTAACCCCACCACAAAACAACATCATAGCATATCTGTATAAGTTGAAAATAAATAACATTTATTCATGTATAAAAATAAAATCCTCCTATCCCTACCCTAACCCCAACCAATGTCCAAGTCCAAAGAATGTCCCACAAAACTAACCCCAACACCCAATTCCCACCCACCCACAAAAGTATTAAAAAAGGGCCAATCAACAGGGTCCGGGTCCATTACAGCTGGCGGGCTTTAAGGTGTTTGTCCACAATGATTTTTACGCGCTCCTCTAATTGGTCCTCCAGCTGGGCCATCCGGAGGAGAAGTTTTTGCCGAAAAGCACGGCACCTGCATTTGCATCCATTGTGTGTTGGGGTGGCAGATGTTAAAAACTGGCGGTGAGCGGCTGCCTGGCCACGGCGCCGTACTCCTGCAGGTGGAGCCTTGCTGGGGCCAGACGCATTGGAAGAGGCAGCAGCTGCTGCCGCCGCCTCCTCCTCCTCCTCAGCCTCAGCCACCAGCTTGCGGTACTCCTCCACAATGGCCTGCAGTTTCCTTTGCCAGGCCCTGGCTGCCAACTCCTTCCGCGATGGTTTTGAGGAAGGAGTATGAGTATCTATAAAAAAAGAAACAGAATTGTAACTGAAACTCTTCATAATTAAATCAACAGTACATTTTGGCATAGTAGCACTACCAAGCGCAGTACATACAATTGGTGTCTACTTTTAGTATCTATCTAATCTGTCCTCCTGCTTCCCCTGCCTGTAGCATTTGTTGAAGTTTTTTCCGGCATTATACTTGCCCTAGTACTGGGTGGCCTTGAGTACACATAAGAAGAACAAAAGTCTTTTTTGTATCCTTTTAGTTTTTCAAAGTAAGACTCTGCTTCCAGTGACAGTCTTCACCTATGATGAATGTACAAATACATTTAGGGGGCATCCACCCATTAAAAGTCAATGTCTATCATTCTTTATTATCGGCTTACCTGGTTTCACTTTCACCAGCAACCACCCATGCGTCCACTCCTTCCTTGCCTTGGGTTTCATTGACACAAACTCCGCTCATGATTGTTGCTATCCACTGTATCCATGCCCCCATATTCTTTTGCCCAACCAGGCCTGCATTGTATTTCACCTTGTAGTTCTACCCATCCTTTAACAACCCATGTATCCGATTTATATCAGCCATGTGAATGAACCTTACAAAGTATCCTTCTATGGTAGTTTGTCTTATTATTACATCTCTTTAGTCCTTCCTCCTTCCACCCTAGTTAACTTCTTTCCCTTTTTGTTCAACACATCCCTCAGGTCATCTGATTTGACTTTTAGTCTTCTCCAAAAGTTACACAGCTGAGTTGGAGTCTGATGGAAGAGGCCTTGTTTACTCAACTCAAACTGGTAATGCTACAAAGGGTGTCTTCTTCAACCATTGTATTTTGTCCAGTACAACTTCAAATTCATAATTTCCTAATAAGTCTCATAGCACAGTGAGGAAAAAAATGTCCCCCATCCATCTAGTAATGCAAATAAGTTATGAATATAACTTACCACCGCCCACCGCTGAACTTTCCTCCCCCACTGATGCTCCTGCAGGCGCCGCGTCCTCTGTCCCCTCCTGGATGGCAATCTCTTCGCCGCTGGCCCCGTCAGCACTGGTGGTTAGTATTGATTGTGCACCTGTAAAAACAAGTACAGCTTTTTAGATGCCTGCACACCGCCCCCTATTTTACTAGTTGTACTTTTTTCACCAGGAAGGAAGATTGAAAAAACAGTTACGTACAACAACAATCGTTGTGACAGTGTAACTTGTCCAAATTGCGTCCAATTTACAGCACTCACATTAGACAGAGTTTTGTTTTAATGTATTAGATGGTCCCTAGGGTCATCTAATCTACTCCTACTATAGTCTTTGGAAAGTTAGCCTGAGCCATATAACCATTTTTTGATCCGTGTCTACTGCTTTGCCCATGTTACCTTGCAGCTTGTTGCACGGTAAGAAAGACACCATTGAGGGCACATGATGAGTCTGGCATACAATTGACAAACCAGTATTGTTAGTCCATAATGTTGCACTTGTTGCCATGTGATGATGACTGCTAAAAACTGGCATAGTTGTATTCACTGTCTAACGTGCAACATTTTTCTCATAGGCAGATGAGAAGAGAAGATTGCCTTCTACGAAACAAGGGATTTGCAGAGCTTTCGAAAGATGTCTCCCACAATTCACACATTACTCTATCGTGCACTAGATGTACAAAATGTACAGTATTTAATCTTCTTCATTTTGCATGGTGGAGCAGTTTGTTTCTCATTGAAATACTTCCAGGTTACAACAATACAAAGCTTGTTAATTTTTACAAAAAATAAAGTTTTTGAACTTGCACGTAGACTCTGTGGTATATTTTCAGTGTCTGGGGTGCTGGGGACTGAAACGAGTGAGTGAGCGAAAGGGTCTTCTACTCTTCTTCTTCTGTTCTGGCGTGGGTTGTGTATTAACATTGGGTATATCTAACTATCTTTGTGTGGGGGTCGGGAGTGGGACAAATGGCTATGACCGAGACACTTAGGTAGGTAGACTAGATGGTCATTGGATTATGGGTTCTTCTGACTGAGTTCTGTGACCAGGGTGTAAGGTCCAACCTCCCTATCACCAACATCAACAACATCCTATTTTCTTCTTGTACATAGTTGTGTATGTGCAGAGAGAGAATAATAATAACCACAACAGTAGTAGAAGTATACTAACTGAACAAAAATTAGTAGGTAAACATCTGGTTGTGCATTTTTGTTGGTGGGAATTGAGAGACTGGAGATTACAGAGGACAACGCAAAAGACAGGAGTGGACCCAATGGCTACAGCTATTCTATCATTCAAAAGAATACCGGTCCTTAACTAAAGAGTGGCCAACAGGGCAAGCTTAGCTACACACAGTCTAATAGTAGTAGCACAGAGACTCTAGGGGCAGAGGCAGTTTGAAGGAACTGAAAGTCAGGGATGGCATTGGATAGTTACGCAAAATTTGGAAAACAAATGTAAGACCAAAGAAGGTTTTGCTAACATTGAATTACGAAGGAGCATTTATAGGTTGGAAAAAATAAGGTGCGTTAAAAAGTTAGGGAAATATAATTGTTAATAATATAAGCACTGTAGGACTTACTGGGGCCAGCAGCAGGATCCGCGGTAGAGGAGCGCTCCTCCTGTGGTTGTCCCGCCAACTCGGACCCCGTCTTCTTCTTGCCCTTCGGTGGTGCTGATCATGTAAGAAATAATAAAGAAAGAGAAACATTAAGTGCTGTGAAACAAAGACCTCATTCAAAAATCCTTTCAAACATTTTAGGGAACAACAATTCCAATAAAATTGACTTCGAAGTATAAATGACTACTGGCTTGCAAGATCCACAGACCGTCTACTTATAGAACACTAATCAAATGTGCCATAAACATTCTGATTGCAGAATACTAACGAAGTCAGTACCACCTGACCTACACCACCTATTCAATAATGCAGATGGGCCAATTGGTCAGTACGTTGGCATTTCAATTTTATTTTTACCCGCAAACATTACTTATTCATCAAAGAATTCTACACAATACTTGTACTACTATAATATATATTAAATTATTAATATTACTAGCTACTCACCAAGCCCCACGACTTCAACACGTATCAGGTCCAACAGGTCCTGCTCCCTGTCTAGGATGTCTGCCCACCGGTGGGCCAGCTGCTGGTGGGTGCGCCGGATTTCTGAGCGACGGTAGACTGCCCGGCGCACCTTCGCCCACCGCCGGTGACGCTCCTCTGGCAGGTAACCAGACCCTGGCCTGCCGCCTGCTGCCAAGGTCAAGGGGAGGTGGCGCTGCATGAAAAAAACAAGGGCGGCCACCTCCGCCTCCCCGAAAAGATTCCGGGCCTTCACCCCTGATGGGCGCATTCTGCCGCAAGGCAGCCGGCTCTTGGGCGCAGGCGCCTTGCCCTTCGAGCCGGTTCTGCTGCTCCCCTTTGCCATGGTTCTGGGGTGGAGGTGGAGGTTGAAAAGAAAGTTAGGGGGAAGAAGTAGGAGCTTAAATAAAGGAATAAAATAAAACAGTAAAAAAGCTAAAAAAGGTGGAAAAGTAGAAATAAAATGCAAAATATAAACTTAGGGACAGAGAGAGATAGATGATAAGTAAAAAAAGTAAGAAAAACTGTGAAAAGAGGTAAGTATTGAAGAGATATAAGGTGAATAGAAAACTAGGCCCAGAACCATAGCATAGAGTGTGAAAACCAAGATGGCCGCGCCCATCGCGACCACGTGGGTAAGTTCGCGCGAGATTTCACGCGAACACGCACTTTGTCAGTGTAAACAAGTAGTTGTGTTCCCGAACAAGACGTGCACCGCGCGAACGCGTTATTCGCGACCCGGAAGAGGAAATAGGGGGCGCGGGCGGGCGGGACAATTGAAAAAACAAGATGGCCGCGCCCATAGCCCAACCACATGGGTAAGGTCGCACGCTACAATTCCCCGAACTCGCAGACAGCACCCCGACCACGCACTACGCGCTCCCGAGCAAGAAAAACGGCTCGCGAACGGGACCAGCAGGCTACTACGCATGCTCGCGAAGCTACGCGAAGTGCGAGAACGTCTTCGCGTAGCTTCGCGTAGCGTGACTACGCGCACTACGCCCACCCCTAGGCTAAGGTACATTGACGGCATTTTTGTCATTTGGAAAGGTGATAAAGAACTAGCCTTCGATTTTGTCAAAAAACTCAATCAAAATGACAGAAATATCTCTCTCATCTGTAATATCAGCAACACAGAAGTCGAATACTTAGACACTAAAGTACAGATTAAACACAATAAATTACAAACTGTACTATTCCGCAAATGCACTGCAGGTAACAACTTACTTCATGCCCTTAGTAGTCATCCAGAAAATTTAAAATGGAGTATTCCATTTGGGGAACTACTAAGGGCTAAAAGAAATTGCAGCAATGAACAGGATTACCTAAGAGAAGAAACTATCATGAAACAGAGAGATTTCTAGCCAGAGGTTATCCCTTGTAGGTTATCAAAAGAGCGATAACGAAAGTGAGACAGACCAAACGAGAAGAGCTACTGTCTAACAAAAAAGGCGGAGAGAAAGAAGACTCAGAGAGGGATGTCGTTAGAATCATTCTTGACTACAATGGGAACTCCAATCAGGTTAGAAAAAGTATAGTGAAGAACTGGCATATTCTCAAAAGTGATCCTATAATAGGTAACACCCTCCCTGAACGACCGAGTATCACCTATAAGAAAGGAAGGAGTTTGAGAGACATGCTTGTCCATAGTGACATCAGTGAAAGTGCAATTTCCAGGGGTATTGACCTTCATGGCTTTTACCCCTGTGAACATTGCAAAGCATGTGCAAACAGTCACATGGTCAAAGAATACTGGAATCCCAGCAGTAAAAAGATGCAACAAATCAATCAATTCTTGACCTGCACCACGATGTTTGTAATATATGTGTTGGTCTGCCCATGTGATTTGAAATACGTGGGCAGCACAACACATATGGCCAAAAAACGAATACTGGAGCACACACGTGCTATTAGTAAGCAGGACAAGCAATATCCCATAGCCCGTCACTTTGAATCCAACCATTTCTCAGACCCTAGCAAATTATCATATTTTATCATCGAACTAGTTAATTTGAATCGAAGAGGAGGCAATCGCATCTTGAAATTGAGGCAGAAAGAATCTAGATACATAGTTGGGCTGTGTACACGTCACCCGAATGGGCAT
The DNA here is from genome assembly GCF_964261635.1 of Lissotriton helveticus. Taxonomy (NCBI): domain Eukaryota; kingdom Metazoa; phylum Chordata; class Amphibia; order Caudata; family Salamandridae; genus Lissotriton; species Lissotriton helveticus. The sequence continues at coordinate 146,158,484 of NC_136073.1, forward strand.
AATATGGATGAAGAATTAAGTGTACATTTGCATGAGTAATGAACCATTGGTATTGATGATGTATTTCTGAAGATTACTGATCTTTTCTTTTCTCTTCTATCAATGTGTAATTATGATTTCTTCTTTTCTTGTCTATCTCACAGGAAGAAAGGGGGGCAGGAGGCCTCAGACCTGCGGCACCTGTACCCTAATCCTTTCACTGTAGTCATCTTCTACCCTCAAACCATCTATGAAAGTATTTGGATTTTAATTGTTTTTCCTATTTCAGTTACAAGAGCACTTTTTTGTTGATTTATCAGAAGAACTATTGTTGATGGGAATGAGAAACCTAGCCCTAGTTTCGCCTGAACTGTAGTGCATATTAGAGAATACTGAGAGGACCATTACAGTATACTCACTAACCAGAGTTTGATATGTAATACTATAGAACACGTAATGTGTTGTTCGTGTGTTGGGGATTGTCTCCAGTTTTCCATTCCACTAACCAGGAAACATACTACGAGACGCATGACAACGTGGACAACATTAACATGTGAGGCACTTTATATATTGGGACCACTTGATGGGGTATACAGAGATTAATTCATTGGCAGTGCTTTTAAACATGACTGTTGACACTGATTAATACAGTCCTCGAAAGCCGATCCAAAAGGAAACCATGGCAACACTATAACTATAACACGCTAGACTCCGCCCTTGCAAACAGCTGACCACGCTCGTAACTCATGCGTGATTGGTCCACAATACATAACACTTCCAAACACATGACTTAGAATAGTGTATTGAGAATATAACGCAGTGCCGGTATTTTCCTGTCTTAACCTATTGAGAAATGTGAGTCATTGAACTTGAATGTCTGATATGTATGACTAAATTTTGTAAAGGACGATAGGACATCACAATATTAATAAGGTAATTGACAGATGTGATTGAAACGTTTTATTATGAATTACGCTTCATATAATGAGATTATATTTATATGTATTTGACACACTTAAACAGTACCTGTATGCACTGTGTACCAGTTCAAAATGGCACTTACCTTGTATGCTCGCAGTCCTCTCTCAATTACAGCTACAATGGGGTTAAATTGTCGAAACTTTATTGACAATGTGTGTGATCAAGCGCTCTTTGGAGCGCGAAACGCGTCACGTCGGGTTTATGGTGGAATAAACCTTCCTTTTTGGACTAGCTACGTAATCAGTGGTTTCTTTTGCCCGAGCGCTCGTTTGGAACGCCGTTTACGAAGGAATATATATATATATATACATATATATATATATATTCCTGGTTTCTTGAGTAGCAGTGTAGTGTATGTATAGTTCGGTGAGGGATATTACTTAGTGCATAGATGCATGAATGAGTGACTCACTGTTTGTATGTGTTTTGAAGGCAACATGTATCCAGGACTGTATGGGTGGATGAGTGTGTGTATGGGTGTGTTAGTGAGTGAATGACTGCCTCAATAGTATCTTTACATATGTTTTAAACTAGTATATGTGAGTATGCTAAGTATTGATGTATATAAGTGAGTATATGTGAGAGTGAGAGATTGGCAGAGTTCCTGTATAAATAAATATGTGTTTCTATAAGTGACTGTTTAAGAAAGTAAGTTTTTGTATGTTTCTGTAAAAGTAAGTGTAGTGGTTTGTGTATAGCTGTATATGCAAGTAAATGGAAGTTTATTTGCATGTATGAGTATGTGTGTGAGTAACTCTATGGATGAGTGTCGGTGTGTAACAGCATGTATAGGTGTATGAGTACATATGATGAGTGATTACATGTATGAGTGACTATATACAAGTGTTGGTGAATGAGTAGATGTTTATGTAGATGGTGGAATTACTGTATAGGGTGTTGTAAGTGGTATTGGTATCTCTATTTTTTTGAAAATTTTAGTTTCTATTTTTGGATGTGTGTATCAACAGTTATATTACGCTGAGAGCAGGTCCGCCACTCTATCACAAGGATGATGTCATCAGTGATGTCATTTGAGATGTCATCAGTGATGTCACTGACCATGTCATGAGTGATGTAATATGTGACGTCATCAGCAGTGCATTGCGGGCACGCGAGTTATAGTTAGCTGAACTAACTATAACGGGGGAATTTCAAAGGTTTTGTATGAGTGAAATGTCCAGCTAACTATAACATGTGTGAAACCTATGGTTTTTTAAATGAATTTGCAAGGTATTTTAAATGCTAATTCCTAACTATAACATGTGTGAAACCTATGGTTTTTTCAGTGAATTTCAAAGGTTTTTTAAATTCTAATTCATAACTATAACGTGGCTGAAACCTATGTTTTTTTTCTGTGAATTTTCCAGTTTTTTTAAATGCTAATTCATAATTATAACGTGTGTGAAACCTATGTTTTTTCAGTGAATATATATATATATATATATGCACTGAAAAACTAAACACCCACTTCCCTTACAAAGAAGTGGAAAGTTTGCATGTCTGCAGCCTTTCTTATTTTTCACCTTATTCATCTTCCGCTTAATCAACACATCATCCACACCTACACACACCTACTTGCTGCCTTTCTTGGCTGGGGTTATCAATTATTCTTCTTTAATTCAAATTCAAAGTGCAGGCCCTTTATTCAGTCTTCTTGGTAACTACTACCCTTGAATGGCAGTGGGTAATTTGCACACTAGCGTCCTTCCTTGCATCCTTTCTACCGCACACTGTGTGTACTTTGTGCACTAGCTTCCTTCCTTAGATGTGGTACTCGTTTCTCTTGCTCCCACTGCGGAATCCAACACCCTATCTGTGTAATGAGCTGGAAATCCAAAGATCCACTTCACTGACAAGGCAGTGGGTAGTTTGTGTGTCTCCAGCCTTTCTTATTTTTCACCTTTTTCATCTTCCACTCAATCAACACATCATCCACACATACACACAACTACTTGCTGCATTCCTTAGCTGTGATTATCAACTATTCTTCTATTTCATATTCCTATTCAAAGTGCAGGCCTTTATCAAGCCTTTTTATTGTAACAACTACCCCGGCCGAAGGCACAGTGACATTTGCACACTTGCTCCCTTTATTGGCTGGGGTTATCAATTATTCTTCAATTTGATATTCTGATTCAAACTCAAAGCCCTTTATCGAGCCTTTTTGTTGTAACTACTGTTGCAGGGATTCTGCTCCTACACAGAACTGTGCATAAAGACTTAGTATCTCAGTGAATTACGCTGTTCCAAAACACACCTTAGTACCCAAACTCCCTAACAGACTAACAATCAGTGACTCATTGGTTCTTCGTCCTATAGCAAAAACACCAATGATCTCCAACCCAGAACATGTGACTTAGATTCCCTCAAGTAAGGTGAATAACAAGAGCACTCTTTCATTATACTCTTACACCAGTCCAAAACAAGGAGTAAATAAAGACACATGCAAGTTTGAAATGTTTATTTCTAACGCCGTAATCTCAAGCGCAGAACCTTAGATAATACAAGAAAACATATTATCAGAAACAAGGTTGTCAGCATTGTTACTATTCCATAAAATACAAAGGGGGAAAGCATCTAATAATGCTAAAGGGAAACAGATTTAAAATATACCTAGATTTCACCTTCCCTACCTAGCAGGTTAGTTTATAACTACAGAAGGTCTCATAGGATTACATGGTCAGAAGGCGACCGCGGCGGAAAAGCGGCGGACGGTCTTCCCGTCCGCCGATGACCCCCCAGCCATCCTAATCTGGCGGGGGGGTCTTTGTAGGCACCGCAGCGGTGAATCCGCATCCTCCGGACCGGCGGTGGCTTCTGCCGGCCCGAAGGATGCGGATTCACCGCAATCCTAATCGGCCCCATAGTTTGAAAAGAAGTCACAAGGCCACTGCTTATAACTTTAAAAAAGTAAGGTAACTCCGTAGTCAAGGACGCATTAAAGCTGGTCTGAATTAACTCCCCATAATGCAGGGGCACGTCTGTATTTAATAAAGCATGCACTTCTGTGCGGGTGTTTGCTACATGAAGGACAATTGTTTCTCTAGCAGATGTAAGAGCAACCTCTTTTTGAGACAATAGCGCTCTTATACAGCTCATTTGGTTGACTCTGCTTTCAAGGTCGGAATTGACGGCCAGATAGAAACATCCAGCTTCCCATGCAGACGAGTAAACACAACTTTTTTATAGAAAACTACACGCTCAGTTACCGTAATCATGTAAGCGATGCCTGCTAACATCGCAAAACAATCTGCATTATTTCAAAGAAAATTACTCCCGTTTGCCAGTAAACATCAACGTTGTTAGGATAACAGGTGTTGGAGTGCCTTTCAAAACTCAGGACAAATTACGAGCATCTTGATTACAAGAGCCATGCAATTGTATGTGTCTACAAATTAAGGAGTGATCTGGTGCTATTGTGCAATCCTCGCCATTCAGATAAACTTCTTTTCCCTCCCTCAGGCACCTATATGTAAATGGTAATAACCAAGCTTCATGAGATAAGCGCTGCCTAAAGATCCATATCTGCCTATAGCATAGTATTTCATACAAACCTCAAACTTAAACAGGCTAAAAGGCTGATTATGATTCCGTGGATAAGCCACACAGCTGAATCGGATCTCCAATGAGTGAGCACTTGTAACCATTCTCATAGCGTGCCCTGTGCTCTGATTTGACAGTGAGAGAGTGATCGCACCATAGTTTGTACTGCTAATCATTCTCAGCATACGCTACGAAAACGCTTTCACGTTACGCGTCGCATCAAAACTTCCGTGTGACGTCATGTATGGCGCCCCGTACGCGAAAGACGGAAATGTTTTTAATTATTTAAAAACATATATATATGTATTTAATGAACATACTAACAGAATACATTATATAGGGTACTTTTTAAAATAGTTTTTTTAAACTTTGAACAATCGTATATTACTTTTAAAAGCAATTACACAAATCATGGTGGAACGTCATGCATACTCGCATTGTAAGTGCACGGTAAGCACAGCATAAGCGTAAGCAAAGCCATGTGATTTTAAAATAAGAGATTTGATTGCTTCATAACACTTCCTATTCCAACTGTTGAAAGTTCCATCCCATTTTAATCATTCTACTTTGACTTTCTAAGAAGAAGCATTTCAACTGAGAATCTTGTCAAACAGAAGGAAGATTACCATAATAACAGCAATGGACTCATCTTCCAGCCATTCTTCAGAGGAATATTTAATTCCTGAAGAACCTCCAAAGCAGAGGAAAGTAGATGTAATTTGGCAGTTTTTTACTTTTCCAGAAGGGCAAAAAAAGGTTAATGCTCCAAAAGTAACCTGTAAAATTTGCCAAACAACTCTTTCAAGGGGTGATCCATCTAAAAAATACTCCTTTGGCACAGCAAATATGGAGTGACATGTGAAGAACTTGCACCCCAACAACTTTGCTTGAGCTGCAACACAGAATTGTAGGACAACCCACCTGCTACTGCACCAAGCACATCAACTGCTGCAGCAGCATTTTCAGCAAGCAAGCCCCCCATTTTAGAAATAAATTGCCCCCGGGATTTGGCCCCACCAGGAGCTAATTAAGAATAAAACGGACTTCTAGTTTTTCTTTTCCTTTTCCACCGCGTACGAGTACCATACGCGTATCCCTCGTTTTTTTTATTTAAAAGAAATTGGTCCTAAAGATCCATGTGGGACCCCCTGAGCAGGCCCAGAGGGTCAACATGTTTCTACTCTACCCCCTTTCCTTATTTTTCAACTTTCTTTTACAGTTTTCTTGTGACTCGGCGCTACCGAGGCACAAGATGGCTGCCAACACTTCCTGGTTTGGAGTGTTGACAGACAGTTGACATCCAATCAGCATGCAGTTCGTGCTCGTAATTGTACAGATTTCCGTACGCGTTATGTACTTCGTCTCTAGATATCGCTATGATTTTACTTTTGATTTTCTCAGGAACTACTGAATGGATTTACACCATTTAACAAAAAGCACAATCTGCAAACCAAACTCTACCTCTCTGCCAAATTTGGTGTAATTCCGTTCAGCTGTTCGGGCTGTAGCCCTGGCTAAAGGTCCCTAAGGAAAATTGCATGGGGAAAACACATTTTGGGACCCCCTTTTTCTTTCCACCTCCACTTAACGAATCACCCCCAAACTTTCAGGGAAGGAGCGGGATGGAGCAGGCCATTTTCTTAGAGAAATTCGCGAAGATTCATCTACCAGCTTTCAAGTTATTCCAAATAGAATGTTGTGGATTTCCTATGGAAAGGAGGTCTTACCTATAACTACCTACTGGCCACCGCCAGTAGGTAATATATATATATATACGAGCCTGCCGCTTGCAAGAGCGGTTCCATGGCAGCGCCACAGAGCACTGAGGATCACGGAACGGACCAGAACCGGCACCTTTGCAGAGTGTTGCCGGCCCTCTGCTTTTGGTGGCAACAAAGCAGGGCAAAGACTTCAACAGGAGAGTTGCCGTTGAGTAATAACATTTGGGCTCCGGTGAAAGCACCCACTGTGGTTTGAACGGCGCGGACTACAGTTCCCACAATGCCAGGTTGGCTACGCCTATTGGGGCGGGGGTATGTTTAAATCCAAGTGCCGAAAGAACGCTTTCCTGTCAGCCCTTCACACAAGCCACTGACGAAGGGATACAACTCCTGAAACGCGTTTGGCTGGAATGATGGCTGCATTTTGTTTCACCTACCTGAGTGATGGTTTGTCAGCAAGCTGCCAATAAAGAAGATGTTGCTGATACTTGGTGTCCGTATGGCTCAATCCTAATGGGGGTCTTTGAGGTTTGGATTTGTTACGGCCTTCCCGGGTCGTGGAACGAGCCTGCCGCTTGCAAGAGCGTTTCCGTGGCGGCGCCACAGAGCACTGCGAATCGCGGAACGGACCAGAACCGACACCTTTGCAGAGTGGTGCCGGCCCTCAGCTTTTGGTGGCAACAAAGCAGGGCAAAGACTTCAACAGGAGAGTTGCCGTTGAGTAATGACATTTGGGCTCCGGTGAAAGCACCCACTGTGGTTTGATCGGCACGGACTACAGCTCCCACAATGCCAGGTTGGCTACGCCTATTGGGGTGGGGGTATGTTTAAATCCAAGTGCCGAAAGAACGCTTTCCTGTCAGCCCTTCACACAAGCCACTGACGAAGGGATACAACTCCTGAAACCCGTTTGGCTGGAATGATGGCTGCATTTTGTTTTACCTACCTGAGTGATGGTTTGCCAGCAAGCTGCCAATAAAGAAGATGTTGCTGATACTTGGTGTCCGTATGGCTCAATCTTAATGGGGGTCTTTGAGGTTTGGATTTGTTACGGCCTTCCCGGGTCGTGGAACGAGCCTGCCGCTTGCAAGAGCGGTTCCGTGGCGGCGCCATAGAGCACTGCGAATCGCGGAACGGACCAGAACCGACACCTTTGCAGAGTGGTGCCGGCCCTCAGCTTTTGGTGGCAACAAAGCAGGGCAAAGACTTCAAAAGGAGAGTTGCCGTTGAGTAATGACATTTGGGCTCCGGTGAAAGCACCCACTGTGGTTTGAACGGCGCGGACTACAGTTCCCATAATGCCAGGTTGGCTACGCCTATTGGGGCGGGGGTATGTTTAAATCCAAGTGCCGAAAGAACGCTTTCCTGTCAGCCCTTCACACAAGCCACTGACGAAGGGATACAACTCCTGAAACGCGTTTGGCTGGAATGATGGCTGCATTTTGTTTTACCTACCTGAGTGATGGTTTGCCAGCAAGCTGCCAACAAAGAAGATGTTGCTGATATTTGGTGTCCGTATGGCTCAATCCTAATGGGGGTCTGCGAGGTTTGGATTTGTTACGGCCTTCCCGGGTCGTGGAACAAGCCTGCCGCTTGCAAGAGCGGTTCCGTGGCGGCGCCACAGAGCACTGCGGATCGTGGAACGGACCAGAACCGACACCTTTGCAGAGTGGTGCCGGCCCTCAGCTTTTGGTGGCAACAAAGCAGGGCAAAGACTTCAACAGGAGAGTTGCCGTTGAGTAATGACATTTGGGCTCCGGTGAAAGCACCCACTGTGGTTTGAACGGCGCGGACTACAGCTACCACAATGCCAGGTTGGCTACGCCTACTGGGGCGGGGGTATGTTTAAATCCAAGTGCCGAAAGAACGCTTTCCTGTCAGCCCTTCACACAAGCCACTGATGAAGGGATACAACTCCTGAAACGCGTTTGGCTGGAATGATGGCTGCATTTTGTTTCACCTACCTGAGTGATGGTTTTCCAGCAAGCTGCCAATAAAGAAGATGTTGCTGATACTTGGTGTCCATATGGCTCAATCCTAATGGGGGTCTTTGAGGTTTGGATTTGTTATGGCCTTACCGGGTCGTGGAACGAGCCTTCCGCTTGCAAGAGCGGTTCCGTGGCTGCGCCACAGAGCACTGCGAATTGCGGAACGGACCAGAACCGGCACCTTTGCAGAGTGGTGCCTGCCCCCAGCTTTTGGTGGCAACAAAGCAGGGCAAAGACTTCAACAGGAGAGTTGCCATTGAGTAATGACATTTGGGCTCCGGTGAAAGCACCCACTGTGGTTTGAACGGCGTGGACTACAGCTCCCACAATGCCAGGTTGGCTACGCCTATTGGGGCGGGGGTATGTTTAAATCCAAGTGCCGAAAGAACGCTTTCCTGTCAGCCCTTCACACAAGCAACTGACGAAGGGATACAACTCCTGAAACGCGTTTGGCTGGAATGATGGCTGCATTTTGTTTTACCTACCTGAGTGATGGTTTGCCAGCAAGCTGCCAATAAAGAAGATGTTGCTGATATTTGGTGTCCGTATGGCTCAATCCTAATGGGGGTCTGCGAGGTTTGGATTTGTTACGGTCTTCCCGGGTCGTGGAACGAGCCTGCCGCTTGCAAGAGCGGTTCCGTGGCGGCGCCACAGAGTACTGCGGATCGCGGAACGGACCAGAACCGACACCTTTGCAGAGTGGTGCCGGCCCTCAGCTTTTGGTGGCAACAAAGCAGGGCAAAGACTTCAAAAGGAGAGAGCTGTTGAGTAATGACATTTGGGCTCCGGTGAAAGCACCCACTGTGGTTTGAACGGCGCGGACTACAGCTCCCACAATGCCAGGTTGGCTACGCCTATTGGGGCGGGGGTATGTTTAAATCCAAGTGCCGAAAGAACGCTTTTCTGTCAGCCCTTCACACAAGCCACTGACGAAGGGATACAACTCCTGAAACGCGTTTGGCTGGAATGATGGCTGCATTTTGTTTTACCTACCTGAGTGATGGTTTGCCAGCAAGCTGCCAATAAAGAAGATGTTGCTGATATTTGGTGTCCGTATGGCTCACTCCTAATGGGGGTCTGCGATGTTTGGATTTGTTACGGCCTTCCCGGGTCGTGGAACGAGCCTGCCGCTTGCAAGAGCCGTCCTGTGGCGGCGCCACAGAGCACTGCGGATTGTGGAACGGACCAGAACTGACACCTTTGCAGAGTGGTGCCGGCCCTCAGCTTTTGGTGGCAACAAAGCAGGGCAAAGACTTCAACAGGAGAGTTGCCATTGAGTAATGACATTTGGGCTCCGGTGAAAGCACCCACTGTGGTTTGAACGGCGTGGACTACAGCTCCCACCATGCCAGGTTGGCTACGCCTATTAGGGCAGGGGTATGTTAAAATCCAAGTGCCGAAAGAACGCTTTCCTGTCAGCTCTTCACACAAGGCACTGACGAAGGATACAACTCCTGAAACGCGTTCGGCTGGAATGATGGCTGCATTTTGTTTTACCTACCTGAGTGATGGTTTGCCAGCAAGCTGCCAACAAAGAAGATGTTGCTGATATTTGGTGTCCGTATGGCTCAATCCTCATGGGGGTCTGCGATGTTTGGATTTGTTACGGCCTTCCCGGGTCGTGGAACGAGCCTGCCGCTTAAAAGAGCGGTTCTGTGCCGGCGCCACAGAGCACTGCGGATCGCGGAACGGACCAGAACCGACACCTTTGCAGAGTGGTGCCGGCCCTCAGCCTTTGGTGGCAACAAAGCAGGGCAAAGACTTCAACAGGAGAGTTGCCGTTGAGTAATGACATTTGGGCTCCGGTGAAAGCACCCACTGTGGTTTGAACGGCACGGACTACAGCTCCCACAATGCCAGGTTGGCTACGACTATTGGGGCGGGGGTATGTTTAAATCCAAGTGCCGAAAGAACGCTTTCCTGTCAGCCCTTAACACAAGCCACTGACGAAGGGATACAACTCCTGAAACGCGTTTGGCTGGAATGATGGCTGCATTTTGTTTGACCTACCTGAGTGATGGTTTGCCAGTAAGCTGCCAATAAAGAAGATGTTGCTGATATTTGGTGTCCGTATGGCTCAATCCTAATGGGGGTCTGCGAGGTTTGGATTTGTTACGGCCTTCCCGGGTCGTGGAACGAGCCTGCCGCTTGCAAGAGCAGTTCCGTGGCGGCGCCACAGAGCACTGCGGATCGCGGAATGGACCAGAACCGACACCTTTGCAGAGTCGTGCCGGCCCTCAGCTTATGGTGGCAACAAAGCAGGGCAAAGACTTCAACAGGAGAGTTGCCGTTGAGTAATGACATTTGGGCTCCGGTTGAAAGCACCCACTGTGGTTTGAACGGCTTGGACTACAGCTCCCACAATGCCAGGTTGGCTACGCCTATTGGGGCGGGGGTATGTTTAAATCCAAGTGCCGAAAGAACGCTTTCCTGTCAGCCCTTCACACAAGCCGCTGACGAAGGGATACAACTCCTGAAACGCGTTTGGCTGGAATGATGGCTGCATTTTGTTTTACCTACCTGAATGATGGTTTGCCAGCAAGCTGCCAATAAAGAAGATGTTGCTGATATTTGGTGTCCGTATGGCTCAATCCTAATGGGGGTCTGCTAGGTTTGGATATATATATATATATATATACACACACATATATAGTTCACCTATTGCAGGACTAGCATTGACACAAGAGCTTTTTGAACTGCAACAGGAGGAAGCATTGACACAGCCAGTTACGGGGATTGGAAGCAGTGCCAACCACCAGTATCTTCAAACCTAAATCGAAATTCTGTCCTCTAATATTAAAGGACAACTTGGACATGTTCCATGATAAAGTTGCTTTAGAACTAAAAACCTTTCATCTCAAAATCTCTAATGCCACCAGAAGACGCAACTATAGGGACTTGGAATATCACAAACTGATCAGGAAACTTAAGACTAACGTGAATATTGTCATCAGGCAATCAGACAAAGGGGGAAATGTTGTGCTTTGGCCACGCAAAATGTATATGGAGATAGCACTAGGCCAGTTGAATGACCGTGAATGTTATAGAAGGACTAACACCAATGAGGTTCAACTGGCCTATAATGATATCTACTCAAAACTAATGGCCTGGAGGAGTAAAGGGCTGTTGACTATGGAGGAATACAAGTATTTGAAAAATGACTGTCCGACAACACCTGTCATATACTTTATTCACAAAATTCACAAAAATAGCACACAGCCACCAGGCAGACCTATCATTTCCGCCCGCAATAGCATTCTTGAGAATGTAAGCAAGTACGTAGACTATTTCCTACAGGAGCATGTTAAAAATCTGCCCTCCTTTATTTTGGACACAGGAGATTTGTTCAAGAAATTAACAACTTTTAAGTGGGAACCTGGCTTCCTTTTGGTCTCATTGGATGTAACATCCTAGTATACGATCATTTTTCACAGGGATGGAACCAAGGCAGTCCAGCACTATCTGAACAAGAGACCAGGCTGTTGTTATGAACATTCAAGAATGATTATTGCCATGATCAACATGTGTTTGGATAACAATGTTTTTCTGTTTTCGAATCAGTTGTTTCAGCAGACCAGGGGAGTGGCTATGGGGGCCTGCTTCTCCCCCAGTTATGCCGGTCTACATATGGGCTACTGGGAGGAGCAGGTCCTCATGCCTAATTTCAGTACCATTATGAACTCCAAAGTAAAAAAGTGGTTGAGGTATATAGATGACCTCTTTTTGATTTGGGATGGGTCTGCAAGTGAAGTTGCTGAATTTATAGATGAGCTTAATGTTAACAATCTCAATTTAAAGTTCACCAGTAGCATAAGTGCCACGTCCATTGTCTTCCTAGACGTTGAGATCTTTATTGCCAATAGTAAATTAGAGACTAAGCTCTACCGAAAACCAACAGTGGGCAACGCGCTGTTGCATGCTACTAGCCACCACCCAGCGCACCTGATACGGAGCATCCCCTATAGGGAAATGCTTCGTATCAGGAGAATCTGCAGCAGCGACACAGGATGCCACAAGGCGCGAATGGAGTGCAAGGCGAGGTTCATGAACAGAGGGTATAGCACTGAAATTATAGCTAGGGCGATCAGTAGAGATAACTCTCAAGACAGACAACAACTGCTGGTTTCTGCAGCTGTAAATAAGAATGTTTCTAACCTAACAGTAACTAGCGAGAAACGCATCATTTTTGGCTTCAGTAACCAACACCAGGCAATTCACTGGATTGTGAAAAACAACTGGTCACTCTTAACTAGTGATCCGGTTGCTGGCCAGTTGGTTACAGGAATGCCTAGCATAACATACAGGAAAGCGAGATCGATGCAGGATAGCCTTGTTTCCAGCAGCCCTGAAATTAGAAATACTGCTCTATGGCTCAATAGCAGTAAGGGTTTCCTGAAATGCTCAACCTGCAAGGCGTGCAGGAATGGTGTGAGCAGGAAAGAGTACATGACTCAGTTTAGCGCGAATCCTATTAAGATCAGACAGAAATTGACCTGTAGGACGGAGTACGCTGTATATGTATTGGAATGTCCCTGTGGTCTGAGGTACGTGGGGAGTACCAGGCCACAGGTGTACAAACGGATCCTGCAACATCTAAGGGCCATTTCCAATGCAGATGCAGCGTACCCTGTGGCGCACCACTTTGAGGAACGGCATGGAAAGAATGCCACTGGGCTAAGGTATTTTGTTATCGACACTGTACCCCCCCCCAAAGAAGGGGTGGGGACCGTAAGACCCAGTTGCGTAAACTAGAAACAAGGCACATTATACTGCTCGACACTAAAATGCCGAATGGTCTCAACGCTAGTGAAGACTGTCACACTTATTTATGAAATTTCAACTAGACAGCAATAATGAACCTACAGCAAGACTACTTGATTTATAGAATGTAACAACTGTTTTCCACAACCATATACAGTATCTGATATTTTAGATCACTTATGTTTTAATCTCACTGGTAGCACTATTTTTCAAATAACCATTGCTTAACATGTATATAAATTTACTTGCACAGCGGTATTTTGCACAAACAGATAGTTTTGCCCACTTGGGCTTTATAAAGCATCTTCCTTATAGTAGATGAATGGAAATGTTTATAAGCATCCCTGTTGTATGTAAATAATGAAATAGGCTCATGGTGCTGACATTTGCATACAGCTAGCCATGTTTTATACAACTGTTGCTTTTACGGATGTTCTTAGTTGGTTTTTAGCAATGACATGGAATATTTATATTTTAAAACATTTTAGATATTTATATGTTTTATCATTATTCTAAATTGCTGAGGCCATTATATCTGTAATTAATTGTGCAAGTTGTCGGGGTTGATACCTATGAGGACAATTTGGTATTTCATAAATCCCCACCCGCGAGTTTCTCACATTATGTGAGTGTGTGTTGAGTATTTTCTCTATGTTTATTTTGTAATGGCACTTTGCACTTTGGCCGAAACGCGTCATGGCGGAGAGGTGTTGGGCTGAATAAAATAACACGCACCATCATTGGGTTTGCCTCGTCTTTTTTCACGGCTGGAATCGCTATTTGGACGACTACGTACTGTATATATATATATATATATATATATATATATATTAAACACACAGTTTCGCCTGCTGATGAGAGGACCACACAAAGCCGAGTCCAAATCTTGACATTATTTATTCATCGAGGGCTTGGACAAAAGAAACAGGCATCGCAGCAGCTCAAAAATAATATCCATCCCGACGCGTTTCGTGCTGACAATTGCACTTCTTCATGGGGTGCTGGATAGTGAATGTTCGAAGCCGGCAGTTTGCACGCACTAATTTAAAGAATTTAAACCTCGCCCCCTTGGGCGTTGCCATTACTATGGCCTCTTGGGTGATGTAGTGCCGCCGTGTTTCTCATCGTGAGCAGCCAGTTCCAAACACGCATTTTCTTTTCACAGTTACTCCCAAGTGGGTGTGCACACGAATACCAGTCTTTTGCACAGCCTGTTTTCTCAACGAAAAGTCACTCGCCTGGCCTGTACACTGAAGCAACTTGTGGCACTTCAGTAGGACTGCGCAGAGCGCAGCTGGGTTCCTCTCGCGGCTTCAGGCACGGCCGCTAAATATTAAACACACAGTTTCGCCTGCTGATGAGAGGACCACACAAAGCCGAGTCCAAATCTTGACATTATTTATTCATCGAGGGCTTGGACAAAAGAAACAGGCATCGCAGCAGCTCAAAAATAATATCCATCCCGACGCGTTTCGTGCTGACAATTGCACTTCTTCATGGGGTGCTGGATAGTGAATGTTCGAAGCCGGCAGTTTGCACGCACTAATTTAAAGAATTTAAACCTCGCCCCCTTGGGCGTTGCCATTACTATGGCCTCTTGGGTGATGTAGTGCCGCCGTGTTTCTCATCGTGAGTAGCAAGTTCCAAACACGCATTTTCTTTTCACAGCTGATTGAGGCTTTTCTTACAGCAGGCAAACTGTGTGTTTGATGTTAAAGCGGTCCAGCCTGAGCCGCGAGAAGAGCCCCGCTGCACCTGCGTGCAGTTCTTGCTGAGGCGCCACCCGACGCTTCAGCTTTGAGTCAGGTATGCCATTGAAGGAGTGAGATGACTATTCCAACACGAACATGGTCGTCGCTACCCACTTGGGATTTCAATTTCATAATACCAAGCAATTTCACGACTGCTCACTGTAGAAACATGATGGCACTTCAAGTTCCAGCAGGCCTAGCGGTAGGCCACGCCCACCTGGGTGGAGACTTTTGTTTCAATATAAGTGCAATCAGAAAACTGCCGTGACTTTGCTTTCAACATGCCTGCAGCCCCTGAGGAAGTGGCAACACGAAACGCGTAGGGCAAGGCGAAGATCTTGTGCGAGGCACTGCTTGTTTTTTAGAAGACGTGTTTCCTTCAATAAATCCTTGGCGCAAACCTACCTACCTGATTGAGGCTTTTCTTACAGCAGGCAAACTGTGTGTTTGATGTTAAAGCGGTCCAGCCTGAGCCGCGAGAAGAGCCCGGCTGCACCTGCGTGCAGTTCTTGCTGAGGCGCCACCCGACGCTTCAGCTTTGAGTCAGGTATGCCATTGAAGGAATGAGATGACTATTCTGTGGTATATAAATAAATAATACCGGATCTATTTTTGGATGAATGAATGAATAACAGATAGCTCAATGAAATAAGAGTCAAGATTCGAGGTAGTAGGAGTTTCTGCAGGTTTATTACAGCATAAGGACAGGATCAGGACAACCTGCATAGAACAGAATGACAGGGCCCAGCAGGACAACTGGGGCCCAGCAGGGGAAAAGAGGCCCAGCAGCTGCTGGGGCTAGGTCTGGGATGAGCGCGCTAACATTCAATAACAAAACACAGGCATATATACATAGCGCGAACACATAGCATTACATTGCAGTAGGCGTAGCAGTGGGTGGAGCAGAAGGTGTGACGCGTAGCAGTCGCGAAAGATAACAGTAAAAAGAGGTGTAACTGGGAGTATACATAGACATGTGATGCAAACGTAACAGAATATGTCATGAATGGGCGGAAACATAGGAGGGGGCTACCTAAGGAGCCGGGACCTCTAACCTAATGGTGCGCGAAAACTAGCAATGACGTGTTACTAGGAGAAGCTGGGGGCTACGAACTCTGTGCTAGGAGCAGAGACTAAAGTCTGGAGGGTCGGAGCGACATGTACCTAAACCCTATCTGGTATCTAATGTTTAGGGAACATGTTGATATAAACTAGACGTCATGAGGGGAAAAGCTAACTTGACTCTAAGACTGGACCATGCATTATTCTACATGAAGTGCGTGATGAAGAATATTAAATGACCATTAAATACAGTATTTCTCGAACGTGGAGCCGAGTAGGCTAGACAATGACGGAAACTATTGATGCAGTTCAGTAGCTTAGGAATGCAGAGGAGGAGGACTGAACTGATAGCTGGAACTATAACATACTTTTGGCAGACTCAGAGGCAGAGCCAGGCTGCACCGGGCACTGCGAGGCAGGAAGTAAGTGAAGGGTCGAGGATACAGGTGGGGGCTGTATCGCTCCTCAGCGAGGCTTTCAGGAGACAGGAGCTGAATCTGTGGTCCGGGCCCTTTTGAGGCCTGGAAACGGGGACTTTATAATGGAATAACGTGCACACTGGGAAACGTGGCAACATTACTTTACATAGGCCTGATATTCGTAGTATTCACGAGGACTGGGAAATAGCATACTAGAGGTGGACACAACTGGAATTGCGTCATTAATCGGACATGAGGAATAACATATGCATATTGGTCATGCACACATAACATATGATGGATGAGGCGTAGGGACACAGAACATGGCAAAATTTACTTTTCCACATTCCCTCCTTGTCACTACGTTTCATCAGGAAACATCAATTTTCATGATACCATCTATCATTTCATACAGTACCATTTGCTCGTCTCGAATTGTCTGGGAACGGGATTTAGAACGGGGCTTGGGACTAGGAATACAAGAGGTAGCACACATGCTGCAAATCGCAGGGCCACATTGTATACAGAGGCAGCAGCTGAATATAATCGCTACTGCAATACCTAGAAAGGACAGGACTTTCCATCCCCATGCGGAAATTATATTCCAGAACCAACCGGACCATGTCCAGGTGCCTGGATCTTGATGTAACAGATGGGCAATTTTATGGAGTCTGGTTATAGCTGAATAAACAGACGGCGCGTTATTTGGAATGAAAATGCAGCAACTAGATCCGATGACTCTACAGGCCCCGCCCCTATCGGCCAGTATGACGTCAAGGACGAGACGATTTTGCAAAACGACAAATCTCATAGCAGATTGTTCTTCGGTTAGGTTACCTAGAGCAGAGGCAGTCTCATTAACTACAGCTTCAAGGGTTCTTGTTAACCTACGGATTAGCTTACTATTCTGGACAGGTCCTACAAAGAAGAAGAAACCTTTATTGAAATCTGTATACTGTTCTAGAGTAGTTTCAGTATAATCGACAATTGGGGACTCCCTTCTATGTCTAATGTGTACTAGATGTGTGTTTCTGTGATAATCAGATGGGGCTAGGAAAACAGGTGGCAGTAGGAAAGCAATGTAACAGGTTCCCTCCCAATCGAGGGGCAGACGGACATATGCAGTTTGACCACAAATAAAATAAGAATGACGTGAAGCTTTGAAAATAGATTTCCCACTGTCACTATACTGGATAACAGTAGTACATTCACTATGACCTACATGTACAGAACCATGATTACGGACACATAATTCGCCTTTGACTGGTAGTACTGAAATAGCAGGTAAGTCTGGAGTAGTATCAGACTGAACATTCAGGACCATAAAATTCGACGAATAATTACCTAAATTATATACTTCATTTTCTAGATCTAAACCTGTTCTGTGGGGAAAACCTTGCTTGTCTGGAAAACATGTACTGTTAAGAAAAGACATATCTGTTGAGGATGACGTTAACGTGGACCATGCTCCACACGAACCATTGTGTGAGAATGGATAAGGAAACAGTGGCAGAACTCCCTTCGGTGTCTGGAAAGGGGGGAGTCGACCACACACCCAACAATTAGTGGCATTGCTGGTCTGGTGTGAATAATGTAACATACGGATGAATGTGTTGTTGCGCATAGCAAGGCGGTAAGAATATTCGTGAGGAGGCAGATCACTAAACGTATGCTCTACTGTAGCATTAGTAGACATATTTACATGAGGAACTGGAAAACACAGGAAAAGTGCGTAGCTGGTGCAAGAAATCATTATGCTGATAAATAATATGAAACTTAGAAAAACGATACATTGAAGTGAACTTCGACTGACTCTCTCACTATGGGGGTCTATTTTATACATGTCAGAAACAATCTAACCGTTTCACCTAGGGGAGGACTTATACAATCAAACTGACTGACTTATTTTACTAGACCTTAATTTGAGCTTATACTCCTGTTGCGGAGTTTTCTCTAACAAGGGAGGGGTTGTAATAATGTCTTGTGCGGGACAGTCCTTTAAAACAATGTTCTGGCAATCTTTCGAATCCTGGAAATCCTTGGAAATGTTTTTGGAAGCTGGTTTCAATCCTTTGAAAAGTTTTACATGAGAAAGGTGGACCCACCCCTTCCTGCCTTCCAACTTGACGGCAGTACGGGTGGTCAAGAGGACCTGACGTGGCTCCTTCCAACGTGGTTCCAGCGGACTTGATCTGTCAAAATTTCTGATCATCACCAAGGAGCCTGGAAAGATCTCGTGCGGTGCCACCTCGGTATTGTCTGGAAATGCGGCGGCAACCTGTGAACGACATGAGTTGAGGGCAGACATCAAGGAAGCTAGGTAATCTGTCAGCATATTACATGAAACATCGGTAATACTTCGGGGTCTAGGAGTACCCCACATGTTAGGGGGGCGGCCGAATACGACCTCATACGGGGACAGACCTGATCTGGAATGTGCGACCATGCGCATATAAAACAAAGCGACTGGCAGAGCTATTAACCAGTCCACACCTTTGTCTTTACAGACTTTTGCAATGCGGATTTTCAGAGTCTGATTATGTCTCTCTACGAGACCGGCTGCTTCAGGATGGCGTACACAATGAAACTTCCACTGGTACCCTAACAAAAGGGAAACGTGCTTCATGAGTTCAGATGAGAATGGCTGGCCGTTATCAGAATATACGACTCTAGGGAGTCCATATCTAGGGAAAAATTCACGAACCAACTGCTTGGCAGTGGTCGCGGCTGTGTAATCTGGGACTGGATATGCTTCTGTCCACCTGGACAAAGCGCATACAACTACAAGGACATACTTGAAACCTCGACATCGCTCCATCTGAATATAATCCATCTGGAGGACCTCAAAAGGGTGGCCAGGGGGCTGGAAACCACCTTGTTCCACCGGGACACTTTTACCTGGGTTAAACTGACAACATATCATACAGGTACGGACTTTCTGCTTGGCTGCAGCTCGTAAATGCTTGTTGAACCAAATGTTCTGGATACTGTCTAACATAGCTTTTTCTCCTAAATGTGCTGGACTATGTGCGGTATTGATAATGACTTGAACCATAGAATCGGGGAGAAACCATGTGGCTCTACCCTTCGTTAACCATCCTTGATCTGTCTGGACCCCTCCTTGTTCAGACCATTTCTTGATTTCATCGGGAGTAGCATGTAACTGTATATCTATGACATCTTGTGTAGGGTCCTTAACTGTCATGCATGTAATCAGATCTGGAGTACGTGTCTGATTAACTGGAATGTCTGGAGTCTGTGCTGTAAGCTTGGCTGTGCGGTCTGCTAGATCATTACCCTGGGAGATAATGTCAGTGACTTTCGTATGTGCTTTGCATTTCATAATAGCAATGGATGTCGGTAAATGTATGGCATCTAACAGGGCTTGAATAAGGAGACCATGCTGAATCTTGGTTCCATGAGAAGTCATGAAACCTCTCTCCTGCCAGAGCACTCCGAAGTCGTGTACAACTCCGAATGCGTAACGTGAATCTGTGTAAACATTAACTTTCAGGTTCTTGGCGTGTATACAGGCTTGTGTCAGAGCGACTAGCTCTGCTGCTTGAGCGGACAGGGTGTCAATACGGTGTGTTTCAATAACTTCAGTGTCAGTAGTCACTGCATACGCGGCGACTAGTTCTCCTGTACTAGTTCTCATACATGAACCATCCACATAAAGTGTCAGGTCAGGATCTGGTAACGGAATGTCTGTCAGGTCTTGTCTTGGCTTTGTCGTAATGTTAACTACTTCCACACAATCATGTGGGTCTGGATTTGAATTAACTGATGGTAACAGTGTAGCGGGATTCAGAACGTTGCAGCGTCTGATTTCTATGTGTGGCTGGAACAGTGTCAATTCATAACCTGTTAAACGTGCAATTGTCAAGTGCTGAGTTTGTGTTCGGTTTAAAAGAACTTCTACGGAATGTGGGACTTGTACTGTCAGGGAGTGTCCTAAAACTATGGAATCACTTTGTCTGATAGCTAGTGCTGTGGCTGCAACTGACTTGAGGCACGCAGGCAACGCCTGGGCGACTGGATCTAATGTGCTCGAAAAATAAGCACAGGGCTTGTATTGTCCTGCTTGATCTTGTGTGAGAACAGATAATGCTGTACCTTCCCGTTCAGTAACGAAAAGTGTAAAAGGCTTACTGTAGTTCGGTGTGGCTAGAACTGGAGCTTGACATAGGGCTTTCTTTAACTCGTTGAAACTAAGTGTATGGTCAGACGTCCAAGGGAGGACAGTCGATACGGCTGCCTCCTGTGTCGTTAACTGTATCAGTGGCTTGGCTAGAAATGCATACTGGGGAATCCATTGTCTACAATAAGATGTAAGGCCGATAAAAGCACGTACCTCCTTCTGGGTTCTGGGCTGGGGAAGACTCGCTATTAACTGGATACGGTCGGGTGTCAACTGCCTACCCCTCTTGGACAGCAAGTGTCCTAAGTATACCACTTGCTGGACACAGAATTGAAGCTTCGAAGGTGACACCTTGTGCCCCATCTCGGCTAGAAAATACAGAACTGTAAGTGATGCTCGCTCACAGGCACATTCAGAACGGGCAGTGATCAGTAGATCATCGACATACTGGAGCAGGGCAGTGTCAGTTGGCATGTGAATGTTGTCTAGTTGTCTCTTGAGTGCTTGACTGTAAATACTAGGGCTTTCTGTGAAACCTTGAGGAGCGCGTGTAAACATATAGCTCCTCCCATTTAAACAAAATCCGAAAAGAAACTGGCTGTCTGGATGAATTGGGACACTGAAAAATGCATTCTTGAGGTCTATGACAGTGAAGAACATGGCTTCGGAATCAATGGCTGTTAACAGGGAAGAAATGTCTGGGACAACTGGGTACTGAGGAATAATACATTTGTTAAGCTCTCGTAAATCAATCACTAATCGATATACTGGGGGTGCATTCGGATCAGTACGTTTCATGACTGGAATGATCGGAGAATTACATACATTGGAGTCAGTTTCTACAACTACTCCTTGAGCCATGAGCTCGTCAATAATTTTGGATAAGGCTGCTACAGCCTCAGGTGGCAATCTGTACTGTCTGATTCGTGGTAACACTACACCTGGTTTGAGAGTCACACGATGGGGTGTGATTTGCATGTAACCTACATCAGTTGGACCTTGCGCCCATAAATGCTGTGGAACATTAGACAATCTTGAATCAAAATCTCGTAATACATAGTGACCCTTAAAGTCACGTAGGAACAGACGTATTCCCTCTGGGGAACAGCAAATAACTGCACCTAATTCTTTCAGTGTCTTAATGCCTAATAGGTTTTCTGGACATGACTTAGTAAGTAACAGATCAGTAGTACGGGACAATGGACCTACTGCTAGAGTGACTGGCTGTGATATTTCATTAACTATTGGTTTTCCTGAAAATCCAAGGGAAACATTTCTTGAGCCTGAGAGCGGAGCCCCTGGAACTTCGGCATGACTAATTGTGGTCCTACTTGCCCCTGTATCAATCAAAAACTTTCTGTCTTTCCCTAATACTTGACTGTGAACATAGGGACCTTCTTGATCTACAGGTATCTCGATGAGAGGCAAGCCTACCTCCCTCTCTAGGCTGTTTCATGAATACGACTGATACTCTGGATACTCAGACTGTGCATACTGGTACATCTGTGATGTAACGTGCTGTGTTGCAGCTATAGGCTGCGGTGCGGAAACTGTCTGTTGTGCATTCTGTGGCTGAGGAATCTGTGAAACTTGTTCTTGTCTAGGCGGACGTGGTCTTTCTTTAGTCTTACCAGTAGCTATGTTGTGTTTCAGAACTGCACACTCGTTTATAAAATGACCTGGCTGTTTACAATAATTGCAGTTCCCTTTAACGGGAGCTGCAGGATGACTGGCTTGATTCGGACCCCTCTTCTGACTGTCTTGAGGAACAGATTGTGCAACTAGCACTTTCATTTTCGTGTCTTTCATACGTTTTCTCTCGTGTTCTTGCTCTTCTCTGATTCTATTCTGGTGATACTGGAGCATCTGGAGCATCTGGGACGGGGTATTCGCTTGCCAGGTGCTTTCGACTTTCAAAACTCGATTTTTAATTTGCGGACTTGAATTCTCGACTAATTTGGTGACGAAAAGATGAGGGTATGACTCACTACTTGTCTTGAGACCACTATTAATACTAAAACATTTTTCAAACCTAGAATAAAAATCACTAATATCTTCCTCTTGTTTCTGTTTACAGGCTGAGATTGCATCCCAGTCTTCTTTCCTAGTTGTTAATAATCTGGGTAAAACTTGAATCAATAATTCTGGTAATTCTTTACATTTATCTCCAAGACCGGTACCTGGTACTCGTGCCTTGTCTTCAGCTTCTAGAGCTGCCCAATCGATCTTTTTCTCTCCCACCTCCCATTCTTTTTCCTTTAACTTTTCATACACCCCTGCGGGTAACAGGACCTTTAACATTTTAATGATGTCTGGGTAAGTGTATTCTCCCATACGGAGCATGTCTTTTAATTCTCTATGGAACCCTGCTGGATCTTTGTCATGACAGGGAATTAATTTCTTCATTTCAAGAAGTTCCATCTTTGAAATCGGAGTGTATACAAACACTCGTTGCATTACGCCCCCCGCCCCTTGGACTGGGTGGACTTCTCGTAACGGATTCTGTCTGTCTATGTAGAACGATTTACTTTCTGGGGGTGAGACATGAACAAAATGCGGGTTCAGGAACGTTCTATATTTGTGGCGCTGTTCTAGAATGACACTAATTAAATCGGTACCTAGACCTCTCCATCTATACTGGAGTAACTCGTTCAGGATATCATGTAACGGACCTGGATCAGAGTGTTGACCCTCATACAGAGTAATGAGGTACTGGATCATATACATACCCACCAGTCGTTGCTCGGCTGGGGGCAGTTTCAGAAACATTTGTGCCACTATTTCGTCTGGAAAAGTGGTAGAATCAGTAATCCATCGGACTGCTGATCGGGCTAGTTCTTGTTCATGCATGGTACTTAATTCACTGTAACCGACTCGTGATTTCAGAATGTGATCGGTAGCTTGAAATACTTGTTCTAGAGAACCTTGTTCTGGTGCTGGGTGATGAAAAATAGACTTGGGTTCTAGACGTAAATGGCGATCTGGAAATCTGGATTTTCCTACATACGCTATTCTGGCGGGATTCTCGTTCTCTTCCTCTTCAGGATCAGAGATACTTTCTTTCTCGCTTACTTGTGCTGCTTTACGCTGGTCGTGTAACCTTATTATTTCTTTACGAATTTTCTTGTACATACTCTCCATGGCACTGACGGTCTTGTGCTTACCCTCGGCTATATTATCACTCCACCTTGTCAAGATTCTCATTTAGGCGGGATCTTTAGACGGGTAATCTTGTTCTCTTATTAGACAATTGATCAGGAACTTTAATATCATAAGCTGAATCTCGGCTTTCCTTTGAGACATAATCTCGCCAATACTTTCTGGATCATCCCCTGTACGGATGAAACGATATATTCTGTCTAGATCTTCTTTCATATTCGGTAAGGTGACTAGATACTCGGTCACTCTCCTTACACGTAAGGAATATAAAACCATAGTATATTCGCCTGGAACTGGATCATAAACACATTCGTTAAGGGCTTGCCTGATTTCTGTAACAGACTTATTACTTTTAGGAGTACGCTGTGATGCTTGAGCATGTAATTCGAGTGCCGATAAACGCTTGTGTGGCGGCGGGGTTTGAGGAGTAGCTCCTCCTGCGGCTCCTAGACTGGAGTCGTCTACTGAGGCTCTACGTCCTGGCAGAGTGGGAAATGGAACTGTAGGCTGGACCGGGGTTACCGTAACAGGTACTCCGGTGTCTGGAGGAGCGGGAAGTGCCTGATTCACAGGGACTAGCGGAGCGCGAACAGGATTTGCATATTCGGGGACTGTGTCGTCCAAATAGGACGAAATAAAAATATCAGCTGCGGTCGGTTTGTGACGTAGCTTGGTCGGAATTAATGGTGGCGGGAAATTACTAGATGCCTCTGGGGTCGCTTTTGGCAAGCCTTCGGCAAGGAGAGGATACATACCCTTAATAAGGGCATGCCTCTGTCTGTCTGACTGTTCGGCTTTGACTTGTTCACCTATCTCGATTAATTCTCTTTCTTGGGCTCGTTCTTGGGATTCTCTACTTAACTCTGACTTTCTGACTTCCTTTTCCGTTCTTCTATGAGCTTCCTTACGCCATAACTCGATGGCATCTTTCTGTGACTGTCTGGCTTTCTTTTTCCATAATGCTTCTTCTACTCGCATGATACATTCGGCATCCCATGTACCCGATACGGGCCATCTATACTTTTCTTCTAACTGTTTGGTATACCCTACCCATAAATCTAGATATAATATGGCGCTTATGCCATGTTTCTGATACATAAAGTGACCTGGACTGTCCCTAGGCGGGACAGGAACTGCTTCCTCTAATAAACCTTTTCTAGTTTTTAACTGACGTAACTTGGAAAATATAGGCATGACTGAACTGTAATCTGGACAAAATACAATACACAATAAAAACACGAAATCACATCGCACTCATACCACAACAGTAAATTACATGAAGAACATTATAAATAACAGTTCGAACAGAATATTACCTGGAATACTGAGAACAGAAATAGAACAGATTTTCTCGAGAACGGAACAGACTAGAGTTACTGGATGCACTGCTGTAACAGTACGGAACATACCGGTCCCATAAAGGGACACATCAAGACCCGTATCCACCTAGGTGAACACTTCGTTTGTGAGTCTGGGCACCACCAACCCACGGACCAGGAGTCAATTTAGATTGGTCCTGTCTAGATACTACCCCAGCAATGGTACTCACCGGGCAGCACGGAACGGAAGGCCTCGGACTGGACTGGACGACGGACGACGAACTTCGGACTTCGGACTTCAGTTACAGGTGGGCCTCCGGATACCTCGGACCTTGGACTCTCGGCTTGGGCTCTGGTCGGGACTCGCCGCGTTCCTCCACCGTCTCGTTCGGATGCTGGACCGCCTCCTCCGTGGGCCTGAGGGATACTTGAGCAGAAATATCTGCCACTGCGCAGAAGAGTTCCGTCACGACTGCAGAGGGTCAGGGGGTCGGCGTGGCTTCACCGACGCGTGGGGAAAGGGCAAGTCCCTATTCGGGCGCCATTATGTGGTATATAAATAAATAATACCGGATCTATTTTTGGATGAATGAATGAATAACAGATAGCTCAATGAAATAAGAGTCAAGATTCGAGGTAGTAGGAGTTTCTGCAGGTTTATTACAGCATAAGGACAGGATCAGGACAACCTGCATAGAACAGAATGACAGGGCCCAGCAGGACAACTGGGGCCCAGCAGGGGAAAAGAGGCCCAGCAGCTGCTGGGGCTAGGTCTGGGATGAGCGCGCTAACATTCAATAACAAAACACAGGCATATATACATAGCGCGAACACATAGCATTACATTGCAGTAGGCGTAGCAGTGGGTGGAGCAGAAGGTGTGACGCGTAGCAGTCGCGAAAGATAACAGTAAAAAGAGGTGTAACTGGGAGTATACATAGACATGTGATGCAAACGTAACAGAATATGTCATGAATGGGCGGAAACATAGGAGGGGGCTACCTAAGGAGCCGGGACCTCTAACCTAATGGTGCGCGAAAACTAGCAATGACGTGTTACTAGGAGAAGCTGGGGGCTACGAACTCTGTGCTAGGAGCAGAGACTAAAGTCTGGAGGGTCGGAGCGACATGTACCTAAACCCTATCTGGTATCTAATGTTTAGGGAACATGTTGATATAAACTAGACGTCATGAGGGGAAAAGCTAACTTGACTCTAAGACTGGACCATGCATTATTCTACATGAAGTGCGTGATGAAGAATATTAAATGACCATTAAATACAGTATTTCTCTAACGTGGAGCCGAGTAGGCTAGACAATGACGGAAACTATTGATGCAGTTCAGTAGCTTAGGAATGCAGAGGAGGAGGACTGAACTGATAGCTGGAACTATAACATACTTTTGGCAGACTCAGAGGCAGAGCCAGGCTGCACCGGGCACTGCGAGGCAGGAAGTAAGTGAAGGGTCGAGGATACAGGTGGGGGCTGTATCGCTCCTCAGCGAGGCTTTCAGGAGACAGGAGCTGAATCTGTGGTCCGGGCCCTTTTGAGGCCTGGAAACGGGGACTTTATAATGGAATAACGTGCACACTGGGAAACGTGGCAACATTACTTTACATAGGCCTGATATTCGTAGTATTCACGAGGACTGGGAAATAGCATACTAGAGGTGGACACAACTGGAATTGCGTCATTAATCGGACATGAGGAATAACATATGCATATTGGTCATGCACACATAACATATGATGGATGAGGCGTAGGGACACAGAACATGGCAAAATTTACTTTTCCACAATTCCAACACGAACATGGTCGTCGCTACCCACTTGGGATTTCAATTTCATAATACCAAGCAATTTCACGACTGCTCACTGTAGAAACATGATGGCACTTCAAGTTCCAGCAGGCCTAGCGGTAGGCCACGCCCACCTGGGTGGAGACTTTTGTTTCAATATAAGTGCAATCAGAAAACTGCCGTGACTTTGCTTTCAACATGCCTGCAGCCCCTGAGGAAGTGGCAACACGAAACGCGTAGGGCAAGGCGAAGATCCTGTGCGAGGCACTGCTTGTTTTTTGGAAGACGTGTTTCCTTCAATAAATCCTTGGCGCAAACCTACCTACCTGATTGAGGCTTTTCTTACAGCAGGCAAACTGTGTGTTTGATGTTAAAGCGGTCCAGCCTGAGCCGCGAGAAGAGCCCGGCTGCACCTGCGTGCAGTTCTTGCTGAGGCGCCACCCGACGCTTCAGCTTTGAGTCAGGTATGCCATTGAAGGAATGAGATGACTATTCCAACACGAACATGGTCGTCGCTACCCACTTGGGATTTCAATTTCATAATACCAAGCAATTTCACGACTGCTCACTGTAGAAACATGATGGCACTTCAAGTTCCAGCAGGCCTAGCGGTAGGCCACGCCCACCTGGGTGGAGACTTTTGTTTCAATATAAGTGCAATCAGAAAACTGCCGTGACTTTGCTTTCAACATGCCTGCAGCCCCTGAGGAAGTGGCAACACGAAACGCGTAGGGCAAGGCGAAGATCCTGTGCGAGGCACTGCTTGTTTTTTGGAAGACGTGTTTCCTTCAATAAATCCTTGGCGCAAACCTACCTACCTGATTGAGGCTTTTCTTACAGCAGGCAAACTGTGTGTTTGATGTTAAAGCGGTCCAGCCTGAGCCGCGAGAAGAGCCCGGCTGCACCTGTGTGCAGTTCTTGCTGAGGCGCCACCCGACGCTTCAGCTTTGAGTCAGGTATGCCATTGAAGGAATGAGATGACTATTCCAACACGAACATGGTCGTCGCTACCCACTTGGGATTTCAATTTCATAATACCAAGCAATTTCACGACTGCTCACTGTAGGAACATGATGGCACTTCAAATCCAGCAGGCCTAGCGGTAGGCCACGCCCACCTGGGTGGAGACTTTTGTTTCAATATAAGTGCAATCAGAAAACTGCCGTGACTTTGCTTTCAACATGCCTGCAGCCCCTGAGGAAGTGGCAACACGAAACGCGTAGGGCAAGGCGAAGATCCTGTGCGAGGCACTGCTTGTTTTTTGGAAGACGTGTTTCCTTCAATAAATCCTTGGCGCAAACCTACCTACCTGATTGAGGCTTTTCTTACAGCAGGCAAACTGTGTGTTTGATGTTAAAGCGGTCCAGCCTGAGCCGCGAGAAGAGCCCGGCTGCACCTGCGTGCAGTTCTTGCTGAGGCGCCACCCGACGCTTCAGCTTTGAGTCAGGTATGCCATTGAAGGAATGAGATGACTATTCCAACACGAACATGGTCGTCGCTACCCACTTGGGATTTCAATTTCATAATACCAAGCAATTTCACGACTGCTCACTGTAGAAACATGATGGCACTTCAAGTTCCAGCAGGCCTAGCGGTAGGCCACGCCCACCTGGGTGGAGACTTTTGTTTCAATATAAGTGCAATCAGAAAACTGCCGTGACTTTGCTTTCAACATGCCTGCAGCCCCTGAGGAAGTGGCAACACGAAACGCGTAGGGCAAGGCGAAGATCCTGTGCGAGGCACTGCTTGTTTTTTGGAAGACGTGTTTCCTTCAATAAATCCTTGGCGCAAACCTACCTACCTGATTGAGGCTTTTCTTACAGCAGGCAAACTGTGTGTTTGATGTTAAAGCGGTCCAGCCTGAGCCGCGAGAAGAGCCCGGCTGCACCTGTGTGCAGTTCTTGCTGAGGCGCCACCCGACGCTTCAGCTTTGAGTCAGGTATGCCATTGAAGGAATGAGATGACTATTCCAACACGAACATGGTCGTCGCTACCCACTTGGGATTTCAATTTCATAATACCAAGCAATTTCACGACTGCTCACTGTAGAAACATGATGGCACTTCAAGTTCCAGCAGGCCTAGCGGTAGGCCACGCCCACCTGGGTGGAGACTTTTGTTTCAATATAAGTGCAATCAGAAAACTGCCGTGACTTTGCTTTCAACATGCCTGCAGCCCCTGAGGAAGTGGCAACACGAAACGCGTAGGGCAAGGCGAAGATCCTGTGCGAGGCACTGCTTGTTTTTTGGAAGACGTGTTTCCTTCAATATATCCTTGGCGCAAACCTACCTACCTGATTGAGGCTTTTCTTACAGCAGGCAAACTGTGTGTTTGATGTTAAAGCGGTCCAGCCTGAGCCGCGAGAAGAGCCCGGCTGCACCTGCGTGCAGTTCTTGCTGAGGCGCCACCCGACGCTTCAGCTTTGAGTCAGGTATGCCATTGAAGGAATGAGATGACTATTCCAACACGAACATGGTCGTCGCTACCCACTTGGGATTTCAATTTCATAATACCAAGCAATTTCACGACTGCTCACTGTAGAAACATGATGGCACTTCAAGTTCCAGCAGGCCTAGCGGTAGGCCACGCCCACCTGGGTGGAGACTTTTGTTTCAATATAAGTGCAATCAGAAAACTGCCGTGACTTTGCTTTCAACATGCCTGCAGCCCCTGAGGAAGTGGCAACACGAAACGCGTAGGGCAAGGCGAAGATCCTGTGCGAGGCACTGCTTGTTTTTTGGAAGACGTGTTTCCTTCAATAAATCCTTGGCGCAAACCTACCTACCTGATTGAGGCTTTTCTTACAGCAGGCAAACTGTGTGTTTGATGTTAAAGCGGTCCAGCCTGAGCCGCGAGAAGAGCCCGGCTGCACCTGCGTGCAGTTCTTGCTGAGGCGCCACCCGACGCTTCAGCTTTGAGTCAGGTATGCCATTGAAGGAATGAGATGACTATTCCAACACGAACATGGTCGTCGCTACCCACTTGGGATTTCAATTTCATAATACCAAGCAATTTCACGACTGCTCACTGTAGAAACATGATGGCACTTCAAGTTCCAGCAGGCCTAGCGGTAGGCCACGCCCACCTGGGTGGAGACTTTTGTTTCAATATAAGTGCAATCAGAAAACTGCCGTGACTTTGCTTTCAACATGCCTGCAGCCCCTGAGGAAGTGGCAACACGAAACGCGTAGGGCAAGGCGAAGATCCTGTGCGAGGCACTGCTTGTTTTTTGGAAGACGTGTTTCCTTCAATAAATCCTTGGCGCAAACCTACCTACCTGATTGAGGCTTTTCTTACAGCAGGCAAACTGTGTGTTTGATGTTAAAGCGGTCCAGCCTGAGCCGCGAGAAGAGCCCGGCTGCACCTGCGTGCAGTTCTTGCTGAGGCGCCACCCGACGCTTCAGCTTTGAGTCAGGTATGCCATTGAAGGAATGAGATGACTATTCCAACACGAACATGGTCGTCGCTACCCACTTGGGATTTCAATTTCATAATACCAAGCAATTTCACGACTGCTCACTGTAGAAACATGATGGCACTTCAAATCCAGCAGGCCTAGCGGTAGGCCACGCCCACCTGGGTGGAGACTTTTGTTTCAATATAAGTGCAATCAGAAAACTGCCGTGACTTTGCTTTCAACATGCCTGCAGCCCCTGAGGAAGTGGCAACACGAAACGCGTAGGGCAAGGCGAAGATCCTGTGCGAGGCACTGCTTGTTTTTTGGAAGACGTGTTTCCTTCAATAAATCCTTGGCGCAAACCTACCTACCTGATTGAGGCTTTTCTTACAGCAGGCAAACTGTGTGTTTGATGTTAAAGCGGTCCAGCCTGAGCCGCGAGAAGAGCCCGGCTGCACCTGCGTGCAGTTCTTGCTGAGGCGCCACCCGACGCTTCAGCTTTGAGTCAGGTATGCCATTGAAGGAATGAGATGACTATTCCAACACGAACATGGTCGTCGCTACCCACTTGGGATTTCAATTTCATAATACCAAGCAATTTCACGACTGCTCACTGTAGAAACATGATGGCACTTCAAGTTCCAGCAGGCCTAGCGGTAGGCCACGCCCACCTGGGTGGAGACTTTTGTTTCAATATAAGTGCAATCAGAAAACTGCCGTGACTTTGCTTTCAACATGCCTGCAGCCCCTGAGGAAGTGGCAACACGAAACGCGTAGGGCAAGGCGAAGATCCTGTGCGAGGCACTGCTTGTTTTTTGGAAGACGTGTTTCCTTCAATAAATCCTTGGCGCAAACCTACCTACCTGATTGAGGCTTTTCTTACAGCAGGCAAACTGTGTGTTTGATGTTAAAGCGGTCCAGCCTGAGCCGCGAGAAGAGCCCGGCTGCACCTGTGTGCAGTTCTTGCTGAGGCGCCACCCGACGCTTCAGCTTTGAGTCAGGTATGCCATTGAAGGAATGAGATGACTATTCCAACACGAACATGGTCGTCGCTACCCACTTGGGATTTCAATTTCATAATACCAAGCAATTTCACGACTGCTCACTGTAGAAACATGATGGCACTTCAAGTTCCAGCAGGCCTAGCGGTAGGCCACGCCCACCTGGGTGGAGACTTTTGTTTCAATATAAGTACAATCAGAAAACTGCCGTGACTTTGCTTTCAACATGCCTGCAGCCCCTGAGGAAGTGGCAACACGAAACGCGTAGGGCAAGGCGAAGATCCTGTGCGAGGCACTGCTTGTTTTTTGGAAGACGTGTTTCCTTCAATATATCCTTGGCGCAAACCTACCTACCTGATTGAGGCTTTTCTTACAGCAGGCAAACTGTGTGTTTGATGTTAAAGCGGTCCAGCCTGAGCCGCGAGAAGAGCCCGGCTGCACCTGCGTGCAGTTCTTGCTGAGGCGCCACCCGACGCTTCAGCTTTGAGTCAGGTATGCCATTGAAGGAATGAGATGACTATTCCAACACGAACATGGTCGTCGCTACCCACTTGGGATTTCAATTTCATAATACCAAGCAATTTCACGACTGCTCACTGTAGAAACATGATGGCACTTCAAGTTCCAGCAGGCCTAGCGGTAGGCCACGCCCACCTGGGTGGAGACTTTTGTTTCAATATAAGTGCAATCAGAAAACTGCCGTGACTTTGCTTTCAACATGCCTGCAGCCCCTGAGGAAGTGGCAACACGAAACGCGTAGGGCAAGGCGAAGATCCTGTGCGAGGCACTGCTTGTTTTTTGGGAGACGTGTTTCCTTCAATAAATCCTTGGCGCAAACCTACCTACCTGATTGAGGCTTTTCTTACAGCAGGCAAACTGTGTGTTTGAGAGATATATATATATATATATATATATATATATATATATATATATATATATATATATATATATATATATATATATATATATATACACTGAAAAAACCATAGGTTATAGACCATATATAGTTAGGAATTAGCATTTAAAAAACCTTATTTTACTCACACAAAACCAATTCCATATATAGTTAGTTGCACTAACTATATATCGCGCACCCGCAATCCACTGCTGATCATGTCACATATTACATCATTCATGACATGGTCAGTGACATCACTGATGACATCACTGATGACATCTCAAATGACATCACTGATGACATCACTGATGACAACATCCAGTGACTGTATGTTTCTGTAAAGTTAAAATATGTCTTACATATTGAAGAATGAGTGGATGTATAAGTGTCTGGATGAAGGATTTAGTAGGTGCGTGACTGACTGTATGAGTGAGTGATTAAATGTGTCTCACTGAATGCATGGGTTAGTGACTAAACTGTCTTAATTTGTGCATCATTATGTCTGTTGTGATGTAAACTGCTGCATGTGTTGATCATTAGCTATACGAGAGGCTATATGTGTTATTAATTGGTTGCCCAAGTATTTCTATGGGAGATTGAGTTTGTGTGGGGGTGGCTGGAAGGCGTGTGACTCTATGCATAGATGTGTGAGCAGTTTATTCACTAGGTGTATGAGTTCAAGAGTGCATGTGGAAACAGCTACATGGGCAGTAGACTGTGTGCATGAGTGTATTGATGAGTGAATGGATGTCTCAATGCTACATGTCATAGTAAGTACATATGTAAAACACAGTACATGTGAGAGTTGGCATATATAAATAACTGTGCATGAGAGCCACTGAATGAGTGAGTGGTTGTATCGATCATTGTGAACTTGTATCAGGGATTGTATAAGAGAGTAAATATGTGTTAGTATATGTTTCAATAAGTAAGGTGTGTTTAACTGTATAGTTGAAGAAATGGAGGTGAGATTGTTTCTTTGCATGACTGACTGGGTGTGTAAGTAACTCCATGGATGAGTGGCAGTGTGTGAGTGTCTGTATACACTGAGTGTATCTAAGGTTATATTAGAGTCTGAAGAGGTTTATCGTATTAGCACAAGAATGATGTCAAATGAGATGTCATCAGTGATGTCATTTGAGATGTCATCAGTGATGTCATCAGTGATGTCACTGACCATGTCATGAATGATGTAATATGTGACATGATCAGCAGTGGATTGCGGGTGCGCGATATATAGTTAGTGCAACTAACTATATATGGAATTTCAATGGTTTTGTGTGAGTAAAATAAGGTTTTTTAAATGCTAATTCCTAACTATATATGGTCTATAACCTATGGTTTTTTCAGTGAATTTCAATGGTTTTTTAATAGCAAATATCATAAGCTGTCGAATGTCAAGTACGTGGTAAGTAAAAACATTTTCGTGTTTATGCACACTGATCTGCTTTGAATGCTGCCCCCCACCCCTCATTTCTATTAGGAGTACTCTCTCTTTGCAGAAAGTGAAGGGTAGTTAACGCAGGCCTTTGCCCCCGTTGTAATCCGTCGTGCCTGCTTCTCTCTCCATTTGATTGATTGTTCTCTTTGGTTCATTCTCTATTTACAAACAAGCACAGAGTCGCAATACTCTGTTTAGTCTTTGCAGATAGCGAAAAATCGTGTAAAAAAACAAAGGAATCGAGCAAAATCAGTAGGCCACTAATGGGATCTCTTTTTGACCTCGCTAAAATAGAAACATTAGGAACAACCTGTTGAAAATAGCAATGCGTATTTACATAAGCGGCGTTCATTTGTGTTCACAGTACCCCTTGTTGATTGTTTGAATCGAGCATTGAATTGTTCGAAGTTGGTTCTCTTAAGGATCTTCTCTGCCTGCAAACGAGGAAGAATAGGAATATTCTCTCTCCCTTTGCAGATAGTGAAGGGTAGGTAACGCAAGCCTTTAACACGTCGTACCTATTTCATTCCTCATTGATTGATTGATTGTCCGAACATTGACTGTTTGGGAATTAGTTCTTTTTGGAGGTATTCCCTGTTTGCAAATAAACGTAGGAAAATCTTTGCAAGTAGTGAAAGGGTACGTAATGCGGACCTTTCTCCCCCGTTGTAATCTGTCATGCCTATCTACTCCCCACTGATTGATGCACCTGTTTCACCAGGACCATTTACTAGAGATACGTCATCTGGCCCGACCAGAGAGCACCCCTAGTGAAAAGGACATATGCAATAATAACGAAGTGATCACTGTATCCTGTTAACAGAAACTTTAGCATGAAACAACCTGGAAAGAAAAGAATAGGAAAACGAAAATCAGTAGGCCACTGATGAACATGAACTTTTATTAAACAACGAACAAAGAAACGATAACATAACGTAATGATAAAACCTATTAATGTCCTAGAAACAAGAAAACGTTAAAATATGCCAGTGGTGAGAGACCAGAAAAACAGTAAGAGAAACCAAATCACCCCTCGCTGTCCCACCGCCTGCCACGCCAAAAAAATCGATAGACTAGGGAAAATGCAAGTCAGTAGAACATCCGCCCCCACTCTGGAAACTTCCAAGGTGGGGCAGGGTTCCGGCTACCCCCAGCCGGGAGCAGCCCATATAAGGCAGGTCCTGCTGCCACGCCTCGGCCAGGAGATCCTAACGTAGGGTGTAGCCGGAGGAGAGGCCGAGGCCAGCGGGACCCGGCCAGGGGATTGCCTTTACAACGCTGAACAGTTGCAGGGGGGGGAATGTCTCCTCGACCCTCCCCTCTCTCTCCCAGTCCGGCCGCGGTGGCCCTTGACAGTTTCAGGTAGTCCCGCCACATGCTCTTCCGGTCCGGCCACCAACGGTCGGGGGGCCGAGGCCGACGGGATCCGGCTGCAGCCGATAAACCAAGAAACCCGTTCATGGGGCCAGAGCCAGGGGCGTCCGGCCGACATCTACCGGAAGCCCGGCCCGAAGACGGACGGGACACTTCTTCTTTCATGAATAATGGCTGCGACAACACTGGGGGGGGTGTCTTGCACATGCCTCCGACCCCCCCCCCCCTCGTCCTCATCGCCTGGTCCGGCCATAACAAATCTCAAGCGAGACGCCGTGGGGTGCACTGGGAGGGAGAGACGGTGCGAACAGGCCTCTCCCGCCTCCCCAGGTGGAGGCTTCCCAGCTGCACCCTCAGCGCTCCAGGCGCCCGGAAAAGGGTTCTTCCACTGTGACCATGCTGCAACGTCTCGCCCGGCAGGGTGGAGCCCGTCCGCTCATTTGACCCCGCGATCGCCAGTAGCTACCGAACTCTCAAAATGGCGGTCGACCTGGCAAGAGCGGGCCCAGCATAAAGAAATGGCCCGGTCACTGGTTGACTCCACCACCGTAGTCCTCCACGACCTTGAAGATTCTAGAGGAGCCGCGGGAGTCTCCGACCCCCGATGGGGAATGACTGCCATGATCGCCCGTGGAGTGACGAAACTGTATCCGCGGGACGTCGGCGCTCCCATGCTGGCGCCAGCCTCACTTTGAATTACTAGAATCCTGCAGACCTCACTTCCGGTGAAAGCACAGTGTGACCCGGTAGGAAAAATTGTTGCACCCCCTCCCCTTTTTGACTGATAGTTCAAACCACCGATCCTTTCCTTTGCCCTTTTAACGGAACTTTGGACTGCCTCCCCCTCTTTTACATTTTCTAGAGAAAACAAAACATTAACCACTACATTAGCATAGCAGTTGACACCAGAACTGTTTTCAAATTGAAAACCAACAACATCTTCAACAGAATCCTTTTTGTTTCTGCTGTGACCCTGCTACATCACAGGCATTGTCCCCAGCAGTAATTCTGCAATGCCGGTAAGAATAGCTGTGGTGCCTACTGGACTCACTCACCCCCGCGGCGCCCCACGCCGTTATTTGCTGGGCGGCAACTTGCTAGACATCCCCTTCGTGCCATCTAGATTTCAGCGCGTTCTGCTGCCTTGGAACTATTCGCACAACAGACCGCTACTGACAAGAATATTTCATTATTGGTGCTGTCAATTTCAATAAATCTATTGGATAATTCAAAAGAAATTGCCACGGTCTCTTCGTTGTTTAAATGTTTTTACTGTTTTTGTTTTGTTGTATATATTTATATGTTATTAAAGTTTTATATTCCTACTACTTTGTTGGAGTGCTATATATTTTTAATGTGACACATAATTGTAAAAACTTTGATGTACAAAGAGTCATCCCTGGAATCTTCCGCTTCAGGCTCGGTCCCCTCCCCAATCACAATACAGGATGGTTTTCAGATAGTAGGAACGCGTGTGGTGTGACGGATCTCATCGGGTGTGGGCCTTGATCTACTATAACTCCTTTGAAGAGGGGTGATTCTTTACAGCTGGGGCCATAAACTACATCTGCAGGGCTAGCTGATAGCCTGGACAATCGGACACAGAGGAAGAGGAGTGTCAGAGGGTGCGGTAGTGAATAGGGCGAAAGGGAGGTGTCGGGCGGGCACAGAGTGTGATTCTCAGGGAAGAGCAGCGCAGATGGGGGGAGGTTTATTGCCCATGCATAAGACAGAGAGCGGTGGTGACCAGTGCCTGGGGAAGATGCTTGCGAGGGTGAGGAGCCATGCTACGAATCGACAGCGTGCAGAGAGTGGGTCTGGTCAAGACATCTAAAATGGCTGCCGCGCACGACAAAAGTGTGGCATTTCAAAAATGTCAAGATGGCGCAGACAATGTTTTTCAACACTTCCTCATTTCCTTCGAATCGAACGTTAACAGACGTTGGGGCATATTACCAAAGTTAAGCGATATTTATCACTAACGATGCTTACCAACAAATTTTTTACCGCTAAGCATCGTCAGAAATTATCGAAGAAAAACCTTGCTATTATCAAGGTTTATCGCAAATGCGATAATAAAGGGGCCGCAATGCATGAATATCGCTAAAAACTCAGCGATATTCATGCATTACCGAGCTAATGCTCTTAGCCATGTTATCCACCTCCCATTGGATAACATGGCTAAGAACTGCTCAGGGCAGGTGTTACTTTTTGGAGATATTCGCGCTTAGCGCGAATATCTCCAAAAGTTGGTAATAGGAGATAGATATCTTGCATGTTGTAATGCAAGTTATTGTGGTATATGGAACTCATACCATAATCTATCAGGAAAGCAGAAACTGATCCTTTTGGGACCGCCTAAAAAGGCCTAGGGGGTGAGGAGTACTCTACTTTGCCCCCTTTTCACGTTCCGAACTATTTTATTTTACTCTCTTCTGTAATTACACAAAATAGCAGCGATAAGATGCATCGGAGACACACAGTGAGAGAAAGGAGGCCGGAGATGAAGAAGAGATGTCAAATACACATTGGAGATAATATAGTGGCAGAAGGGAAGTAAATATGAGTAAACTTACCATGTAACATAAAAATGTTGCACTCTATACTATAAGTCTCATTTTATACTACAATCACTTCGCTACAACCTCATAAATTAAAAATAAAAATGAATAATGTCTCAAACAATTTTTGATTTCTAAATATAAATTTATTCTTCAGAATTTTCTAAATTTGAAAGAACTAGTAACATGTCCTCATCAGCAATGTCCTCATGAAAAGTCTGCAATGATGATTCTTGTAACTCTATGGTCTCCAAACACTCGATAAATTCGCCATCAAGAGATTGATCAAAAAAATCATTCAAGTCATCTCCTCCTTGTGACAATATTTCATTATTGGTGCTGTCAATTTCAATCAATGTAGTGGAATCATTCAAGTCATCTCCTCGTGACAATATTTCATTATTGGTGCTCTCAATTTCAATTAATGTAGTGGAATCATTCAAGTCATCTCCTCCTTGTGACAATATTTCATTATTGGTGCTGTCCATTTCAATCAATCTAATGGAATCATACAAGTCATCTCCTCCTTGTGACAATATTTCATTATTGGTGCTCTCAATTTCAATCAATGTAGTGGAATCATTCAAGTCATCTCCTTGTGACAATATTTCATTCTTGGTGCTGTCCATTTCAATCAATCTAATGGAATCATACAAGTCATGTCCTCCTTGTGACAATATTTCATTATTGGTGCTCTCAATTTCAATCAATGTAGTGGACAATTCAAAAGAAATTGCCACGGTCTCTTCATTGTGAGCCATTTTATTTTGAAATTGCTTGCTGTAAATTGCAGAAAAAAATAATCACTTTCATTTATCGTTTTTAGTAATACATAATATAAAACTAACTTTATCAAGTATTTAGTATAACAGAAGGACTGCAAATAAATAACAGAAAACATTTTTCAAATTATCTTCAAGTGTACAACATAGTTCCCCTTACAAATTAACAACTCACCTTTTTAAAAGTAGGAGAAGTGTTAGTACTGTGTAAATCAAACACCAGAAATTCACCACCAAAAATTCCTCACAAATGTACCTCAGACAGTAGTATCACAAAATGGCTGTGGTTTCCTCTCATTTGACATATATACATAACCAATTAACTTTCATCACACACAAATACAAAACCAAAGTAACATTTTAATTGGTTCTAAATTTCAACACTTTCAAATGTGTTTTCCCCATGCAATTTTCCATAGGACATTTACATACGTCTACAGCCTGAATGGCTGAACGGAATTACACCAAACTTGGCAAAATGGTACATCAAACCTAAGAGGTCAGGAAGGATCTACTATGCCCCCTTATGGTCATTTGCCCCTTCTCAATCCTACCGAGAGACAAGATGGCGGCCGCTACGGACTGTTTGGAATGTTGACAGACGCCGGAGAACCAATCAGCTTGGCAATGCTCCGTAACGCGAAAAGTACGCGAAGCGGAGCGCTGTTACAGATATATATCTTTTTTTGAACGTTAATTTCTCAAAATCCACTGGAGCACATATATTGAGACGGATGTATGACGTTATAATGCATACTTTTACTCCGCAGACCATTACAACGCGACTTTTACTCCGCATACCGTTACAACGCATAGCGCCTTGGGGCGCTGGATAGTGGTAAGTATAATTTACTATTCTAACTCCAGTGCCCGTGGACCCTAGGGAAGGTGTTGGATAGTAAATTATACTTATTCCCTATCCTAGAGCGCCCCCCAGCGCAATGCGTTGTAATGGTATGCGGAGTAATGGTCGCGTTGTAATGGTAGTGCGGAGTAAAAGATCCGTTGTAACGGGTGTATACCATTGAGACCTAGCAAAGGCACATCGGGCTACCAGTCCCTAATATTTTGCCAAGTTTCGTGCAAATCCATTCAGCCGTTCGATTATTATTATTATTTTTTTTTTTTGCCCCGCGGGGCCCTTTTAAAACCTCCACATCAAACGTAGGGGGTCAGCGAGGATCTACTGTGCCCCCTTATGGTCATTTGCCCCTTCGGTTTGGCCTCCGCTTGTCTCTCGATCCTACCGAGAGACAAGATGGCGGCCGCTACGGACTGTTTGGAATGTTGACAGACGCCGGAGAACCAATCAGCTTCGCTTCACAAAGCTCCGTTGCGCGAAAAGTACGCGTCCTGGAGCGCTGCCCGGTCCGCTGTTACAGATATATATCTTTTTTAAACGTTAATTTCTCAAAATCCACTGTAGCGCATATATTGAGACCTACAAAAGGCACATCGGGCTACCAGTCCCTACAATTTTGCCAAGTTTCGTGCAAATCCATTCAGCCGTTCGGGCTAAAAGTGAGGCCAACCGCCCTATGGAAAACTCAATGTTAAAAACACGTTTTGGGACCCCCCTTTTTTCTCGGCCCCCCCTTGACGAACCCCCCCCAAATTTTCAAGGGCTACTCAGAAACAAAATGTGCCATTTTCCTGAAAATTTCAGCCAATTCCGTCCACAAACGCCAACGTTATTAGACATAGAATTTTCAAAAATCCCATAGGGAAAAAATCCTAACTATATATACCTACTGGCGACCGCCAGTAGGTAATATATATATATATATATATATATATATATATATATAACCTACTGAGAAAGCAGTACAAGCTACATAGAGACTGTGGAGATTATGAGTCTGGGAGAATATTAACACACAGTAGAAAATATGATCATCTCTATGACTCATCAGCTAACAAAGGAGCAACTGGCAATATATCCAGAGCCACCGAGGAACAAGAGGATGAATACACAAGTGGCTCATTAACTGATAACTCTGAACTCACGAAAAGCTCAGAAAGTGCAGATTAGGAAGGAGAAAAAATCCCAAAACGAAGAAATTTTTTAGACGAATATCGGCTCATGAAACAGAGCCGACAAGCAACCCGATCATCATCAAGGCTACAAGCAAAAAATCAACAACCAACGCCGAACGCAAGAGGAAGGCCAAGAGGTATCAGAGCAAGAGGAGGAAGAAATCCAAACAGAGGCGCAAACAAAACGCAAAACGAAGAGCCAGTGGGAAACAAGAAGGCCCGATACAAGAAAAATTAATACTGGATGACACACAGGTAAACCTTACCATTAATAATCTATCAACAAGAGAAATCAGTAACAAAGACAAGAGAACTCTCTGCTTGGGTCTCTCCTTTTGCCCGACTGTACCCATGAATTATGTGGATGATAAAATCGACATATTTAAATTTTGCAGAAAACTAAATTAAAAAAATGGCCCAAACTCAAGCCGGCTAAGAGAAAAAACCAGCCAAGCACTGAGCCATATGCAAGTAAAGATAATTTAATCATTGGTGACATTGATGGTATGATGGCACTGGATGAACTGAATAATGAACAAAGTGATCACAATGTTAGCCTGGAAGCCAGACGTATACTAGAAGCATTAGAAATACAACACAATAGCTCTGCAAGAACAAGTTTTAAACCCACTTCCACTTTCCTACCTAAAATGAATCATGATAACATTGATACGTTTCAAGATTTATTAGGTAAAGAATTATTAGATTTCAGAAGCAACAATTGGTCGAAACGCATAAAACATTTTAAATATAACCTTACTGCTTCTGAAAAACAAGCGATGAAAGACATTGCAGAGGATGACAGCATTGTGGTAAGACCAGCAGACAAGGGCGGCAACATTGTGATTCTGTCAAAAGAGATGTATATCCGTGAGGCAGAAAGACAGTTAAATGATTTGAAAACATATAGAAAAACCAGTAGAGGAGAGTACAACATGAGTATCACCAGCATTTGGGAT
This sequence comes from Lissotriton helveticus, assembly GCF_964261635.1. Taxonomy (NCBI): domain Eukaryota; kingdom Metazoa; phylum Chordata; class Amphibia; order Caudata; family Salamandridae; genus Lissotriton; species Lissotriton helveticus. Next base: position 146,199,555 of record NC_136073.1, read on the forward strand.
AAACTCACAGAATGGAACGATAAAGGGTGGATTGAATGGGAAGAGTATTGTTTTTTGAAACATGATCATCCGATACTTCCCATTCTTTATCTCCCCCCGAAAGTACACAAGAGTAAAACTAAACCCCCCGGCTGACCTATCATTTCGTCAAGAGGGTGTGTACTTGAAAACATCTCGAGATATGTGGATCATTTTTTGCAAGAACACATGAAAAACCTACCTACCTACGTCCGTGACACGAAAGACTTCCTTGAAAAAATCAAGGAAGTGACGTGGGAAAAGGACTGTTTACTCATAACTATGGATGTAAGCTCTCTCTACACAGCCATAGAACACAAACAGGGCATGGAAGCATGTGCCAGGTTTCTCAAGAAGCGAGAGATCAAATATTTAGGACATACCACTATGATCCTTGATATGATCAAACATTGCCTTGAACACAACTTTTTTCTCTTTAATAACGAGATATTTGTGCAGTCCCATGGTACCGCGATGGGAACATGTTTTGCGCCAAGTTTCGTAAATCTGTTTATGGGGGCATGGGAGACCGATATCAGAAATGATGATGAATTTCAGGAGGATTTAAAAAATGTCAAAATGTGGCTACGGTATATAGACGATATTTTTATTGCCTGGAAAGGCGGCAAAGAACAAGCCCTTGACTTTGTGAACAGACTAAATAGGAATGAAAGAAACATCATACTTACGAGTAACATCAGTAATGTTGAAGTAGAATATCTTGACACTAAAGTGCAGATAAAACAGAATAAAATACAGACAGTCTTGTTCCGCAAAGTCGCTGCAGGTAATACTCTGCTACATGCCCTGAGCAGTCACCCTGAGAATCTGAAATGGAGTATTCCATATGGTGAACTGCTCACGGCCAAGAGAAACTGCAGCAATGAACAGGACTACCTTATAGAAGAGAAAGTTATGACACAGAGGTTTCTTGCCAGAGGTTATCCTATGTGGGTTATCAGAAGGGCAAAAAATAGAGTCAAAACAGCTAAACATGAAGAACTATTAGGTACCAACCATGACGGACAAGATAAGGATCTAGACAGTAACACCACTAGAATTATTCTTAACTACAATGGCAACTCCAAACAAGTGAGGAAGAGTATAGCAAAAAATTGGAATATTCTCAGAAGTGACCCTATTATAGGTGACAGTATCACAGAGAGACCTAGCATCACCTATAGAAGAGGACGTAATTTGAGAGATCTGTTGGTACATAATGATATCGGAAAAAATGAGGTGCCCAGAGGCATAGACCTTTAAGGTTTTTATCCCCGTGGACACTGCAAAGCGTGTTCCAACAGCCACATGGTCAAAGAGTATTGGAACCCTAGTACCAACGAAATGCAACAGATAACTCAATTCCTGACTTGTACCACCATGTTTGTAGTATATGTTTTGGTCTGCCCATGCGATTTAAAGTATGTGGGCAGTACCACTCATATGGCCAAAAAACGTATACTAGAACACACAAGAGCAATTGCGAAAAAAGATAAGTTATATCCCGTTGCCCGACACTTTGAAACGCATCACTTCTCTGATCCTAAAAAGCTTTCATATTTTATCATTGAACAGGTGAATTTAAATCAAAGGGGTGGAAACCGCACTTTAAAACTTAGGCAGAGAGAATCCAGACAAATCATTGGTCTTTGCACACGATACCCGAGAGGGCCCAATATGGATGAAGAGTATAATGTACATCTTTTGACTCATTAAGAATCTAGTATATTAAAATGAAGCTGACTGTGATTCTTTACTTCTTCTAACGTGTACATATTTCTTCTTTTCTTCTCTACTTCACAGGAAGAAAGGGGGGGACATTGTCTCAGGACTGCGACACCTGTACCCTAATCCTTTCTCTGTGGTCATCTTCCATTCTCACTCCATTTATGTAATGTATTTGGATTTTACTTTTTCATGTTGTATTGATTTTTGTGCACTGTACATATGATCAACACAAGAGGAGTGAGAGATTTAGTCCATGAATTTCTTCTTTCGAATAGTTCTCAGTGTGAACAATAGGGCGTAGCTCGCTTCAAGTATATACTAGGCCATGATATATACACCTTCCACTAACAAGTAATAATCACGAGTTCACAGGTTGGAGCCTGTTATACCACAGGGGTGTTATGATGATTGTCGTCCACTAACTAAGAATTGATTTACAGTTTTTCAGCACGGTTTAAATTAGCATAATACCGTGAACAGACAGATTAAATTATCTTGATTCGTCAAAATTGACGAATGACCATACACGTATACTACACTCAATTTCTGGTTCAATGTTGGCCACGTGATCGAGATGTCTCGGTTACCAAGGTGATAGTACTAACATACTAACCTAACCACGCCTACACACACGTGGGCATGCCCCAAGGTAAAAGCTCCCACACACGCTCAACAGGCTGATACACCAAAGAATACCGGTATAATTAATAGACTCACGAATGTAGCATTATCATTCGTAGGGGTTAATAATTGTATTTAACAAATATCTATGGTGAACAATATGTGATTTATTGATGATTTATTATGACAAATGTGATGCCTTAATTTACAAGCACAACAAATATCTTTTACAAGTTTTGTTGATATATTACGAACACTTGATACCATTGACAATTGCATATTTGTAAACTAGGCAAAGATGGCGCCGACAATGAAGGCGACTTAGTCCTATGTTGATTTTTATTGAGAAATTGACGAAACTTTAAAAAGTGAGAACTTTATTGAAGACATTGTGTGATCAAGCGCTTTGTGAAGCGCGAAACGCGTCACGTAGGGCTTATGGCGTGAATAACCCCTGCTTACTTGGACAGATGCCTTCTGTGTGTTTTTTGTGCCTGAGTGCTCGCTGAGGAACACCTTTCTTAACTGGATATATATATATATATTACCAACTGGCGGTCACCAGTAGGTAGTTATAGGTAGGACCTACTTTCCATAGGAATATATATATATATTCACTGAAAAAACCATAGGTTTTAAGGAAAGTTATAGTTAGTTGGACATTTCACTCGTACAAAACCAGAGAAATTCCCCTGTTATAGTTAGTTCAGCTAACTATAACTCACGTCCCCGCAATGCACTGCTGATGACGTCACATATTACATCACTCAAGACATGGTCAGTGACATCACTGATGACATCTCAAATGAAATCACTGATGACATCACTGATGATATTATCCAGTGACTGTGTGTTTCTGTGAAGTTTAAATGTGTTTAATATATATAGGGAAAGGCGTATTGAAGAATGAGTGGGTGTATAAGTGTCTGAATGGATGATTTAGTAGGTGCATGACTGACTCCATAAGTGAGTGAATAAACGTATTTTACTGACTGCATGGGTTAGTGACTAAACTGTTTGAATGTCTGTATCCGTCTGTCTGTTGGTGTGTAAGCGGCTGCATGGGTTTGTGAATAGCTACATGAGTGTCTATATGGGTTATTGATTGGTTGTCTGTATATCTGTATGGGTGCCTGAGTGTTTGTGTGGGTGGGGTGTGTGTGACTGTGCATATATGTGTGAGTGGTTGATTCACTGGGTACATGGTTTCAAGAGTGCATCTGTGATGGACTGTATGGGTGGGTGAGTGTGTGTATGGGTGTGTTAGTGAGTGAATTTATATCTCAGTGGTACATGTGTGAGTAACTACATATGTGAAAGGCAGTATATATGTGTGTTCGAGTATTTTAATGGCTATAATTGAGAGTGGGTGATTGTGAGAGTGGCTCTATGGATAAGTGGATGCTTGTATAAGTGATTGTATAAGAGCGTAAGAATGTGCTAGTATTTGTATGAGTAATTGAGCTGGTGTGTGTATAACTGCATAGGCGAGTAAATGGCAGTGTGATTAATTATTTGCATGACTGACTACGTGTGTGAGTACCTCTATGGATGAGTGGCGGTGTGTGAGTGTCTATATAGGTTTATAAGTGCATATGATAGTCCTGTGCTGAATGACCATAAGTATGAGGGATTGTACGGTGAGTGAGTGGATGTGTGTGTAAACCTAAGAATCGGTGAGTGGGTATGTAGTTATTGGTGTTGGAGTGTCTATGGCTATGAGAATGGCAGTCTGTAATTTAGAGTGGGTGTTTGAAAGATTATATTAGGGTGCGAGAAGATGCATCAAATTATCACATGGAGGATGTCATCAGTGATGTCATTTGAGGTGTCATCAGTGATGTCATCAGTGATGTCACTGACCATGTCGTGAGTGATGTAATATGTGACATCATTAGCAGTGCATTGCGGGGGCACGAGTTAAAGTTAGGTGAACTAACTATAACGGGGGAATTTCTCTCGTTCTGTATGAGTGAAATGTCCAACTAACTATAACTTTCCCTAAAACCTATGTTTTTTTCAATTATATATCAGAACCTTTATTGTTTGATTTTCTCAACAACTACTGAATGGATTTATACCATTTAAAAAAAGGGTCTCTTTTTGAACTAAGGGCTACCTTTTGGCCAGATATGGTTGTTAGACCTAGGTTTTTCTAGACTACATAGGGTAGCCTGGCACAGAGCAGCATCAGCTAAACCCCCTCGAGGCTTTGTGTAGTGCTTACAATCTCACCCACGGTAACCCAGTGAATGACCAACCAAAATAATGACACCACACCAGTTTAGAAAAATACCGGTTCCTTTTATAAAATTCTTTGATGTATCTTTCTTTTCTTTAGAGCCGGGTTTCAGTTTCAGATCATTTAACCTTATCACATTCAATTATTGGTTCATCGCAAAATTCATTTGGCAATTTCAGTGTTTCTCTACCCCCAAGTATGAAGGTCACGTTGAGAAATCCCTACAACTTAGAGTTGCAATCTCTTACATTCCCCATCTATTCGGGTTGATAATTAAACAGGCTTCTTTACAATAAATCATATCTGGTACATTACATTTCGCCAGGTGCAGCTCCCCCGCACAGCTTCATACTATCACGATTAGGCTCTGGTGCGAGTAGTTGAATTACTGGAGAAGACAAGCAAGATATTACATCCCTGAAAAACAGCTCTCAACACCCTACAAACTTATTAAACCACTGAGCCCATCAGAGTAAACACAGGTTCTGCCAGCCTTTCAGATATCGTGTCCTCCACCCTCCAGGATGTTCACCACCAATCACCTTTTGTTCCCCCAGAACTCTCTAGTGATCCCCACTTGGTTCGCTACCTCCCGTTTCCCTGAAGCCCCTCAGCTTTCAGCTTACTCTCCCACACAAGTTCCGTTATGGGCAGGTAGTTTCTCACATGGATCACCCCCTCACTGAGAGGATTGTCTCAGGTTTGCTATATCTCCTAAATGAGTGTCACACAGGTAATTTGCTGTCTCCTTACATGTCCCCGGTTGTTCAGCTACTTGGGGTAAGTTCTGGCAGGGACTCGTTTGCTCCTCCCCGCCCGACCACTCTCCCATGCTTACTTGTGGTGTCTTGGCTTCTCTGCCCACTTGTGCTGCGTTATACGAGTGTCAGCGGCCACTGTCTCTCCCTTGAACCGCTGCTCCGTTACCGCTGCCTCAGTCCGCCGCTTCGAGCCGCTTCCTGATCCTCGCAGACGCTCTCCTCAGGCACGAAGGCTCCGCCCCCGTCCGGCCTCCTCCTGCAGTCTCCCCGCCTCTTCCGACGCTACCTCAGGTTCCTCCGGATGGCAACACAGTTCAGCTGGGCTCTTCCTCCTCTTCCGATCCCACGACAGGGATCCCACACGGCAGTGGCGCTTCCTTCGGGTAAGGTCAACAGCTGGTTCCGCCGCTTCTCTTCACAATGTGGACTCCGGGCTCATGTGCTGCAGTCGCGGCAGTTTTAACTCCTTGACCCCTGAATCCTTTACCATTCAGAGTGTCACTGTGTCCAGGTTTGCTTCCACTGCACACGTGCCTTCAGGGCAGGTCTTCACAGGTCACTTGAGAGCCACGCTGCGAGAGTCACTGATGGTTATAAAACTTGCCACGGAGTCTTCTGTTTCTTAATATGGTTGCTGTGGCAATGGGGTTTGGTCAGCCTATGAGGGGTCACTTCCCAGTAGAGCAACAGCCGGCCCCAAAGGTCGATCTTGTCACTACTAGTGTGATATCCTCCTCCTCAAGTCGCCTATCTCCGCACTGGTCAATTCCAATATTGTCCCAAAATGGCTCCCTGGTCACTGGCCTTTTATAGGCTGGCCTCAGACCCCTGGAAGCTACTAGTTGGTTCTGGAACCTTCCTCATGCTAGCCTATGGGTCTGCCACCCTTAGGTGACCGTTATGGCAGTTAGTAGCCACCATTTTAGGAATCATGTTCTAACAGTTGCTTTCTGTGAGGAAAACTAGGCCTTGGTAAAACAATAGGCCCAAGAAACACCTAGCCCCCACGAGAACACTCGGATTTTGATTTGAACGAGACCCTTTACCGTACGGATGGTGACTCGGAATAAATACATGTAGTGGGGTTCCTAGAACTTATGTGGATACGTACTATAAGATTATCACTACCTGGACCGAGTGTCGATATTAGTTAGTTAATCCATAGATTTGTTATATGTACTTTCAGTGGGGAATACGAATAAATCTTGAATACATACCTCTTAAGGATTTGACAGTGGAGACAATTTAGGATTGGAAATTCATTATACAACATGAACATGATGCGATAGACTTCCATGTCAGGATTAATTTGTTGATAAGCCCTGATGAAGTCATTGGCTGAATTAATAAGCCAGACGAAACACGTGTTGGTTGTGAAGGTTGTGAATTGGATTTATGGACTGTGAATCAGAATTATTGACATCGTATGCCAACAATACAAGTACAAGAATAAAAGAAGCATTCTACGACTAAAAGACCCTTCTTTCTTGTGGACAATTTTTGTTTGGACACCAATTTCATGTCCTTTGTTTGAATACTGGGATGACACACCAGGATCATAGGAATGTATACTGTGTCGTTTGATCAGTGAATAGTTGATCAAGAAACTAATAACATGATCAATTAATATATTATAATTGTGTGTTTATACCATGATCATTTGAAATTGACGACTTATGTGTGTAGATATTTAGGAGCGCAGGTGGGATCACCCATTTTTGGAAAAATTCTGGTGGACATTAAAAAAAAGAAAATACATAACTGGATTCACTGGAATGCCAAAGGGGACAACATAAATAATAATTGTGAGGGAACTCACAGGGGCAGACAGGTCTAACAATGGTGTATTTCCGTTCTGCACTTCAAGCTGTAACTGTGTCTAAAGTTTCTTATGGGAAATTGATTTTCTGACCACTTTTTTTTAAGTTCTCAGGAACTATTGAACAGATGTACACCATTTAACAAAAACGTCTCTTTCTGAACCAAGGGCTACCTTTTTGCCAAATTTGGTGTAATTCCGTTCAGCAGTTCGGGCTGTAGCCATGTCTAAAGTTTCCTATAGGAATTAACATGGAGAAAACAAGTTTTGAGACCCCCCTTTTTTCTCGGCCCCCGTTTGCCGATTCACCCCGAATCTTTCAAGATAGGAGCTGACCGGAGCGCCCCACAAGTTTTGAAAATGTCTCAAAGATTCGTCATCCAGCACCAAAGTTATTGGAAAAACAAAAAACACTTTTGCCATGAAAACTAGGTCTAACTATAACTATCCATTGGCGACCACCAGTAGATTTTATATATATATATATATGTGATCAAGCATGTAATCAAGGTAATGGCTGTTACTGAAACGCGTTATGACAGCATTATCGTGTAAAGAATAAAAGAAACTTTGCGACCTCAAAACTTGAGTTTGTGCCCTCTCTTCCGGCTGGAATGTGAACTTGGGCAATTCTTGGTATTTTGATGTCAACTCTGACTCTAATTACCCAGTATCTCATCATTTTAAACTAGTTCCTCATAACAATTTGAATGATTTGAGATACTTTGTAATTGACTCAATACCCAAGTTGCCCAGAGGTGGTAATAGAGAAAAATAATTACGACAATTGGAGTTTTATTACATATTGCTACTAGATATTAAGATGTCCAATGGCCTGAATACAGGGGAAGATTTACACAATTTTTTATGAATTCCATCTATTTTTACAATATATTCTTACTTTTTACTTGATTGGATAGTGTTGCCATTTTAACCGTATTTTAGTCAGTTTTAGGAGCCTTGATCTCAGACCTGGTTTTACTTTTTGTTTTATTGGGTTTGGTCCATGGTTTTTATACTGGTTTTTATGGCGTTTTTTTAGGGTTTGCACTTTTAATCACGTGAATTGTTAGTTTGTGTTTTAATCTCAGTCCCATTTCTTCTTGTGCTTTCTTGGCAAAATAATGAATTTGGTCCATTATTTTCTACAGTTGTTCTATAATTTTTAATATGAGCTGCTTATTCAGTATACATATGAATTTCACATATACATTCGAAGACCCTTGTAAAAGACCTGCTGCTAACTTATATTTATTAGTGCACTTGCACTTTATTGTGAATTGCCTGCGTGGTTTCCTCCTGCTAAAATTGTATGTACTATTGCACTTGCACTTTATTGTATAATGTTTACATGCGTGATTTTCTGCTGCTATAACTTTATGCACTATTGCACTGGCACTTTATGGTATAATGTTTACATTGGACTTAACTGACATGGTCATACGTACATGCGATTAAGACCTATGATCCTATATATTGGACTATTATATGGGTCAACAGAGAATATATGCATATACATACAATTGTCTGCAATAGTACTTCAAAATGAATATCTAATGAGTATATACATTTAACAAACTCAATAGCAGGTCAAATTGACACCCACTGTGCAGGATAAATAATATTATCTTAAGTTGCACCATGATGATATCTGAAACTAAAAAAACTATAATGTTAAGGATGGTCTGTCACGACCTCCCAAGTGAAATCACATTGTTTGTAAGTTCCATATTCAATTAGGGGTTCAATAAGCGGATATAGGAAGGCGTATGAGCAGGGGCGGATTGGCAAGGCGGGCATTCGGGCATGGGCCGAAGGGCCGGTGCCTCAGTGCCCTCTGTGGGCCGTTTTTTTCTCCCCTGTCCCAGTCCACAGAGAGTGGACTAGGAAAGGGGAGAAAAAAAAACGGCCCACAGAGTGCACGGAGACAGACAGAGAAAATGAAAGCAGCCTTGCAGTGCAGCCGGACAGCGATTGTCAGCTGTGGCCTCTCCTTCACCCCTGCCCTGCCAAGCAATCAAGCTGAGGCTGGTCTGGCGAGGGGTGATTGTTTGCAAGAATCTGCCTCCCTGGGGGCCAGGTGTTTCTCAGGCCTTTGAGCCATTTTCACCTCGGCCCCCCTGGGGCCCATGCAGCCCAGATACGGTGTTAGTCTTAACACCTCGCCCACAGCCCTTCACATTCAGGGTATAGTGGGCGAGGAAGAATGGGTCTTGCTGTGGGGCCAGGTGATGTTTGGAATTTTTTTATTTTATTTATTTATTTATGCGATTTTATATAGCGCAGACTTTACCCGAAGGTGTCAGAGCGCTTCACACTAGGAACAGAAATAATACATGAGGAGAAAAATTACAAGTAGACAAATTACAAAAGCAAACGTTAAGTTACATGAATCAAAAGTGACAATAGTGAGCAACCAAAATACATGAGGTAGCAATCGGTACATTACAGGAGGAAAAAGTGATATGTGTGCAGGTTACAAAAGCGTACAAAGTACAAGTAGAGGTATAATACTGCAATAAATGGCAGACACTCCAGCACAAGAACAAACGTTACGTAGGCAATGGTGGCACTTGTGCAGGTATCAAAAGCAAGCAAAAGTGAGAGGTAGCATACAGTGTGATACCAGAGAAAAGTGACGTTTGCAAGTTACAAAAGGGTACCATACACAGGTACAAGGGTAATACTACAGTAAATGGTAAACACTCAAACTGCCAGAACACACTAGGAAGGCACTTCCCATGCACCAGCTTCACCTCAGCCTCCCCCCTGGCTACCTGGCTACCTTGGATGACCCAGAAAGCTGTGTTTTGTGCTCCCCTGCCAGGACATTTTCCCGAGGCCTGGAGGGCTGATTAATTTACTAATTGCAGGGGCCTTACCTCTGTTCATGTGCTCCTGAGCTGAAGGTCTGGGGAGGGCTAAGTAGGTTAGTAATAGCAGGGGCTTTGCTGCTTTTCAGGTGCTCCTGTGCTGGAGGGCTGGAATAATTTTGTGACAGAAATGGGCCTTGCTACTTTTTTTAGTTGCTCAGCATGTAGGCCATTGTCACCTTGGCCCTGTGTCCTGTGCAAGAAGAGTATCCTCCCACTTTCATTCCTTGTCTGTGCAAATGGTGTTTCATGAAAGGGCACGCCCCTTGAATGTGGGCCACGCCCCTTAAATATGGGCCACGCCTCTTGAATGTGGGCCACTTTTTTCGTCAGTGCCCGGGCCGAATTGTGATCCCAATCCGACCCTGCGTATGAGCCAATGTTACAAACCACATGAGCATGTAACTGGTGTTTACTTGCATGTCATTTGTCTAGGTAACAATTGTAATTGTTTATTCTGGTGAAGTCATTCATTTATCCCGGTTTTAGGCAGCATTTATTGGGAAATGATTCATTTATTATGAAAGTAAAATCCTCATGTATTGTCTTTGAAACCTGCTGATATTTAAAGAAAACAAGGGTTTAGTTAAATGTTTACTTAGATAATTCAATGAAATCCCATGCATGATACATCACAAATTTATGTACTGCTCTTCCCACAAAAAGTTAAACTGTTTTTACCTCAGGACATCACAGATCAAACTAATTGGTCTATGATTTACTCATGTCACTATAAATTGTTTCTCATGTGCCCTAGTATGTCATGCGATCAAGGCTGTGGAGACACGGCCGAAACGCGTCATGCTGACAACAATGCAATAAAGCACGATATTTGAGAAAAGCACATGGTGGTCCGTACCTGTTTTCGACCAAGGATTTGGATTGCAGGACTGTGGTTTGCCATTTATTCCCAGCAGAGGACAGCTGTCTCTGCCTTTACGGACCCTCCTTACGCTCTGTGGCCAGCTTGATCTCAGCTGACATCGCGGATGCGATACTGTGTGTAACCCAGAAGGAGTAAATCACGAGCCGCCCCCGCAGCTAGGAGTGGATTGCTAATGAATCCTGGCGTCTTCCCGTGGAGCGACGGTAGTCTAGAGGAGTCGGAGGACACCAACAGGCCAGACGGGCCCATGAGCGGTAAACTGGGAACTGAGCAACAGTGTGGCTGTAGGGGTAGTAGGGATTGCGCGCTTAGACAAGGAGTACTGACAACGCAACAATGTGGAGACGTTCCTGCAATGGCCTTATATTTTAATTATACAATTCCATCTATAAATTTTCTAATTGGGTGATAAATACAAATAACATACTAAATAAATTCAAAACATTACAAAATTTATTTTTTCATTTTTTCAGTTCATTTAAATACTGTTTTTCATCCAAAAAATCACAAGATAAAGAATTACAATTCATATCAAAAACCTTGACAAAAAACAGAAGAATCATAAATATATACAACACGAATAATATCTAAAAATTATTACCCCTTGGTACCAAGCATATCTCTCAACATACTCACATGCTAACAGTCATACCACACTCAACCTCATACTCAAATGGAGAAGGAACTGAATAGACAGTAAGCAGAATAACAATGCTAGAATATTGGCCACCAGATGTACTAATTGGCCATCGCGGCAGGTCTACGCGCGTTTCGGCAGCACTCGGCTGCCTTCATCAGGACCTTTTCCTCGTGATACGGTAAATACCAAGGGATCTGAAAAATATATATACAACAAATCACCATTTCGTTACCACCCAAGAAAATAGGATCTTCTTACAGCACTAATTTATTCACTGTGTTACATGGACCAGAAGCTCATCAACTAGACCACAAGCGGAGACAACATGTAATGCATATGACTAATAAGGGGGAACAAATTTAATCTAAGCCATCTAATAAAGGGACTTCAAGGGTGCATTAATCAGACTTACACGGTCATGTGTCAATAAGGCATATTCCCAATGGCTACGGTTAGTTAATATTTTCATCTAGATAATAATTTTCAGATATTTATTTCCTGTTAGCCGTGGTAATCCTAGAATGCCCGTTTTAATTATTTCTAAGCTCAGGCTCACTAGAGATAACATCTGGTACGAGCGGTGGTAGACTGAGTTACGAAATAGTCCCTTGTTTGTGTTTACAAACGGAGTGAAGTCCCTTATTGATGTTTGCGAACGGGGATGTTTGCGTCTTACATCATGATGGCGGCCTGGAGCGTAGTCCACTGTCTATGTTCATGATGAAGGACGCCAGCCCTACGCTATCTGAAAGCGACTCCCCACGTGACACTGGGATCCGCTGACCGTTCTTAAAACAGGGAGGACTTCCCAGTTTAGTCGTTTGTTGGTAGTGGAGACAGACGGTGCGGAGACACGATGCTACAAGCATTGACGTAAGGTAAGCGAACGAGGTCAGTGCGAGCTCGCTAATACCTAATGCCGCCCCTGCCATGCACCCAACTGTTTGGTTGTGGTTTGGCTCTCATATTCGCCATCAATTTTGCTTAAAAGATGCTACAGACACTTTGTGCAAAATAGCGCAAGCAAGGTAATGCGCCATAGGAGCACCATAGAATAGAGCGTGGCCAGGGACATCGCCAATGAACCGTGTTGTTTTCTTTAAACGTTATCCACCCGCATATAAAATACCATATTTCTATTCACATTTTAGGGACGCAGACTACGGAGCAACTTCACACACGATTGTGCCTTTCTCATGATGGTGTCTCTCCAAATAAACTGAAGTAAGAACTTATCTTGCATGCCTCGCTTTAAACACTCACTTTAGCAACACGTGTATGTTAACTCAATTGGTTCTTCTATCTTTTTACCATCATAGATCACGGCAAGCTCACTCACGAATATGCCTTCCTAACAAATGTGCCCTTTATAGTAAATTGAAGTAAGAACTCATCCTGCAGCCTTTTCTTCAAACGCTTACTCTAGTAGCACGTGTTTGTTAACCTAATCGGATTTCTTATTCTTTTATCATCATAGATTATGGTAGGATTTTAATTGAATTCCCGCTGACCGTTTATGTCTCAAACCACTCCATGACTAGAAAACATCTAGGAACTGACCGCCATACCGGGCCTCTCCAACTACTATTAAAGGTATACTCCTTCAAGGACGAAATAGATGTCCCATAAATACGGGCCTCTTTCTTAGTGTGTTTTTTTAATCAGCTTCATACTAAGAGGTCTGTTTGGTTAAAACAAGTAATTTTTTGCTTATAGCCATCTTAAGGACAAATAGGATATCCCGTCCTATGACAATCACGAGAGCCGGTTTTCCATGACTCCACTGCTGTTGGTGCCAATTGGTAAGCTCACTGACACTTGTATTTGAATAATAGGAGTACCCGGTTATGGCCCTACTTTAACTCGTTGCCATTGGGAATATGCCTTATTGACACATGACCGTGTAAGTCTGATTAATGCACCCTTGAAGTCCCTTTATTAGATGGCTTAGATTAAATTTGTTCCCCCTTATTAGTCATATGCATTACATGTTGTCTCCGCTTGTGGTCTAGTTGATGAGCTTCTGGTCCATGTAACACAGTGAATAAATTAGTGCTGTAAGAAGATCCTATTTTCTTGGGTGGTAACGAAATGGTGATTTGTTGTATATATATTTTTCAGATCCCTTGGTATTTACCGTATCACGAGGAAAAGGTCCTGATGAAGGCGGCCGAGTGCTGCCGAAACGCGCGTAGACCTGCTGCGATGGCCAATTAGTACATCTGGTGGCCAATATTCTAGCATTGTTATTCTGCTTACTGTCTATTCAGTTCCTTCTCCATTTGAGTATGAGGTTGAGTGTGGTATGACTGTTAGCATGTGAGTATGTTGAGAGATATGCTTGGTACCAAGGGGTAATAATTTTTAGATATTATTCGTGTTGTATATATTTATGATTCTTCTGTTTTTTGTCAAGGTTTTTGATATGAATTGTAATTCTTTCTCTTGTGATTTTTTGGATGAAAAACAGTATTTAAATGAACTGAAAAAATGAAAAAATAAATTTTGTAATGTTTTGAATTTATTTAGTATGTTATTTGTATTTATCACCCAATTAGAAAATTTATAGATGGAATTGTATAATTAAAATATAAGGCCATTGCAGGAACGTCTCCATATTGCAGTGTTCATGCTCCCCTCTGTTCCTGGGCCAAATTTAACCTTTTGAGGCGGTCCCTTCGTACATGTTGGTTACCTTCGCGGTTTTTCAACCGTGGGATTTTTTTCATAAATTTTTTGTCATTTATGGTTTTTTGTACTGCCTCACTGTGTTGCAGGTTTCAGTTAGTTCTCACGTGACCACACCTTAGGACAGTTAATTAATATACAGAATTTCTTCTTTATATTTGATTTATCAGGTATTTCACCTAGTTTTTGCCCCCACAGGATTATCCCTGGGAGGAAGGAGAGGTGAATTAAAACCCATCATGGATAGCTTTCAGACTTTTGGGTTCACTGATGAGGATTTTAATACACTTATGGGAAAATTAGCAGGAGACAGCGGCCCAGTACCCTCTCACCAAATAGGTAATAGTGAATGGCAGAATCTCCTTAACATGCGCAAAAGATTAAAACGTATAGAATCACATGCATTCTATATGTTCGAATACCTTAAAGCAGGCGTCATTCCTTCAGGCCTGAGAGTCCGGAACGCCCCCGCTCTCTTTATCGACGTCAAAAAGTTCCTGGAGCGGTGGTCATTAATTTCCAACCGCTGCTCCAGGGACTGGATGATGCTGATTATTGAGACGGCTAAAGATGTAGCGTCCACCCTTTTACAGGAGATCAGTGATCTCGAGGCAAAACTCAGTGCATCAACGGCAGTGGAAGAAGGCAAAGATTGTCTTGAAAAAATAAAAACAGAAATGAAAGACTTTGATACCTATCTTACCAACAAAAAGATGGAGAAGTTAAAAAAGGATGTTAGATGGTTCACGAAAGAGAAGGTTTATCCCTATTTAACGTCTAACTATTACCAGGAGGCACCACAAAGTAACCCTAACACCAACTATAATGGGTACTCGGGAAGGAGATATACCAACTTCTCCGACTCGGGGTCCTCCGGTTCGGAAGGGGATAACTATCAGGACACCAATTACAGTCACCCAAACCCTGGCCCATTCAGAGGCAGATCAAACCAACGCCCATTTCATGGAAGGGTTTTTTTACCCCGGGGCCAATTCAGGGGGAGGAATGTTCGGTGGCAAGATCAGGCAACCCATGCCCAGATGAACCCTCAACCTCCACAGCAATACGTGCGAACTCGCAATCAGCAGTATTGGTGGTAGAAGGACAGGGAGAGTGTAACTCCAGACTGACCCATGACTTACCTTTTTATAATTTGTCCACTGTGGATCTCAAACCGGAAGATGTGAAAGTACTAAGTAGGGGACTTTCATTTGTGCCAAGCATCCACCTGAATAAATTTAAATTACATCAGGACCTCTTTGCCTTTTTTCGCAAAGTTAGACTTAATAAATTTTTCACTGACCGTCCCCGGACTGAAGATGACAATAATATGTCAGGATGCAAACCCCCATCGACCTTCACACCCACACTAGACATGGTGGCAACTGAAGTTGGTATTTTTGAAAAGAATGTTCTCCAAGACATTGCACGAGTTATAAAAAATCCTTACAAACCAACAACTAATCTCTCTGCTATAGAAACTACCTCCTTGAATGAATTAAAAACTAATTCGTCAATTGTCATCAAACCTTGTGACAAAGGTGGTGGCATTGCTGTTTTTGATAAAGGGAGTTATGTCGCCAAAATGTTGGAGATGCTGGCTGTGACTGAACATTACAGACCAGCACAACGTAGGGAACTGGAAAGATTGAACAAACACATCCAGGAATTGACTCAGGTAGCATTCACAGATGGTTACATTTGTGAGGATGAATATGATTTTCTCAACAAAACAGCTCCTGTCACCTCTGTGCTGTATGGTCTTCCAAAGACACATAAATCGGAAACTGATCCTCCTATGCGTCCCATCATTTCAACCATTGGCTCTAATACAGAGCCGTTGTCGAAGTATGTAGATACATTTTTGTGCCCCTTAATCCAAAAGTACAATTCCTACATTTGCGACACAGGGGACATTATTAACAAAATAGAGGGTCTCCCTTTCAACCCAGAGACGGACATTCTCGTAACGCTCGACATTGAGGCATTGTACACCAACATCCCTCAATGTCGGGCGTTACAATCGGTGTCCGATCTCCTCAAGAGATATCCATCTGATCGCCCTGATGTCTTTATTCTCCAATGCCTGGAGATTGTACTGATGAATAATTTCTTTGAATACAACGGTAAACTTTTCAAACAAATTAAGGGTACATCAATGGGGGCTTCCTGTGCTCCATCCGTGGCCAACGCATTCATGGGAGAATGGGAACTTAGGAACATTTATAACGAACTGGCCCCGTTTTTTGAAAACATCTCTCTTTGGAAGCGTTTTATTGATGAAATTTTTTTTATTTGGAGTGGACCAGAAGAACTTTTGCAAACATTCTTTCTTTGGCTCAATGCGAGTGATACCAATCTTAAGTTTACCATGAACTTTAGCACTCGGAAAGTAGACTTCCTTGACATTAGTATTGAAGGGATCAATGGATGCCTGACAGTAAGCCTATACAGGAAAAGTATGGCGAAAAACACCATCTTAGAATATAATAGCTACCACCCGAACTGCCAAAAGGACTCTGTACCCTTCGGGGAATTCTTACGAATTCGCAGAAATTGCACAGATATCTCCTCCTTTCATCTACATGGAGACGCACTCAGGGAAAGACTACTTAAGAGAGGCTACCCGCGTCGCCTTGTGCGACATGCTTACAAAAGAGCCAAATATTATGATAGGTCGGCACTCCTTCTGGGTAACAAACGTGTCAAACAAGAGCGGATCACATGCGTGATCGATCATTCAACTCTGAATTTTAAGATCCGGAACATCATCAATAAAAATTGGAGAATTCTGAACACAGATGACAATGCTCCTGCGCTCCCACTCCCTATGCTCGCATATAGGAGGAACAAAAATTTACGAGATATGTTAGTTCACTCGAGATCACTGGCAAGGAGCCCTTTTTCCAATCAGCCTTCCATTACTGGCCTTCCTGCTGTGGCAGGCAATCACAGGTGTGGTTCCTGTCACGCTTGTGACTCAGCCATTACCTCTGACACAATCACTTATAATGAAAGACATATCAAACTGCGATTTTTGACTAACTGTCGCAGTAGTAATATTGTGTACATCATGTTCTGTGGCTGTGGATTGGCTTATGTAGGTGAGACAGGCCGTGAGTTTCGTGTCCGCTTCAGTGAACACAAGTCTGCAATCAGGACAAAGAAGCTGACAGCCCCTCTGGTTCAGCATTGTCTGGATAAATCTCATAAAGAAAATGAGATCAAATGGTGCATTTTGGAAAAAGTGACACCTAAATTGGGCCAACTAAATGAGATTACGCGGAAGAAACGCGAGACCTTCTGGATTTTTCATTTGGACACCGTGAAACGTGGTCTGAATGAAGAATTATCTTGGTATGTGACCAAGTAAACAGAAATTCTAAAACGTATCCCATTTGTAATGTATTATCTATTAGATAGTACTTGTCACTGAATGTATATCAGGTGGCTTGCCCCTAATGCTTTCCCCTCCTTAGTACTGCTCCTCTAGGTGTATCCGACATTTGAAAGATGTCTGTCTAAATAATATGGGCTTTTTCAACTCTCATTGTGTATTTGATTGATAAATTTTTGAAAAAGTTATGACTTTTCGGTTAGTTAATATTTTCATCTAGATAATAATTTTCAGATATTCATTTCCTGTTAGCCGTGGTAATCCTAGAATGCCCGTTTTAATTATTTCTAAGCTCAGGCTCACTAGAGATAACATCTGGTACGAGCGGTGGTAGACTGAGTTACGAAATAGTCCCTTGTTTGTGTTTACAAACGGAGTGAAGTCCCTTATTGATGTTTGCGAACGGGGATGTTTGCGTCTTACATCATGATGGCGGCCTGGAGCGTAGTCCACTGTCTATGTTCATGATGAAGGACGCCAGCCCTACGCTATCTGAAAGCGACTCCCCACGTGACACTGGGATCCGCTGACCGTTCTTAAAACAGGGAGGACTTCCCAGTTTAGTCGTTTGTTGGTAGTGGAGACAGACGGTGCGGAGACACGATGCTACAAGCATTGACGTAAGGTAAGCGAACGAGGTCAGTGCGAGCTCGCTAATACCTAATGCCGACCCTGCCATGCACCCAACTGTTTGGTTGTGGTTTGGCTCTCATATTCGCCATCAATTTTGCTTAAAAGATGCTACAGACACTTTGTGCAAAATAGCGCAAGCAAGGTAATGCGCCATAGGAGCACCATAGAATAGAGCGTGGCCAGGGACATCGCCAATGAACCGTGTTGTTTTCTTTAAGAAAAACGCAAGGTCTGAGTATTATCCAACTCAAGCACCCTCTGGGGGCCCTCGACCGCATTAAATTCGGGAGCATAACCAAACGATCTTGGCATTTTGGGTTAACTGTGAGTTGCCTTACGTTATCCACCCGCATATAAAATACCATATTTCTATTCACATTTTAGGGACGCAGACTACGGAGCAACTTCACACACGATTGTGCCTTTCTCATGATGGTGTCTCTCCAAATAAACTGAAGTAAGAACTTATCTTGCATGCCTCGCTTTAAACACTCACTTTAGCAACACGTGTATGTTAACTCAATTGGTTCTTCTATCTTTTTACCATCATAGATCACGGCAAGCTCACTCACGAATATGCCTTCCTAACAAATGTGCCCTTTATAATACATTGAAGTAAGAACTCATCCTGCAGCCTTTTCTTCAAACGCTTACTCTAGTAGCACGTGTTTGTTAACCTAATCGGATTTCTTATTCTTTTATCATCATAGATTATGGTAGGATTTTAATTGAATTCCCGCTGACCGTTTATGTCTCAAACCACTCCATGACTAGAAAACATCTAGGAACTGACCGCCATACCGGGCCTCTCCAACTACTATTAAAGGTATACTCCTTCAAGGACGAAATAGATGTCCCATAAATACGGGCCTCTTTCTTAGTGTGTTTTTTTAATCAGCTTCATACTAAGAGGTCTGTTTGGTTAAAACAAGTAATTTTTTGCTTATAGCCATCTTAAGGACAAATAGGATATCCCGTCCTATGACAATCACGAGAGCCGGTTTTCCATGACTCCACTGCTGTTGGTGCCAATTGGTAAGCTCACTGACACTTGTATTTGAATAATAGGAGTACCCGGTTATGGCCCTACTTTAACTCGTAGCCATTGGGAATATGCCTTATTGACACATGACCGTGTAAGTCTGATTAATGCACCCTTGAAGTCCCTTTATTAGATGGCTTAGATTAAATTTGTTCCCCCTTATTAGTCATATGCATTACATGTTGTCTCCGCTTGTGGTCTAGTTGATGAGCTTCTGGTCCATGTAACACAGTGAATAAATTAGTGCTGTAAGAAGATCCTATTTTCTTGGGTGGTAACGAAATGGTGATTTGTTGTATATATATTTTTCAGATCCCTTGGTATTTACCGTATCACGAGGAAAAGGTCCTGATGAAGGCGGCCGAGTGCTGCCGAAACGCGCGTAGACCTGCTGCGATGGCCAATTAGTACATCTGGTGGCCAATATTCTAGCATTGTTATTCTGCTTACTGTCTATTCAGTTCCTTCTCCATTTGAGTATGAGGTTGAGTGTGGTATGACTGTTAGCATGTGAGTATGTTGAGAGATATGCTTGGTACCAAGGGGTAATAATTTTTAGATATTATTCGTGTTGTATATATTTATGATTCTTCTGTTTTTTGTCAAGGTTTTTGATATGAATTGTAATTCTTTCTCTTGTGATTTTTTTGATGAAAAACAGTATTTAAATGAACTGAAAAAATGAAAAAATAAATTTTGTAATGTTTTGAATTTATTTAGTATGTTATTTGTATTTATCACCCAATTAGAAAATTTATAGATGGAATTGTATAATTAAAATATAAGGCCATTGCAGGAACGTCTCCACATTGCAGTGTTCATGCTCCCCTCTGTTCCTGGGCCAAATTTAACCTTTTGAGGGGGTCCCTTCGTACATGTTGGGTACTGACAACGCAACTCATGGTAGTAATTAAGTGTATTTTATCTGCTTTACATGTATATTGATGCTTTATTTAAAGACCTACCGGATATCAAAGATGCACCGGCGGCAAATGACAACAATTTGAGGGTGACTAACGATTTAAAAGGACTATTGAAAAAATTAGAAAAAAGCCTCCGTAATGAACTAACAAAATGGTGGGAAAAAAAGTCCCTTGAGAAATACAAAGAAGTGGGTCGAGTACAACGGGGGTTGAGGGTTCTCATTGCTCCATCGTTCGAGAATCCCAACCCCCTAATGTTGAAAGAATGGGCCACTAATAATTTGGAGGCGTCAATGAATATGATTTCCATTTTAATCAAGTACGCCAAATTGGACAGAACTGAAATTTTAATACAAATAGACATACTCAACCAGCAACTAGCTGGGCATGAACAACAAGATTTGATTTAAAAAAAAGCAGGGAAGAAATTGACAAACGCCTCAAAAAACAGGAGGAAACAATAATGGCCTGTAAAATATTCAAGTTTGCTCGAGACAAGAAAGATTATGAAACAGGTGGAATTTTTACATTTGGTCGTAAATTTGATTCGGTAAAAAGACAGGCAATGGGACCAAGAGCCCCTGGAGTTTCATTGCCGACCTTAAAAGATGCTGAAATGTCAAACACTGAATTGAGTTCACTAGCCAGCAGTACTGATTCGGACAAAAGCGACCTGAGCAATATGACAATGCCCATGCCTACCAGCTTCACACTATCAGAGGAGCTTGGTTTTTTACTTCAGGATCGCCGCCAAACATTGCGGCAGAGTACACAGGTGAAGAGAGGCGCAGACGCAATAACAGGCGCAGAAAACAAAGGCGCAAATGTAAAATCAGGCAGCAACAACAGGGGCAGATGGCGCCAAATGAAAAAGAGGTCCTAAATATAGAAAAAGAAAAAGACACGGAACCTGATACAACTGTAATCAACTTATCTGACATTGAACTGACAACAGTGAAACACAACTATTGGCCTTAGGTTTGTCTTTCTGCCCGCCTAATCAATTCAAATATGTACAATCCAGGATTGATGTTTTTAAATTTATTTGCAAATTAAAAATAATGAAACATTTCAAACTGGGAAAAGCAAAAGGAACAGCTTTAAAAACACAGATCACTACTAACCCCAGTAAAACGTTATTAGTGTCAGATATTTCAACTCTTCGGACAAGGCATGCTTTGGCACATGATACATGTGAAATCCAAGGCTCTACGCAAGATGAACTGTCAGATCAAGGCATCACCAGTAATTTACTATCTACAAGTCCATTTCGTCCGGTATCGACGATTATTCCTCTCATGCCCAAGGACGCAATCGACACCTTTAGTGACTGTGTAATAAATGATCGCAAAACACTCAATCGAAAGACATTGAAAACAAGAAATAATGCACATATAAAGATAAGCAATATTCCGCGTTGATGAATAAACTCAAAAATATTACTGAAATAATTGTGAATAAAGCTGACGAAGGAGACAATTTAGTCCTTTGGCCTAGAAACCTATATATGGAAGAAGCATATCGATATCTAAATGATGTTTCTTGTTACAGAAAAGCTACCAAAAATGACATGAGACAAGTAAAAGAAATGGTATACAATGAACTGGGGCAATGGAAAAGAGAGGGATTACTGAATAAAAATGAATATGGGTTTTTGAAAAACGACCACCCTGTAATCTCAAGTATTTATTTTATTCCAAAAGTCCATAAGAGAGTTGTACCCATACCAGGAAGACCAATCATATCAGCCCAAAGAAGTCTCTTAGACGCTATGTCCAAGTACGTAGATTACTTTTTGCATGAATATGTAGAAGACCTGCCATCCTTTATCAAAGACACCGGACACTTTTTATCAACTATACAGTCTGTAATTTGGGATGATGACTATGTATTTATGGTTATGGACATATGCTCATTATATACAAGCATACAACATGCAGATGGACTCAATGCGGTAACATTTTATCTTGGTAAAAGAAACATCAATTTCTACCAACATAATGTAATGCTACTGCGTATGATTGAACTATGCCTATGTAATAATTATTTCATGTTTAACAAAGAGTTGTTTCAGCTGCTACGGGGGTGGCTATGGGGGCGTGCTTCTCCGCCAGCTATGCATGTCTTAATGATGGCTGGTGGGAGGAGCATGTCCTCAGAAACACTCACAGGGAGCTGTATGAAACCCACATTATCAAATGGTGGCGTTTTATTGACGACGTCTGTATGATATGGAAAGGTTTGGCTGAAACAGCAAATTAATTTGTCAAAATCATTAATAACAATGCCTACAATTTAGAATTTATTGCCCAAATCAGTAGCACCAATGTCCAATTCCTAGATGTAGAGCTTTACATTGAGAATAGTCAGATACAAACCAATCTCCACAGGAAGGGCACAGCGGGGAATTCAATACTTCACGCACAAAGCTCCCACCCACAACATCTGATTAAGAGTATTCCATACGGAGAGTTTTTGCATATAAAAGGAATTTGCAGCTCAGAGAAGGACCTTATTCAATGCCATACTGACTCCCTACAAAGATTTTTGGCTTGAGGATATAACAATAGTGACTTAAAAACAGCACTTACAAAGGCCAACAGCTTTAGTCGTACAGTATCTAAGACCACTAAGAGACCTACAAATTCTCCCCACAGCACAGAAACTATAAGATTAATAACCACTTTTAGCTGCCAGGACAAAGAGATAAGAACAATCATTTACAAGAACTGGCCCATCATTAAGACTGGTCTAACTTTGTCTCAAATGGTGCCTAATTTCCCTCAAATAACGTTCAGGAGTGCACCCTCAATGAGGGATGCCCTAGTCAAAATAGTCCTGAGGTAATGGAGTCAGGAACCTAGTTATCTAAAAGGAATGGGTTTTCAAAAGCAGCTTGTGCAGAGCATGTACATTTGGTACAAACACATCTGAGTTTTACAATGCCTTTGAAACCACTCCCACCAAAATAAAGGGATTGTTCACATGCAAGACAGACCATGCAGTATATATACTAGGAATGTCCTTGCAAGTTGAAGAATGTAGGAAGAACCAAATTGCAAGTATTCACACACATACTCCACCACTTGCGTGCTATTGTCAACTCTGACTCTAATTACCCAGTAGCTCATCATTTTAAACTAGTACATCATAAAAATTTGAATGATTTGAGATACTTTGTAATTGACTCAATACCCAAGTTGCCCAGAGGTAGCAATAGAGAAAAAATATTACGACAATTGGAGTCTCATTACATATTGCTACTAGATACTAAGATGCCCAATGGCCTGAACACAGGGGAAGATTTACACAATTTTTTTATGAATTCCATCTATTTTTACAATACATATTCTGACTTTTTACTTGATCGGATAGTGTTGCCATTTTAACCGTATTTTAGTCAGTTTTAGGAGCCTTGATGTCAGACCTTGTTTTACTTTTGGTTTTATTGGGTTGGTCCATGGGTTTTATGGCAGTTTTTAGGGTTTGCACTTTTAATCACGTGAATTCTCAGTCCCATTTCCTCTTGTGTTTTCTGGGCAAAATAATGAATTTGGTCCATTATTTTCTACAGTTGTTCTATAATTTTGAATATGAGCTGCTTATTCAGGATACATACAAATTTCACATATACATCCTAAGACCCTTGTAAATGACCTGCTGCTAACTTATATTTATTAGTGCACTTGCACTTTATTGTGAATTGCCTGCGTGATTTCCTGCTGCTAAAATTGTATGTTCTATTGCACTTGCACTTTATTGTATAATGTTTACATGAGTGATTTTCTGCTGCTATAACTTAACTTTATGCACTATTGCACTGGCACTTTATGGTATAATGTTTACATTGGACTTAACTGACATGTTCATACATACATGCGATTAAGACCTATGATCCTATATATTGGAGTAGTATATGGGTAAACAGAGAATATATACATATACATACAATTTTCTGCACTAGTACTTCAAAATGAATAATAATAATAATAATAATAATTTCTTTATTCGGTTTTTGTCGTTATAAAACCATAAAAGCAACAGTATAAAATTTACAACATAGAAATAGATCACAGAAAGAGGTTTTTACAGATTCCTTCGGTGTCTGATAATACATTTTAAAAAATTCAGTATATGATAACAGGTGCGCTCAGAATCTAACATCTGGAGGGAGATCATGGCCGGACGACATTGTCTGAACCCCCAAGCTTTTAGTAATGGAAATAGCCAGATTTTCCTGTGAGGGAGATGATATTTACAAAACAGTATCGTATGCATACATGTTTGTGCCGAGGTCTCATCACAGGGGCATAGAATCAATTTTCCTTCCCAAGTGTTCGTTTGCGGGAAAGCTACTAGTCTATGAAACAAATTAAGTCTGAGCCTAGTCAAAAGCATCCTTTCGTACGAGTTAATCTCCAATGCAAGATAGGGCTGAATTTGTGGCGTTAGCTGCACCATATTTGCATGTTGTGCAGATTGTTTATTTGACAACAAAATAATTCTGAGTGACTCCAGGTGGCTCATTGCTTTCTGTTTCAGTTCTTTCTTGCTTATCTCAATCAGTGTTTGTGGAGTAGAGTAAAATCTTTCTAGGCCCATATCCGTGAAGAATCGTTTAACATAGGTAAGCCAAGCTATCCTGTGCGCGTTATCCAGGGCCATTGAGTCCTCTAAAATGGCCTTGGTGAGCATGTTCTTGTCGGATATCCATATGCGCCTCCATAGTAGCAGTGGCTGGACTTTTATTAGATCCTCTATGTAGGGGATTCCTAGTTCCATATGGCATGCTTATGTTGATGAGCACTTGGGGGCAGATAGAAGAAATCTTATGAACGAGTTCTCAGCTATTTGTAGAGATCCAGCATCAACGTGTCCCCAGACGCCAGCCCCATATAAAGCAGTGGCCAAGCATTTTGCGGAATAGATTTGTAACATCTCCACTGGTGATTTCCTTCCAAGTCTTTGTGAGAAACTAATCAGGGCAGTGTTAGCTCTCCTGAATGAGTGTTTTCTCGACTCAATAGCCGCTTTCCAGTTTAGTTTCTCGTCGATCATTATGCCCAAATAAGGATACTGTGGGGTTCTCTCAAGGTTTTGGTTATTTAAGGTAATGTTCTTAATTCGTTTCTTCCCTCCACCAGCCACCATTATAAACGTTTTTTCACATTTATGTGTAAGTCTAGTGCACCCATAAAATCGGCATATTTATTTAGGGATTTCTGAAGTTCTATGGGAGTGCGAGCCAAGATTACCGCATCATCCGCGTATAGCAGTGCCGGGATCATGCGTTGTTTTATTCTTGGGAGGTCTTGCCCCCCTCTCAGCATTTTCTCTTCCAACCCGTTTGTGTATAGGGAGAAAAGGAAGGGGGCCAAGACGCACCCCTGCCTGACACCTCGCTCTACCTTGAATGACGCAGTAAGCTCTCCCTTTATCCCGTAGCGCACTCGTGCGGAAGCGTCCATGTATAATTCCCTTAGGAAATCCAGTAGTGGGGGATCTACCCCCATGTTTCGCAGAAGAGTCCATAGCTTTGAATGGGAGACGCAATCGAAAGCAGAGGACAAGTCCACGTATACCATGTACATTGTCCCCTGCTTTGCGTGAATATACTTGGATACAATTAGACTTAGATTGAGAGCCTGTTCTACGGTTCCAAACCCTTCTCTGAAACCGAATTGAAGGTCCGATAAGATCTTACTGTCATCAGCCCATTGCTGGAGTTGTTCCAAAATTACTCTGCCTACTACTTTTCCTGTGGACTCCAATAAAGAGATCGGTCGATAACATTTGGCATCTTGGCGATCCCCTTTTTTAAAAATAGGTACCATAATGGAGTTGGACCAAGACTCCATTAAGCCCAGTCTCGCTGTTGCGGTGCATACTCTAGTGAGTATAGGGGCCCAGAGATCCAGATGTTGTTTAAAAAGATCCACGGGGACCCCGTCTGGCCCTGGAGCCTTGCCCCCTTTACTTAAGTTCAGCGCTTTCAAAACCTCGGAGATGTCGAACTGTAAATTTATTGGGAAGTCGACAGGAGGATGAGAGTAAACTGTTTCTTCATTTGATGATGTTAATTTGAATATGTGGGAGAAATGATTTACCCAGGTTTCCTCTTCTATCGCTACGTCAATCTGAGGTCTGCTAGAATCAGAAAGAAAAGGGGTTTTCACGATCCGCCAGAAAGATTCACTGTTTTTTGTGAGTGTACTTTTATGTAGATCGTTCCATAAGGACTGTTTCAGCTCCTGTTTTCTTTGTTTCCTGGCCTTTTTATACTGAAGTCTTAAATGTTTGATCAATTGTTTGTCTCTTGTTGGTTGTCTGAGGGCCTCTTTTAGCTTGTTTAGTGAGGTGGTACATTCATGATTAAACCAGCCTGGAGATGTTAAGTTGTTTGGTGTGTTTTCCCTGGTCAGCAGTAGTTTGATTTTATCCAAAATAATCTTGAAGTTTACAAGTACGATGTTATCATCAGAGTCCAGATCTAGGCATTTTATTATGTAGGGGTATAAAGTCTTTATTATATTGCTGCTTAGTTGGATTGGATCAATTTTGCCCCATTTCACCGTGAAACCATTTACTTTGCCCACCTCTAGTCGATTTTGGGAGAGAGTGTGTGCGATTATGGTTGTCTGTGTTGGGTGATTTACGAGGTCCAAATCCACTCTAAGGGCTGAGTGGTCGCTTAGATTGTTCGCCAATAAGTTAAAATCCGTGGTAAGCTGTCTCAGCCCATCCGATGAGAGAACATACTCGACCGTGGTCTCGTGTCCCCTCGCTAGATATGTGGGGCAGAGAGTATTGTCATCCGGGATTTGTTTGTTTATTATAGACAGTTCCAGGTCAGTAAGGAGATTATTCATCGCTTCCCCTTTTCCATCATGAGTGAAATGAGCGAGGGGGTTGTCCTGTTCGTCCACTATCCCACAATTATGATTGATCAAATGTGGGCAGGGATGTATGTTGAAGTCTCCTCCCCATAGTAAGTGGACGGTGGCTTTTTTCCTATGTATTTTAATAGATCTAGCGATTTTTTCCTGGATAGTCAAAAGAATTTTGATAAACTTGTCCTCTTCTGAGTTATTATAGAGGTTTACTAGGATGACAATAGTTTCTTTGCCAACTGCAATGGAGAATAATTGGTAGTTTGATGTATTCTCGCTTTTAAGGAGTTTCAGGTTAGGGATAGTGTTCGCTATATAGGTGGTCAAGCCCCCCTTGGGTCTGCCCGCAATGCTGGGGAGGGCTGAGGAAAAAAAAGTTTTATAACCTACGATATGTAGCTCTTTTGTGGCCCATGTTTCCTGGAGGCATATTATTTTGCCATTCTCTAAGAATTTGGCTGCTGAACCATCTTCTATTTTGGGGCGGAGTCCTGCTATATTCCAGAAAATGACCGACAATGAACATGAGCTGTTATCTTGTCCTTTCGTCATTTTCCTTTCCGGGACCCGAGATGATGTGGTTAATTTATCATTGATGGAATCTGGTGATGGTCAATCGACCATCTCCAGACTAGTATATCGATTCATGGTTGGAATGCTCTGCCAGTTTTCCCAGTATGGTGTATCTCCGTATCTGGGTCTAAACTGCCGCTGTGGCGGAACACCCCATTGTTTCCAGTCTCTTCTTCTGTTACGGGGTCCCATTACCTGCCATGGGCCGTCCTGTTGATGGTAATTTTGGTCAGTCGACCACCAGGAGAGCTCTTGGCCGTTCTGCTGTGGGGGGATTTTGAATCTAACATTAGTAAAATCCCAGGGCTGTGGAACTGCTTTACGCCACAAGTTGTTTTGTTCGTTGAAATGGCTATTATAATGGTTTTTGGGATAAAAAAAGGAAAGACTCTTTGTGTCTATTCCCCCAGTTGGATTATGTTGATCCCAGGAGCATATATGTTCAACGACTTTAGGGTCCTCGAAAGTGATAACAATGCAATCACCCTGGATTGCTTTTTTTGTGTGTCCCACCCATGGGGTCCTACTAACTGTGGCTATCCTGCTTATACAATTGGGAGGAGAAGGGCGATTTATATTCAGCCAATACTGGACCTTATTCTTTAAGGACCAGTTTGGCTCTGTTGTCTCCCCTACCAATTCTGGTACCCCCGTCATTATAACCACAAATGGCGATGCTTCAGGTGGTAGATGCATATAGGATCTAGCTTCGGGGACTCCTCGCATGGTACCTTTGTTTGCCATAGAATTTGGTTTGCTCTGAGAAATATTTGTGGCAACTGGGGTTATGGGGGCTGGCGTAGCTACTTTTGTTGGTTTTGTGACAGGAGCTTTTGGAAGTGTGTTGGGGTTTGGGGTTGAGATTGTTGTTACCGGAGGCAGTTTTCCTACTACAGGATCTTTTGCAACCGGTAGTGGTTTGGTTACAGGGCAGGTTTGAATAACTTTATTGCTTTGTAGGGAGGATACAGGGTGGTTGTTTGTTCCCTTTTTTTGAATTTCACAAGTTAAGTTAGATTGCAATGAATTGATAATTATTAACATTTGGGTCTCAATATTTATTAATCTTCTTTCAAGGGGCTGAAATAAAGATTTCAATGCCGCAGAAATGTTATTTACCTGGTCAGAAGTGCCTGGTTCATTGCTGTGGGGAATTGTAACAGGTGGACTTATAGCGATAGTGTTTGTGTTATTATTCGGTGGAGAATGGTGTACTAAAACCTGATGACTAGTAGTATCCGCCACTCTTGGGGGCGAACACGCCAGGTTTGGGGGCGTAATTAGGTCGGTTGTCTCAGATGTTTCGGTTCCATTGGCTAAGTCTGCTTTTCCCTTATCCTTCCTCTTCTTAACAGCCCCCTCCCTCCTCCCTCTTGCTTGTCTTACTTCTTCTGGTGTGTGGTCACGTAAGAGTTCGGGTGTTCTTTCTAGGTCGGAGTTAGTGGATGAAAGAGAGAGTTGAGAGGCTGAGAGATCTACGTTATTCGGGAGACTGCGCCTTTCGATTCTTTGTGGTGATTCAGCTAAGGCGTTCCCTGCCTCTGGAGTTCTTGCTGTGGCCAATGGGCCCATAGAGGAACGTCTCACGTTCGCGAGGTCTGTGGAAACTCTTCGCTCTATCAAACTAATACTGTGATCAATAAAGGTATTAGCCCTAGTGAGAAATCGTCCATTGGACCTAAAAGTTGTTCTCCTATCCCTCCCTTTTTTAGTTTCTTCTGTTTATGACTCCTAGTATTCATTTTCGATGGGATGGATTGGGAGATATTACGATCAGTGAAGTACAGTTGGATAATGTGGGAGTAAGGACCTAGAGTGATGGCCCGGCCCGGTCTCCGCACGTTCTCGAACGGCCTCAAACGGCCCGCTCTTTGCCCGGTCTTCGCCCCGGCTGCGACCCGCGCGCGTCCCGCTGCGCGCTTCGCTGGTCTTGCTGATAATCCTTTGGGCGGAGAGGGGGCGTGTCACTGGGAGGGGGCGCGGCTCACGCGGGAAGAGAACCAGCTGTTTGTTGGTGATTGCTGGTCCTCGCAGTCCCGGAGCGGCGCCTCTCACCTCCAACTGCGGCCACACAGATGCTCCTTCCCACGTGCAGTAGAAGCGATTGCTTGGCAAACAGGTACAAGTTCAGGGCTACTCCTGTAGCGAAGGGTCAGGCTGTAGTGACAGGAAGCTCTCACAACGAGCGGCACCCGCGAAGCGGGGGCCGCAAGAGGTTTTCTACGCGCTGATGGGGGCGTGGCACTGGGAGGGGGCGCGGCTCACGCGGGAAGAGGACCAGCTGTTTGTTGGTGATTGCTGGTCCTCGCAGTCCCGGAGCGGCGCCTCTCACCTCCAACTGCGGCCACACAGATGCTCCTTCCCACGCGCAGTAGAAGCGATTGCTTGGCAAACAGGTACAAGTTCAGGGCTACTCCTGTAGCGAAGGGTCAGGCTGTAGTGACAGGAAGCTCTCACAACGAGCGGCTCCCGCGAAGCGGGGGCCGCGAGAGGTTTTCTACGCGCTGATGGGGGCGTGGCACTGGGAGGGGGCGCGGCTCACGCGGGAAGAGGACCAGCTGTTTGTTGGCGATTGCTGGTCTTCGCAGTCCCGGAGCGGCGCCTCTCACCTCCAACTGCGGCCACACAGATGCTCCTTCCCACGCGCAGTAGAAGCGATTGCTTGGCAAACAGGTACAAGTTCAGGGCTACTCCTGTAGCGAAGGGTCAGGCTGTAGTGACAGGAAGCTCTCACAACGAGCGGCACCCCCAAAATGAATATCTAATGAGTGTATACACTTAACAAACTCAATAGCAGGGCAAATTGACACCCACTGTGCAGGATAAATTATATTATCTTTAGTTGCATCATGATGATATCTGAAACTAAAAAGATTATTATGTTAAGGATGGTCTATCATGGCCTCCCAAGTGAAATCACATTTTGTTTTTAAATTCCAAATCCAATTAGGGGTTCAATAAGCGGATATAGGAAGGCGTATGAGCCAATGTTAAAAACCACATGAGCATGTAACTGGTGTTCACTTCCACGTCAGTTTGTCTAGGTAACAATTATAATCGTTATTCTGGTGAAGTCATTCATTTATCCCGGTTTTAGGCAGCATTTATTGGTAAATGATTCATTTATTATGAAAGTAAAATCCTCATGTATTGTCTTTGAAACCTGCTGATATTTAAAGAAAACAAGGGTTTAGTTAAATGTTTACTTAGATAATTCAATGAAATCCCATGCATGCTACATCACGAATGTATGTACTGTTCTGCCCACAAACAGTTACACTGTTTTTAGCTCAGGATATCACAGATCAAACTGATTAGTCTATGGTTTTCTCACGTCACTATAAATTGTTTGTCACGTGCCCTAGCATGTCATTTGATCAAGGCCGTGGAGACATGGCCGAAACGCGTCATGCTGACAGCAATGCAATAAAGCATGCTATTTGAAAAAAGCACATTGTGGTCTGTACCTGTCAGGATTCGACCATGGTGGGTCGCTGCACGGCATCTGTAAGAGCAAGACCTCTGAAAACTACAGTTCCCGACATGCTCGGGGATGACGTTGCGTGCACGACGCATAGCACGCAAACCACGGAAGTAAAACGATGTTCTTCGGTGATGGCTGAGCCGATAATTCTTGTGAAAGCCCGAGGCGGAGGTTGGTATCGTTGCTGCTGTTACCGGTAAGCCCATCTCTGAGTGCAAAAGAACGGCGCCGGAAAACTCCGTATCAAAGGTTGGTTTAAGTCCTTTTGAGTGGCGAGTTGATTACTCGTCAGGGAACGTTGTCTGGAGCTGCTCCCGAGGCAGAGATAACTGTTTGCTTTGTTTTCATACGGAGACCTGCCAGACGTTTATTTTCTCTATGCAAACCGGAGATCTGAGACAGACACGGGGTATGACATTGAATGTGGTGTTCTTGCAAAGGAAGTAAGGATTGGTTGGGGCTCCAACCTCACACATTTCGTCTAGTTTGTTTGTCTACATTGGAGGTGTTGTTTTGGGAACTATAAACACACTACCGCCAAGATTGTATTCTACATTTAACCAGGTTAAGACGTTATTAACCCAGGCTTAAAGAGGAATTCCTTTCGTTGTTTCATTGCTGTTATTATTTGTTCTACATACAGGGGAGACGAACTGGGGGGAGACACAGAGGGATTCATCTATTTACAAGACGTGATTCTATGTACATATAGGTATGTTGTGTATATGTGACTAGGTATAATCTTGTATAAAGAAGCATTAGCTGAATTACACAAAACCTGCCATATGTTTTCTCTATTGCAGTAGATGAATCTCTGTACTCACCTCATTCCTCATCCCTGATTTACGCCTTCAATCTTTTTCTTTACAGGTAGGGACAAGGGAGGACAAGGGTTTAGTTAAGGCGTTTAGTGCTGATGTTATTCGGATTGCTTGCTGGAGATATATGTACTTAGTGTATGTTATTGTCGTTTCAGGTCTCCTTCCCTGCTGTCCCTTTCCTTTCCTTCCCTCGCCTGACTATCCTAGTAGTCTGTGTACATTCTCCAGACTCTTGGGGACGTCGTGCGGGGAAAGCGATAGGCTAATCGGCACAATCCTGAAGAGGTACTACGGTGGAGCCTGACAGAATTATCGGCCCACGAATATAGCTTCTTCCTGGTTGTGCCGTATTTGCAATGGCTACTTTATATGACGTACTCGCGGCATTGGCTTTGGTTCAGACGGAATTAGCGGCCTCTAACCGAGAGGTTGCTGCTTCGCGAGCTGAAACCGCCCAATTACTAGCTAGGGTGGACAGGATCCCAGTGAATCCTTTTGATGCTGGCAGCAGTAGTAGCGCTGCCCCTACCCCTTCGGTAGTGGTGGAGATGCCCACTCAAATGCCTTTGGCCCCCCCTGAGAGGTTTTATGGGGACAATAAGAAAGTCCAGGTCTTTTTGACCCAGGTGATGTTGCACTTCATGTGCAAGCCAAAAATGTTTTCCACCAATCAGGCTCGGGTGGCCTTTTTGATTTCCTACTTAGGGGGTGAGGCAGCACAATGGGCAGTTCCTGTGGTGAGACGTAATGACCCTCTCCTCTATGATTGGGATGAGTTCCGATCTGAATTCGAGAAGACATTTGATCGGAGGGCTGAAACCTTTTCTGCGGATAGAGAGCTGTTGGCCTTGAAGCAGGGGAACACCGACTTGGTGACCTATCTGAACAATTTTCGCCGACTGGTGGCCGAGACAGATTGGCCAGAAGCCAAACAAACCGCCTTGTTTTATCAAGGTTTGAATGACGACCTGAAAGACGTGCTGGCACACATCGATCCACAACCTCGCACATGTACGGCGCTCATTGAGCTAACGTTGCGTCTGGATCATAGAATGAGGGAGCGGAAAGGCGACCACAAACCTAAAGACCGAGCCGTGGTGCCTTCGGATCGTGGAGGACAAGGGGAGAGAACTTCAGCCATACCAGAACCTATGGACATTGGAGCAGTGAGGGCATCATTGTCCGTGAGTGAAAGGGATCATCGACGGAAGCTAGGTCTCTGTCTCTACTGCGGGAAAAAGGGACATTACTTACGTGATTGTCCAATAAAACCAAAGGCCGGAAGATTCAGACCCAGGCAAACCGCGGCAGGAACGGCAGATTCGGGGTCGGAAAACTACAGTGCTTGAAGGTAGACGAAAGGGTGCCCTCAAGCAAACATATCATCCCTTTCATGATGCCAGGCGAGGAACAGGAGAAGAGCCATCTGTTTCTTGATATGATAATGGTTATTGCCTCAGAAGAAAAACAAGTAAAAGCGATGGTGGATTCCGGCGCCACCGGCTGCTTTATGGATTTTGCAGAAGCCGAGCGCTTGGGTGTAGGACGTATAGCCAAGAAGAATCCTGAAACGGTGTATGCAGTGGACGGCAAAGAGCTGGAAGCCGGGCCTATTAAACATCACACTCCGGAATACGAACTTATTGGCAACACCTACCATACTGAACACTTGTCTTTCAACCTCATACATGCTCCCCACTACGGCATTATTCTGGGACTCCCCTGGTTGAAAAAACATGAACCCTCTATTCAATGGTCTTCTAGAACAGTGCAATTTACCTCTGCTTATTGTATGGAACATTGCCATTCACAGTATGGTAGTCCCTCAACAGCATTGGCTTCCATACAACACATAGCCACAGCAGCCGAGAAAGAAGTGTCTCTACCATCTTGTTATTCGGCATACGAAACTGTGTTTAGTGACACCCAGGCTGAAGCGCTTCCACCCCATCAGGAGTATGACTGCCGAATCGATCTTGTTCCAGGAGCAGTGGTCCCGAATGGAAGATTATACGCTCTAACATTACCGGAGGATGAAATCCTGCGTGCATACTTGGATAAGTATCTAGCGTTGGGATACATACGATCTTCCAGATCCCCGGCGGCATCCCCCTTGTTTTTTGTGCCGATACCCAACGGGGAAAAAAGGTGTTGTATAGACTATAGGGCCCTCAACTCCATCACTGTCAAAAACCAATATCCGTTGCCACTCATCCCGGTGTTGTTGGAACAAGTACGATCTGCCAAGATCTATACCAAACTGGATCTGAAGGGGGCCTACCACCTCGTTCGCATTCGCCGAGGAGACGAGTGGAAAACGGCATTTAAAACAAGGTATGGGCTATTCGAATACCTAGTGATGCCTTTTGGGCTCTGTAATGCCCCGGCCGCTTTTCAATTCTTCTTAAATGAAGTACTGAGGGACTATCTCGACCAATATGTTGTGGTATACATCGATGACATATTGATCTACTCAGATACCACAGAAGAACATACAGTGCATGTAAGCCGGGTATTACAAGCCTTGATGGATAGCCAACTGTATTGTAAGATCACGAAGTGCGAATTCCACGTCACCACGGTCGAATTCCTGGGTGTGATGCTCTTCCCGTCTGGACAAATTATGTCCGAAAGAAAGATCAAAGCCGTGATGGAATGGCCTTGCCCACGTAACATCAAGGACATCCAGAGCCTGTTGGGCTTTGCCAACTTTTACAGGCGTTTCATCCAGGGGTTTTCTGCTATGGTGACACCTTTGATCCGGCTTACCAGGAAGAACGTCCCGTTTATATGGGATAGGTTGGCTCAAGATGCGTTCAACCAGATGAAAAAAGCTTTCTCTACGGCCCCGGTCCTGATGCACGCCAATCCCGACCTTCCGTTCACTGTGGAAGCCGACGCATCTGAGGTTGCGATAGGCGCGGTATTGTCCCAAAGAAAGGAAACCACTGGCCTCCTCCATCCGATTGCTTTTATGTCTCGGAAACTGACTCCTGCGGAATCGAATTATACGATAGCGGAAAAGGAACTGCTAGCGATCCGGGAAGCCTTCCTAGAATGGAGAGAGTGGTTGTTGGGAGCGAAACACCAGGTAACGGTGTATACAGATCACCGTAATTTACAGTTTATGCGTGCGGACGCCATTTGACTCCTCGCCAGTTACGGTGGATGCTGTTTTTTGAGGAATACCGGTTCAACATTACGTACAGACCTGGGGCCCAGAATAAGCAGGCGGATGCACTAACTAGACAGGAAAACCCGGATATGCATGCCAAAAAACCCCTCCGGGCCATCATCGCACCCTCTAATGTACTGTGTGTCACCAGAACGGAGAACTTTTTGTCAGGAGTACAAAGGGGTGCACAAAAAATGTGTGTGGAGGACGTGGTTGAGACATCACAAAGAATGGACAGTGAGACAAGGAGTGCCCATGAAAGGAGCACAAGTGCTTGTACCAACCGCAACGCTGAGGAGAACGGTGTTTTCTGGGTGCCACGAATCTCCATGTGCAGGCCATATGGGGTATGCAAAGACACTTGACAAGGCATTGAGACAGTTTTGGTGGCCTACCATTCGTCCGGATCTATGTCGTTGGGTGAAGGAGTGTTCCAAGTGTGCCCGCATGAAGTCAGATCGCCAACCACCACAGGGACTGCTACATCCATTGCCCACTCCAGAGAATCCCTGGGAGAGATTCTCTGTAGATTTTATAGTTGGTCTACCTAAAGATCAAGGGAACACTGCTATTATCGTGCGGCTACGTTTGCCTGCTCATTTCCGAATCCATCCTGTTTTCCATGTGTCCCTCTTGAAACCCTCGCAGTGTCCTGTGCGACGGGCTCCTCTGCCCATCTGGGTCCAGCAGGAAAAGGAATACGAGGTTCGTAGGGTTCTGGACTCCAAGTGGGTTCGGGGGCGTTTGCTGTATCTGCTGTCCTGGAAGGGGTATGGCCCCGAAGAGAATTCGTGGGAGCCTTCTGGTGCGGTGCATGCACCTGGCGGCGAGCTTCCATCGTAGGTTTCCGTGTAAGCCTGCTGCCGGTCAGCGCCCTTTGTAAGAGGGGGTGTACTGTCAGGATTCGACCATGGTGGGTCGCTGAACGGCATCTGTAAGAGCAAGACCTCTGAAAACTACAGTTCCCGACATGCTCGGGGATGACGTTGCGTGCACGACGCATAGCACGCAAACCACGGAAGTAAAACGATGTTCTTCGGTGATGGCGGAGCCGATAATTCTTGTGAAAGCCCGAGGCGGAGGTTGGTATCGTTGCTGCTGTTACCGGTAAGCCCATCTCTGAGTGCAAAAGAACGGCGCCGGAAAACTCCGTACCAAAGGTTGGTTTAAGTTTTTTTGAGTGGCAAGTTGATTACTCGTCAGGGAACGTTGTCTGGAGCTGCTCCCGAGGCAGCGATAACTGTTTGCTTTGTTTTCATACGGAGACCTGCCAGACGTTTATTTTCTCTATGCAAACCGGAGATCTGAGACAGACACGGGGTATGACATTGAATGTGGTGTTCTTGCAAAGGAAGTAAGGATTGGTTGGGGCTCCAACCTCACACATTTTGTCGTTTGTTTGTCTACATTGGAGGTGTTGTTTTGGGAACTATAAACACACTACCGCCAAGATTGTATTCTACATTTAACCAGGTTAAGACGTTATTAACCCAGGCTTAAAGAGGAATTCCTTTCGTTGTTTCATTGCTGTTATTATTTGTTCTACATGCAGGGGAGACAAACTGGGGGGAGACACAGAGGGATTCATCTATTTACAAGACGTGATTCTATGTACATATAGGTATGTTGTGTATATGTGACTAGGTATAGTCTTGTATAAAGAAGCATTAGCTGAATTACACAAAACCTGCCATATGTTTTCTCTATTGCAGTAGATGAATCTCTGTACTCACCTCATTCCTGATCCCTGATTTACGCCTTCAATCTTTTTCTTTACAGGTAGGGACAAGGGAGGACAACGGTTTAATTAAGGCGTTTTGTGCTGATGTTATTCGGATTGCTTGCTGGAGATATATGTACTTAGTGTATGTTATTGTCATTTCAGGTCTCCTTCCCTGCTGTCCCTTTCCTTTCTTTCCCTCGCCTGACTATCCTAGTAGTCTGTGTACATTCTCCGGACTCTTGGGGACGTCGTGCGGGGGAAGCGATAGGCTAATCGGCACAATCCTGAAGAGGTACTACGGTGGAGCCTGACAGTACCTTTATTCGTTCCAAGGATTTGGATTCCAGGACTGTGGTTTGCCATATATATATATATTACCTACTGGCAGTCGCCAGTAGGTAGTTATAGTTAGGACCTATTTTCCATAGGAAATTCGCAACATTCTATTCCCAATAACTTTGGAGCAGATTGACAATTCTTTGCGAAATTCTCAAAACTTATGGCCCACTCCGGTCTGCTCCTTTCTTGAAAGTTTCGGGGTGATTCGTCAAGTGGAGTTAAGAAAAAAGGGGGGTCCCAAAACATATTTTCCCCATGCAATTTTCCATAGGGAACTTTAGACACGGCTACAGCCCGAACTGCTGAACAGAATTACACCAAATTTGGCAAAGAGGTAGTTCTTGGTTCAGAAAGAACCCTTTTTGTTAAATGGTGTAGTTCCTGAGAAAATCAAAAGTAAAAACACATATATATCTATGGCGGCGCAGGATCCGTGCACCCTCCTGATCACGAGCTGTATGCTAATTTGCTCTCAACACTCCGAACCAGGAAGTGTTGGCAGCCATCTTGTGCCTCGGTAGAACCGACGCACAAGAAATCAGTAAAACTAAGGCGCAAAATGCAAAAACGGGGCAGGGTAGAAACACCCTGACACCCTAGGCCTGCTTAGGGTGGCCCACAAGGACCCCCAGGGCCCAAATTGTATTTTTTTTTTTTAAATCGTCAAAATCCGCGCAGGGTGCGCTGATCTTGCCGAGAAAAAAAAACTTGAAGCGCAGGGTCCCACGCTTCATTGCTATTTAGCCCCCTGGGGGCCAAGTCCCAGGGGCAATATTGTTATATAAGGGGGGGGGCAGAGGGGCCCCCAGCCCCTGGCACCGCCACACTGCAGGGCTTTATAAAATTAT
Organism: Lissotriton helveticus; assembly: GCF_964261635.1. Classification (NCBI taxonomy): domain Eukaryota; kingdom Metazoa; phylum Chordata; class Amphibia; order Caudata; family Salamandridae; genus Lissotriton; species Lissotriton helveticus. The sequence continues at coordinate 146,237,679 of NC_136073.1, forward strand.
ATGGGGGCTCATAGCCCCCCCACCCCGGGGAACGCCACCCCCGGGGCTTCAAAAATAAATGGGTGGGGGCTCAAATGCCCATCCAAGCACCGGGGACCACCACCCCTGGGGCTTTAAGAGAATATATGCGAGGGGCTCACGGCTCCCCCGCAGCCCCGGGGACAGCCACCCCCCCGGGGCTTGTGTTGTTTTTAAAAATAAAAATAAAAGAACCTGTGTGGGGGGGCTCGCCAACTAGTCCACCAGGTCCTTTCGATAAGCGCCACTGCACTGCGTTGCAGAGAAGTGGTCCAGGCCATGCCCATTTTTACACCTCTCTGCAAAGCAGCTCTCTGGCTCCAATTGGAGGGACCTGTTGGGCTAGTTGTACCCAAGGGACGCTCAGGATTCAAGGGAACTTTATGCACCAAATTAAAACAGCCACAGGGCGTGTTTGCACACGTCAGCTCAGCCCCCCTCCCTTCACTAGTGTGCAAACGTGCCCTGTGGTGCATTTTAAGAGGTATTTTTAATCCCCCTGCCCTATCATATACTAGGCGCTTACAGAGGAGGTCATGCTAATTAAGTATGGGTGAATTTTGCGGATCTGCGGTGCACGAATTCTCAAAAAAGTCCGCAAATTCGCAGATTTTCGTGCGAAATTGTGGATTTTTTTGCGATTTCCATCTACTCAACTGGAGTACTTTCTACTGGCTAATCAGTAAGTGCTACCTCGTTGGGTAAATGTATAGTGCTTTTCCTACACTGCAGCTGCGTAATGGGCCAGAAGATTTGTCTCCACTGACCATGTGTGCCTGTAACTTTCCATCGCGCCAAAATGCACCGAGGTCCCTTGAGTGAGCTGTCCATCATAGTTGGGATTGGGAAAGGGCGGGAAGAAGTTTGATACCGCTAGTGTGTGGTGCGGGGCTTCTATGCGTGTTCACATGCCTTTTGTGTATAAAGGGTCAGAGAGCAAGCAGGGCAGCAGGTGAGGAGAAAGCAGCCTCCTGGTCACAGGAACTCCACGGGGATTGCGCTCGAGAAACTCAGGGATGCAAAGACCTCCCTCGGGTATTACAGCTAATTTTCGACAGCAGATATGGGGTTAAAGCACACTTGCCCAGCCTAGACCGTGCTCACTAATGCTTTTAGGCTGATTAAAACGTTACTGAATTTGAGCTTCAACTCTGGCGCCTGCTTTATTTATATCTGTAAGTGCTTCCTGTTGAGGTTTAATTTTTGTGACAGGAGCCTCGTGCCAGAATGAATCCTGCCCTGCATAGTTATCCACGAAGATGCCACAGTTTTGTGCAATACCTCTGCTCAACTGGAGTACTACTGGCTAATCCAGTAAGTGCCACCTCGTTGAGTAAATGATAGTGCTTTTCCTACACTGCAACTGCGTGCAACTTGACCGTGCTCACTAATGTTTTGGGCTGATTAAAACGTTACTGAATTTGATCTTCAACTCGGGCAGCTGCTTTATTTATATCTGTAAGTGCTTCCTGTTGAGGTTTAATTTTTGGCCCACAGGAAGCACTTACGGAGTTAAGGCAGGTGCCCGAGTTGAAGCTAACTTTGTAACCATTTTAGAATGGCGCCAGCAAGCACTCTGGCAGCTTGCCTGCACCATTCTAAAATGGTTAGCTAAAAGTTAGCTTCAACTCGAGCACCTGACTTAACTGTGATTCCTGTGGGCCAAAAAAAAAAAATCTGCCCGCTCGCGAATTCGCGAATTTTTCGGCAATTCCGCGAGATTCACGGATTGCGAAATTGCTGAAAATTCACAAATTTCGCGAGCGGAGCGGAGCGGATTTTGCGCCCATGCTTAATGCTAATAACAGGGGTACCCCCACGCATAGTGTTGCCCAGTGTATGTAGGTGTTTCAACTGTATTCTAAGTGTCTTTTAGCATAGCACTGGCTCTAGGACTGGTTAGTCAGAGTCGGTTACCACCAGTACCGATCTGAAAAAGTTGAGGGTACACAATGATTTTGCAACAAGGCCTCTTTCTGCTCCTCTGTTTGTTCTTTCTGCATGTCTTCCTTCTTCCTGCACTTTTCTTCGTCTTTGAGGACTTCTGCATTTCTTTTTCTTCCTTCTGTGTGTTTTTCTTCTTTCCTCACATGTCCTACCTCAGTAAGCATAGGTAGAAACTAGCATTTAAAAAACTTTAGAAATTAACTGAAATAACCATAGGTTTCAGGCACGTTATAGTTAGAAATTAGCATTTAAAAAACAATTGAAATTCACTGAAAAAACCATAAGTTTCAGGCACGTTATAATTAGGAATTAGCATTTAAAAAACCTTAGAAATTCACTGAAAAAACCATAGGTTTCAGGGGCATTATAGTTAGTTGGACATTTCACTCGTACAAAACCATTGAAATTCCCCCGTTATAGTTAGTACAGCTAACTATAACTCGCGCGCGCGCAATTCACTTCTGATGACGTCACATATTACATCTCTCATGACATGGTCAGTGACTGATGACATCATCCTTGTGATAGTGTGGCAGACCTCAATTCACCCTAATATAACCTTTGAGACCCATACTCAATAATAGAAACTAACATTTTCAAAACAATGAACATACCAATACCACTTATAACACACCTATTTAGTAATTCCAAGATCTACACATACATCCACTCATTCACCAACAGTCCCTATACTGTCACTCATACATGTACTCACTCATCATATGTACTCCTACACCTATACATCCTGTTACACACCACCACTCATACATAGTTACTCACACACATAGTCACACATGCAAACAAAGTATCACACATCCATTTACCTTTATATACAATCATACACACACTTATAGAAACAGCTACTTTTTTGTACAGGAACTCTTCCAATCTCTCACTCTCACATATACTCATTTATATACACCAATACTCACATATACTAGTTTAAAACATATGTTGTTACTCATAAATACACTATTGAGACAGTCATTCACAAACTAACACACCCATACACACACTCATCCACCTATACATTCAGGCACACATGCTGTCTTCAACACATACAAATAGTGAGTCACTCATTCATGCATCTATGCACTAAGTAATACCCCCACCGAACCATACAGACAATCATACTGATACTCAAAAAAACAACTCATAATGCATATAGACACTCATGGCTACTCACCAACCCATGCAGCCACTTATACACAAAGTGAGAGACTGATACAGATATTTACATATTTAAACATTATGCACTAACCCATGTATTCATTAAGATACACTTAATCAGTCAGTTATACAATCAATTTTACAAAAGAAATCATCCATTTAGACACTTATATACCCATTTATTCTTCCATCGACCTTGAGATATACATATTTAAAACATATTTAATTTTCAGAAAAACACACATTCACCCGGATGATATCATCAGCGATGTCATTTTAAATGTTATCAGTGATGTCATGAGTGATGTCACTGACCATGTCATGAGTGATGTAATATGTGACGTCATCAGCAGTGTATTGCGGGCGCGCGAGTTATAGTTAGCTAAACTAACTATAACGGGAGAATTTCAATGTTTTTTAATGAGTGAAATGCCCAACTAACTATAACGCCCTGAAACCTTATAGTTAGAATTTATGCAATTAAAAAACCTTAGAAGTTCACTGAAAAAACCATAGGTTTCAGGGACGTTATAGTTAGTTGGACATTTCACTCAAACAAAATGATAGAAATTCTGCTGTTATAGTTAGTTGAGCTAACTATAACTCGCGCCCCCGCAATGCACTGCTGATGACGTCACATATTTTTTTTTGTATTTTTTTTTTGAAGGTTTTATTTATCTTGTTACAAAAGTACATCAGTATTGGCCTACAACCCTGGGGCCGGCCTTAAAGCAACACAGACGTGACTCAGGATTAATATACTTTTTTACATGAATACTAACATTCGTTATTTGCGTCGTCGATGACGTCGCCGCTTATTTAAACAAAAATTACAATCATGGTTTTGCGTTTTGTACCTTTTTGGTTTGTCTTTGTAACTAAAGGTAAAGAAACTAACCATAACCTGAAATGAAGAGACCTAACTAAAGCATACTTTGCAAACTATACATCTTCTCCTACAATCCATGTGGATTGAGGAATATTAACAGTGTCGTGTTACAGCGGAACCAATCAGGCATCATATCAACACAATAGCAGATGTCCGTAAGATAATTAGGCCTTATGAGCCTCCCTCTCCTGTTTCATTCAGTGCTAGTAAATAGTCTGTTAGATAGCACCAAAAGTCTTTAGGCCTTGATTTCGCCGGCAACTCCTCCTCATACGTTATACTCTTATCTCTGCAGCTGGACATATCTTGCAGCCATCGGGCTAGCTTAGGTACTTTTCTACTGTGCCAGCATTGAGCAACCTGCCTTTTGGCCAATAGTAGTGACACCGCACAGAACTTCCGTCTAGTGGATTTAAGGTGTGGTATAAGACCTAAAAGACAAACCTGTATCGTGCAGCTCACTTCAGAACCCAGCATATAACTGAGAGGGTTTTAGTTACGTCTACCCAGTAGTGCTGCACTTTTATGCAGCTCCATGCTAAATGTGAGAAATCTGCGCCATCTCTACCGCATCTCCTGCACACATCTACCACTTGCCCCCCAAATTTGCTCATCCATGCAGGTGTATAATACGCTTGGTGAAGGAATTTATAATGTATGATTTTGAGGTTACCATTCGGGGTAAGGATCTGAGTTAGTGCGCATGTCTGCGTCCATTCATGGTCAGTCAAAGGTTCTAGTGATACCCTATCCCAGCGTGTCTTGGCTTTCCCCGTGTCATGTGGTAGTTCCTCCTGTGCTTTAGTGTATAGTCTGGATACCATGTGAGCCGTGTCCGACGTGGTAATGATCAATTGCAGTGTGTTCAGACTTTCAGGCTGAGAAGGGAACGAAGGGTAGAAGTCTTTTAAGGCACTTTTCAATCTGTGATATGTGAAGTGAAACATGGGTGATTTGTTCTGGATATATGTAAGGTCTGTGACTTCCAGAAGTTCGCCCTCGGTAAACAGATCTCCCATTTTGTTAATTCCTGCTCCTTGCAGCAGCTGTATGCCCACCTTCTCCCCAGTTACTGATAATGCCTGATGGTGATGTAGTGGCATTGCAGGAGCATATAACGGTGTTTTATGCGTTAACTGAGCTAGTTTCTGCCAAGCCCTAACTGTCGCATCTACAGAGTTGATGTCTCGTGCATGTAGCGGTTGTCTAGTGTGGGATATAATTGCTGTTAGTGGGATTGGTGCAGCGTCATCCTTTTCGATGACGGTGTGGGTGAGATATGGTATGTCGTGGTACCAATAGGCAGCATATTGCGGCTGTGCGCATAGGTAATATAGTAGAAAATCTGGAACGCCAAAACCACCGCGTACATAGGGAAGACTAAGCGACTGGAGGTTTATACGGGCCTGTTTGCCTGCCCATATGAGTTTTAACACCAATGTTTTTATACGGCGAAAGACCTCCGCAGGGGGCGTAATGGGGATATTGTTAAAAAGGTACAGCAGCTTAGGCAATATGTTCATTTTGACTATCGCTATTCGATCCGCAAGGGACAGTGGTAATTGAATCCATCTTTGTATCTTATCCTCCAGTTTGGAAATTACTGCACCATAGTTTGACCGAATTACCTCCACCGGATCCCTGTGATACATCACCCCCAGGTAGCGTATTGGTTCACTTTGGCATTCTAACAGGTATTCCGTCGCGAACGGGGTCGTCGTGTCCGTGAGTGGGATAATTGAAGACTTAGTCCAGTTTATGGCTAGTCCCGAATGTCCCCCAAATCTGATATATTCTCTCAATATTTCATTTAGATGTGTTTCCGGGTCGCGGACGTATAAGAGCATATCATCTGCGTATAGAGATATGTGAAGAGGCCTTGAAGTAAACCGGAGGGCCGATAGTTTAAAGTTTTGTCTAATTATGCAAGCTAGAGGCTCGAGTGCAAGAGCGAACAGCAAGGGTGATAGTGGGCACCCCTGTGTGGAGAGGAGTCTAGCCGGTGGCAGTGGCTGACTCGATCCGCTGACGCTTGTGCACACAGCATGCACTGTGAGCGCTGATTCACTAGCGTTTTTAAACTTAGCGACTTCTGCTAATTTTTTTTTTTTTTGATCAGTGTACTGTTGTGTTTAACTTTGTAACTGTGCCTTACCTGTTGGCTGACATCATTTGTTTGGGTACCTTTGACTGTCTACTCCCGCCCCGTTCCGCCGCGCCCATCTTGGACGTTTGTTGCGGAGGGTGGAGGAGGAGCCCAACACTTCCGGGCTCAGGGCTGCAACATCCGCGCTCTAGTCGCCCCTACCCCTCCCATAAATGTGTAGAGGACCGCGGCCGCGCAGCGGACGCGTGCAGCGGGCGCGCCGGAAGCGAGCCGAAGTCGAGCCAAAGTCCAGCCCGTCTGCGCCCGTCCGCGACAGGACGGGGCGCGGGGCCAGGGACCCTGGTCAACCACAGCCCCCTCGACTACGGTATGATAAACAAACTCTGCTTAATCTACGTCCGGACCTTACGTCATCCTGCCTACACTCTATGAAAGCGTTATCCTTACACTACTGTTCTGCATGCCATTTCACTCCTAGAACCAGCTCCTCCGACAACCCCCACAATAGCGTACTAAAAGCTGCACTACTTAATTGTCGATCTCTCAGCAAACATAGTACCCAAATATATCACCTCCTTGAGGATGAAGCTTTGGAGATTTTATTACTGACTGAAACCTGGCTTGGTGAACATTCTGATCCTGACGTCATCGAGGCGATGCCTCCAGGTTACTCCCTCGCCAGGCTTGATAGGAAGGATGGTAGGGGTGGTGGAATAGCCATTGCCGTCAGAGCCCCTTTGGAATGCTCTCTATCTCCTTTGAATATTGATCACTGCGAAGCTGGGTCTTTCACTATCACAGTGGGTCCTAAATACTCCCTTTCTGGCATCCTTTTATATAGACCCCCGGGCAGACTGTTTGACTTTACCACCAGCCTTATAGAGGCCACAGCTCATCTCGCTCTAAGGAAATCTAGACTCCTGGTACTGGGCGACATGAATATACACTTTGACGACGTCGGGGATAAAGACGCCACCTGCTTAAAAGCAGAACTACTCTCTCTGCAGCTAGATCTTAAACATCAGAGCCCTACCCATAGACAAGGTCACCTACTCGACCCCGTATTTGGTAACTGGAGTGGAGTAAAAGTGCTCCCTCCAGTTCCCATTCCCTGGTCTGACCATTATGTAATTCCCCTACATTTACTAGCGACAGAGACTGAAGTCAAGAACGGAAACTTGCAGACTTATCAATGTCGCAAATGGAAAAATTTTAACCTAGACACGTTTACTGATAGACTTGAAATGGCTGGACCCCCTAATGGTTCCGACTGTGAGACCGCCTATACCTGCATAAAAAATGTTATCCTAACTGCCCTTGACGAGACCGCTCCCATCCGTAGATCAGTGGCCAATAAGAAACTGAGAAAACCATCCCCTTGGTTTTCAGCTGAACTTCAAGATGCTAAAACCGCTTGTAAAAGACTGGAACGCGAATGGCGTGTCAACTTCTGCCCCACAGCAAAAGACCACTATAAGAAAGAGCAAGCGAGATATTACAAACTGATACGCTCCGCTAAAGCACTACATTATAAGATCCGTATTGGTGAAGCAGAAAACTCCTCTAAGGAGCTTTTTAAAATTTTTAAAGAAATCTCGGTAGTCACCAACGAGAGCAATACCCATAATGACTCAGTTGAGAAATGTAATGATATTGCCAAATACTTTGCCAATAAAATTATCACAATCTACTCTAATTTCTCCACCGACCTGCCATCAGGCTCTGACTTCACTGAAAATCTGGAGCTTATCCATGTTAAAAAATGCCTGACAAGCTTTGCTGTTCCTCACACTACTATATTAACTAGTATCTGCAAAAACATTAAATCTGGTTCTCCCCGGGACCCTGCCCCCCCAAGATACTAGCAGCCAGTCTGGAGGTCCTTGAGCGACACTTCAGGCACATCCTCCAACTCTCCTTTTCCACGGCTACCCTCCCCATGGAATGGAAGAAAGCCATTGTGTTGCCTATAAAGAAAAAACCTAACATCAGTCAGGACACTCTGGAAAACCTCCGGCCCATCTCTCTGCTACCCTACCTGGCAAAGGTGGCTGAAAAAATAGCTAACAGCCAACTTATGGCCCATCTAGAGTCTAACACTGCCTTCCACAACTCCCAATCAGGTTTCAGGTCAGGTTATTCCACCGAAACCGCCCTTCTGAGAGCGACCGAAACCCTACGGGCAGGTGTAGATGAAGGACAGACTATGGCACTTATAATGCTGGACCTTAGTGCGGCGTTCGACACTGTGGCTCACTCCATCCTGCTACATTGTCTGAACAAAGCCGGGGTCATCCAGGAAGCATTGGGCTGGCTTAAAGCCTTCCTCACCAATCGCTGCTTCCAGGTTCAGAGAGGCGCTTTTCTCTCTGAAAGCATTGATTTGGAACAGGGGGTACCTCAGGGCTCTGCCCTGAGCCCTACCCTGTTCAATCTGTATATGGCCCCTTTGGCTGAAGTGGTTCAATCGTTCGGCATTGAACTAGTTTCATATGCCGACGATACCCAACTTCTCATCTCCCTATCCCAAGCCCCCTCTGCTTCTGCAAACAACTTTAAATCTTGCATGCAGGCTCTGGCAGGTTGGATGACCCAACACTGCCTGAAGCTTAATGGTTCGAAAACAGAGGTTTTGGTCATGGGAGGTAGGGATACGAGCTGGACCAAGGAGTGGTGGCCTTCGTGTCTGGGGCCGTTACCCACCCCCTGTGAAGCGGCCAAGAATCTGGGGATTTGGGTAGATCCCAAATTATCCTATGACTGTCACGTTAACAAGGTGGTCGGAAAATGCTATGGGGTCATGAAGACCCTGAACCGCACCCTTGATCTCCTTCCCCTTGAAGCTAGGCGTACTATGACACAGGCTCTAGTGACCTCTAGGATAGATTATGGGAATGTGCTTCTGCTTGGAACAACTCAAAACAACATCAGGAGACTTCAAGTCCTCCAAAACACAGCAGCACGTCTAGTTCTTAGACTTCCCAAGAGAGCACCCTCCAAACCTGCTCTAGACACTCTCCACTGGCTACCTATAAAAAAAAGAATTCTCTTTAAAGCACTCTTAATGTGCCATAGGATCATCTCCCAAAAAGCACCTCCTTACATGAGTGACCTAGCTATTCCCTATGAGCCCAATAGAGCTCTTCGCTCTGGGGGAACTGGCCTGCTCAAAATACCCCGTATCAGGAAAGCCAGAATGGGTGGCCGCTCCTTCCGGGCTATGGCCGCTAGGGAATGGAACGCTCTCCCTATGGAGATTAGACTAGCAGACTCGGAGACCGTCTTCAGGAAAAGCTTAAAAACTCACCTGTTTTCCCTGTAATACCCTTCTTCGGTCCTGACTTTCTCTCCACAGCGCGGGGACACGCCGTGATGGCGTCACCAGGCGCTTTATAAGCTCCTTTGTTGTTGTTGTTGTCTGGTGCCCTGTTCAATTGCAAAACTGTTAGAGACATACCCATTTATGCGCACCCTGGCACACGGATTGGTGTATAGTAATGTCACCCATTGGATAAACCTTTTAGGAAAGCCCATCCTCTGCAACACAGCTATCAGATACCCCCATTCTATGGAGTCAAAAGCCTTGGCGGCATCGAGTAGAACCGCTGCCGCCTTTGTAGTGGGTTGTAGGTAGTGTGACAAAGCAAATAACGACCGGGTGTTATGTGATGTTGATCGTGTGGGGATGAACCCTGCCTGGTCCGGTAGAACCAATTTCGTCATCAATGGGGTTAGGCGGATTGCTAGTAATTTCGCTAGTATTTTAGAGTCAGTATTTATGAGTGATAGCGGTCTATAGGAGTCACATTTCTCCGGGTCTTTGGCGGGTTTGAGAAGAGCTATTATTACCGCCTCACGAAGTGTGGGAGGTAGCTCTTTCTGATCGAATGCCGCCCCAAACATGTCCACTATGTGCGGAGCAAGTAAATCTACATATTGTTTGTAAAATTCATTGGTGTACCCGTCAGGACCTGGCGCTTTACCGTTGGGGAGGGTCTTAATTACTTCTGACACCTCTTCTGCTGAGATTGGCCTCGCTAGGTATTCTCTATGTCCATCTGATAGCCACCCGATTGCCACATCGTCTAAATATTGGAAAATTTCGTCTCTGGAGGCAGTGTGTTGTGATTTGTATAACGACGAATACGTGTCTACAAAACTATTCAATATACCCTCCGCATGTGTGTGTGTCTCGCCCTCTGTTGATTGGATCTTTAGTACAGCCGAGTGACTTTTGCCCTCGCAAATTTTATGTGCTAACACCTTTCCTGGTCTGCCACCTTCACCAAATGATCTAGCGGTGATTCTACGGTCCAGATATTTTATTTCGTCATCAATGAATGTTTGATGTTCTGAATGTACCTTTCGCAGCTCAGTCAGCAAGACTGTGTCTTGCGTAGCTTCAAACGCTGTCTCAAGCTCTCTCATGCGTGTCTCACATCGCTTTATCTGATGTCGGATGTCTTTTAGAATGCCAATAGTAGTTGTCATGCAGACCCCCCAAATAGTGGCTTTGAAAGCCTCCCACAGGAGCACCGGGTCTTCCACCACTGGCTCGTTTATGTGGAAATATTCTTTGATCGCCTTTTTAATAGTGTCGTCATATACCGTGTCAGTGAGTGCACGTGAGTTGAATTGCCAGTGGTATGGAGGTGGAGTGTACTGCGGGAGCGATAGCCGTAAAAGCACTGGGTTATGATCCGATAAGGTGCGTGGTAGTATGCTCACCCCTGACGTCCATAAGGTAATGTTATTTGTGCCCAGCCAGTAGTCAAGGCGCGACCAGCTATTATGTATCGCTGATACGTGAGTGGCTCCCGGCTCATCGGTATTCCTCTGCCTCCATATATCTGTAAGTGAGATGTCTTGGAACATATGCAACAGTTTGGCCCTTGCTTGTCTATGTTGTTCAACAGAATGCGTGGATCGATCGACCCCATCCGACATTGTAACATTCCAGTCTCCCCCGCACAGAACATTGGTGTTAGTAAACGTTTGTAAATGCCCCCATATTTCCTGAAAGAAGTCTGGCGAGTCTATATTTGGACCATATACATTTAAAAGCGTTAAGCTTTGTCCTCGTAAAGTGCCGGAGATCACTACATATCTCCCATTAGGGTCCTGTATCACTCGATGTACCTTAAAGTTCACCCCTTTCCTGACCAGGGTGATCACCCCTCTTGAATACGATGAGTACGTGGCAGCGTAACTTGCTTCGGCCCAGCGTTTACCTATGTGTTGTTGCGTATGTGGTGCAATGTGAGTCTCCTGCAGTAAGGATATGTCAATATGCCATCTATTCAGATAGGCGAACACTTGTCGGATTTTGCGTGGTTGCGTGAAACCTCTAACATTTCACGTTAGAAATTTTAGGTGCATACTGTTTTCATCCATTGTGTTGTTGGTCATCTATAAGGCCATAACATTTCATATTTTAACGATTGGTAGTCTATTCAAAACATGTCAATTCCCTCAGTGCCGATGAGCCCGGCTTTGCCCCGCCACAGCATGTTAACTATCACAACAAATTCAATAGCGATTGGTCTCTGAACACAAACTTTACCCTTACCCTCCCACCCACCACCCACTCCAGCATCCCCAACCTGCCGAAGCCATTTATCCTCGGAATAGCTGCCCATAAACTAGAGCAAGTAAGAACAAACTGTTGTGGGGAGCACCCTTGGGAGGTCCGCCTGGGGCACAACTCAGCGCCCAAACCAACGGGCGTGGACGGCTCTCCTACAGAGTAGTTCAACCATGTTTGTTGGACATGTCCCTGCGGCCCCCCCACCCCCCGCCACCGCAACCCGACAAACAACACTGTTGTCTGTAAATCAATGAACCGATATTATGCAACTTCTCTTCGGAGATGTCTGTTTACTGCAACGTTTCCTGCAGTGCATGCCAGACACAGGCGTGTCGTCAATACTTCCCTAAGATTGTACCATCCCCTGCCCCTAAAGCATTGCACACGCGCAGTTCTGTAACCAATCCTGCTGCTTCACGCAGTGTGGGCTAAGGGGTGGATAAGTGTTTGCGGCCCCCATAAGAGCCACAATGCCGGAGTGTGCACGGCCTGTTAGCACAGGTACGGCATCTGTAGATGGTGCTTTACACGATTGTTCCTGGCTCCCGGGCACCCATCTACGCAGCGCGACTCCCAGTGCCGTCCACCACCTAGTGCATTCAAAGATTCTGGCCCGTGGAGGTTGTAGACTTCTGCCCCCCAGCCACCTCAATCCAGGTCTTAGTCTATGGTGTCAGAACTTAACAATCGCTCTCCATGTGAGTCTCAAGGTCGAGTCCGTTCCTACCAACGGGAGCTGCGTTGATCGTCCTCCGTGGCCACCTAGGGCCGTGTGTGCAGTACATTGTGAATTAAAAAAAAGTTATGTCTTACCATAAGTCTGTTGGGTTCTACTCACTGACTTATTCAGCACCATCTGAGTCCTCGTGGTGGACGTCCCGTGCACGCTGCTTGTTGTGCTGTACAACCTTCTTTACGAACTCTTGAGCTGCTTTTGGGGTCGTCAGTACCACTGCTTTATCCTCCCATGTGACTCGAAGTCTCGCCGCATATAACATGGAGTAACCCACGTTGAGATCTCTCAGTTTCGCCTTCACTGATGCAAATTCTTTCCTCGCTTGTTGAACCGCTATTGTATGATCTGGGTAGAACTCTAAAGTGTTCCCTTGGTGTGTGATCTACCCTTTCTCACGTGCCAGCCGCAGAATAGTGTCCCTGTCACGGTAATTCAGGATCCTTGCCACGATTGGGCGTGGCGTCGCTCCCAGTTTTGGCTTGGGTGCCAGGGATCTATGGGCTCTCTCGACAATGAAAATTTGGGATAGGGCCTCCGTGCCAAAAATGTCTCTGCACAATTGTTCTATGTAGTTCTCCATCTTGCCTGTGTTGGTCAATTCTGGCAGTCCCGTGATACGGACATTATTTAGTCTGGAGCGCGCTTCCAATTCCTCCTCCTTTGCCTTGATCACTTCTAGGACGCGCTCCATGCCCGTGCATTTGCTGGTCGTAGCATGCGCTTCATCCTCCACCGATGATATCCTGGCTTCGGCATGGTCCAGTCTTTCGCCATGTTTCTCTAGCTTATCTGACATACCGTCCATTCTGCATGTTAGGTTATCCAGTTTACCATTGATATCCTGGACATTCGCCTGTATTGACAGTAGTATCTTCTCCATGTTTGATGTAGCTTCCATTGCCGGTGCCACTTCTCTCTCAGGCGTTTGTTCGACGGTTTTTGGCGTTTTTTTATTCTCAAACGAAATCTTTTGTTGTTGTTTATCTGGCTTCCCCATTGTAGGGTACTCAGACGGCCTTTCGTCTGTCTGATGTCGCGTGGATCTGGTGGTCCTAGCTGCTGCCGTCCTCTTCGGTCCACTTGTGGCAATCGTGGGGCCCGCCTCAGCCAAATGGGTCGCCAGCTCTCTCCTCCGCACCACTCTCCCCAATTTATCGTTAGGCTGTAGTGAGCTTACTTCTTGGCACTGTCAGTTGGTGTCCTGGCGCGGAGTTCTCCTGCGTGACGGCGCGGGTTCAGCAGACTAGGTCTGTCTCCTGGCAGCGCGCCTTATCCACGAGTGCTGTGCCTTCCTGGGCCGCCGTTCGAGGGCTGGTGTGGCGGCAGACCTCTTCGTTCCAGCGCCCTCGTACTAGCCCTTTCGGCAAGGTGCTCGCCTCTCACGATGCGTGGAAAGTCATCCTTCAGTGGTGGGGCCGTGAGTCCCCCAAGACCAATCTCTCCGACTGTACGTCCAGTAGTCTCTTCAGTGGTTACCCCAGACAGCGGATTGCAGCACACGTGCGCTCGCGTGACTCTCTGTGGTCGTGGTACATTGATTGCCGTGAACAGATCAGCGGTGCCGTGTCTTATCACCAGACTTCACCAGGATATGGTCCGTGTCCTCCGTAAAGGCAGACGTATTTGGGCCGGTATTTCTCCTATGGTGATCGGCACTTTACAGTCTCTGAGTCCTTGTGTAGATGCGGGGCCGATTTTCCCGCGTCCGGGCGCCTCACACCCCACGAAACGATAGATGCGCTGGAGACCCCTCCACAGACATGCCCAGATCTCCTCTATCCTATCGGGCAACTTCCGCTAGTGGCGCATTGATGTCAGGCCCCGACTCACGTTGCCGACAGCTCTGCACAGCGTTATTCTTGGGTCACACAGCATCGGCTTGCATACTCCCGGTGGGCGCCGCCATTTTGTTTGCTAATGACCGGAGTCTCTTAAAGGAGCCGGTCAACGTTTCAATATTAAGTCGTAGAAGCTGCGCAATTCATAATTTCCCCTGTCATCCGCCTCATTGGTTAGAGTGTACCTGAAGTTCGCCGCGAAAAACCTCACATGGGGTCAGGGCGCTCAGCTCTCCGATGTGCTATCCAACTCTCCCAGCGGCGTCCGCCATCTTGCTTGCCCGCTCCGAGCAATCACTCTTACAACTTTGTTTTTTGGCATAATATAAGCTGTATTAGGCACCTCAAACATTGCAACCCGTGCTGGGCAGATTTATGCTACTTGTTCTTCGGTTTGCGGCGTCCGGGGGGGGGATTCCGACCGGCACAGACAGCGTTGTTCGAGCCGTCCGGCGAAGCTGCGTTTTTACTCAGCCATCCCGCTGTGTGCCCCCTAGTGCCTCCCGATGACGTCATATATTACATTATTTATGACATGGTCAGTGACATCACTGATGACATCTCAAATGACATCACTGATGACATCACTGATGACATCATCCAAGTGAAAATCTGACGCACCTCATCAGACCCTAATATAACACTTGATACACCCATTCTTGATTTATTTCTGGAACTATTAAGAATCAAACAATAGGTGGCCTTTTCCTTACATATAGATCTTCTAGGTGGTTTTTGACTTACAAGTGTTCACTCTACATCGGCACATTTGTTTTGGGTTGAGACCATGTTTGGGTACATCGGCACTATATTTTTTGGTTCATTCAGATTTACATATGGCTTTAGTGGTTCTTCTTCAATAGTGTACCTTCTCATCCAACTTCTTCTTTCTTAGACGTTTCAGCTTTTGGGGATTTTGTTAACTGACTCCTTGACTTTACGTCTTCTTTTCGTTTTGTGTATTGCGCTTTTCCAGTCTTTGTTCATTTGGGAAACTTTTTCTTTGAACACATATCTGTGCTTGAGCACTTTCTCCTGGTGATCTTTATCAGCTGTGAGATCTCTGACTTTTAATATTTGCACATTGTGTTATACATGTACTTCTTAGTAGGAGATATTGTTTCTCTACATGGATTGTATTGACTGCTTACATATTTTATGTTCATAGCCTTGAGAAAGTCTGAGTACTGATCTAGTACAGACGAAACACGTGTTGGCTGTTCTTTACATTGGATATGGGTCTGAAAAATAATAAAAAGAACGTTTTATACTGAAGCTTCGTGGACTGTTCATCTTGTCCTGTGGAACTTTGGATTGCGCTATATTACACACGACTGTTGGAATTGATTATTGAATTTGGTCCACAATATTGTGTCATGTCGAGGACCTATTGACATTGATTGTGGGTGTGCTGTATTAGCTTATTCTTTTGTTATTTGTATTGGCAGGCTGATTTTTCAACTTGCTTGCAGCACTTCTGGGTAGTGAGTGCTTTTAGCTTGCTAAGCACCCCGCTGTACATACAGCAACTGTTTATTTATCCCGCCACTGACTGTGTTTGCAATATACTTGCCTTTTTTGATGTGCGTTTTTTCCCTGTTAGGGAACACTACTACCTTCTTGTGTAATTGCATCAATAATAATGCACACAATGCCAAGTGTACCGGTGATGTGCAGCACAGACCTCACTATGCAAAGCACAAACCTCTCCATGTGGAGATATAGTATTGATACTTGTAGTGTAGGGCCACTGGACGCAACCACGTTACCTCACACAATGGGGAAAACCTCGGTCATGTAGCTGTGTTGTCCCCCCCGAAACGGAAGCGGAGTGGACTGGTCCAACGTACGCCACTCCAGCATAGCAGTATGAATAAATAGGCTAGGCCCTGGGCGTAGTTCACTTGTGGGCAGACCAACGAGTCTGCCAGAGCGGTGGCCCTCCCCTTGGCACGTGGCTGCCGCCATGACCGTGGGCCTCCTCGACACAGGCCCCCTGCGAACCCAGCGGCACAGCGCCGCAGACTTATGTCTGTACCGACTACTGCCTTTAATCAACACTGCGTACAGCAGGGCTCACAATTCAAATGCAGTGGCGATTGCAGATAATGCAGACCAGTACACAAGACATGTTGCCTCCAGTGCGGCCCGCACAGACTACCCATGATTGCAGGCTGCGCACACGCTTTGTGCTTCAGGTGCTACTAACTCACTGCACCATAAGTCATTGCCATATGGGCTTATCAAGGCAGGATTCATTAGACAAAAGACATTGCTCCCAGTGCGGCCCGCCGGGACCACGTATCATCACAGGGTGCGCACACGCTGAGTGCTCCAGGTGCCACTGACTACGCAGCTCAACTCAATGCCACATGGCTGTGCGCCCACACTGACCGCTGCCTACGGCCTACACTGGGGTTACCACGGTTCGCAATTTCAGATTAGTAGCGATGCAAAATGTGTAAGAGACTATAATGGGTTAAGAAGACCAAATGCTCCCAATCTGTGCAGCTCAAGTCAACGTCACGTGTCTGTGGGCCTTTGCTGACCGTTGCCTCCGGCCTGCACTCTGGAAGACCGGCCACCAGCCATTACGCTGACCGGACGGGACCCACACGCCCGTTTGGCGTGATCATACCGAGGATCACAATGAACTGGACCGCACCATTGCGCAGCGGACGTTCTTAAGCCTTCCACGATTGCAGTAATCGAACAACCATAAAGGTTACACATTCCGTAACTGGAAAGGAACGCTATCGCCGTTCCCACATCAGCCGCTATTTCGTGAAAGAAGCCACCCCAAGTTATTTGCTTGGTGGTCAAGATCACTCCTCCAGCTCGACTCCACTTGCTCACGTCGTGATTGCACTACAATTCAGTGCTTAGGCTTTTATACACACAATCAGGCAAAACTGAATTTGATAGTCCTGAAGATGATCCCAATTTAATTTTGGAGATAGGGATCGAAACGTTACGTCGACTGTTTTAACAGTACTGCTTCCTTTTTATTTTGTAATATGTGTTGCAGTCACTGTTGTTTTGAGCTTACACAAGATTCCGTTGTATTGTAAGCCACCTCTCGCTCCAATCTGTTTGCCTGTTAATCTTTTCCCCATGTATTGTTTTTTCTTTTCTGACTTGGTACAGGCTTGTGCCCAGTTATCAATTTGTGGTTTGTTTAACTTAACACTTTGTATTCTTTCACTTAACCTTTTGAAATAAACATCCCCTTGTCCGGCTGGACATTGTGGGACAAAGATACACAGTTCTTATTTTAAGTCTGTGCTCATTATTTTGCCTTGCATCTAAAAGTTTAGGACCTTTGTCTTCTTAAAAATCTGGAAGACCGGCAACACGTGGTGCCAACTAACCCTGTTCAACACAAGCCGATCCCACATGTGTAACTGGGTCCGGAGTCCTGAATGGCAGTCACCCCAAATCCGTGGCCCCGACCACAGAACCATACTCCCTTCGATTTGTGAGGCATATTTCGATATGCAAGGCCGGTGACAAGTAGTCCCACTAACCCTCTTTAACACAAGCCGATCTCACATGTGTAACTGTGTCCTTAGTCCTGAATGGCAGTGACCCCAAGTCCATGAATTTTGCAGATTTGCCGTCCGCGAAATCTCGCGAAATAGCAAAAAAATCTGCGAGTTCGCAGAAAAATTCTCGAACTTGCAGATTTGCACAAATTGGGTAAATGTATAGTGCTTTTGCTACACTACAGCTGCGTAAAGGGCCAGAAGAGTGACCAGGTGTGTCTGTACCTTTTCCACCACGCCGATAGGGCCGAGGTCCCTCGAGTGAGCTGTCCATCACAGTGGGGAAAAGGGCGGGAATGTGTTGCATTCCCTTGTGTGTGTGGGGCGGGGCCAAATGGGTGGGGCTTCCATGCGAGTTCACATGCCTCTTGTAAGGGTCAGAAACTGATCAGAGCAGCAGATGAGAAGGAAGCAGCCTCCTGGTCACAGGAAGTACATGGGGATTGCGCTCGAGGAACTCGTGGATGCAAAGACCTCCATCAAGGATTACATCTAATTGTAGGCGGTAGATATAGGGAGGAAGCACACCTGCCTAGCCTAGACCGTGCTCACTAGTTGTTTGGGCTGATTATAATGCGTGACTGAATTTGAGCTACAACTCGGGCACCTGCTTTATTTATATCTGTAAGTGCTTCCTGTTGAGGTTTAATTTTTGTGACAGGAGCATCGTGCCAGAATAAATCCTGCCTGCATAGTGCATATTTATCCACGAAGTTGCCACCGTGTTGTGCCATACCTCTACTCAACTGGAGTACTTTCTACTGACTTATCAGTAAGTGCTACCTCGATGGGTAAATAAATGTATGTGAAAAAAAAAATCCCCTGAGAGCGGATTTGCGGATTTTTCGGCAATTTCTCTAGATTTGCGGATCGCGAAATTGCCAAAAATCCACAAATTCGGCGAGCGGAACGGATTTTCGGCCCATACTTAGCACCCACTACAGCACCACACTCCCTTCGATCAGTGAGGCATATTTCGATATGCAAAGCCCACGAACCCTCTTTAACACAAGCCGATCCCACATGTGTAACTGTGACCTGAGTCCAGAATGGCAGTGACCCCAACTTTGTGACAGTGACCACAGCACCTAACTCCTTTCGATTAGTGAGAAGTATTTGCATATTGAAGGCTGGCGACAAGTGGTGCCACTGAACCTGCACTATGCAGGCTGGTGAGGCCACCAACGTATGCACGTGGCTGTGGGCCCTTCCTCATCGCTACCTCTAGCCTACACTACGGTCAGCACGCTGCACAATTCAGATAGAGTCCCGATTCGACATGATGCAGTCCCTTAGGCAACACACATTACTCCCTGTGAGGCTGTCCACACCAAGCACCATCACAGGCTCATACAGTCTCAATGCTTCTCATGCCACTAACCCTATTTAGCACAAACTAATCCCACATGTGTAACTGTGTCCTGAGTCCTCAATGGCAGTGACGCCAACTTTGTGGCAGCGACCACAGCACCAGACTCCCTTCAGTCTTATTTGTTGTTCTTTTCTTTAAATAAAATGTTTTATATGTAAATCTATACATGACTTAGATTCCTCTTCATCCAACCACACAGGGACACTTCCCGGCCCAAGAAGGTTGTTGAGGGTATGTTGGTAATGTGGGAAGAGGGTGCGTTACCTGGTAATGTGGGGAGAGGGGGTGTCAAAGGGGTATCTCTCACAGAAAGAACTCTGATATGTTTTCACAAATGCCGCGGACAGATGCCAGCTGACTAACTGAATCACAAAATTATTCTTCAATACTCATGTAGTGTGAGTTATGAACAGTTCACACCCAGGCTCGCAGAGGGACAGCTGCGGCCCGTCCGCTCGACTCAGAGATGCAGTACTATGAGCCGTCCGCGTCATTGTGGCTATCCCTGCCCTGTTCCGTCGTACGCCACGCCACTCTGACGGTGGCCCCACATCACTACCTGTCGTAGGCTTGCACACACACCACAGCCATCCGTCACATGCGTCACAGGCCATGTGACCTCACAAATATAATACATCGACAACGTCACATCCTTTATTGCCGGTGCTGACTGGATGGCAGACGCTTCACAGGTCTCAACCATAAAGAGTCCATGAAAAGTTGCCCAGAAGGTTAGTCGCACCCTCAACTGTATGGCTGTCAGGGGCCTACCTTCACCCTGGCGCGGACTTCATATGCACAGGATTAGTGCCACTCAAAACTCATGTGGCCACCAGGGGACTACCACCACGTGGCACGGACTTGAGTTC
Source organism: Lissotriton helveticus (assembly GCF_964261635.1). Taxonomy (NCBI): domain Eukaryota; kingdom Metazoa; phylum Chordata; class Amphibia; order Caudata; family Salamandridae; genus Lissotriton; species Lissotriton helveticus. Next base: position 146,257,757 of record NC_136073.1, read on the forward strand.
CACAGGTTTAGCGGCACCAAAACCTGAGGTGGTCTCTGTCATTGATGACTCAGGACTCAGCGACATGTGTGAGATCTGCCGGGCCACGGAGAAGCTGATGTGGTCTACGCCATTCAGGACTCAGCGACATCTATGAGATCTTCACTCTCTCTCTCACTCTATTCATTCCTTGCTTCTAACTCCCTTTCTCACTCTCTTTCTTTCCTTCCCTATCTATTTCTCTCTGGCTTTTTTTCCCTTCCCTGTTTCTCTCTCTCAGTCCTTTGATATGCGCATCACAAACGTCCTTACTTTGTGCTTTATTTTCCAGGCTCTGGCGTCAACATCCATGGTCCCCACAGGAGTCTTCCGCCTTGTTGTTTTGTATTATTTTTGTTAAATTTTGTTTATTAGTTTATCGTTTATATAGATATACTAGCTGTACCCGGTCACGCGTTGCTGTGGCTCAGTCTGGTTAAATGGAAGAGAAAGAAAAGAATAAGCGCACGTTTCTAATATGTTTAATTTCACAATGTTTGTGGGTGTACAATATGTTTTTGTCCATCCTAATATATGCAGACTATTGTCTATATGCATGCCTTGTATTTGTTGCGCAGCAACCAAATTGATAGGGTCTGTTTGGCCTTTCGATTAAAATCACGCGCGTATTGGACACAAGTGTATTTGAATCCAACGTTGTGTATATATAAACATGTGCTAATGTTGCAAAGTGAACCAACTCCTCCACCCACTTCCCGGTCTGCAATCCTGACACCAACTGTCCATCCTAATATATGTAGACTATTGTCTCTATGCGTCCGTTCTGAATGTTGCCAAGTGAAACAACTCCTCCCCTCCCTCCACCCACTTCCCGGTCTGATGCGCTAATGTTGCAAAGTAAACCAACTCCTCCCCCTGCCTCCACCCACTTCCTGGTCTGCCATCCTGACACCAACTGTCCATCCTAATATATGTAGACTATTGTCTCTGTGCGTCCTTTCTTAATGTTGCAAAGTGAACCAACTCCTCCCCCCTCCCTCCACCCACTTTCCGGTCTGCCATCCTGACTCCAACTGTCCATCCTAATATATGTAGAATATTGTCTATATGCGTCCCTTGTATTTGCTGCGCAGCAACCAAATCGATAGGGTCTGTTCGGCCTTTCGATTAAAAACACGCGCTTATTGGACACACACGGATTTGAAACCAAGGTTGTGTATATATAAACATGCACTAATGTTGCAAAGTGAACCAACTCCTCCCCCCTCCCTCCACCCACTTCCCGGTCTGCCATCCTGATACCAACTGTCCATCCTAATATATGTAGACTATTGTCTCTAAGCGTCCTTTCTTAATGTTGCCAAATGAGCCCACTCCTCCCCCTCCCTCCACCCACTTCCCGGTCTGCCATCCTGACACCAACTGTCCATCCTTATATATGTCGATTTTGTCTCTATGCGTCTATTGTAATTGTTGCGCAGCAATCCCAATCGATAGGGTCTGTTTGTCCTTTAGATTAAAAACACGTGCGTATTTGACACGCATATTGACATGCAAGTATACTAATCTAAAGTTGTGTATAACAAAACATGCTCTTATTCGAATTCAATGTTGTGTCAAAATTTCAAAGCAATCGGTGAAGAACTTTTGGAGATTTGAGATTTTGAACAAACGAACAGTTACATTTTTATTTATATAGATATATATATGTTGATAAAAAATAAAGTTTGAAAATAGTTTATCCTTTATATATGTTTATAAAAAAAAGTTAGAAAAAAAAATTTATTACGTTTTTGGTTGTTTTCTTAACTGCTGTGTGACTCTTTCTTTTTCTTATTACTGTTATTTGGTGATATCCACCATGGTGTTCAATTTTGGGGCACTTATCGCGGGAATACTGGGGATGTCTGCAGTTTGCATCAACTTCTGAATACTGTGTTATATTTATCTCAACTTTAGTTGCATTAAAGTGCTGATTATGAAATTCAGAGCAGCCGTTACCGTGCAAAAAGACACAAGGTGCACCTTTGTGATTTATTCTAAATACTAAAATCCTGTATTGAATTGCACTGCGGTAGTGGCTGAACCTACAGTGTACACACAAAATCAATGAAGAAATCTCATTGTATTTAAATTGATTGGGAATAGTGCGTCAGGTGCTGGATCTTGACGGGATACACTGCCCAGTTTGTATATTGTTCTACATACGAAAAAATCACATCACAACTTTCACAACAACTGCAATGCGAAACAAATTCTGGCGATAACCCACGTTAGCACCAGGGATTTTACACTTGCTTTCTGCTGGTGTTAAGCAGGACGACTACCTGTAGCATGAAATGAAACACAGCCAAGAGCCACACCAGAACATCCACAGGTGCCATAGAGTCAATGAGCATGATACAGGGATACCCATGAGGGCCACAAGACTCATTGCAACAACCCCAGGACCGCCAATGGCCCCCAAACCCGCATCTGAGCAAGTGTGTCCCTGTGGTGATTGTGTTAGCATGATAGGCACAGGCCCTGCAACATCACAGTCTGCTGTCTTCAGCAGACATTACCATGTCACCTCAGCGTTGGCAGTGACCCTGGACATGTAGCTACGCACGCATCCTCCTGCATGCACAACCGGTGTGTGCTGGTCCGGTGTACACAGGTCAGCGCAGGGTTGTGCCTATCCGGCAAGGGGAACAGGGTGTCTCAGACATGTCCATGTGCAGGAAGTGCGGTAAGTGTGTCTCTGTGTTCTGGTGTGGCCTGCCACAAGGGCTACAGCAGACAATGTTGTAATGTGGCATGCACCACCAACTCCTCCCCCCTCCCTCCACCCACTTTCCGGTCTGCCATCCTGACTCCAACTGTCCATCCTAATATATGTAGAATATTGTCTATATGCGTCCCTTGTATTTGTTGCGCAGCAACCAAATCGATATGGTCTGTTCGGCCTTTCGATTAAAAACACGCGCGTATTGGACACGCACGGATTTGAAACCAAGGTTGTGTATATATAAACATGCGCTAATGTTGCAAAGTGAACCAACTCCTCCCCCCTCCCTCCACCCACTTCCTGGTCTCATGGTGTAGTTGGAATGCCACAGGACATGCCAGATTAAGCATTACAATACTGTGCCGTACGAGTGCATGGGACACAACAGCGCACCGCATAAAAGTGTGGGCGCTCGTGGGAGGGAGGAGCAGCTGTTTGGCAACGTAACACACAGTGAACCCGCCCATGTGCCACGTGCTGGGCATCTCATCCATGATGACCACGTTCTCAGACATACCACAACACACACGACCGGCCTTTGTACAGATCCTGTATGAATGCAGTGTGGTTTTCCCTTCTATGCTCGTTCAGTGGTGTGATGTTCGCGGGTTGTGTGACTTGTGCTCCTTGTTGGTGTGTTTCATTTTGGCCACTGTTTGTCTATACTTGTGCTGTACTTAATTGTGCATGTGTGCCATTGTGCCCATTTCCCCCCTTCCCCCCACTCTCTGCTTCTCCCTCTTCCTGGTACTGTTGTTTCTATAATTTTGTTCCTCCACACATAAATACATGTAAAGGACAAATTAGAATATTTCCTTGATTCTTTTAGGTTTCAAAAGTTCTCTCTATTAGTTTCTTTTTAATTTCCCATATAAACAGTTTTTTTTCATATTGAACGTCACATAGCAGTCAGCAGTGCAACGTATTCTATCAACACACTTTCTAGAACATTCTACAACACGTGCAGGTTAAAAGTTCATCATTTTGTTTTTAACCTAACGATGTTTTTTGCAACATTTTCTCGAACATTTAAGGGCACGTGCAGATTGTTTTAAGTTCAAACTGTGCCTTCCAAATACAAGTAGCAGGTGTGGTTGAGTTGAGCAAATGTTATCCTATGATATGTACTCCATGTTGAAACTGCTTTTTCTTAACCAATCACAAAGATGCTTTTCCACAAAACGAATGTACACCCTACTTTTAAAAACCAATGCTTTTCATCTCCCAATCAGGTATCGTTTTGTATGGCAAAAAAAAGTAGTGCCCCATCTTTAAACATATCTCTTATTCTACGAAGGAACTGCATGAGCTACAGACATCTTTCCATACCATCCAGCCATACCTTCAAAATGCTAGTGTGGATCCTAGGACAAAGCTACATTGTCTGGTGCAAGAGGTATGCAGAACAGAGACATATTGACTTTGACCTAGGTTTACAAAATTTGGACATTAAATGGTTTGCACAGAGAGGATTGAAGTGGTACCAATTGTTGCCTTTGGATAAAACCTCTTTGCATCTTCCACACACTGACCTCATGATTGTGCATTGTGGTGGAAATGACCTAGGCACATTGACTGGAGTAGGTTTGGAAATGCTTATGAAGGACACCTTTGGACAATTGATGTTACTTTTGCCTCAAACTGTCTTTGTATATTCCAATATATGCCAGAGACAGAAGTGGAAATGGTCAAAACAACTTTGTCCTCAGATTGAAAAATCTAGGAAGAAAGTCAACAAAGCTGTGTCTGCATACCTCAGAGACCATAGAATCGGGTCCATTTACAACAACAACATACGTTTTGATATGGCTGATATCTACAGAAGTGATGGAGTACACTTCACAGATCAGGGAAATCGAGTTTTTCTGAATAACTTGAAGCTGTGCAGCCGCACTTATATATAGCTCCAACTAATGAACACAAGGGCTCTTTTTAGAGCCACCCTATAACTGACAACTTAGGCCCGCTACTTTAGGGCCAGGTAACATAACACCTGGACCCTCGCCAAAATGTATTCTCCACACAGCTGAGGCGCAGTGGCCAGACCATCTGCCTTTGTAGCACAGAGCTCTCACTTTGATCCCCGGCTCTAGCAAAAGCTCAGGATTGCACCCTGTGACTCTATGCAATAGCGCACTATATTTCCACGCCGACCGCCAGCTCCTGCAGACCGGTATGAGTGAGTAGTTTGCACTTTACAAATACCGTACTGATTCAAAATGGCACAATTGAACTTCATACTCCCTCTGTAGCACCCCCTAGTCGCCTTACAGACATCACACTGTTTAAAGCAAATGTTCCTCCTAGTAATTATGCACAAATGCTGACACTACTTGGACAGGTGTGCCGCAGCGGCCAGAAAACATGAGTTCAGAGCACAGGGCTCACGATTTAATCCCCTGCTCCGGCAGCAACTCAGTGCAGCACCATGTGACTCTGGGCAATAACTCACTTAATAGGTCATATAATTTCCACGCCGGCCTCGAGTGCCTTCAGACCGATACGGGTGAGTAGTTTGCGGATTACAAATACCATATTGATTTACCTTCGCACTCCCTATATAACACCATCTAAGCACCATATCCAAGTTGGAAAGGTGTGGCACAGTGCCCAGAGCACATGACTTCACAGCATAGGACACACAGTTTGAGTTCACGGTCTCATCCCCGAGTCCAGCAGCAGCTCAATTTAGCAGCATGATACTCTAGGAAATACCTCACTTATTTTCCGTACCCAGCACTTTCAGACCAGTAGGGGTCAGTAGTTCAGTGGCTTTACCCCGAGTCCGGCAGCAGCTCAGCTTACGCCCCCAACGCCATCAGACCTGTAGGAGTGAGTAGTTTGCACTTTACAAATACCAAATTGATTTGATATGCATGAATTTACCTTCGCACTCCCTCTATAACACCCCCTAATCACCAAACACAAGTTACAATGTTCAAAACAAAAGTTCCTCAGAGTAGGTATAACTACATGCTGACACTACTTGGACAGATGTGGCACACCGGCCAGCGCACATGACTTCACAGCATATGACACTCAGTTTGGGCTCACGTTTTCATCCCCGAGTCAGGCAGCAGGTCAGCTTAGCAGCATGAGACTCTAGACAATACCTCACATATTTTCCCTACCCCAGGGATTTCAGACCAGCACGGGTCAGTACTTCGTCCTAGTAGGTATAAACACATGCTGACACCAATTCCACAGCTGTAGTGCAGCGGCCAGGGCACATGACTTCACAGCATAAGACACACAGTTTGGGCTCACGCTTTAATCCCCAAGACCCATAGCAGCTCGCCTTAGTAGCATCAGACTCTACGCAATACCTCACTAACTTCCTGTAGCCCTTTCACAACGGGAGGGGTGAATACTTCACTTCGCACCCCCTCTATAGCACACCCTAAACACCCCACAGAGGTTACAGTGCTCCTACCCTCCTCTATCCTACTTTTTTCACCCTTTTTCCCCTAACTCTCTTCAACAGAATCACAAAATGGCGGCCAACACTTCCTAGTTGCAACCGCTCGCACTGCTCGCAGCCAATAAGCAGCAAGCTCGTGCTCGTAAATCCTCAGCCTGGATCGCAGAATTCCCAAATATCGATATCTGTAAATTTCAATATTTCTCAAAAACTACTGAACGGGTTTACACCAAATAAACAAAAGCGTGCATTCTAGACCAAGACCCTTCTCCCTGCCAAATGTGGGGCGATTCCGTTCACCCGACCGACCTGTAGCCTTGTCTAAAGTTTCCTATGGAAATTAACATGGAGAAAACACGTTTTGGGACCCCCCTTTTTTCTCGGTCCCCCCTTGACTAATCACCCCCAAACTTTCAACATAGTAGTTGATATGAACTGGAAAATTTCATAAAGTTTCATCAAACGACGTCAAAGTTATCAGCAAAACAAAAAATGCTCTTCCTATAGAAACTTGGTCCTAACTATAACTACCTACTGGCAACCGCCAGTAGGTAACATATATATGTGTATATATATTACCTACTGGCGGTCGCCAGTAGGTATATATAGTTAGGATTTTTTCTCTATGGGTTTTTTGAAAATTCTATGTCTAATAACTTTGGCGTTTGTGGACGGAATCGGCTGAAATTTTCAGGAAAATGGCACATTTTGTTTCTGAGCAGCCCTTGAAAATTTGGGGGGGGTTCGTCCAGTGGGGGCCGAGAAAAAAGGGGGGTCCCAAAACGTGTTTTTAACATTGAGTTTTCCATAGGGCGGTTGGCCTCACTTTTAGCCCGAACGGCTGAATGGATTTGCACGAAACTTGGCAAAATTGTAGGGACTGGTAGCCCGATGTGCCTTTTGTAGGTCTCAATATATGTGCTCCAGTGGATTTTGAGAAATTAACGTTTAAAAAAAGATATATATCTGTAACAGCGGACCGGTTAGCGCTCTGGTTCGCGGACTTTTCGCGCAACGGAGCTTTGTGAAGCGAAGCTGATTGGTTCTCCGGCGTCTGTCAACATTCCAAACAGTCCGTAGCGGCCGCCATCTTGTCTCTCGGTAGGATCGAGAGACAAGAGGAGGTCAAAACAAAGGGGGAAATAACTATAAGGGGGCATAGTAGATCCTCGCTGACCCCCTAGGTTTGATGTGGAGGTTTTAAAAGGGCCCCGCGGGGCAAAAAAAAAAACAAAATAATAATAATCGAACGGCTGAATGGATTTGCACGAAACTTGGCAAAATATTAGGGACTGGTAGCCCGATGTGCCTTTGCTAGGTCTCAATATATGTGCTCCAGTGGATTTTGAGAAATTAACGTTGAAAAAAAGATATATATCTGTAACAGCGCTCCGCTTCGCGTACTTTTCGCGTTACGGAGCTTTGCGAAGCTGATTGGTTCTCCGGCGTCTGTCAACATTCCAAACAGTCCGTAGCGGCCGCCATCTTGTCCCTCGGTAGGATTGAGAGACAAGAGGAGGCCAAAGCGAAGGGGGAAATGACCATAAGGGGGCATAGTAGATCATTCCTGACCTCTTAGGTTTGATGTACCATTTTGCCAAGTTTGGTGTAATTCCGTTCAGCCATTCAGGCTGTAGACGTATGTAAATGTCCTATGGAAAATTGCATGGGGAAAACACATTTGAAAGTGTTGAAATTTAGAACCAATTAAAATGTTACTTTGGTTTTGTATTTGTGTGTGATGAAAGTTAATTGGTTATGTATATATGTCAAATGAGAGGAAACCACAGCCATTTTGTGATACTACTGTCTGAGGTACATTTGTGAGGAATTTTTGGTGGTGAATTTCTGGTGTTTGATTTACACAGTACTAACACTTCTGCTACTTTTAAAAAGGTGAGTTGTTAATTTGTAAGGGGAACTATGTTGTACACTTGAAGATAATTTGAAAAATGTTTTCTGTTATTTATTTGCAGTCCTTCTGTTATACTAAATACTTGATGAAGTTAGTTTTATATTATGTATTACTAAAAACGATAAATGAAAGTGATTATTTTTTTCTGCAATTTACAGCAAGCAATTTCAAAATAAAATGGCTCACAATGAAGAGACCGTGGCAATTTCTTTTGAATTGTCCACTACATTGATTGAAATTGAGAGCACCAATAATGAAATATTGTCACAAGGAGGACATGACTTGTATGATTCCATTAGATTGATTGAAATGGACAGCACCAAGAATGAAATATTGTCACAAGGAGATGACTTGAATGATTCCACTACATTGATTGAAATTGAGAGCACCAATAATGAAATATTGTCACAAGGAGGAGATGGCTTGTATGATTCCATTAGATTGATTGAAATGGACAGCACCAATAATGAAATATTGTCACAAGGAGGAGATGACTTGAATGATTCCACTACATTGATTGAAATTGAGAGCACCAATAATGAAATATTGTCACGAGGAGATGACTTGAATGATTCCACTACATTGATTGAAATGGACAGCACCAATAATGAAATATTGTCAGAAGGAGGAGATGACTTGAATGATTTTTTTGATCAATCTCTTGATGGCGAATTTATCGAGTGTTTGGAGACCATAGAGTTACAAGAATCATCATTGCAGACTTTTAATGAGGAGATTCCAGATGAGATGATTGAAGAGGAAATTACTGATGAGGACATGTTACTAGTTGTTTCAAATTTAGAAAATTCTGAAGAATAAATTTATATTTAGAAATCAAAAATTGTTTGAGACATTATTTATTTTTATTTTTAATTTATGAGGTTGTAGCGAAGTGATTGTAGTATAAAATGAGACTTATAGTATAGAGTGCAACATTTTTATGTTACATGGTAAGTTTACTCATATTTACTTCCCTTCTGCCACTATATTATCTCCAATGTGTATTTGACATGTCTTCTTCATCTCCGGCCTCCTTTCTCTCACTGTGTGTCTCCGATGCATCTTATCGCTGGTATTTTGTGTAATTACAGAAGAGAGTAAAATAAAATAGTTCGGAACGTGAAAAGGGGGCAAAGTAGAGTACTCCTCACCCCCTAGGCCTTTTTAGGCGGTCCCAAAAGGATCAGTTTCTGCTTTCCTGAGAGATTATGGTATGAGTTCCATATACCACAATAACTTGCATTACAACATGCAAGATATCTATCTCCTATTACCAACTTTTGGAGATATTCGCGCTAAGCGCGAATATCTCCAAAAAGTAACACCTGCCCTGAGCAGTTCTTAGCCATGTTATCCAATGGGAGGTGGATAACATGGCTAAGAGTATTAGCTCGGTAATGCATGAATATCGCTGACTTTTTAGCGATATTCATGCATTGCGGCCGTTTATTATCGCATTTGCGATAAACCTTGATAATAGTAAGGTTTATCTTCGATAATTTCTGACGATGCTTAGTGGTAAAAAATTGGTTGGTAAGCATCGTTAGCGATAAATATCGCTTAACTTTGGTAATATGCCCCAACGTCTGTTAACGTTCGATTCGAAGGAAATGAGGAAGTGTTGAAAAACATTGTTTGCGCCATCTTGCCTTTTTTGAAATGCCACACTTTTGTCGTGCACGGCAGCCATTTTAGATGTCTTGACCAGACCCACTCTCTGCACGCTGTCGATTCGTAGCATGGCTCCTCACCCTCGTAAGCATCTCCCCCAGGCACTGGTCACCACCGCTCTCTGTCTTATGCATGGGCAATAAACCTTCCCCCATCTGCGCTGCTCTTCCCTGAGAATCACACTCTGTGCCCGCCCGACACCTCCCTTTCGCCCTATTCACTACCGCACCCTCTGACACTCCTCTTCCTCTGTGTCCGAATGTCCAGGCCGGTCCTAGGCTATCAGCTAGCCCTGCAGATGTAGTTTATGGCCCCAGCTGTAAAGAATCACCCCTCTTCAAAGGAGTTATAGTAGATCAAGGCCCACACCCGATGTGATCCGTCACAGCACACGCGTTCCTACTATCTGAAAACCATCCTGTATTGTGATTGGGGAGGGGACCGAGCCTGAAGCGGAAGATTCCAGGAATGACTCTTTGTACATCAAAGTTTTTACAATTATGTGTCACATTAAAAATATATAGCACTCCAACAAAGTAGTAGGAATATAAAACTTTAATAACATATAAATATATACAACAAAACAAAAACAGTAAAAACATTTAAACAACGAAGAGACCGTGGCAATTTCTTTTTAATTATCCAATAGATTTATTGAAATTGACAGCACTAATAATGAAATATTCTTGTCAGTAGCGGTCTGTTGTGCGAATAGTTCCAAGGCAGCAGAACGCGCTGAAATCTAGATGGCACGAAAGTGATGTCTAGTAAGTTGCCGCCCAGCAAAAAACGGCGTGGGGCGCCGCGGGGGTGAGTGAGTCCAGTAGGCACCACAGCTATTCTTACCGGCATTGCAGAATTACTGCTGGGGACAATGCCTGTGCTGTAGCAGGGTCACAGCAGAAACAAAAAGGATTCTGTTGAAGATGTTGTTGGTTTTCAATTTGAAAACAGTTCTGGTGTCAACTGCTATGCTAATGTAGTGGTTAATGTTTTGTTTTCTCTAGAAAATGTAAAAGAGGGGGAGGCAGTCCAAAGTTCCGTTAAAAGGGCAAAGGAAAGGATCGGTGGTTTGAACTATCAGTCAAAAAGGGGAGGGGGTGCAATAATTTTTCCTACCGGGTCACACTGTGCTTTCACCGGAAGTAAGGTCTGCAGGATTGTAGTAATTCAAAGTGAGGCTGGCGCCAGCATGGGAGCGCCGACGTCCCGCGGATACAGTTTCGTCACTCCACGGGCGATCATGGCAGTCATTCCCCATCGGGGGTCGGAGACTCCCGCGGCTCCTCTAGAATCTTCAAGGTCGTGGAGGACTACGGTGGTGGAGTCAACCAGTGACCGGGCCATTTCTTTATGTTGGGCCCGCTCTTGCCAGGTCGACCGCCATTTTGAGAGTTCGGCAGCTACCGGCGATCGCGGGGTCACATGAGCGGACGGGCTCCACCCTGCCGGGCGAGACGTTGCAGCATGGCCACAGTGGAAGAACCGTTATCTAGGTCGTTCCGAAACTGTGCAGCACTGTAGTTGTTAGGATGCCACCGCCTGGAGCGCTGAGGGTGCAGCTGGGAAGCCTCCACCTGGGGAGGCGGGAGAGGCCTGTTCGCACCGTCTCTCCCTCCCAGTGCACCCCACGGCGTCTCGCTTGAGATTTGTTATGGCCGGACCAGGCGATGAGGACGAGGGGGGGGTCGGAGGCATGTGCAAGACATACCCCTCCAGTGTTGTCGCAGCCATTATAAAAGAAAGAAGTGTCCCGTCCGTCTTCGGGCCGGGCTTCCGGTGGATGTCGGCCGGACGCCCCTGGCTCTGGCCCCATGAACGGGTTTCTTGGTTTATCGGCTGCAGCCGGATCCCGTCGGCCTCGGCCCCCCGACCGTTGGTGGTCGGACCGGAAGAGCATGTGGCGGGACTACCTGCAACTCTCAAGGGCCACCGCGGCCGGACTGGGAGAGAGAGGGGAGGGTCGAGGAGACATTCCCCCCCCCTGCAACTGTTCAGCGTTGTAAAGGCAATCCCCTGGCCGGGTCCCGCTGGTCTCGGCCTCTCCTCCGGCTACACCCTACGTTAGGATCTCCTGGCCGAGGCGTGGCAGCAGGACCTGCCTTATATGGGCTGCTCCCGGCTGGGCGTAGCCGGAACCCTGCCCCACCTTGGAAGTTTCCAGAGTGGGGGTGGATGTTCTACTGACTTGCATTTTCCCTAGTCTATCGATTTTTTTGGCGTGGCAGGCGGTGGGACAGCGAGGGGTGATTTGGTTTCTCTTACTGTTTTTCTGGTCTCTCACCACTGGCATATTTTAACGTTTTCTTGTTTCTAGGACATTAATAGGTTTTATCATTACGTTATGTTATCGTTTCTTTGTTCGTTGTTTAATAAAAGTTCATGTTCATCAGTGGCCTACTGATTTTCGTTTTCCTATTTTTTTCTTTCCAGGTTGTTTCATGGTAAAGTTTCTGTTAACAGGATACAGTGATCACTTCGTTATTATTGCATATGTCCTTTTCACTAGGGGTGCTCTCTGGTCGGGCCAGATGACGTATCTCTAGTAAATGGTCCGGGTGAAAAAGGTGCATCAATCAGTGGGGAGTAGATAGGCATGACAGATTACAACGGGGGAGAACGGTCCGCATTACGTACCCTTTCACTACTTGCAAAGATTTTCCTACGTTTATTTGCAAACAGGGAATACCTCCAAAAAGAACTAATTCCCAAACAGTCAATGTTCGGACAATCAATCAATCAATGAGGAATGAAATAGGTACGACGTGTTAAAGGCTTGCGTTACCTACCCTTCACTATCTGCAAAGGGAGATAGAATATTCCTATTCTTCCTCGTTTGCAGGTAGAGAAGATCGTTAAGAGAATTAACTTCGAACAATTCAATGCTCGATTGAAACAATCAACAAGGGGTACTGTGAACACAAATGAACGCCGCTTATATACATACGCATTGCTATTTTCAACAGGTTGTTCCTAATGTTTCTATTTTAGCGAGGTCAAAAGAGATCCCATTAGTGGCCTACTGATTTTGCTCGATTCCTTTTGTTTTTTTACACGATTTTTCGCTATCTGCAAAGACTAAACAGAGTATTGCGACTCTGTGCTTGTTTGTAAATAGAGAATGAACCAAAGAGAACAATCAATCAAATGGAGAGAGAAGCAGGCACGACGGATTACAAAGGGGGAAAGGGCTGCGTTAACTACCCTTCACTATCTGCAAAGAGAGAGTACTCCTAATAGAAATGAGGGGTGGGGGGCAGCAATCAAAGCAGATCAGTGTGCATAAACACGAGAAAAAAAAATTCTTACCACGTACTTGACATTCGACAGCTTATGATATTTGCTATTAAAAAACCATTGAAATTCACTGAAAAAACCATAGGTTATAGACCATATATAGTTAGGAATTAGCATTTACAAAACCTTGAAAATTCACTGAAAAAACCATAGGTTATAGACCATATATAGTTAGGAATTAGCATTTAAAAAACCTTATTTTACTCACACAAAACCATTGAAATTCCATATATAGTTAGTTGCACTAACTATATATTGCGCACCCGCAATCCACTGCTGATGATGTCACATATTACATCATTCATGACATGGTCAGTGACATCACTGATGACATCACTGATGACATCTCAAATGACATCACTGATGACATCACTGATGACAACATCCAGTGACTATGTTTCTGTAAAGTTAAAATATGTCTTACATATTGAAGAATGAGTGGATGTATAAGTGTCTGGACGAAGGATTTAGTAGGTGCATGACTGAATGTATGAGTGAGTGATTAAATGTGTCTCACTGAGTGCATGGGTTAGTGACTAAACTGTCTTAATTTGTGCATCATTATGTCTGTTGTTCTGTAAACTGCTGCATGTGTTGATCAGTAGCTATATGAGTAACTATATGGGTTATTGATTGATTGCCCAAGTATTTGCATGGGAGACTGAGTGTGTGTGTGGCTGGATGGGAGGTGTGTGACTCTGTACAGATCAATGTGTACTTGTATCAATGATTGTATAAGAGAGTAAGTATGTGTTAGTATATGGTTGAAAACGTAAGGTGCTCTATGTTTAACTGTATAGAGTAGAAAATGGAAGTGTGATTGATTCTTTACAGGACTGACTAGGTGTGTGAGTAACTCCATGGATGAGTGGCAGAGTGTGAGTGTCTGTATAGGTGTATGAGTGCATATGATAGTGTTGTAAAGATGAGTGATTGTATGTATGAATGATTGTATGGGTGAATGAGTGAATGTGTGTGTAGACGTAGGAATCAGTGAGTACGTATGTAGTAACTAGTATTGGTGTGTCAATGGTTTCAAAAATTATACTCTGTTTTTAACACTGGGTGAAACAGAGGTTATATTAAAATGTGAGGAGATGCATTGTATTGTCACATGAATGATATCATCAGTGATGTGATCATTGATGTCAAGTGAGATGTCATCAGTGATGTCATTTGAGATGTCATCAGTGATGTCATCAGTGATGTCACTGACCATGTCATGAATGATGTAATATGTGACATCATCAGCAGTGGATTGCGGGTGCGCAATATATAGTTAGTGCAACTAACTATATATGGAATTTCAATGGTTTTGTGTGAGTAAAATAAGGTTTTTTAAATGCTAATTCCTAACTATATATGGTCTATAACCTATGGTTTTTTCAGTGAATATATATATATCCAGGTAACCTTCCTCAAAGAAAAAGGCAGAGGCCACGTTATGGGGACAGTTGAAGTCTCTTTAATGCAGGAAAAGCAATTTCAGCGGGCGTATGCATTTCGGCCGCGTCAGCGCCCAGAGTTTAACAGGGGGTGAGTTGAAATGCTGCTACAGGTTGACGCCCCAATTAAAGTGCTACTTTACTCCACCTGCTGTTAGTTTGTTCATGGTGGGGTGCACTTCAAGTCCCAGCATGCAATGTTCCTGCAGGGACCACCGCGGAGTTGCGGAACCAGGAGACCCCTCGAGCAGCTCTCACCAAGTGTCCCGAGCTGCCTTCCACATCAGCGAGGCTTCTGGTGTCCCCAAAACTGCACAACCACCACCTTCTGGTATGTTGTCCACGGGGGCGAGTACAGCAGTGTGTCCCGCCCAAGGCGAAGTTCAGTGACTCCGACACCGCTTGTATTCCTCCAGTCGTGTAGTGGTGGGCTCAGTCTTACCGATACATCGGAACAAGGTAAGTTATGCCGAGGCAGAACAGCGCCAGCGTTGACCTCGCCCTAAGTGTGCAGGGACCTCTGATGCACGTCGCAGGCTCACCGTGCAAATATATCCAGGTAACCTTCCTCAAAGAAAAAGGCAGAGGCCACGTTATGGGGACAGTTGAAGTCTCTTTAATGCAGGAAAAGCATTTTCAGCGGGCGTATGCATTTCGGCCGTGTGGCCTCGTCAGCGGCCAGAGTGTAACGGGGGGTGAGTTGAAATGCTGCTACAGGTTGACGCCCCAATTAAAGTGCTAGTTGACTCCACCTGCTGTTAGTTTGTTCATGGTGGGGTGCACTTCAAGTCCCAGCATGCAATGTTCCTGCAGGGACCACTGCGGAGTTGCGGAACCAGGAGACCCCTCGAGCAGCTCTCACCAAGTGTCCTGAGCTGCCTTCCACATCAGCGAGGCTTCTGGTGTCCCAAAACTGCACAACCACCACCTTCTGGTATGTTGTACATGGGGGCGAGTACAGCAGTGTGTCCCGCCCAAGGCGAAGTTCAGTGACTCCGACACCGCTTGTATTCCTCCAGTCGTGTAGTGGTGGGCTCAGTCGTACCGATACATCGGAACAAGGTAAGTTATGCCGAGGCAGACCAGCGCCAGCGTTGACCTCGCCCTAAGTGTGCAGGGACCTCTGATGCACGTCGCAGGCTCACCATGCAAATATATCCAGGTAACCTTCCTCAAAGAAAAAGGCAGAGGCCACGTTATGGGGACAGTTGAAGTCTCTTTAATGCAGGAAAAGCAATTTCAGCGGGCCTATGCATTTCGGCCGTGTGGCCTCGTCAGCGCCCAGAGGGTAACGGGGGTGAGTTGAAATGCTGCTACAGGTTGACGCCCCAATTAAAGTGCTAGTTGATTAGACCTGCTGTTAGTTTGTTCATGGTGGAGTGCACTTCAAGTCCCAGCATGCAATGTTCCTGCAGGGACCACCGCGGAGTTGCGGAACCAGGAGACCCCTCGAGCAGCTCTCACCAAGTGTCCCGAGCTGCCTTCCACATCAGCGAGGCTTCTGGTGTCCCCAAAACTGCACAACCACCACCTTCTGGTATGCTGTCCACGGAGGCGAGTACAGCAGTGTGTCCCGCCCAAGGCGAAGTTCAGTGACTCCGACACCGCTTGTATTCCTCCAGTCATGTAGTGTTGGGCTCAGTCTTACCGATCCATCGGAACAAGGTAAGTTATGCCGAGGCAGAACAGCGCCAGCGTTGACCTCGCCCTAAGTGTGCAGGGACCTCTGATGCACGTCGCAGGCTCACCGTGCAAATATATCCAGGTAACCTTCCTCAAAGAAAAAGGCAGAGGCCACGTTATGGGGACAGTTGAAGTCACTTTAATGCATGAAAAGCAATTTCAGCGGGCGTATGCATTTCGGCCGTGTGGCCTCGTCAGCGCCCAGAGTGTAACGGGGGGTGAGTTGAAATGCTGCTACAGGTTGACGCCCCGATTAAAGTGCTAGTTGACTCCACCTGCTGTTAGTTTGTTCATGGTGGAGTGCACTTCAAGTCCCAGCATGCTTCTGGTGTCCCCAAAACTGCACAACCACCACCTTCTGGTATGTTGTCCACGGGGGCGAGTACAGCAGTGTGTCCCGCCCAAGGCGAAGTTCAGTGACTCCGACACCGCTTGTATTCCTCCTGTCGTGTAGTGGTGGGCTCAGTCTTACCGATACATCGGAACAAGGTAAGTTATGCCGAGGCAGAACAGCGCCAGCGTTGACCTCGCCCTAAGTGTGCAGGGACCTCTGATGCACGTCGCAGGCTCACCATGCAAATATATCCAGGTAACCTTCCTCAAAGAAAAAGGCAGAGGCCACGTTATGGGGACAGTTGAAGTCTCTTTAATGCAGGAAAAGCAATTTCAGCGGGCCTATGCATTTCGGCCGTGTGGCCTCGTCAGCGCCCAGAGGGTAACGGGGGTGAGTTGAAATGCTGCTACAGGTTGACGCCCCAATTAAAGTGCTAGTTGATTAGACCTGCTGTTAGTTTGTTCATGGTGGAGTGCACTTCAAGTCCCAGCATGCAATGTTCCTGCAGGGACCACCGCGGAGTTGCGGAACCAGGAGACCCCTCGAGCAGCTCTCACCAAGTGTCCCGAGCTGCCTTCCACATCAGCGAGGCTTCTGGTGTCCCCAAAACTGCACAACCACCACCTTCTGGTATGCTGTCCACTGAGGCGAGTACAGCAGTGTGTCCCGCCCAAGGCGAAGTTCAGTGACTCCGACACCGCTTGTATTCCTCCAGTCGTGTAGTGTTGGGCTCAGTCTTACCGATCCATCGGAACAAGGTAAGTTATGCCGAGGCAGAACAGCGCCAGCGTTGACCTCGCCCTAAGTGTGCAGGGACCTCTGATGCACGTCGCAGGCTCACCGTGCAAATATATCCAGGTAACCTTCCTCAAAGAAAAAGGCAGAGGCCACGTAATGGGGACAGTTGAAGTCACTTTAATGCATGAAAAGCAATTTCAGCGGGCGTATGCATTTCGGCCGTGTGGCCTCGTCAGCGCCCAGAGTGTAACGGGGGGTGAGTTGAAATGCTGCTACAGGTTGACGCCCCAATTAAAGTGCTAGTTGACTCCACCTGCTGTTAGTTTGTTCATGGTGGGGTGCACTTCAAGTTCCAGCATGCAATGTTCCTGCAGGGACCACCGCGGAGTTGCGGAACCAGGAGACCCCTCGAGCAGCTCTCACCAAGTGTCCCGAGCTGCCTTCCACATCAGCGAGGCTTCTGGTGTCCCCAAAACTGCACAACCACCACCTTCTGGTATGTTGTCCACGGGGGCGAGTACAGCAGTGTGTCCCGCCCAAGGCGAAGTTCAGTGACTCCGACACCGCTTGTATTCCTCCAGTCGTGTAGTGGTGGGCTCAGTCTTACCGATACATCGGAACAAGGTAAGTTATGCCGAGGCAGAACAGCGCCAGCGTTGACCTCGCCCTAAGTGTGCAGGGACCTCTGATGCACGTCGCAGGCTCACCGTGCAAATATATCCAGGTAACCTTCCTCAAAGAAAAAGGCAGAGGCCACGTTATGGGGACAGTTGAAGTCTCTTTAATGCAGGAAAAGCAATTTCAGCGGGCGTATGCATTTCGGCCGTGTGGCCTCGTCAGCGCCCAGAGTGTAACCGGGGTGAGTTGAAATGCTGCTACAGGTTGACGCCCCAATTAAAGTGCTAGTTGACTCCACCTGCTGTTAGTTTGTTCATGGTGGAGTGCACTTCAAGTCCCAGCATGCAATGTTCCTGCAGGGACCACCGCGGAGTTGCGGAACCAGGAGACCCCTCGAGCAGCTCTCACCAAGTGTCCCGAGCTGCCTTCCACATCAGCGAGGCTTCTGGTGTCCCCAAAACTGCACAACCACCACCTTCTGGAATGTTGTCCACGGGGGCGAGTACAGCAGTGTGTCCCGCCCAAGGCGAAGTTCAGTGACTCCGACACCGCTTGTATTCCTCCAGTCGTGTAGTGGTGGGCTCAGTCTTACCGATACATCGGAACAAGGTAAGTTATGCCGAGGCAGAACAGCGCCAGCGTTGACCTCGCCCTAAGTGTGCAGGGACCTCTGATGCATGTCGCAGGCTCACCGTGCAAATATATCCAGGTAACCTTCCTCAAAGAAATCTATATATATATATATATATATATATTACCTACTGGCGTTGATGGACGGAATTGGCTGAATTTCTCCAAGAAAATGGCCAGCTCCGCTCCGCTCCTTCCCTGAAAGTTTGGAGGGGATTCGTCAAGCGGGGGCCGAGATAAAAGGGGGTCCCAAAACATGTTTTCCCATGTTAATTTCCATAGGGCGGTTGGACTCACTTTTAGCCCGAACGGCTGAATAGATTTCCACCAAACTTGGCAAAATTGTAGGGACTGGTAGCCCGATGTGCCTTTGTTATGTCTCAAGATATGTGCTCTAGTGGATTTTGAGTAATTTAGGTTCAAAAAAATATATATATCTATAAGCGCGCCCCGGTACGCGCAGCGGGGCGCGTACCAGCGCGCTGCGCGAGTACGCGAGCGGAAAGCTGATTGGCTCTCGGGTCGCTGTCAACATTCCAAACAGTCCAGAGCGGCCGCCATCTTGTGTCTCGGTAGGATCGAGACACAAGAGGTGGCAAAAACAAAGGGGGAAATGACCAAAAGGGGGCAGGGTAGACCCCCCCTCCCTGACCCCCTAGGTTTGATGTGGGGGCCATAAAAGGGCCCCGCGGGGAAAAAAAAAAAATTCTATTTACGCGGGGGGAGCGCCCGGTACGCGCACCGGGGAGCGTACTGGGGAGCGCACCATGGAGAAAAAAGAATGACTGAGTTTTTAAAAAATGTAGCATTTTTTTATAAATTGGAGGTAGTTCTAAAAAGAACTGTTTTTTTTATTCTTTTTTTGTTTTATATTTTTTTATTGTTTTTTTGAACATTTTTTACTTTTTTTGGCTTTTATGAACAATTTTATATTTTTTTTGTAGTTTTTATGGGGACAAACAAAAGACAGGGAATTGTAAACGGCTCAACTGGAGCAAAAAAAATCAGAAAAAAATTAAGATTTCTTTCTACAGTTGTGGTTGTCTCCAGCATGGTTGATGAGTTTGATGCTTTGCTCACCATACGAAATTGTAGTCCCACAAAATATACAAACTATTTAGTATTCTCCAAACTGGCGTTGGATGTTTGGGACCATCTCCCTTGTCTCTGGACCCGATGGAGTGGGTTGTTTGCTTTTGGAGGTGCTCGGAGAAGATTGGGGAGGGTTTCTGGTCAGTTCTCTGACCTCTGCCGCAGCATAGTTGGTGCCTGCGTTGCATGTGGCGAAGCATTGTGTGGTTCCCAAATGAATATTTTTTTGCAGGATGTCATTTGAGATGTCATCAGTGATGTCATCAGTGATGTCATTTGAGATGTCATCAGTGATGTCATCAGTTATGTCACTAACCATGTCATGAATGATGTAATATGTGACATCATCAGCAGTGCATTGCGGGCACGCGAGTTATAGTGAGTCCAACTAACTATAACGCGGGAATTTCAATGGTTTTATGTCAGTAAAATTTCCAGCTAACTATAACTGGTGTCAAACCTATGGTTTTTCAGTGAATATATATATATATATATATATATATATATATATATATCTCTAAGATCTATCAATCCACAAGTACAAAAGCCTACTTGCCAAATTACATTTTTATCTCAAAGTGTGGGAGTGAGACCTGGATACCGAGAAAGCTAGGTCTGCCTTTAAGAGAAGCAGAAATCCAGTTGCAACTTGATTTTTGGTTCTGGAGCTGGCTACAAGTTATGAGGAGCTTTCTGACAACTTTTATATGTTTTTAGAACCTAGGAATCTTCTGGTAAACTCAGACTTTTGAATCACAATGAACGGAAGGAGATGTGGCCTAGCAGCTAGAGCTGCCCTCTGTGTAACCTGAGGATCCCGGTTTGAATTCTGGTCTCTGCAACAGGACCAGCAATGTGTGATTCTGGACAAGTCACTTAATCGCCCTGTGCCTGAATGTGGGTAAAATTTAATTGCGTAATCCTCACTTTAAGTAGACAATCTACTGTCACCTCCCAAGCCTTTAGTGTCGGAAATTACCATCTTCTGATTTGTGTAGAGCCAAATGTTTACCTTGATCATTTTTGCTAGTTATAGGACTCTGTTCACTTTATCCCTGCTAACCAGTGGTAAAGTGCTTCTGCTTTTCACTCCAACAGAATGAAATTGGCATCACCTAATTGGCATATTTAGCGTAGAGATAACATCCGTATAAATGGTACCTACAGGGTTCCCAGAGCTTGCAAGTTAAATATCACCATGGGGTTTCACCCCCATTGTGGCACCTAATGCAGTGGCAGTGCAAAGATGGCTGCAGGTCTGCCTGGTGCAGCACCATTGTGTAGGTTTGAACTGCAAATCTGGCCTAGCAAAGCTTCACTTTGACAGGCACAATCATTCCTTTAATTGCTAACTCACCCCTAACTGGGTCATACAACCCATGAAGGCAGAGTCCATGGTATTTCAAAGTAGCTCATGTCAAATTTTAATGTTAAACATTTCCTTTTATTAATAGAAAACCCTAAAAGCTATATTCACTGAAGCAGGGTTAGTTAGTTTCCCCTAGTAAACACAAATACCTTTAGGAAGTTGCTTGTTACCTGCTTATTGCCGCTAGAATTTAATTTGCATGAGCTTCAAAGTATCACCCAGCCAGCAACTTAATAGCCCCTTTGATGAGGTGTGAACTTGCTCCCAGAGCTGAGGCAAAGGCCTTGGTTGTAGAGACCTGTTCTGTTCTTCTGGCAGGTTGACCATAAGGGCTTTGTCCTGGTGCTTGATTTACATGAGAGGCCTATTAAGTCAAAGGCAAATGCTAGCTGACACATGGACAGGGCCCTTCTTTGTTCCAACAGTCAGGCAATCACCAATCACAGTGGGAGAGGAGCCAGTCCTGGTTTAAAGCAACCACAGTGGAGAAGTTGCCTATTTCCTAGCCACAGCTCTGGGATGAGCAAGGGAAAATAAAGAGGAAATCTGCCATATTGGTTTTAGGCAGAAGGGCCCTGTGGGATTGTTTGCAGTAGAAGACACAGAGAAGTGGTGCAGAAGTGGTTTGGGTCACCCTGGGATCATTGACCCTATTACTTAAGGAGCGCTCAGGAGCTTCTCCGACCCATGCTTTAATTCACCTGGAATTCAGTCTCAACCGACAATCTTTGGAAGAACTGGCGACTCTGGCGAAATACTTTCATCTAACAACTGTGGCACCAGAGAATTTGATGAAGACCATTATAAACAAAAAATTTCAACAACCTGGCAATCCATGGTCAACTGGCTTTGCTGCAGCCAAAGAACTTTTGAAACTAGCCACAGAGAGTTGGGACCCCATCATAATTAGGTACACTACCATTAAAACATCAATAAAAAACCAAGTAAGATCATGCTTTCGTATATTGGACATCGAGGCTCTGATAACTAGAGGCTTTCAAAGTTTCCCTCACACATCACATGGCCTAAAACTACACCTGACACAGCCGGTGGGGAGGCAAACCCTTCATAGGATTCTTGCAGCCAGACTACATCCGCTTCCCCTAAAATGTCTGTACATTTCAGTGAAAGTAAGCCCGGCCATTACGGAGTGCCACCTCTGTATCAAAAAAAGCGCAAATCGCTGACTCGCATCTTGCTACGCTGTCCTGCCTTGCTGCCAGCCCGCCGAATCCATCTAAGGCCCATTCTTCTTCGACTGGGCATGCGGATAACAAATGAGGCTGTTCAACAGTTATACTTGCTGGACACAGTGAAGCACATAGCCAACTTTGCCAAGTTCATCTATCAAGCCCGCACAGCTCTTATGACAGGTCAACTTTGGCAGCACACGGGAATTATCTGGAATTCGGGCCTACCCAGTCTGGACCTCATTGAAAGTTTGCTTTGGTGTATCTAAAGGACCATTAGTAATTCCATTGTATAAAACAAAAATACCAAAGGAGGTTTAATGAATAAGATGTGTATATATATTATTCTATTTTAATTATTTCTTTTTACATTGGTCGTCCTTTTGCATTGGTTTTTATTAACCACACAAATAAAGAATCATTCATTCATTTACAGCCTGCTGCCTTGTGCCGCAGAGGATTTTGACTTCCATTTTAGAGACTAAACCCAAAAGTAAAACTGATGAATGGGTTGAACTTGGTTTGTGTATTTGACCTGCACTCCATCACAGTCCATCTTAACTTGAGCTTAAGTACCAGTCAAGGGCAACCAGATGACAGAGGTTGGCTCTTAATGGTTTTAATGCCATTTTGAACCTTAACCTTTATTGGATTTTTTGCATTTTTATGTCACTTTATTTATTAAAATGTACCCAATTTTTGTCATTTGTTACTAAATTGTTTTTTGATTCTTGTGGTTTGACTTATTACTGTTAGAGTACTGTGTAAATACTTTACACATTCCCTCTAAATTAAGCCTGCTTGCTCTGTGCTATAGCTACCAGTGGATTGAGCTTTGGATAATTTAATAACTTTAAGGATTCACCCCGACAAGGATTGTGGTTAATACTTGAGGTGGGTATACTCTACCCTTCAACTAATACCCCAATATCTTACATTTATGTAATGTACAGCACTTCTCCTAGACAGGTAGGTTTGCACTATATAAATAAAATACATATATACATACAAAGCAGTAACAACTTTTCTTACTGTTTTTTTCAAATGGGGATAAACTACTTATTCTCCCCCCAAAAAAGATATGACTTCAGAGTTTATAATTTCTAATTTTGTGTTTCTATGAGCTATTGATTAAATGTTTGAAGCTACTGTAGATCTGTGAAAATTAGTTACCAAGATTTGTGGTGCCATGATAATGGTCTGCTACAAGTCTTGCCCCACTAAAGATTTTCTAAATGAAAAGGTGAATCTCTTTACTGGCAACCACCAAGGGCCATTCCCACACCTTGCTCCATCATTCACTGACTGGATGCTCTTCACCTTTTGAACAGGATGAACCAACATCTTGTACCCAACTACATTTGGGTGCCAACAAGCTAGTTTATACAGATTGGACAACATATTTGTAGCAAAGTCGTCCTTTCTGCCCTGATCACCCCTATCTTTTGGCTGATACTGGTGGGTACTGACTCTAAAAGTGCCCTGGGATATGTCTACCAGGCCCAGGGCCTGTGTTTTGTACTTAAAAGGTATCTCGTAGGTGGCATACTCCCAAGACAACCTACAGGTAAGTCCCTAGTATATGATAGGGCAAGTAGGTTTGAAGACCCAAATGGATTTAATGCACTTAACTTTGCACTGCTTTGTTGTCTGGTGTCATTTTAAAGCCAGACCTGCCTTGGAGGCTGGTTTTAAAAGAAAACTATGTCCACATTCATCTTTGGAATGAAAAGTACTTCAAAAGTCCAAAACTACCTTTCTGTTACAAATAGATCTCACCCAAGGTCTGCTCTAGATGCACCAAGGGTAATGTGCATTGTTCTTTTTTTTTCTTTTCGTTTTTTTATTAGCAAACAATAGTGGAAGAAAATACAAAGATATTACAATTCAATACGGAGCAACCCCCCCATCTACCATGTTATGAAACTGCATGTTGAATGGAAGGCGCAGAGAAAGAATGAGCAAGAAAAAAATAATAAGTATCTGATTGGCACAAAACTATCGAATTTGGAAAGAGAGTCAAGTGAGAAAGAACAAAGTTTAAGCAAGCAAGAAGGAAGAAAGAAGGAGAAAAATGAAAGGAAAGAAAGAAAAGAAGCAGAACACCATCAAAATTATCAAAATTATCCCGGCTACTCCAGCCAAGATGTTAGTTTTCCCCACACCTCAAGGCCCTTTTTGCGACTCTTATGCCCCTTTTTGGCATAGACAGCTTTTTCTAGATGGTAAGTAGCCACAAGCCAGGCCAGCCACTGAGAGAATGAAGGGGAATCAGAGTCCAACCAAGCGGAGGCAACGCAGATCCTCCAAACTGCCATTGCGATGAAAATGAGTCTCTCGTTTTTGATCCTAGGGGTTTCGGACTGGGTCCCCAGCAAGATAACTGTGGGGTTTAGTGAGATGGACTGAGTAGTGACTTCCCCTAGGAATTCCTGTACCCGGTGGAGTGATGGGGCAAGTTTTGGACAGGTTGCAAATATATGGATTGCCTGTTCCCCATTTAGCAATCTTACTGGGGGTAATGTACAGGGAAAAGATAGTTTTTAAATGTTGTGCCTGCAGCTTGGCTGGCAGTAAGATGTTTTGAGAGAGGGCTAAAGAATTGAAAAAAATACTGTGAGGGTATTCGAGTTTTATGTAGCATTTATCTGCTATGGTTTGTAGGTAGTCTAGGGTTTGTCTATTTAGAATGTTATATAAAAGACCAATTCGGGGGGGCAAGGTGTTACGCAGTGTGTTAAGGAGTTCCACTTCCATGAACCTTGTAGCACCTCCAACCTTCCGGGAGAGAAAATCACAGATGGAAAGATACTTAAAAGCGTCTTGGTTTTTCAGGCTAAATTTAGATTGTGAGTTTGCAAAAGATTTAACTCCCTCACTGGTGATAAGATCACCTAGTTTCATGATGCCAGCCTTGTGCCAGTCTGAGAGATAGGACTTTCCAAAGATAGCGGGGAGATTACTATTATTAGTAGTGGGAGAATAGTAGTTAAATCTGCCCAACCCGAAAATTCTGCGGATGTTTTGGAAGACTTTGTGCGAGTTCATTAAGGTCTTAAATCTCACGCGTTTGTAGTATCCGTAGGAGATCTCTCGGAGCAAACAGCCTCAGTGCTGCTCACCCAGCAGAAGTTGAAAGGGCGAGGCAAGTCCAGGTACGGGAGGGAGGGATGGTTCCCTTACCAACTCAGAACTATACTGCAAGACTGAAGCCCAGTAATATAGCATGATGTTGGGAAAGGACCAGCCTCCTCGTTCTTTTGGGAACGATAGCTGCCTTAATGCCCGCCTGGGTTGGGAATATGCCCAGATAAACTGTGTGAAAATGTGTTGGAATTTCAGCAGATTTGATTTGCTGAATTCCATGGGTATGGTACGAAAGAAATAAAGAAATTTAGGAAAGTACGTCATTTTTATGACATTGCATCTGCCAACAAGGGTTAGGTGCAAGTTATCAATTTCCTTTAGGGCCTTCTTAGTATGAGCAGCGAGAGGAACTAAATTATCTGTTACAATTTTGTCCATATTGGATGACATTAGAACCCCCAGATATTTAGCCTTTGGTACTACCCTACTATCAGTCCAGGCAATTTGATTGTTTATTATTATTTTGTTTTATTTTTATTCAAGGCATAGCCTGATAATCTCCCAAAATTTTGAACCTCGGTTTCTAAAGCCAGTATAGTATTCAGGGGATCAGGAGAAGTGATGGCCAGATCGTCAGCATAACCCATAATTTTAGTGTTGATGCCCTGGAAGCTGACTGCTAAGATGTCATCATTTCTTTCAATTTGTTTAACAAATGGGTCTAAGTAGAGGGCGAACAGCAGAGGGGAGCAAGGACAGCCCTGCCTGGTACCCCGGGAGAGGTTAAACTGACCGGTAAGTTGCACATTTATGGATACACAGGCCGTAGGTTTAAGATACAGGGCTTGCACCGCCTGTGTAAGTTTTTGCCCAAAACCCATCCTGCTCATGACAGCCCACAAGAATCGCCAGGAGACCCGGTCAAATGCTTTTTCAGCATCGAGCAGAGTTAGTGACATCGGGTCTCCGGCTGCTTGTGCGGCATCAAACAGAGTGATGGCCTGCCTGACATGTTCCGTTGTACCTTTTTTTGGAATGAAGCCATGTTGCCATTCTGATACTAAAGACTCAGCCACGGAGGAAATTCTAGATACCAGTATTTTGGAAAAGACTTTGGAGTCGCAGTTGATGAGAGTAATGGGCCTGTAGGAGCTCATCTCTAATGGAGATTTGTCCTTTTTTGGGAATATAGATATTCTGGCATTAGACCAAGAAGCAGGAAGGGGAGCCCCGTTGAAAATAGAAATTACCACATCTGTGAAGATTGTTTTAATTTGGGGGGTAAAGATCTTATAAAACTCCACAGGAATGCCATCCATACCTGTGGCTTTCCCGTCTGGGAGACTTGATAGGGATTCCATAATTTCATCCAAGTAAGGTAAGGTCTAGTAGCTCACTGGTAACAGGGCTGAGCCGTCTGAAATCAATCTCGATGAGGTAGCCAGCGAGCTCACTTTCGAGTGTGTCAATCGCACAGTGATTTTCCTCTGTGTATAACTTGGTATAAAATTCTTGGAATCCCTACCGTGTGGAGTTAGAATTGTTGGTCTCACTCACCGAAGAAAGTTTTATTGTGTGTATTTCACTACTGGTAATCTGTTTCATGGTCCTGATGGCCAGATGATGCCCAATGCTATCACTGCACTCATAGTTTTTTTTACGTGCACTTGCCCACTTGGCTGCGTTTTTTTCAGCGAAGACTGCCCCTATCTCAGCCTTGGTCAGAACTACTTCTTTTTGAACATTTTCAATATCTTGTCATGTTTGGATGAATTTGACCAGTTTAGTTTCTGCTATCCTTAGTTTCCCCTGTAGGTCGCTGATTAGAAGCTTCTCTTTTTTGTTTTTACAGACTGAAGACCTAAGGGTTTTGCCCCTAACCCCTGCCTTTAGAGTGTCCCAGACAGTCATTAAGGAGGCAGAGCCAATGTTTATTTCCAGGAATTCCTGGATCCATCCTTGCATGTGTGCTTGGTAACAATATCATGCAAGAGAGCTTTCTCAAAGCTCCATCTGTGCGCCTCCTTCCACTTCCCAAATCCCTTGATGTTTAGAATGAGGGGATTGTGGTCAGACATAAAACGGGGTGCTATATCAATATTACAGTTGTTAACCAGTAGGGATGAAACAAAGACGTAATCTAATCTGACTAAAGAATTGTGCGGGCCAAAAAAAAGGTGTAGCCGGGCTGAGTGGGATTTAAGCTGGCCCAAGTGTCACTCAGTCCATGGACCTGAGCAAGGTTAGCTAGAGCCTGAAAGACCAGAGGCTTCCTACCTTTGTACCTCCATTTGTTATCGGCCTCCAAGTTGCAGGGCAGATGTATGTTAAGGTCGCCACACAAAATGATGGGGGTGGGCCAGTGTGCTAGTTCACCTGAGACCAGGTTAATGACCCCTGAGTCATCAGTGTTACTTCTGTATATTGAGCAAAGAGTAAAGGAGGGATTGTTGGGAAGATGACACTCGGTTATAACCCATCTGCCCAGTGGGTCGGATTTAGCCCGGGGAATGTTAAGAGAGAGTCTTCTGTCTACCATGATTCCGACCCATTTTGTTTTGGCATCCTGTCTAGTGGCCATCACAACTTTAAACCCTAATGTAGCTAGTAGCTGTTTCTGTGAGCCTTCTATATGAGCTCCCTGTAGACAAATGATGTTCCCCCCTAGGGATCGTAGGCTTTGGGCCACATGTTGCCTTTTAGAGGGATCATTCAGCCCACAAATATTGGCAGAGACAATTCTCAGTGAATCTATCTTAGCCATCTAAAGAAAAAAAGAAAGTAGTCAAGGTCCTTTGATCTTGCCCTGAACAATAATAGGTAAATGTAAAAATATGTGAGTGCCAAAAAGTGCCCTTGAAATTTCTGCGCCAGTTCATTTTTTTTAAGTTCCCGTCCCGACCACCCCATCCGCCCCATCCACCCCTTCTTCGAGCAATCAGGAAAGACCTGAGTGATGGTGGTCAAGCATGAGCCCCGGCTGCCTGCCACGCACAACTGTTTTTTGGCTCCCAAAAATATTTTCACCAGGGGGGGTGCATGGCTCCAGGATCTTTAAAGTCTCTAGGCAGAGCCCCCCCCCTGTTTTGCCCAACAGTTTGTTGTTACCACTGACCTCTTGCCTGGGTTTAGTAGCTCCTTCGGTCGGTGCTGCATCCCTGGAATCAGCTAGTGTTTTCGGTTTGCCAGCTTTCCGTGTCTCCCGGGCACTCATGTCAGGTCTGTGTCTTTGTGTTGAGGAGAGGAGCGGTGTCAAACTGCCAGATAATCTGTGGGCAGCTGCAGGTGCCAGAGGTGCTAGCGGCAAAGCAAGAATCACGGCGGCGATTGAATGTAAGATGGTCCAGACAAGCGAATCCGGCGAAATTGTAGAAAAATATAGGAAAGCCTTGCGGGTCGCCTCACTGCCGATCAGGTGTCCAAGGCGGAATTGAGTAGAATCGCGGCCACAGGGAAGCAGTTGCCACGTTCTCTGTAACCTCTGTGTTCGGTACGTTAGGCAGACCGGCATCGCATCAAACAACGCAGGGCGGCTAGCCGATCATCACGCGTCCGACATGAGCAGCCTAGCAGTGCAAGCACTCACGCTGACCCCATCTTTCTCCTGCACAGGTAGTGCGCATTGTTATAAAAATCAGGGACAATATAAAATATGTTTTATATGCCCTGGTAGGAAAACACTGCACAATTAATTTCCCCCATTGTAGTGCTGGCCCCTTAGGCACATGGGAAGGCTGTATTATACTTTAATAAAGTCTAAATTTTCATTGGCGTTAGCTAGCAACATGACTCAAAGTATCAAAATTATGGTTATAATGGATCCATAAAATTGCCAAGTTTGGATTTAATATAACTATTACAGTAAAGTAGTTTTAGAATTTGCCATTCAGAAGTTATCTAAAAAATCCCTGTAGCAGCCTCTTATTGTTAGCCAGCCCTTGGCAGGCGGAGCCAAGCTGCTCCCTGAGTAGTTGTGAAAAGGCCTAATCCTGAAACAATACAGACATTTGGTGGGAGGAGATTTGCTTCCTGGAGAACCAGGGACAGGAAGGGGTTCAGGGAGATAAACTGGACTTCAAAGGCAGGAAAACAGATGTCACAAGACCCAGGCCAGCCTCACTTCCTTGATCCCCAGACATATGGGAATCCCCCTACTTATATTAGGAGAGGGGCTGGAAGGGGCGTGTAGAGAATAGTTAGCCAATCCTGTTGGTTGGACTAGCTAGACACATTCTTCAAGGAGAGAATTTCTCCATTTTTATATTTGAAGGAGGGTGCATTCTGGATTACAAATATGACACAACTATTGGTTGGGGTGCCCCTCCCTCGTCATCATCCCAGAATGGAGGATAAATATGGTAGAGCAGGAGGAACTCCTCAGAACAATTCCTGGAACAACAAGAGAAGAAGGGCTGCTCTGTTGGACCCTTGAACAGCACAACAGAACGTTTGCACTCAGAAAGACAGCACCTGATGCACTCTCAAGGCTCCACAAGAGTACTGTGCCTGACCCAAGGAAAATGAGTGGACTCCCTGAGCAGGAAAAGGTAGAAGTACTGGTAAAAGACACCTGCAACATCCAAAGAGATGACTACTCCGGCTGTACAGCTACAACTGGATTCTCCTAGACTGCACAGGTGGATTGTGGGAGATGAGTCCTAGCCCCCAAGTGACAATTCAGAACTTCTGAGTCCTTAGCTAGAGGACAGTGATTTCTCCAAACAAACCAAGAACCAACTAGACTACTGCTCATTGACCAGTCTGCAAAAAGTTCCTGACCACACCCCCCCCAAAAGCGCCTTCAGGTCTTCTGCCCTTGAAGTACTTTCCCGAACCACACCGCTTGCACAGAGAATCAGCACGTGCCTCCACAAGTTCATCTCTTTGCTCAGCAAGTGTTGTCCGTCAGCATGGATCAGCACAGCAAGGCTCCAGACTGCCCTTCTGCGATGCCCGACTGGATCTTCACGCCCAGGTGACCAGCCCCGGCGGCACTCTCCTTGCCTCCAAGAACCTTTTCCTAGTAAATGGGACTCTTGGCACAAGAACTTGAAAACATAAAACTTAAGTGGGACTATCTTGGGACTATATCTGTCCCATGCTCCATTGTGGTCAGCTTCAACATTTATATTTGATCTGATCCAGCGTGATCAGATAGCCGTGGTTGGCTCCTTATGCGTTTGAGTGCTATACTACGGTTTATTCTTGAAAAATTCATATCTCTGGTTCCCCACCCTGGATTTGTCATTTGGGTGTCATTTTAAAGATCAAAATGATTTCTAACCTTATAAATCGATGTGGGATTTTAATTGTGTTGTGTCTTTTACTTATTCACTGTTTAGGTGATATTAATTGCTTTACTCTTACCAGTCCCCTAAGTAAAGCCTGACTGTTCATTGCCAAGCTACCAAGGGCTCAGCGAGGAGTAATTTATTGAGACTTGACTCGACCTTATTAGTGATTGTGATATTATTACTGGCTAAAGATGCATACATCATTGATTACTATTTATTACGGCAAATAAATAAATACATTATTGCCTATGCAGGCATAATTAGCTGTGCGATTGTTTGGGGCGAGATGATGCCCCACTTCAGTGACGTTTATGATTCCAGTGCTAATTGGGCATGGCACTTAACTCAATCTGCACGCATTCTTCGGAAAAAGTCAGACAAGTATGTGAAGTTTGAAATACGAGGTGTGCATCCTGTCCCTACAGTGACAATTCGTAACAGATACCCTATATCAGGATAGCACCTATACATGAAGATACACACTGCTCACCCTACACACTCTCACACTGCTCACCCTACACACTCACACACTGCTCACCCTACACACTCACACAATGTTCTCCCTGCACACTCACACACTGCTCACCCTACACACTCACACAATGTACACCCTGCACACTCACACACTGTTAACCCTGCATACTCTCACACTGATCACCCTGCATGCTCACACACTGCTCACCCTACACACTCACACACTGCTCACCCTACATAATGTGAAAAGACCTATCTCTGCCCTTTGCCCTGCGTTGTAATCGTACAGTAGGTTGTGAGTAGTTGCGCTTGATTGGTTGGGGCGTCCCCTCCTTGCTGCTCCCCTCATAGAGGGCTGGCTGCCTCCATGAAGCTCCCAAGACACGTGTTCAGCTGTTCTTTGTTTTAGCTCCTGTGTGTCAGTGCACCGTGTAAACGCACAAGCATACCCTGCTCTCTCTGGAACACTCACACTGCTGAGTCTCTCTCACTCTGCAGTCACTCTCACTCTGCAGTCCCTCTCACTCTGCAGTCACTCTCACTCTGCTGTCACTCATGCTGTCACTCTCACTCTGCTGTCACTCATGCAGTCACTCTCACTCTACTGTCACTCATGCTGTCACTCTCACTCTGCAGTCACTCTCACTCTGCAGTCACTCTCACTTTGCAATCACTCATGCTGTCACTCTCACTCTGCTGTCACTCTAACTCTGCTGTCACTCATGCTGTCACTCTCACTCTAATGTCACACATGCTGCAGATCTCACTCTACTGTCACTCATGCCTTCACTCTTACTCTGCAGTCACTCTCACTCTGCAGTCACTCTCACACTGCTGTCACTCATGCCTTCACTCTCACTATGCTGTTCTGTCACTCTCACTCTGCTGTCACTCTAACTCTGCTGTCACACATGCTGCCACTCTCACTCTACTGTCACTCATGCCTTCACTCTTACTCTGCAGTCACTCTCACTCTGCAGTCACTCTCACTCTGCTGTCACTCATGCTGTAACTCTCCCTCTGCTGTCACTCTCACTCTGCTGTCACTCATGCTGTCACTCTCACTCTGCTGTCACTCATGCTGTCACTCTCACTCTGCTGTCACTCATGCTGTCACCCTCACTCTGCTGTCACTCTCACTCTGCTGTCACTCATGCTGTCACTCTCACTCTGCTGTCACTCATGCTGTCCCTCTCACTGTGCTGTCACTCTCACTCTGCTGTCACTCATGCTGTCACTCTCACTCTGCTATCACTCTCACTCTGCTGTCACTCTCACTCTGCTGTCACTCTCACTCTGCTGTCACTCATGCTGTCACTCCCACTCTGCAGTCACTCTCACTCTGCAGTCACACTCACTCTGCAGTCACGCATGCTGTCACTCTCACTCTGCTGTCACTCATGGTGTCACTCTCAGTCTTTCACTCTCACTCTGCTGTCACTCATGCTGTCACTCTCACTCTGCTGTCACTCTCATTCTGCTGTCACTCATGCTGTCACTCTCACTGTGCTGTCACTCTCACTCTGCTGTCACTCATGCTGTCACTCTCACTCTGCTGTCACTCATACTGTCACTCTCACTCTGCTGTCACTCTCACTCCGCAGTCACTCTCACTTATGCAGTCACTCTCACTCCTGCAGTCCCTCTCACTCTGCAGTCACTCTCACTATGCAGTCACTCTCACTCTGCATTCACTCTTACTCTGCTGTCACTCATGCCGTCATTCTCACTCTGCGGTCACTCATGCTGTCACTCACTCTGCAGTCACTCTCACTCTGCTGTCACTCTCACTCTGCTGTCACTCATGCTGTCACTCTACAGTCACTCTCACTCTCACTCTACTGTCACTCATGCCTTCACTCTTACTCTGCAGTCACTCTCACTCTGCAGTCACTCTCACTCTGCTGTCACTCATGCTGTCACTCTCACTTTGCTGTCACGCATGCTGTCACTCTCACTCTGCAGTCACTCTCACTCTGCAGTCACATTCACTCTGCTGTCACTCATGCTGTCACTCTCACTCTGCTGTCACTCATGCTGTCACTCTCAGTCGTTCACTCTCAATCTGCTGTCACTCATGCTGTCACTCTCACTCTGCTGTCACTCTCCTTCTGCTGTCACTCATGCTGTCACTCTCACTCTGCTGTCACTCTCACTCTGCTGTCACTCTCACTCTTCTGTCACTCTCACTCTGCTGTCACTCATGCTGTCACTCTCACTCTGCTGTCACTCTCACTCTGCAGTCACTCTCACTCATGCAGTCCCTCTCACTCTGCAGTCACTCTCACTCTGCAGTCACTCTCACTCTGCAGTCACTCTTACTCTGCTGTCACTCATGCTGTCACTCTCACTCTGCTGTCACTCATGCTGTCACTCACTCTGCAGTCACTCTCACTCTGCTGTCACTCTCACTCTGCTGTCACTCATGCTGTCACTCTGCAGTCACTCTGCAGTCACTCTGCAGTCACTCTAACTCTGCTGTCATTCTCACTCTGCTGTCACTCTCATTCTGCTGTCACTCTGCAGTTACTCTCACTCTGCAGTCACTCGCACTCTGCTGTCATTCTCACTCTGCTGTCACTCTCATTCTGCTGTCACTCTGCAGTTACTCTCACTCTGCAGTCACTCGCACTCTGCAGTCACTCTCACTCTGCTGTCACTCATGCTGTCACTCTCACTCTGCAGTCACTCTCGCTCTGCAGTCACTCTCACTCATGCTGTCACTCTCATTCTGCTAAAACCAAAGGGGATGATGGACGGAGCATTGACAATACAAACACTCACCCCCAGTCAACTGATCTGGGTTTAATCCATCACCGTTCTTTAGCTCACTCCGTCACCCCAGTTCAGACATGGCCATATGCAAATCACTCCGACCCTGTGCCTCATGGGATCAGTCCAGCCCGAACTGCCAAGCCACGTCTTCCCTGGACCGGAATCAAGCTTCCCAGGACCGGTTTCTGGCATTACAGCCGTCTTCAGTCGGGCTTACTTGAATCCAGTGGAAAAGTGAGCAAGGGACTCACGTCTGAGCATACCCTGCCAAATTAGGGCGAACAAAGAAAAACCAAAGGGGATGATGGACGGAGCGTTGACAATACAAACACTCACCCCAGTCAACTGATCTGGGTTTAATCCATCACCGTTCTTTAGCTCACTCCGCCACCCCAGTTCAGACATGGCCATATGCAAATCAGTCTGACCCTGTGTCTCATGGGATCAGTCCAGCCAGTCCAGATTAAACCCAGATCAGTTGACTGGGGGTGAGTACTTGTATTGTCAATGCTCCGTCCATCATTTCCTTTGGTTTTTCTTTGTTCACCATGAGTTGGCAGGGTATGCTCGGACATGAATCCCTTGCTCACTTTGCCACTGGTTTCAAGCAAGCCGGGCTGAAGACGGCTGAAATGCCAGAAACCGGTCCTCGGTAGCTTGTTTCCAGTCCAGGGAAGGCATGGCTTGGCAGTTCGGGCTGGACTGTTCACATGAGGCACAGGGTCAGACTGATTTGCATATGGCCATGTCTGAACTGGGGTGGCAGAGTGGGCTAAAGAACGGTGATGGATTAAACCCAGATCAGTTGACTGGGGGTGAGTGCTTGCATTGTCAATGCTCCGTCCATCATTTCCTTTGGTTTTTCTCTACTCTCACTCTGCTGTCACTCATGCTGTCACTCTCACTATGCTGTCACTCTCACTCTGCAGTCACTCTCACTCTGCAGTCACTCTCACTCTGCAGTCACTCATGCTGTCACTCATGCTGTCACTCTCACTGAAGTCACTCTCACTCTGCTGTCACTATCACTCTGCTGTCACTATCACTCTGCTGTCACTCTGCTGGTGAATTACTGCAGACCCTGTATCCTGTATCCAGTATCCCAGGTGGGGCTGATGAATTACTGTGGACCGTGTATCCAGTATTCCCGTGAAATTCCGATTCTGGCATTGCTGGGTGTTTTTAACCATCTGATCTGGTTAAAAAATAAATGAAAAAAACACCCCAACAGAATACATGGAAACCATAGCATGTGTATAGAACACACAGCGAGGGCTACAGAGGAGACCGCTTGTGATGTACCAGGGGCGAGAGTACAGAGGAATTCAACGAGCATGACTCTTAGTGAGTACTACAATAGGCCCTGGGTGTAGACAGAGTTCTGAAGTAAGAAACAACAGGTGAAACAGCCCTAAACGCCCTCCGCTCCTGTGCCATCTCTGCCACCCCTCCCCGCCTCACCCCGATGCAGCAGATAACAGGACGGGGGCCGCACGTCAGCCCTGGAGAGGGTGCCGGTCCCTGTGCGTGAAGATAAGAGACCGCAGGCGTGAGGAGCTCTTTATCTGCGGAGATCCGCACATCGGGGAAATCAGAGCACGAAACAAAGGGTGGAAAGGGTGGGCTGGGGAGAGGAGCAGAGGAGGGCGGAGAGGAGCAGAGGAGGGCAGTGAGGAACAGAGGAGCACGGGCGCCGGGAGGATAGGGAGTGCAGAGAGCGTGGAGTAGAGTGCGGCCGCACAGAGGCAGAGCGGGGGAGAGTGTGGAGAAAGAGAAGACGAGGTGGAGAAAACAAAGGGAGGAGAGAGTGTGTGTGTGTGTGTGTGTGTGTGTGTGTGTGTGTGCAGTCGAAGTGCAAATGTGGCATAGAGAATGCCTAGGCACAGGATGTTTAGGGCAATTTGGGACACAAACCCAGATCTGTGAGGGGTACAGAGACAAAAGCAACACACAAGATAAACAGAATTGCTTTTCCGGCTTATCCAATTCAGTGATCGTTGCTGCCCGCCAAGCAAAGGTCTTCAAAAGGACAATCTTCAAGTTCAGTATGCCAAAGCCTGTCATCAGGTTTAACAGCCCAGGCACGCCCCTGCTCCCATCAGGACTCCTGCTACAGCGCCTTGAGTACGGCACAGACCGCAGAGGCTAGAGCCGCCAGCAATCTCCAGAACCAACAAGCGAGGTTTACAGCTTAAGTTACTCTCATAAAAAAAAAACGCAGTCGAGTGGTGCGTGCATATGTCTTCAATTATCGCGGCCGTGACGGCCGCGATAATTGAAGACATATGGCCTCTGGTGCGCGTAACAGACACCAATAAGCCATGGGCGGAGCTACGCAACCGCCCATGGCCTATTGCGTGTTCTGTTTTAAAACTACACGCATGCAAAGGCCAATGAAAATGGACCTAGGAAATAACACGCACTGAGCTGCGTGGAATTTCCAGGTCCATTTTCAAAACCCCAGGAAAAGGACTCTGGCTCCGCGACACTGCTTGCGCAGTGTATGCTCGGCCCGAGACCTAAAAACTGCAGGTGGTCTGCTGTGATAGCACCCATTTCAGCTTCAGTTCCTAGCGCATCGAAGCCGACCATTACTCCCCCTAATTAATGAGGATTACAACAATAAACGTCAGTGTATAAATCACACACCTTACTGTCTCCACCCTCCCCGGCACACGCGACCAAACACGTAGGTCTACTTACAGCTCCTGGTATAAAATCAGGGCCAAAGTGATCGAGAAGGCGCTTTTCACCCTGGCCCTGGGACCCCACCAGGGTGATGGAGATGGAGTCCAGGGTCCTGGCATGGAGGGCCGTGCCGGTCTCCACCTGTATCTTGTAGGCAGCCATGTCCTCGAGAGCAGCTCTGCGGTCCTGGGTCACTCGGGCTGAATACTTTGTCTGTGTGAAGAAAGCAGCTGCGCTGGCTTCTTTATACACACCCGGCCCCTATCCACCCAAGGAGGCGGAATAAAGATCTCTCAGGTAGATGTGGGCGCGGCAATAAATTAGCAAGTCGAGGCAAAGGTCGGCATGGCTTTAAGAGCCCGACGCAGGGGCTAAGCCTTAAGCGTTGTTTGTAAATGGTGCAACAAACGTAAAACATATGACAGTCTTTTCATCGTTCAA
Organism: Lissotriton helveticus; assembly: GCF_964261635.1. Classification (NCBI taxonomy): domain Eukaryota; kingdom Metazoa; phylum Chordata; class Amphibia; order Caudata; family Salamandridae; genus Lissotriton; species Lissotriton helveticus. The sequence goes on from NC_136073.1 coordinate 146,294,668, forward strand.
AAAATGTTTTTTTTTTTAAACACATGGAAGCGTTTACCCTAAGTACATTCAATTATATCACTGCATTGAAAGGTATTTATTAAAACCAAAGTTTTTTTAACATGGACTGTTTTTTGCATATCTCTTTTTTGTTGAATTTTGTATAACATTAACAAACAAAGCGGTAGGATCACTCTGTGACAAGTGCGCGCGAATCCGGGTCGGTCCGCTTTCATCTAAAGTCTACAGCGTAAATATATAAAGAACAATAGTAAAGTTTGCATTATGTATGAATGCATAATAACCCCGGGAATGCCCAACTGTAACACCAACCAGAACACTTCGAGTGCACTGCGGTGTAGGAGGGATTGACTGTGTGAGAAGAACAGTGACACTTAAACATGGAGCCAAACTCCATGTCATGGGCTACTGCATAGTCCCATCCTCCCTCGTGCTAAGGACCCCATCTGGGGACCCCCTTCATGTTCTGCGCATTTCCATGTCTGATCTGACACTATCAAGTTGTTACTGATCAGGGAGGGTGTGTCCCCGATCCAGTTTCCAGTTTTTACTGGTAGGTGCCCCAGCGAAGCCAACGCCTCTGTCCCCCCTTTTCACGAGGACCAGACATCACGCGGATCTCAGCTGGGTCCATTCCCAGACATCCCTCCCCCAGCCTCCAAGTGACAGCGCTGTAGTGACATGCGCCCTGGGCCCACATACTACCAGTGATGGACACAGACACGCAGTAGTAGGCTACAGTAACTGGTTCAGGGCCCATTTAATTGCAGGGTCACCTGACAGGAGACGCCTGTGACGAGTGAGTGTTCAGAGTGGGTACAACAGGACACTAATGTGTCCAGCAGGACGCTACAGGTGCCTTTCCCGCCTTCCACGACATTGCTTAGCACCGTTCAGCAAGCACCAATGCCAGATCAATAACTCCTGGCATGTTTGTGTTTTTCCGAACAGGCCATTAACCCCAAAAGGCACAGAGAGGCATCTCTAGATATCAACCGTCCCATGAGGGTTTTATACATTGCAGTACTGTGCTGCGGCCCAGAATCCCACTATTACTGTGCAGACCCATACTATATGCGAAAAATCAGCTTCAGCTTCCCTACATCTAGGACACCCTATTTTCGTTCCTGGAAACATGCAGCTAGTTCTATGGCGGTTACATAGGTGTGATGGAGGTAGTTAAACTGAACATACCGCAGTCTGGGATTCCTGGAAATTCCTTTAACCATCACTAGGCATTTCACCCATTGTTCCTCCGATAAATGTGTGTCTAGCACTCACTCCCAGTCTCCCACCATTCTCTGTGGTGTCCCATTGGCTTCACAGTGTTGTGCAGAAGAGTTGTGCATCATACTGTAACAGTGTGCCTGTCAAGACTGTGTATCAATAGCACTTGCAGTGGTTTCGAGGTGTCTGGTTGCGAATTTCTAGTTTCCACCTCTCCCGGAGCAGGTTACTCATTGCTGCATAGAGAGCAAAAACACACTCAGCCACAACTTGGCTGTCTCCTGTAGAGCATGAAAGGGTTGCAAAGTTCCTTCGTGGAACAGATATCCCCATTTGTGACGTCTGCCTTTGTCCAGATGGGCCTTTCATGTAGGACCGCCAATGTCACACTTTCTGGAAGGAACCAAAGGGGCAACTCTGGGGGCATCCTGCATGTGTTTCCTCCAGAACCAGAGCCACTCAAAACAGCAGGTGGTGGTTCACTTCTTGCCCGCTCCCCAGGTTCCCTGTAGCAGCGTAGGACATCCGAGTGTGCACAAATTCAAATCAGCTTAATTCGATTTTTGACAATAGAAAAATCATAAAAGCACAAATGTTAAAAGCAAATAAAAGATTTATTACAGTAATGTCACATGATTCAAGGAAGCGAGAGAGACAGTTCTTATTTTCATAATTAAATTACGTACTACAAGGACCATATATGTACACAGAGGGCTGCGAGGAGCTAATTTTAGAAAAAGCTGCACATTGTCTTCCGGAAAGGAGGAAATTATCATGATGATTTGTTCATTTTCCAACAGTTGTAATCTTAAAAAAAGCTGTTCTACATTGTCTTAGACCCCAGCTTCTAAGTGTAGGCATTAAAAACGTTCTCCTTGGTACAACATAATATTTACAAAATAAAGTGCAGTGCAGGGTTGTTTGTATTGATATATCGTGACATGGGCATATGAGCGAGTTTTTTGTCCAATCATTAGTTTCAGGGAATGTGACTAATCTAAAAAAAGACCCACAGCGGAAACTAGCCAGGAGCATACGACAAAAGCTGCTCTGTACCAATGCCAAGTAGGGTTGCAAACCTATACATGTGGTCATTAGATGGTTATCCATGACCAATTTTTTCCCTCTCTCGTTTAACCAACGCTTATTCTCTAGATGGTTCAAGCAGTGATCTTTTAACATTTTTCTAGATACCGTTTCCATGCTGCTCGGGGAATTAAATTATTCTGGATGGCCAATTTCGTGTGTAAATGTTTTTATATAATTAATCCATGGCATGTTTGCCACCCTATCTAAATTCAGACAATCTAAGATTACATCTCTATTAAGTCCAGTCTCCGCCGATATCCACATCTTATGCCACAAATTGTGGAGAAGTGTGGCTCAATGGTTAGAGCGGCAGACCCTGATGCAGAGGTCTGGCCCGGACCAGGGTTCAATTCCTTCCTTGGCTGGTCTCGGCGGATCTTGGGCTCATAATTCCTCGGACCTGATTTCTCGTCTCGGTGCCTACTCTAAGCATCGGTCCCACGCTGCAACCTTGGGCAATAGCTTGCTTAGTCTCCACAACAGCCCCCTACAGCGCTAGGGATGCCTGGTTGCACCCTGCGGATGCCCAGGAGTGGACATTTCACGGGGAAAAACCAGGAAGGGTTCCCTAGCGGTATGAGTACAGCGCCAGGACACTCAGGAGTATCAGTGCGCTTTACAAGTACGGCTACATTTACATTTACAATAAAAGGGGGTTTATTTTTAAGATATCCATAATGTAGGAAAGACCGAGTTCCCTATGACAACTAAAAGCGGCAGTAGAACTAGGGACAGCCAATAAGCAGCGGATAAAAGCGTTTTCGCAGCTTTGGATTTGTTCTACTTCTTCAATCAATCAATCAATCAATCAATCATGCCATTTGTATAGCGCACTACTCACCCGGGAGGGTCTCAAGGCGCTTGGGGGGAGGGGTATGCTACTGCTCGAACAGCCAGGTCTTGAGTTGTTTCCTGAAGGCGAGATGGTCCTGGGTCAGCCGAAGGTGGATGGGGAGGGAGTTCCAAGTCGTGGCAGCCAGGTAAGAGAAGGATCTTCCTCCGGCGGTGGCTCTTCGGATGCGTGGTACGGCTGCGAGGGCGAGGCTGGTGGACCGTAGCTGGCGGGTGGGCGTGTGGAAGGTCAGGCGGTCGTTGAGGTACTTGGGTGAGGAGCCGGAACGTGATCCTCTTGTCGACGGGGAGCCAGTGCAGGTTCCTCAGGTGGCTGGAGATGTGGCTGCGTCGGGGCACATCCAGGATGAGTCGGGCGGAGGCGTTCTGGATGCGCTGGAGTCTTTTCTGTAGCTTGGCTGTGGTTCCGGCGTAGAGGGCGTTTCCGTAGTCCAGTCGGCTGGTGACGAGTGCCTGGGTGACAGTCTTCCTGGTCTCGGTCGGGATCCAGCGGAAGATCTTGCGAAGCATACGCAGGGTGTTGAAACACGATGAGGAGACGGCGTTGACTTGTCTGGTCATTGAGAGGGAGGGGTCCAGGATGAAGCCCAGGTTGCGTGCGTGGTCGGTTGGATGAGGAGGATGAGGGCCACTGTTTCCCCCTTGTCGAGCAGGGTCCGGATGTCGTCGGTGGCTGCGATGAGGGCGGTCTCGGTGCTGTGGTTGGCTCTGAAGCCGGACTGCGAGGGGTCGAGGGATCCGTTAGTCTCGAGGAAGGCGGACAGCTGTCTGTTGACGATCTTCTCGATGACTTTAGCAGGAAAAGGGAGGAGCGAGATGGGGCGGAAGTTTTTGAGATCGGTGGGGTCCGCTGTAGGTTTCTTCAGGAGGGCGCTGATCTCGGCGTGCTTCCAGCTCTCCGGGAAGGTGGCGGTGTTGAAGGAGGCGTTGATGATGTTCCGGAGTTGGGGTGCGATGGTGGAGTCGGCCTTGTTGAAGACGTGGTGTGGGCAGGGGTCGGTCGGTGATCCGGAGTGGATGGTGTTCATCGCGCGGGCTGTGTCTTCGGTGGTCACCGTGGTCCAGGTGCGAAGGGTGGCGGTGGGGGGGCGTTGGTTCGACGGTTGGGTGCGTGGGTGGGGCGCCGAAGCTGTTGTGGATGTCGGCGATCTTGCGGTGGAAGAGCGAGGCGAGGGAGTCGCAGAGGTCTTGTGACGGAGTGATGTCGTTGGTGCCGGTGCTGGAGAACTCCTTGACGATAGTGAAGAGCTCTTTGCTGTCGTGGGCGTTGTTGTCCAGTCGTTCCTTCAGGGATTTCTTCTTGGTGGTGCGGATGAGCTGGTGGTGCTTGCGGGTAGCGTGTTTGAGGGCAGTCATGTTGTCGGTGGTCCGGTCGAGGAGCCAGGCTTTCTCGAGGGTGCGGCAGGTCTTCTTGGAGTCCTTGAGGTCGTCGGTGAACCAGGATGCCTTCTTGCTTCTGGGTCTGCTGGGAGGGTTCTTTAGTGGCGCGAGGTCGTCGGCGCAAGCGGTCAGCCACTGTGTGAAGTTGCGGGCTGCTTCGTTGAGGTCCGTTGTGTTGGCGGGTGGGCTCTGGCTGAGGGAGGTGGTGAGCTGGTCTGCGGTGATCTTGCTCCAATTCCTGTGAGGTACCTGTTGCGGGTGGTGGTGGGTCGTGGATCTTTTGAAGCTGAAGTGGACGCAGCTGTGGTCGGTCCAGTGGAGTCCGGTGGCGTGGCTGAAGGTGATGTACTTGCTGGAAGAGAAGACGGGATCAAGCGTGTGGCCGGCGTAGTGGGTGGGGGTGTTGACCAGTTGCTTGAGTCTGAGGTTGGCGAGGTTTTCCAGCAGGGCGGTGGTGTTGCGGTCCTTGTTGTTCTCCAGGTGGAAGTTGAGGTCCCCGAGGAGGATGTAGTCAGTGGAGGGGAGGGCGTGCGGGCTGATGAAGTCTGTGATGTCTTCGCTGAATTGTGTGCGTGGTCCCGGGGGTCTGTAGACGAGGGTGCCTCTGAGGGTCGTCTTAGGGTCGGTGTGAATCTGGAAGTGGAGATGTTCGGCTGCGGCGAAGGAGTCGTTGGCGTCGGTCGTGATGCGGATGGTGTTCCTGTGGACGATGGCGATGCCACCTCCGGTCTGGTTGATGCGGTCCCTCCTGATGATCTTGTACACGTCCGGGATGGCGATGGCGATGTCGGGTGCAGAGGAGGCGTTCATCCAGGTTTCCGTGAGGAAGGCGACGTCCGGTGATGTAGCGTCGAGGAGGTTCCAGAGTTCCATGGCGTGTCTGTGGACGGAGCGGGTGTTGATCAGGATGCACTTGAGGTGGTTGCTGTTGGTGTTTGTCTTGGCGGGTGCGGGGCAGGTTCGGAGGCAGGTGAACTTGCAGGTGCAGCAGGTGAAGGGTCCGTGGGTGCGTCTCGGGGTGGCTCGGCAGCAGGCATGGGTCCGGCCGGCATTGAGTGCGTTGAGAGTGGCGGCGTCGTAGGTAAGTCGGGTCATCTTGCCTCGGCGGGGAGGGCCAGGGGTCCTGGCGCTGGGCGCGGTCCAGGCGCGGACAGGCGCAGACGGGCTTACCTTTGGCGCACCTTCGGCGCTCAATCGGTGCTCCCGCTGCGCACGTCCGCTGCATGGTCGCTCTGGGGGCGTCATAAGTAAGGAGCCGGGAGGGAGGAGCAGCTGGGTGGCGGGAGCGGGGCGGCGAATGGAATCACAGGCGGGCGGGGCCGCAGGGAGGCAGCGGCGGGAAATTCCAAGAAGCAGCGGGCAGCGGGAAATTCCCAGGAGCAGCGGGCAGCGGGAAATTCCCAGGAGCAGCGGGCAGCGAGCGAAGGAATCTGCAGGCAGGAGGCGGCAAAGGCAGGCAGGAGCGGCAGCAGTGAGTGGGGCGACCAAGCCCTGTGGAGGGCTGAGCTTCAATGCCCCAGATGCCAGCTCCATATGTTCCTGTTGAAATACATTAGAATTTTTATATGGCCAGCAATTCTGGGACAGGTCTGCCACCTACTTTCTTAGCGAAGTTAGTGGCTGCACCTATAGCTCTTGAGAAGTTCAGTTTTCTCGCCTTCATGGCTGCTTCACAAGAACCCTTTCTATCAAACATTATGCCTAGATATGAAAATTTATCCGTACTTTTAATTCTTTTGCTGTCAATGAAGATGTCACATGTTTTTTTCCTATTTGTTCCTCAACTCATGGTATATGTCTTGGTAGTTTTTACCTTTAGGCCCCTATCTTTCATATAGGCAACAAAGTTGGTGACAGATCTTTGGATTCCTAGTTGCGTCCGCGCCATTGTCACTGTGTCACCCGCATACAATAGGATAGGGACGGGGTATCTTTTATAGTTGGATAGTCACATTGATATTTACTCAGATGTTGTCCTAAGCTGTTGATATAAAGTGAACAGAGTAGAGGGGCAAGTATGCACCCTTGCCTCAGCCCTTTTTTATAGGAAACTTGGCTGAGCACTCCCCCTGTCTCCCATATAGGACCCTCACCCCAGCCCCTCTAAACAGTTCCTTAATGAACATTAGCAGTGGTAGGTCAACCTTTAGATCTTTAAGAATGTTCCACAACTAGTCGTGTTTAACGTAATCAAATGCGGTCCACAAACGTAAGAAAAAGTTTGCCCTTCTTTGCGCTTGTATATTTACCTATAATTTGAGTCAGATTAAGTTCCTGCTCAGTTGTACCTAATCCTGAGCGAAACCCATATTGAACATTTGATAAAATTCCTAACTCTTCAACCCATGTCTGTAACTTGTTTAAAATGACCCTCCCTGCAACTTTCATAAAAGCATCTAATAAGGAGATGGGGCATGTTAGAACTGGGATTTTCTGGTTAGCTAAGGCTGACGCCAAAGCCAGGCAGAAACCACCATTCTAGTCAGGGCAAGGGAGTCACACGCCAAGATAACCCCTGCTCACCCCCTTGGTAGCTTGGCACGAGCAGACAGGCATATCCCGGAGGCAATGTGTAAAGCATTTGCACACACACACAACAGCAACAACATCCTAGGCACACCACAAAAGGAACTCCACACAAGGTTATATAAAAAAAACTTTTGTATTGTCAAAACACATCAGATAGTAATCACACATGTACATTGTGCCAACTGGCACGGGCAATATTCACAAGGGATTATTTACAAGACAGGGCCACATGGGCCACTGTCAGAATCAACACTTTTAGAACTAGAAATACTGTTAGAAATAGCACTTTGTAGATCATAGAATAATAATCACTTTAGCATACCACCAGTAATCACTGGTAACAGGTAAGTACCACCTACACAACCCTAACCACCTTAGGAGAATATTACGCAGGGAACCTGGGCTTCACTAGCACATCTGTACTAGAAAGAACAACCACCTAAGTATCACCATACATTTAGGGGTATAGGCAAGAACACATTACACATGATGCATCACAACATTCAGAGGTGTAGGGAAGGAAAACACATGATGCACAAACATACATTCAGCGGTGTAAGGACAAGGCACATGATACATCAAAACACATTCAGAGGTGCAGGGAAGGAAAACACATGATGCCTAAAACATTCAGAGGTGCAACACAGGAAAAACACATGATGTATAACCCACACATTCAGAGGTGTAAGAAAACACTATTGGGCAAAACATCACATTAGGCAATTACTATCATAAACATAGCAAAATCACATTAGGGCCTTACGCCCCATCCACATACCAGCCCCCTGGCCAACTGGCCATCCAAGAAGGGGACTCAAAAGCCCTGTGTCCAGAATGTCAGGGCGCGCTGCAACGCAGCGCCAGTCAGGGGTGCGTCACCGGCGCCAACCTAAACGTTGCAGCTGCCCACTACTTGCTGGGCAGCTGAGAACAATCACAAGGGCCTAAACGTTGCAGCTGGCACTAATTGCTGCACAGCTGTAGAAGGCCTGGCACCTCTGTGCCATCTCTGTCCCACACAGGGACTCTCTCTCCTTTGGCGCCTAAACAGTGCAGCTGCCCACTAATTGCTGGGCAGCTGGGAGACAACATTGCGACAGAGGCTCTCACTAGCCCCTAGAACAAATCTGCGGCATCTGTTGGAGCCCCACAGGCTCTGAAACTGCGCACGTTGGAGCCACACAGGCTCTGACACAACAGATGGGCCCTCAGGAGCGCTCTGGCTCCTCAACAACATTGTGCCCCCAAAGTAATTATGTCCCAACGTAGAGCAATAGGGGCTTTAAGCAACACATGTCACCCAAGTCCCTCGTGGGGACTCTACAATCACTGTGGGCCTCGGAGCACCCTGGCTCCTCTCAAAATAAGGGGGGCGGGGGAGCGAATTCAGCTCCTTAAACAAACATGCCCCCCATCGTTGGAGTCCCCTCTCTGGGGACTCAGAATCCTCCAAAATGCCCCCCGGAGCCCCTCGGGCTCGAAAAACAACTTCTCCATCGGTGGAGCGGCCCGCTGCCAGACGAGGCCACTCTAACTCAGTGCCGTGCACCGGCACCACCAAACTCCATCTGCTCCCTCGGGGAGCGTAAATAGAAATGCCCCCAATTGTAGGAGCGGCCCACTCACCACCCGTGGCAGGTCTTGGCTTGGTGCTCTCACTGGTAGCGCATCCGTCGCCTCCCCCTGGAGCCCTACTCACCGGCTCTGACGGGGAGGCTCTCTATCGGTAGAGGCGGCACTCGTCCCTCGCAGCAGCACGCGTGGCTCCTCCTCGCTCCACGGCTGCGCCGGTGGTGCTTCACCCGGGCCCCCTCCTGGGACCCGGGGCTCCTCTAGACACCACGGGGCTCCCTCAGCTCATGGGAGCCCCGCAGCACCTCTCCCCTCACTCCTCTGGTGCCGGCGGCGGGCGTGAGACTCCTCTCGCAAAACCGGAAGTCCCGCCCGCCGCCAGGCAAAACATCGCCTGACTTCCTGGTTCGCCGCAGCGGCGGCGGCGGCACCTTTCTCGGCACCATAACGAGGGGTGGGCACCCTCGCAGCATAAAATAAAATTGGAAACGGGGTGGGCACCCGTGGAACAATTAAATAAACGGGGTGGCACCCGTAATTAAAAATAATTAAAAGACTGGCAATATGCAGGGTAGGCTCCTGCCTAAAAACACGACCAGGTCAGAGAGCAGCTCCATGCTGCTAAGGTCAAATAAAGCGCTCTCAAGGTGCTTGGGGCATAGGCAAGCCCACAGGCACGATCCCTATCCCCAGCAGGGCCCAAGACATGACCCCCATTGCAAGGAGGGTCCCATCACAAGCAGGACATCACAGGACAAGGCTTTCAGGGCCACGAAGAAGGGTCCACAAAAAGTCCATCAGATATCCAGGAGCTGGGCAGGGCCCAGGGAGGCAAGCCTTCCCCTGGGCCCAAGCAGCAGCACGCCCCTGGCAGGATTCAAGACAGAAACAAGAACATTTTGGAAGGGGACACAGCCCCTTTTTATACAGTGAATTCCTTTGTCTAAAGGTGCAGGGTGGGGGAAAAACCAGGCGCAGCTGGTTTGGGAGCCCCTTTGATGAGCTCAGCCACCCCTCCCATTCACATGTCTGGCTAGGGTCATCAGTCACACCACAGGGGGCGGAGCCAGCATTGTGTGGGGAAAGCCCAGCCCTATTCAGGACCCAGGTGCACCCCTCCCCTCATATCAGCATGCTAATCTCAACACTCACCACTGGGCAGACCCATCCAGACTCCTGGAGCCAGGCTCCAGCCAATCACATGTCAGCACACTCACTACACACGCACACCCATGTCTAGAAGTGGCACTTCCACACTAGACACATTCCTGCCGCATACATCACTACGCAGCATTCAATCTCACGAGTTCGCACATACCAAACTCGACCCTGCACTCCCCACACATCAAGAACTACCATGGTCACACATATTCCCCATGCATTCATATGGGAGGGCAGGTCACTAACCACACATACACACGCACTTTACACTGTACCACAGTGAAAAAGTGCGCAGAGGCCTAAAATCACCAACACTAGGTTTCAGAAATAGGCTAGGAAAAAGCAAAAAGTTTCAGGGTGATCCTGCCAAAAGGGCCAGGTCCAACAGGGCAGTAACAACTTGGTTAGTTTCTATCCCCCTTTTTAAATATGGGGATCACAATAGCGTCAATTTGAAGCGTGAATGCCAGAATCGCGCAACAGGGGCTCCCGCATCATAAGCTGGCCTGGGACTTGCTGGTGTCTGCTACGGCGATCTTTTTTCAAGTTCAGGGTACTGAAATTTCCCAGACCCACCTCCGGAGTTTGGAGTGAAGATTCAGCAGTGCTGGATCAATTTTGCTCCACATTGGGTGAGCTGGACTCCTGGACTCCTGGACTTGCCCCCGCCATCCTAGTTCCTGTACTTCTGGGGTTGGTGCGGTCCTGGGGACTCAAAAGGGGCACCTAAATTACAGCAACATGCAGGACATTTGTGTGAGCGACTGCGAGAAGCCCTGCGAGAAGCCCTGCAGATCGCACCAGCAGCTGACTTTCCCCGAATCACTCACCTTGCCACGGAGCAGCATTCTGGGACCTGCAGTCCACACAGCAGCTTCCCGCCAACAGGTGAGCCAGATCTACAAACTACGGGGCGGAGTCAGGTGCTTATCTATCGGTGTGCGGCAGGACACTCTGAAAACTACCTCTCGCCCACACCCTGCTCATAACTCTAGGCGCTGAAGAAGGCTACTATGCCGAAATGCATCCGCCGATAATGAGGACAGCGTAAATAAAGTGTTTCCCGATTTCCCCTACGTGGCCTCTGCTCTTTTTTTGGAGGAGTGTTTCGCAATATATATATTGTAGGTGGTGGCAGCTCCTACAAACACTGCTGTGCGTTGGGGGGCAGACTGCGAGGCACGCGCTGAGTAATGATTGAAGATTACGGTGCTCTCTTCTGTCCCGCTATTTATTTACGCTTAGCCTCATTTTAATTTTAATTGTACTTGCCAGCTTTTAAACCGCAGCATCTACCCTGCATTTTTAAATTGGTAAATCGCTTTTTAATTCACTAATTGTTCTTCCCTGCACTTACTTACTTCCTGGTGTGTTTCCCCTTGCCCCGGTCCATCACGGCTGTATTGCCCGTTGCGTGGAGGGCAGGGCGCCATCTTAGGTCAGTCCCCAGACCGGCAGGACCCGAGGTTGCGGTCTAGCTGAAGGCGGGGCTAGACTACTTCTTGGCTGAGTGCGAGTGAATCGCTGTGGTTCTAGTAGGTGGTGGCAGCTCCTACAAACACTGCTGTGCGTTGGGGGCAGACTGCGAGGCACGCGCTGAGTAATGATTGAAGATTACGGTGCTCTCTTCTGTCCCGCTATTTACTTACTCTTAGCCTCATTTTAATTTTAATTGTACTTGCCAGCTTTTAAACTGCAGCATCTACCCTGCATTTTTAAATTGCTAAATCGCTTCTTAATTCACTAATTGTTCTTCCCTGCACATACTTGCTGCCTGGTGTGTTTCCCCTTGCCCCGGACAATCACGGCTGTATTGCCAATTGCGTGGAGGGCAGGGGGCCATCTTAGGTCAGTCCCCAGACCGGCAGGACCCGAGGTTGCGGTCTAGCTGGAGGCGGGGCCAGGCTACTTCTTGCACATGTCAACTCGTAAGCACAGCGGACGAGCGCAGCGGGCGCGCCGAAGGTGCGCCTAAGGTAAGCCCGTCTGCGCCTGTCCGTGGCCGGTCGGGGCACGGGGCATGTCTTTCTGGCAGTTTTTTAAAATACTCGTCCGCAGATTTGACTCAACTACATGCTCACTGGCCCCTTCCCCCTACTACCTTGTCGAGACTTGAACCATTGGGGTTACACTGTGTTAGAGAGACCTTTCCGGAGATAGTTTCCCCTCTGGCTTCAGCCCCCCTTTTGGCTACACTCCCTTTACCAGCTATTAACCCCCTCCCCGCCAAAGGGTTTACACACTCGAAACTTACAGTGAGCTATCTTAATACTCGTTCACTGGTAAAACACCAGCTGGAAATATTTAATCTTTTAGACTCCGGAAAACCTGATATATTGCTGTTGACTGAGACTTGGCTTAACGAGGAGTCTTCTCCAGATATCCTTGCTGCAATCCCCTCTGGCTACTATATTCTTCAAGCGAATAGAGCTTCCGGTAGGCCAGGAGGCGGGGTAGCAGCTATTGTTAAACACCCTATTAGATTTTCTGCCCTGACTACCGTTAGTATCCCCTTGGTCGATTACCTTGTGCTGAGATTAGAATCCCCAGCGATACCCCTTATTTGTGTTCTAGCCTACCGCCCCCCTCAGTCCATGCCCAATTTCCCGACGATGTTCGGTGACATGCTCTCTAAATTAGTTATTAATAATTCAAAAATTTTAGTTCTAGGAGATTTCAATTACTGGCCCTCCGATGAGAAGGAGAGTGCCTGTTCTGTCACATTCTCTGATCTTTTATCTGGCATGAATTGCCTTCAACATATAAAATTCAGCGACTCACATTAAAGGCCACGTCCTGGACCAGGTCTGGACTTCACCCTGCCTATTGTCAGATCATTCCATGATCTCCTTTTCTTTCACGGTCACCTCCTGCCCTGGTAGGGCGTTGGAGGGTAACCTCTCGGCCCGGAATTGGAACAGGGCCGATCTTAGCAAATTTGTCACCCTACTCAGAACCTCCACCCCCTCTAATTCCAATTCTATTGACACCCAAGCCTCTGCCCTAACGCGCTGGCTTGAATCAGCCAGTGACGTTGTTGCCCCTCTTAGACAGATCAAACTCAAGCGCCTCCACGATGCACAAAGGTGGTTCACTGAGGATCTTAAAGTCCTCAAGCTTGGACTCAGGCAGGCAGAGCGCCGTTGGCGACGAGGCTATGCTCCTGATACGAAGCTGCGGTTCATGACCCTGCTTAAAGAGTACAAATCAGCGGTCTTACAAGCAAAGACCTCTTATTTTTCTAAAAAGATTGTCGATTCAGCCACCAAAACCAAAGATATCTTTTCCATTGTGGAGGAGCTGTCACACCCAGACAGGGTCGCCATTAAACCTCTCCCCTCCTGTGCGCTTTGCGACTCCCTTAACCAGTTTTTTGTGGATAAAATTGCTAATATTAAAAATAGAATTTCATCCTTGGCCCCGCCCAACTCCCCTAGGTTTGACTCTTCCTTGTCTTTTTCTAACCCTCAGTGGCTGACCCAGGTCCCTCCAATCTCGGAGATGGAGTTTCTAGCTCTCCTAAACAAGGTTGCCTCTGGATCCCCCACTGATTGCTGCCCCCCCCCTGATCTTCCGCGAGGCTTTCACAGCCTGTCCTACCCCCCCTTTGGCGCTCTTGAATAATTCTCTTTCCTCTGGCCTGGTTCCCAGCTCATTTAAAGTTGCCGAGGTTGTGCCCATTTAAAAAAAAACCACGGCAGGCCCTACGGTCATGAGTAATTTTCGTCCCATTTCCCTCCTCCCCTACCTCAGCAAAGTTCTTGAGTCTCATGTCACTAACACCTTGAGCTCATTCATTGAACACTCACAATTCCTCAACTCCCAACAGGCCGGTTTTAGACCCGCCCACTCTACGGAGTCAGTTATACTTTCAGTCATGGAGAAACTGCGAAGAGGGGCGGACTCTAACATCAGTCAGGCTTTGGTGCTCCTGGACTTGTCGGCCGCCTTTGACACGGTCGACCATGATATTCTGGTCGACCGTGTCAGGGAGGCTGGCATTCGGGGTACCGCCCTTGACTGGGTTCGCTCCTTTTTGAGCAATCACAACCAGGCGGTACGGCTTTCTCAGTTTTCTGCTGATAGGGTCGGGCTGACATGTGGCGTCCCGCAGGGCTCCTCCTTATCCCCTCTCCTTTTTAATTTATACCTGACCCCCCTTATTCGATCCTTACGAGGTAGCAATGTCACCGCGTTTAATTACGCGGATGACATTCAGCTGGTCTTCGACATTAACACCTTGGACCAGTCCATTGACAATTTCCAGTCTACCCTCTCTCACATCAGTGACTGGATGGGGGTGAACCACCTCAAACTTAACCCCGACAAGACAGAGTTGGTTCTTGTCGGGGGGGCTGCCAACCCATGGAAATCCATCTTTTGGCCCGCGTGGTTGCGTCTTCCCCCCAGCCCAGTCGATTCAGCAAAAAGTCTGGGGGTTATCATTAGTAATGATCTCCCGATGAAACCCCAGATCAATGCTGTAGTTTCTTCAAGTTTTTTCAGTTACGGAAAATTCGAAAGATTGCTCGTTTCCTGACTACTGAAGCTCTCACCTTAGTCCTGCTGGCTTTAGTCATCTCTAGGATAGACTACGCCAACTCCCTCTATGTTGGCATACCGGCCTACCAACTGAAGAGGTTGCAATTTGTCCAGAATCAGACCGCACGTCTTATCTACCATCAACCCAAGCATCAACACGTCCGTCCTCTGTTAAAATTCCTCCACTGGCTTCCTGTCTCTGAGAGCTGTAAATTCAAATTAGGTTGCACTATCTTTAAGTCCCTGGCCGGTATGGGCCCGTCTTTTATCTCTTCACTACTGCACCCATATGTCCCTCCGTTCCTCCCACCTGGCCCTACTTAAGGTCCCGGTTTTTAAACGTAAGAAACAGGGAGGACTGAGATTCTCATTCCTCGCTCCTTCCCTTTGGAATGCACTCCCTTTTGGTTTTAATGAACGGACAGAGGGAATGCATGTTGCATCGAGGTAACTACTGTGAGAGCATCGGAGAGTGCATTCCTGAGCGCAAGGGCGTTTGGTTTAACAAATATATATATATATATATATATATATATATATATATGTATATATATATATATGTATATATATATTACCTACTGGCGGTCGCCAGTAGGTATATATAGTTAGGATTTTTTCTCTATGGGATTTTTGAAAATTCTATGTCTAATAACTTTGGCGTTTGTGGACGGAATTGGCTGAAATTTTCAGGAAAATGTAACATTTTGTTTCTGAGCAGCCCCTGAAAATTGGGGGGGGGTTCGTCCAGGGGGGGTCGAGAAAAAAGGGGGGTCCCAAAACGTGTTTTTAACATTGAGTTTTCCATAGGGCGGTTGGCCTCACTTTTAGCCCGAACGGCTGAATGGATTTGCACGAAACTTGGCAAAATTGTAGGGACTGGTAGCCCGATGTGCCTTTTGTAGGTCTCAATATATGTGCTCCAGTGGATTTTGAGAAATTAACGTTTAAAAAAAGATATATATCTGTAACAGCGGACCGGGCAGCGCTCCAGTTCGCGTACTTTTCACGCAACGGAGCTTTGTGAAGCGAAGCTGATTGGTTCTCCGGCTTCTGTCAACATTCCAAACAGTCCGTAGCGGCTGCCATCTTGTCTCTCGGTAGGATCGAGAGACAAGAGGAGGCCAAAGCGAAGGGGCAAATGACCATAAGGGGGCATAGTAGATCCTCGCTGACCCTCTAGGTTTGAAGTGGAGGTTTTAAAAGGGTCCCGCGGGGCAAAAAAAAAAAATAATAATAATAATCGAACGGCTGAATGGATTTGCACGAAACTTGGTAAAATATTAGGGACTGGTAGCCCGATGTGCCTTTGTTAGGTCTCAATATATGTGCTCCAGTGGATTTTGAGAAATTAACGTTCAAAAAAAGATATATATCTGTAACAGCGCTCCGCTTCGCGTAACGGAGGTTTGCGAAGCTGATTGGTTCTCCGGCGTCTGTAAACATTGCAAACAGTCCGTAGCGGCCGCCATCTTGTCTCTCGGTAGGATCGAGAGACAAGAGGAGGCCAAAGCGAAGGGGCAAATGACCATAAGGGGGCATAGTAGATCCTCCTTGACCTCTTAGGTTTGATGTGGAGGTTTTAAAAGGGCCCCGCGGGGCAAAAAAAAAATAATAATAATCGAACGGCTGAATGGATTTGCACGAAACTTGGCAAAATTGTAGGGACTGGTAGCTCGATGTGCCTTTGCTAGGTCTCAATATATGTGCTTCAGTGGATTTTGAGAAATTAACGTTCAAAAACAAGATATCTATCTGTAACAGCGCTCCGCTTCGCGGAGATAAAATTATATCTGTATTACCTAGCTGTTGCTAACACCAGTTAGCGACGGCTAGTAGGAGATAGCGACCATCTTGGGCCCCACTTTGCATGTGAGTGATATTTATCACTAATGACATGCAAAGTGGGCGTGCCAAGATGTTAGCGACTGGAAACAGTCGCTAACATCGCTATCTCCTATTATCAACTTTTGGAAATATTCGAGATAAGCGCGAATATCTCCAAAAGCTAGCACCTGCCCTGAGCAGTTCTTAGCCATGTTATCCAATGGGAGGTGGATAACATGGCTAAGAGCATTAGCTCGGTAATGCATGAATATCGCTGAGTTTTCAGCGATATTAATGCATTGCGGTCGTTTATTATCGTATTTGCGATAAACCTTGATAATAGCAAGGTTTATCTGCGATAATTTCTGACGATGCTTAGCGGTAAAAAAATCGTTGCTAAGCATCGTTAGGGATAAATATCGCTTAACTTTGGTAATATGCCCCAAAGTCTGTTAACGTTCGATTCGAAGGAAATCAGGAAGTGTTGAAAAACATTGTCTGCGCCATCTTGTCTTTTTTCAAATGCCACACTTTTGTCGTGCACGGCAGCCATTTTAGATGCCTTGACCAGAACCACTCTCTGCACGCTGTCGATCCTTAGCATGGCTCCCCACCCTCGCAAGCATCTCCCCCAGGCAGTGGTCACCCCCGCTTTCTGTCTTATGCATGGGTAATAAACCTCCCCCCATCTGCGCTGCTCTTCCCTGAGAATCACACCCTGTGCCCGCCCGACACCTCCCTTTCGCCCTATTCACTACCGCACCCTCCGACACTCCTTTTCCTCTGTGTCCGATTGTCCAGGCTGGTCCTAGGGTATCAGCTAGCCCTGCAGATGTAGTTTATGGCCCCAGCTGTAAAGAATCACCCCTCTTCAAAGGAGTTATAGTAGATCAAGGCCCACACTCAATGAGATTCGTCACAGCAGAAGCGTTCCTATTATCTGAAAACCATCCTGTATTGTGATTGGGGAGGGGACCGAGCCTGAAGCGGAAGATTCCAGGGATGACTCTTTGTACATCAAAGTTTTTACAATTATGTGTCACATTAAAAATATATAGCACTCCGACAAAGTAGTAAGATTATAAAACTTTAATAATTTATAAATATATACAAGAAAACAAAAATAGTAATAACATATAAACATTTTTAGGGAAAAACAACGAAGTAGCGGTCGGCTGTGCGAATAGTCCCAACGCAGCACAACGTCCAGATTTCCGGCGTGGGGCGTCGCGCGGGGTGGGTCATCAGTAGCAAACTGTTGTGCGAATAGTTCCAAGGCAGCAGAACGATGGCACCAAGGTGATGTCCAGTAAGTTGCCGCACTGGTTTTGGTATCCTACAATGCTGCTCCGAATAACGGCGTGGGGCGCCCCGGGGGAGGCGGCGTGAACGGGCCTCTCCAGGTGGAGTGTCATCTGTTGTAGTGGGGCGCCCCTTTACCGTTTCAGTTGCCATTCCGTCCGTTTTTGGTCCACTGTGTCAAAAGCTGCAATTCAGCTGAGTTGCGCCCACTCTTGCGGTGCAGCGATAGGCGGCTGTCACAGGACTCTCAAAATGGCGGCAGGCTCTTTCCTTTTTGGGCCTGGTCCACTGAAATGGCCCTGGGACACCTTGGAAATCGGACGCTTGTCTGCTAGGTCTTGGACCCCATTCTCGAAAGCGTCCCCTTCGCCTTGAGGATTTATCAAAAGTTTTGGGGGCCCCCGACTCCTGTAGGCTTCTGGTGGGGAGCGGTTGCCATGATTGCTCGCGGAATGACCACGACGGAGCTACGAGATGGTGGTGCTCTCATGCTGACGCCAGCTTCAGTCTGAAACATCCAGAAACAAGGTGGGGCTTTCATCGTTTGGGAAAAAAAAAAGTTTTCATCCAATGAAAAGTGTTGTTTTTAGGTCATATGATCAAGCCTTCCATCATTAGGAAACCAAAAGTAAAATGAACCAATGAAAAGTTTTATAAACAAGTCACATGACCTGTTGTGCGGCATAGGGTATAAAATGCGGAGAAAAAACGTTGGCACGTGAGGCGGCGTCAGTAGCGGACCGATGTGCGAATAGGCCGAAGGCAACACAACGCGCCAAGATCCGGATGGCACCGAGGTGGTGTCCAGCAAGTTGCAGCACTGGTGTGGCCATCCTATAATGCTGAAAGTCGGCGTGGGGCGCCCCGTTGGCCTGTGAGTTTGCGTCAGTAGCGGACCGATGTGCGAATAGGCCGAAGGCAGCACAACGCGCCAAGATCCGGATGGCACCGAGGTGGTGTCTAGTAAGTTGCCGCACTGGTGTGGCCATCCTACAATGTTGAAAGTCGGCGTGGGGCGCCCCGTTGGCCTGTGAGATGGCAGAAGTAGCGGACCGATGTGCGAATGGGGCCAAAGGCAGCGCAACAATATTTTCGGAATAGAAGACACCACAAGGCGCTGAGATGCCAAGATCCGGATGGCACCGAGGTGGTGTCTAGCAAGTTGTGGCACTGGTGTGGCCATCCTACAATGGTAAAAGTCGGCGTGGGGCGCCCTGTTGGCCTGTGAGATGGTGTCAGTAGCGGACTGATGTGCGAATGGGGCCAAAGGCAGCGCAACAATATTTTCTGACTGACACCACAAGGCGCTGAGATGCCAAGATCCGGATGGCACCGAGGTGATGTCTAAGTTGCGGACCGATGTGCGAATGGGGTCAAAGGCAGCGCAACAATATTTTCTGTATGGAAGATACCACTAGGCGTTGAGATGCCAAGATCCGGATGGTACCGAGGTGATGTCTAGCAAGTTGCTGTACTGGTGTGGTCATCCTACAATGCTGAAACTCGGCGTGGGGCGCCCTATTAGCCTGTGAGATGGCGTCAGTAGCGGACCGATGTGTGAATGGGGCAAAGGTAGCGCAAGAATATTTTCTGAATAGAAGACACCACAAGGCGCTGAGATGCCAAGATCCGGATGGCACCGAGGTGGTGTCTAGTAAGGTGCACTGGTGTGGTCATCCTACAATGCTGAAACTCGGCGTGGGGCGCCCGATTAGTCTGTGAGATGGTGTCAGTAGCGGTCCGATGTGCGAATAGGCCGAAGGCAGCACAACGCGCCAAGATCCGGATGTCACCGTGGTGGTTTCATAGTTGAGAGGCACTTCATCTGCAGTGGGGCGCCGAGATCCGGATGGCACCGAGGTGATGTCTAGCAAGTTGCTGTACTGGTGTGGCCATCCTACAATGCTGATAGTCGGCGTGGGGCGCCCCGTTGGCCTGTGAGATGGCGTCAGTAGCGGACCAATGTGCGAATGGGGCCAAAGGCAGCGCAACAATATATTCTGAATTGAAGACACCACAAGGCGCTGAGATGCCAAGTTCCAGATGGCACCGAGGTGGTGTCTAGCAAGTTGTGGCACTGGTGTGGCCATCCTACAATGGTAAAAGTCGGCATGGGGCGCCCTGTTGGCCTGTGAGATGGTGTCAGTAGTGGACCGATGTGCGAATGGGGACAAAGGCAGCGCAACAATATTTTCTGACTGACACCACAAGGCGCTGAGATGCCAAGATCCGGATGGCACCGAGGTGATGTCTAGCAAGTTGCTGTACTGGTGTGGCCATCCTACAATGGTAAAAGTCGGCGTGGGGCGCCCTGTTGGCCTGTGAGATGGTGTCAGTTGCGGACCGATGTGTGAATGGGGCCAAAGGCAGCGCAACAATATTTTCTGTATAGAAGATACCACTAGGCGTTGAGATGCCAAGATCTGGATGGCACCGAGGTGATGTCTAGCAAGTTGCTGTACTGGTGTGGTCATCCTACAATGCTGAAACTCGGCGTGGGGCGCCCCATTAGCCTGTGAGATGGCGTCAGTAGCGGACCGATGTGTGAATGGGGCAAAGGTAGCGCAAGAATATTTTCTGAAGAGGAGACACTACAAGGGGCTGAGATTCGGTTACCACCGAGGTGATGTCTAGCAAGTTGCCGCACTGGTGTGGCCATCCTACAATACTGCTCCGAATAACGGCGTGGGGTGCCCGAAGGGGGGGGGGGGAGGCGGCGTGAACGGGCCTTCCCAGGTGGAGGCTCGTCTGCTGTAGTGGGGCGCCCCTTTACCGTTTCAGTTGCCATTCAGCTGAGTTTCGGCTGCTCTTGATGCTACAGCGACAGGCGGCTGCAACAGGACTCTCAAAATGGCGGCCTGTTCTTTGGATTTGGGCCTGGTCCACTAAAATGGCCCTGGGACACCTTAGAACTCGGACGCTCGATTTTTTTTTCCTTTCCTGTACATGCAAAAAAAGGTAAATGTCCGGTACGTTACACGCTTCATCTGCCACGATGAACTCTCCAGAGGAACCGAAAAAAAATATAGTTATGGTAACTATACCATGCATCGTCATATGGAGAGGTGGCACCAATTAATTATAGTGCTGCATAAAAGAGAGATTTGGGGGAGAACCCCTGACCTGCTAGTACATTCATCAAAGAAGTGGCACTGACAGCATCAGAGGCAAGGGAAACGGTCCCAAATATTTAGAAGAACTTTGGAAAGATTAAAATGACATGTTTAGATTGTGGCAAATTAATTTCATGTGGACAGATGAGCGTTACTCTAATAAATACAGCATATGAACATCATCATAGTCGATGGTTGGTAGAGACATTTTGACTATATCCTGGACCTGCCCGTCCTCGCCCAAAATGGCGCCGGAATAAATGGGACTCGTAACTCCTTGTTGTGTACTGGTTGCAGAACCTTGAAATCACGAGATACGTATGCAGTTTTGAAGCACATGGCGGGCGGGGACGAGAATTGATTGAATATTTCAACATCCCTATTGATATTAAGTTCTGATGTGTTATTGATTACTGTACTATTGAAAGTTCGAATTAACGTCACCCATGGTACTTGCCCGCAAATGTATATGTAGATAATTTTATTGTAACTGGCCCTGTCGTATTTTAATTATAAAATGTACGTCCACCGATTCCGTAACTGTTAGACACCTTAGTTCTTGCAACCTAATGGCCCGCCCGTTACGTTCCTCTACAGTGTAAATGTCTACTCATCATATACGATTACAGTTTGCTCCGTGGCCGGCCCACGTGGTTATAGGCTCGTATTTGTATAATTAAATTTTCACAATAAAGGTTTTTAAAAGAAAACATGGTAGTAGTATATACATTGGTAAAGTTTTTAATAATAGTCACTGTTTTAGAATCATTAAAAGGCAAGTGAAATAAAGCAGACCAATTACATGAAGGGTAAAAGGTATAATACGAAGGAACGCAGTAAAGATAAATGGTCAAGGGCTGTTGTGTTTTCTACTCCTGCAACATAAAGTGATCGATAAGAATCTCATATTCAGGCGTATCGGCGACTAAGACAGCAGGTCGACCCTCTTTTGCTCAACGGCTCCGTCATGGGACGAAGAAACGCTCTTTTTCTCGAAAAAAGAATATATTTTACTTGCAGGACAGTTGTAAATTTTCCGGGAAAGTACATTAGCCTGGAACATTATAACATATATTTAAGAAAAAATAATGTTCGGAAGTAATAAAAAGCGTAATTTTTAGGTCATATGACCAAGCCTTTCATCATTAGAATAAGAAAAGTAAAATGAACCAATGAAAAGTTTTATTAACAAGTCACATGACTTGTTATGCTTACGTTACGCGCTGCGTGCCCCGGATGACTTCCGGATGCGCTAACGCGGCGCGTCATATGACGCATCACGCGACAACGCAGGTCCAGAATATAGTCAAAATGTCTCCACCAACCAGCGGTCGGAACACAACCCCTTTCAGCAGGCTAAATAGTTCTGTTAAATGACAACAGAAGGGACAGGCAACAAGAACCATCAGTCAAAGAGGGGAGGGCTAGTTCTTCTCTACCGGGTTACATTGGGGCGCTACCGGAACTGATCGAATTGGTAGTCTACAGTGTTTCTGGATGTTTCAGACTGAAGCTGGGGTTAGCATGAGAGCAGCACCATTTCGTAGCTCCGTCGTGGCCATTCCGCAACCAATCATGGCAGCCGCTCTTTATCATTATTTTGGGCGGGGTGGGTAGCGGAGCCGAGCTGTTTTGCAGCCATCATTGTGTGGAGTTCAGTTTATCTCACTAGTTTTGTATTTGTCATGAGGGGTTGTTCCTAATGTTTCTATTTTAGCGAGTTCAAAAAGAGATCCCATTAGTGGCCTACTGATTTTGCTCGATTCCTTTTCTTTTTTTTTTTACACGATTTTTCGTTATCTGCAAAGACTAAACAGAGTATTGCGACTCTGTGTTTGTTTGTAAATAGAGAATGAACCAAAGAGAACCAATACTAAAACAGTAAATACTTGGATAACAATCAATCAAATGGAGAGAGAAGCAGGCACGACGTATTACAACGGGGGCAAAGGCCTGCGTTAACTACTCTTCACTATGTGCAAAGAGAGAGTACTCCTAATAGAAATGAGGGGGGGGGGCACCATTCAAAGCAGATCAGTGTGCATAAACACGAAAATGTTTTCACTTACCACGTACTTGACATTCGACAGCTTATGATATTTGCTATTAAAAAACCATTGAAATTCACTGAAAAAACCATAGGTTATAGACCATATATAGTTAGGAATTAGCATTTACAAAACCTTGAAAATTCACTGAAAAAACCATAGGTTATAGACCATATATAGTTAGGAATTAGCATTTAAAAAACCTTATTTTACTCACACAAAACCATTGAAATTCCATATATAGTTAGTTGCACTAACTATATATCGCGCACCCGCAATCCACTGCTGATCATGTCACATATTACATCATTCATGACATGGTCAGTGACATCACTGATGACATCACTGATGACATCTCAAATGACATCACTGATGACATCACTGATGACATCTCAAATGACATCACTGATGACATCACTGATGACATCTCAAATTACATCACTGATGACATCACTGATGACATCTCATTTGACATTACTGATCACATCACTGATGACATCATTCATGTGATAATACGATGAACCTCTTCAGACTCTAATATAACCTTAGATACACTCAGTGTAAACAGACACTCATAGACTGTCACTCATCCATGGAGTTACTCAGACACTTAGTCAGTCATGCAAAGAATCAATCACACCTCCATTTCCTCAACTATACAGTTATACACACCTTACTTATTCAAACATATACTAAAACATATTTACTCACTTATACAATCCTGGATACAAGTTCACAATGATCCATACAGCCACTCACACATTCACTGGCTCTTATGCACAGTTATTTATATATGTCAACTCTCACATGTACTGTGTTTTACATATGTACTTACTTTGACATGTAGCACTGAGATATCCATTCACTCACCAATACACTCATGCACACAGTCAACCGACCATACAGCTGTTTCCACATGCACTTTTGAACCCATACATCTAGTCAATCAACTGCTCACACATCTATGCAGAGAGTCATACACCTCCCAGCCACCCACACACACACTCAGTCTCCCATACAAATGCTTGGGCAACCAATCAATAACCCATACAGTTAATCATATAGCTAATGATCAACACATGCAGCAGTTTACAGAACAACAGACATAATGATGCACAAATTAAGACAGTTTAGTCACTAACCCATGCACTCAGTGAGACACATTTAATCAGTCACTCATACAGTCAGCCATGCCCCTACTAAATCCTTCATCAAGACACTTATACATCCACTCATTCTTCAATATGTAAGACATATTTTAACTTTACAGAATTATACAGTCACTGGATGTAGTCATCAGTTCAATTTCAAAACTTTATTCGGAAACATGTAAATCATGTCCATAAAAGTACATACAACAATACAAATAAAAGAAAATACACTTAGTCAATCGCAATCAGCTACAAATACGGTGAGATACATATAACAAGCAAATAACACACTTAAAAATTTCCCAATAAATAAGATAGAATAAGAATATTGATAAATATATTTAAAAAATCATGCTTTTCCTATAGCTGATGGCCCTGAGTAAAAAACTAGCCGTATAAAAACAGATGTCAGGGTGATGCAAGTTAAAAAGTAATTTCATTGCCGCTTTAACAGTTCTTGCTCCAAATTTAATAAGTAGAGGTTTTAAAAAGAATTTGCGACATTCGCTATACAGGTTGCATGTAAACAAAAAGTGCTCTGTGCTTTGTTCTGAAATATTGTCGCACCGACATGGGCCGGTAGGGCGCTTCTTAATCTCAGGGAATGCAACCAATAGGTGGACCGTACCCATCCTCATCCTGGTGAGAACAAACCGATGTTGCCCTTTGGTCACCTGGGCGAGGTAAGGGTGTAGGCCCACAGATTCATTCAAATGGTTATAACGTATACAAGTAGAAAGTTTAAGATCATCCATAGCTCGTCTTTCTGCACAATGATTTAAAAACGTTAATTTCAGACTCTCCTTGGAGAGATCCGAGGCAGAACAGTGATCTAATGTAACGTTAAGCCCAAATACACTAGAGAAAGAATCAATTGTGTACTTAATCCATGGGATTTTAAGGAAATAGTCTAGACGTAAACAATCCTCGATAATGGCCCTGTTAAATGAGGTTTCGTCTTTTATCCAGACTGAACGCCACAACATCAAAGGCCTCAACAATAATAGATCATTTATATGATGTAGTCCTAGTTCTTTATGGACCAAACTATTAGCAGTAGAAGTCGGGAGACACAACAATTTTTTCAGAAACATATTCTCTTCAACCTGGAGGGATTCAACCCTGGATACCCCCCATACCCCTGCTCCGTAGAGGGCAGCCGAGAGACACCTGGCTTCAAAAATCTTGAGCATTTCTTTAGGCCTTCTACCACCTAACTTACTTGCAAATGCAAATATTCCATTGGCGCTCCTGATCATTTTGTCGCGCACCACCTTGTGCTCGACATCCCAGCGACCATTTTTGGAAAAATTAACTCCCAGGTAGCAGAAGTTTTCCACGGACTGCACCACTTGGCCGTCAATGAGATACCTATAGGGCTTTTTAATTTTTACCTTACTAACTCCGCACTCCATCACAAATGTCTTGCTTTTATTAATGACCAACTTTCTTTTCTCAATAAAGGCCACAAATTTATCAATCAAAAGCTGTAGACCCCGAGGAGTCCTAGAGAGCAGCACAGCGTCGTCCGCATAGAGTAACACGGGGATGGTACTTGTGTTTACTCTAGGTGCGTCGGCTGGCGCCCTCTGTAAGACCGAGTCTATTTCGTTAATGAACAGAGTGAAGAGCAAGGGTGCCAATACACACCCTTGTCTGATACCTCTCCTGACCTTGAATTTGTCTGTGCATTCGCCCGAAGGCCCATACCGGACACACGAGCTAAGCCTCTCATATAAACGGGCCAGAAAATATATGATTTCCCTGGGTGCTCCCATTTCTAACAAGGTGGTCCATAATATGGCGTGATCCACTAGGTCAAAAGCACTGCTCAAATCAGCGAAACAGAGGTAAAGTGAACCCTTTTTCGCACGGGTATATTTCCCAATCAATAGCTCCAGATTTAAGCATTGTTCAATGCAACCCCTCCCTTTCCTAAACCCATATTGGCAGTCTGTCATTATTTTATTAGTCTCTGCCCATTCTTCCAATCGAACGAGGAGTACACGACTCATAATCTTAACCGACGAATCCAACAACGAGATTGGCCGGTAGTTTTTGGCGTTTCCTCGGTCCCCTTTTTTATGAATTGGGACTATTATGGATTCGGACCAGGTACACGGAATAGTATAGCGAACAGCGCCGTTAAAAACTTTGGCTAGTACTGGCCCCCAAGTCTCGGGCGCAAATTTATATACATCAACTGGGACACCGTCGGGTCCCTGGGCCTTACCGCCCTTGCTAGCCCTGATACTACTTAGGACCTCCTGTAAGGTGATATCTAAATTAAGTACTGGCCAAGAGCAACTTTCCGGCAACGTTACCATGTCAGGATTAAAAATGGCAGAAAAATGCTGTACCCATGATTCCTTACCCACGTTTGAGGTTAACGTGGGAAGTTTATCATCTCTTAAAAAAGGGCTATTTACTGCTGCCCAAAAAAGCGTACAGTTATTCGATACAGCCGCCAGATCAAATCGCTCCCAAGCTTCCTCACGTAATTCGGCTTTCCTTTGCCTAAGAGCTAAATTATAATCAGATCTAAGCTTAACTACAACTGTTTTATCTCTAGGTTTTGTGGATAATGCTTTTTTTAATGTTTTCAATGCCACAGTGCATGCATTATCAAACCATCCCCTGGCCTTGGAGTTAAAATTTCCAGCAGACCTAGTAAACTTACTGCTAATAAAAACATTGATTTTTGTAAAATGGAAAATACAGGCCATCATATTTGAATTCTCATCAGTAATAGAAATAATATCATTTAAACAACAGGAGATAATGCAATTTGAAGTTACTTCAGCCTTATCCCCTGCCCACCTTATTCTAAATCCATTTGGCCTATGTACTTCAATGTTTGAAATAGCACTACTATCTGGGATTATACAAGCTTTCCAAAACCTAGTTTCAATAACAAGACAGTTGTGGTCACTGACCATATGATCTACAACCTTGACATCGGAACTAAAATCAGCTAATTCGGAAGACATGCAAATAAAATCAATCACAGTGTTCGCCCCTCGCCCTACAAAGGTTGGCAAACTAACGCCCTTCCCATCCTGTTCAATCTCTAAAATCTCTAAATCATAGGCGAATAGGAAAGAGTTCAAAGTTTCACCATATGTATTATGTTTGAAGTGCATAACTGGCTCTCCAACACGATTCAAGTTACCACACAACCTTTGATTAGAGAGAGGGCAAACAGAAGTATTAAAATCACCGACATATATGTATTCAAAAACCGTATTGGAGGTTTTCATCAGTTGTTTGATTGCGACATCAAGTTCTACAATAACCGTATATCTACTGGCATCAAAAACGTTATTGTACATATTAATCAACAAAATGTTTTTACCTGCCTCATCCGCTAACCATAGTAATTGAGAATTATTGCCCACTGTAATATATTCCTTCACCCTGATTCGCATTTTCACAGAAATCAGAGTTAGCAAACCTCCTTTGGCCCTCCCTGAAGTAGTTGCCACTGCTGGTAGCTCATAGGCTACAAAACCGTCAAGCCCCTGGAAATTTGTACACCAGGTCTCTTGCAAGCATAAGATATCAAATGTTCTAATTAGTTCTAACCACCCTGGTACATTTAATTTGGAAACCAGTCCTGCTATATTCCAACTAGCAATAAAGCAAGTTGTCGATGATGCCCCCACTAGGATATTGCGGGATATACCCACAGGCTTAGGCAGTATACTACCAATTGTAATTGGAGGCTGATGTAAATCTACTCCTGCAACCACTGCGACAGACTCATGTCTGACCTCTTGTCAATCGCAGTTGTTAAGACCAGACAGGGCATCAAATCTATTATGCAATAGCAGACTAGGTACTAAGGGGGATGCCCAGCGATTATGCAGATTCAGATTATTAATCAAATTGTTATCCCATCCCAATGCTGGCGTTTTCGGTAGGGTTACATTTTGCTGTTCCCCGTGGAAAAATTTTAATGTTAGGGGAACCACCGTACCTCTTCTACGCTGAGGTGGAAAAATATGTGTTAAAACATTGGGAAGTATATTGGGATGAGCAAATGTTATTGCCACGCAGTCCCCTTTAAATCTTTTAGGGCGGTTCCCTATCCAGGGAATACGTTTAACTGTTTTGATATCATGCGCTAGTTGCTGTAAACCACCAGGCGCTAACCTCATATTACCAGAGAGCCAGTGAAGGGCCTTACTACTCAGAGAGCTGGCTGACTCGGTGATGCCGTCATCCAACTGGGGTACATTAGCTAACACTAATACAACTGGTGAAGCTTCCTCAATAAATTGGAGAGGGTCTATACCGTGGGCTTGTGCTTGTGGAATATTAACTGACAACGGGCACCCTTCTACTGTTGTAATATTATGATTAGCTTTGGGTGCCAACGTATGGGCTTGATCAGTCAACACGCCAGATATGCCTTCTACGGCATGATCAACACCCTCTATAGTGTTTTTTGCAGATAATAAAGTATTAAGACTACCTATTTCCTCCGTCAGCTTAGTTTGCAGACCTCCAAGCCTTTTAACTTCCGCCTGAAGCTTATCTATTTTTGAGATCAGAGGTTTTACAATTTCGATAAGTTTGCCCTCTACAACCTCAAGCAGTTTAGCAAACAATTCATCCTCTCCATTATTTCTTATAGTCCCGTCCCCTACTGCCTTTGGGGGAACTCTCGCGGAACCTGGAGATAATGTTCTTTTCCTTTTCGCTCTTTGTCTTTGACCACCCTGTTTCCGTTGGTTCTTCACACAGGCACGCACAGGTCGAGGTGTGTGCTCAATTAGAGGTGAATCGTCCTCTACAGGACCAGTAACAGTGTCTGGGTCAGAATCAATAACGCTATCAAAGTCTACATTCAAAATAACAGGAGATACTAACGTGATCAGTGGCTGACTGTCAGACTCAATCATAGGTGAATCATTAGTTGATACCCTTGTGTCCACCATCACAAAAGGACTATCCTCAGCTGACATAGGCAAGGTAGGGCTTAATCTGCGCAAATCTGGTGACTGGCTTAGCCCTAGTGATTCTCTCCTTTGTTCGTTTATTTTCTTTACAGTTTGCACAACATAATTATCCATGGTATTAGCGGGAACAACAGCAGGTTTCTTTTTGGTTGCCATATATGTAACACGGTATACAACTGGGGGACTGTGTCTTACTTGTGGATATGTCTCTGTTGAAACAGGGGGTCGGGCCCTGCCCCTGCCTCTTCCTGCCGATGAGGGCCGTAGAGGGCCCGCCCTTTGCCCGGGCTTCGCCCCGGGCGTCCCGCTCGCGTCCCGCGAAGCGGGTAGCTGCGGCGCTTATGAGCGCCTCCTGGCGCCTTCGCGTCGTCAGAAACGCGCGCCGCCGCGTAGGCTGCCGGGAGTTGTGGTCCCGGAGCGGCGGCGCGTGGAGTCAGCTGGTTTTTGACTCTTGGCGGTGGCGGCGTGCTGCAGGACTTCCTCGCTGCCTCAAATGACTCCTGGCGGTGGCGGCAACCTTCAGGTAAGTCTTTCCTTGTCTCCCCCCGCTCCGCCGATAGCTGCGGCGCTTATGAGCGCCTCCTGGCGCCTTCGCGTCGTCAGAAACGCGCGCCGCCGCGTAGGCTGCCGGGAGTTGTGGTCCCGGAGCGGCGGCGCGTGGAGTCAGCTGGTTTTTGACTCTTGGCGGTGGCGGCGTGCTGCAGGACTTCCTCGCTGCCTCAAATGACTCCTGGCGGTGGCGGCAACCTTCAGGTAAGTCTTTCCTTGTCTCCCCCCGCTCCGCCGATAGCTGCGGCGCTTATGAGCGCCTCCTGGCGCCTTCGCGTCGTCAGAAACGCGCGCCGCCGCGTAGGCTGCCGGGAGTTGTGGTCCCGGAGCGGCGGCGCGTGGAGTCAGCTGGTTTTTGACTCTTGGCGGTGGCGGCGTGCTGCAGGACTTCCTCGCTGCCTCAAATGACTCCTGGCGGTGGCGGCAACCTTCAGGTAAGTCTTTCCTTGTCTCCCCCCGCTCCGCCGATAGCTGCGGCGCTTATGAGCGCCTCCTGGCGCCTTCGCGTCGTCAGAAACGCGCGCCGCCGCGTAGGCTGCCGGGAGTTGTGGTCCCGGAGCGGCGGCGCGTGGAGTCAGCTGGTTTTTGACTCTTGGCGGTGGCGGCGTGCTGCAGGACTTCCTCGCTGCCTCAAATGACTCCTGGCGGTGGCGGCAACCTTCAGGTAAGTCTTTCCTTGTCTCCCCCCGCTCCGCCGATAGCTGCGGCGCTTATGAGCGCCTCCTGGCGCCTTCGCGTCGTCAGAAACGCGCGCCGCCGCGTAGGCTGCCGGGAGTTGTGGTCCCGGAGCGGCGGCGCGTGGAGTCAGCTGGTTTTTGACTCTTGGCGGTGGCGGCGTGCTGCAGGACTTCCTCGCTGCCTCAAATGACTCCTGGCGGTGGCGGCAACCTTCAGGTAAGTCTTTCCTTGTCTCTATTCACTGAAAAAACCATAGGTTATAGACCATATATAGTTAGGAATTAGCATTTAAAAAACCTTATTTTACTCACACAAAACCATTGAAATTCCATATATAGTTAGTTGCACTAACTATATATCGCGCACCCGCAATCCACTGCTGATCATGTCACATATTACATCATTCATGACATGGTCAGTGACATCACTGATGACATCTCAAATGACATCACTGATGACATCACTGATGACATCACTGATGACATCTCAAATGACATCACTGATGACATCACTGATGACAACATCCAGTGACTGTATGTTTCTGTAAAGTTAAAATATGTCTTACATATTGAAGAATGAGTGGATGTATAAGTGTCTGGATGAAGGATTTAGTAGGTGCGTGACTGACTGTATGAGTGAGTGATTAAATGTGTCTCACTGAATGCATGGGTTAGTGACTAAACTGCCTTAATTTGTGCATCATTATGTCTGTTGTGATGTAAACGGCTGCATGTGTTGATCATTAGCTATACGAGAGGCTATATGTGTTATTGATTGGTTGCCCAAGTATTTGTATGGGAGATTGAGTTTGTGTAGGGGTGGCTGGGAGTTGTGTGACTCTGTGCATAGATGTGTGAGCAGTTGATTCACTAGGTGTATGAGTTCAAGAGTGCATGTGGAAACAGCTACATGGGCAGTTGACTGTGTGCATGAGTGTATTGATGAGTGAATGGATATCTCAATGCTACATGTCATAGTAAGTACATATGTAAAACACAGTACATGTGAGAGTTGGCATATATAAATAACTGTGCATGAGAGCCACTGAATGTGTGAGTGGTTGTATGGATCATTGTGAACTTGTATCAGGGATTGTATAAGAGAATAAGAGAGTAAATATGTGTTAGTATATGTTTGAATAAGTAAGGTGTGTATAACTGTATAGTTGAAGAAATGGAGGTGAGATTGTTTCTTTGCATGACTGACTAGGTGTGTGAGTAACTCCATGGATGAGTGACAGTGTGTGAGTGTCTGTATACACTGAGTGTATCTAAGGTTATATTAGAGTCTGAAGAGGTTTATCGTATTAGCACAAGAATGATGTCAAATGAGATGTCATCATTGATGTCATCAGTGATGTCATTTGAGATGTCATCAGTGATGTCATCAGTGATGTCACTGACCATGTCATGAATGATGTAATATGTGACATGATCAGCAGTGGATTGCGGGTGCGCGATATATAGTTAGTGCAACTAACTATATATGGAATTTCAATGGTTTTGTGTGAGTAAAATAAGGTTTTTTAAATGCTAATTCCTAACTATATATGGTCTATAACCTATGGTTTTTTCAGTGAATTTTCAAGGTTTTGTAAATGCTAATTCCTAACTATATATGGTCTATAACCTATGGTTTTTTCAGTGAATTTCAATGGTTTTTTAATAGCAAATATCATAAACTGTCGAATGTCAAGTACGTGGTAAGTAAAAACATTTTCGTGTTTATGCACACTGATCTGCTTTGAATGCTGCCCCCCACCCCTCATTTCTATTAGGAGAACTCTCTCTTTGCAGATAGTGAAGGGTAGTTAACGCAGGCCTTTGCCCCCGTTGTAATCCGTCGTGCCTGCTTCTCTCTCCATTTGATTGATTGTTCTCTTTTGTTCATTCTCTATTTACAAACAAGCACAGAGTCGCAATACTCTGTTTAGTCTTTGCAGATAGCGAAAAATCGTGTAAAAAAACAAAAGGAATCGAGCAAAATCAGTAGGCCACTAATGGGATCTCTTTTTGACCTCGCTAAAATAGAAACATTAGGAACAACCTGTTGAAAATAGCAATGTGTATGTACATAAGCGGCGTTCATTTGTGTTCACAGTACCCCTTGTTGATTGTTTGAATCGAGCATTGAATTGTTCGAAGTTGGTTCTCTTAAGGATCTTCTCTGCCTGCAAACGAGGAAGAATAGGAATATTCTCTCTCCCTTTGCAGATAGTGAAGGGTAGGTAACGCAAGCCTTTAACACGTCGTACCTATTTCATTCCTCATTGATTGATTGATTGTCCGAACATTGACTGTTTGGGAATTAGTTCTTTTTGGAGGTATTCCCTGTTTGCAAATAAACGTAGGAAAATCTTTGCAAGTAGTGAAAGGGTACGTAATGCAGACCTTTCTCCCCCGTTGTAATCTGTCATGCCTATCTACTCCCCACTGATTGAGGCACCTGTTTCACCCGGACCATTTACTAGAGATAGGTCATCTGGCCCGACCAGAGAGCACCCCTAGTGAAAAGGACATATGCAATAATAACGAAGTGTTCACTGTATCCTGTTAACAGAAACTTTAGCATGAAACAACCTGGAAAGAAAAGAATAGGAAAACGAAAATCAGTAGGCCACTGATGAACTTTTTATTAAATAACAAACAAAGAAACGATAACAATACGTAATGATAAAACCTATTATTGTCCTAGAAACAAGAAACGTTAGAAGTAAGCCCGTAATAAGAAACCTGAAAACATCGCCCCTCACTGCCCCAAAACGTGTCTGTCCCACCGCCTGCCACGGCCAAATAACGGCAAACTGGGAAAGATAGAAGTCAGCAGACATCCGCCCCATTCTAGAAACTTCCAAAGGGCAACAGGTTTTCGGCTACGCCCAGCCGGAAGCAACACATATAAGGCGGGTCCTGCTGCCACGCCTCGGCCAGGAGATCATCACGTAGGGTGTAGCCGGAGGAGAGGCCGAGGCCAGCGGGACCCGGCCAGGGGGATTGACAACACTGGAGAGTTTCAGGGGGGGAATGTCCGTGTCCTCGACCCTCCCCTCTCTCTCCCAGTCCGGCCGCGGTGGCCCTTGAGAGTTGCAGGTTGTCCCCCCACACTCTCTCCCGGTCCGGCCACCAACGGCCGGGGGCTGGGGCCGACGGGATCCGGCTGCAGCCGATGAGCCAAGGAACCCGTTCATGAGGCCAGAGCAAAGGGCGTCCGGCCGCCATCCACCGGAGGTCCGGCCCGAAGACGGACTGGACGTTTCTTCTTTCTTCTATAATTGCTGCAACAACCCTGGGGGGGGGGATGTCTTGCACATGCCTCCAACCCCCCCCCCCCTCGTCCTCATCGCCTGGTGCGGCCATAACAAATGTCAAGCGAGACACCGTGGGGTGCACTGGGAGGGAGAGACGGTGCGAACAGGCCTCTCCCGCCTCCCCAGGTGGAGGCTTCCCAGCAGCACCCTCAGCGCTCCAGGCGCCCGGAAAAGGATCCGGCTGCAGCCGATGAGCCAAGGAACCCGTTCATGGGGCCAGAGCAAAGGGCGTCCGGCCGCCATCCACCGGAGGTGCGGCCCAAAGACGGACGGGACATTTCTTGTTTCTTTTATAATGGCTGCGACAACACTGGGGGGGGAATGTCTTGCACATGCCTCCGACCCCCCCCCTCATCCTCATTGCCTGGTCCGGCCATAACAAATGTCAAGCGAGACGCCGTGGGGTGCACTGGGAGGGAGAGACGCTGCGAACAGGCCTCTCCCGCCTCCCCAGGTGGAGGCTTCCCAGCTGCACCCTCAGCGCTCCAGGCGCCCGGAAAAGGGTTCTTCCACTGTGGCAATGCTGCAACGTCTCGCCCGGCAGGGTGGAGCCCGTCCGCTCATTTGACCCCGCGATCGCCAGTAGCTACCGAACTCTCAAAATGGCGGTCGACCTGGCAAGAGCGGGCCCAGCATAAAGAAATGGCCCGGTCACTGGTTGACTCCACCACCGTAGTCCTCCACGACCTTGAAGATTCTAGAGGAGCCGCGGGAGTCTCCGACCCCCGCAGACACCCCCGATGGGGAATGACTGCCATGATCGCCCGTGGAGTGACGAAACTGTATCCGCGGGACGTCGGCGCTCCCATGCTGCCGCCAGCCTCAGTTTGAATGACTAGAATCCTGCAGACCTCAGTTCCGGTGAAAGCACAGTGTGACCCGGTAGGAAAAATTGTTGCACCCCCTCCCCTTTTTGACTGATAGTTCAAACCACCGATCCTTTCCTTTGCCCTTTTACCGGAACTTTGGACTGCCTCCCCCTCTTTTACATTTTCTAGAGAAAACAAAACATTAACCACTACATTAGCATAGCAGTTGACACCAGAACTGTTTTCAAATTGAAAACCAACAACATCTTCAACAGAATCCTTTTTGTTTCTGCTGTGACCCTGCTACAGCACAGGCATTGTCCCCAGCAGTAATTCTGCAATGCCGGTAAGTATAGCTGTGGTGCCTACTGGACTCACTCACCCCCGCGGCGCCCCACGCCGTTATTTGCTGGGCGGCAACTTACTAGACATCACCTTCGTGACATCCAGATTTCAGCGCTTTCTGCTGCCTTGGAACTATTC